>NC_140034.1:30706665-31958334 GCF_963513975.1 Fringilla coelebs
GGCAATGGTCCATCACCAGCTGCTCCACAGCTACAATTGCCTTCCTCTCAGCACCGTTCACTTCTGATTCTTCCTGGATGTGGTACATTTTGTTTTCTGTTGTGTCACTGTTGTTATACTTACATAATGTACTTAAGTATTGTTTAGATTGACACAGTGTTAGTTCTAAAATTGAAATTAAAATGTCATTATTGGCAAGAGCAGCTCTTTTCATGCACATCATTTTCTGAAGTTCAGTTGATTAATCAGGCTAAGCGGGAGTTTTGCACAAATGGTAGTATTTTTTCTTGAAGCATTCTATGGGCTTTAGATTTCCATCATAACAGAACTGAGTAGTATAATGTAGAAGAAATGTTTGATGTGATTAAAACTGTTTATTCTGGGTTTGTAATTGATTTAATTGTAACATCTAGAGGGCTGCAATTTTGAAAAGTTTCAGCCCTGATTGCCTATTATTCACATGACAATGCTGAAATAAAATGACACTATAGTAAATGAAAACATAACAAATAACCCTGGTGGTTCAATAACATTTTGAGAGAAAATCAGTAGATGTTCTGCAGAAATCACCTACAGGAACAGCAGGGAAAAAAGACCATGTTTTAAATCAGTTTTTGTAAAAACCTGGTAAAAATTGACTCTCCCAGAAACTGTCATAATGTTACTCATCTAGTAAAGCTGTTTTGATTGTCCTCTATAATTTTAAATTACACCTGCTTGTGAAGCGCATACAAACATTAGGAAAAAAGTCTTGTTACCTATGCTGAAGCAATAGGGCTATATACCCTCAAATCTCTCCCCAACCTTTACTACCCTCCATGTAAAAGTCAAATGTAAAGTTCACCAAATTTGCTTGGAATCCAGGAGTGTCTAGATTTAAACCTTGAAAAATTTTCCTTGGTCCTTGACCCCACACAAAGCCTAGCTTTGCAGAATATCAGTAAGCTCTTCTGACAAACCAAGTTTATAGAGTAGGAAAGCCCTGGATGCAGCATGTTTCAGCATTGACTGACCAACTGCATCACGCACATTATATCCCTATTAATTCCTATACAGAGAAAAATAAAGTATTCAAATTATTTACCATAAAAATGGTAATTTTTTACCAGTCTTTATAGAACTGCATAATCAAAAAAATCACAGAATCACAGAATAAGGGGTCCACAAGGATCATTGAATCCAACTCCTGGCCCTGCACAGGACCATCCCTAAGAGTCACACCATGTGCCTGCGAGTTTTTCCTCTAAGAAAAAAAAAAAATAGTTCTAGGTGTTTACATGTTACCATGAAAATTAGTGTTATGTTTTGAGTTGCTGGAATGACATATCTTGGAATATATTTTTCTTTTCCTTGGTGAAGATTGGTGCATATTCTACATTTGGTAACGAAATAGTAGGAAAGACTTATAGTGGCTCATCTTTTAGTGTTACCTGTTACATACATTCCAATGTGCACATGAAGGACCTAAATTTAAATTCCCAGATTCAAACTTTCAAATTTAAGGTATTAGGCAATATACATTACTTCCTTTGTTTTCACTCTGCTGTAATTGTGGTAAGCTCTGTGTGCATAATTGGGCTTTGTGTAATTGTGCTTTAATGTTTATAAAGGCCAGTGAATTCCATTAACACATAACTTTGCAGTAGGCCTTGAACTTACTCAGTTAATGATGCTACATTGTTTCTTTTAAGTTTTTAGAATCAAATAAAAGTTTGTATATTTTGGTCCTAATAATATTTTCTTTTATTTTTTCCCCCTGATTTTCTCAGAATCAGAGAAAGATTTGGGTGGGAAGGGACCTTAAAGATCATCTAGCTCTAAATGTCCCACCATGGGACATTTAGGGATGGCACCCACTAGATCAGCTTCCTCAAGGCCCCACCCACCCTGACCATGAAAATTTCCAGGGGTGGAGCATTCACTTCTTTATTGGCTTGCAAACAACCATGATTTTTACCGGTGGTTGGAATCAGTTACCACTTTTCGTGGTTCTCATATGACTGTGACTGGGTCTTTGACGACATGTGGGTTATTTGAACATTGCTATCTGTAGTCAATCTAATCTTCAAAGAGAAAACAGTTTTGCAACCTGCTTCTAATTGACACTAGGAGGTGGTGTGTTAGATTTATTTTTATGTGACTAATTCAGTTAAATATTTACTGGAAAAATTGAAAAAATGCTTTACAGATGACACGATTAAGCATTTGCTGTTGTTTCATCAGTGCTAAATGATTTGTGTAGCTGTTTCATTGAGCAGGTCTAATTCTTTCACTCTTTCAAACAAGCACTTAAAAATTTAGAGCAACACTGTTCTTTCATTGAAAGTTGTTTCATAATCTTTAACAGCAAAAATGAGCTATTAGATTTCCATATCACCCAAAAAGGAGGCAAAATGTATCTCTAAACAGACTTCTTCAGTATATAAGAAACATAACTTAAAAATTCAGTATTTATTTTTTAATGTTTACTGATGTAGTTTAAAGTATTCAGGAGTTAAAAGGAAAGGCAGAGAACTGTCAAGGAAATTGAGATTAAGCTACTACTTTATTGCTCTACTGATTATTTTGAAAAAGGAATTGTTGCTGGAATACTAAAACTACCAAGGGAAGAGCAATTGGTCAAAAAATGGAAGAAGCACAAAAATGCTCATTGAAGTAAAAATGCTATGTATAATTTCTTCAGTCTCAAATCACAAATGAAGATTGTAATTTATAGAAAGAAATGTAAAAGAATGTAAATTTAAAAAAATTCCTTTGAAAATGTGATCTTTAGTACCATATAACTAATTTTGAACTCATCTGGTTTTGTTTTTGAAAACCTCTGAATAGTTTAAAATATTCTATCCTATTATGTTTCTATCACTATGCACTTTGCTATGTATTGGCAAGAATATAAAACATAATCACTTTAGAATTCCTGAAGAGAGTCTAAGTAGGTCTTATGGAGTTTTTGAGCATTGGAAAATGTTCAGCTGAGAGAGTTGGGGTTACTCAGGCTGGAGATGACTTTGGGGACACCTTAACAGCGGCCTTCCAGTAGCTAAAGGGGCCTGGAGAGGGGCTTTTGACAGGGGTGTGCAGGGATAGGACAAGTGGGAATGGCTTTAAACTGAAAGAGATCAGAGTTAGATTAGATATTAGGAAGAAATTCTTCACTGTGGGGGTGGTAAAACACTGGAACAGGTTGCCCAGAGAAGCTGTGGATGTCCCATCCTTAAATCCTTCAAGTATAGTAGCGGAGAGCAAAAGATGGGCCAAGAGGGAGTCTATCCAAGTATGATTCTATCCTATGGATATAAACTTTTCTTAGTACACTTAATGTATAGCATACTACAGATGTCATCTTACAATTTTCTGGTTACCATATTACTCTATTTTTTCCATATACTAAAGGTGATCTGATTATTTGGGCTGATTATTAATTTATGTAAATAAGGGCACATATCATAAAGAAAAAACTACACCCTTTTTTTGTAGAGGAATGATAGACTGCTAAAATGTCTTTACAAAAAAACACTTGTCATGTGGTATTTGTAGCTTCACTTTTATCTATTCTTAGCTGATCATTGCCTTCAACAGAATTTGACAATGAAGTTTTCTGGACTGGTGTTCACAGCAGAGAAACTATAAGGAACTGGTTTAGGAAGTGTTTCTCCTTCAGGAAAATCTTCTTCTTATGGCAAAAACCTGCATAGGCCATTTTTAATACTCAAGTTGTTTCTAGAAGACCTGAGATTTTTGCCTTTCTATGTAAATTTTACTGTTCCTTCTGACCATGACAGCTAATTTTGAGTACTTCAAATGTGAATGAAGTTTTTCTTTACTTGTTAGAAAAAAATCTTTGTTAGAAACAGAAGGCAATCAAAATGGCATAGAAGAATTTGCATCCTTTTTTTTTTCACAGTATACCAAATTCTGCCTACTGCTGTACACAAAGGAAAAATTAGTTATTACACAGAGGATTAAGTTATCCACCTAATCCTCAGATGGGGTCCAGCTAAATATTACTAAATTTAATTTAGAGTGATATTTCAGGATAGCATATTTTTAAGCCAGCCCCATACATCTAAAAGTTTACTTAAAAGCCGCTCTACAAGATCAGAAAGTGGACTGGTGCTCTTTAGAAAAAGAGGATGGAAGTTAGCTGTTTCCTGAGAGGCTATGTCAAGTGAATGCAGTTGCTCTCTCTCAGTGTTCCAGGGTTGTCTCATATCAAGAGCCACTATTCCTTTAAACAATACTGGGCCAAAATTCCCTGGAGGCAAGTAAAAAAACAACCATCTTGAGATCTTCTTGGATAATGGAGAAGAGAATATGGAGCTTGAGGAAATATGTGGTTAAAAGGATGTTAAAAAAGTTAATGGAGGTGACCTGTTATTTAGGGTGTGTCATAGTAGGGAGAAATATTTTAAAACTTGGTGCTGCCTGGAGAGACATGGAACAGAAATATACCTTTTTGTTTTCTCTGTACACTGCTTCAAAGAAATATTTGAGTTCATCTCTAATTTATTTCTTCCAGAGTGAGTGGCAAGAACTTTTGGCTGAGATTAAAAGGAGTAACAACGAAGGAGTTATTTGATCATTTAAAATTAGCACATATACTGTTCAGATGTCATTTTGCCAGAAAGTTTACTTCTGTAACTAGAAATGCAGTACTGGAAAAAGGAATGGTGACTTTTTCTTATCAGTGAAATAAGGTGAATTTTTTAATCTTTACCAGTGTTTTTGTCTTGTGAGAATTAACACTATGGGAATGACACTGGCACTACTAATACTGAAATTTAGACTTGCAAATTTTTATTACTACAGTTTATGCTCCACCCACACCTTGAAGTTCAGACATTTACTAGTAAGGGCATTGTTTTACCTAAAAAATTAATTTCATACACTGCTAATGAGATAGCCCCGAGGAAAGATGGGGAATTTGAGCCTTGTAAATATACAATAAAATACATTCCTGCAAGACCTACCAAAGCTTGAGAAATTAATAAACATGATTCAATTCAGCATTATTAAAAATAGTTTAAAGTAGTTGCATTTTGAAAATGATATAGTTTATTTTCTTGCTAAAAGTTATCCCCTCCCTATTGCATCAGAAATCAGAGAGCATCTTTAAAGTTGTCCTTTCTGCACCCATCCAAATGACAAGGATTTACAGTGACAGGATAGTTCAGTGATTTGGGCATAAAAAGATTTGTTTCATTGTCTCCTTTACAGAGGTGTTCTCTTCCTTCTCTGAAAAGCTGGTATATAATACTTCTCTCTTTCACTTGAAATAAGATCTTTTTATATTGTGGAGTGTTATGGCAGTGATTGATATAAATACATATACAGCATGTATTCAGAGTTACTTGCAATTCCTAATTTTTCAGAGCAAGACTCTCAAGTTGGAGAGTGAGTGAACTGAACATTTCAGTGTATTAACACTACAGGGAACTGGGAGAAATTCTAGGGTCATTGATTAGGGACAAAATAGGAGAACACTTGGACAGGTGCAGACTGGTCAAAGACAACCAGGACATTTATAAAGGGGAAGCCATGCTTGTCAAATGCTATTAACTTGTTTGAGGAGGTGACAATGAGAGCTGACAGGGGTGAAGCAACAAACATAATCTGCTTGGACATCAAGATGGCTTTTGATACTGGCACACTGAAGACCAGATACAGGGTTAGTAAGAATCTGATGATAAAGTGACTGAGAATGTCTCTAAAATCTCTTAAGAGTCAGTACTGCTGACATACCACAGAAAAACATGAGAGAAGATGTAAAAAAGTGATGGATATAAATGAATCTGATAGGGATTTTTCACAATAAAAAAGAGGATGGATGAATTAGGAAGTTTGTGAAGGAGGGAGGCAGAAAAAGAGGAGCGGTGGGAGAGGAAAAGAGCTGACATGTTCATTTATTTTTGAAAGAGAAAATGTGTTGAAGATTATTCTGTGAAAGATCACTGTAGAAGACAGGAGCAAAAACACCTGATATATCTCCCTGTATGTATCCATATCTGCCCTTAACTTTGCTGCAGACAGGAAGTGATTGCTGAAGTGAAGAGATGATTTTCAGTATATGCTGGATATTTGCAGGGAACAAGACTCCTAAGAGCTTCATGCTGAAAGGGGCAAATTTGAGGCTTTATTCCTATATAGAAAGTAGCTCTGTGCTTGATACCTTCTTATTCTTTTTAATGTAGAATAGAAATAGAAGTGTAAAGGATCCTTGACTTCTGCTTCCTGTATGGCCATTTCTCCAGATGTGTTCACATTCTGTTTTGCATGGTAGTGTTTGCCTTTCATCACTTTCCATTTGCTAAGAGAAGCAAATAGAATTTTAACAAATAGGTACCAATAGGTCTCCAGTGCAAAAAGTTAGTGAACCTGTTTTTGAGACAAAATTTGCTGTTTGAGTTGAGAACTGTATGGGAAAAAAAAAAAAAAGAAGAAAAAATCGAAAAATATATAAGAACTGTCCATTCAATCATATATTCTTAGTTTCCAGAATGCTGTGTGAAGTTACAATACATCTTTTAGTTTTTAGATAATTAATGCAGTACAGGCATAGGCAAAAATATTCCATTGTGAATAGAGGAAGCATAGATTACTGGTGTGGAATAGCTATGAGCAAAACAAAAAAAAATCTAATGAGAAGACCTAAATCTTAACTGATCTGTGATTTTGGAAGACTTTTTTGCTCGGCTTTTTTAAATACTTAGCAAAATCTTTGACAAATTTGTTTCATGCCCTGTTCTAAGTTTTAAAAACGAGATGAAAAGGTTTTGAGACACATACTTTAAATTAATTCATTACTTTTATTGATTTTATGTTTAAAAGCTTATATTCTAGCTCAAAATGTTCATCTGTTATAATTAAATGTAGTAATCAGAGACAGGAAAAAATGGTCCTTAGGTAAGAAACAAGAACAGCCTTTGTAATTGAAGAACAGGTACAACAGGTACAGTTCCTGTTTCAAAGAGAAATGCAGTGGATCGAGAACATACAAGAAGTGTGAAGTATGATGGTATGTCAACTGTCCAAGAGATGGTTGAGCTAAATTTTTATCTATTTACTAACATACATATTTTGTGCAGCTGCTCCCTTGACTGAAAAGTCTTGTTTCCTCCAATTTCCTTGATTTATTGAATTACATAACAAGTTTAAGTTTAGGAAGAAATCTGATTTCGTAGCTTTCTGTTAGTTAAGACAGAAGGTTGCACTGTGATGATAGCTTCAGTGGCCAAATGTGTGAGATAAAGAAAACAGAACTTAATAGAAAATAGAAGGTGCTTCAGATTTCTCCGAAACCAACTGTTTGGACAAATTACCAAATTTGAATAAGGGAAGGATCATAGTGGGAAACAGGCTAACATTTTGGCACAACAGGAAAATATAACCCCAAATTTATTAATTTCTTGTTTTTCAGTTTTTTAGTCTTTTCATCATCACATCTTTCATGTGTTTTGGGTTATGTCATTTGAAGTATCTGAAGTATAATTATCACACTGTATTAAATACAAAATAGGTATATTTTTGAGTAAGGAAACTAATGCATTCTGGAATGGAACAGGAAAGCAGAAAGGTAAACTTGTGAAATAGGGAACACTGTGCATTTGTATATTCCTATGCATTTTATTAACAAACTGAATATTTTAAAGCTACTTTGGATGCTGAAAAAAGACAAGGAAATTAATATTTTTGTAATATAGATATCACCTTATATTTCATGCCTGATTCATTTGAAAATGTAGATTAATTTGCAAACAGTTTAGGGAGGTGAACTATTGAATTGAGTCCTATAAGATTTAGGATTTGTCATCTTTTAAAGTTGACACTCAGTGAGAGCTTGTCAATTACAAAGAAGTGAAATGAAGTGAAAATAAGCCTCGTCTTCATCTTCTTGTTATATGCTTGGTTGGTTATAGAGACACCATTTACAAGCTGAGAATAATTACTTGCAAAGTATTTTCCCCTTTAAACCAAAATTATTTATTATTTTACCTTACTCCATTTTGATATAGCAGTTACTCTAATTTCCTAATCTCATAACCAAAATAGTTTTTCAGTACAAGTGGCTACCTGAAATTAAGTGTGCTTGAGTTGAAAATGAAAAACACGATTTAGAATAGGATTTTTTCCTCAAACATTACTTATCCTCTTGTGACAAGTTATACAGAATTTCTTCACTTTATAAATCTACAGCAGCAAGTAATTTGACAAATACACATATGATAGGGAAAGAACAGCAACAGTAAAATCCTTTTTTATTTACATGCAAACATATCAGCATTCTCTTCCACCTTAAATGGGTATTATGTTATCAGTCTCTTGCTTCTAGCAAGAGACTTTAATTTCTGTAGAGCTCATTCTTTAAACCTTTCCTTAAGCTGTAATACAGTCTTTCTGATGTGGTTTTCTCAGATTGAAGTGAATTAGCACTTTTTTTTCTTATCAGTTTTATTTGACATAATGAATGCTTAGAGGAGTTCTGTAATCAAATAACTTGTACCATCCTACTTTCTTTGCATCCAACATTCCTGTACTTCATGCATTTCCATATTAACTTCCATTTTATCAAAATCCTCTAGCTGTTTCAGAAAAAAGTACTCTGTCATCTAATTATTTTCTCCTGGATAAAATAATGATGTATACAGCAATTCTGCTAAAGCATTACCTTTGATTTTTAACTGGAGCTCTAAGCTCTGGTTTTTTTCTTGCTTTTCCCAGTGGTCTGTCATGACCAGCTGAAACCAGAGAGACCAGATAATTTGTCTGTGGTGCTTAGCCAACCAGTAGCTCAACTTGAACAGGAAGAAGCCATCTCCCAACTCATAGACTTGTGCCCAGACCACAGAGCTCCCTAAAATGAGCTCATCCCAGCAGAAGGAGTGTTCAGGAAAACATAGCAGCCTTTTCCTGAATGGGAACTGGTACTTGATGCCAGTCATTTTATTTGTAAATGTACATAGAACTTAGTGATCACATATGCAAAATATAGCTGTCAATTATTAATTAAAGTTTAGAAAGGATAATTACAAAAATTTTTGCCATGCAGTAAATTTTCTTTATTAGTTGAACTGGATAATTGTATTTGTGCATCATTCTTGTGGTATTTGAAGCACAAAGCGAATCTTATAACACCTCTTGTATTATTTCAATTTTGTCTTTTAGTATTCATGCTATTGCCTAGTAGAATTCAGTTATGCTATTTAAATGTACAGTAGAATATTTTCCTTTTTATTGCAGAAGAATGCTTTGATCTATCAAAAAGTTTAATTGCATTTCATGCAGTAGTTTCTGTTTGTAATTAGGTATATGTGTGGCAGTTGCTAAGTGTTTCTTTCATGTCCTTCCATTTATTTTTAAAGCAAATTTTCTGTTACACCACCACGTATTGTGCAGTAGGTGCTTTGCTCAGATTCTGGAACTTCATACGCATATCTGATTCCCCCAGTCATTCTTGAAGTGTTTTGGCAGCTTGGTCTTTGCTTATTTTAATTAATTCCTTACTGGTTTTGATGGACAAAGGGATGGATTTAGTGAATATTTTAATATCTCTGACTCTGAATAGGAAATTAAAGATCAATGAGGTATATAGTGCGGGCTGTAGCATCCCTCTTACATTTTTTTCTTTTTTCTCATTTAAATAACATCTGAAAAAAGGAAGTTTGGTTACTAAAGAATGCAAAACAAACAATAGATAATTTGGAGATTAGCCCTTAGGCTAATTTTGTAATATTCCTATCCTACTGAATAGCATAACATTTCACATGGGATCCTATAAAGCAGCTTCAGGAAGGAGGAAAGAGTTGAAAAAACACTTTGGATCTAGCGATTAATAACCCATTGATTATTACTAAGAATGTAGAAATACTTTTTGCAAAGCATAAAAGACTACTGAATTTCAAATGGGTACAGAAATATATTTATTTGAATTGAGATTTTATTTGGTATTATCACACTCCTGCCCATACTTATCACCCTTTCTCACTCCTGCCCATACTTATCATCCTTTCTTGTCTCACGGAAAATGCCACTGATTTCTCTTCTGCAGATTGCAACAGGTGTGAGAAATTGAAATATATTTGAATTACTAGATAAATGACGTTTCTAAAAATATCCTTTAAAGGAAAGAGCAAAATCAAACTAAAACTACTGATTGGTCACATCTATACTTCCTTTTCATTTAATTTACCCTTTTGGTATCTCTGATATGACATCTTTTTTTTTTTTTCCTAACTTTTCATTCATCTTTTCTGGTAGTGCATTTTTATTTTCATTTTTCTTCTTTGTTCCTTTTTGTTGATACTTTCCTTTTCCCAGTGTATTTTCTCACTTTTTCAAGTACTTCAACTAAAATTTGCTTTCTAAACCTAAGCCCTTTCTCAGAGTTCTCTCACCTACAACTTTCATGTGTCTTTGTGGCTGCTCAGCCATTATTTCAAAAAAAGCTTTTAGTTGAATAAGGTGTGAAAGAAAAGTGGAATGAAAGAAGCGGGAGCACACTCAACTGAATCCATGAATCAAGACACAGAACTTGCACAGCTTACACACTAGGATGGGGAATCCCAGGTCTTAAAAATCATTGTCTTTGGCATATGGAAGTATGTGGAATTTTATAGGGTTTGGCCTATCTTGGTATTTTTCTTAGAATATAAATTTTGCAGTTATAATGCAGCAGGGTTATATTTTAGCCTCTTATCTGCTCTTCTGAGGCCGGGACAAAGGAAGGAAGGAAGTTGTCGCTGAAGTGCAGCCTCATTGATTAAACATAGCTTGCCAACGCCATTGATTTCTCATTTCAGTTAAAATATTTAGATAAAGCTTAGATTCAAATGAAAGAACAGTCTGGATTGGCACAGCTGAATGAATATACAACCAGCTTCAGACAGCAGCCAGAGAAACTGGCTTCTCCACGTGGCTCTGAGGAGTATGGGTCAGGTTGGACTGTGGTGGTCAGAGGTTGACCAACTGATCAGCCAACTGGTTTATTTGTGAGCATGCTAATATGCTCAGAACTATCTCTTGCAATCAGAACAAAGAGGTGGGATGGAATAGCAACAAAATTTACATGATACAGATGGTGGCTAAATAAACAGCCCATTGCAAAACCTCACTACTTTAGTGGCTTTTGTGTTGGTCAAAAGAGACAGTAGGAAATCTTCAGTTCTGTTTTGAACAAAATGTTTTCCTTAGATTACTGATGCTGAAAAAGAATATTTTACATGCTCCCCAACAAATTTTATGTCGGAGCCAAGGATTCAAGGGAACGTGATTACAAATTTCTTAACAAAAAGACTTGTGATAAAGCGGCTTAACATTTTGTGGCCAAGGTAAATAAGAAAACTTCTATTCTAGCTGTAGATAACATAAAGTGCTCTTCAGTAGTATCATTACACTTCTGTATCCCCATTTTAATTTAAAAAAATATTTCATGCCTTTTCTATATTTTTTTTTTTTGTACCTGAGTAGTTCAAAAATGTCACTATTATATTAGATGCTGTTGTTGAGCTAAGGGGACTAATTCTTCTCCCTCCTGTCCCAAATCCTACTTCAATATATAAAAAAGCAGCTGCTGCAGTCAAGGGTAGCACGAGCTTTCTGAGGAGAAATAAAAGCAATTCCAAAAGCAATATGTAATTATTGTGCATCTGACTGAATGTTTCTCATTAAATTTTGTTGAAATAAATTTCAGGATCTTACATATGGAAAATTAAGTCAAATTATATAAGTGAAATGCAAAAGAGATGAGAAAGTTCAAAGTGTGCTGTTAGTATACAATGGAGTTCCCATGCTCCAGTGCAAACAATAAACAGAACAGAGATTTTTTACTTTTTTTTTGGTTAATGAGTGAACTAAATGCTATGTAAAATGATTTCTCTATTTTGCAAGAATTTTGTTTCAACTTTTTAAGATGTGTTTTATATAAAAGCATGTATTTATAAGTTGCTTTTCAGCCCCCTTCAATTTTCCTTTTCAAAATCTCAGATTAGGCTTCCCAAATATCTATATATTCATGCAAGTATTATTTACTTCTTGACTGAAAAACACAAAGTCATTTCTATTTATGAACATTTTTTTGTAATGTGACCTGGCATTTCTCATCACTACCACTTGCAGTCTAGTCTTATAAAATTTAATGGATGTCAAAAATGAGCACAGTATGAAAAATAAATAGACAAAAGAGAAATCCTTTACATGTTAACAAATGCAGCAGAAAGATCTCTTGAAGTTAAAATCCCCATGGAGAAAAATCATTTAGTCTTGACCAAAAGAAATACCTCTTTAAGATATATGGCTAAGGGAAATCTTGGAATTTTCTGTCTTTTGAAAAGAGTAGACTTAATTTGTATGTCCTCTCAGACTATGCTTCATCTTTATTAGAGAAATCCTTCTTTTCCAATGGTTTTAGGCAGATTAACTGGCCTAATTGGACCTAAGCTGCTGTGAAGAGAGAGGGAAAAAAGGTGGAGGCACAAGCTCTCCAAGTCCTCAAGTCACATCCTCCTGGTTGACTGGTCTGCTTAGCCAAGCTGAAACTGGTCTTATTGTCATGTTGGGTGCATTAATTGGAGTGCAGACTAATTTGCAAGAATGCTTTAGTGCCCTTTAAAAGGTGATTTAAAATTCAAAGTGATGGAAATTGTATAAAAGCATGCTGATCTGATCATTACCCAGAATTCAGTTTGACATTTCCTCTATTTATCTGTTTTTATTGTTTAGACTTTAAGTTTACTGTGAAAGACTTAGGAGACTGCAACAATTCATGATATTCTCTGGATTGGTTGATAACCCTTCCCTTTTTTTAACTCAGAGAATGCTCTAAAAGTAAACCAGTTAAGCACAAAAATGTCTTCTTTGGGAGTGATAAAATAAAGAATATATTCAGATCATGCAATATAGTAATAAATACAGCAATGGATTTTTCTTGTTTCCATCAAATACATGAAAATATGCTCTTTGGAATGGTCTTACAAAATAGAGACATTAGCACCTCATTAACATAAGCTTGAATGGTAACAAGGATAATGGATTTACATTTTCCAAGAGGCCACAAACACAAAATTATGCACTATTTTTGCAAACTCTATAGGTAAAGAGATATCCATTGCTGAAGTGCAGCTGTGTTCATGGGTGAAGAATGACTTCTGTCCGCACTACCAAACAGCTCTCCACAACATTTAACAAGATAAAAATACTATTTGTCATATGAAATTATACAAGAAGCCTTAAGATGGTTTATAATTAAAGTACATAAATTAAACTCTCATGCAATGCAATAAACATGAATAATTTCCAGTGATTTTTGAGTGATGGACTGTAGGAAACTACAATTGGAACCTTTCTTCTGCATTTTACTCAAGTCCAGCAAAGAGGTTTTAGTCCTGACACAAAGCCAATTATGCTTTACCAAAGTGAAGGCAATTGATGCTATCCCTGAAGCATACTATACTTGTCTGTACCAGAAACTGAGAACACTGGCCATTACTGGTGCAAAATCCTTGGCAGCCAGTGCTAGTTACTGAAACATTTAGATATAATATCCTGAAAACATACTTTAACTTGAAAGTTGCCCCCTGTTACTCGTCTGATAAAGAAAGATTGTGCTGGCAGGAGTTTGTGCAGTAATTAATACGTTTGGATTGCAGGCTCTCCTCTACCCAGATAATGTCTACAAAGCTGTTGTCTTCAGTGAAATTGTGAGCAATTTGCATTCCATAATACATGGAATGGTTTCTTTTTGCGTGCAGCTAAGTTACTTGCTTGAACAGAGATGAATGAGGTAGGTAACATTTCTTGCTTATTCTGCACAGAAGAGGAACAAGATTCCACCTTCCAGTGTACCAATGTTTTCAAATTTGGATTGAGAAACAAGTCCACGTCAAACTATGCTGAAGTAATGTAACATTTCTTTAAAGAAAAGTTTTTGTGTTGCTTTCAGATTTTTTTTTCCTGGAGCTATAATTTGTTCAGGCTGAACTGTGAGATTAATATCCACCTTTCTCTAAAACTGTACTTGTGTCAAGTTTGTGGCACTACCTTGAGATGGCATAGTGAGGCAGAGGCTGACTTAGAGATTAATCCTTGCCAGTAACAATATGTCTGCAAGGACTAAAAGGAAGACATTCAGATCTTAAATTGAGTTTCTAGCCTGACTGCAAATGTCAATTTTACAAGTGGTAAGTGTGAATATGGAAAGGAAAGGTATGGAACCTCATGGTTCCATAATATGGAACTAGGTAACTGTCATATTAGAGTGAGCACTGAAAATATGGCCTCTGTGTTAGTGGAACCAAATTAGTATTTGTACAATGTATTACATGCTTTTGACTGCACAGTTATCTTTTGGCCATTTCAACTATATTGTGTTTGAGGAATTTACAAGTTCAGTTTTTTTGTTTTGGTTTAATGTAATGAATACTGGGGTTTATTTACTGAAAAACCACTCATAGGTTAGAAGAGTGTTGCTTAATGTAGTGCTGCTTTCCTTAAAAAAATTTTAGCATGCATTTGTTTCTCTATTTAATTTTATTCTCAGTTAAAGAAGAAAATATTTACCATGGTAACCTGGACTACATAAAATATGGATAATTTGTTCTAAGAGTCATGGTGATGTGTAATGAAGTCTGTCCCTGAGATATTAATGTTTTCATATCATGCAACACGGTCCCATTGCTAGTTGCGCAAGATTACCTGTGGGCAAAAATGAAAGCATTAGGAAAAGCCTAAACAATTGATTAGCTGTAATATCATGCACTAAAGATGGACAGTCTGTATAACAGGTTGTCTTGTATGAGAATTGGCTCCTTAACACACTCTGCTGGTATTATCACATCAAGTAACCAAAAACCCCAACCTGCGGAGCGCACCACAATGAGTGCCTCAGCTTCTGTTATGCAAACAGCACACACTCAGTGTCCTCTAAACCCTGCAAGAGCTTAGGAGAGGAGGGACCAAGGACACATAAATGACAGTAATGCAACTTGAGAAGAGGGCATGTCCCACTAGGAAGAATTAATGGTAAGAAAATGGGATAAATAGATGCACTTATGAGCACAGATAGAGTCCTCTGAAAAAATGACTTGACTCATGCAGTCAGAAATTCACTGGTTTTTCTGTGTGAAATATATATATTAGCTATCCATGAGATCTTTAATATGAAATCAGCTTTATGTTCTTACTTAGGTAGGCATAGACAGATCTCAAGTAACTAATGGCCATTAATGTGAAACTCTGGTACCTTAAATTTGTGTGGACATCAGTAGGGTCAGGACTTTTCTCAGTATATCTTCTATTTGTAAGAAGGCTTAATATAAATTGAGTGATATTGAGTGATGTCAATAGCTTTTTGAAATTCATTCTCTATTTCTCTTATTATGGTACTTTCCCTGAAGCATGGGCAGAAATTCACACTGCAGTATGAAAGATAGGTGTTAAGGATAGCAGGTGCAACACTGAATAACATTTAAAAAAATACAGACAAGGTAGGAGGTCATTAGGATGCAATGTCAGTAGCTAATATAATGTGACAACACATGAAACCATTAATGCTAATGTTAAGCATTTTGTTTCTCATGGAAATGGAAATCTAATAACTACTTCACTGAGAAAAAAAATGACATCACTTTTTAGCAATAATAGCACTACCACTTTATGAGACTAATATCAGTAGAAACTTTAAAAACTTATCTGAAAATTTACTGAAAGTCCATTAAAAAAAACCTGTGTGGGTAGGATATTACATGAATGGTGCTAGATCATTCATTCTAAGAGCAATTGGAAAATGAAGCTTTGTAAATGTTTGACATATAATGTCACTTTGGGCCATGGAAGATCTCAAGGCTTGACAAGAGACATAATGCTAGGAGATGAATGCTGTGTACCAAAAATTAGCAAGTACTGTGTTCATCTTGAAGGAACATAATACCTCCACCACTAGCACCGTTTTTAACAACAAAAAAAGGTTTTAAATATATCTTTACCCACAAGGGTACAGAGAAATCAGGTGCAGCAACCATACTAACAATATTGACAAGTACTCTCAAAATGTAGCTGGGTGTCCTCACTAAAATATTTAACTCAGCATAATAGGCTAGAATCAAAATTAAGCATGTTTTAAAATCAGTATCAAGAGGTTAAAGTTAGCAGACACTGTAAAGCTGTAATACTGCTTCTTAAGTTATTTCAACAGAACACAATCCAAAACCAGCGGAAAAAAATTGGATGGGCAAAATGTAGCTTGTGTAGCATGTGTCTATTTCTGTTAGCTGAATTGCCAATGAATATATATATACATATATATATATTTTAAATACTAAGATATCTGAAGGGAATCTGGAAAGATGGCTAAAATGTTAAAACAGTGCTTGGTAAAGTAAGGGGGAACAGATTACCATGAAAAATATTTTGACAGTAAGGTTTTTCACCTTTTATTTTAAACTGGAAAATTAATTGAAAGCTCAAAAAAAGAGGACATTACTGAAAACTCCAGAAAATGATACATGGTATACATTATTTATTAGAATAATATACTTTTTGCATATGGGTCTTACTGTTAGGGCAAGTACTGAAGTTTTTGAGGTTTTGCCACTACATATAATAATGACTGTAATTAAAGGAAAGCCTGTAGAAAGAGAATAAAATATATTTATTATATCGAATATTTGAATTGGTCTTGTGAATTCAGAAGCTTTTCAATTTTATGTTCTCATCAAAATAAGATTTAAAAAAACAGAGCTAAAGATGGTGGGAAAAGTAATTTTTTTTTTAATTAAATAAAGTCTTTCAAGAATTTCTAAATTGGTTCAATCTTTGGACAAAATATTACTTTCAGAGGAAGAGGGTCTTCCCCTGCAGAGGAACTACTAGTTTAAGATTAATCAGCTTTGGCACAGAATAGCACAATCTGTTGCTTATATTGTTCCCATCAGAAGGGGCTGAATTTCAAAATCTGTCAGGACAGAAACAAGGATGCCTATTCTTGCATCACCATTAAATGTTTTAAGGATGGAGCAATTGGCTGTGCTACAGAGAAGGTACAGCTGAATGTGCAGGCGGTCAGGTGGATTGTGTGCTATGGGAACTCCTCTCGTGAGCATCACAGACCCACTGCAGCCCCTAGAGGAGACCACGTTGGAGCAGGGGGATGCCTGAGAGGAGGCTGTGACCTCTCCAGGCATGGAGTGCTGGAGCAGGTTCCTGGCAGGAACCTGAAGACCCGTGGAAAGAGGGATCCCCACTGGAGCAGGTTCCCTGGTAGGACTTGTCACCCTAGGACAGTCCCAGGTTGGAGTGGGCTGTGCCTGAAGGACTGCACCCCATGTTAAAATGACCCATACTGAACAATGTGTGAAGAACTGTTTCCCATGGGAGTAATGTTGGAGAAGATCATGGAGGACTCTCTGCTGTGGGAGGGACCCCACATTGGAGCAGGGGAAGGACTCCTCTCCCTGGGCAGTGGCAGAAATAAACGGTGAAGGGCTGACCATAACCTCCCTTCCTTCTCTCCCTGCATCACTGAGGAAGGAGGTAGAGCTGGGAAGGAAGGAAGGCTGGGGGGAAGATATTTTTAAGATTTGTTTCATTTCTCATTATTAGGGTCTGATTTTAATTAGCAATGAAACAACTAATTTCCCCAGTCAGAGTCTGTTTTGCATGTGATGCTAAGTGGTAAGTAATCTCTTCCAGTCTTTATCTCTGAACCTTTTGCTCTATTTTCTCTCCCCTGTCCAGTTGTGGAGGGGAGTGATAGAATGGCTTTGGTGGGTGCTTGGCATCCAGCCAGGGTCAACACACCACATTAGAAAAATCAAAAAGTCACTTTGAGCTACCTCTCTCCCCAAGTTCTCTTTCTTCTGAAAATATCAAAGTCCAGGACATTTGGAGGTGAAAATAAACAAGGGGCGATTCCACCTATAATTTTGACCAAATTTTCATCTTGCTGAGAAGACTTTACCAAAACCTCAGTTCTGACAAAACCTGATTAGAATCCATCTTGTCAGAAAATGCCTGAACGCCACTAATGTTCATTTCTCAGGCTACGTTGAAGAGAAGCTGAGAATATTGAATATTCCCATTATGTTCCTCAGTGTCAGGTGCTTGAAATTTGCCAAGTTTGTGCTTTGAAATATCATATGCTTTATAGGCAAAAATGTATCTGCGGGAATTTTCTGCTGAAATACCAGCTATTTCTAAACAAATATGGGGCGTTTTATTAGCCTTTTTCACTATTTTTGTATGTAAAAATTATAGCTGATAAAGCAAATGCTGATGATTGGCCTAATTTCCTTGTCACAGACTCATCTCTTAAATGATTCCTTGAAGCCGATCATCTTTTTACGGTAAAGAACCTGAACGCTTACTACATTCTTCGATGTGAGAGGAAGCCATAAGCACAGGAGGTTGAAAAGAGCTGTGAATGAGCCAGGCATCCTCATCCAAGCAAGAGTTATTCATTGGTCTTGGCATAGACTGCAGCAGCCTACGCACTGCTTTAATTTATGCTAAATGGCTGTTGACCCACAGTGTCAGTTGGCAACTAGCATTGTGCATTCTGTCAAAATCTCCTGTCTCCAACAATTCATCTTTCTAGGGTGAGTTGACTAGTAGGGTGAGTTGACTACTTTGTCCCTGTTGCCCAACAGAAGGACAGAAGACCCAGGAATCCATTGCCATGGGTTTAAAGCGCTATTTTAAATAATAATTTTAAATATTAAACCATATATTTTTATGCAAGAAGAAAAGATGTTTAACATGAATAATATTTAGTATAGGAAATGATTAACTGAAATAAATTATCCTCTGCAGCTTCATAAATTCAGTCCAGTAGCCTGCAGTAAAAACAGGCTCTGAATTGATTTGTAAGGCAGGGAAGAAATTAAGTGGATTTTTTCATTGAGAGAAGATTTTTTTCCTTTCTGCATGTAAATATATGTGTCAGAACTTGCAGATTTTATCAAAAGTTTGCACAAAAGTGTAAGTTGCATCTGTGCTACTGAAGAGTATGAGCAGAAGTGGGATATACTATAAAGTCCAAGAAATTCATGGCCTGCACAGTCATCTTTGCCTGCCTGATTGCAGGAGAAGTAATCAATTCCTACCTCCAGAGAAGCAAAGACTAATGTTTTGAGTATCTTGGTCACAGATCTGGTCCAGGTATGGATTTTATGACTGGGAAAAATAAGGGATATGATCGTTTTACTTTCACGTGTTCTTTCATTTTCTTCCAAGTCTTCTGTTTTTCTCCCAAAGTCCTGCTGTAACAGATTTTTAAATCCAAAAGCCACAATAAATTAATCACCAAATGCAGTCCATCACTAACTTCTACATGTTAATATTAGCTCAGAAGGCAATGGCAGCATTCTAAACTTAAAGATGCTATAAATGCTTTATTAATGTTTACTAAGTGATTGCAAAATGTTGCTATATACTTTAAAAGCGCATCATAAAAGAAATTATAAACTTTACTATCGAAGCATTTTCAAGGCCTTCTTAAGAAAAGTGACTGAAAAAAAGTAGGATAAACTACACCCGGTCCTGCAGGCACCAACATGTGACTACACAAACGAACAGAGAGTAGGTAAAAGTATGGACATGCATAAGCACTTATAGGGAGAAGAAGCCAAGCTTACTGTATAGTTCTATTGAGGTGGATTAAATTTTTGGGAAATTATTTCATGGCATCTGTACAAGGTTTTAGAAGAGGAAGAATGTAAGTGTAATCTTGATATCTTCTATAATTAGAAGACTATATTTGTAATTCTTTAGCACATAGGTATTTAGCCTGCAGTTTGCCCTTAAGGAGAATGAAATATAACAGAATATGTAGCTACTATAATGACCTTGTGGCATTTAGGCACAACCTTTAACCCTGAATCCCCGTGGTAAATGAACTCATGACAACCATTGTGCCTGAAACTGCCTTGCTGCTCTTATAGCAATATTACTCTAGGGGGGAAATGTCTTTTCTAGTGGAAAGATGAACTTGGCAAACTGAAATGTTAAACGATAATGTCAGCACTTCCATCACAGTTGTGTGGTTTGTGTTAATACTTGTGTTTACCAGTCAGTTTGAATATTGCCTCTAGCCTAAACGATTTATTACTTCTATTCTCTCAACTTAATTCTGTGCTAATTTTAAAACTAGATGAAAAAAAACACTATTTGATTTTTTGTGAAAGATAGTTTTAGTTAACTGGACCTAATTTTTTTCATTTAACAGCCGCTCAGATTTAGTCATCAATAAGATGCAGAAAAACTAAGGACATTAATAACCTGGAATTACCAAAAATAACAATGCTAACAACCTAGTCATTAATGAGAATTACTAGTCTTGTTGCTATAGAAACAAGACTGAAGCAAATAGAAATTATGTGTAATTTCTCATTCCCAAAAGTGGCACATATTATGTCATTACCATAGTAATGATATTATTACCCCAAATGCAATAAACTTGAAAGCTACTTACCATGAGAGGACACCACCACACCTGAAAAAGTTGACATGTACCTTCTGCTGTTGATCTTCATTGAAGCTCCACAAAAAAATCCTGAATGTAAACTGACAAATTTATGAAGCAATGGAGATAGTGGAGTCATCTCAGGACACTTGCCAAGAGTTTGCTCTTTTCACTTATGGCAAACCCAAATTTAGCTGTCAATCACTGTAGACCACAAAAGGACAAAGGTAAAATTCAGTTTAGTCTGCTGTCCTTTTTTGGTATGATGAGTAGCAATCGTTGGCTTGAACTGGAAAACAAGACAAAACTTCACTCACAAAATCTTTGGCCATTGCCACTGCAGACACAACTAGGAGAAAGGAATGTGTCTGCTTGTTTACTTTTCCTTTAGCTATATTGGAAAGCCAAACAGGGTTTCTGTAGGAATGACAATACTTGTGTGATGGATGTGATGTGCTAGATAAACATAGGAAATGTTTCCTGAGAGTGGGAATAAAAAAAATCTTGCCTTTGACAAAGAAAACACTGGAAACTTCTCTAACAACCACAACTAGCCTTACCATTCCCCATCAGGTTTGTTTTTCCACTCGAGATGAAGTACCCTAGAGGTCAAATATTTTGAGGATGGTGTCTTCAACTATTGTTACTATTATCTTTTTTTGTCCTCTCTGTAATCACTTTTTCAGTGTCATTCCTAAGATAAGTCCCCTAGCATTAGGAACCAGCAGTAGAGTTACTGTGGCTAAGGTCTGGCAGTGAAGTTGCCTCAATTAACCCAGGAACAGAGACTATTCATGTGCTGTCATTAAGTCATTCATCAAGTGACTCAGACTCAAAACTCAATGGGTTTTCTGTTATTCCATTATTATTTTTTATTGACTTTTTAATTTTTCTAGGGCTTGACACACACCTATTGACATAAAAATGAAAACAGAAGTCCTAGTGTCTGACCATGGAAATTTCAAATCACAGGGAAACGCAGTTATCACTCCTAGCTTCTTCTTCTCATCACCACCAGTTAATCAATACTATTTTTCTTTAACAGAAACAATTTTTTACTGTGAAGGTGACTGAGCACTCTCACAGACAGTGCGTGGTGTAGTCTCTTGAACATGGAGTTTGGAAACACTCAAAAGACATCTTGACATAGTCCTGGAGAACTTGCTCTAGGTGACCATACTGGAAGAGGAAGGGGTTGGATGGGATGACCTCCAGAGGTCTCACCAAACTCATTCTGTGATTTCTGAGGTTTCTAGAAAACATAGGACAGTAGTTGATTAACGGTCTAGATTTGCCTTTTGGGGTGTCTCAAAATCTTGTGCTAAATCGTGTCTCTTACTGATTCAAGTTGAAAGCTGTTATTGTTAGTTTGGTAAATCAGGCTGATCATGAATTTATGAACTCGTTTTTTTGGCACAAAGAGGTGAACAAGCCTTTGCCCAGAAACTGAATTTCTTGAGGCTAAGGGCATAAAGGTAAGCCAGCCTCCAGAGCTACTTAAAGGCAAAGGTATACAAAGATTTTATGTCCCTTTAAAAAGTTGTATGAAATCGCATTTGCAAGAAGCAGTCATAAAGAATAAATGGAATAGAAATAGAATGTCATAACTGATGATTTCCTGAAGATATTTTAACAGTACCCAGCAGAGTTTACAGTGTCATTGCTTCTAATAACATAGTAGAGGTGCTACAAGAAGGGAAAGCAAGCCAGGTCTGTACAACTTAAGAAAATCTGCACTAAAAAGCCCCAATATGCTTAGGGAAGTTACAAGCAATACAGCTCCAAATGAACATTCTGTTAATGATATTAGAGAAAAGTTGCACATCCAGGTGTTTTCTGTTAAAATTTTGTCTTAGAGTGACAGAAGATTTAAACACAGCTACGCATAGTTCTTTATTTATATGGCTCTATTACAACTTTAAAATGTGCACATTCTGATTTTACCAAATACAACAAATTTAGCAAATGTATGACCTAGTGCCTGCAGTGCAAAACGCTTCTCAGTTTCTCAGGCAGTGCAGATGATTACCAATAGACTTTACATACACAGAAGTGTTGCTTTCCCCAAGCTGTATGCTTAAAATTCATGCAAGACAGCTTTTGTTGCAGAGCTGTGTTGATATATCAAAAACTGCAAATCATCTTCAGTGGTAGCTCTGCCCCTGAAAAGCAAAGGGGTAGAATGAATGAGAAAAATGTTGATTTTGCTCAGAGCGCTGTAAGGGAAGGAGCCAACAATCCAGGCCTTGAACAAGCAAGTGGTATTTAGAACTCACTGTGCATCACTGAGTTACAAAAACAAGAAGAGGCATGATGAGTATATAAGCATGAACGGAACTTGGAAAAAAGCCCTTATGACTGACAACAAGAGTTATTTTAATGGTAGTACTCCAGCTCTGCTGCAAGTTGCATGAAGATATGTACACACAATATTCTTCTGTCACCATTTTGGACACAGTGGCTAGCTAATAATTAATGAAGCAGCAATTCATGTATAATGGCATAAACAGGCAGTTATTCCTTTGGATAAAAATCTGAGTTTGATTGACTCAGATCCACTGTTTGCAAGCCATAAAATCACAGTCATGAACAATAATTTCCAGCATGCAAAACATGTACACCAAGAAACACGGAAGGTGGTACATGCCTCTTGTGTACAGCTTACAAAATGAGTGAAGATCATTACCTCTATTTATGGATCATATGATAATCTTACTGTATTTAATAATGCATTTTTCTGTGGAGAAAATCTTGAGAAAACATCGCTGAAATTACAAAAAGCACCTAGAATACTTGAATACTTGAATACTTGAACACTTCTGCTAATGTGGGTATTTCGCTAACCAGGAACATTTTTTGGGACACATCTGAATTTTTTCACTTTGCTGGTTAAGTTGCAGGCTCTGGTTAAAACTATGTTCTGATATTTTACTCTTGTTGAGGCTTTTCTAAAAATACATGTATATATGTATGCAAATCACCTGATTTCTTGCCTGATGTTTGAAATAACTTGCTGCGTTTTGAAGCTTTTAAAGATGAGTTTAAGTAGCAGCTTCTGCTTTCATCAAATAAATGGATTTAAGCGTGAGTAAGACTGCCATCTATATCAGTAGCTTACTGATTCCAAGAGACTGTAGCAAATGAACCAGGAAGTCTCACCTCTATGCAAGATACAGCTGAAGGCGTGTAAATACTTGGTTTTGACTGAGAAATCAATCATTCACAATCTGATCCTCTAACTCAGAGAGGGCCAGTTTACTCTTCTTTTACAGGCATGTGCATTTCTGCTCTATAAAGGTATTTAATGCAGAGTGTGAACATATTTCCTCCCTAGGGCAGAATGTACAGTAGATGCAACAAAGTAAAGAATTGCAGGCCAGGAAAAACAAGAGTATGTGTTTAAAAGGTGTGGCTTTATTAGTCTTAGCCACTTATGTCAGTCTTGCAAAAGTATTACAAAATTTTAACAATGCAAGGCACAAAATTGACTTGCTCACCAGAGTTTTGAATGAAGAGGAGAGACATAATGTCATTGTGCTTATCAAAGTAAAAACAAACCCACAATTTCTGGGGAGAATGCCTTTTACATCTTCTGTATCTTCAAGATTTTCAAGTCAGTGCCACAATTACTGAGATTGCAGTCTATTATTCTGATGTTAGGAAATACCAGTTGTACAGCTGCACGCTGAATGTGAATTATATTCCATGGTGTAATGCATTATTATGCAGGCTTTAATTATAGGATAATTGACTGGTCTTTTCCACAAAATTCTGACCTCATTTACTTTGATTCTAAATATTTGCAAAACCGGCTTTGACATAATCATGAAATATCTATGTTAGCTTGAAGCATATGACCTGAAGAAAGACTTGCCTGACCAAAAAAGTTTACATCTTCTGGCTGCATTCTTTGAGTTAATGCATGATTACACCTCTTTTTGCTATCCTGTGCCTGCCTCTACACTTCTAAAATGGTGGTAACAAAGAAAACCCCTCTTGCTGGAGCAATTGTCTTGTCTTTGGCATATGAAGACTCTTGTATGTTTGCTTAGTGTTTCATGCTAATACAAACACCCCAGTTTATGACTGAGGCACACAGGCACTGTCTTAAAGAGGTATTACTTTTAAATTTCAGTCTTATGTTTTTCTTGTAGATAAATTCAGCCATTTCATTATATGGCTTTAAAATGGATGCTTTCCTTCAGTCTCCTAATAAAGTACAGTTTTGTAAAATGCTTTTTTTTTGGTTTTGAGGTTGCTATTCAAAATTTCAGAGCTCATTCCTTTCCCTGTTTTAACATGTAAACCAGAATTGTGATTTTTCAGGAGTCTCAGTCACAAGCACTGTTATTAAAAGAAAATAAAAATCAGTATTCTATTCTGGATGTGGCAATATTTAAAACTTCCTTTGTGGTATTAACTAGAGGAAACTGTTGAACAACGGATTATTTTCACATGTATCTGTACAGATTTCTAAAATGAAAGATTTTTGCTCAGATGTTGGTTTCAGACTATGAGACATATGCTTATATAGTTTGAAGATTTGTTCTTTAATAATTTCTTTCCAGGTTTTTGAATTCCTGAATTTTCTTCTCTTTGCTGGTTTTGGTTGGGTTAAATATTTCTGTTCTACAAATATAATATTTTCAAATTGCTGAGTAGATCAAAATACATTTTATCTGTAATAATAGTCCTTAAGTCAGCAATATTAAAAGTTTTTTTCATTTTGTAGTCAGCACTGTGTTACTCTTAAAATATCCTCCTTTTATTAAAGACACAAAACCCACCCTAATCTAGAAGAAGCCAAATACTATGAGACAACTAGCCAGATTAAGATTTTTTTTTTTTTAAGTTGGAGCTGAGGATGACAAGTAGGCTTGGAGAGAAAGGAGATTAAACAAATCTTATTCCTTAAAAGGAGTCAGGAAAGCAAGTAATCACAGTGACATTAATAAAAAGTCATATTTGAAATATAGTTGAAAGAGCATAGGCTGGCTGTTCTTTTCAAGAAGACAAATATGAAGAAAAGTTGCACTTTTCTTATTTGAAAACTAGGCAGAGACTGTATAATTGCTCCCCACTTTAGGTATATTGAAATTTCTTTCCAGGTTTATTGGCAACATTTCACATTTATTGAAGTAACGTCTGTTCACGCAATACTTCATATTGTGAGAGCGTCAAAACACAAGATAGATTTTTGGGTCAGAGCTGGAAAGACGTTGTCTCTAGACACTTTCCCTTATTCCCCTGACCATTGCACTTCATCTCATTGTCCCATTCTTTGCCCATATTTTTTTCTCTTTCGGAAGAACTTTGGAAACTTCACTTTTTCTTAATTAGAGCCGTCTCATGCTTCCTCAGCAGAATAGGCAGTGGAAATTTGTTTTTTTCTAAGGATGAGGATAAATAGTTTGCATCATTCTCTCCCTTGGAAGTAGAAAATTAAAAATTGCTGCACCAAAAAAGACATTCCCAGGTATTTAGCAGCAAGGACCAAGAATCAGCAAAGGTGTTTTGGGAGAAAGTACAGGAATATTTTGGAGTGCAGATGAGAGAGATGGGAAAATCACATGCTTCATGCAACAGCCTGTGCCTACCACCCTTCCATTTCAAATAGCCCTCCCAGGGGCAAACTCCTGTGTGCCCAGACAAGAGGGAGAGAGTGACCCTGGAGGAAGAGGGAGGGAGAAAGGAGACCCAGGAAGGAAATGCAGGCAAGGGAGAATGCCTTGAGGTAAGCTCACCACCAGCTCAAAAGGTGCAAGAGCAAAGTGGTCTCTCACAATGCTACAAAATGTTTCCAGCACCATGTGTCCTTCAGGAAAACCCTTATCCACCTGTGCTGTTTTCTTCAAGGCTGTCTACATCCACCTGTTGAGAGACAGAGTATAAACTCTTTGGTGGTGCACAGCTCTTGAGCACTGGCAAAGTGGCCAACAGAGCTAGGTACACCTTCTAGAAGAGCAGCTTTGCTACCCCAAGAGGCCGGCAGACCTTTTTCTGTCATAGAACTCAAATTAGCCCTAGTCCTAGAAAAAGAAAAGCAAAAAAATCTTGAAAAACATTTCTCAGGTTCAGAAGAGAGTTTTCTGACTGGCTCTTTTAAACTGTGACATGACGACCTAGCAAATTCTCAGCTTTGAAAGCACTTTAACCACTAAATAACACATCCATGATCTAAACATTGACCAACAGTCTAAAATGCTTAAGTGGCTAGGGCAGCAGCATATACCTACCTGTGTGTTAACTCTGTGGAAACCGTGTTCATAGGAGCACTTTGTCTTCTTTTCATAAGGAGTAGTTTTAAAAATCTATTAAGGAGCACACATGTGTGGATTATTAGAACTCAGGGACAGAGCTGATGAATGAGAATTTTATGCAAAATAAAGTGCATATTAATATGACCTTATTGCTCTTGTGGGGAGTGAATTTCAGTTCAGAGTGAAAAATCTGAGAAAGTATCTCTTAAAATAGATAGTTTTAAAGAGAAGCCTCTTTGTTCACTAAAATAATGAAATAATGTTGGGCATGTGTTTTTTAATTCTGTGATCTTGTCCCAGCCAACTATGGCATCTTCCCACTTGTATCTGTTATGACCTACAGGAAACTCAGCAGTGGCATACGTGGAAAATACTCATCACTGACTCACGAGAAAAATCATGCTCATTCATTTTCTTCCTTCCAAAAGAAAAGTCACAACAAAAGGCTACTGCCATTTAGTGTTCTCTTTCCTAGTTCTGCATGCTGTTAGCAATACCACTGCCACCTCTCAATGGGAAAACATTCTGCCCATATTTTCAAGAGGCATTTTACTATCAACTTGGAGATCTTGTTGACTTTTCCCAGCTGTTTTTATTTATTTGTTTAAAATATTGTTACAGTGGATTTCATAATCGCTCTCTCCTCCTGGCAACCAGACATGAATTTTTAATCTGCACAAAAAAGCAGATCTAAGTGGAGAGGAAGTGCAGGCAGGGTGTGAAAGGAATATTTGGGAGCTTTGGATAAAAAAAACCCAACTTGATAGATATGAGGTAAAAAAATACATTAAATTAAATTGAAATTTAGATAAAATAAAATATAAAAAAATTAGCATGAAAGCTCAGCATTCCTCAGGTCTTCTGAGACCCAGAGTTATAAATTAGATTAATAAATATGTGAGCATGGTTATAACTTCACACATTGCATAGGGCTGGGCCCAGAGTCCTGGTTATGAGAGACAGTTCATCCTGCCTTTCCATTCTAATGTGTATTTACTTAAAGATTTCATGTATTTCTGTAGACCTTCAGGTAGACACAGTTGTGTTTTATCAGGTATTAGATAATTGCCCTAACTAAGCCCAGAGTTGGACTGAACCAGAAAATTCAACGTGTCTGACATCGGCACTCACATTTTCGAATATAAACCTACCTTCAAAGTAAAAGAAAATTATCTAAATGTCTTATTTACTTTTGTGTTTGGGACTAAAGATACGTGACTTTGTCATCAAAGGAACTTGTGATGTTGAAGTGAAATTAAATTTGTGCCTAAAATGCCTAGACAGTATACAAGATTTTCAAAAACAACCTGAAAAGTTTTCATTTCTTTCTTCTTTACTTGTGCTAAGGACAAGTGACTTCACTATCAATGGTGCTTATTAGAATCCTGTAATATAATGAAAATGAAATGCATTGTGCCCAATATGCCTTAGTTTTCATAATAATGACAACACATATGCTGTATTTCTTTCTTTGTCTTCTTTGTGTCACTGATATAAACTGTCTTTCTGCCATCACAAACTGTGAATAATGTATGAAATAAATAAAAAAAATGTGAAGTATGAATAGAAATAAGCTGTGCAAGAGACCCATATGTTCTACTTGGGGATGGGCTTGATTCACAGCCTATCAAAGTCAATGCCAAGAATACTATGGAAATTAACAGGCTTTGATCAGGCTCTATAGTCATATATTTTGGGCCTGGATTTTTAAGTAGTGAGAAAAGAAGCAAGTTGTCAATGAACAGTACTTTTTTCCTTTGTGTTACACTTCAGGTGCCAAGAGCTCTCTTGACACCTTGGCTTTGTTGCTGCTTCTCACACTTGGCCCCACTACCTGTGGCAGGTCTGGGTTTAAGCACATTCAGATACAATATTTTGATACGAGACGGTGAAATGGAGCAGCTGAGCCTAAAGTGTGAATGTTAGTTAAACGAGATCCAGGACAATCTAACTCCGTGTTTATTAGACAGATGAGTGTCTCACTCAAAGCCTCGAGCTTTGATTTGTTAGTCCCTTGAGTCATTACTTAATACATGGTTGACATTTAAAAATAATACTTCTTGCACAAAGGGCCAGCTTGTGAGCACGGGGCCGGCAGAGCAACACGTCTGCTGGGAGCTCCCACCCACGGCAGCAGCAGCGCTAATGAGTAACGTGGCAATAACGCCAGCTCCCATGAATTAGGGATGAATAATGGGCTTCTGGCAGAGACTGCAAGATGGCATGGGAACCTCCAGCCCCCCAGAAAGCTTTGGCTCTGTCACAAGGAAAGCCTTTCCCATTACCTGGCTCCCGAGCACACTCCCTTGGAAAGAAAGGAGCCAGTGCAACCTGTTGTGGGAGGGAGGGCTTTCCTCCTCTCAGGAACCGGAGAGGACTGCTGCCCACTGCATTCCCCATCCTACACATGAAGTAGGACAGGGAGTTCGCTTCTCGCTATGTCTACTTGCTGAAAAAGAAATTAAGAAAGGATCCTTTATCAGTAAAGAAAGGGGAAAAAAAAGGAGCCTATAAGGAGAAAAATAGGGCTGATATGCTGGTAAGATTTTACAGGGGACTGGGAACAAGAGACTGAGAGAAAAAATGAGAGGAATGTGATCTGAGGGCAGAGCTTGAGATGCAAACTGGGGATCTAGCTGTCTCAGCCCTGGGCACATGGGGGTTCAAGGGGAGCCAGCCCCAGGAGGAGACTGTGCTCGTGCAGGACTGAGGAAGCTGATCACAGGAAATTATTTCTTGAGGATCTATCAGAAAATTCTATGTAGCACCAAATGCTTAAAATCACATTGCTGATTTACCATGTTTCTCCCTTGCAAGGCTTCAATCCAGACAAAGGAAATTCGGAAAAGGAAACACAGGTCAAAATACTCAATATTGTTATTTTTTATTATTTGAAATAGAGCATAACAACATCAAAGTGTCCTTTTCCTGTTTTCTGAGGAAAAATATCAAGACTGAGAAGAACTCACAGAATTTTCAGAAATGCAAACCTTTATTTCTGAGAAAATTAAAAAACTCACTGTTTGTTGATATATTTATACATTTCTGTATATTTATTGTTTTCCATGTAAAAATGTTCTGACTCAAAATGGGTGCTGGATGGACTATTAGCAGTCCAGGAACTCTCTCTCCAGGAGTACAAAGGAACCTTTTGAGGAGTTTGGTAGGAGGAAGGAGCCTCATAGAAAGGGCAAGACAAGGCTGACCAGACCCTGTCACCCATCTTTGAATCATGAGTAAAATGGTACTAAAAGAAACCAACACCTGAAACTATCCATATCTCAAGCCCCCATTTCTTTTTGTTAAAGACAAGCAATTTTATGTTTATTCAGCAAATTAAAGCCTTTAATTCAAATAAAAGAAGTACAAAATTTAATTTAGGATATTGAACTTGATGAAGAAGAGTTCTTACCTGCAAATGGTAATAGATGTGGAAACATCCTACTTAATCTCATCTATAGGTCAAATATGTTTTTTATTTCTGATGGAGTAGTGGAGACAAAAACTAGGAATGTGGATTTGTGGTATACACATAAGACAAACTAATTTTTTTGGTATCTTCTTAAGTATTCAGAAATAATTGCTTCTGTCCCATATTTTCAGAGCTTCTAATTAGTAGTGAAGAAAATAGAGGAAAGTTTTTCACAGAAAAGAAGGAATAGAAAACTAATCCACTTTGAATTTTTTGTACTTGATTTTTTGCACTTGATTTTTTGCTTTTTAAACACAAAGGTACCGTTCAGTAATATGTAAAGCTGCATTTTCTTCCCATATGAGTAATTATGAGCAATGTGCTAATAGTTACAACAAAATATGTCTGGGTACCCAGTAGAAAAAAAAAATAGATCATAAAATTCAAAAGACATTCTCCAGGTATTTGGCAGGACAGAACCATTCTTGTCCATTTAAAGACTCTTTGTAAGAGTATGGCTCATATGCAAAGTAAAGAAAATGCATCCAAATAAACAGGTCACTTCTAAAGAGATGTTAATTAAAATCTCTAGAATCTAGACAGAAAAGCTTTTGAGATCATTCCTCCTCTCTCAAAACCAATCTCTAGTCAATCATACGCCCATTTCTGCTCTAAAATAATTTGCTTTCCTAGTTGTAGGAGCTTTTGGATCAAATATGTAATTTATACAATACTGAAAAAAAAATGGGTATAAAATAAATTGTTGGACAACACCTGTAAATGAAAGCACTGGAGAACTGGAGAATAATGGTACTCATATCGCTGATTTGGAGTTATTTACATGAGTAAATGATTTCCACAAAGAGATAGAGGAAGGGAACAGAAGGAGAGACTGCTATCAGAAAGACTTCTGATAAAATACATTTTCACTTTAATAATCTCTAAACCGTACACTGTGTGGGTAGATTAAAGTGGATCAAGTTTTAAATTTTTTTTTTCAATTGAAGAAAACCTTTAGCTTTATTTAACCATGCACCAATTATTTACTACATACCAACTCAGAGTCTCACATACAGATATTACTGGCATGCAAAGCTGCCAAAATTATAAAAAAAAATATTGTAAAAACATTTATTACTCAGTAAGTATAGAAGAGGTATACAGTAATAAAGACAGGCTACTTTAAATTTATATAGTCAGACCTACTAAAGTGTTAAACTCAGCAATGCTGATGAAAGTTGACAGTAATAAAAGAAGGCTGAATGCAGCCTATATAAGCATTTTAATTACTGTCCTTAGTTAAAATAAACAAGGCTGTGAGTTAAACTTTCATACCAGGCAGGTATCCCAGTATCTGGGTTAAACACAGAGCATTCAGGCCTGGAATGTAAAGTAGTAACTTTCCACTGTGACTCTTAAACAGTGCCATGCAGCAAATATCAGTAATTCCTCATGTATTTAGATCTCTGTGGATTAACTCCATATTGAAATGGAATATAAGCAAACTGTTCTGTGTGCATGGGTGGGATGGGTATTGATATGCAGCAGAATCATATTCAGTGAGTTTTGCAGGTTTGGGGGGGGGGGGAACTGCATGTTTCTAATTTGCAGTTATGTGTGAGCTTGAATTGTAAGCATCTGAAACCAGGCTGGAAAGATACTGAAATTTTTTTATTGTTCCTCATGACATGTGCAGCAAATATATACCTATTATAGATATTGTAAGGACTTATATTCCTGTCAGTATATAGGAATAGAAAATAAAGAGTCAGTAATTTATAAAAAATGAGACTAATATGTAAAAACCTTTCTATTTTATTGGGATTTGCAAGCAGTAGATCTGTTTTACAGAAGGTAGCTTCTAAGTCATAACAGAACTGGTGCATTGTTAAAAATCATCGATAACCATCTATAACAGCATTTTGATTTTTATTTCAAAGTGAAAAACTGTGAATTGTTTCTACTTAGCAAGCAAATATATACCTCATCTCCTGGTCCCCAGGTCACAAAAGAGGGTTATCCTGTCACCACCACTGATTTCTTAAAAGTGTGACATGTATTTAGTTGTCAGTTCCGATCAGCAGCATTCACGAATCAACATTACATCAGCAGCAAAGCACACCATTTTATGCTCTTTTGGAAGATAATTAGAGTTCCCTTTTGTTGCAAATAAGATGTAAAACAGCTATAACTGCTGGTGAACGTGATTAAAGTAACCTCTATAGAACCCCATTATTCTAGACAGATTCCTTCAGATGCATAATTTCCCCATTTTAAGAAAACATAATGCATGCATATAAAATTCAAATTGTCGAGACACCTCTAACAAAAATTAGTTGTCTATTAAGGCATTCTTAGTAGCTGGTTAACATGTAAAACTCTTTAAGTGTATTTTAAAATAATCATGAAATAATAGTACATGTCATTAAAGGTAAACATTTTAAAGTGAGAGGTTTGTTCAGACAAGAGCTGTGTATTAAACTTTTTCTTACAAAACTCCCATTAGAAGAATATACCACAGTCTCTTCTATCTATCAGGTATACACCAGAACATCCCCCTGCCCCCAGCTCCATAATCATGCCTCACTATACACAGACAAATTAGGGAACACTGTCATTTTTCAGCACATAATTTATAGCTGAAATGCCTTCATTAGATCTCATCTAACATTGTAAAAATTTTGTTCATAGAAAAAGTATTCACTTACTGTTGGACAACATACATAACTTTTTTATTTGGCACATGTGGTCTGGTCTTCTACAGAGGTTCCTGGATGGTGGAAAGATTGTCCACGAATAACCTTTTTTAACACGGGATAGAAAAAATTGATCAAATAAGGCAGCCTATATTAACCCAAATGTTCTTACTATACTACCATTTACCAGTTTTAGAAAGTATTTTTAGAAAATCTGAAAAAAAAACCTGAAAAGAAGGTATTTTAAAAAAATACCTTTCTTTCAAATAATAAGTTGTGATTTTATAGTCAAGGAAGAGAAGCACCAACAAATTGTTTTAAGGCACAGGGATGATGCTGCTAAATATCCAATATATCATTGTTTAGCAGCAAGCATCAAAGTTCTGCTGAGTGCAGCTTTGTGCATACTGTGCTCTATGGCATGGAGAGCTGGGAATAGGAACTGGTTCTCAAATGGTGCAGGACACCCCAGGGCAGCTGTTGAGCAATCAAATTTCAGATTTGAATGGATAGAGTTGACTCTGATCACACAAGGGCAATATGCACTGTAGTTTCCAGAATAAGGTCCTTGACAATAGTTTGCCTCTGAATTATGTAACAGATAGTAGTTTGTTCGAAATTTTCAGAAGATAATAAACTATGATGAACAAATTAGAAAAAGATTGCCAATAGAGTGACCATTACTTTTGCTGAATTGTTATAATTATAAAATCAAATCCTGGTTTGCTCTGTTGGGTACCTCAGCATTTAAAGGAAATGCTATTAAAGAAGCTTACAAATGAATAATCATTCCCAACAACTCACAGCAGCACTCACAGCATGAAAGTACAAGAAATAGGGAAAGTTTTCAAGGAGGGAACTGATTAGGGTGAGGATGATTCTCTGTCAGAAAAATATATTGTGCAAGTGTCCTCTAGAGAAAAAATTTTCACCTGAAAAGAAACAGCATTATGAACGCTACAGAACTGTAGATTGCAGGACACTGATCTTATTAAGAACCAATGCTAATTTGCACACTGTCTCCCGCTGAACTAGAAGCAAGTTTACCACTGGGTTTGTTAATTTACGCAGGACACCATTATCTTTGGTTGGACTTAATGTGTCAGAGTAGATAGAGGTCATTAGCTGCTGGGTTCATGATTATCTAGCATGAGTTACAGACAGTATCACAGAAATACATTTGTTCTGAAGCTTCATTTCTCCTCATGTGATTTTTTTCCCTATTGGTGTTTAATTCCATTTGCAAAACCTTAGACATTGGGTATTACACATGTACACACACACTGCTGGTCATTTTGTTTTGTTTTCTTTTGTTTTTTCCTCATTAACCATTCAGAAAAGTAAAGAAATTTTAAATTAAAAAAAAGTTTAAAAGTATGTACTTTGCATTTAATAGAAGTGATAAACAGTCAGCTTGACTTTATAAATTTGCAATAGCAGACATAATTACAATGGAAGCTGTAAGATCCCCATTATATGTAAATCAATTATTTAGGTAGTTCAGGATTGGGGAAATAAATGGATAAATCTCTCTGCTAGATGCTATACCATGCATTTATCTAAACCTTCCATTGGACTTCTGGAGCATGTCCTACACCCTAAAATGTTGTTAGAGAAAGAGACTATAGGCTGTAATTGGAATACTACTTTTAAGTATAGCTCTTTAAAATCTTACATCCACAAGAAATCTGCCTATTAAAAAAATATTTGTGTTTTCTGGTTAAGTAAACACATTTTCATAAAGATCTATGCTCAGTCTATTTCACTTAAATGGAACCAACCATCTACAAATTCATTTACAATTTTTAGATCTGTACAAGAACATTCCTAATAGCAGGGAATACTTTTGTGTCTCAGCATGATATCTTTAGAAAGAGGTGAATTTTCATTTATTTAATGCAAATACTCATACAAGGTAAACTGCTTAGGCATATATGGAGCATGTTTTCATGGAAGCTTTGTGGCAACAGGAAAATAATAGAACATAATTGTACAATAAATGGAACGTTGCAGTTTCAAAATTACTCATGCTATGGTGCAGTGAATAAAAAAGAATACAGGAAGATTGAGATACTGTTTGCTGGGTTTCAAGCTGCTTTGCTTACAAATTATTTCATTCTAGTTTTATGTGTATTTTAGGAATATCTCTTCTTCACTAGACAAATATCAACAGGGAAGATATACATGATCTCTGAATACTGAAAAAAAGCTTTAGATACTGGAAGTTTGCATTGTTATCAGAGCTTGGTCACCAGAACTACTTCAGCTATATAAAGTAGTTGCATCAGCTCTGTTTTATTAATAAATTTAGCATGCTTTCAGTTCACAGATATTATATTAAAAAAAGGGGGTTTGTGGTTTGAAAATAATTTTATTTCCAAGTTATTTCTCTTTTTTTATGCAAACAGTTTGTCTTGTGATTTGACATGAATTACCTACTAAGACTATAGTTTTGATTATTTCTGCCTACCTTTATCCACTTAATCTTTCTGGTTATTTAAATAACATGGTATTTTTTTGCTTCTGCCTGCATGGTTGAAATATTCGTGGGGAAGAGAAGGACTTGAAGCAGTAGGTGTGGCAAGCACACATGTGCAGGTGTTCATGCACCCTTAAGCATTCCAAGAAACAGAGTGTCTCGTAAAAGTAGTTGTGAAAAGCAAAAGTGGAGCGTGCATACTTCTAAAATTGAATTTGTGATTGAACTTCTTGCACCCTGAGGCTTCTGTGTTTACCTGGCTGTGATGTAGATATTACTTCAGCACCATTCTGTCAGGTCACAGGTGATGCAAGAGCTGCTCTTCAGTCAGGGTATGGCCACAGCAAGAAATGGCATTTAGATTGTTCCCACTGCTGGGTGTTCTCTATACCACCGAGATCATGCATAGCAACTGAAAAGTTCTCTAAATAAACAAGGAGATCAGGAGGAATTCTGCTTGCAAGTCCACTCAAATTCTTTAATTTTTCAGCATATAGGAATATGCATATAGCATATATGTGTTTGGTTTAAGCATATGTATAAACTCCTACAGCTTTTATTGTAAATTTTACTGAACTCAAGAAGAAATTTGCTGATGTCCTAGATAATTCTCCAGATAATAGACATTATGAATATTTCAAATAGAGATTAATGACCATAAAGCTAGTTATCTCCTAGCTGGGGACAATGTCTTGTCCTTTTATTGACATGAAAATTGTGCTTTCTTGCTAAAAGAAGTTAAGGCAATGAGGGTGGGGAAAAAGAGAAAATCAAAAGGAGGCATTGTATACTTTATTTCACAACTTTTTTTGCAATATATTTTGAGCAATCTCTGCAAATATACAATTTCTATGTACAATTTCAAGATCAGTATGCTCCGTATAAGATAAAGGTAAAATCCAGTCAATTATGTGGTTGCAGCATTTTCAGTGTAACAGAATGTCATATGCTGTTTTAAATAATTCCTTGCTATAAACTTATACTGCAAAAAAAAAAAAAAAGAGTTAATTTAAAAATCATCACCATCATCTTTCAAAATTACATCTTTTTGGAGATAAAGACGTTTTTCTTGTACGTGGTATTTAGGATTTCATTTGCTTTAATCCCTTTAGGATATATCATCCCCACATTCTGGTTCTCTGATAGACCTTGCATGACAGTTCTCCTTGCAGCTAACCTTAACAGCCACCACCCTACACTGTCTCCTTCCCCTTACAGGTGTTCCATATCACCTTTACCTTTTATGCCAAGTCATTTTCATTCCTCTATGGATTTCTTAGCTCAAGACCTTTACATGAAGTATCTTTATATAAGACACCATGGGAGTAAACAAGGCAGACTGCAGTTTTCTGTATAGTCAGCTTGTTGAAGATTGGGGAATGCTAAGATTGTAAAAAGTTTGCTGACTTTCAAAATGTGCATAAAGGTAGCACTGCACCAGACATGACACCACATGGATAAAGATGGGGCTAAAGACTAAAAATTTAGTCAGAGCTAAGAAGCCTGATCTCTTCTGTTCATATAAAAATTTTTTATTTGTACTTTATATTTTTGAAACAGTTCAGGTGGAGAAAGGAGAAAGGGATGAAAGAAAAGAGGAGCTTCCAGATTTTGGTCATTCATACATATTCATTGTCTTAGGCAGTCTGTCTTTTTTATCATGACAATAAATTCTCTACTATTGAAAAAGAAATTCAGAACACCCAGATATGCCTTTTTCTGCAGAGAGAAGGAATACTTAGACTATCTTATGTTGAACTGCCACTAAATATTCTAGTGACCACAACTACCAGTCCCAAGAAACTCATTTGCTCAAATCATCCACCTCAGGGGAAACAATATGAAACTGAATCAGGAGAACTCCTCTGGCAAAGCAACAGGAAACTCACAGAAGACACCTACTAGCAGTATTATGTAAATACCACCTAACATTTTTTTGCTAAAATGGACCTGGTTGAAATAGATTCCAATATATCTGTGATTATTTGTTATCATGAAGCATAAAATAAGAGTTTTGACTTCTTTTCCATTTATGAACACACCAGATTTGTTTTGCTGTAGATATCCAACCCAATAAAAATGCTTGCTGCATTGTAATCCAAAAATGATTGTCAGGGCTGATTAATCTACTCCGTCCTGGCAGATTTAAATAAAAGGTTTTCAAAAATCATAGAGAATGGATTTGAGGAAGTGCTTATAAACACCACAGAGTTTACAGACAAGTTTTGTACTATTGTACAAAGACAAAAAAAGAGAAGTCTCCTGGCATAAGAACTGACAGATTCTGTTGCTGTCTGCAATTGTGAAATTAAATTGACTGAGGCAAAATGGTTCAGAACATGCAGGTGACGTCATTCTTCACATCCAGGGGGAGGTCACTCTACCTGTGGAGGAAGTGCTGACAGGATGTTTATGTGGGATTGATGTCAGATATTATTCAGGCAGATGAGGGCAGGAAGAGGGTGTGTAAATAGGAAGTCCCTTAATTTTGTTTAATTTCCTTAATTCTGTTTTAATTGTAACTTCTTTAATACCTGAAAAATTAACTCTTTTCCATGCAAGAATGATAAAAACATAAAACAGATGAATTGTCAGCATATGCTTCAGCAATTTCTATAAAATATTTTAGTTTTATCTTCTTCTTTATTTACATTATTTAGGGAAATGTTAGCATAAATGTCACTGTCCTTTGGCTACATTTATTTATTTATTCCAAGTGGCAGTGCAAGTTCACCAAATCTTAAATTTTGAGTTGATTAGTTTTTAAAAAGGAAAATAGGTGACACTTTATATAGCATTACTAGCACTGTTGTTAAAAGAGTCAAATGAAGATTTATTGAGAATGATTTTTACTCTAGTCACTTAGAAACTGACTCTTACTGACATACTGTTCTCAAGTTTTGTAAAACATGCAAATGTAACGATAGCTTTGTTATACATGATGAGTTAGAGGAAAAAAAAGAGTTGTGTAATAATTGCAATGCCTATAACGAAACCATAATATTAGTTTGTTCCCCATTTCTCCACCATTTCATTAATTTATTTTTTTAAATATATCAAATAAAAAAATACCTGAATCAAGATGAGAATTTTAATGAATGCTTTCTCCTGCTTCCAGACAAGTATGTAGAATGAGCATAGTTGGTGAACTACATTATGATAGAGCACAATGAACAGAATTATGAAGTTATTGTGTAAATGTCAATATTTTCAGGTATTCACAAGCAATCACAATATGTTCCCGTCACCTTTCACAGATCGTCCATCTTAAAACACTGGCATATATTTCATAGGCTAAAACATTTGTGACCAAAAATTTATCTCTATTAGATGATAAATAGTCAGTATCAAATACCATTGCTATTGTGAAATTTTGGCACATGGTCTCTCTGCTTATCATCATATAAAAAAATATCATTGCATTCATAAAAAGAAGAAACAGGCAAGTAATGCAGAGGGGGGCTCTGAAGGCAAGCCCACAAAATGAAATCTGGTCCACCTTTACTCTTTTTTTCTTCCCTGCCCTGTGCTCCCCAGCTCCTACAACTCCATTTTCCCTTTCCTTAAATTAGGCTGTAGCTGTCTTACATTGTATTCTAGCAGAGGCTGTTATTTTTGTCCCCTGTAAATAAATATGATGGGATGGTAGTGTACAGTTTCTTTAAGAGATAGGGCACTTGCTTTGCTTCATGACAGGTTTCAGTAGAAAGGGGCACTTATGTAAGAGTCCCTGGTGACTTACACAGACCTTCTTCATGATTTAATGTCTTAAAACTGGATCTCTGTTCTGCAGTCAGACTGTCCTGCAGTCCTGCAGTTTCTGAATCCTAGCTTACTTCAGCAGGTAAAATACTGGCAAATTGCAGAGTCTGGTTGCAGGAGATTAGCTTGCTATGTTAAAAGAATATCCTACAGAAGAAGGAAACCTGTCAGAGCTTTCATGGCCAAATTTTCATTTTCCTGCTTTATTGCACTGAATTATCTACAAGTTTTTTTGTTTAATCACTGAATCTCCTTTTTAAATATAATTTTACTTCTACTTGGAGCATTCAACGCAGCAACAATGTGTAAAACTCCACTACCTAATGGATCCCGTTTTAAAAAGTAAGAAGAGATTTTTGAAAATAAAAAGTATTCCTGCCTTGAAAAAACAAGGATCATTTAGTAGTACCACTCTGTTCCTTAGGAAGGTAGAAAAAATTTTAAAGCTTCTCTCAACATCCTCTGGCCAATAAGAATAATCAGATAACTAAAAGGCAACATTGCTGATTTTAAATCATTGCCTTCTGCCCTCAGCTGTAGAAAATTGGTGGCACTACCACAGGGAGGTGGTGTCTTATCCTGACTAATCCTAACAGGAGGTAGGGTTAATAATTGCAGCAGATGAATGCCATTTCTTTGAGGGATGTAAACTGGTGAGCAGCAGCTCTAGGGAACAGAGGAGAAATTCTGATGACCATTTTCAAATGTCAGCTGTTATTTCATCATTTTTTTTCAAGTTCTTACCTGAAGAACCTAATGCCATGGTACAAAACCAATGTACCGCTACTAATTAGCAGAGTCCACAAACCTGAAGAAGACACTTGGGCTTCTTCATACCCCTCATCACTGAGGTAATTTTTCCAAAAATCGTTCCTTTTTCTATCAATATGCCTTGCAAGGAAGTATATATTTTTTCCAATAAAGAGTCCTAGTTTGAAATGTGTAACCTAAACTAGCTTTTTAACCCTCTTCTTTGAAGGAATAAGTGTGGCAGGTAAAGGGAAATCATTCCCCATAATCAAAACATGCCCCCCAGAAAAAATGTCAATGACAACATTTTGCTTCTACCAAGTTGGGTAGTTTGAGCAGTCATTCAGGGCCAACAAGTTTTCAGCGCCCCATCACTTCAACATGTGCTTTATGCCTCAAATCATATATAATTTTCTGAAATTAAGTGAGGATTTCAGTCCAGCTGAGTCTTCTCCCCTTTTCATGCAGTACTTGTCACACGGAAACTGAATGTCCCTCTTTAGCCTTGTGATTACAGCATTCACCTGGCAGTGAGGAGACTGGAACTCAATTGCTTGCTAATTCCTCAGTGGAATCTTCCAACCAGTAAATTTCTCTTGCTTTCACAGTGTCTCTCTCTGGCCTACTGAATAGTTTTTATCAACTGCAAACCACCATGCTAACTAAATAAGGTAGGGACACTTGTCACCTTCAGCTGCCTGAGTGGCACATGCTGTGTGTGCCATGCTGGCCTCAGGTGAGCTCTGAGCAGGTCAGGTGCAAAGCTGTAAAATCCTATTGCATCACTGCACAGCAAAACCCTGCATCTGGTGTACTGGTCAAATGCAGAAAGGAGAAGTCATAACAAAGAACTAAATAGGAAAGAACCAGTTACTAAACCAGCTCAAAAATTGCCTTAAAAACCCTTCGGCTGTGTTCACATCAGTGATCTGAAGTTCCTGACAGGACAATATGATCAGAATGCATCATATATTACCCAGGCTGGGGCTAATCATTAATTAATTCTTTTTTCAAGAGTGTGTTTATCTATACATATGAGCTTGAAGGTTCTATTTGACACTGTATACTAGGATTAAAAACACAGTGCTGCTGGGTTGCTTTCTAGTATCAAGTGTTAATCAATTAGTGTTGTACTGTTGCAATAAAGCTTTGTAATAAAGACAGTGATTTTTTTTCATGAATTTCAGACTAAAAGAGAAATGCAGGTGTATTTGTTTTGTCATTATTTATGGAATTTGACCTGCATTGAAATGCTGCCTTTTGTTAATTTTTACTTATGACTGGATTTTGTAGTAACACAAGTAAAATTATTCAGAGCCTCGTTGCAGAATTTATCCTAAAACAATTAATAAAAAGTTTAAATAGGAGTTTTGCCTTGAGTCAGGTTAAAGAAAAAATATCTTGCATGAATCCCTGCTCCACTTATTCATGCATATACCTTTCTATTTAAAATAATAATTCTACACTTGAATGAATAGGACTTGCCTCTGCTAGGAGATCTGATTATTGAAAAGGAGCTCAAAGGAACAAGAGAACTACACTAGAAGTAACTGAAATCAGTGAAAGTAACAATACAAAACAGAACTTGCAAAATCAGGTGCTTTGGTTTCGAGGAAAAGGAGGAAAATTGTAAAAGGAAGTGAAATAATAATACATTTGCCACTCTTTTGGTGAGAACAAATATGTTTTGGAAAGAAAGCAGTTTCTCTATATCTGATTTATCCAGCATGGCAGAAGAATTTACACAACAAAAGACACAACCTTTTAATAAAATTGAATGCAATGTGCAATTACAAAGTGGACATTTCCCCTTGTCCTACTGAATAACATAAGGATCTTGTATTCCATTTTAGTTCACAACACCTGTGATGAATTATTTGTAAATGCAATGAATAACATTACTAGGAACATGTCAAATTATACGTTGATAATGAATTTTTGGATGCATCTGCTATGTAATTGTTCCCAGCGGATGTGTATTCATCTTCACCTGGCATTATTTTCCTGATTTTGGGGTTTGTTTTTTATTATGCCTTTTCATTTTTATCATAATTGTTACAGTGATCCCTGTTCCTTTGTTCTAATCAGGTCCCTTTGATGGTGTTGCACATTCTGAACAAAAGAGGAGGGGAAAACACACCAGGCTATTGGCAAAACAAAACACTGGTCTTTATTTGTGACTTTCTAAGTGCCTGCTTGGCCTCAGAAGGTTGGGTGGTGTTGACAGGGACCAGTTGTTTTCCTGAATGCATCTGCCAGCTGCTCCAGGCATGTGTTCTGAAGAATAGGAGGTGAATAAACACTAAAGGCTGTTCTGCTGACAGACAGGTACATGCTGCTTTTACTAAGTGCATCTGAGACTTTTCTTAAAAAGGTAAATAAAGTGAATTAGTAGCATAGCATGCTGTGTTTTTCTCACAACACTCTGATATACAGAAATGCTCACAATGAAAATATCTGTCATCAGTTTATGGTTTTAGTAAGCAATTCCACATTAATTGTGTTTATGCAAACTTTCTGTATAATGTACTGTTTCTCATGCAGAGGTCATTTTTACTTTACAGAGTATACTTGTCTCTCAACATGAGTAATTTCAAAAAGCTGCCAAAATCAACTGATAAAATACTGGATATATGAGTGCAGAACTCAGGCTTTTGTTAAAATTTTACCTTTCTTTGTGATTCAGTAAATCATTTACAGCATCTGCCTGAGACCAATTTCCACTTTGGAATATTTGCTCTGCACTTTACACCCTTTTGAATTCTATATTGATATAACCAGCTGCTGATATTTCTTTCTCACTGAGCTGTGGATTGAACTACATGAGCAATTTTAGCCACTGTAAAAAATACAGTCTGGTTCTGGTCTTTTCCAGATGCTCAGGATTTCTGTTTCAGGATTATTTTTGAGATAAAGGAAATCACTGAACCTCATAACTAAATTTTATTCTCTTCTTTACCCTGAATTGAGCGGGATAGGTTTGTCCCCATATATGAGAAACATATACAGAAATTAAAAAAAATTAATTTAAAAAACGAAACCCAGAGCCTGAAACAACTCTTCTTTTCTCTTCTCTTCTCTTCTCTTCTCTTCTCTTCTCTTCTCTTCTCTTCTCTTCTCTTCTCTTCTCTTCTCTTCTCTTCTCTTCTCTTCTCTTCTCTTCTCTTCTCACTGGTATTCAAAATTTTTAAAATGTATTCAAACATTTGTAGACAGGCTACATTCAGCCTGACAGTTCCATGAGGTCTCATTATGATAATTTATGAGAATCATAGAATCACAGAGTTATTTTTATTGGAAGCAACATTAAAGATCATCTAGTTCCAACTCCCCTGTCATGGGCAGGACAAAAGATAAGCAGGGCAGGGACATAAGATGCTGTTCTTAAAAAAAGAAAAAAAAAATTCTAAATGTTTGGGATTACGAATGGTGATATAAACTGAAGGTAAAATACAACTGGTCTCCCTAATCAGCTGGGAAATGCTTGATTCAGAATAAATCTAAACTATTTTTCCCCCAGTGTTTCAACATCAGTCTCCCTGCATGCAGCACAGCATGTAGCTACACAGTATGTACCTAGATTTTTTTTTCTTTAATTGTGAATGTGAAAAATAAACCTAGCATTACATCACCAACATTAGTTTGCAGTAATTTTTGCAAACAGGTCTACAAACATGTCTTCCAAAAAGCACTGCATGAATGCAGATTCTATTGCATTTATTCACATTAAATAATTAGAAAGTGAGCATTAAATTGACAGTAATGTAGAAATGTGTTTATTTATAAGGCTTAATAGCTGCAGTACCATATCAGTACTTTGTACATGGACAGCACCTCTTAACAAGGAGTATTTTCAAAAACGTTAATGAGATAAATATTAGGGTCGCATGGAACCAAATTTTTCTCTTTATTATGATAGCCTGAGCTAAGGAAATAGATGTATTTAACCTCATAGTTACTTCATAAACAGTGGGAGCACAATCCAGTCAACTATATGAGCTGTTAATATCAATGCTTTATAGATATGTTGTAATTCAATTCAGTTTGTACTTATAGAATATGTTTACATTTCACATACAGATATAATTGTTCTTCTCTTCACTATCGTTTCACATCAGCTGGGCTGACAATAAAATCAACAACGAAAATATCTATTCACCATGATTTAGTAAATTGCACCAGCTCTTCCTGTTTAAATCTGGACTTTGAATTTCTTCAAAAAAAAGATTACAGCTACTGTCTGATGTGTATTTGGAATTTAGCCCAAATTGCAGCAATAGGCATACATAGCAAAATATTTAATTTAATCATTCATTAGTCTAATATGTACGTTCCTCCTCTGATCCTGCAAATTTCTAATGAGGCAGTTGAACATCCTCAATTTCTGTTCCTCTGGGATTTTTTCATCTGTCAAGAGAATTTTGCCCAACTATATCCAAAAAAATTATGAAAATGAAATTCAACTAGCTCAGCTTATAAAAGCTATAATAAAATAAATGCCACTTTCTTCATTATGTTAAACCAATTAAATCTAATTTCTCTTCTGTTTCCATACATAAGCAACAGCTGTACATGCCATCCATTGGTAATTAATTGCTTCCAACTGCCTGCCAATGAGAGTGGTATTTCTTTAAATCAGTGACACTACCAGCCTCCAAGTACACCAGGGCACATCAGATCATGCAACATGTGGGACATACAATAAGGCATATGTTTCTGGATGTACAGAAGAAGAGCAGCACATGCTCTTGCAGGCAGTGCCCTGGACTTGAGAATGACCCCTGACACCATGGGGCTGGGCACACAAGCTGTCCATAGGTCATCCCACAGCTTTGCACCACTGACCTAACAGATAAGATGTACAGGGCATTTCCCTGGTGGCCCTGCTATCAAACACAGCCTCCTTCAATCAGCAGGGAGACATTGCTTGGGAAAAGTGACTTGCCATTGGAAAAGGACCAATAGAGGTATCACCCACTTTTAGCAGTAGCTGAATTTCCATAAAAAAGTGGGGTGAATTGTGAAATGGAGACTGGAATTAGTATCTCAAATGTGCCCGATAAACCTCTTGCCCCTTCAATGGATACAGTAAATTACTTTCTTTTGGAAGAGGACATACAGCTGAAGAGTTTACAACTATAACTGCATTGTGTCTGGTCTGGGACGTTATACAAATGAGTTTATATAGACAGAGACCAGCAAGGTAGCCATGTGGCTTATAGTTAATAATATATTACATTTTTATTCTTTTTTTTTCCTGTTTGAAAAGTTCGTCATAAAGATTTCATGTGACAAGAGATTTTTTCCATCTCCATTAGGGAAAAAATGAAAGATATTTGAGGAGGAGGGGGGTGGCAGCAGGAAAAAGCTTTTATTGTTTACACTTGAAGTTCAAAAGAAGTAGCATGTGTGCCAAGTCTTTGTAAAAGCAAACAATAAACAAACAGTTTTCAGTGAAAAGTGAAAGAAAATGCAAGGATTTTAAAAAGGTACACTGGCTTTCAGGCTTAAGCCATCAAAGCCATTTACTCTCTTCATACTGACATGGTTTTCTTTACATGGATTTTCAAGTTTTGTGTTCTATATGTATGGATGAGTCCAAATTTTAAAGCTGTGTGCATAAGAAAAAAAGGAGAGTAGACCTGGTGTCCAGTGTACTTCAGGTACTCTGATCTGAAGCAGAAGAGAAAAAACTAAAGCCTCCATAAGTACACAAATGTAAAACTTGGGTCAATGAGAAGCAAATTAGACATGAATATAATCAAGACATGCTAAAAACATTAAAAGACCCATGATTAAAATACCCCAGTGTTCTGATTCTGAAAGTATCATGGGTGAGATTATGGACATCACGCAAGCCCTCGGCTTTCTGCAGTCAATTCCCCCCATACTCCCCCAGTTAGCAGAACTGCTGCATTAAGGGATATTAGAAGGCAGACTGTAAGTGTCATTCATGGACCCATTGCTTTCCTAATTCCTTTCTGATCCTGTTCATATCAGCTGTCCTTCACAGCCTTCTGTGGAAGCAAGTCTCTAAAGTGACCTAGACTCTGCACAAAGTATTTTCTTTTGTTTGTTCTTTAGATGACTTGTATAGAATTCAGAGAGTGGTCCTTGCTCTCATACTGGGTGGAACTTATTTACCAGTTCCACAGCCACTTGGTAATAAACCACAATTCTCCCCAGGTCTACCCAGATCTCTCCAATCCCAGGCTTCTTATCCTCCTTATAAACAGTTGATCCATCCACTTGATTATTAAATTGCTTCCTATGTTCCTCCTTCCATTTCATAGCATCTCTTGGGACAGAGGCAAGAACTCCACACCAAAATAGTGGGCACACACATTTTTATACAGCAGCAAAATTATGTGCTCTATCTTGTCTGAAAAACCTTTTCTGAGGATGTCCTGCATTTTGTTGATTTTGCTTAATACTGCACACTGAGCTTGTGACCTCAAAGACTTGCCACGGATGACTCCAAGATACTTTTCCCGACTGCTGCATGGTAATTCTGAATTCAAAATCATGAGGCACAGCTCAGCTTATTCTTCTCCAATGCATTGCCTTATATTTTTTTACATTGGATTTCATTTGAGATGCAGTTTGGCCACCTTCCTTGTCAGCTCTGAAGTTCCTTCAGCCAGTTGGCAATGACTTCTGACCACACAGAATGGCTTCATACTGTCCTTAGACTTGGAGATTTCACTGCAGACTTTCTTCTCCAGTCCCTTGATGAAAATGTTTAATAAAACCAGTGTCAGTGTCTATCCCTCAGGGACATCACTGCTGAAAATGAAATATCTATTCTGTAAAACAACCAAAGAACTCTACTCTTTGCTTTCTATTTTTTAACCAGTTTGCAATCTGTAAAAGACACTCTCTCAACAACTGTGGTGGCTGGGTTTCTTTAGCAACCCTGTCAAGGCTTTTAGAAAATCCAAATATTTTACAGCTCCTGTATCCTCTTAATGCATGTGCATACTGACAGGACTCCAGCAGGTTAGAGAGGCAGTATTTCCTGTTGTAGAAGTCATGCTGCTTCTAGACAGTTTTTATCTGTTTGCTCCATGATCCTAGTCTTTATTGCAGAGTCTACCTTCTTACCAGGAATAGAAGGATACCAGCACAGCACATGATGCCTGAAAAGCTAAATGAAAGATCTGTACATGTTTTTTTTTGTAAATCATGTCATGCATATGCTTTTTGTAATATATCTGTGGAATACAGCTTTTTAATATCATAAGCATTATTTATTATTACAAATTCATTAAGAATGGAAGTTTTCTACTTGCCAGTTTTCATACCCTGCTGCAGAATCATTAATTATTCAATAAACTCTGAGAAAGGAGTCAGAATAAAAAGGTATGGACATAAAAAAATTTTGGTTGCACATTATGCTTCCCCCTTGCACTCCAGATCTTTTCTAGAACCCAATCCTGCACTTTGTCTGGCAATTGGAAATATGCCTTCTTTGTGGGTAACAAACTCTGGCACCCCTCACTTGTTTTACAGAACGGCATACTAGCACATTTGTGTTAGTCAATAGCTTTAGACATTTTATCCTGGATCTTCTTTAATAGGAATACATCTAAAGTGTTTCTATAAAAATTATACTAAAGAGTCAGTATTCCTGCCTGCATTTTAGAGCCCACACAGATCTTTGCCTTGATACTTCAACACTAAATTCAGTGTTTCACCTTTGGTAAAATCAATAAAACAAATGCCTGACCTTCCCTACTCTAGGCTCTGAAATACTGGTCTTCTCAAAACTGCATTTAAACCAAAGAATGCGATCAATAATTTGGTATTTTTCACGTGTCTATTATGAATATATTAAATACACTGCATATGCACAATAAAAATATACTCACTTCCCATAAATTCTATTCTGTGTATACATCTAAACCACAGCAATTTAGTTATTTACTGGGTACTACAAGAGCTATAAAATGCCACTTTCTAAGAACACAACTGAGGCTTAAGTCAGCATTTTTATGATATCATCTGTACTGGGAAAACATTAAAGGCTCAATATTTAATAAACATAATAAACATCCCCATGAAACAAATTGTTCATAAACTACCTGTTTAATTTTTCAGGGCTCCTGAACCACATATTTTCTTATTAGTTGTGAGCCTGCTGGGTTGCAGGATAGATAGGGCCTGTCAGGGATAGAATATAATGTAGCGGTTTTATGAATTATTTCTGTGAGGAAAAGCCTATTACAGCTGACAAGAGGATGATGATATTAGCCCATCATCATTCAGATGGCACCACCCTTCCCCCTTTCATCCATCAGACCTCTTGTATGGAAGCTGAAAGCCATAGAGTCTTTGCATAGCCAACACAAAGACAAATACTGCTCTTTTTCTGCGTCCATGAAACATTTAGTATTTCATTTTGAATCATGGCAGATGACAGTAACAAATGGCCTAATGAATCTCCCTTATTGTCCCTTGTGAATCTGAAGATGAGCTAAAAGTAAAATCTCTGTTTCTTTTTTTGGATGTGCTCGTTTGGGATTCAAAGGTTTTCACTGCATTCTAAATAGCAGTCCTCAGTAACTGAAAATTAGACCAATAAACCAACAAGCAACTTGCAAACCACACAGCTATACCACTGTAGACCATTCTTCGCCCCCTACCTTACCAATATTAATTTTTGGAAAGTGCTTCAATCAACTTTGGTGCAGTTAAATCCATATACAAACGTTAATAAAAGATAATGAAAAAACAAAAAGAAAATGACATAATGAAGTTCTGTATTAGACAAGAATAGAAATACATTAGTGGGCATCATGAATTCTAGACCTATTTTACCACATTTTTGTTTTATTTAGAAGAAGAACACTAACAGTGTTTTACACTAACAGTGCACTTTCCCACAAGAATGTATTTAAATTTGTAAGGTTAGATGATCTTTGTTTGCCCATGCAAGGCCTTTTACAGGCAGAAATTAATAATGTGGCTAGAAAAAGTTTAGTGAGCACTGTTCTCAAAGACCTTGCTCTCCTTGATCCAGCTGTTTCAGGAGCTTTTCTTTCAGCTGTGTAGGTGACTGTTGCACTTGCATCTCTCCCCCTGCTGTAAATCAGCTTAGGCACAAGCTGGGGCCTGATCTGGGTTACTCTGGGCTGCATGATGCCCCCCCTGCACTCTGGGCACTCACCCCAACACAACTGGATCCCACACCTTGTGTAAGCTACATTGGCCCCACTGTGCTAGTATGGTGTGGCCATGTGCCTTTAATCCCTGGCTGCCTCTCAACTCCAGGTCAGAAATAGAAATGTGAGTTTGGGTCACCTTCCAGCAGACACCTGGATAAACAAACTTAGAGGGAGCTGCAGCAAGGTCCACCAATCTGTCTGATGAGGAAACCAAGACCACTGACTGCATCTATCCTGTAGCATAGGCAGGAAAATTTGTTCTCATTATTCTCATTTATTCTTCACTCTGGCTCCAAGATTTCCTGATGTTCTGTACATTCATCTATGACACGACTACAGATGTTGAGGTGTAACCTCTATGCTCAGGCTTACCAAAGAAGTATAATTATGTATATAAACACTAAAAAATTCTTTTCCTTCCCTTACCTGAATAACTCTTCCCTTCAATTTAAATCACTTCTTTTCCCCTTTAAACTGGTTTTACCTATCCCAAAACATGGTGATTCATTGAGCTTTGCTCTTCAGTAATGTCTGCCCTGATTCCCTCTCATGCTGCACTCAAGCTTTCCTTCAGCACAGCACAAGAAAGAGGAATGGCAGGAGCTCCTTTTCATTCGTTATGAAAAGTTGCAAAAGTACTTCAGCATCAAATGCTTGTTTTGTTTTGTCAGGAAACCTAACCAAAATGGCTTGCTTTATGTAGGAAACTTTCTGCACAGCTTTGTTTGCATCTACTGTAGGCACATGTGCATTTTTGACATGACAGATCATAATGGCTCTTTCAGAGCCATTACAGTTACCAAGTAAATCCTTCTTAGTTCAAGTACATGTAATTGATTCCCATAGACTGTAATAGCTCCAAAACCAAGGCAATACCCTTACCAAACATAAAAGCAGTGGCAGGACTAATACATAATAGCAGTCAGTTTTTACCACCATAGTACTAGAAAATGATGAAGTGCTAACAACAAGGCTTTTTTATTTGCTGATTTTTGGCACAAAAAAAGGGTAATAATTTCATAATATCACAGTGGTATCACTCCTGCATAGTCCTGGTAAACCCATAAATCCTCAAATATCACAGCAGTCATCTCAGTCTCCATATGGATCATAAACTAAGGGCTTGTCCATACAACTTCTTTTCATACCAATATTCCACTACAGTTTACTGGGGCAAGTCCCTGAATAAGTTTGGTTTTGTTTGGTTTTGTTTTTTTCTTGTAAATTAGGGATGTGGAATAAAACCAGTGCTCTTCTGCACCCAGAAATTTGTAGATTTGCATTGTTCATGGAGGAAGCGTGCAAAACCCTTTCCCAAGCAGCTGGGTGAGTAGTGGTAACACCGAGCAGGCATTACATTTTTTAATGTAATTGTCTGTTCTTCAGCATGTCTGATAGATTCAATAAACAGCTTGGCAACACACATCCCTGCCTTCCTACTGCATAAAGATATTCAAAAGGTTAATGTCTTGCTCATGAACATAGATGACCAATGACCCTAAAAGGAAGGAGAGCACCAAATGATATATTGACAAGAAGGGCCATTTTCTTTCACGCAGCGAAAATATGTAAAGTACAATAAGAACCTCGTTCTGCCATTTTTAATGACTTTTCAAGAAAAGACAAGTTTTTAACAAATTTTTTTTTGTTCTGAAAGAGTTTATATTACAATAGAAAAAGGTGCTGTAAACTTCAAGGAGCTAATGTACCCTCTCTAAAGAAGTCTCAGTGGAGATCATAGAAATTTCACGACTCCCATATGTTAATAATATCTTTGAATATAAAATCCAAATTAAAAACTGGAGCTGAATAAAATACTTTTGTTAAAAGTAACATTTTGAAATGCTGTCAGTAACTATCATAAATATTTGAGAAGTTAATATTTTAATCTTCAACTGTAGCTCTGAAAACACTTTTAGTGACAGACAGTGCTTCATTAATAGAGTTCTGTATGTCTAATTGCTTTAGGCAAAGTGGGTTGCATTATTTTGACACATGACATGCAATTAGTACATGGTCACACGGCTAAAGGAAGATTTTACACCTTTTTTCCTTCTACATTCAGAGTGGATAATTAGCATATTTTTTCTGCTTAGAATAATCATCAGAGCCTTAGATCAGAAATTGCCTAATGAGGTAAAATTCTAGTTGTTGACATTAATACATGTGAAATTTTTTTCAGTTGTAAAAGTAAACCTACTGCTGCTATTTCATTTACTCTTTCCAGTCTATTCTTAAGATTCAGCTATGGGGATTTTTTGCATCAAGCCATTGAATAATCATATATTTTCAACCGAGGATGAATGAGGTTTTTATATTTTAGTATATTTTCTTGATAGTGGTGCTTTAAGAAGATTAAATTTGGCTATAACCTGCAGCCACTGCAGGTAGACTGCAGTTGTGTTAACAAAAGAAGCACACCACAATCACAATATACAGGCTTCTTCCTTATGAATTTCTTTGATATATTATATATACATACATATACAGAAAATGGGAACTCATTTTGCTCAGTTATAAGACCCACTCTATAGGCTGTATGCAACACTCCCACAATGAAAGTCTGTCTTTTTGCATAAAAATATATTTTGATTACCTTTCATAGAAGAAATAATGAAGATCCATTGCAGATAAGCTGATCCAACATAATACACTCAGCCTACCAAAAAATGTTTTTCTAAAGGAGAGATTTTGAAAATTTTCAAGAGGATTCTTTTAGGTTCTTTTAAGTAGATTTTTTCCCTTTGCATTTAACACAATTGCACATAATCACCTTTTATGTAAAAATTCTAAACATCATAATAGTTAACAGCAAAGGAAGTGGTTTGGATTCTTGTTTCTTCACTCCTCATTCAGGTAAGCTTTCATCTGAAAAATTTGCATGTGGAGTGGGATCTGCAACTGAGGCACATTTTCAGGATCTGAGTTTTGCTATTACCTCTGAGCATAGAAGATACACAGAGATTTTTTTCCAGAACTATGTCAGAGACTTAATGCTGCCTATAACAAATGGCAGATTTAAGCATGAGTTTTTAACTTTTAATGTCCTGCTACTTAATTAAATACATAGAAGAGAGGAATCACAAACCATGCTCCTGCCTTATTTCACATATATTACATTTACCAGGTTTTAAACAGTTTTAGGGTTAGCGTTTAACACTGGTAGGGAAAAGGCACACAAACAAAAAAGGCACAGGCATTTACCTTTTATTCCATTAACTGGGAGGCAAATATGTCAACAAGCTTGCAAATCCTGCGGGAAATATGAGTTTATAGAATGACCTGACTACATCATAGACATCGCAGGAGACCATGATGTCCATCCTGCTTCAAATATACTTTTTCCCCCTGTTTTGTGTTTTATTATGAATTTAATTGCAAGTGAACAGTACTAAGGTAATAATAATATTTTCCTTCAGCACAGGTTTCCCTGGCATACTTTTTCCTATATGCTATTTACCTTGATATTAACGATTTCCTTAACATCACTTCTTTTATTATAATTTTCTACTTCTCTCTTCATGTGTAGCAGTCATATTGATTTTACATCTTTTTAGATAATCAACAGCTGCTGCTTTAAGGACTCCTTTCAATGCTAGCCCACTTGGTAGGACCTCATGAAAAAACCTCTTAATAATAATTAAAAAAAAGAATGTAAGAACCTGCACTTCAGACCATCAGGTCTGTGATGCGAACCAGTTCCACTGACTGGAACAGGACAATGCAAAACAGCAAGGCAATAAAATATGCTAGCAACTAACAGGGAACAAAGTAAAGCAAGTCTCCCCTTTCACTAGCTTCAATTTCTTTTCTTAACTCATTTACAGTGAATAATGTAGAAGTATATGAAAAACAGGACAGAAGAAGAGGAATCCAAAGTCCATTGCTGGCTACTGAATATCATGCTGATAGTGAAATGTCCACCTCTGACTCCCTGCTGAAGTAACAGCCAGATGCTTTGAAGGTATGTCCCCAGAAGAAAAACCTCATACATATACTTGCTTTTCCTCTTCCTTTATCTTCTTCTGGTCATTTATGGGCAAGATGGGGTAGATATTCTAAAGCAGTCTGACTCTTTTTTTAGCATTCAGTAAATGGTGCCTTGACATTGTTTAGAGACAAATTTTCATGATTCTTAAATACAACTGATAAGCTGTTATATATGACCATTTTTACTCTGAACACGTGGCATGTAGCATTATTTTATTAATATATTTTCTACTATGCCATAAGGTGGACTTGCATCTCTGGTGCTACAGGTAGGATTGTACAGAGCTCAGAGAGCTCATGTTACAGATGGATATGTGTAGTACGAGCTACTCCATGTATATCCCACTGAATTTTGGAATTACATCGTCCTGCTCTCTAAAAGCCTGCAGCTTCTGATAAGAAAAAAAAGCTTTTCTAAACTATATTTACACTTGTGATGAGATTGTGATAGTGGAGTTTAGTGGAAAGATGCAGTCATTTAGCAGCAAGTTAATGAGAAACCAAATGTCCACAGATTATTTTAGACTGCCATAATCTACCACATCACAGTAAATCAATGAAGATCTAATTGGCAAAGAGCAGTATGCAGAAAATCAGAAACACCAGAGAGGGCATCTTTGACTTTTTTGTTTAAGAATACGTTCACAGATTGTAGTCATTTTCTAAAAGCTTGAGAGACTAAATATAAGAGAATAGAAATTTACAGACTAAACCCAGATGTAGAAAGATCCTCACAACTAAAGAAATATTGCTACAAATTCTCAGAATAGCCTGAATCCAAACTGAACGCATACCAGCAGGATTTGTTTCAACAAGGCCTACATAAAAAAAAAAAAGCTCAACATGTTGTAGATGATTGCACTGGGTTTGTTCTGCAAGGTGTTGATAGTGGGGGACCTACAGCAGTAGGAAACTGCCAGAAGCTTCCCTATATCCAACAGAACAAACTCCAGGCAGCTCCAGGACTGCCCCCGTGCTGATCAAGGCTGAGGCAGTCAGCAATGGTATTAACACCCCTGTGATAACAATTTAAGAAGGAAAAAAAATAATTATTACACAGTTGTATTTGTGGCCAGAGAATAGAGGAGAGAGAATATGTGAAAGAAACAACTCTGCAGACACAAGGTCAGTGGAGAAGGGGCAGGACATGCTCCAGGTTCTAGAGCAGAGATTCCCCTGCAGCCCGTGGTGCCGACCATGCTGAGGCAGCTGTGCCCCTGCAGCCCATGGCAGCCCACAGGGATGCAGAGATCCCCTGCAGCCCATGGAGGCTCACAGGGATGCAGAGATCCATGGGCAGCCCATGGCAGCCCACAGGGATGCAGAGATCCATGGGCAGCCCATGGAGGCTCACAGGGATGCAGAGATCCATGGGCAGCCCATGGAGGCTCACAGGGATGCAGAGATCCATGGGCAGCCCATGGCAGCCCACAGGGATGCAGAGATCCATGGGCAGCCTATGGAGGCTCACAGGGATGCAGAGATCCATGGGCAGCCCATGGAGGAGACCCCATGGAGGAGACCTGCTGTGCAGCAGGGGATGCCTGAGAGGAGGCTGTGAAGAGACCTGTGCTGGAGCAGGCTCCTGGCAGAGTCACCTGCAGACCCATGGAGAGAGAAGCCCACACTGGAGCAGGTTTCCTGGTAGGACTTGTGACCCCATGGGGATCCTATTGGAGCAGTTTGTAAAAACACAGCCCATGGGGGCTACAATTGTAGAGGACAGTCTCCTGTGGGAGGGACCCCACACTGGAGCAGGGGTAAGAAGGACTCCTCCCCCTCAGGAGAAAGCAGCAGCAGCAGAAAAAATGGGATGAACTCATTGTAATCCTCGTTCCCCATCTCCCTGCATGGCTGTGGGGGAGGAGGTGGATAATCAGGAATAAAGTTAAGCCCAGGAAGGAGGGAGGGGTGAGGAGAAGGTGTTTTTAAAATTTATTTCACTTCTCGTTCTCCTACTCTGATTTTGATTGGTGATAAATTCAATTAATTTCTCCAGGCTGGGTCTGTTTTGGCCATGATGGTAATCAGTGAGTGATCTCTTCCTGCCCTTATCTCAACCCATGAACCTTTTGTCATATTTTCTCTCCCTTGGCCACTTGAGGAGGGGAGTGATAGAGAGGCTTTGGTAGGCACCTGGCATCCAGCCAGAGCCAAGCTACCACAGTGGTGTTCAGTTAGGACCATGATATAAATAGTGGAATTTTTTTTTTTGTGGTGTTGATCCTGATCTATTATTTCCTCATTTTCCTATTTTTATCACTGGTACCAGCTGGTAGATATTTGAAATTAGACCTGAACAAATAATTGGATGTTTTGGTTCACTGACACAACTGAAAAACTGGAAGTGGGGGAAGGGACTGATCATTTTAGACTGATTAGGAAGGATTATTTGTTTGGTTTTGGTTCTTAACCACAGAACACTGATGAAAAAAAAAACCTGCTTCTGATAACATAAAATGATTATTTCATTTCCAGGTTGTGTGCTTTATTATAATTTAAAAAATATTGACTTCAATGAAGATACAAAAGATTTCTTAAAAAAACCTTTAAATTATCTTTTCTTCCATTTTGATGCTAAAACCATTCACCAAATTAGGAATTATTTTAACAGGAATTTTTTTCAACAAGTTTTTATTGAATACAATATATGACCACAAATGTTTTCTTATCTCTACTTATCTCTGGATTCTGGCTTCTAGAATTAATTAAGTAGGAATCATATAGGAATCATTTTGTGTCTTTCTTATTCTTAGACGCCCTTAGAAAGTCAGCTCCCTGGAATGCATTAGGGAAGCTGTGGAAACTGCCATATAATCTACTTTCTATTCCTTGCCACAGTTCCAGAAGGCATGTAGCAGTAAAGAGTCATTGAGACACATGGAAGATATTATACCTACACTATGACCCTTTTGGCTGGCTGTATCTGGCACAAAGAGCAGTAGGGCAATGCTGAATCTTTGTTTTTCGTAATCACATATAAACACTTCTCAGAAATACGATCAGTTGCACTAGGCAATGTTTAATGTACTTGCATATTTTAGCCTTTTGAGTAGGAAATTAGGTGTGTGGGGAAGTTGTGCAGATGCTTTTCTGATTTTCCAGCTTTGATGAGTTTTTTTCTTTGACATCACCCATTTTAGGGTCGCCACATGAATTCCTGTACTTCCAGAAAAATGCACTCAGTTGCTTCCTTGCCTGAACTGCTTGCAGTAGCAGCTACAAAATTTAATTTCAGGATCTTTTTTTCAGAGACTTCTGAGAGTAAAAGGGACCAAATTTCCCCAACATACAGTGTTGTATATATATCCAGTCTTAAAAAATTTACAGTTCTAACTAAAGTGGCACAATCCCTATGAAAGAAATACAAGAAAGGGTCTCTTCCAATATTTTTTTGTGTTTTTCCTCTGAGAACTTCCTATGTGTGCTTGGTAGAGAGAAAAGGAAGCACTCATCTTGCAGAATACACTGAATTATACTAAATGTTTTACTCTTTCTTTTTAACCTGTTTACCAGCAAAATTCCTGTAATATCTAATGTAACATGCACATCACTTTATTGATTTCACGATACTGTGATAATTACTCCTAGATTATGATCATAATTTCCCTCTTCCACAGCTTTGAAGATATTTTTCCCTTATCTTTCTTGATGATAATGCAACTGCCTCCCCAGTGCTTTCCCTATAACCTGCACAAACCTATTTTACTATGCCAAATTATAAAATGACTGAAAACATTTATTATGAAACAAAGTCAGATTCTGTGAATATATTCACTAGGCACTAAATACCTTCAAATTTTTTTTGATACCTATATAAAAAATTTTTGATTATATAGCCACAAAAGAGAAGTGCATGCAGGGCCACTAAATGGGTAATGATATTTACTGGGCAAGAAAACAAGAAAGTTGTATACAAAATCTGCCTGAATTAGTCTTGTAGATCAGTCAAAGTTAAAACTTTTCTCAGTTGGAAGTTGCAATCGAGGTTTGCAGGTTTTCATCCCTGCTTTTTGTTTAATAAAACTGATTAGGTAGTTGAGATGTATAAAATAAAATGTTTTTATTTGTAAGTTTGGAATATCTTTTCCACTTTCTTTATTATGTACTCCTGCCAGAAATTATTTGGAACAGCTTTTAAGAGTGCACACACATGCAGATCCCTGCACTTCCAAGGGAATTTGCAGTTCCTGCAAAATTAAGCACATCTAAATTCAGAAATTTACAATACAAGAAGAAATAACTTGGAGGTCTTTTTAAATTTCATAGGTCAAGCCTTTAATGAGAATTGGAAGGTGGGAATTAGAATGCTTTCATAAAATTTTCAAGGGCCACAACATTTAAATTACTGTGTTATAGAAACAGAACCACTAAATGTAAAGGGGTGTAAAGAGCTGGCCTCCATTTATATTCAACAGAGAGCAATGATAAATTTAAACATAAGAAATATGTGTCCACCAGCAAAGCAAGTGTCCTTTGTCAGGATACACTGGTGGATTCCAAAAACAGACAATAGCTTAATAGGATAAGGGGGACATAGAGATGGAAAAAGCCTACTCCAGGACAATACCATTAATAATGTTTATTTTATTTCTAGTTTGAGCTACAGTTTTAAAAATCAATAATACATTCATAATTTCGGTGTGTCACATTCCATGTTTTGATTCTGATCTGCCACTATTGTTACATGAAATTACGTTGCGGTTACTTCAACCAGAAACACAAAAAGGTTATGACTTTCTTGTTTCAAAAGACAGAATTTATAGCTAAAGGGCCTATTCTTCTCTCAAAGAGCACATATAATACTAATTAGGGACAATGGGAATGACATGTCTCTACTAAGATGAAAATGTAAAATTTCATTAAAATATTTGTTGGTAATAACATCAATTATTAAAGTTTATAGTCTCAATTTAAAAGAACTGGGTTATTTTGGGAATTTTTTATAATATTAATTTTTATTCTCAGTTAAAAAAATTAATCTGTGAACCATTTTGATAGTAATAGAGAAACTAGGATGGAAAAAGTTACATTTAATCCACAGATAAAAGTTAAAAAATAGTTTTACAGCTACTTGTTCTTCAAATATTATCTCAAAAATATATTTTACCATTTATATAGTAAAAAATACCTCATTATGCTGCTCATTGATAGAAATGCATTATCACAGCCTAATAAGTCTCAGTATCTTGGATTTCAAAAATTATTATTTTTCATTTCTGTATGATCCAGTATTAATTAATACAATTAATTAGTAATCATAGCTTGTATTAAATGTTTAAATGCTTTCTCAATGCCTCAGTTATGAAATTTTTTGTATTCAGTTTCTAATTTTACTTTAGATGTCATTAGAAGAAGTAGAACTGCTTGAAGCAACAAAATTTTGGTTAGTTCAGTTTTAGCTTTTATTTTGTAAGGCATAACTTGTTTAAAGGATGGATTTTTAAATATTATGTAATTAGGCATTTGGAAAGTTTTTGAAATAGAGTGTTTCAGTAAGTAAAAACTTTTCTTATAACCCATATAAATTATTTACTTCAGTCATTTGGGAAACTAGCCATAATCATGATGACTATTTAATTAAGGCTTCTGCAGAACTTGACAACAATGCTAATAAAGCAATTGAGGAGATACAAGTAGTTGATCTTAATTGGAAGAGATGACACTATTTACAAGAATAAATGACGGTAGCTAATCTCACATTCGTAATTATCAGTGATGGGCCTGCTTCAAAGGATGTTATGGTTCTTGTTTTCTTTAGCTGAGTCTCCCAAATATATGTGTTTATTCAGAGTTTTCATGTTTATCTGAATTGTAAATGTAGCAATTTTTCCTACAGGAAGCACCTGAGCTGCCTCCTGGACCTGAACACTTCAGTGACACAATAAGAAAAAGCTTTAATATTTGCCACCCAAACAATCTCTCTTTCCCTTTTCATCTTTTGGAGTTGTAAGCTCTAGCCTTGCAGTTTCCCAACAGAGAATGTATTTGATTATCTGGAGCAAAGGATGCCTGCCTTCTTTATAGAAAAACATTGGGCAACCATATCCTCTGACATCATCTGTCTGCACCTTGCCAGGTGGAGCTCCATGCATCCTCTGGAACACTATTTATCTCTCTCTCTCTATTTTACAAACCTGGGTAATAAGCCTAATGCACAAACAATAGTGCCTTATAGCTCCTGTTATCCAGTTATTCCCTCTACAGGAGCTCCAAATGTGAGTGTAGGTCCAGGAGATTACATCTCTGGGTCAGTATTTTCAAAATTAGTTACTTTATTTATACTATCAGATTCAGGCAAAAAGAATCTTATATGGCTATTTTTTTATTCATAAAGTACTAACTGTTTGTTTAACAAGGTCCTGGAGATATATGTATATATATTTATATATATATGTAAAATAAAGCTACCATTACTCATATCTAGACACTGGCTGAAAAAATCCAGCGAAAAGCATATATCTCAATATAACTGTGTTTCTCTCTCTTTCTCAAAAAGGAGTTTATGAGATCCTGGGGGTGCTAACTACTCACTGCTGGATTCTTGGGATGGTAATTAAGATATTTGAATTGTCATCGTTTCCTGTCACATTCTGTCACAGATAGATTTTCTTTTGGCTTGTTTGTGGCAGAAGGGCAAAATGTATTCTAGAACTGAAAACTTCAACTATTGCTACATGGGACTACCTCAGGAAATGTGAACAAAGCAATTTAAATTTTCATAATTTGGAATGAATACTGTGCTCTCCACACTCTTCATCTGAGAGCTGGGCTTACATTGATAAGCAGGTACCATAAAGGAAACCTGAAGAGAATTTCAGGGGCATATTTTCAGCTTGGAAAGGATATGACTCTGCTCTGGATGATCCCATTCTCTGCAATGAAACATGGCAGCAGATCAAGAGCAAACACTTGTAGTTCTCTCTAGTCCTGTTGGTAATCGTAATAATTGTTTCTGGAAACCTCTGGTGACTTTCTCATTGAAACCTCTTATATCACCTCAGATAATGCTAGGAGAAGACATTGCAAGGTAGAAATTGAGGTACGATTTCTACCTTGACTAAAACTGGTTTACAACTTCTTGAATAAAGTCTTGAGAGAAGTTTTTCATGTAAGGAAATACCAAAAGAAAACAAAAAAGCAGAAAAGGTCACACTGCGTTTCTAAATTGCTCTAAAAACATTTTCTTAGACTCAGGTCCCCAGTGAATAGTGTGTGAAAGGCTTTGTGAACAATAGTCAAGCAAATAAGTTTTAATCCTAACAAATGTGCCTATCAAGCAGGATCATTTAAAAAATATTGATGGATCCATTGACATTGCTGTTTCCCTTCCTCATTAGACTACCTCTTTGGTTCTTAGGAGTCAATTGCTTTCCATATAGGGAATTTGTATGCCTCCTTCCTGCATATTTTTCTGTGGCTTGCATTAGTGTTTTCTAAACACCTTATCACACACTATTTATCATGGGAATGACTTTGATACCTTTGTGTGAGATCCACAGACCCCCTCTTCTGATGATTAAATCATGGTGCCTATTTCATTACATCATTTTCATAATGAATTACTTCATCCATCAATTATTGCAGAACTATTCTCATATCATGATAATGATATGGACTTTCTGCACCATTCAAAACAGGGTGTATAGCAAACCACCCTGCCTTCAATGAAATATGAAAATGAAATTGAAACAGAGAGTAGTCAGCATCTGTGATGTCTGTGAATGCACTGCCAATAGTTACATCATTTTGAGAAATGACACACTTTCTTCCACCCACAAAAATGCTGCCTGCACAGGAAATGACAAAACAAAAAGGTATAGCATACATTAGCACTATATTCTCCAGGTATTTCCCCATTCTGAATCAAATCCTTCTGCATTCATAGCTGTTATTTCACTGCTTTAGATACCAAAATAGAGTCATTTAATGGAAAATAAAATAGTAAAATTAGTTTTACAGAACTCTGATTTTTTTGATCTACAAGGGTTTTTGTTTAACAGTTCTAAGACAGAAACAATACAGGGAGGTTTTCATAGAATCCTAGAAATGCTGCACTCACACAGATCTCCAGCAATATCTAGGCCTCTCCACTACTGTGAGCAAGCATATGTGTAGAAATGGTAGTCATTTTCCACAATCTCTGGTTGACCTATCCTAATTAAATTATCCTTTATACCAAAACAGTTTTCCTTACATATTTACCTTAAAATTGTGCCATTACTGATTCATTTTCTCTCTTTGGAACCTGTATTTGCAGGGCTTGAATGCCACATGGCCTCCCCTAATTCTGCTTGCTGCTCTCTAATGTTTCTACCCCATTTTAAACTTTATTCCACAGCCCTAACCCTGTGTTACTAAAAATTGGACACCTAATTCCAGTTGCAAATTGTTTGGTGCTTTGCAGAGAATAATAATTCTGGTCTTAAATGCAACAACCTTATTATTACATGATGGGAAGATATTTGGATTTGATTTCAGGGTTTTGTTTTAGTTTGTTATTGTTGTTTTCTGGTGTTGTGTTGTAGTGTTGTTTTTTGATTTTTCCCCCATTATCATGATTTGTTTTTTCAGCTTGGATCCAGTTTCATTATTCCTTCTAGTTTTCTCAGAATTTTATTTACGCAGTTAAATGGGGGTAGGGGGAAATTTCTGCCTTGGTACTTTGCTGTTATTTGTAGTGAATTTCATCTTACTATGTTCAGATCCTTCTTTCAATTTATCAAGGTCTCAGAATTCTAACCAAATTCCCCAGAATACTCAAATTCACCTTGACTCAATGCCGTTTTTAAATTCCACAGGCACAGTTACAATTCATTACCCAAATTGTTAACCAAAATACAAACACCTGGATAATGGGATAGATGGTCCCCTTTTTCTACAGATTAAGTGGAATATTATGGTGTACCATGGAGTGGAACCATGGTGTACTCTGGAGTTCTATTTTGCTTCAGTATGCTTTGAAAACTGGTTTACACTAACATATTCTGTGGTCAGTCTGTCTTGATGGATGCAGCATCCTACAATGAGCATTCCTTGTCCAGGAGCCCTGTAACTCTGCTTCATGCCTAAGGGGTTAAGCTTAATGGCACAACAATGTTGAGTCCAGCACCACAGCATCCATTAAAAACAGTATCTATATTTTAGTAGCTGATAGCAACAGACATAATACTTGTCATTGATTTTATAGGTTGAGTTTGCATCATAATATATTGACATTGTAGTTTTATATAAGGCTTGCTTCAGGGTGTAGCTGCATTCTATACTGAATAACAGGCTAATAAAAACTGTAGCAGAAACAGCTTTACGACCCTCCATTGACTTGTGTTTTACATTGTATTATCTTATTGCAGACATCTGAATTAAAGGTTAACAAACACTATTTAATGGGTTGTCGGAATGAATGTACAGTACATGAATACATGCCTAGCAATGTCTATCAGTTATCACACTGTACATGCATTGTGAGTTGGATGAGGACAAGACAGTAAATGGGTGATGGCTCCTGACTGACTCTTTTTAGTAGTATGAAATAGCACATTTTGTTATACTTCCTCCAATTAAGTGCATATCTACCATTAAAGCAATCTGTCATCATTTTAACAATGTCATTAACTTCTACAGTGTCTCACAGATGCTTTGTTCTTCCTTCAAAATTAGCAGCACATACATTTATATAGAAACTTCGAAATGCAAAATAGGGAAAACAAGTTTAAGAAGTCATCATCTGTAAATTATATAAATAATAAAAAAGTGGTTGCAGGGGAAATGTGACTGCTTTAAAAGGAAAAAGTACATAGTACTTAATCTGCAGAAAATGTACAGTAATAAAAATGTACTAACCTATAAAAGTATAAATTATTTTTCTCTCCCTGGTAATTATAAGGAAATATGGTTTACCATACTATAAAAATGTACTACCCTATAAAAATATACTAAATTATTTGTCTATCTATAGTAATTATCAGGAAATATGGTTTACAATAGAACAAAAAGTACTAAGCCTGTAAAAATACACTAAATTATACTTCTAGCTATAGCAATTATTAGAAAATATGGTTTACAACTCATAAAAGTAGCATTTTAAATATAATAAGGTTGTCGACACAGCTACAGAATCAAAAATGAAATTGATTCTTTCCTGTATTATTCTCAAAAAAAGCTAAACTTGCTTGAGATGGCTCCAGTAAACACAGGAAGACCTATCAAATGCCCTGCTTAGAAATAGATGTTTAAAACAATTGATGGATAAAATATGAACACATTAAAATATGTATAAATTAATTGATTATTTATTTCCTGAAAGTTTCACTTTCAAATTAATAGTGATATGTCAGGCTGATGAAGTATCAGGTCTAGAGGTGAGCTTTGTTAGCACAGAACTATATTTTTCTAAATATAGTTAAGCTGTTATCCTTTTAAATTTGATTTCAAACAATATAAATCAAGCATCCCTTTTAGTTAAAAACTAAATCATAGTAAATTCATCTATATTACAGTTTTTAATTGCTTTCAACTGAAATGGGGCAATGATACCAAAGACTGCTAAAAAATATATTGCATTTTGTCAAAAATCTGCATAACCTACAGGAAGTATCAAAGAAAAAAATTCAAAAGCATTCAAATCACTTAAGAACATAATTTCTAATTTCAGAATTACTTAGGACTAGATCTTTAAAAGTATGAAGCCCACAAGTCTATCACAGGTGTTTTAATGCTTTAAAAAACTGTCTTATAGGTAAGTGCATAAATTTACTAACTCTCAGTGCAGCTTCTGCCACTCCCTGCTGTCATTTCAAACAGTAGCACACACAATCTCAGGTCATTTTTAGTAACTTCCTAAACATTAACCCTAGTTCCAACAGTAGCTAGTCCTTTGACTCAAGAACTACTTTCTGTTATCAGCTTCTTTAAGTACTGTCATCAAAAGGATCATTATTCTTTTATTTCTCAATACAATTTAATGTGGGAATCATAGAAGTTAGGAAACAAGTGTTGTTGTATCAGTTCAAGTGATTTTTTATAATCTAGGGATATGTTGTTCTCTATAATCTGGTCTCTCACAGCCCAAAACATATTCTTCTTGAAAGCTTATAGGAACTCAATATAGTCTAGATACATAAAAAGCTTATAATCTCTGATATGAGCCTTCTCTTTACATACAATAATGCTCTGATATGATAAGAACATTGTGATTTCTTAATTACAAACTACAAATTTCACAGGACATGGAAAGGAATTTCCATTAAAAAAACCCCATGGGGCATATGTTAGACAGGGTTAGATTTCTCATTTATAATTCAGGGAAGAATAATTGTCTACATTCTATTTTAATACCATGAGTGAGACATTGTTTTCTTATTTAAAAATGCAACTGTAGTTATTTCTTACCATTTCATTTCAAGCACTGAAAATGAGAAAACCATCAGCTAAAAGGAGGAATTATACAAGTTCTTAAATACTGAGGATGTGAGGGTCTTCTAGTTCCATGCAGACAGAAGTCATAGAGCAGTCCTGGATATAAGGAGAGTTACCTAGGTCAATATTGATAATCTTTACCTGTACCATTTCTGGTGTGTGCAAGATCCTCTGGAGAGGAGAGAAAGAGAAAGAATCTTTTGCTTTCAGTGTTTCAATTTCTGCATAATAAAATGGATACCCAACTACGTACTCTTCTCCACAGAAGCTAAGAGAAACAGAATGGCCTTGTCATTATCTTGACATAGACCCAGAAAATTCAAAGGGATGTGCCAGTAATTCTACAAGAGCCTATTCCTTGGCTCTCATCCAGCTTGATCCTACAGAAGTTTTGACACCAGTCCAGCAAGACAGAAGGCCTGAGTCAGTTCTCCAGAGAGGCCTGTGCTTTGACATCACTGAGCTATTCAATATACTGATGAGCTGGTGACTTCAAGGGCACATGACAAAGTCTACCACTTTTAGACACACTAGGCTGGAGACCTCAGAGAAACTTATGCTTTCAAATCAGCATGGCAAACCAATGTTTCTGACCCAGTCGCTTCATTGTTACTCACCACTTGGCAGCAGATGAGAAAGTTACAGATAATCAGCTAGAGGCTTCATAGTGGTTCCTCCTCATTTCAGACTCTTCTTGGTCCTTCTGCCTCAGTATCAGTTCAGAGAAGCTGCCAAAAGGACTCTGCCTTGTTTTGCCTTCAGACTTGTATGTTCTACCACTGTAGCCTCTCAAATGTTAATTCTTTCCCATGTGGTCAGCAAAGTAGGACTGCTGAAAAAGACAGAGCATGAGAATTTTTGCCTTCATGTAAGACTGGTAAAATGGATCTGAAAATTTCAGTCTCAAGGAGAAAAGTAACTGTATTTCACACAGGCATTCAGTATCTATCATCCCTCAGTGCATTTGAGAAATTGTCTCAAATGCACTGAGCTATTGACAATATTAACTGAGACAGAGGTCTTGTGAGTGGTCTTTGCAGGAAGGCAGGTATTTCATATGATGTGACAACTCAATATGCTCATGGCATAAAAGTGCTCAACATTTCTATTCATGCTTAGCAAAAATTGCACATCCTAGATTTTTTTTTTTAAATTCATGTTTGCCACTTTGAAACAAATTATATTAGCAAGAAACTTAGAGGGTATACCTTACCTGGTGATGGAGATTGCATGATGGGAAAAGGACATGGGAGAAAAAGAAAACAGCTATGTGTGGAAGATGCTGAGAATGATTCAATGCACATAGATAGGACAAGGTGGCAAGGAGATGGAGTAGCAATAAAAGAGGCGTCAGTCTGTTGGATAGTCGGATTTGGGATTTCAGTGAGTCCTGAAAAATCTCTCAGCATTGTGGCTGTCTTTCATCCTGCTGCCTATGTAACGGGTGCCAGTTAGCAAGGATGCCAACTTTCCCCATTTCCTAACAATCTCAATCCTCAGAGCTGTTGCTTTCCTTTATTGCCTGTTTGACCAAGTTACTTCCTTCTGACTGCATGCATTACTTTCAGGCACCCGCCCATCTCATGGGTGGTATGTCCCCAGCTTTGCATTTGTCTTTTCCTGTAATTTTCACATTACAAAAAGTAGGTACAGTGTAAACTCTGGTGTTCTGAGGGGGTGCAGAACAACTTGTCCTCTCCTCCCCCACACCAACTGGGTAATTTAGAATAATGCAGTACCTTGTTTGGTTCTTCAGCTAACAGTTTTCATCACTTGAAATAACAGGTCTCCTACAATGTGTATTAATTTAGGAAAGAGTATTAATCACCTGCAAGTATTTTGTATTATTTCCTTGATGTACACTTCTAACTTCTAAAAATTTAATTCTAATATAATGTCATCTATCAATATGTACCAGAAATGGAATTTAAAAGAATAGTAACTCCATATCCTTGCTTGGCTACTCTTCCTCCAGTATTTGACTGTAAAGGATCCATGGTATTGTCTGAGTAGAATTACTGTAGTAGCTTTTGAAAATGGGGACCAAAGATCTATCTGCTAATACTAGAATCACTTTTAATCTTTTCTTACTGGCAGTAACTCATTTCAAACAATGGAAAAAAGTTACCTGTTTTCCAGATGTATGAAGAAAATGACATAATTACAGGAAAATATATGGGGTGCAGTATATTTTTTCCTAATTATTTATTAGGCTATTCATTATATGCATATGGCACTATGAAGGAATAGGTTTCTATCCATCTTCCAGCTATATGACTGAATTCACCTATAATGCATTAACCTGTTGAGGATATGATGTGACAGTCAGTACTAAATGATAAATGATAAGCTTCAAATAACCAAACACCAGGCCCTATTGATTGACATGCCAAGACCATGGCATCTTTAAAAATTATAGACAATGCAAATTGATATCTTTCTGCAACTTCACTTAAGTATCTTTCAGTTGGTGTAATTAAACTGAGGCAGTATCTGAAATATATCAAACAAGTTATAGATTTAGAAGAAATGCTAAAGGATTTAGCATTGGATTAGGATTCCAAGGATTGTAAAAGCCTTTTGAAGTTTCATTTTGTAGCTTTTTTTCCAAAATTTAAGTGACTATTGTGAATCAGATGCATTTTTTATTTTATGGATTTTTATTGACCTCTGTTGCTAAATATTTGAAATATTTGGTTAGATATGTTAAAGTCTTCCCCTAGAGAAAGGTTTTCCTAGTGTATGAGTTAAGCTTCTGTTCATGTAAAAACCTTTCACAGATTATGGATTTGACTGATTACACGTAGAGAGCAAAAAGGGATGAATTAAGTAAAAAGACCTATTAAAGAGATAAATTAAGTATATATTATTTTTATATTTGTTGAAGGTATTAAAGGACATACCTACAAACTATCTTCTCAGGAGCTTCTGGAGAGGGAGGGGAAGGCACAGCCAATACCCTGTAAACAAGATGTGCAAAAAGTTGGGAAGGTGTGAAGATTTGCTTGGAGATTCCGTGCAGTTCTTCTTCCCCATGCAGCTGGTGACAAACTCTTATAGCTAAACCATTCAACTCCTAAAGTCAACAAAAACCCCCCAGAGAACAAATAAGCATTTTAACATAACTTTATTGTTTCCCTAGGGTATAAGTTTAGTGCTGCACCTCTTCCCACACAGCAACTTATTCAAGCTTCTAATTGTTATCCACTTTCAAGTCTAAAACCCACAGTATTGCTATTAGGAGGAATAAGAGAGCTACTGTTTTTCAAAAAAGAAAAATTGAAACAAGACAAGGAATGCCATGCAGAAAGTACATACTTAACGAAAAAAACTCTAAATCAGAAGCATACCTGATGTCTTGTATGTGCAACTGCAAATATTTGTCCTGGTTGCTTTATAAGAAAAATTATATAAGCAGTCTTCAACATACTTCCTGATTAGCTTATGTACTTCACTCATGAAGTGATGTGAAACATTTCATTAGGAATAAGACTTCTACCATATGGAGGACTGAAAAAAAAAATCTTCTTCCCCATATACTTTTTACATTCTGACCAATGGCACTTCTTCATTAGCTAAGATCAACAAGCCAGAGTGGCAAAGGCAGATGCAAAAATTGTTGAAGTTGAGAAAAATAATCACTTCAAAATTTGGTATGCTTGAATTCTGTCGCCCTAAAGCATCAGCTGTGGTCAAGGGTATTGGATTCAATCCGAGTGAGAAAAAATTAAAGCAAAGCAGTGAGACAATAAAACAGGTCAGAAATAGCTCTAGTTTGATGAAGGAATTGTTCCAGCTACCGCAAGAAATTCATGTACAAGACCAGGTTAGTTTCTTAGTTAACAAATATTATGTCACTGAGAGGACCAAACAGAAGAAATGTTTTACTGAAATGAGATCTCACATTATGGATCATAATGTATCTCAAGAACAATCTCTGTGACTATTCAACTAGGAAAAGGAGAAGAAAATGTCACTTCTTCAGCATTAAAAAACCACACTCAATTTATCAAATACATAGAAAAAAAATTGTATGTTAATTTCATCTTTTGGATTCCGTGGTATACAAACCATATTGCAATTTCAGTCTATTAAACTGCTTTATCAACTATAGAGTTTAACTGGCCACAGCAGCACAATACACCATTTTCCAGAGCAATAAAATCCACCTTTTGCTTTTGTCTTCCTTCCACCAGACCTTATTTGCATTAATTTATTGTTTATATTGGAGCCTGATTTAATGCCCTTCAAAGTTACTGGGTGTCTTTCAGCACATTTTGGTGGGTTTTGCTTCAAGACATGTGTTCATACTTTCACAGAGTTTCCAGCATACGGACAAATATATTGTTTGCTCTACCTTGCAATCAGGCTTTAAAGCTTCCTCATTAATCCAGATTTATCTTAATATTAATCATAGTACTGAACTGTCCTTCCTCTGTCCACATGAATGACTATGATAAGTAGCAATGTCTCCTCTGAGAAAGAGTTAATTTTAATTAATCAAGACATCCATCTGTCCTTTGATAGAAAAAATGGGGATTGTCTCAAGGATCACTTGTTCTAAAACTCCTTCCTCATAGCCATGAAATTATTCTAAGCCTGGGGCAGTAACAGAAAAGTTTAAGAAACAAAGTGAGTAGAGATGGAACAGAATGGATGAAAAAGGAGGACTGAAGATGGGGTCAAATCTTCAGGATTCAATTTTGTTTTGATATGGTGTGAAAAAAGAGGAAATGGCTATTCAAAATGGCATTGAGTTAATGAATAACAACTCCCTTAAACCTGTGTGTAAAAGTATGAGTATGTAGTTCACAAAAGAGTTGAGGACTTCATTTATGTCAATATGGACTGTAATTGTACAGGTTTTGTACAACTGTTAAGAACATGAATCTGAAGTCTTATCTGTAAATGTGCAAAAGTCCATTATATAAATTAAGAAAAGCATGCTAAATGTAAAGCTGAAGTTATTCTTTCTGAGTTTCTCTTGTGAGTCTCCAAACATTGCAGTTAACACTGGCAGTAATAACTATCTTTTTCATTTAAATGCCTTTCCAGAAGACTGTATGACTCTGTACAGCAATAATTTTTAGTTTGATTTTTGTGTAACTGTGATGTTTTGGAACAGCATCTTTACCACTCTTAATGCAACATTTTTAAAGCAGAGGAACTAGCTGAAACAATGCTGAGGTAATTCTCCAAGACTACAGTATTAAATCCACAGCTTTCTCCATTTCCTATGAAGTGAAGTCAACTGCTCCTTGCTAAACATAACAAAAGGTATTCAGTTACTTCAGAGGTGTTATTCCATTACATGGTAGAGCAACATGAAAAGGAAACCTTTATCAGTCCTTGTTTAAAAGCACGTGGTCAGTGGAAACATGCCCAGATGTTAGTTCATACAGCAACATTTTGCATGCTCTTTACAGATGAATGGCCTCCAGCCAGCACACCTGTCCCATGAGGAAAATACACAGGTGTAACTCAGCCAGTTAAAGAAAGGGTATGTAAACGGTGTCAAAGAGGGAAAAAGACCATCTGTATAGCCTAGAGCAGTCTGAACCTATGAGGCTTTCCAAGGACTGATCAAGAGGTCATCAAGCTGCTGTATAAATATTTCCTCTCCTTCATTTTATCTACTATGCTACTGATCAGTTGGTAAATCTCTTCAGCCATAAGAAACAGACATTTCTGGCACTGAGTAGTTAATCCTGGAAAGAGTATTTTAGAGTATTTTTGAAACAGTAATAACAGCCATGGTATTTTCCAAGCAGAAAAAGTGTAGGCTACCTTACTCCCAGGAAGGTTGAAAACAAATTAACTGATTATTTACTTACTAAAAACCAGGTCCACACCAGATTTAGCCTGAATGTACAAAATGGGCTTGGACAAGAAAACCATGTTCTTGGACACATTCACAGGGAAGGAAGCAGAGTCCTATCACTCTTGTTCACAGTCCCCACCTTCCTCAGCTGTGGGAGCACCAGGGTCTGTAGTTTTTGTTCTTCCAATCACCCCTTTTCTCATGTGTATGTCAGCAGCCAGCTTGAAGGGGTCAGGATGGTGGAGCAAGCCTTGGGGCAGGAGCAGTCAGGTGGGTGCCAGCTCCATCCCTGCCAGTGGGATGTTTTCTCCCTTTGACTGCTACCTTTCAAGCTGAACAGGATTTTTTTTTCCCTCAAAATTTAATTTAAATTTTGGTGACAAATAAATTATTGGTTTGGTTTTTTTTCTTTTCACTTTAGTTCAGTTTCTCTATTCTCTTCTGCACAGTGGCTTAATACTGGTAGCTTTCACACATCATTTTCTAACCTCAAAAAATAACAGTGAATAATTAGTTCAATTCACATGTTTCTGTACTTTACTGAGGATCAGATTCAGAAACTGAACTGGAGAATGAAAAAAAATGCCACAGCTGTAGGTTATCTATTTTTTCACAACAAAACAAATTTAATAAGAGAAAAGTTGTTCACAAGATCTCTCAAGCCTTTTCTAGCTGTCAGATAACTGATAAAACCAGCCCATAGATTTTTAAAAGAGTATAATACATTAAAGCTTTCTTGCAAAACATACCAGTTGGCAAAGGACTCTTAGTTTAATTTTAAAATATATTTTTTGGTCTACCCAGCTGCTACTAGTTGCCAGCTCTCTTTCAGCTGCATGACAGCATTCCACCTCATCCCAGCAGGTATGATGTTGTACTGTAAGAGCTGCCATGGAAATTGCTGGTGCCTAGGGGGACAGGTAAATAAATGCTGCTTTTTTAGTGTATAACAGTTTTCCCAAGTGGGGAAACAGTATATACCAGTATCCCAGCAAAGTGGGAGACAGTAAGCTTTAACGCCAAAAAAAATCTCAAAAAAATCGAGGTTGATGTTCTGAATGTCTTCCCCAGTATTGCTGGAAGAATGGAGTCTAATATATCTTTTTCAATTAAGAATTCTTCTGCAATACTAAGTAATTAAGTATCACATTCTTCATGTGTAATAAACAGCAACTTTCCAAAGACTGAAACATTAATGCAGTATCTGAAAAACCTGGAATGCAGTTTCTAAGTATTACATTTCCACCACAGCAAATTCAATTACCTAAGCTAAAATCAGTAATATTGGTGTAGCCAAGATATTACAGAGTCAAGATTATAGTGAAAAGTAAAATATTTAATAAACATTATTGGGGAAAAAAAAAGCTCTAATGCAGGGAAGAATCAGAAGGATAACGTCTGCAGCTGAAGGTTCATTTGCTTTCTACAACTATATTCAATGAGTCTGGAAGAAGAAATTATCTCTTCTCATAAATTGTGCCTCATTAGATTTGAAGCTCTTCAGCAGCTTTTGGCTGCCTTTGAATCCACACTGTTATGTTGCTCTAAAGATACCCTAACAATTCTGTGTTTTGGATGATACATCAAAGAGCTATCAGTAGAGCAAATATTTAATCTAGAGTGAATGGTGAGCTTAGGTGTATGAGTAGCAACTGGGGGGGAAAAAAGGAACAAAGAAAATTTTGTTTTAATTAAGGAAATTTAGTTAAAATTAAGGAATTAATTTTGAAGTAAATTGGGAAGTATTTCTAGTGCTTTAATATCCTAAATATTGATGTATCTTTATTTTCTTTAAAATATTTTCTGTTTAAAAAAAATTTTATTCATGTATTAAAAAGCAAAAATTTGCACTTCCCTTTGCTGGTGTAATGCACTTGACCAATACTGAGAAGCTATGATTACTACTGGGTTTTATGTGCTTATGGAGGAAGCCTAGAATATAGGAAAAATATAAGAAGTGATCCAACTATGCCAGTTGGAAAAAGAAGTGGAGCTTTCAAGTTCTTGAGAAATTTTCTGGGGAGAAACTGTAGCTGAAGAGACAGGCTGATGGTGAAGGAGTTAGGATAGAGTGCTTTGATGCTAAGGTATATATCTATGTGCAAGGGTCCTTCTGTAAAAAATGTTTAATGATACTGTACCTCGGGTTGCACAAAATTCTCTGAAGTTCTTCCTCTAAAAGAAATTGATGTTATGAATGTAAGATAGGTCTTAAGAACTTTACTAATCAAATCCTGCATGGCACATACACCTGCAATAGATGGTATGATAAGGATTGAATTTTTTTCTGTGCTGTTGATTATTTCTTCACATAGTCAAGAAGGAGATAAGAGAGAAAAACAAGTGTGACTGCCAATGTGTAGCAAGAAATAATTGCATCCAGCTCAGAAGTACTGAAAGACAAAATAGAGAAATATTTTATTGATAATGGGGAAAAAAGTGATACCTTTAGAGGATTAATTAAAACTACTTGTAGTCTGGGAGGCCTAGACGGAGGGGGACTGCCTCTGGTTGGTGCTGATAGACCTCCTTAATAAACAGGTAAAATCTGATAGGTGTTACACATAACAATGCATAAATCCTATTTACTTCTTGGAAAATATCAAATTATTGTAATCTCATTTCTAAGGAATGAAACAGCACAGGTGGGTATTGTTGGTGAAATCTGGAGGAGGTGATTTCAGGCAGCTGATCATGCGCTAGGGGATGGCTCTGCCCATCTCCAAGGAGTACCCAGGGCACGAGCTCCCTCTGCTCAAGTCCCCTCTGATCTCCAGCCAATGCAGGAGGCACAGCCATCCTAAGGGCTGGTGCTGCTATTCTGAGTTTGACAGCAACGTCTCTGTCTCTCCTGGTTGTCTCTTCCATAGGCGGCAGCACGTCAGGAGAGCAGGCGTGACGCTCCTCTGCACAGGATTCAGCAGTGCCAGCCAGGGAAGCCAGCACCAGAGCTGCCACCCCACCTGCCACAGCAGACCCTGCCTGAATCCCTGCCACAACTGCGAAACCAAGAAATCCGTGTAGAACTGCGCGAAATTTTTCAGTAGAGGATTTGTGTCGCTTGGAAGTGCGGATTTAAGCTGGATACCACTATTCACAAACTAGTGTGATTTCATAAAATTGTAAAATTCTGAAAAATTAATATAATATTACTTCTCTAGAAAAGAAAATTGGCAACCCCCCCCCCCCAAAAATGTTTAAATGTTTTTGTTTCTATTTCTAAAAAGAAAAAGAAAATCCCCAACTTGAATATACTTTAAAGGACAAAGCAATGCGACAGGAAAGCAAAGAGATTCTATTTTGAAGTTGCCTGACTTTTCTGTTGTAGCACTGCTCACAAAAGGCTAGTGATATGATTTTAATAGTTTTTAAGGCAATGCACAGTCTTCAGAAAATAACAGTATTCTGCTTCTTGTCTCATACATTTAGACTAACATAAGTCAGTAACATGAATGATATTGTAATATTCAATTTAGTTATTTTCTAATCTCTGCAGGTAGAGTTAGCTTTATGAAAAGTGTGACAAGAGCCACCTCCCACAGCGAGCAACTTGGGAAAGGCCTCAATTCACTGAAAACACACTAAAAGAATTCATTTTTAATTAGATTTATTACATAAATAAGTTTCTTGGAAAGTATCTGAAACTTAATTTTTTTTGTTTGGAGATTCTGGACTACATATCTGATTACAATAAACTGAATTTCAGGGCAAACAGAGAGGATGAATCTTCTCTGTTTGAAAGTTATATATCTCCCCGTTCAAGCCTCGGATTTAGAGTTCCTGTGAAAATTTGACATCAGTTGCAATGATTTATGAATCAAACGACCTTGCTGCTGGGATAGTTTCTTTCAGCGCCTTTGGCATGCTGGAATTAGACACATGACATTTAACTTAATAGAAGCTTACTGGAGAAACTATAAGCCAGCACAATCCTAAATATAGCTGGAATTAGTAAAATCTGTGCCCTAGCTTTTAGGTACTAAGGTGCTATTTCGAGGATCAATCAGCATTACACAACTTCTTTCGTCACAAGTCCAAAATAAGCATATAAACCCTAAGTTGTGCTTTTGGGACTGAGAAGCTGTTGTCATGCAAAGCAGAGAAGCACCAATAGGTGCTGTTGCAGGGGCAGAAGGAACAAATCTTTCCAAGTCACTTTTCTTAACTTCCAGGGTCCCTTACCCTGGTCATTGTTTACAATGTTAACATGTCATGGTGTTAGAAATTGATCTTTTTAGTTGGATTAGCTTTTAGACATGAGGTCCCCAAATTCACAGAGGAATTCACAACTTGGAAGGCACATCCAGCATCTTATGTGAGGGTGAGCTGGCTAATCCAAGGCATGGATCAGACTGTCCCAGTGGGATATGGCACAGACCCCTCAGTGGTGGCAAAGGAGCTTTGTCAGCCCCTGCCTGCTTCCTTCAGCAACATAGAAAAAGCTCCCAAAATGTGACAGTAGGGCTGCTGTAGCCATGCTTTGCACTTTCTTCTCCTTCCTTTTGTTCCCGGGTGCTGTGGACACTGGGGATAGCTATACAGATTTGGAGAGAGTCGAGGAGAGAATGTGAGTTTGTTTTGTTTCATATTATTTTCCCTTTTCTGGTAAATTTGTCTCAGTGGGCACATATTCACCTATTTTTTAAGGGCCCTGCTCTAATACTTTAAGGACTGTAATAATTGTTAAGGGGGTTGTTCTGATAGATATTCTAGTACCAATACTGTATCATGCTCAACAGACCAGCTCAGTGGTCTAAAAGTGTTTCCAGTTCTCTGCATTCCACAATTTCATTTAGTCTGAGTAAGTAACACTATAAAAGGTATTGACTGAGTTCACCACCTAAGGTGACATGATATGGAAGATTGCCACCACTAGCTGATGTAGATTTTCTAGCAAACCCCTGTTTCTCAAATGCCATGTTGTTGTTTAAACTCTGGTGACAGTGACTGAAACTGGTAGATTGCCTTCTGGTAATATTTCTATTGGACAACATGACAAGTTGAATTATGCTGTATAACAAATTCTACATACTACCACAGCTTTTAGAAAATTGTTTTTGTCAGCTAAGAAATTATTGATTGAGTAAAAAAATATTTAAAGTCAGGCAGTAAGAAAACTGGTGAAAAGGTTAGGTATGGTGTACTTTCCCAGAAATTGCCCCATAAATTCTTCAGTCATCAACACTAAAACTGTGATACCACCTAAACTTCCAGGTAGTCATCTCTACAGAACATATGCTTTAGGAGATTCAATTTGTACCACCAAGAGTCAATAAATTAAACTTCTTCTGGAATTAAAATTACATTAGTGAAGCTTGTTTTTTGTCCTTCTAAGTCAAAGGAAAAATGAAAATTTATTTGCAAGAGTAATTTTATATGTCCGGACAGCAAAGTTAAAGGGAAATAGTGTACCTAGAAAAAGCAGTGAGTACTGGGCTTTCAGAGACTTATTTATTATTTCATAAACATCTGAAATAATACTGCTAATAATAAAAGCCTTGCACAAGACAAGAAAACATGTTTCTTGCACGGTGAAGGGATCTGATTTAACTTTGTAGGCATGAAAAGTGCTAAGCTTTGGAGCAGTGTTTCTAGGGGGAGTTGTACAGCTCAATGGGAACCTGTATGAATGTGGAGACACATCAAAGTAGCACAGGGGATCCAGGGAGAGGAGCTGAACATGGCCCAGTGAGAGGCACAGAGAGGCTGTTTATTCAGACTCTGCATTGAATGCAACAGTTGTCTTTCTGCTTTCTACAGGCTGTAAGGATGGGAGCTTTCAAGGAACTGGCAGGACAGTTTCAACAGGATATCTCAATAGTGCGTTTTGTGGGCTGTAGTACATACATTTGTTAGATATTGACACTAATTCTAAATTGTCCTATGAATACAATTCCTTAAGACCTTGCAGCTTAGGGCCTTCAACTCTCCCCTAGTTCCTGAAAAAATATGTTACTGTTTTAAGAAAACTGTAGATAATTCCATCTCTCAAAACCTGTCTATTTCCAGATTAATCCTTCATTGCTTAATTTTCTTGCTCTGTGTGGCCTGATAGTGCATTTATGTAAGGATTCTGTTAGCTTCCATGGGAGCAGTGGTTATGCAAGTACTGCTGAGCTAATGCTCTGCCACATTTTAAATCTTTCCTTGTGCTTGCCACTGCTCTAAGATTCTCAGAGGTTTCTGAAATGGCATGTATACAGAATGTGTGAGCTGTGTGAGCTACGTGAACAGTTCAAGCATAATGTCTCTTCTAGCTTCAGCTGCTTTCAATGTCTAGAAATTTATTTAGTTGCATATTCCAGCCCCAGATTTTTTTTCTTTAACAATATGATAATATCAGGCTACAGGTGTAAATACACATGCAATTGTCAGTTAACCTCATGCTATTATTTTCAGAGTGCCTGCGGCACTGTATCAGTACTGTCAGAGGGAAAAATACCACAGAACAAGGTATTTCCACATTCTTTTCCATGAGCCAAGACACAAAACGGGCTCATTACCAATATGTGGCTTTTTGCAGTTCAATATTAATATGTCTGCAGCTATCCAAAAAGCATAGAGTACGTGTGCAATTCAATAAAATGTAAACATGTGTTCCTGAAGAGACCAGGTGCTGACAGAAAATGAAACATTAAAAGTCTGTGTGCAAAACTGTTTGGAAAGCCTTTGGCCTAATTTCAGTACAACTTTGCTTGATTCAGAAAAATTGTAGCTGCTAATGGCAGCTGAAGGTGTTGCCCAGAATTGCTTGAAGTCATTAGGTACCACACTAGTGTACTGCGCCTGACAAGAAAAAAAAAGGTTCCACTTCTACCTTTGCTGCAAACATGCAGATAGAACTTGTTTAAAATTGTTTATGACACTTAACTAATGTAGACAACTAATGCAAATGCATCCCTACTGTACCTCATGAATGAAGATGGCCTTCTGTGTCAGTTGCAGCACCACCTGTAAATAGTGATGATTACAGACAGCATTTACCTCACAGGGATATTGTCAGGATACATTAGCTAATGTATGTGTGGTGGCTTAAAAATATTAAATGCTACATGCTGGAAAAAAAAATCATTAGAATGGTTTAAAAAGACCATTTTAGAAATCTTTTCTCCTTTTTGTATACATGCCTCTGTTGATAACAGGGACTTCTCACGTGCCTCAAGAGGGGAATAATACATATAGGGGTTTAAACACTGTGGGACAATATCTCTTGTTATGAAACCTCAAAAATTCAGTCACAGCACATCTGGAGCCTTGCTGTTTAAAGCTCTTATAACAAATTTTGAAGCTGAAGTAGACAACATTGGATGCAGGTGGCTATTACCCCATCATATCTATTACCATACCTAATACCTGTTTAAAACACCATTATAAATCAGTAGTAACTTTATTTCATTGCTGTATGTCCTTATGCTATGGATGGAGTTTTTATATCCTTCAATGTCATGTAAGGTGTAACCACCTCTCATAAAAGGTGCTCCTGTTGTAGACATTGACAGACTGTCACAATTATGACACACATATTTTCATGCTGAGTAATGGTAGTCAGGCTAATTTTTAGCAATTTCAAAGTACAGTAGGTCTTGTGATACTTCATGAAGACAAACCCCCACTATATTTGTGAGGTAGGTGAGATAAGAGAGGTCAGAAGTTCTATGTAAAAATAAAGTAGATCTTCTGAGGGTCATCTAATACTCTATTCACTGAACCACTTTGATGAAGTCAGTAAAGTTACACCTGTACAACGTAAATATAGTAAATGCAGCCCTCTGTATTTACATTTGAGTGGGGTGGGCATGTAAAGTCATATTTTATAAAAGTCTGAATAGCCTATATTTTGTGGAAATCTCCTTATATTTTTTTCACATGAAGTATCCAGTAAGTGCACTTACATCTGGATTGCAAGAGGAGCACTGTAACATATAAAAAGTAATGCCATCTTCTTCTGGGACAGAGTCATTCTTGACAAAGCTGTGTTGGAATTCAGATACTATGGTGATTAATTTCCTGTAGGAAGTGTTATCAGGATTGTTCATACAGTTTGTGGGAAGAGATAATTGTCTAGTTGTTCTGACAGACATGAAATGGTGGCTTCCTGGGTGAAGCTGTTCCCTTTCTTAAGCATTACTCTCCTCCAAAAACATTTCCAGGGTAGGGAAGTCTGACCAATTAACTGGCTTTCAGGGCATTGCAGGCTTTAGCTCAGTAGATTAAGAAAAACAGAGCACAAAATTATCAGCAAGAACCTTTCCACCTGCCCAGCTTTAATTTTTCATATTTATTGGTTGAATCCTCACACAAATGCACACAGAAAATAATGAACAGAATGAGAATCCTCCCTGCTAAAGAGCAAGGTACACTGAAGGTGATAAAGTGGGTTACTTAACAGGTGCCTGAATGCTTGGGCTAGGTCATCTGTTTCTCATTTAAAAAACAGAGGGGGGAAAATCCAATAGCCAGTCACACACATTATTCCCACGTCTTGTTGCAATTAGTAATCCTGTTAGGAGCAGAAAGACCAGATTTGAGGATGCAGAAGAACAATTTGAAAACATTTCACATGTGTGGAAATGTCAGGTCACATAACTTTCTATTTGTTTTCTCTAAGTCCTTTCTATTGAACTGCTTGCTGTCAATAAATTAATGTTATTTGGAATAAGAACCATAATCTGAAGTTCATATAGGCAGTAGAGCCAGTATTCATCATCTCTCTTTTTGAACAGTTTAGTCATGTCAAAGATATAGAGAAAAATACAGTTGTCTTTGTGATACTATTTTTCACTTACCTGTGTTTTTAGTGCTAAAGATCTGGCTGTCAAAAGCAAACAAAAGTTTGACAGGTGTGATACTGCCACTCCTGCACCTCAGTGCTGGACTTGGATGCCTCATGTGACAGCCAGGTATTTGTGATTTACCTACAGCTGTTGACTGCTGCCTGGCTGTGTAGGCACCTGGCCACGTTTTTAAAGGCAAGCATGTACCCTTGATGCTTACAAATAGAGGACTCCCATTTAATGGTCAGGGTGCAATTTGTTCCCTGTTGTTTAAAAATAAAGCTTCTCATGCTCAGGATGAGAAAACTCTCATACCTCTGAGACAACATAACTTTGTGAGTGCATTCAACTATGAATAGAAATACCCACCTGTCAGTCAGTCAAGGTAGTTTAAAATACCTGTTCTGCAAAAGCCTATGTGTCATTATAGATTTAGCAGTACGAGCAATGTTCTCTTTGTCAAACAATGAAGCAATATGACTAATTAACACTCACTAGGGAATCTGAAATAATGATCTCTCTCTCTTTTCCTACAGCCAATTACCCCAAATATTCAGATTACCTACCCACTATTTCTCTGAAAGAAACGTCTTGCTTTCTTTTTCTTTTTAATTTAAGGCATTATGTACCATGTAGCATCATGTTATAGGATGTTATGTCACATCCTGACAGCTTACAACCAGGGATATGCTGAATTTATTGGATAGTTAATACCTTCATGAATTAACAAGATAACCAACTTTTCAGGAAAAGGAAATCTGGGAAATATTTTCAGAAATTCCTTCTACATCTGTAGGGAGAATATACCTGGTTGATTTAATCAGCTGTACTATTTCATCATGGCTTCCCATTAAGATAATGTTTAAATATATACATTTGCATATGCAGGCATTTAACTAACCTAAATGTATGATCTGATTTTACAAATGCGTGCAAAATCTATAAACATACATGATGGTCCAGCATTGTAACATAAAACTGTGATGTTTGAAAAATCCTTGATCAAGGATCTAATCCTTGATTAGATACTTCCAAAATTATCATTTTGGTCAAACTTACCAACTTCATAAACAATTAGACCACTTATCGAAGTTAATCATCTTTCTCTTTTATGGTAATTGTACAGTATTTCATTAGCAACTTTCTTATTTTTTATGGAGGAGGGAGGTTCTTGCTTTGTATCCTCTCCCGGGTAAAATGAGAAACCAGAAAAGTATTTAGGCATAGCAGTTCTCAGATTGCAACATTTAAACTTTGGGCACCCGAGTCTTATATAGAAAGCAGAACAGTGTTAGCTCCAAAGGCCACCAGACTTAATTATAATTAATACAGAGATATGTAGTACAGTTAATAGAGAAACTTAGATTTCACAAACTAGAATCTGAAATAAAGGAATAGAGCCCTAAAACCAGAAAATATTTTAAATATCACAGCTTTCCAGAACTTCATCAGGTCTGAAGAAAGATGTTTTCTGTGAACCAATGGCTGAACATCCTTTCCTGTAGGTAGGAGGATTATGTGCTCTGTTTTACAGAAACAAAGCTGTTCTGGCTCCCCCCCACCCCCAAGATGAGAGGTTGGTTGGGTGTGTTGCCTTTGAAGCTTGGAAGTACTAATTGTGGGTTGCAAGTTGGATTGAAGGCAAACTGTGTGAAGGAATTCAAAATGTTTCTCAGCTGTCCAGAGATTGCTCTGACTACATGGGTGTTTCCAGATGTCTACGGTATCACTCCCACTGAAGGTTTTCCATTGGGCTGAAGTAAAATCATGAGTCACCAGGAGCATGAGTGATCTGGTGGATCTGAGTGGAGTGATGAGTAAGTAAATTCTTTGGAACTTATGAGAGGTAAAAAGGTGCTCAACTTGTCCCTGTTCCATTCTTCCTTGCATTATGCATTTTTTCTACTGGTGGTTTTACGTCACTCGCACAGAGGGAGACTTCTGAGCCAATAATGATGTGAGTTGTCTTACCTCCAAATTACATTCATGCTCTTTTAATAAATTGTGTATTAAAAAAGAAATTTTTATATACCTCTATTATAAATTTTGTATATTTCCTTTAAAAAGTGGCAGAAAATAAGTAATGATGTGGTGTTTTCCTTTTTTAAGCAACAAGGTTGAGAAGCAGGTGTCCATCTTTGCAATTCATAAAATGACTGTCATTCAGTTTTTACTGAAGATTACTTTGAATTTACTGATCAGATCTAGATTTAAAATAATTTTCTTCTATCTATTATGCAACTTGAGGGAAGATGAAACTGGATTCTCAAACCCAGCTTTTTAAAGATTGTATAAAATGGGTGATAAGCAAAGTTTTTTTTGCCATGTTGTAGAAAATTAGAAGGCTGCTGCACAAACGCAAAAATTTATGTTGTAAAGGTTTTGAAAATTTTTTAAGAAAATTCTTCAATTTCAAGGGAAAAATTGGAAAAGCTGTGTGATCTGATGCATGGTTTTCTTGTGCAAATATTTGCTTCTGCTTAAAAACACTTAGAGTCAAAAACATTCTTATTTCTGCTACTGGTTTAAAAATACCGTGCTACTGATGCTCTCTATTGTATTTAAACTTTACTATCAGTTAGACTGTAAAATCATTCCCTGGGCCAGAGGTTTGTGTAGGTAATATAAGTGGTGCTTGACACTGATACACATGTATATATTCAGAAAAATGCTGTCTGTTTTCCCACTTGTACACATTACAACATGCAGCAAGCATAATCAGGGCTTGTCAGCCTGACGTGGTAGGGTGGATTAGCAGAAGTTATCCAGCTATGGCTTGAGCATTTGTGCAGTAACTACAAAAATAGTTTCTGTATCAAGCTTTGAAAAGAACATATGTGGACATTCTTTTATTTCTACTTGTGGCTGACAAAAATAAAACTGGCTGGGACTGACAGAGGTAGTGACATCAAGGTGACATGTGAGGCTGTCAAGTGCGAAGTCAGTTTAAGACTAAAAATACAGGGCAGCTTCCATTGACTTGAGTGGAGTGCACACTATAAGCAGGGAAAGTGTGCCATGTCCCCAGTGTTTGCAAATTAAATTGGGGACAGGTAGCACTTTACTGCTGCTCTGCATGGCAAATTTATAATTGTTTTAGAAGAAAACAGCAGAAATGGTTCTGTCCTTTAAATCTGACTCAAATCAGAGTTGTCTTTGTCTTATTGTGCCTCTAATTTACCAAAGTTGAGCATCCTAAAACTGATGGCTCTTAGGGAAGATCACTGAAAAGTCAGTTCTGTCAAATTTAGACTTCACATTTGCCATCCTGCTATAGTTTCTTACTCAGACAAACTTTTGCCTATCAAAAGGCCAGTCCACTAATGCCATTTGAAGTTGCACCACAAACCTTTTATGTAGAACCTAAACTGCTGGCACTGAGGGGCTGCCACTTGCCACTGGCTTGTATCGTTGTTTTTCCACAACTTGGATCTTTTGATGCTTATATAAAGTAACTAGTAGCAGCTTGTCCTATTTAGGGATTTTTGGCAATCATAGTACCAGAAATTGCAAAACATGGTATTTATTTTATTACAGACATTTAATGATTATGTTCTTTGTCTCCCCTTACTTTCTCAAAAAAACCCAAGGTTTTTTAACTGTTTCTTTGGATACTGTGTTTTACAGAAAGCTGTTTGCTGGCTGGCATTGTAAATGGAATACTGATTTGCTGTAGCTTCCATCCTTTACTAGTGCTCCTGCTGCTCTCCTCTTCTATCTTTAGAAACTTCCTTTTTAGACGATGAAAACAGGATAAAAAACCAGAAATGTTCTTAGTTTATTCATTGTCTTTCTTCATCATATGTCCTATATTACGATGACTAATATGATAAACTGCATGGCATTGAGACTGAAACTAAAGTACTTACAGGAATTGGAAATACAGTTCTACAAATAATTTTTCATTACCTTTTAAACTGAAAGTTCTATAAAAATTCTTGAAGGCTCTTAATATTCAGCAGACAGCAGTTAATGCGTCTTTGTTCAGAGTTGTGTGGGATTTGGCCACAAGATTTCAAACAGAATTAAGCAGCCTGTGTGTATGGGAAGCTGATGAACCACCTCACTGTTTCTGTGATTGCTTTAAACCACAGAAAAATACTTGGAACTACATGTAACTACACAACAGTATTTTTAAGTGACCAAGGGATGTTAATAGAGTTTTCTGCTCCACTTCTGCAAAGCTAAGAGGACATCCATTAGTGAACAACCACAGAAATGTTTTCTAAAGTTGTTGTGGGGCTTATTTTACTTAGACTCAGGAAGGTAAGGGCCAAAGAGCATAAGTTTCTCAGAAACAGCATGTGAAACATATAAAAAAAATTATGAATTTGTTATATGCTGATCTCCAGTTCTTTCTGAACTCGTTGCCATAGTCTCTTTAAAAGGATAAGCTTTTAGAGCCATGACTCATTCAGGTAGAAGTTAATTATTGTGACTTTTGTGAGCAAGTATGAACAAAGACAAGTAGAACAGGCACAGTCTTATGCAATTTAGAAAGAACATTTCTACACTTTACTTTGAAAAGCTGTGTTACTAAAATTGTTACTGCCATTGAAGCTTTCCAGTATGATACCACCAAGACTGCAACATTTTCCCTTCAGAGCAGCCTAATCATTGCCGAATAGGAAATTATTTTTGAAACAGGTGTTTGCTGTCCTTGTTGTCTTTTCGCATGGCTGTGCTTGCTTCTAGGGAATTACAGACTGCAGGTCAAGCCAGCTATTGTTCTGCTGCTCCAATTGAGAAATAGCTGCTTCTAGCAATGATAATTTTAGAAATTACCACTATGGGAAGAAAACGCATCAGTGTTCTGCAGTTTATGAATACTTTTCAAATGGCTGAACCTTGTTAAGAGGACATCATTTTTTGTTGGCTCTTTTTCAGAGCTGTATCAACTTTCCCGGCATTTCTTTCAGTATCACCTTTGGTTCAGTGTTTGGTTTTCTAGAAAAGCATATCCAATTCTGTACAGTTGTAGTGGTCTGCTAGGAATGTGCTGGAGCCCAAGCTGATGCATATCTGAAAACTCTGTTGTGAAGTGAAAATGATAGCTTTGATTCAGTGCCATGTGTGGCCAACAGACTGCACACATGTGGACCTTTGGAGCTGGGAAGCACTTGAGTTAGGAAGATCAGGTGCTCCCACTGCTGGCTCTAGTTGGCACAAAGCAGAGAGAAAACCCAAGAAAATTCACTGCTGATTACAGCTATTGTTGAACTCTGAGTCCCTGTCTCTGCTAATCCTGCTGCTGTGATTAGAGTGTTTGCCCCTGCAAACATTTTTGGCTCAGCAAAGTTACCTCTGAGGTAGTCTAGAGCAAACTCACCCTGTTGGCTCACACTTCCCGAAGTTTCACTTCTCTTGGGCTCATTAGAAAATTCACAGAGTCCTTTGTGTAATGTTTTTTTCCTTTTTTTTCTGTGCAACAATATAAGATTTCTGACAGAGTTTGTGCTACATGCTGTCTCCCTGTGGAGTTTCTTTGCACTTGAAGGTCATACATTTAAATAGTTTAACTGTACTTTGCTTTAGGGGATGAGTACTTTGTTTGGATTATGAATTAAGGTATGTTTCAAGACACAATAAATGTAATGAGAAGTTTCAGACAATGCATTTCTCGCTACCTAGAGAGGTAAGGAAGTTCAGACTGTGCTGCTTTAATGGACAACCTTAAAAATGTGAGGTCTAGAAGCTAAGGACAGTCACTCTTGATTAAATATGCATTGGTCATTGTAGGATACAAGAGATTAGCTATGGAAGAGATACATACTGGATTCATTCATACGGTTTCAGCTCATGTTCAGAATTGTAGAGGTTAATTTTGTGTGGCTTTAGTTTTCGTTATTTCAGTGCAATCACACGTTGATGAGTACCACTTCAATAAAAACATTTTAAAGAAAACTGTGCATGCAGTAGAGATGATAGATGGAGACACAAATAAAGTCCTGCATGATTTCAAGTTTAAATGATTTATCTTGCTAAAGGTTGCATACTTAGTGCAGCTAACCACTTTGGTTAGATTGATACAGTTGTTGTTTTAGAGCTTGTCCAAATAGCCTTTTATGTTGCAATCAAGTAATAGATGCAAGATTGACAAGTTACAAAGAAAAGGAGCTTTCAGTCAACAAACAGACTAAAATCCATTATTGTGGTGTGTACACTGTGTCCTGGACCTGTAAACACATCTTCATTGATCCCATAGAAAGATAGAAATATCTCCTCTTGTATAGTTCAATCAAGACCCTTTTCACAGAGGCAAAGTGCAAACAATATTGAAAAAGCAGAAAAAGACTGACATTACAGTCAAACAGTAAATAATGGTTGTGCTCAGGAAGCCTATCTATAACATTTCAAACTGCTGTCAGCTCAGATGAAATGTATAACCTCTCTATTACTACCTTAAGAAAGATCAAAACACAGGTACTGTACATTCCCTTTATTGTCATACCCTTTTTACCAACTGACTAAATCAATAAGAAAAATAATATTTTTTTCCATTTTGCATGTTTGTGGGGTATTTAACATATAAAATATCATTGGGAAAAAGACTTGCTTGCTGAATTTTTCTTTAATTGCAGTGTCTGACAAAAAACATTGAAGCATTCTTAGCTCAGTTTCATGCGGTTTAGCACAGACAGATGACCTCATAAGACATTTTTCTTTTTATTGTTTTGTTTAATATATTTTATCATCTACATTAAGCCTATATTTAAAATTATATGTATAGTCAGAATCTAATTATATAATTAATAAAAACATATTCTATTACTTTGCTTCTTTTTGGTCTAGAAACCACACACAATGACTTCCCAGCAAGTGCACCACTCTGGCAAATGACTAGTTTAGCCACCCCTCTTACTCCACATTCCCAAATCCCATTTAAATCCTTGTTTGAAACCTTAAGTGGAATTGAAATCTAGCATAAGCTGTGGTGTCTCTCAACGGTGGCAGTAAATTTTATACATATTGCACCAGGTGGTGCTTGTAACTGTAAGGTTCTGCCCACAGATTAAACATGGTCTATAGAAAGATTAATTTGCTATTTAAAGTTGTTATTGCTCAGCTTGAACTGTAATCTAGACAGTATGAAGCTGGCCCTCACTTTTTTGAACACTGGAAAGGGGCCTTTATGTAATGAATCATTACAGCCACTGGCTAAGGTCACTGGAAATCTGTCCTACAGGAAACTTGTGCAAATGCATGGAATTATGATATCTTTTGGAGATATTCCTTTATGAATTGGATTGAAGGGCAATAGCTATTGCTGGCTGACATCTTAGGAGGTACTGCATGGGACTGGGATTACTGTGGTCTATTAATCTACTTCTGTAGAGGGATTGCAGGTACCTTTCCTTTGCAGGATCACAATGAAAATTTGTTGAGTAATATTTAGTAAGGAAGCAATAATGTCATTTGCTTGGGCCAAGTAGTTTCAATCCACTTGGTAGGTGTTACAGAATCACAGAGTGCTTGAGTTTGAAAGGGACCTCTGGAGGTCATTTAGTCCAGCCTCCCAGCCCAAGCAGGGCCACCTAGACCTGGACCAGGACTATGACCAGAGGGCTTTTGAATATCTCCAAGATCACAGATATATCCACAATCTCCTTGGGCAACCTGTACCAGTGATCTGCCATCCTCAGAGTAGAAACGTGTTTCCTGATGTTTAGGAGGAACATCTTTTATTTCAGTTTGTCCCAATTGCTCTGGTCCTGTCACCAGTCATTATAATTTTTCAAAATCTTTCATTGCATTGCTTGCTTGCTTGCTTTCTACCTAGAAACAGTAAGTAGGAGATATGTTACAGGACAACATGACTTTTATGAATTCCTTTTTGTTTTACAATCTAAGTGATGCAACTGTTGAAGGAAATTTCAAATTAACTTTGGGGTGAAATCCTGGCTTCATTGACATTGAGGGTAATGAGATTGTTGCCAAGGCTGCAGCAGGGCTGAAAGTCTTTGAATCACCAGATCCTTCATGCTTATCACTTACTCAACAACTCAACAACTTCCTCACAGGACAGGAGATACTGTGACCCAAAATGAAATTTTTAATATATCCAAATATTTAGAGTCCTTCCAATAGAACAAAAGGTAATATTTTTTTATAATTATTGTAAATAAAAGATAAAATAGATAACAGTATTTTCATTATGACAATTTGTAGGGAAAAATTATAGCAAAATGGTAGTGTAGGTTACATACTGCAGCTGTTTAAAGTGAAGGAGGGTGAGAGTGAGAAATTTACCATGAAACAGCAGAAAGCTGGATGAATAAAAGAGTGGGTGATTAAATAAAAACATAAGAATCTTGAGCAAAAATATGGGTGAATTCCTTTCCAGGCGTTGTATGAATTACTAGATGTGGTTGTGTGGCTTGTGCCAGGGAGAAGTCAGAGCAGGCTGCACTCAAAGACTGTGTGTCTAATTAAGCCTGACCTTTGCACTGAAGTTTCCTGTTTCCTGTTTATTTGTGGGTGGGTTGTAACAGCTCACTCTTCTAGTCATTAGTAATTCTGATTATTAAATTTATTCATTTTCTTCAGCACATCTCTACTGAAGGCAGTTCAGATGAAGGGAAATTTCCATGAAGTATAATTTCTGTAGTTGCTTGCCCAGTAAAGCTCTGGCTATTAAATTAAGGGACTTAATAGATCCTGGCAACATTTACAAAAAAATTTTATGGGAAAATTGAGGCTAGTAATAGCTTAGAGTCTTAAAATAGACTTTGGGGGAAGAAAAGAAAACCAAAAAGAAGATTTGCAAGTTTAGGACAACACACAATGCAGCAAACACTTGCCTGCTTATTATGTGATGTCTCTGGTAGATGTAAGACTTAAATTGAAGACCTTCTTCTTAATTAGTCCGCCTAGGTTGCCTACATTCCATGTAGATGCAGCAGCAAAATGAATCTTTAATTTTTTACAAAACCAAGCTAATTATCAAAGTTTTGTCCTGCTCAGATATACATCAGGATAGTTAAAGAATTTACCTAGAAAGTCGGACCCTAAGATTAATTGAAGGCATGAACATCCCGTACCTACATGGATGTCATGGACACTCTCTTATTGATAGTTGGAACTTAATGATCCTTCCCTCATTGTTTTTGTTTCTTTGTGGTTTTGCCTTTATTCCCATCAAAAATCCTTCAAAAGTGTTGCTTTCTTCTCATAGTGCAGTAGTGTGGAGGGAGAACTGTTAAAACCAGAAAAAAATGTCTGTCCAAATCACCAGCTCTAGACCCAGTTAAGAACCATGAGGTCTAGAACTGGTATATAATTTTGAGAGTCATGCTCTGCTTGCTTATTTGTTGCCTTATCCTTCCATAAAAATAAACCAGAAAGAAGACTTTTCAGCCATGATTGAGCACTGGATTAAAATGTCCAGAACAGAAGTGATGGAAACCCTAACTAGATATTTAAGATGAAAATAGCTTGAGTTAGCAAGATTTGACCTCCAAAGTGTCAAATGTGAATTATGCACCCTAAAACATTTAATGTCAAATTCTGAAATCCAAATTTTGGATCAATATCTGCTTGTTTTACCATTCCATTATTCTTTGTTCATGGTAAGCCTGCCATGGTAAGACATGTCAGGGTTAAATGTAACAAAAAAATCCTGATTGAGGCCTAATATCTGTTCAGGAGCAATGGCCTTCATGCTTTAGATAGTCTTATTAGAGACTGCTCATTTTTCAATTTTTTTTACTTGGCCATTAAAATTAACTGTGTGCTGGAATCAATTTGGTTTTGTAGCACTGATTGAATAACACAGATTTACCATTTTGGATTCTAAAGTGAAAGAGACTCTAATCTGTTTTCATGTTATACTCTGTGTCTCCTATCTCTTTCCTTTAGGCTGTTCCTCAGAAAGAACTCTACAGGTGACCTTTCTAGAAAGGTAAGAGAGTACCAAAGGGAGTCTGTCCATCATCAGGATATAGAAATATATATGATGCTTGATTCTATCTTCTCTAGATAGGTGCCCAGGCCTCCACTTTCAAAAAAGTAATCAGGAAGTGGTTTTCCTTTTAAAACAACAAGAATAAAGGAGCTGGCTCTTCTTAAAGCAGTACTGCAGGGAAAACAACATGTACAGGGAGTAGTGAATGTCTCAGTTCAATTTCCTAACCTGACACTATTTACAACCAAGAACCAACAGGTTCTCAGGGAGAGATGGTTGCTGAAAGCCAGGAGAGATACTCCACGTGATATCTGTGGGATTTATACCTAGAATCTAAGGAAACTCTTCTACACCTGCACATTCTACATCTGCACTGAATGAAGACCAGCTTCTGAGCACTCAGTATTTATCAGTCCTGCCTATACCCCGCCAAAGTAGATTCCTCAAATAAAATGCTTAATGATCTGGCAATAAAATATGAACAGGAAAAGTAAAGTTATTAAATAAGGTATTTGCCCATCTGTAATGAGGGCATCTGGGATTATTCGGACAATACATTTAGACTACATGGAAAAAGAATAAATATTAAGCTGGTGAACTAGATATATAGTAGAAATTAGATGTAGAAATTAGTTGATGTTGCTTGAGAAACAGTTGATTTTCAAGCACTTATAGACTGTTTTCCAATGAAACACCAAGAAGATCAGTGAAAAGCAGTGATTTGGACACTGGAGTTTTTTTCAACTGGTTATTGTCTTTGTGCTCAAGAAACATTATTCTTCTAAAATAATACTGAAAATTAATAATTTGAGAGTATGTGCTTCCATAGAATGTCTGTATAATACACACCCCAGATAACTGTTAGGCATTCAGTTGATGCACTGAGTGTAGAAATGCTTATCCTAGGACACTTCTGAAGTAAATGGAGGCAGCAGGCACCCCAAAGTGTGATTCCATTCATCTGAGATCTGAACTGCCTTTTGGCAGTGCCTCTCAGTCTTCATTGACAGTATAGAGAGCCTCAGGACAAATGTACATCTAAATCCATCCACCTAACTTAGGTGCTCCAGTTAAACTTGGAATGTTAAGTGGCATAAACCTGGGCACAGTGAATTGTGTAAATTCTCACTGGTATTTAATTCAGTCCTGTCATAGACCAAGGTCATTATTATAATAAAATTGAATTACAGTCATTTTTCCATAGACATCCATATCAGATAGCCTCAAGCAGTACTACATATAATAATTAAACAGATACTAACCAAAATAGCATATTCAATTGGAAAAACAAGCAATTCAAAGTATTAATATTGTTGCTGGCAACAAACTTTATGTGCATATTTATTTTTTAATTAGGGGAACAAGAAACACATACAATTTTTAACATGAAGGAAGTTTTTTGTATTATTTCTGGCCTTTCAACAAATTATATTTTAAAATCAAATTCTAGAAATTACCTCTATTTTCTGTTATAATTTGTTTTTAATCAGCTAACAATAAACCTTTCTGTATCTCACCCTTCATTCAGTTTTCTTCAGGAGCCTGTTCTTCTGTGTGACATAAGCCTAGATAATGCATTTGGGATTTTAGCACTGGACTAGTGTTGTAAAATTCACAATACAGCATGTTCAGCCTCTAGGAGAGAGACACCAACTTAAAATAATTGATAAACTATCTCTGCTGGGTGATCCTTGTTTGAGGTACACTCACTGCTGTGCTCTCTCAGAGAGGGTGAATAGCTATGAAACAAAGTCCTTGAAAAATTGCTGGGATTTCATATGACACCCAAGAACAATATGACTTCCAATAGTCAGTTATGCAGTAAGAATTTTGTAGCTCGCTTTCTGTAAAAAATATCAATCATTCCTGATTGAAAAATGAATCTGTAAAGTTAACCTACTCTGTCAAATTTGATTTATTCAGAGGTAAACAACATTCCAAGAGGATTTAGTGAGCCTGTGTTTGGCAAAGGGGTATGTTCAGGTTGTGGCACTACATAGATTGAATGTCCAAACATTTAAAAACTCTTTTATCACTGGCCTGAATACAAAAACGACAGCCTTCATTTGGTGACCTTAGAATGTCCCTGCTATTTGTTATGGGCTTTCTGTATTTAGTTTAACCTTCCATCATGCTGGGGTTAAATAAATGACAAGTTGTTATTTTTCTGATTTTTAGATTAATATTGAGCCATTAAGCTATAAACATATTGAGCAAGATCTCAAGCCAGTGTAAATCAGTGTAGCTTCATTGTTTCCAGTGGAGCTTTGCTGAATTGCATCAGCTGAAGGGCTCTGCTGTTATTTGGAACAGCACTGTATCTTGCTTTCATACACAGCTTTTGGCTGGAATGTTTAATCTGTAAATCACAATATTGTCACTCTATTTCTTATCCTAAGCCCTGCCTGCTCATTCAAACATGTCTTTACTCTTGCTTGCAGCTGTTCTCCCTTCCTCCTTTCCTTCACTTCTGAATGTTTGGAAACCAAACAATAATCCAGGTAATATACTGATATTTTTGAACAACGCAGTTTTGGAGTGGTAACTCCATCTCTGCTGTTTTAAACGTGGACCACATTTAAAGAAAAAAATCAAGGCCTGAGGTCAATTTCCACACTATATTTACAATTGAAATTACCATAAGCACGCATGCAAATGGAGTGTCTGAAGGCAAACCCAGTGAGATGGATGTCTGCCTAAAACAGACAGAGGGTAATTACATGCAGAAATGTCACAGAGCAATTGCACAGACCTGTAGCCTCCATCTCAGCTGCATTTAGCCTTGGAACTACTTCCCTTCTCTTGCAGGCCACAATACCCCCTTATGATATAGCTTCCTGTCTTGAGGAAAACAAGCAGACATGCAGATTCTGTATTCTTTCATTGTTTGTTTCTATTTGCATCAGGCAAAGGTGGTTGCTGTTGGGAGAAAAGTAAGAAAAGAAGTCACATTCAGATGCCCTTTTCCCAATCTCTAGCCCAATGTGTTGCTGCATTCAGTATCTTCAAGCTTCTAGGTACTGTTTCCAATTAACCTGGTGCTGCCTCAGATCACACAGAACCCTTTATAGAGTGTAGAAAAGTGTATGCTTGGCCTGCTACTCTGAAATTGCAAGACAGCTGTGGAAGTGGGGTGTTTTTGTCCAACGAGCGGCAGTGCTCTGTGGTTGTGCTAGTATAAAAGCAGTTTAAAAAAATTACATCCTAAAATAAAATGGTCTTTGAAAGAACAGATAAGGAAATGCATCAATTATTATATAAATTTCTCCTTTTTTTGCTTGCTGTAATTAACATCAAACTAGAAAGAGAGCAGGTTAAATTTTTGTATTTCTGTTGATTTTGAATATTTTTACAATTGTGTTACAATATTTTTGATAAATGATACAGGTTTATGCTAATTTTAATTTTATCAGATTTATAAGCCTGTCTTAATACATAAACCAAATTTTCCTCATAGAAACAAGTTACAAGTTTCTGGTTTATTGTACTCCCTCCTTCCTTTCTTAACTCTAGTGCCAAACACAGCCGAAGCTCCTTTTTGGACATTGTGCATGATGAATGTCTAATGCAAATCTAAATCTAAAAGGAAATATTCATCACCTGCATAACCTGCATTTTTTTTTTTTTTTTAATGCTAAAGCCTTTCTCAATTTAAATACAACTCTAAAATTAAATTGTTTTAAGGAAACTGATGGGCATGGTTGTAGAACAGGTATATGGCAGAACAAATACTACATACTTTTGAGTATGTTTCTGTGAACTTTAAAGAGTGCATGCAATAGATGGGTGCTTATGCATGCATGTAGAATAATAAATATAAAAATCACACATTTATGAACCTTCTTACTTCTACAGCCTTTTTTCGAGAGGATCTGGTTGTGCATCTGCTCAATAAGCACTGTTCAATAAGGAATTTGAGACACTGTATGGTTTATATCATCATCCAATAATGTGACAGTTCTTGGTCTGAGGACCTGCTGGAAAGGTTCCTTTTAGGAGTTAATTCCAATTAGAAGCAGTTGCCAGACACTTCTGTGCCACCTGCCTCGTTCTCTGTGTGACACATAAACTTACCTTTCTGTTTTTCCAGTCAATGCATGTATTTCATTTATCATATTTATTTTTCATCTGGTCTAAATACTCCTCTCCTGAGCTGCCTGGTGGACAGCACTCAGTAGTCCTTCCTAACCCTCCCAAGCCACTAAAATACTTCAGAGAAAGAAAAATGTTTTTTGAGGAATTTCCATTTTCCATTTGATCTTCTGTTCATGTGGGTCCCTAAAATTCCTTTATTCATGCAGCACAATGCCAGGTGCTTTTGCCTAGAAGTGGCCAGCCATGGATGAGTCTTGTGGGTCGGTGTGCTGCCTGGGTCCAGGAGTTTCCTAAAAATACCCTTAGTTTGTACAGTTGTACAGTGGTACAGTGCAATGTTACTGGTTTTGTATTTTCTGGGTAAGAAAATACATTTTTAAAAATCAATGTCTTTTTTTTTTTAATTTTTGTTCTGTGGAGAGACAAAACTATGCTTGCCATTAACATGACACACCTCAGGTTTGCCTGTTCAGAGTTTTCGTCATTGTTTAGAAAATACTGCATCTCAGTGCACTGTTTCTGAAAACTGTAGAATTGGTTACAGACAGGTGTTGCAAGATGGATCCCTTAAAAGCACATATCTTGTGACCTATGATACCATTGCTGTTTGTATTCCTGGGCCTCTCTTATGGGAAAATAAGAACTAAAAAGAGATGTCAAAATTTGGTTTCAGTGTGATCTGGTTTATGCTGCTGCATTTCTCAGACAATAGATGGACACCATACTGATGTGTTCTGCCACTAAGCCCCTTCGTTCATTCTCACACGTAAAATTGTGCACAGAAATTCTGTTATGGTGTCATTGCCTTTATCATCTCAGGTGTGGGGGTCTGTATCATTACAGGTACAGCACATGTTTCACTATCACATGTGGTGGAGAGGCCAGTTGAAGTTGTGTTCCTGGGAGCTCTGAGGAGTTGACCAGCCATTTGCCTTGGAAGCCTTTCCGCACAGTCGGGAAGTTCATGATAAAATACTTTTCTGTGGTGACATCCAGCACCATTCAACCCCTGTTTTCCAGCAAAGCAGTGATTTTCTTGTTATGAATATTCATTTCTTGTTCTTCAGTGTATAAGTTTGCATTGTGCTATGCTGACATTTTGCATGGATGGACCCAGCATACTATGTCATCTTGACTGCTCACTGTGGCTTTCCAGATCTCTGTGTTACCTGACACTTCTATCAACCTTGATAGTTTATTTACTGCCATGTGGTGGATGCAAATTTTAAATAGGGTCAAGTCCAGTGTCGGTTTCACACACTAGACACACCCTAACTTTCTGGTAATTCTTTACTGAAAACCACCTGTGGGACCTGTCTGCTGGTCAATTATTAGTCCACTTAACCACATAGCTTACCCTGCCTGAAAGCTTACCCTGGACAAAGTTTATTTGGTTTTATATCCATATAATTTATCAATGTCTATATCTATATCTCTATCTATATCTGTATTTGTCAGCAATGTAGTATCTGTTCTTCACGTCTGTAACAGTTGTGTAAATGTCTCAAGTCTTGTTTCCTTTTGAAAACAGATGTATTTGTCTCCATTTCCTGACTTTTGATCTATGTCCTCTGCTAATCACTTCAGAAAACAATTTCTGATTTCCACTGAATATCATACACAGTATCTATTGGATAGGATACCAAAAAAAATAAAAAATGTTTTTGAGGTCCCAAGTGAAGGAGGATTGTCTGATAATTCACATCTTAAAAGACACCAGAAAGCACATCTGGGAGAGATGCCCATTTATTCACCCCATTGCTGCTTTTTTAAAGTGTGGCGTACCCTGACTGATGTTGAGGTCAGTGAGAGGGCAGAATAAGTGCTATTACTCTGAGAGTGTCCATTTTCCCTTTCTCAGGTTTAAGGCTGGATGTGCAACCTTCCACCCTTACGCTCTGTCCATGCACAGACATTGCACATATTGAGAAATAAGAAATTTTTTTCTGATTATTATGTGCAACCATTAATTTTCACTCTCTTCATTGCAATTGTAAAGGAGGAGTAGAATGCTGACTGGTACCCAAAGGCTGTGGGTTTTATTATTAATAGAATCTGTCAATGAACAGAATCCTCCTCATCTTTCACTACTCAGTCTTCATTCACCACATCACTGTACATGCAGGAATGCAAAAAGTGCAATAACAGTGCCAAACGTTGGCAGATCAGTATGTCATATGCTCAACTAGATGGTTACACTGGATATGTCAGGTCGCAATCTCCCTTCTTCACACTTTCTTCATCATCTCATATTGCAGACTGTAAACAGGACTCGAGTATCCTTGCCTGCTTCGTGTGTCTGGTGCAGGATGTGGTGCTGGACAGGAGAGAGCAAATGGCCAGTGTTGTACCCTGTGTTTCTTAGTCATGTCCTGGGCTGGCTCAGCATTAAGAGCCATTGTCCCATATATTTGGGTGTGGTAGCTCTTCTACAATTGCATTAATGAATAGGGCGCATCCCTTATTGCCCCTCCTCATGTAACTGTTTTTCATACCTACCCCTACTCAAGTGACATGGGGTTCTCACACCTTGGCATGTCAGAAAGTTAAAAAGTCTACTTCTGGTTTGTGGAAAACCATAGCTGTGCAACTTCCGAAACAGCACTGTTGAGTAACTTACTACACCGGAGTGAGAGAAAGCCTCAGGTTTCAGCAGGAGATGGAGCAGCAAAGGGAGCTCAAAGTGGCTGCAGAGTTACAGCACAGATTACAGGCTCCTGTGCATGTCTAATAAAGTTCTGGGTGAGCTCTGCTTGCTTGTCATGTTACCTAGGCAGTAACAGAACACGTGTGCAGCCCCCAAACATGCAGGCAGACCTGGAAATGTGGCAGCAGATGACAGGAGTGCTCACCCCACCACGCTGCTCCGGGGAGCCCTGCCAAATGCTAACGTGCCTATCAGGGAAGCCATGCTGTAATTTAAGTGTTTGTCTCTTCAGGGCTGCTTGGTAAGAGACATGAAGAAGTTAAGAGTGTTTTTAGCTGAAATAGCCTCCATAGAGAATTTTGGTGGAGAATATAAAGGAAAATACACATAGTATATCATAACCATCATGGATAACCTACAGAGTATTAAATGTGAATGCCACGTTTTCTAGGTGCTGCTTTTCACTCTTTTTTCCTCTCTCTTTCCTGTGTTAATACAGAAGAATGGAACATGGGCTTTAAAGGGGTCTTTGGTTTAACTTTTATTTTAAAAGGAATTTCTTTTCTCTTCTTTGGAAACTATGTACATTATGATTTTCAAAGCACAGTGCTTACAGCATTGACATGTTCATTGGCTTCAACAGTGCCACAGCTACAGTTTTATTTAGCTAGTGGTATTTGTCAGGTTGTAGGCTTTTTTGGGTTTTTTTTTTTGCAGAATATGCAAAATCAATCAAAAGTGTGATTTGATCAAAGTAAAAATATTGTGCAGAGCTTTGTGTGCTAGATGTGGACTGATCTGACTTTCTCCACACATAGAGCTCACCACCACTCTATAGAATATTTATAATACACTCCTTGATCAATATTGTAACAATTACAGAGAATGCATTGTAAATACAGTAGGGAAAGAGGCGACCAGAACATAAATGGAATGACTTTGTTTACTTGAACAGTCCCTGAGCAAATTGTAGTCCATGAGAAAAAAAAAAAAATCCATAATTTTAAACCATTTTGCACAATTGACAGCCCCAGGAGAGGAAAAGATTAAGGAACAGGGAGATTCCCTACCTTGGCAGTAGAGAAGACTCACTTGTTTTCCCTTTGCTTACCATCATCAGCTTGGAGCTGCAGACTGTATTATTCAATTATTGTATAAATCTGGTAAATTACTTTGAAATGTCGTGATGTTTCAAAGCACTGTACAAACTGGATTTTGTGTTGCACAAGACAATTTCTTGTTATTGTGGCTACCAAGTTTCTGTGTGGCAGGACCCAATGTTCAGTACTTATAAAAAATTACAGTCTTAGACTGAGACTCAGTCTCGGGTGTGTGGTATAGGGTAGGTGGTACTGGTGCATTCCATATGCTCTTGCGAATGGGAATTAGGATCTGAGGCATCCTGATTTTTCTAGTAACAGGCCTTTTAAAATAAATATTCTATAATTTGCTTTCTTTTACTAACAGTTTCTTCTAAAGCAGATCTATATTTTTTAATCAACCCAGGGGTTATACTTTTTAACACAAAACATAGGTTCTTTTCTTCCAGATATACTACATTCTTCAGCAATTTTTATTTCCAAATCTATAGGAACAAGTCTAACCATGCCATAATCGAAAAAGGAAAGGTTTACTTGTATAATAGAAAATTACTTTTGAACTTTCTAGACTGTGGTGTTGTTGGAATGTATATACAAAATCATAACTTTTTTTGGTGAGAATGGTCTGAATACTGAATGCACCTGAAGATGCAACTAAAATCTAAAACAAATATGAAGCTGTTAAATTCACATGTACTAGGGCTTCCTATTTGCAAGTTTTGACAAATAATAAAAATACAAAGCTCTTCATTGCTTAAAAATTTGCATGATTTTGCTTTCTTGTAAGCAGTGCAAAGTAAGCATGGAATAAATGTGTGTTGTGTGTCTTAATATACAGTAGAAGAGACCATTTAATATGCTTCCAGGGGCTACTGTGGTGAAAACATGTAAAGGAGACACAAGTAGGAGAGAATGTTTTGAATAACTGCATTTGTATGGGGAAAATGCAGGTATGAACCTGCATGCCACTCTGTTGTTCACTGTTCATAACTTGCCTGTCTAATGTCCAAAATATTTGAGTCATCAAAAGGAGATGCAGAAGAAAAAAGTAACTTGGATGACCGGTCACAGTGAAGAATACACTGAAAGAGCCAAAATTAACATACTGCAAATAATCTGCAACCAGATAGTAATTTAAATTTTAAAATAGCTAATGATGAGAAAGTGGGTAGCATAAATCAGCTGCCTCTTCAGGGCCAATAAGAAGGTCTGTGTTGCACTGATTATATGCAGTGAATAGTCCAAGCCAAGTCCCCTTTTTACATCCCTTTAATGCTTTCTGGCCCAGACAATTCTGTAAGGTAGCCATGCCATGTGATATGTGGCAATGGTGCATCATTGTAGTATTTCTGTAGCAATAGCAGACAAAGGAGCATCCTCACCAGCCACATAGGACTTTTCCTTTGGAGAAGCTTGGTGACTACAATGCTAAGAATTCAACCTTGAAAAAACAAACACTAAAGGTCTCGATTTTTCCTGGTGTTGGGCAATTCATGGAGTTTCCCTTCACACCTGAAGCATTGCATTTAGCTGAGAGAGAGCACCCACATTAGAAGTCCAAAGTAAAGTCTAATGAACCTAGAACAAAATACACATACCATTTTAAAATTTTGGAAGAAATTTTTGCACCTGGCAGGCGTTTTTAAAATAAAGTTGCGCAAGTCAGATGCACTGGCCTCAGAGGGAATATACAAGTTTATAGCAGCTGAGAATCTGGACCTTTGTATGACAAAAATGGAATTAGATGAAGTTCATTATTCTAAATGTCACTTTTATAATAAAAAAGAACTTGACAGTGACTGCATGACAAAACCTGCTATGAAAGGGTAATGAGGGGTAAAAGACAAAGGAAGTCTAAATAAGTCCTTTTACCACAAAACCAGAGAATAATAAGCAGAAATTGTAATGGATGTAGAGGAGAAAGAGAAATCTATATTGGGCACTTTTTCTGCCTGGAAAAGACTTATTTAATTTAACATGGATTAAACCCAGTAGGTTTCTATACAGTCTGTGGAAGATTCCTTAAAATTATTGTAGAGGAAAAATATCGCTTTAACACAAAGCACCTAAATTGACAATGGTCACTCATCGGTGTGGTAGTTTTGCTTTCCCTGCATGTGGCTTCTCTGACTTTTAAAAGTATAATCACAGAGGTGGTCAGAGAATTTATTTCAGTACAGATAGGCTTCTTCAGCTAATTTTAATCTTGCTAGAGTGGTTAACATGAGCTAAGAAGCAAAAACTTCACTTTTTTTCAAAGGGTTGCCACTTGAATAACTATGTTGTGGTTTTGGTTGGCCAGAATGTTCCCCATTACTTTATGTGATTGTAAAATTTTTCCTTTTAATGAAGAATGTCCTATCTCCTAGCTGTTATCCTCCACCCCTGCCATTTGCATTATTGGTTATTGTTACACTGTCTCTCATCCTCTATAGGAGCCTGTGAATAGCAACTGAATAAAATACTTGCAATGATATTCAACATTAGAATTTTTCTCACTATTCCAATCCATAAAAATATTATGAATGAAATCTAAAATAAGATTCCACACTATTGTAGCAAACAGAAAAAATTGCCATTTTAGATTCCTCAGTAAAAGTGATGTTTGTATATGGTTATTTATTAAAACATGCCCCAAACAATACCTTAACAATACTTGTACATTGTTAAGAGAAAGTGGGGAAACTTTGGTAAGGGGGATATAATTTTCTGTAATTTGTATTTATTAGTTTCATATAGTTTCCATCATCCTGTGTGAAAGTCAGCTTAGATTAGTGGATTCTAAGCACCAATGTGCAAAAAGGGCAACATTATTTGAAAAATAATAACTCTCATGATGAGTTTTTTATTTTAAGCCAGATGCTTAAAATCATGGGCAATGCATTGTTTGTTGTGATGCCTATGGCATGGTTTGCATATAATGTAGATTGAAAAGCCTACCATATAGTTCTGATGAGACCAACCTACAAATCAGTTTCCCAGAAATGAGAATTAATAGAACAAGCAATAACATCCTAATTTCTACATGACAGCTAGAGTAACACTTAAAAACATTCTGCATTACAGATAAATACACCGCTCATTTTCACAAATGGAGTCTGTTTCAATTCTCAGCTGTTGGATGATGATTTGACTTGGAGCAAAGGCAGCATAATTGGGTAACAGCTGAAATGTTCTTCATTGTAAAGGGTTGAAAGATCCATTGCTGGATTTTCAGGAGTGTGAATTACAATTCCAATAATATCAGAAGCAAGTAATTCTATTCTTTAGAAGTAAGAACATAAAAGAAGTTTCAGGTTTTCTTATTTCAAGCTTTAATTGAGGCCTAGGTTGTAACTCATTTTCATCCCTGAATGGGTGGTAAAAACATACACAGTAGGTAATTCACACTACCTCAAAAACTGTTAGTGCCACAAGAAGACTAATCAGGGTAAGCTTCCAGTAGCAAATTATCAGCTACAAATTAAAACCTTGCCACCTGTCTGCTAAAAGCAACCTTTCCCCCCCACCCCAACATATTTGTCTGATTAGTAACTGTTGGATTACTACAGGATATGAAGAATAGGGGGTTGATCTGAGAAAACCTCCAAAACATTATGTTTCATAAGTGAACAGGGAACAGTTTTAAGCTCTTATTTTTGTTTTACTGCCTCATTTATGGCTTTTTGAAAATCTACAGTTTTTTTCACTGACACACTTGAAAATAAGTCGAGGAAGCAAGATTGATATATACTTTTATTTAATTTTTAACGCATCATTGTAGGGTATAAGTTAAGAGAAAATCTGCATACATTTGGCAAAGCAGCCATGCTGCTGTGGCTATTTATTTAGGAAGTGACCTATCCCGTCTTCCACGTGAGTCCTTTGCCCTTTCCAGAGACACATTAAATCAGAAGAGTATTGTCTATCATTAGGAGCACTGAATTCCCCAAAATTTTCAGGCAGTTATCACGCCTAGCAGAGTTTCATTCCCTTTGAGGTAAACCATTGGATTCATTTAGTGCCTGAATCTACATTTCTAATTTTCTGTTGTGCTCATCATAGCAATCTGGTTTTAAATTAGATTTGAAGTCAAAAGTAAATATAATTTCCCACTCCCACCAATAAGGGGAATGAAACGTAGAAGAGCAAGAAGTGATCAAGTTATGGATAAGGTCTCATGTAATATGAAATATTCTCATTTTGATTTTATAACTCTGAATATCTTTCCTGAAAGCAACTAAATAAAAAAGGGTTGGGGGGACATGATAATTTAAATGTTCTTTTTGGGAATAGTCTCACTGTTCTCTTTCCTAACTCATGAGTTATTGAAAAGTGCTAGAAATATTTGCACTATGCACTGAGAGCAGCTTTTCTGATATTGAGGGTGGGGGATGTTACAAATCACAGGAGACTTGTTCTCTGCCTTAATCTCTCCGCACAGAGTCAATTTGCAGTGGTTTGGGGATTTTTTGGTGGGTTTTGTTTTTTTGTTTTTTGTTTTTTGTTTTTTGTTTTTTGTTTTTTATATGAACATATAAGTTAAAAGCACAGTGATCCCTGAAAGAGAGGATTTTCTGCCCTCTTTACAATCCCCTTATTTGTGTGTTGCTATATACCTAGCGTGAACCAAAAACTTACAGCCAGAAAATGTCATGAATATCCTTCCCAAATGCCCATTTTATGCTCTGGATTCTGTTTCATAGACTTGAATCCCACAAAGTGCTAAAGCTTGCATATAACTCCAAACAGTCTGTTCACTCTTTAGCTTTAACATGGGGTTGTGTGCTGTGCCTTTCTATAGCTAGTCACTATGATCCTTTTTGGACTCCAGTGATGCAAGTAGCACAGCTCATAGTTTCTGTCTGTGGGGTGAATCCTTACCAACAGCCAGTGGAGCAGCAATGTAAGCAGACAGAGGATCATTTCTAGGGAGGGTGTTTTTCATCTGCAGTTAGGTCGTGTGCTAATGTTGTAACCTTCACCCTCTGTCCAAAGCCTATTCAGAAAATAAATAATGATTATTTCTATATTTGTCATGCATGGACGCTTTTTAAAATGTATTTTATATTTTCAAGTGCTTCATGTTGCCCCCGATGGGAAAAAAAAAAATAAAACCAAGAATCCAGGCTAATGCATATTGTTCTGCTGGTTCCTCTTTGTCTGGGAGCAGGTAGCACTGTGCAATTTCATGACAGTGAAGTATACGGTGTATTTAATCAAGTCAAAGAGTACCCGAGCCAAATTAAATGAATCTGTTATGCTTCTATACTTCCAGATGCTTCTCTTAATTATGCTTCCTAAGTGTTAGGACTTTTCATCAAACTAGTCATCATCTTGCATCAGAGCCTGGGCGAGTCCTAGACAACCAAAGCAAAACACAATACTTTTATTTTTGAGGTTCCTGACTGCTCCTCATATGTGTTAAGATATACATGAATGCTCATTAAATCTACTAAGATAAGTGTTTGATGTGTTACTCAATAGATGAAACATAAAACTGTTCTTTAAAAAATCAGCAAAATTGCTCGGAGGAACAACAAATTCCTACATCAGCCCATTCTTTATGTTCTAAAGTGCAATTTACAGGACTGAACTAAAGCAAATGTCATACCTTTAATTTCATAAAAAAGTTATGTACAAGTCTATTATTCAAAATAATCACATAACTGGGAAATTCACTGAACAGCTACCTTTCTGCTCAGCAGGGTGCCATTTTATAGACTTTAAAATTCACTAAGTTCAAGCAGCTTTCGTTCTCAATAATACATGTGCTAAATATGTCACATTAAAAGTGCTTTTGGCATGTAAATGATCCGTTTTCACATAGAAATGCTTTTAAAAGAATCTGAGCTCACTTTTTTGGAAATTATAAGTGCATTGAATTTCATTGTCCTACAGAACCATGTAGAGTTGATCGAAGTGAACTACAATGACAAACCAACCCTTGTCAGCCCTTATATTTATGTATCATTTGAGCTGTCAGAAGTATATTTAGTTGCACTTTCTTATACATATTTTCTACTCAGTTCAAAAAAATAAAAAAAATTTGGTGTAAGGAGGGGCCTGTGGGTTTCTTTTCTAGGCCTAAGTGCTCACAAGCACTTCTGTGCATCAAAAGTTAACATTTCACTGGAAGACTTGCAACATGTTACACTGATTACCTAAGTGAGTTAATTTTTTTCTTAGAACTCAGCAGTACTTCTACTACTGCTTTAATGTTGAAAGATAAGGCAAATGTTTTACAGGTGATTTAGGATGCTTATCCTCCAAAGAGCGAATTCGGGATTCTTGTGCATAATATGAATAAAACTGAAAGCATAATCTCTGTCTCTCACTGCTTCATTATACTGCTGCATACTGAACAAATACTCCATACTCTGTACACTGCAGAGTGAGTTTCTTTCATGATGAGTTGATTGTAGCTATTTCCATTCTCTGTACCTCCACGTAAGGGACCATGATAATGTCAGGCACATTCACCTTTTAAAAATCTTTTGTTCTTTCTTACTAGAATAAGTAAAGCAACTTGAATGCTGTTTGGAAGTCATTAAGGTATTATTCTGGTTCCCTATAATACCATACATGGCTCCAGGGTTCTCACAGATAGGTGTTTAAGAAAACAAACTGTCAGAATGTTCACTTCTTATTTTAAATATAGAAGCCAGAATTTGAGAGATGACTCAAAATAAAAAACAAAACAAAACAAAAAAAAAATAAACACAAAAAAACATAGAAAGACTTGGTTTCGGAGAAAGAGAAGAAAAATAGGAATGAAACATATGTATCCTTAGCTGCAACTCTAAAATAAAAGCTGTACCTCTGAGCCGGGTGTAGGATTCTATTTAATGTGCTTTTAAAAAGTGAGATGTACCTTGATTATATATTGACATATATAGGTGAACAACTCTCCGTTACTGTTGTCTGTAATTCACAGTGCAAATAGAGTAAAAATGGAGGAAAGTGATGTGGCATTAAGGAAAGGCACAGGCTAAATATCTGTGTTTGGTACATTTTAATTACCATTTTAAATCAATTCCTTTGTGTATCGGTAATATAATATCAATCTTTTCACTATTTTGATTTTTGAGTGACACAGAAACTGAAATATTTTTCTGTCTTGTGAGCCAATACAAGATGAAGAAGCATTTAGACTTACATTTCTCCTCTTTCTTTTTTACATGTTCCTCATATATCATGTTTTATCTAAAATTCATCTGAACTGGGAATATTGGTTGATCCTTTGAACATGGAATAACTGACAGAAAGACCTTCAAAAGCATTCAAGCAAAATATTCCAGCCCAGTAATGGCTGCCTATCAACTGGTTATAAGCAGCCATCTGCTCCAGATAGTGCCTCTGGAGAAGCAATTGGCCAAGGCATCCTGAAAGTTGTCTGCTTGACTGTGGTGATGTGTTTGCTAGATGTCAGCAGACATTTTAAGCCTTCAGGGCTCTCAGATTAGCTATTGTAATTTTTTTTTTTTTTTTACCAAGCATCAAATTGTTAGATTTCTACTGCTTTTGTAATACCATTTAATAATGAGGAAAACCATTGTATTGAAGTGTCAAATATTTGTTTTACCATCTTTCAGCTTTGTGTAATTATTTCAACAGTCACGACCTTGTCTTACAGGTGCTAAGCCACAATAAGACATGTAAAGGACAATAACCTACATAATCCTGGTTTTCCATCAAAAAATTGCCTAATCAATGTTTAGTCTGAACTGATAGTGTCCACATACTCCTACCTCTTAAAAATAGATAAGTTTCTACTGAAAGAAATTCTTTACAATGTTCATTCCAAATGAGATGTGAAGAATGACCTCAGAATATGTCTAAACAAAAATACCTTCTAAAAATATCCTGAAACATGTAGCAATTTCTTTAAAAATGTTACTTTTATATGCAGAAGTATTTATAACTTCTAGTTCTCAACAGCTATAATTCAGTATGGGATGTTCCTTATATCCCATATATCGTCTCATACCCCCAATGGAAGTGTCATACAGAATAAATAATAGAAGTCCACTATTGCATTGCATTTACTTCCTAGAAATCAATGTAAATCAATGTAAAAGTTGACAGTATTTAGTAAAGTACTATATCTTTTTGTCTATTTTTTAATCCTTTGGCATAATATTTTATCGCAATCCTGGTTTTTGGGGTTTTTTTTTTACTTCATGAAGGTAAGTAGTTTATAAAAAGATAGATTTTAATTTTAAATAAATTCCATAGAACTTTTTTATGAGGATTTGTTAATCCAACTCAAAGTTGGTGCCAGGAAAAAGCACTTTCATATATTTCTGGCTTCATACAAATTCTAACTTTGTGTCTGGCATTCAAAGCCATTTATGGGGATTTTTGAATTACTGACATTTTTAGGCCTTTAGATGTTGTGGATGCAACACTGAAAGTACTGATTTACTTTTTAACTTTCTGCAGTATATTTTAATAAAAAAGAAAGTGAATAACATTGCTTAACTTTGAACATAAAAGAAATCTCGGTCTCATTAAGTCAACAGTAATGCTCTCCTTAACTTCAAAGGAGACCATGATTTCATCCAACATATCTAACAGTTCCGTAAAACACACAATGAAAATCACTTTACAATATTGGCAGTCAGAGTAGGCATTTTGCATGCATCTCAGTGAAGAAAAGGCACAAGCATTCTCACTTATTTACTAATGCATGACAGCTAAAAATTAAAAGAGCAGAGGAATTTTTTGAGAGGCATTGTGTTAGAACTCTGGGAATATTAAGTGTGTACCGCATCCATTTCAAATGTGTCTTAAAATCCACGCTGTGAAATCACAGTTATGTTATTCTGAGTACTCCCTTGTTTGCTGGCTATGAAATATGTTGCATGATTTCTCTTCACGAGGGCACAATGTTCAGGGTGTGTGGGTCAAATGCACACACCAGCACAAGCAACCCATTGGGCTCAAAGCAGAAAACACTCCAGTACAGGTTCCATAATTGCAGTAAATTTAGTCACCTAAGATTAAGAGTTAATGCATATTCTGTTAGTCATTTTTTCATGCTAGTGGTAAAGCAAGTCTAAAGGCATACCTTGAAAAAAAACTGCAGGAAAAGAGAAGAGAATGGACAGATGCATTATAGTGAATTTTAATATGGCTTAGTGTATACTTTAGCTTACTTAAACTTGAAGTGGGACAAAGGACTTCAGAGGAATAATTTCAAAGCTGCAGGAAAAAAATGTGTAGAAAATTTTCAATAATATGTAGAAACAAAGAAGAAAACTCACCCAAAAGCTAATATTTTCTGTCACTGATTCTGATGGTACCACAGTCATTGTCAAGAGTAGCTTTCTAATAATGAAGGCATAGTTTGAGAGAATTAATTGAATACATAATGGTGCGGACCTTCTGGAACAACATTTTATGACTGCTCATAAGTATCAAATTCTTAACTGCGGATAAACACTTTCCATTTCATAAGAAAGGGTTTCCAAACCTATGGTGAATTATAATAGTCCTTATCTGGCAATATTTTTCACTCTGAAAACTGTTGTGTGTTGATTTCAGCTGAGTCCTTATACTGACAATATTTTCCAACCTTCCCTTTGCATAAGAAAAGAGATCTAACACTTTTACATTCCTACCTTAACACCAAAGGAGTCATCTGCTTACACAAGGCTGAAAAGCTTTTTTATTCTCCCTGCAAAGAGCATGACTGATAACAGGTTGGTAAGAGTGGTTTGGGACAATGATACAATATACCATCCTCCTGAATCTTACAAAAACTGAAAAAAGAAGCAGTGCTAATGCTGATGGACAATTTTGTGTCTGGGTCTTTGGCAGCCAGTCTCTGTTCTTCATCCACAGAGGGTGTCAACAAGCATGTCATTACTGCATTCTCCCCAGGTGTGTTAGGCCACACTGGTTCTGTCTCTGCAGCTCCTCACTTGTGTGTAGCCTGTATGCCCATCTTTAATCTCCTCATTTGTATCCAGGTCGTTTATGCTGGGGAGGAATTTTCAGGAATTCTCTTTCTCAGCTGTTGGTTATGGCAGTTGGTCTGAGCCATGCTCTCTGCTTACATGAGCAACGCTAAGGCATTTTCACCTGAAGCCAAGCAGGTTGTTTGAACCATTGCTGCATCTTCATGAACTGTGGCTTAAGCTACCACGTCTCTGTCTTCACATTCTTCACATTGGAAACAACAAATGCTGAGATTCAGTTATTGTGCCAGAGATGGTGAAATTCAAGAGCAGAGTCCACATTCTTCCTTTAGTTGAGTTACTTACCTCTGGCTCAGATCAGTCTCCACTATGCACTAGTATTTGATATTCAAGTGATTCCCAGGGGCACTTCTAGGACAGATTGAGCATCACTGCAATTAAACACTTTTTTGAAATTTTACAATAAGAATATAATTTAAAAGATATAATTCTATCTATCTATCTATCTATCTATCTATCTATCTATCTATCTATCCATCCATCTATCTATCTATCTATCTATCTATCTATCTATATCTACTGCTGGCATTAAAAGCCAACAAGTCTCCAAAATACAGGCCACCATTATACATGAGTGCATAATCAATGGTGCATTCCATATTTTATTGAAGAAGATGAAAGAAACCTTATTTTCTTAAAATAACAGAGCTTACCTATTGAGGATAAAATGGATTTTCTGATCTTTACAATATGCGTAAAACAGTACTGCAGAAAATTGGTGCTTCAATAAATTGTGCTATTGTTTGTGAAAAGTCTTGTATGTGCCTGTGTCATAGAGAAATCCTTTGTAATTCTTTAAGTGACTGTAATAACCCTGTTTATTCTGGGGTTTGGAGAGTTTGGAACTGCTGTGCAGAAAGCCTGCAGCACTCCGTGAAATCACTGTTTGGCACAGCAGCTATTCACTTGGACCATAGTTTCCTCCAGGTTCTCATTTCATGCACTTGGCCAAGGGAATACTAATCTCTGAGTGGCACCCAAGAGCACCACTGCATTACAACAACTGCTAGTTAGGCAGGGTCTAGTTGTATTGCATCAATGTCTTCATTTTAGATGACAGTCATGCTTCCTATTCCATCAGGCTGATATTGCTCCTCTTCTAGATACAGCTCCTGTCTCCACTGTGGAAGATCATCTGCTCACAACACAAACTACTGCAGCTGAAGTACAAGAGCAGTACTCATGGTTTGGGATACTTTAATATACTCTGATTTGTTTGGCAATTAATGGATGCTCAGTGGGCAGTTGATGGTTATAGAACGTGTGTAGTCATCTCTGAGGGGAAATCGTATGGTCATCACTGAGATCTGCTAACTGAGAGGCAGGAAAGTCTACACACACACCACAATAAACAATTTCCTCTCCTGAATCAGGACATGATTGTAGATTAGAACCATCTCACCCATGAGAACTCAGACCACCAGTTTCAGGTATAATACCTGACTATATGTCCCACATTACTTGCACTTGAGGCGTATCATAACACACTTCAGAAATAACAGAATTTCTCAAGCTTGCTGCTCTCACTGAGTCTGAGTAATTCCCATCATCAAGAAATTCAGGCTGTATTGTCTTTCTGTCTGAAAAACTTTAATAGCAATTTTTTATTAGGAAGCAAAAGTTGCACTCCATTTCAGCAATGTCAAATTTGAGTAATATTAAAGTTAATCCATATATATAACATAAGGAAATAATGAGATACCTAATGGGAGCTCAAACACGCATTTTAAATGTAGAGGTAGTTTTGCATTTTAAGATTTGTCATTTTGCTCTTTCAGGGTTTGAAAATGTGTTTTGAATATATTTTGAGCAAGAGTGTGAAAAATAAGAAATTACCTAATGTTTTTGTTTACTATGCAACTCCTTCCATACACACACATTCAATTATTAAGAGCACTAAACATTCTTCTGGTGCTACTGTTTTTCAGTACAAGCTTTGCCTGCTTTCTGTTTGCTGCTTACAACATAATGACATCTGCTGGAAGAGGTCACTACTAAAAAGGTGTTACCAACTGAGAGAGAAGTTGAAATCCAATCTGGATAAACGTATGTTTGAATCTTTACCAGTTATCACCTAAACATGCATTTACAGCTGATAGATAAGTAGCTGAAAACAATAAAAAATAGTACTACCTAAAATGTATTCAAAAAGTGATATTTAAAATCATAAGGGAAAAAAAAAAAGGAAAGAAAAAATAATGAAAAAGGCAAGTCAGTGCTGAACTTAAAGGGATAGGGATGCATTCCAAAACACAATTATATTGATTTGACTCATTTGGAGTAGAGCTGATCAGTAAAAGCTGTTTTCTTTCACCTGAAACATCTTGGGTTCAACACAGTACTACTTAAGCCAAGAAAGGACTCCTGTGGACCTTGTAAGATTTCTGGGAATTTCTCTCAGGTGTAGAGCAGGCAGTTTCTACATTACCTAGCAGTTTGGAGCAAAACTAGTTAACCAGCTCTTTGTTATTGTTAGTGCTACAGCCCTTCCTGTTTCAGTTACACATCTTTCAATGAATTTACACCAGATGACATTTGGCTGGTTACCTGACCAAATGTGTTTGGTTCATAAGCAGTTTGAGACTGTCTGGAAAGAAAAACCACTGCATTCACCAGGGAGAGCCTGTGGTGCAGCCCACATCCCTGATGTGAAGGTTGTCTGGGTTGCCATTGGAGTGACTGTAACTTGCAGGTTTGTAGGAAATTGAATAATTAGTTTTAGACTCAGAAAAAAACATTAAATATCGTGCAAATCTGAAGTCTTGCTTCTCATGTCTCCTTTGTTTGTTTTTTCTGGGTACCTATCATATAGATTTACTTCTTGACTTGCACAAAAAATGTAGTTTGCTGCCATTTCTTTTCTTATTTTCCAATCCCACTTTTGTCTATAATTTCACCACTCACGTGCAAGAATTGTCCTCTGACATTTAAATGTCTCAAGTTAGAAAATACAGCTACTCCCTTTATAACTAACATACTACCATATCAGTTTTTCATATGGCTTTTTCTCTCTGCCTTTTTAAAAAACAGCATATTCCCTGATTCTTCCTCCATGTCAATCTACATCGGTGATCTGTTCCACTGACAAGTACTGATGTAGGTCTCTAGAAGCTCCAGTCTCCATACTGAGGGATGCCATGTTCTTTAATCAAGCCAGGTCTGAGCAGTGTACTTCCCTTTTGGTGATCAGGCAGCCTGTAGTAGACACCAGCCACTCCCCTTTGATAAGAATCTCCAATTCTTATCCACAGGCTTTTGACTTGCTCATGTCTGTTCTCCAAGGAGGGCTCTCCACACTCAATCCACCTCTTGACGTAGGAGTTCAATCCCTCTGCCTCTCCTTCCTGCCCTGTCTCTTCTGAGCAGCCTGCAGCCATCAACAGCCACACTCCTGTCATGGGATTCATCCCACCAAGTTTCAGGAATGGCAAGAAGAGCACACCTTCTCGATAGCACCTCGGCTTCCAATTCCTCCTGCTTGTTGCATGCTGTGGGCATTGGTTTAAAGGCAACTCAGCTGGGTTGTAGGCCAAATTGCTGTCCTAGGGGAACACACCTTAATTCCTTTGAGATAATCTTCTGCTGTTTCCCTGTTGGCTTTTACTTCCTTAGGAGTCCTGGTCTTGTCCCCATAAGTGTGAGTGCGTTCCAGGGCGTTCAGCGCAATTCAGAGTCAGCAAATGGAAGATATACTTCAGCTGGATTATTGATTTCACCCCCAAACTTGACATGCTGCCCCTTGGTTCATCTCTGATGAGCTTGACTTTATCCCCTTCCCACTTCAAACCTAGATTAAAACCCTCTCAATCAGCCCTGAAATAGTTTTACCCCTTTTTGACAGGTGAACTCCATCTGGCTCCAGCATTCCCGTACAAACCCCACTGAGAGCAAACGCCCTTGCCAAGGCTACTTTAACTCTTCTGACTTTGTGCTGCCAATCAACATTAAGATAATTTTATATTAAATGTTTGAAAAATTCAGGAATATACAAGCAAGATGGATCCACAATTGAAAAAAAAGAAAGAGTGAATTTAATAGCAGAGCTGCAGATAAAACTTTAGAGGTCAAAAATACACAGAAGAACAATAAACACCACAGTGATACAGGAAACAGTATAATGAACAGAATAAACATTGTACTAGCAGTTGAAGAGTAGTAAACACTGCTGAGATATTAATCAAGAGGGAATGTGGTTTATAGCTGGATTTGCCTTGAGACAGTGTAAGTTATAAACCCATTTGTATAATATATTTTTGTTTCTAATATTTTCACAGCCACCAAAATGAATATTTAATAAAATAATTAAAGACTTACCCTTTTTGATGTGATAAGAAACTAAGAAACAAAGTCCCATCACTAATAGTTCATCTTTGTGGGAATACTTATCATTATTTTGACACAAAGCCTGAATTATTATTGAAAGCAAATAGAGAAACAAGGTCTCAAAGCTCTTGGATTTTTCTTTTATTGCTGTCATTGTCACTGCATACTCTGTGGCAATGTAACAGTGGATAAATTAAGGCTCACAGAATCAGATAATCTCTAATGTTCCTTATGACAACGTCGTTTTCTTTATGAAACTATGTAAAGGATACATTTAATTTCCCATAGTTCTTATGCATAAACTTCAGATTCTTTGATGCCCTCGACTTGGAGAGATTTAACTGGCTAAAAAACTAGATGCTTTGATTCTGTACTTCCTTTTCTCTTCCTTATCAGTCATTTACAGAAGCTTTTCCCCCAAGGACTTGTTTTTACTTAGGGAGAAATGTACACCCCTAAGGAAAAAAAAAAAAAAAGGAGAGAAAACCAAGGAAAAAAAACAAAACCTGATACCAAACAGCAAAACAGAACTTTTTCCCTCTTACAGAATTCAGGGACAGGAAGTCTCTGAAACAATGCTTAAATGATACTGACCCTCAGCAGTACACACACAGCTGGATGTATTTAAAGAGCTGCAGGAAATGAATCAGCATCTAACTAAAGCTGGGCATTTCCAAAGGCCAGAGAATGGAAAGTCTTTCCATAGTGGAAGTTATCACTATGAAGGTCGGGTAGCAGAGCATTCTGTAAACTGGCCTTCATCCCTTTACTTGAGGAACCACCAAGATTATTTTTAAGCCACCTAAAGATGCCACAAAGTCCTTGGTGAATAAATGGTCTAAATATATTGCAGAAATTAAGCCAGGTCATCTAAAGGAGTTGCCGGTGTGAGATGAAAGTTATGCAGATTTTACATACCAAATGAAGAAGGAAGCAACAGAAAATTGACACCACTTAGAGCCAAGAAAATACTGTTTAAATAAGCAATCCAGATTCTGCATATGCACTTCATAAATGACACAGATAGACACTTAACCTCCAGTCTAGAGGTTTAGCCTACAAGGCACAGGACATAACTTTCATCGGACCTTATCCTCCCTTTCCTAACTGGGCAGTAAAGATGCCAAAAAGATAATTCCATGTTTGTGATTTTTGTTCACAGCTCCTTAAAAACCTCTAAAGATAGTGGAAGAAATAGCCAGTGTTTGAGACAAGGAGTCTTTTCTCTTTTTAATTTCAGAGGAAGTCACCTTAAATTCATGGTTGTTTGTATAATAAAAATAAACATGCCAGTACACATTTGGAACTCCATATGACTATTTTCTTCCCAATAAGACAGTATGTTCAATGAAGTATAATACTTGACAGTCGTTAGCAAGCAGAGAAGTCCATTTTTCTTTACCAGTAATATCCTTTCACCTCATTATAAAACAAGAGTTGTCATACCAAAATCGAAGACTTGTCAACGGAGGGGGGAAAATCATTTTTAATTACTGTGTGGATAAAGCTTCAGGATGATGAGAAATAGGAAAGTGTGATAATTGAAAGAATTATAGACAATTCTTGAATTAAATCTTGTATTTTTAGTTAGTTTTCTGTGTGTTTCTATATAAAGAACAATCAAAAAATGCATTGGTTAGCGGATGCACTGGATAGATCCTTCTGGAGTATTGCTATGTATGTTCCAGCCCTAAAACAAACCCTGTGTTAAGTACTCCTAGACTCTTGGCTTCAGCAAATATTTAAGGATCAGTCAGTAGCAAAAAAGTCATTAAAAAGAAAAAAGATAATCAATTTTGATTAAAAATCAAACTACTAATAATAAACGATTTCCTTTTAACATATAGTTTGAATTTTGGAACTGTAGTATCTATGCTTAGGTAGGTTCCTTAGGTGATCTGCTAAGATATACAATATAGAATAAAGTAAGTATAAATGCCAGGTACAGTTATAGAAGGGCAAAAGCAGTTAAAAGATAATTGATTTTTAATTTTTTTTTCCCCTGATAAAAGTGTGTTTACTAAATGGAATGTCATTCTTCCTTTTGTCTTTTAGGGAAAAATTATTCAAAATTCCTAGAGCACTTACTAATTGAAGAAATTAAAATTAGTAATTAACAATAGTGTACTTAAAGCAGCAGAGGTACAAAATTGCCATTAGTTTCTCAGTATCAACATCCACATTTTGTTATGTTTCGTTAGTACTTTATCTCAGTCAGCCCACTGTTCCTTCTTCAGAGAAGTCTACAGCACAAACTAAATGGGCCACATTAATATGCAATTTCCACCTGAGACAGTGCAACTGCAGTATAGATAGCCATGGCTGGCTGCATTTTCACTAGTAGCTGCTGGGCATAATTTAATCCTTTTTAATAATTTTATAGATATAACCTTTTAGTCAATTGCTCACTCTGTTACATTAATTATTAGTGAGTGAAAATATAATTTAAACATAGGTCAATAATCTATGATACATTTTTTTAATATTTCTTTCTTAAGGAGCCCTATGTAATAACAATAACAAAATTTTAACAATATTTTGGTGTACGGCTTAGCAATAAATATTACAATGTGAATGAAGGACAAATATTAAGAGGGATTTAGAGAGGAAAATCAAACTGGTTTTCCAAATACTGAATTTGTCATGGAAGCCTCAGACCTCTGTGTATAATGAGACAATATATTAAGTAAAAATGGTATATCAAAGTTCTCAAAACTTTAACAGACTGCTGGAACATCTGAATTAACAAGTTTCTAAAACTCAGATTTTGCAGTGCTGAGATATCCCAGCTGAACACTGCATACAGAAACACAGCCTTTCTCCAGATAGGAAAGGCTCTTAATGTATTGAAGGCTGTGTCCACACTTCTCCTGTAATCATTTTCACCTGCTTGCATTCAGGAGCCTGGACCTTCAAACTCCACAAAGGCAAGGAACTGGAGTCCTGTGGTGGTTATTTTTAGGCTTTGTGCTGTTTGTTGCATTTGCCATTTTATTAGCTTGTAAGACACTTACAGCTTTTGACTTTTCTGTTTATCAGTTTTGTTTCATTCCTTAGTTCAGGAGATATGACAGTCCTTCTTATGAGTTCAAAACATTTTACTTCATTTCTTAGAGCACAGAAGACTTGAGGAAAAGCAAAGAACAATATTTTCAAACATAGCCTGTAAGTTTGCATATTGAGCTAAGAAAACATCTAAACAGGCATCTTATATCTGATTTTTTCTCAGAGGCATTTATCCAATTCAGTTTAAGGTTATTTAGGAACAGTTTGTATTTCTGAACTGAAATGTTGTCTTGAACCCAGATATGAAAAATTAGAGAGAATTCAAGAAATCATTCTGCCATTTTATTTGAAGAGTTTCCCATACTTTTAGTAATTTGAAATCAGTACATGTATTTCATCTAATTAGTATTTCATGTCAAAAACATGAGAGTGATCAGAATCCAGGTCTCTTCCAAGGGAAAAACACTCATCCCATTCTCCATGAGAAGAGGGAATGAAATCTAGGTCTTCTACTTCCCAGCCTCCAGCCACCAAGATCTTAAAAATGAGGCATTGCTGCCTTCTTTCCTGTGCATATATTAAGAGAGTCAGATGTGTAAAAGCAAGTCAGGCTTAGTCAAAGTGTAAGAAAACTTATGGAATAAAATCCTTTTGGGAATCAGTCAGAGAGAAGCATTGATTTCTGGATCTGAGCTGGGCATGAATAAAATCATTATGATTCAAAACTACCTAAATATGCAGATGAGAAAGTGGCATCCAGGTTCTGATTTTAGGATCCTAACAATAACTTCTATCATACTTTTCCATTAGCTGAGCAGGGCTTTGGGGGATCAGGACTTTGTCCCATATCTGTCACTCCTTCTTGTGTCCCTGTTTCTTTGAGGTTCTTAGGCTTAGAGCAGAAACAGCCAAAGGTTCTGCTAAAATGAGACATGCCCCCTAAACAGTCACTAAAACACCTGGGAAAATACCTTATAAAGATTAGTTAATGCAACTGTTCATTAGAAGAGGTAAGTAGGAAAGTTCAGATATTTTACAGATATAGAGAAGTTTATAAAAAGGATAATTAAAAGAGTCTTCTTTGGTGAGCAAATTCCTTCTTTGTGCTTGTTCTGGGTATTGTAAGTGGAAAATAGCTTCCCACCTGCCAGGCCTGCTGTGCTTGTCTTTGGGTCCAGAGTAGTCTTTCTCTGCTGTTGGAGAAAATATACTGCTTAGAAATGTGAATATATGCATGGATGATGAGAGCTATTGAAGTCTTTACTAGCTAAAAACTTGCAGAAAAGGAAGAGTCAATAAAAATATGAAGTAACTAATTCAGAATGTTTAGTGAAAGTAAGTCCTCTGGCTGAAAATATGCTGCTTGAGTGTTTCAGAGCCAAAATTGAGGCTCAGTAAGAAGCAGATAGGAACTCAGAAGCTTTGCCTTTGGTAATTGCATGCACCAATTTGTCAATATGTGTATATTCCTTAATTTGTATTTGCATCTATTAAATACATCAGTTGAAATAAAGCATATTTAATCTTCTAATTATCCCTTTTATCCTTTTGTAACTAATTCTGTTTTCCCTTTAAGGTGAGGTTTATAATTGTGCAAGTGACTCAGTATCTTCATTCTTGGTAAGCCTCCATTCCCAAGTCTCATTCACTCATTCACTTGATTGTTTTATTTCTACGATCACATTTGTAAGGTACTTTAAAAATTGTAATTACACTTTACAACACTCCTTCAAAGGAGATAAAATTACAGAGAAAGAGATGTATTCATATTAAGTGTTTCAAAGCCAAGAGGAGAAGTCATGCATGTCTGGCTTCTGGACTCAAACAGCACCATCAGCTGAATGAAAATTTGACTGCAAAACAAGCTATAAAATAAATAAGTACCTGCTTCGTGTCCACGAGAAGAGCACAGTCATAGGATAGGATGCTGAAAGGTTTGCAGTGAGGGCAAGATGCAAAGTAAAATGAGTCATCTTTTCAGCAATACAAGCACCACCCACTGTCCTACCTTTAGATAAGGGCTAACTGCAATTCGAACAAATGTTTGCATCATTTAATTGTGTGGCATGGAGGTGTTGGTGTCTCTTTGCTGCTGACAGGGAAGGTGCTCAAGTGCTGACCTGCTAGATAAATCCTTGCTGATGAGTGGAAGAGAAAACCCTTTTCTGCGTGATTTTTACCTGCTGATATGCTAAAAAGCAGCGTTGTTTGGGTATCATTGTGTAATTCCTATTTTGTTGAGTTTTAACCTTAAAACTATGGTCAGTGTGGTAAATAATGTAACTTCAAGTATGAGGATGATGAAATATTCTGAATATTGTTCTAAGATACCTGGTAAAATTGCTCTGGTCTCCAATGGTGACTTTTTAAAAGCAAATTTCATCTTGAGATCTTCTGAATTCTGAAGACAGCTTTGGGCTGCATGGAGCGGGAAGCTGGGCTCTCATCTGTATGGAACCAGTCTGGTCTGTATGTAGTACTAGATATTTGGGGGCAATACACTCATATGTTGTGAATAAAAAGATATACGCCTAATCAAAAGTGGGCAAAGATAAAAGATTCCCAGATGTGCAGTCACAAGCTTGATTTAATCATGTGACACTTCTGGGCATTCTTTTTATAACCTCAGCAGACTTGAAAAATAGTATCAGTTGCACAGGCTTGAGATTTTTACCTGGCCACGTGAGGTTTATATAATTTGGTACGTTTTTTCAGTGTGTTTTTGTGAGTTTACAAGTGATACACGTACCAATGTTATGTACAAAACCTTTGCATCTATGTAAGCAGCGATCCCTTAGGGAGAGATTACTGCTTGCTAGGCTTGAAAGATGAAATTCCTTTTTCTGTAGAAGAAAACCTAAGTCTCTAAGGACATGATCTTTGTGCTGTGGGAAATTAAAACTTGTTTTTACTCTGACTAGTCTGACTTACCTTCCACTGATGGAGTTCAGGAGATACCACCTTGCCACACAAGTCTTTGTTGCCCTGAATCTCATGCTCTGTTTTAAACAGACCAGTTTAGCAAAAGAAGCATCTACCAAGTACTGCTGATCATTTTTCTATTTTAACTGTGCCTCAAGGTTGAATGACAGCCCATATTGATATGTGTATTAATATTCTAGAAAATATTCAGACGCAGTCTGTGTAAAGGACAGCCTTCACGACCTTTATTACCCTTGATAAAGGCCATCAAGGATGTTCTTTATTGGATAATCCTTGAGCTTTGCATATCTATCAAGCAAAAGAAGAAGTGCAGTGTTTGAAGCAAGATATTCGTGTGTATTTTTGGGCACTAGAAAAGAAATATAAGAAATTAGATATACAACATCTCTCCAAATTATCGAATGCATCCTAACCAATAATGCATTTTGACTTTTTTACTCTTGTTATTTTATTAGGGTATTTTCTCAGACAGTTTAGTATTGTGAAAGGGTGTTTGTTTAAAATTTTCACTGTTCACACAGACTGATACCATCTTTTTGCCTGTGGACTGAATAAGCATTCAGCAACCTTTTGGTAATATTTTTTTTCCAAATTAAACAAATTTAAAAATCTTTTCCCAGTATACAACATAAACCTTCCCTGACTCAGCTTCATGCCATTTCCTCAGGTCTGGCCACTGGTCAGGACACTGAAGAGGTCAGTGCCTGCCCCTCCCCTTCCCCTATAAGGACACAATAACAGTGAACTCACAAAGTTTTGGGGATATTTAGCTCCAGGTTAACTATATCTTGACTCCACAGATCAGAATCCACTTTACTGGATTTATATAAAGACTCTTCATTAATGCTGCAGATGAAAAACTAGGGTGTGATGTTTTTCTAAAAAGAGAAATCATTATTGCTCTATAAGAGAATGGCCTGTATACGGATTTGTTCTTTTACACCTGTGCAATTTTTCAAATGTGTTTTATTGACTCAGCTATGTAAACTTCTCTGTTGCTCTCCACATTTGTAGTTCGATCTTTGGCTTACTTATAACCACCTATTTATTTATATACATGAAAGCATACAGGATAAGTATTCCTAAACCACATAAGTTTTACTTATGTTACTATTTTATTGTAAATCTGTAAACATTTTATATAGAAACTAAAATTCTTTATGGAGTTCGAGTAAAATTCTTTAGGATTTTATCTGAAAAGAGATTTCCACTTCAGTAGTGCACTTCTATAAATAGTTATTTCTAATAAGGTAATATCTACTGCAATATTTACAACAGATTTACTGGCATAGCCAGCCTATCTGCAGTCATAGATATATGAATTTTTCTTCCAGTAGAATATGGTTTGTTAGCCAAGTATAAGCAGCTCTTTTAGAAGAATTTAGCTGCATATTGGTATTTAATATCCATCAAGTTGCTGAAAATTTTAGTAAGCTTTGTTCCCTTTTCATGCACTTTGAATAGAATTTTCATGATCAAAGTTTCACCAGCGAGAAGTTAGGGGGACAATTTGGTTTTTTGTCTCTCAGTAAGGAAAACCCATGAAATTTAATTATCTGGGTTTGCATAATAGAAGGTGCAGTTGATTACACTAATATGAAATAAATGTATCTCTACAACAACTTGAAGGGGAGTTACAAACAGTATCAGACACCTCTTAGTAGGGGCAGGTGGTGAAGCACTAGACAGCACCCTCAGAGAGGTTCAGTTTAGGAAATTTATTGGTCATTAGGAAGTTGATGAAGAAAATTACTCAAAAAATTTGTTTGCAGCCATCCAAAAAAGAAGTGCTCTGCTCAGACCTTATCCAGAGACCCCTAAGCTCTTGCAGACCTTGTCAGCTCCAGAACTCAAAGAAATACAGGCATTTTAGCCAGGTCTGCACTTGGACTAGTGCAGTGATAGCAGGATTGATTACCCCAAGAGCAGGACTAAGTTACAGCTGCTATTTTGGTTTTTTGGTGTGAGGGCTGGGCTATCAGTGCTGTGTAGAGGTGCACTGTGGCATCTAATGTACCAGATGGCTTAAAGCAAATTTCATGATTCCTGCTCATTTGCAGTGCCTTGCAGCATCATGAAGATAGATGCTTTGGAAGAATTCTGAATAGAATCAGATTTTGATATTTTTTTTTAGGGAAGTAGAGTTTTGAAAAAAAATCATTTGTTCTGTATTTCCACACTTAGAAATCCATTTCTAAGAGTGAAAACCAGTCACTCTTATCATACTCAGTATATTTCCCAAGTAAGAAGAGCAATGTGGTGGCTGCCTAGGTCATCAGAGGAACTCAGGAAGACAGAGGAAGGACAGAGAAATTCTGCTACTTCTGAGAAGAGTGTCATGGCAAGTCCCAGGTGGCACTTAGCAAGAGTCCATTTTGCTCTTTGAGTTGTCATTACTGAGTATTTCGTAGCTTACAAATAAACTTCCCTGCTTTGCCTTTGTCTGGGGGTTTTTGTGCACTGATAATTTAAGGGGGTAGGGAGGCCTTGTTGACAGCCTGTGAAGAGAACCAGTGCTCATCTCTCCAGAAGTCTTGCAGCCAGCTTGGACTAATTGCAAACTCAGTTAGATCAGAAGTCAAGAGTTACTCATGCCTCGACATTTTATTTTCCTTCTCCATTCACCAGACTAGAGCTGCTGAAGTTTTATTTCAAACACAGAAAATTGGTAAAAAGCATAGGTTATGTTGGAAAGATTGAAGCCCAGGGAGAGAATTGTCTCTGAAGGAACTCATTATTTCGAGTACTTGTCATACTAAAAAGTATTGAAAGAGAGGTCTGCCTGGATCCTTTGTTATGTGGGCCATCTTTAGAATTTGAAAAAGAAATTTAATTCAGACAGCAATACATCATTACAAATACTGTGATATATAAATATTTCTTTATCATTTGCTAAATATACTCATATTTTGGTGGCATTTCTTAGGCTTAGTTCAAATCCTAACATAAAATCAAGAAGGTAGGTTCCATTTTTATTTTTAATTTTGCTGGTGAGAGGCAAGGAAAAAAATACATCAGAAAGAAAATGAAGACTTTCAGACTGGTTTTGTACCTTACAAAACTGGGAGATTGGAGACTGGAAAACAGCCACAAAATCACTGTTAAATACCTACTGGGCAACAAGGTTATTTTTTGTCTCCTGTGGAAGTACCCTGAAGGTTTTCTGTCCACACTGTAGGCTCTTGGAGTTGGGATTGGGAATGGTGCTGCTATTAATTGTGGGGTTTTAAGCTTTGTGCTTGCTTTGTATTGCCTTGTAATAAATACAATTGCAACTGGGCCTTTCTCCTCCTTGTTTACAGTCTGTGAGTTGCAGTTGCTCTAAACGTACCTGAAGTTAGTGTTAGCCTAAAGATTTTTCTTCAGGCATGTTAAATCAAGAGCAGTATTACAGCCCTGTCATGAGGAAGGGTGTCTGCATCTCCACAGGTAAAGCAAATAGACATTGTTGGTGGCAGAATGTGCATGTAAAGACAAACTTGTTTGTCACAGCCTAATCAGCACTTGTGGGTGACATTCCTGACAATATTGCTGCAGGTTAAGTAGTTTTAGTGCCACCTTTTCCTTGATATCTTCTGTGAGAAATTTTTGTTGATCTTTGGGAGTTCACCTGCTGCATATGACTTCAACATTTTACCAAATTTTTATCTTCCTTTGTCCTGCTTTTTTTGAGTCAAACATTGAGACATAAATGATTTTACAAAGATACAACCAAATGCTTGGGGTTTTTTGCATAAAAATAATTATTTGCTCGGCGCAATCAGGATTTCCATAAATAAAACACAGGTAAAACTTATGTATGTAAGAGTTTAGGTAACTGACTTTTGGCCTGTAACTCTTTACATTGTTTTGCACCAGATTTGACTCATTAAAATATTTCAGGAAAAATTCACTGTCCAAAACCACCCATGTAATACGCAGTCCTTTTTTCAAATACCCAGTGAGTGAGTGGCTTATTTCTTTTGTTCAGAGTTCATCATTTCTTGTACTGCCAGACTGCCCATGGGTAGCATTCTTGGGGACACGTTTAGCTAGTGGCAGCAGTGTTCAGTTGCCTTTGCTGGCTGTTGAATAAGGCTAAATGTGTAAAATTACGAATTAAATTAGAAAAGCTGAGTGTCCTTTTTTCACCTTGTTTCCTCTTTTTGCTTCTGCTACAGCTTTCCCAATTTTATGACCTTTAAAACAAGATGTATGTGTTAATACCTGTTTACATGCTCCCACAAAGAGTCCAATAATCACCTGTTAACAGTGTATGTGAGTTCTTGGCTATCCCAGTGTCAATATGAATAATTTGCTAAAAATAGTGTAATGGATCAGCTACAACCTCCTTTAACAGTTACCAGATAGAAAGAGTTAAATGAAGTAAGGACTACTGGGGGGCTGGTCAGAGACCATAGGTAGCTGTCTTGGATGGCTATGTAGTAAAACACTATAAAGTGTTTTAAAGAATAGTGTTTATATTTTTCATCTTTCCTTCTTTTTGGAGATGTGTTCTTGTGCTAAGATAAAATGAGATTGAGAAAAAAAAGTTGTTGCAGATACGTCTGGAGCAATGACTTTAGTATTACATTACAATCCAATAAGTTTCTTTCTTCAAATAAGTTTCACATTTTTCTGTTGGTTGTTCATGCATCTCTGTTATCATCAGTGTAAGGCAAATAAACCTACCTGTTTATCCAGTGGCTCATCGATGGAATAATGACAGAGAGGAGGGTCTTGCAGTTGCAGAGATCCAGGCAGGAATATCCATTTGAGGTCTGAAATGTTCCACCACTCCACCTGCTCTGGTGTTGGACTGTGCTCTAGCTAATAAACCCCTCGGTATGTCCGTGCCATTGCAGCTGAACACTAGTCACCTGCAGGCTCTGAAGAACATACCTGCAATTCCTGCTCCCACCTGAACCAGGCAGTCCTTGTGGCAGGCTTCTCCAGCTGCATGGGAGAAGATTTCTGTCAGTTAATTCCGCGTTTCATGACCTTGGAGCTGACTTTTGAGAAGGACTCAGAAGCAGCATGAGCAGGCATAGCTAGGATGACCATAGGCATTTTTCACATTTTCCTGTTGTGGAAGGACAACATTCAGCTTTACACATCAAAATAAATTAGGCCAATGAGAAGAAAGAAGAAATTAAAACAATCACTGATAGTTATATTAATACTTTTAGGTCCCCTTTCTGTTAAGAGAATGACTCTTTTACAGCAAAATGGGGAGAGAGGATTTGCCCTTCAAGTCAACCAAAAGTCTATTGCTTTAATTCCTCATTGCTGCCTTTTTTTTGGCCTTCAGCATCAGTCACAGTGTTTACCAGTGGAAGTCCCAACCCATACACCAAATAACAATTCAAGAGCTACTTAATCTATGGAAAAGTAACTGAGACTGTCTTTGTATTTGACTGAAGCACTGTGGGGAACTAAGAACTGGATTGACAAATTAGACAAAAGATATTACTAATCCTATTCACTGTATACTGTTTAATATGTATGAAGAGGATTTATAACCAGTTCCTGAAGAGTTACTTTATCATTGGTTTCATTTGTAAAAGAAAAAAGTAGAACTATTTTGCAGGAGACTTTTTCCTTGCTTTTGCTTCCAGAGTTTGCTTACCTGTATCCCGTCTTCTGTTGACAAAGAATCACTTGCTAGGGAATTTGCTGATCCTCTCAGCATCTTAGTAGGGCTCTTATAGCAACATTTAGTATCACCTTTTTCAAATTTTATTCATCTGCCCAAATGCCAGCTTACTCAGATCCCAAAATAAAAGAGATTTTTATCTCAGGAGTGTTAAATAAGCACAGGCAAAACTAAAACAGACTTCTGCTGTACCCAGTTTTGTCAAATAAAAGAGCAGATGTTATCAGATGCATAAACTCAAGAATGTGTTTGTAAAGAAGAAAAAGCAATCAGGAGGTAAGACCTGCTGGGTTTAGCTCCCTCCTGGGCTTATCCTGTGGTCATTGGACTAGCAAAACACCCATTGAAGTAATTCAGAACTGCTTAAAAAATGAGTTAAAAAATTTTGTTGTTATCCAAACCCAATTGAAGATAACAGAGAGGTGGGAGGTTTTTATTATTATTTTAATGATTTGTTGATGCTCTGCATTTTATAAAGGCACACAAGAAAGGCGTGTTCCTATGGATGAACCTAAGAGTCTTAACAATCAAACTCTCAGTGAAAGTCAATGGGACCTAAGTTTCTGAATAATTTTGAAGTTTTAGTATGAGCAAACTCACTATCCAATTCTACCTTAGAACTGCTTTTATCAATACATATGCAAGCAAAATTTAAGTTGGTACCCGCCACAAAGTTCAGCCAGATGCATTAAAGTCATTAATGCAAACACATTATTCAGAAAATATGTGGGGTTTTTTCCTTCCCCAAATCAATCATTAAACCAAAAAGAATTTAGTTCTTAGCAAGCAACCCCTACTTGCTTTATTGCACTGAAAATTAGTGTTGCATACACTGTTGCCAAAACAGTCCACTGTTCTGTGTAGTTCACTGAGGCATTTCTCTCAATACCAGCAGAACATTAAATTTCAATACCAAATTTCCATGGAGCTGCTCTATTTTGCTGAGGGAGCATCTCTATTTGACAATATACAAATGAAAGAATATTGGTTGTCTTGATGCTACTGTGAGTCAGCTCAAGAAATGAGAATACTCTCCTTTTGTCTCGTGAATAGCTTAGGTAAGCACAGCATATCATCCTTTCATTATGAAAGACTGAGAAATACTGAAAGTTTTTGTCCAACTGGGGTCTCTGCATACACGCTCACATCTTTTATTGTTGTGCTTCCAAGACACATGATAGCATTTGAAGCTTCTATTGTTTTCATGATAACATTTTCATTGCAAAGTTTTTTACAATTTTTTTTCTCTCTCCCTTTTGTTATTTTTTCTTCACCTATTTCTTTTTAGATAGTCTGTCTGAATGAAGTGAAAAATTAAACTATATAATACAGCCTTATTATAGGCGGAACAAAATGAAGATGATCTGATGAGATAAATTGCTGAAGGTTAATAGCTTTTTAAAAATCAATCTTCCTTACAAAGGAAAAGGGTAAATGGCTTAGTGGATGAAGCCTTGGCCTCTCACCTTTCTGACCATAGTTCAAGTCTAAACTGTGAGGGTCCTGAGCTACATGCTTTATTGGGCTGAGATCAGTCTCTAGTGGGCAGGAGTCTGCATTACAAGATTCATGGGTGTATTTTTCCACACAGGCAGCAGCAGCAGCACGAGAAGCTGATAGAGACTGCTCTGCAATCTCCCCAAGCAGTGAGGCTGACGGGCCAGGCAGTGCCACCCTGCACAAAGCACCAGGACATTCCAGCTGGCAGTCCTCTCAGCTGCCTGTCCTGCCCTGGTCGTGGAGTCAGACCTCCAGAGCACCTCACAGCTTTCTGTCAGCAATAAATATAACTGTCTCCACTTAACAAACAAAAATTAGGGGGATTTTTTAATAATAATTAACAGATTACCAGAGAGCTTTAATAATCATAATTGATAATTTTTCATATCAAGTTCAGGCAAAGGAATAATTTATCTCAACTGTTATTCATAAGGAAGGCAAAAATTCAGAGAACAAAATAATTGAAGTGTCAATTTGGAAGTTTAAGTAAAAGTGGAGAAATTAAAAAAACCCCAACATTTCCAGCATAATTTATTAGCATGTTAATCAAGTTTTAATCAGATATTAGTCTGATAATTTATGTATTCCCATCAGTCATGTGCATGAAATGACTACTAAATAAGCTTCTTTCTGATTTAGTTTTAATAATATGTTCTAATAGAAAAGTGCAGTGCATTCTGAGCAGCAAAATGAGCAATCCAGACTGTCTACTGAATAAACATACAAGGCACACACATAAAAAGAGCTTTCAGTTAAGGAAGCTTTTGCAAGCGTGATTTTTGTAAGCAAAGATATGCTCCCTTGAGGCCCAACTAAAAGCAGAATTTCTTAATCTTATGGGAAATTTTATTTTCTAAGCCAAAACAATGTAGGAAATGCTTGTTATTTAAATGTGAAAGGAAAGTGTTTTGGTTCACCTGTTTGGCCTTTGCAGCAAGATACACAGAGTCTTGTGTGAAAGTATTCAGTTGTGGTTCTGGGTGTTGTGAATGTTTTGAATAAGCTTAAAATCAGATTTATAAAACGTGTGTTCCTGCTGCTGAAAACACTGGGCGTGCTTGTAGGGATTAATAATTAATATGCAAATATAATTTGAAAGTAATGTCTATGCTAAGACTTAGGACTTGATTGTATGTTAAAATGTGCATACATTCATGACACTCCCATACTCATCCCAGTGCTTTTTAATGATTATTGCTCACTGTTAATTCAAAACACCTGCAAGTCCCTTTGTTTTGATCAAAGCACTTTTCCTCCCTCGAGACTGATGGATGGCTTTGTAATTTGTGAGGTAATATGTTAAAGGTCAGGAGTTAATATGTCCTATGGAACTTGCTCTTCTACTTGCCTTCATCTCCCAAATAGGCTTATTTTCCTGTGTATCTGGAGCCCCTGTTCATATATGCACTAAACATATGTGTGCTCACACTTAGGCATGTGTTTATGTGTGTGCATCTCTGCATGTACACATAGATATAAATGCAGGCAGTAACCTTTAAGAAAATTTTATCTAATACTTCTTTTTGTAACAACCTATTGCTGTTTGTACCGAGCATTATTCTTCTTCTTTTTAAAATTAAAATACCCACAAAACATGCATTTACTTTCAGCTATAGAAAATGCTAATAATGCTTTTAGAATGGTCTTTAAAAAGTCTCATTATATCATTTAAAAACGGAGAGACCAAAGGGCAAGCTAAATTCTCCTAACATAAATCAGACTTTTTTATTTCAATGACTTTAAAAACCTCAAATGCAGTAATTTTAATAGCAATGAAAGAATGAATAAGTCATAACTCCGCCTGATCACATAACTGTCTATAACTGTTATTAAATGCTCCAAAATAAGTGAACTCATTATGTTTCTGCACTGCTTTTAGCTAATCTAAGATTCTGCTCACTTAATCATGCAGAAAAGGCTTTAGCACAGTTTTAGACCCTCAGCAAGGTCACTTCAATGCCTTTTTTTTTTTCTGTTCTGCACTGATCATTTAAGAACAGCACTTTGACCCGAAACTGATGATCTCTCATATAAGCTTGAATGCTTAACCCCGAAAGGGCTGTGTTTCAGATGTACATTTGCACAGCCTATTGTCATATTTGCTGCAAACTGAGCCAGACTCTCTTTTCGGGGAAGGAGGAAATGCCAATCAGAATTTGTAGATGTTGTGTGCATGATGAAAGTGCATTTTATGATACCTTCAGAGACTTGAAACAATTTTTAAAACACATGCTCCTTCTATGGACTCTTTAAAGAGTTTTAATTGGCTCTAGAAGTATGGCAACTGCACGGTGTTTTTTTACTGTGTGTTTCTCTCAGACAATATATAAATCTTATATGTAGAACTTTCCCAGAAATATAATTATTTTAGGCATGATAACCCCTTTAGACAACTCTTGCCTTCAGTGAAACTGCGAACACATCCAAAAGCTAGGGAGCAAATGTTGTCCCTTCTTTTCTTCGTGGTGCCTGTGCTACAGAGCAAAGTGCATTTTAATGTCAGTGAAGCTTCTTCAGAAATCACAAGCAGAGGTGAAGTCCTACACCACTGTAGCTAATGCAAAAACTCTTTTATTGATTCAGTGGCAGCAGGCTTGGGCTTTGAATCGCAAATGAAGGCTGTCATTCTCAAACGCTGGTAAACATGCTGAGCTTTACTCATCTGGTTTGTGCTGTTGATATCAGCAGGATGACTTCACCTGAGTAAAGTTGTAGAAAACTTAATCCCAAAGGCATTTATTTCCTGATGTGCACTTTCCTTTCTCTCCTCATCTGGGCACAGAGTCAGAAGGAGGAATAATGCAGCCATAGCACATGTGCAGTGTTTATCAGGGCTGTTATAAAGGTAATCATCATCCAGCAACACCATCTTCTCTACACATGGTGTGCAAAGTCCTCCTTTATGATTCTAAAAGTTTTTTTCTAAAATACTCTCTTTTTATTCTTCTTTTTCTTTGTTTTCTTTGTCTTTGACTTTCTTTAAAGTCAAAATGTGTTAAGCATGGATGAGAAAACATTCATGTATTTCCCCCACATCTTTTCTGAGTCTTAGCAATACAAATCTAATTTTATTTTTTATTACATTTAATTACTAGTGAGAATACGAAGAAAAGAAAATAAATCACAAGGACGGCATTCAAATTGCGCAGTGCAGCTTTTCCAGCTATCATGGAAAATCTGTAGCAGCGCTTACCTGCAAAGGACTGCTCCCTACCCATCACTGGCACCCCACACTTTGCTGTGAAATGGAATTTTCTTCTTTCCTACAGATATAAAACATACTCTGGGATTGTGCAATTTCTGGCCATTCAGTGCTGCCTGGGGTTAGAGCCATAAAATCCAGACTGTAGGTCTATTATGGTCCTTCCCCAGAGACAGGGTTTGTGGGCTGACGCCCTCCCTGCCCAAAATGGGAATGGGAGCAGTCTGCAAAGGCATTTACACCTCATGGCACTGCATTTGTTCTTCAGACTTCTTGAAGAACAGCAAGGGTGTGTAAAACAGTGTCATCACTCTCTCAGACCCTGGGATGATGGGTGCTTTACAAAGGAGGAGCGTTTTTCCTCTGCATGGAAGGATACTTTTCCATGTGCTGCCGTAAGTCTTACGGCTCTCCCTGCTCCTCTGGGCCTTGCATTGGTCTGTTTGGGAGACACAAGTGAATGTTCAGAGGTAGCCTGTGGTGTTAAACCATGAACTTTGCAAGTCACAGACTATTCAGTGTTCCCACTGTACCTAAGCACAACTGGTCCCAGGCCCACAGCCACCACTGCAATGCAGTTGATGTAAAGGCAGTATAGTAATTCCCAGTGTTACAATGTACTTTGGTATATAATAAATCAGTATTGTTGTATTTTCTGGAAATACCAGCAGAAGAATTACATTATAAATGTTCTACAACAGAGCAGCAGGTTTAAAAAAGCAAAAAATCCCAAACAAAAACACAAAAATACCCCACCAAACCAAATAAATAATGGAATAACCCTTCAACAGGATATAGAATAATAAAATAATATTATGTTTTAATATTGTTTGCTTTAAGACAATTAATATTTAATTAAAATGTAAATTTTGGTTCATGCTATTTAGATAAATGCTTGAGCCTTGAATTGGTGCTCCCTTTCTCATTTTAGATAAGAAAGTGTACAAACAAAGGTTTGAGGGAGACAATATGCCTCAAGAAGAGGAAGGAATTTGCCCAGTTCCCATTGGAGAGGTGCTGTACTCAGAGACTCATTTTTCTGCTGCTTTTGTCATGTCCATTCAGGAACTTCAGAAAATGTGTTTGGTGAATTGTGTAACCAGGGGGTTTGCAGGGCCATTTGCTTTTTTTGTGCCCTGTCCCACATTCTGTCTGTGAAATAAGGCCACTGAAGCACTCAAACAAGTCAGATTCATACTGCCCCATTCTGCATATGATAAATTATTGTGACACCATGGTACAGCCACTGGGCAGTGCCTCAGAATCACTGCTGCAAGGAAAATCTCTTCTATTTTTTAAGTCTGTGCTCTCATCTGCACAGGGTAGTTTTTCACTGGGAAAACAAAATCCAGCTGCTTAAAAGCAAGAAAAGGCAAATCTTGTACTGAATAAATAAAGGCTAAATATTACTATTAGAATGGCAAATGAAGAGATTTTTTTACAGGCAAGCACAAAGCAAAATCCCATTCTAAGCATTTCAGAATATAAGCAGTATCTGCATTCAAATCAGAATTGCATAAATGTGATCCACATTCTTCATTCACTACATCTAAATCCCAAAATCAGATGAGTGAGTGTGTGTGTGTGTGTGTGTGTGTATGTGTGTGTGTGTGTGATGTTAATGTGGGAGGAGGAATTCTACCGCATTTCATTTCTGTATTTTGCCTCTTGAGTCCACCTGAGATTTGGGAAATGCTTTAGGGCCAGCCAATAAGCAGTTCTGCTAGCAAAATTACCACATTCACGTGGTAATGATTTATGAGGACATAGCATTATTTATGCATAATTGCATAAGTGCTGTGTATTAGCAATCATGTTCATAACCCCCAATGTTTAGCACATTTTTGCATGAATTATTATGCATGTGAAATACTGTGAAGATGTTTTAAAATATTATAAAGTATTTCCTCCTAATAAACATGTTTGTAAATATCCAGACTGGCCTGTGAATTAAAGCAGGGTGAGAGGCAGGGTGAGAGAATCTGTATTTATTAAAGTCAATGTGATTCCAAAAGGAATCACATCAAATTCTAAAACCTGGTTTTTGTCCCCTGAAGGATTGCCCAGCTATGGAACTGAAACTGATTAAGCCAAAAGTATAATGAAATAAAAATATCCAGCCATGAAAAATTCTTACTCTAGTTAGCCACTTGTAACTTTCTTCCTGCTAATTTCATTAATAGTGTTATGAATGCAGAGCACCAGACTTGAATAAACTGCTTATAGGGTTATAGAACGGAAGCTAGGCACAATTTTTACATGTTAGTTTCCGTTTTTGTTTCTTAGCTGTAATTTTTTTTTTATTTACTATTTCTATCCAGATATTTCTCATGCTATACTGGAGCATGAAGAGTTAATAGTTTGAAGGCTTTATTTGCCATAATGAATCTTATTTAGGATGCGACTCCATGCAAATTTTAATTTTAGAAAACAAATTTTTTTCACATCCGCCAGCAGCATAGAACTCGGACATCCGTTTTTGCAAATATTTTTGTGTGAATTACAAGGAAATTTGTTGATTCAAGGCTTTTCTGTGGGAATCACTAAAACTACATTAAATGGATTTCTTCATTGTGGTTCACGCTTTGTTTCTCAATAACATCAAAACCATCTCAGAACCTCATGTATTCAGTGTAAACCTAGCATGAAAATAAAGAAACTCTTCAAGGCCCTGATAAATAGCTGAGTTGAATCTCTTGTTTGTAGGATTTTGTAACTTGGAGGTTCGTCATCATCTGTAGGACCTGCTGACACACGTCCCAGGCTCCTGAGGAAAGTGGCTGAGGTTTTTGCCAAGCCTCTGTACATCACACCTGAAAAGTCATGGTGACGAGGCAAAGTTCCTGGTGACTGGAAAGAAGAAATCATTGCTTCCATTTTTAAAATGGAGAGAAAGGGAGATCTGGGGAACTGCACATGAATGAGCCTCATTTCACTGCCTGGGAAGATTATGGAGAAGTCCTCCTAGAAGATTTGCTAAGGTACATAAAAGAAAGACATGATCCGTGGCAGCCAGCACAGCTTTACTAAGGGCAAATTGTGCCTGACCAACGTGGTGGCCTTCTGTGATGGAGTGACAGCAATGATCATCACAAGGGAAGACTGAAAGATGTCATTTATATAAACTCCTGTAAGGCCTTGCATATAATCCCACATGACAGTTTTATCTCTAAATTGGAAAGACGTGGATTTGACAGATGGACTTTTTAGTGCATAAAGAACTGGCCAGATGGACACAGGCAGAGAGTCGTGGTCAATGTCTCTGTGTCCAGGTGGAGGCCAGTGACAAGTGGGACCCCTCAGGGCTCTGTCTTGGGACCACTACTCTTCAATAGCATCTTCATCAACAGCACAGACAGTGAGATCAAGTGTACCCTCAGCACATTTGCCGGTGACACAAAGCTGAGTGGTGCAGTTGACACGACAGAAAACCGGATGCCGTCCAGAGGGACCAGGACAAAGTGGGCCCATGAAAACACCATGAAGTTCAACAAGTCTAAGTGCAAGATCCTGCACCTGGTTTAGGGAACTCCCAGATGTGAGTACAGACTGGGAGAAGTCAATGAGAGCAGCCATGCAGAGGAGTTGGGGTTCTCATGGAGGGAAAGCTGGACACGAGCCAACAGCATGCACTCGCTGCCCAGAAGACGAACAGCATCCTGGACTGCACCAAAAGATGAGCAGCCAGGAAAATCAGCCAGGTGGTTTTCCCTCTCTACTCTGCCTTTGTGAGACCCCAGCTGGAGTGCTACAACTCCTCAACACAAGGGCATAGACCTATTAGAGTGAGTGCAGAGGAAGGCCACAAAGATTTTCAGAGGGATGGAGCATTCCTTTCACAAATACAGGCTGAGAGAGCTGGGGCTGTGCAGACTGGAGAAGAGAAGGTTCCAGGGAGACCTCATTACAACCTTAAGGGGGCTGATAAAAAGGAGGGAGAGGGATTTTTGATACAAGCAGATGGTCGCAGGACCAGGGGCAATGGTTTTAAGCTGAAAGAGAGCAGAAGATTGAGGGCAGTTGGATTAGATGTTAGGAAGAAATTTTTTACTCTGAGGGGAATAAGGAACTGGAATAAGTTGCCCAGAGAAACTGTGGATGCCATATCCCTGGAAGTGTTCAAGGACAGGTTGAATGAGGCCCTGAGCAACCTGATTTAGTGAATGGCAATCCTGCCAATGGAAGGGAGGTGGAAATGAAATGATCTTTAAGGTCCCTTCCTACCCGAGCCATTCTACGATTCTATGACACAACCTGTTCTCATATATAGAGACATACTATACAAAACTCATATAGTATATAGTATGAATGTATCTGAAAAATCAGTCAAATGACCAAGAAAGAAAAAAGAAATGTGCTTCCACAGCACACTGGAGATTGCTGGGTTTGTCTTCATTCTAAGAGCTTCAGTTTAAGGGAGGAAAATTCTTAGGGGTACCTGGGGGGAGAAGCCATCAATTTTTGTACTTAGATTAAAAAAAATTAAAATTAAAGAGTAGGCTATACACTTAAAAAGCAAATAAAAATGTGGGGTTTTCTAGACAGCAGTACTTTGATAAATTCTTATTAATTAAGCTAATTTTATCTTAATGACTGATAAATTTATCAACCTCCTACAAATATTTCTTTCAAAATCTCACATATGCCCTATGGTGGTACATGAAAAAAGCATTGAAAGTAACCTACTCAAATAATGTAAAATATTTTTTTCCAAAGCCTGAAATGAGAAGGAATCTTAATTTTTACCTTTTCTAATGGTGCATTCTTGTGCAGGGAGGAGAGGAGACCCAGCTGCCTTTCTTTAGTATGTCTTCTTTGGACAGTGATTGCTCCTCTGCTGAGATTATCTCAGCTGGCCAGAGCATGGTGTTAACGATGCCAAGGTTGCAGCCTGGATCCTTACGAGCTGGACTCAATTATCCTTGCGGGTCCTTTCCAACTCAGAATATTCTGGGATTCTACATTCTTATCCTGACTGGTCCTTTCACCAGTCAAGAGTCTAAAAGGGATTTGGATCTCTCCACAGAGTCAAGATGCTGTGGTACCTAGAAGGAAATTACCTAGAAGGAAATTTGTACTGCTCAGACAGTATAAAACTCCTTGAGCTGGCTAAGCATCACCCCGAGGTCACTTTTGGGCTGATGTATATGCAATCACTTTTGAGTCTGAGCCCTTTTGTTACCTCTTTGCCTAAATGCTGCTATAAGCAGCAAAGCCAAATGACCTTCTGCCAGGCAAAGCAGGAAGGAAAAGAACACATCTCAATAGTTCTAGCCAGTGCAATGCAAATCAGCTTTTAGATGGCTTTAATCTGTAGTTTGGACTGGATAAATCTGAATGTGGCTTCAACTTTGGAGGCATTTGAAGGTCAACTGTACATCATTAGTCCATATTCAACTAATGGCTTTTCCTATTCTGAAAGGAAGAGAGAGATTTCTAGTGCTACTTCTGCATTTGTAAGTAAAAGGATGTATGAATTCTGCCCTTCAAGCAGCAAGTAGTCCTTATACAATGAATGTATGTGTGGTACTTTTAGATCTGGAAAGTAGAGGGAAAATATTGTGATAGCATGCAATTAGTATGGCACTCTTTTGATCCCATACTTTGAAAAAAGAGAGAGCATAGAAGAAGTCACTTATCTTCTTCAAGACCATCTTGAACATCATCAAATATCATTGTAACTGGCTGATCATAGTAGACATAAAGGAAAAAAGGAATTATTAATGCAAGTCTCTGACCAATGATGATGTCAAATCCATAACTTTATAGAATTTGGGATGAACACCAAAGAAAAAGCAAGCCTAGAGGGTTTTCTATGTTTAATTTCAAAGCAAACTGAATTTTCTAGCTTCCAGTCATTTTATTGAACTTCCACTTACATTTCTGTATTTTGGTAAAACAGAAGTTATTCAAGTACTTGCAACCACAAAAGTGTGAAGAGACCTAAGATCAATGTAGATTAAAGCTTATGTGAAATTTATGGAGACTCATTGACCCAAAGTCCAGGTCCTCAGTTTTGAGGCTTACTAAGGATTTCACTGAAATGCCCTTCCCATTACAGATCATAGCAATTTTTCCTCACTAGTAAAAAGACCATTATTATTTTTTCAGATGCATACTATTCCTGTCCACATCATTGGTGTGTCAGAAGAAAAGACAATACACGGTTTAGCCTGTCCATAGGTAGATGATAATCCATTGAACAGGCATGCTGCTAAGTCAGGTCATGTGCTGCTTTTTAGGGAGGAGTGGGAGTGTTCCTATCCCACACCACCATTAGCTAACCATAGACTCTAAACATATTGATAAAGCCCTTCAATCATCAGGAAAACATGTTAGGCTGCTTGAAATATCACAGGTGAAGGTATTGCCAAAATCCTCAACATCTCATCACCAATCAGTCCCCAAATTCCTTGATGATTCAATGAACTGCAGGTGAAAAAAAATGTTTAGTGCCCTCTCTTCTGATGATCCTTATTTGACTTTCCCCATTTGTCCAAGAATGACCACTAGAGAAAGTTTTTTTCAAGGGATTTTTTGACCACGTTACCAAACTTTGAAATGAGCCCATCTGTATGATTCTGTCTCTGGTGTCTGAAAATTTGTAATGAATTTATCTCACAGAAAACCTTAATTATCTTCTAGGATGTGTTTTTTTACTTCAGTTCTTGCAATATATTTGCTCTTTTGGATGAATTTACCACAGTAGACAAAAGAAGCTATTTACTTTTCAAATGTGTCATTGATTATTTTCTTTTTATGGGTAAGTATGATTTCTAACTCAAAAAAATTTTCAACAGGCATAAAATATTTTCATTTACCTCTGGTGGTGTGGTCATAGCACTACTAGACTTTAATTTAGGTCATGCAGTGGAAAGTAGACTCAATCATATTCAAGGGGACCACAGACACCCCCAAAATATTCCAGGTCAACCAGGATAGCAATGTCCTGTCTCCTGGAAACAGTGGCCCCTCATGGTCAAGAAAGGTCAGAGTTGATGCCAGTACAAGTTAAAACGCAGTAAAAATAATTAATACATTCTACTACCAATAAATTGAGTTTTATAAAAATAAAAAAAAATCTTATTTTGCTTGTTTTATATGCAGCTATTTTGTTAGAAAAAGCAACCAACAGAGCATCACACAGCCCAGGCTATGAACCAGATTTCCAGAATGTTATTTTATGTGTGCCTTGCAGACAAAGGTGCTAATCTAAGGAGCAGTTTTCTCACATGTGCTGTGTTTTCAAGGAAAAGGAGGTATCTAAAGATTCTTGAGAGGATTTTTCCTTCCTGCTTCCCTACTAACAGATTTTTAGCAAAGCATAGTGTTTTCCAGATATACATGTCAAAAAGCATGTATAGGGATTCTCTTTAACTGGAAGAAACTAGTTGTTTCTCTATCCATACATTTTAGCACATAAATCAGCTGTTTTTAAGAAGTGTTGGGAATGTAAAACTGTCTCCTTTTCTTCCTCTCCCCCCACCTCTGTCACAGGAGAAAGGCCAGTTTTCTTTACACATCCATTGCTTATTAAATTCATTCATTCTTATAGGCCTGACTAGCGTCCTTAGACATAATATCTTAATGTACATATGTTTTTAAGCAATGACTTGCCAATCTTAATAACATCACTAACTCAATTTGTTCTTAGAAATATATGGAGACCAAATACTAATGTAATAGGAAGTGGAATTAAAAACAAGGTGCCAGGACTATGTTCAGTTGTTAGCTTAAGGAAGTCCTGGTTTCATCATGCTTTCTCCATCTCTCCCCCCTTCTCACCTCACCAGAATTGTCAGCTGTCTCAGAATAGTGTAAGTAGTCCCTTTGTGAGGTACTAATGACCTTTTCTTGATTTTGAAGCTTACCAGGAGTTAAACAACTCGTGGATGCACATGTGCATCCGCTCATAAGATCAGTTTTCTCCAGCAAAATACATTGTAATTTTATGCAGTGTTTAATCATTATTCCTATTTTGCAAGAATATCAATAAAATGTGTTGTAATGTTTAAATAAAAGATATTCTCAACCAAATGATCATAGAAAGCATGTTTAAAAAGATGTCAGCTTACATTTATGCAAGTGATAGGAGCAATCCACACCAACTGGATGCAAACCACACAGATGGCTAGCAAGTCAGAGTATTTACAAACGCCTCGGATATTTTAACATTCTCACTCTTTCTACCTGCCACAGCAAATTTGAACTAGATTTTCCAGCTGCTGTCAGATCCAAATGCAAGAGTGTCCTTCATTACAAGCACCCCTACCAGGAATCCTTGGCAGTATATGTCTATCTTCCCTGTGTATTCTCTCCCCTGTAGCTTGCAATTAGTTGATAGAGTATAAAAGAAGGAGTGCAGAATGATAGAAGTGCAAATGCTTTGCCTTGCCTGGTGGAGTGTGAGGGTTTTTAGAGGCAAGTTGGATGTCAAAAATGGAGACAATCCCTCCCCTTGCCTAAAGAAACCAAAAACATTCAGGAATCTGTGCGTGTTCAGCTTCACGCATGTAATTATGTAATAGACTACAGTGATGAGTAACAGCTTGTATTTCGGTGTGGCAGAGGTGGTGTAATACAGTGTTTGAAAACATGGTTTTCTCAGTCCCATCCCAAATCACCACCTTCCCCTATGCTGTTTGCATTTCATGCAAACTTTCTGATTAGGCAGTGTTTTCTTCCAGTTTTAGGTACTCATTATAATAACTTAAGAATAACACCTAAATTAGGCCTATCACTGTGTTTTATAGTCATAGCATTCAGATGGTATATATGAGTGCCTTAACAGCTGTAATTGGCTTCTGAGAGGAGCCTTATTTTCAACCAAAACAAGTTTGTTGACTTCACTACTTCTGTAAACAATTCCTCCAACGACTCCTTTACTTCTGACACATATCAACAGAACATTTTGCTGTTGGCAAACTATCATTTAATGAAACATCGGGAAACTTACTATAACATTCATCTAAATGAATCTCTCATGCCTAAATGGGTAATATTGAAACATAAATATTTTTGCATTTGGGAGACTTTCTGTTGAGAAAACCACACATAAAATGGAAACTCTATGAGTAATGAGTGACAGTTCCTTAAAAGTTAATATTTTCTTTAATCTATTTCCATAACAGGAGAAGAGAAGAAAATACAGTGCTAAGCATAAGGCGTGCTTTTGGGATTAGAGAAACAATCTCTGCTAGTATGTACATCTCAGACCACAGGGAACAATACACACAACACAAACACATTTTTATTTCATTTAATCAAATATAGAGGTGTCTTAAATATTTTTTCTGTGTTATTAAAAGGATTGAGGGTTCCTTACATTTTCTTTTTTCTCTTCCTTTTTTTTTTTATAAAGAAAAGTAAAACTGCCCTTAATACTGGACTAGACTCTGTGATTGTCATGTAAGGTAATGAAACCATTAAATGCACAGTATTAAGAAGAGACAAGATGCAATTAGCCAAGAAATTACTCTGATCTCAGTGACATTTTCAAAAAATCATAATACAATATACATTGCAGGACATGATTGACAGTCTAATCCAGTTTTGATGGAACGTAGTCCACATACTGAAAGTAAAGCAGTACACGGCCAGATAAAGCTCACAGCTGTGAATCCCTGATATGTCCTTACAGTCTTGTCACCCAGGAAATTCCTCAGGTTTAAAAGATGATGAAAGTATCGACCATTAATGACAGGATCATCTCCTACCCTGAAATAAAATGTACTAATCCCTTTTGCTAGGTCTATGAATTCCTAATATAAATTATATAAACTGTAGTAATTCATCTCTGTTAGCACAGTTGTGTTTGGAAATTGTACAGCAGTCTTTGCCCTATTTGAAATGCCAGATGAAAGCAAGACATGTTCGTTTAAGCTGCAGCATAAAGTAATTTAACACAGGGGACAGAATAACTTCTGGATAATGAGCAGTATATATGTAAAAGAAGGAAGTTCTGAAGTTCTAAAGTGGCCTGATGGATTTATGCCTGATCTTAGAAAGAGGCAAAAAATGTAAATATAGGAAGTATGGTTAAATGCAGGTGCTTTGTTAGACATTTGTAAGATGATTTAATGATTGAGTCATACAGAATACATCCTCTAACTTCAAAGAGACATACAATGGTCATTTATGTCTTACAAATAATTTGGATGGTAACCTATCCATCATGTTAAAATAAGTAATGTGGATCACATTGGATTATACTGCAAGGGGGGGGGAAATAAAAAATTAATCTGAAGTGACATTTACAAACACATTTGAATTTCTGTAATCCATTTTTGATAGTGCATGGGCTGCATATGTCTATCAAGCTGGATTTGCAACCATGTGCCCGTGTGTCATCGACACCCATAGCATTGGCTAGACAAACAGTCATTGATGAAGTCAGATAGTTAGCCATCTAAAGGGCATTCAAGGCATCTGTAAATATCACAAAGCACAAGGCTAGACCTTGGATACTTTTCACAGAAGTAATGACAGTACACAAATGCAAGGCTATTAAAAGAAATACCTGGAATCCATGGATGTAAAGTAAAATTCTTCAATAACAGTACTTCCTAGTTTTAAGAGTAAAGCCAGTCGAGAGAGAATATTGCTAATGAATAATATTTTCCAAAAACCCATATTTGTTCTAGAGGTATTTTTTCAAAAGGATTCCGTGTTTTGTAGCCTTTTAACATTGTGCCTCTGACAAAAGTCTAGAGTAGAAATCACTGCACATACAGACAAAACAGAGTCCAGTGTTATTAAGGGCTCCGAGAACACTTTAGGAAGCAGAACATGAGAGACTAAATTCTTTTATGTCTGGCTAACATAGCTTTTGCCAGTTATGTTCAGAATCATTGCAGTGAGATCAAAAGCTAACACTACACTTAAGTTTCCACAACTTGTGGGATTAAAGATATCCCACAGGTATGATGGACTACAACCAATTCAAACTCTTCGAATTTCAGCAGGTTTCAGCGTAGCTTGAAATATGAACCAAACCAAAACTGATTGCATGCCATTCTCAAATCACCTCAGAGAACCCACAAAACCCTCCAAAAAACAGCAGAAATCTATTAGTCATTTGAAACATTCAAATAAAAATTCAATAGATAATGTCAGACCAAAAACCAGAACTCAACTTTGAACATCTACCCAAGCTTACATGCAAAGAGGTGACTAATGGATTATGCCACTTTGTGAGTCAGACTCAGAGAAATACTGCATTTCCATCCTGAGGATTTGATTTATTCAAGCTGGGTAGTACTAGAGATGAATACAACTGGGTTTGTAAGTAGCTTATATTAAATTCAAGGGGTTTTTTTGGGTTTTTATAAAGTTTACTAAAAGCTGCAATTTAATACTAAATTCTATTTTAAAGATGTTTGAATCCCAAATAGCCTCTGGATAATTTTCATTTGTCTATGTTCTATTTATTCAACACAGACATATTTTTTCATTATCTTATCTATCAAGACCTTGAACATTTGGAAATACTATTGACATAAAGCAGAATTAGAAAGCACAAAATACAGCATTAAATGACAAGATTTTATTGCAGTAGTGTACGTACAAGAATACACTTTAGATTACTATCATAACTAATATATTGCCATGCTGATAAGAGAATGGCAGAAAAAGAATGCTTCATACATTAGCAGCTTGAAACTAGGAATGTGATGAATATCTTTGATTTCACTAAATTTGGTAGTAATCAAGGGCCATCAGCAGCTCCTAGGAGGATCTCTGCACACCACAGCATCTCATCCTAGTCCAGAAACACTGCAAGTTAGAAAAGTGTATTATAAAGCAGGGCTGCTCATACTGCTCACAATATCTTCCATAAGTCTACCATGAGTTACTTCTTAAAACTCAGCAAGGCTTCCTCAGGGAGGATTTTTCTGTTTCTGTTCTGAGTCAGATACTGTGCAATCTTTACTCACTGTTATAAATTAGCTGTGAATGTGTCTTGCCTACACAGCTTCATGTCAGTAGCTTCTGTCTTTCCCCTTTTTTTAAAAATGAACAAAAATTGAAGTATATTTCATTCCAAATCAAGGAAAAATGAAAGAACACCTGTATTTCAAGGTCTAGTTTTTTCTTGTAATACGGGTTTTCCCAAGCAGAGAGGCAGAGGAATGAAAAAGAATGTCTTGTGGGTTTGTATAGCAGGTGCTTTTATGTTCAACAACAGTACAATTGTATTCTTTGTTTTTAAGTATAACTGTCTTTATTTGAGGTAAATGAAGATTATTGGCCCAAATTGTTTCAAATTGTTTTTGATTACCTATGCTATAATCTTTAGATGAACAGATATTCAGAGTTGCCTTTTTCTTTTCCCATGTGCACAATGTGATCATGGTTTTTCTATTTTTATTATTACCTAGGGAATATAATAAAAGAGGATAACTTTGATTTTAACTGTTTTAAAAGTAAACAAATATGTTAAGCTTTTTAAAAATAACAAATACATTGACATTTTTGGATGTTTTCCTAGGTTTCAGTACTTTGCCATTTATATTCAATTTTTAGGCAATCAGCTTCAATTCTGGCATAGTAATTTATTAGAGAATCCAGATCCCTTTGAGAAAAATCAAAACTGATGATGCCAGCAGACTCAACATGAGAGTATAATGCAGCTAGTTTGCTGTATGAGGATTTAAAGGGAGAGAAGAGGAAGATGCTCTGAAAAAATGGAATATTTTAGCGTGCGATGTGCTAACTGTGCAAACTTTATTTTTTGGCAATTTTAGATTTTTAATACATATAATGCTAAATGTTGTGATAAATCCTAAAGTTCTTTTAAATATAATTGTACACACTGCAAGTTTAATGACTGAATGTAATTTTGCATGTGTAATTCCAGCATCACCTATACTAAGTATCTTTTTTATATTTGTTTGCTTTTATTAGTCTTGTATGATCTATTCTTATTTCTGCAGCAAAATCACAACACCTAAAGCCATTATTTGTAAGTAGTTTTTATACAGCCTAAATTTCTGATATTAATAGCCTGATAATGAAGAAAATCTTAGGTGTTGCTACCATCAGTGGTGAAGTAAACAAATTTGCTCCAAGGCTAAAAAAAGGATAATCAGAAATGCTGTTTATGTTCAATTCAGGAGGTAATGCCCAGTGTTTGCATTTAGCCCAAACTCCTAACTCCAAATGTTATTTTTCTCTTTAAAAAATTCAAAAAAATATGTATTTACTGTGTTCTGAACCATCAGTGATGTAGCATATACTACTACAGACTTGTTGATGTGATATTTAAGGTGAGAAAAAGACTAGAGATTGTCTCTAGCCAAACATAGGTAATAATAATTCACAGGATATAGTGCCTGACATTTTCAAAGCTCTGTATAGTCATATGAAAAGCATTAGAAAAACATGAAAAGAATAAATTGCTCTCAGTCTAAAGGGATTCCGTGTGCTTCTACAATTAAAAGAGCCTAGTGGAAGACCCGAATGCTGTTTTTTGGAGGACAGGTGTGTGGGGGGAAACCTTGTCCTCTTAAAGACAACGTTAAATATTTCCTAAGATTTGAAATCACTTTTTGGAACATCTGTTATGGCTAATTAATGACTTTAATTTGCTTTAAGTTGTGTACTTGGAGATGAATAGTGCGCGATAACAAGGCGAGGCTTTGTGAGGAAGACCTTTGGTAGTCTATACAGTGTGCTGCCTCATTACAGAGCTAGTTATCTGCGGGAAGTCTGACATTGAAAGGTACTACACGTCCCATAACACCCTCCCTTAACTGTGATGATTGTAGTTTCTTCCTAAAAGTGATGATTAGGAGAGAGAAAAACAAAACTGAAAGCTGTATGAATATTTCATGTAAATGTAAGCAGGCACTTACTGGACGCAGACCTTGATTGATGCCAGAGTGCCTCTAAATGCCTTGACATTGAAGGCTTTAGACTTCCCTTTCCACAATGACTGCTTCAAGAGCTACACTTAATAGAGGAATATAGCTGTATTTCACTGAAGAGCTCTTTATTACTGGCTGATATTAAACAAGACCACGAGGCTTAAGTTTGACTAAGTGAATATAGCTACAGGAGTTTGTGGATATCTAAATGAGAGAAGATAGTTAAGATTTCTTCTCTCTCTGTCTTCCTGTTCTGTAGCTCAATTGCTTGCATCAGTTTTAAATTCCTTCCTATGAAGAAGTGAAACAGCAACATATGAGGAATAAGCCATAAATTGCTCTAGAGTACCTCTGTTCAACAAAGTACCAAATGGAAATGTCTAAACAATTTGTTACAAGGAAGCAAGTGTTTTTCAAACATTTTAAAATTGATCTAATTATTCAGATTTAAAAACTTAGAATTTAAAAGTTTTTTCCCAACAAGAATTTTGAAATGCTGTTGAAACATTGATCGAAGAGAAAAATACCTATTCTTTCAAGGACTGGTTTATCTTTTGCTTTCATAGTGATAAAAATGTTTCTGTGCATGTGCTATGTAAGAGCCCAATTCTGTCATACTTTTGAAGTGGCCTCTTGAAAAGAGAGTGGCCTTTTTTAGTGGAATAGTAATGTATGCAAATAGTTTAGGAGCTGAAATCAGTGTTGTAAAGAAATAGTCTTTCAAAATCAGTCAAATGAAGGAACCATATTTTGAAAGTTGACAGTGAGATGTTTCATGGTGAGTGTGAGATGTGATCATAATATGTGCCTACCATGTTTTATTAATGGACAAATCACCCTTTGAAAAAACCTCTATGACTACCATACAATTTCATCAAGATTGTGGACTACACTTTGCAAATACTTAAAATTTTAAGCCTGATTCATAAAGCTCCTAATTTCCAGATCTGATTCATTTAGGCTGAAATTTTAATCAATATGTTAGTAAAAGAAATTGAATGATTCCTTACCAGGAAACATCCATCCCTCTGTTTTACACATTAAAAAGCACTTCTGTTTATATCACCCCTCTCAAATCTAGTAGACCATCAACAGGAGGGCTGGTGGATCACATTTTTTTTCCCCACACAGGTTCCCTCAGGTGCATTAAAGACTGAATTGACCCTTCCCAAGAATTCATGCAGAGGTGTGTTCTTAAAGCTCTGTTCTTCCAGTAAGTTTGTTTCTCAGGTGGTTTGAGAAAAGAAACAGCTGAGCTGGTTTTGTCCATTGTTATCACAAAAGCTTGAGGAAGTTTTCCATAGCTTTTCCACCTAATTGCTAACAGAAGAAATTAAGTGCTTTTCTTATACTTTTTTTTTTTTTTTTAAATCATTGCAGCATATCATCTTCTTTGTGCTAGATTTGGATAGTTTCACTTAACTTGTGTTTTGACGTGAGATATACAGTAGCTAAAAAAATTTTATTTTTTATTAAAATTATATTTTAATTTTTTTTTTCTTATGTTGCGCTGTAAAAATATAAAACAAAAAGGAATAGGGTTTCTTCTAAATAAATGTGCTGGACCTTGGCTGTTTATAGGGTATTGAATTACATGTAAAAAGAGATTTTTAGCTGCCTTCTTCATACTGATCATATCTAGTTATGATTTCTTCTGAAATAAGGGACCTGCGTTCATTTCTGTTGAAGTAAGTAGGACTTTTCTCTATTGGTCTAGCACCAACTGGCTTAGTTATACTGGCTAGCTTATTTTCCAAATTGTCACATAGTTGCCAGAATGTGTAGAGAAATGAAGGGTATCTCTAAAGTAAAATTGCAGGAGATGCCACATGCCAGCCATTGCAATGTGATTTCTATTTTGCAATAATACTTGTAAATTGCTGATGGCTGTGTACCAGTTAACAAGGTTCTGTGCCCTTTCCAGCTGTGAGTGGTCCTTATGTGCCTGCTCATGCCCACATCTGATTTTGTGTGTTACTGAGCTGACCATATATTTTAAGAACGCTAAAGCCCATATAAAAAAGCACACTTATGCCCATACCAAAATGTCATACAACGCTGATTTTAAGCTTGTGCAGGTGTGACATGGCAACAGAGTGAGCTAACAGAGCAAAAGTGAGCCGTGGCAATGTTACAGCCTGATTGTTTCTAAGCAGGTGTAGTGTGCAGTATTTTTGATGCTCTGGTGAGAGAGGGAAGACAAGACCAGGACCACAAAGCCACATGGAAGGACTTGAAAAGCGACAAGTTAATTAATATTGGATCACTTTGTTATTAAAAATAAATGCAGATTTAATCTTAACATTTCATAATCAGTCATGCATCTGACTTGAATAACTGTAAACTTGGACTCACATCTTTGTGCACTAAGGCTCTATTTACCTACAGATGCAGCCAGGTCCCGTGTGTCTCGAGCAAAGGAGTGAAGTCACTCCTGCTACCTGCTGGAACGACAGGTAGATGGTTATTCAGGCAAGAGCAGTAGAATTTTGATGCCACTGTTAGATATTTATGAAAAGAGATGCATTGAATTTTATCTCAGTAGATCAATTTTCAGGACAGAGTTCTTAACAGTGTATTCATAGGCTGGGTACAAAACCAATTTTATCTGCTTCACTGGTGTGTGAACTGTATAAGGAAAGACATCTCTTTACTCTCTGATAGCTTATCTTCCCTGGTGACCATTTATGCGTGCTCTTGTAAATATACATATTTTACAGAAAAAGCTCTTTAAACTATCCTTCGAGATGACCTTGAAATAGAAGCATTTGAATCTTCCAGGAAATTAACAGCAAAGTCTCTTTTGATAATGACTGGTAGGGTGGGAAATGCCACTCAAAGCAGAAGTAATAATCAGTGCTGCAAGCTATTTAATAGTACAGGTCCATGACAGAATAAGATTTTTACAAGGAAACACACAAAAAGAAAAATATACCTACTCTTCCATCCCTGAAAAGTTTCTTAAGAACTGATGCATTTTTCGAAAATCATTGTTTGGCAAAGTAGTGCTACTGTTTAAAAATATTTAAAGTAAACAACAGGGAAAACAACCAGTGGGGTTTTTTTTTGTCCTGTTAGGCATATAAACACTAACTATACTTAGTTCTATGAATAGAGAAAATAATTACACTTTTCCATGTGATACACTGAAAGCATGAAAATATTTATCATGGCAACATAAGGCTTTTCTTACATCTTAGTGTGTAGTTCACTGTCATTATTTCATTCCCTTTTGTTTTCCACTTTGTTTTCTCACTTTTCCACCAAACAAAGCTTCTTGCAGATTAATCCCTCCAATTAAAATTATAGGTTCATACATTGTAAATATGTATGTGGAGTGAACATTGATATCACCTCGCTTATATCCACTGCCCTTACTTATAAATAAATCCATATATTCTTTTTTTATCTATACATAAACAGAATTATAACTCCATGCCCAAATTCCCTCACACAGATGCACACTATAAAAATACTCTTCTCTATAAATGTCTTCAGGCATACGCACTTTTGTCCCTAACAAATGTATGCTTTGCATGTGCACGTGCACATTTCACAGAGCACACTTTCCTGTGTTCCTCGCCAGCCCACATCAAATGCCTCTAGTTGCTTTTTCTCATGCTGTCTCTTCAAAGATGCCTATATAAAAATTCTCTCATTTCTCTATGTCTATAGCTTGTACTATTCATAGAAATATTCACTTTCTGTACACAAGCACACACAATCCTTACTGCATTCATTATGTCCATGTACAATCTTTTGTAGCAGCAGCTTGATTAACCAGGGACTCATGTTAAAATTTTATGGGTAGGACTTTGAAACACACCTCTACAATACAAGGTATTCCCTTTTAACTTCACTAACTGTGTCAAAATAACTCATAAACAGTTTAGCAAATGCAGAGGAAAGAAAGTAAAAGATAAATGACACAACAATAATTGACTCATTGTCAAAAATGACTTATTGTCATTTTGCATTTTTGAATTGGCACCATTACTGTGGATTTTAACATTTTTGAAAATATGAGAAATCAAAGACAGGTTGAGCAGTGACCGGGACAGGCACCCAGAGAGGAACATAGAGGTATTGCTTGAAGTTGTAGGAGAGACAAAGCTTTGACTGGAACTCAAACTTGCAAAAGATGCCAGGAATAACAAGGAAGGCATTAGTACATGAGCAGCAAACCAAAGTACAAGCTGTGGGTCCACGGCTGAACAAGTTAGTATAAGCTGACAGGTCAATTAAATATGATACAGAAAAAGCTGAAATACTAAATGCTTTCTGTGCTTTGGTGTTCAAAGTTAGCCCCCAAGTCTCAGTGCCAAGAAGCAACAGCAAAGCAACAGTGAACGAGTGAGTGAAGAAGAGAGTTAAGAGCTAACTGCAGCTTTTGAACATATGAAAGTTGATGGGACCTGATGGGCTGGGTCTGAGGGTGCTCAGAAATTTGTCCAAAGTCTCTCTGTTTCACCTCTGAAAGGTCACAGCGAACAGGTCAAGTTCTCAATGGTTGGAAAAGTACAAATATACACCCACCTCCCAAAAAGGAGATCTGGGAAACAGCAGAGGTGTCAGCTTTAAGTCAGTCCCAGGACACATTATGAAACAGGCCCTCATAGAAGCTGTTGCCATAAACATGAAAGACAAGACAATGGGGAAGACACAGCGTGGGCTGGTCAGTGGCAAATGACTGATCAACTGATTGCCATCAGTGATGGAGTAACTTGCTCAGTGGATGAGGGCAGAGCAGAGTTTGCCATCTGACTTCATTTCAACAATACAGTTGACACAGCTTCTGTAATTCATTTCAAAAACTACACTATGAAATGGGTCCTAGTCTATAAGGACTATGTCTGTCACACAAAAGAGTGGTAGCAACCATTTAAGAAAGGAAGTAAAATCCATGAGTTTGTCTCAGATATGCCATCATTGATATATTACATCTACCTAAACAATTTGTTAAGCTTTTCTAAATGTTTTGGGTTTTATTCTCATTCTTAGTGAAAAGCTGTGGATTTTTAATGCTATTCATGAATATAGATCTTAAAAAGTGTACTAGTCGGAAAGAAAATATTTGGGAAAGAACACCAGATATTTTTGTCTGTTTTTATCAAAAGAGCTAGCTATCACTAATATTTTTCTTTTTAGTGAAAAACACTGATTTATCTAAGGCAGAGTTGCTAGGAATCCATCTGATTTACTTATGATTTCATTCTTTAGATGGAGATAAGACACAACAATTCATAATAACCAATAAACCAGTTATTTGAGGAGTAAGGAACTCATATACAAGTTCTTGTGCCAAATCAGTCAGAACAAGGACTTTTACTTCTATATGTGCACCAAATACACCTACAGTTGTTTAACTCAGAAATAATAATATTTTCTTTCATCTGTGTTTCGAACTACGATAACTCCACATAAAAGCTCCTTCTCAAAGGGTAGGCAAAAAGCAACCCTACAGGAAAAAAAGGCACTGAGGGAAAGTGAGTTTAGGCTGTGATAAATGTGCTACTCTGACTCTTGTTCAGTTACAAATACCCCTTTCTACTGATCACTGATGATACTGATGGTTGTACACTGGGTTCTATAGGCTTTCAGAAATGTTTTGATGCTGACCTTAGACTAGGTTTACATTGTGTAAAAGAAGTGTAAAATTTCAGTCAGCTTAACTTAAAACACTTCAGAGGTAATCATTGGAGCTACATTCAAGCAAAGGTAAAGTGTGTCTAGGTGTAGACAGAGTGTATGAGATATTTTGCCTCTAGAACTAAATTCTGAATTATTTCAAATTTATATTACTTATGAAAGCCCGTATTTTTAAAGTGAATCCTTTGTGACATTCAGAAAATTTTTAGATTTGCATAGCTAAAAGCAGTGAACATCAGTTTAAAATATAAAAAAAATACTGCTTTTTGACATCTCTATTTTGAGGTGGCATCAACAAATATTCAGGTATAGAGGCAGAACAGATTTTCTTCATTACCAGTTGCATGGATTATCATAGACTAACTGTCATTGCTATGTTATTTGTAAATCTGTTTTTAATCCAGCAGCACCATATTGCTAATGATTGAAACATCTACCAGCGGAATCTTTACTAACAGCAGAGAAATGCCATGAAATTGATTTTAATTAGGCTTTGGAAAAAAGGAATTATGTAGAATTCAAAATCCATTGTTCAAGTCATATGCCAGCCAAGCTGTGTAAGAGGTTTATACAGCTAACTGGACATTAGGGACCCATGTTTGTGTTCAGAAATGTAATAACCATTTAATAGAAAAATGTAAGGGATATGTTCACTCACAGCATATCTATCTAGGTAGTGATTTGATTATGATTATAATTGTAACCAAGAAAACAGACAAAAGCAGAGGCCAAATTTTGTTCTCCAGAGCAAAGTTCAAAAGGACTATAGGGATTATTTTCAGAGACAAAGAACATTTATCTGCATCATATGTTAAATATGCCTGCATCACTGCATGTGAACATTCTATGAAAATATGGTTGAGATATACTTAAAATCAGGTCCATTCTTGCTGAAAAATAAAAATCAGAAAGCAAGTTGTTGGCTGATATACCATGCCAGATCCAGAAACCAAAGCCAGATGCTTGATGTATTTTAAATTTTTTTAGTAGCCTATGAGAAAAACAAGCAATTCTCCATATAAATGCTTTTCCCTGGCTAAATGACATGCATTTTTAGGTACTAAAATATTGCCATCAAAAGCTGAATAGGCATTGACTTTTCTTGCTGATCTACAGGTACATGAATAACTGACCATAATGAGTACAACATCAAGAATTATGACATACACAACCTAGCTTAAAGATTTTTAAGTTTCCAAGTGAAGTCTCAAAAAACTCATTTTAAAAATACAAGACAGTGCAGCTGTTTAAATGAAGAAAATGTTCTGAATTGCAATAGGAGAGCCAACTTAGTAAGATTTTTCTCATTGAAATGTCATTGTTATTTAGAAGAATACTGAAACACTTATTAAATTTATTGCACTTATGTTTAAACAATTATTTCCACTTCTGATGGTTCAGAAATTCTAACCCCAGTATTTTTTTTCTGCATATTTTGCTACAGGATCTTGCTGGAACTATTTGGAAGATTTGCTTTGGATAACCAAAGCTGTCTTTTGAGTTCAAGATTTATTGTGTTTATTAACCATAGTTCATGATAAACAAATGTCAAAGTCAATTATGTAGGAATTATGTCTTCCAATCTAGTGAAAAAAATTTTAGACTGCTTCAAAAGAAAACGAATGGGGAAAAAAGACAAGGACAGAAGGCAAGTAAAAAATAGAAGGCCCAGATAGAGGTTAAAATCATCACCTGGTAGAGTGAAGATCCAAGTATTTAAAGATGGTAATTCCTTCTGATCTGGAAAGTCAATTACATACTGGGACTATTAAAAGCAGTTTTAAATGTCAAGTTTGAACATCCCCAAGGATGGGATTTGCTGAACCTCTCTAGAACCTGTTTCAGAAGTGCTTCACTTCTCTTACTGGGGGTTTATTTCCACGTAATATCCAATCCAAATTTGTCTTGCTGCTGCTTCCAATTGCTGTGATTCATTTTTGTATGCATACTTCTCTCCTCTGAGAAGAGTTTTTCTTCCTATTCTCCATAACTCCCCATCAGGTACAAAAGACTGCAAACAGAAGCCTGTCAGCCTCTCAACTGCAAGCCAAACAAAGTGGCCTTGGCTTCTGTGTATGTTTGTGTAAATCATATGTACGTGTGTACATACCAGGTACTCCAGTCTCATACCTGTCTTGGTGAGACAGGTATGAGAATCTCCCCTGTTTCTCACTCTCAAGGGAACAAAACAGGACACTGCACTACTCCAGGTCCAGCCTCACGGACTCTGGGCAGAAGGGAATTACCATTTCTCTTTGTCCCACAAACTTCATTCTTACCAACAAAACCCCATCAGTGGTTGGTGGCATTGCCTCAAGGGTGTGTGCCTGTTCCATGACCAGGTTGCTGTCCATCACAGCCCACAAACTCCTGCTGCATTGCTAGTTAGTCTGTACATATACTGTTGGGTGGCATTATTGCGTTTGAGGAAGGATTTTGTATTCTTCCTCTTCTTTATACAACTGGGAAAGGTTTCAGTAAGGACTTCCTTAACATGCCCATTTTTTTCTTGAAAGTGTCCTATAATATCCTTGGATTAAGACAGCATGGTGGAGTCATTTGGTCTTAGCACCTAAAAAAATTCGGAGCAAGTATATCTCTGCTCTTTCTACAACTTTGACACAAACAGTCTTTCTACCGTTTTGATATTTTATTTAGCAAAGCTTTGGAGGGGATGTAACAGAATATCCGATTTTAGAATAACAGATTTTTTTTTATTATTATTGCTAAGACTGCCTTCTTACAAAAGCATTTAATCCAATATTCCAACCAAGGGTAGCCCTTTTAAATATAACACAGACAGGCAGCTGCTGTCTTAAAATGCGAGTTTTAAAACCATCTGCTATCAGTGACATCTGCCCATGTTCCAATTGGTAAATGCTCTTCCTTTTTTCATGAAACTCTGCTGCTTTTTCTCACCTATTGCAAAAATATCATACAAGCCTGGCACTATTAGAAGAGCTTCCCATTCATTTCTATTGCAAGCCCACAAGAACCCGTGGATAATGTCACTGTTTGGCAGCTGGCTTTGCATATTTACATATATATGGATAGATGGATTTTCTTTTCAGTGTTAATTTGAAAAGGAATTTAGAGAACTGACACACAGAACTTTGGTACTAGCTTAATTTAAATTGTTGAAGCAAAATAAAATAGCAATCTATCAAGTCAGTCCTCTTAGGCAGATTTTTCCTTAGAGCAAAAATGACCATCTTGGTAAGTCAATAAATCAGGTCTCAGTTCAGTCTGTGCAGTCTCTTTGGAAGCAGCCCTGTTACACAGATGAAACTGAGGGCCCTTTGCACATAAAGCTTCTCCCAAAAACATCTAGGGAAATGCTTCGCCAGTGTTGGGCAGTGCTGCAAGACAGAGCAAAATACATTTCTATCACAAGGCTTGTATCAGTATGACTTCTGTTTGCAGAAGCATTTGAGTCCAAAAATGGTAGCATCAAGAAGCACATAAATCACTGAGAAGAGGAAGCAATGTTCTCTAACATTGTGGAACAGAGCATATCCATAATCATTATGAATGAAGGGAGAGGGGGGAGGTTGGGAAGGAGGAGCAAAAAGCTACAAAAAACACAGTATCTTTATTGTGTCAGTAGTCATGGTCCTACTTAATTTTACCTCAGGAAATAGATAAAAAAAAAACTGTACAAATAATGAGTATTTCACACAACAAAGATGATCAAAAATTTTGATGCCAAGATCTCTTCAAGCTGCTTGTGAAAACTCTTAATAAGTTGATATACTGGCCTAACTCCTATTTTCAAGATTCAGTTTTCCAACTTGCTCTACCTTTCTAAGAACTCTTTAAAAATCGTTCTTCTGTTCATTAATTTTCAAATTAAATTTGAAATTAAATATATTATTTCCATTTCTCCTCAGTGTGCTTTACCACATATTGCAAATGCTGTGGACAGAGATGAGTAGAGTGTGCAAACATTTTTAAAAAAGAAAGGGTTTCTGTCTAAATTTAGACCTTTAAAGGAACCTTGAGTATTTTAGACTATATAAAAAATTACAGTTTTTACTTTGTTGACTGGACAAAGGCAAATTATGAACGACTCCAGAAAAGAAGAATTCGTAGCAGGAAAGATGAAAGACCCCTGAGTGGGAGAGGTACTAATGGCCTTTACAGTAATGCAGCAGCAAGAAACTTAATTCCAGAGAGCTTTTCACAATTCTTTTAATATTTCTTTTTCTTTATCATAGCATAATACCTGGCCTGACAACAGAAATGTTAACATTTAGGGCTCTATTCTTCAAAACGCCACGCTCTATTAACACTGTTTTTCTCTGGGATTTACCCTGTCAAAGAAGGAATCACCAAGGAGTAAGGTCTATGGTTGTCTTTTCACTAAATCCCTCTTCTCAACGATGCACAAATGACTAAGTACTTTTGGTGCCACTTCAAGACAGAAAGTTAAAACAGGTCATTCTAAGGTTACAGTGGTAGGAGTATTTTCTTGCGCATGCCAGGTGTTCTATATGCAAAACAAACACCAAACTCTCAGGTATTTAAAAATAAAAAAGCAGGTAAGTCATAAGTGCATGAGGGCAGCTCTTCCTGCTGTCACCTTGTTTAAAGGCATTTGGCTACGTGCAATTGCACACGACAGAGTTCCTCACACAGCCACGCTTGTTTTCCCTGTACCTCTGATGTATGCTAACATGGGTGTCACTCTTTTGGTTCCTTCCAGGACGTGCAGCTGTGCTTTGCTAGGGTTCTGCAGCGATGCAGAGGTGCCTCACACCCAGCAAAGGAAGAGATGAGGATCCTCAGTGGGTCCCAGGTGAGGCCCCAGTGTTGCCTTGTGGGTTCCCACGCGGCTGTGCTGCCTCTGTTTGCACACAGTGACACACCTGGGCTGCATGCACTACAGGGCTTACACAGAAACTGGCTGGGGGACCAAAAAAAATCACAGCAGAAGTCAAATTAGGAGGAGCTTATTAATGATGTTGAATTGTTTTATAGAGTGCTGAGCAAATACTGGGTTTGCAAAATGAAGTTGGAAGGTTTACTTTTATTGTCGTTTGACTGATACATATGGGACTGTGTTTGGACAGAGGTTTTTGTGCTTCCTCCAGTAATTATCAGATGCTTCCTTATCAGATGCTATGAAAAATGGGAAACATGGATGTGAACCTGTGGGGGAAACCTGTGTGTGAGCAGCTACATGCAAAGATAACTTCAAGATAGGGACATAAACGTGAATACGATTTACTTGAAAGTTACTCCCTTTCCATTTCAATCCTTGAATTTCCTATCCTTCAAAATATTATTTCTGCTAAAAATATTTCTTTGGGTAGAATCTAGGATTCAACAGTTACATGTAGGCTTTGAAGACTAATTTTTGGACACTTATTTTCCCCTACAAAGTAGTGGAAAAAACTCTTTCTTACATCACTTTTATACTGGAAAAATGCTGAGCAACAGTCAACTAAAGTGCTTCCTGTTTTGTATAAGTAAGAAGCAATTTGGACCAGCTATTTAGATGCAAAGATACATCTTAAGGAGAATATATTGGAATAAATTGAGAGATTCTTAATAAGGGAAGAGAGGTTGCACTTAATAGAAAGAGCATATAGAGACCCTGACTGTGGCTAATGTGCATAAAAAATTCAGCCTGTCAGATCCTCACTTTTCTAATTCAGTAATCTAAATAATTTATTTGACATTTTAGCTCAAGATGACCTTTCTTGGGAAAAAATTACTGTTTTAAACTTTTAGCAAGTGCAACCACTGCAGAGGAATGCTGTTGAAGTCTGCATTTTCCCAAATGAATAAAGGTTAATCTTGTACAGCTCAAACACATTTTTGACCCTTTTAAACAAGTTCACAAAAGTAATTTAATTTTTTTAATATAATTTCAATTATATTGCAATATTTGTGTTAAATGAGCTTCCTCCCTCCCTCCTCTTTTTTGTCTGTTGCTCAGAAGCCATTACCTATGTGTTCTGATGGACTTAGGCAAAGGACTTGTTTCGAATGACTAAAGGTGCCATTCTACCAAATGTTACTTATAAAGAAAGATCTATAAATCAAGTGAAAATACATGGTAGATTAATAGGTGAGTAGGTTAAAACAGCCACAAGTAATAGCAAAAAAATGACTGTCCAGAGGTTCTCAGTTCCCAGATTGGTCACTTGACTCAAGTAATCAGCCTCAGAGCAATGCCGCAAAAAATGACCACGTGTGTCTGTCCCTGGATTCTCTTCCTCTTACTAAACAATTTTGCAGAGGGCATTTCAATGGTTCTACTAAAGGACATTTAGTGTAATTTTACTTGACTATTTCTGATAATTTATCTAAATTTCTGACAGGTCACTAAAAAAATCTTTCAATGTAAGGATTAATATACCCCCAATTGTACATAATAAAGGCTATAATTCTCCCAGGGTGTTCAGGTGACTTTATAGGGGTACATTATTTATTGTCAAAAATGTGAATTTGCTAGAATGGCTGAAATATCACAAAGGTTTCAGAGTCTGTGCAAAATCTGCAGTGCAGCTGTCAGCTATGAGGGGACCTAAGAGTAACCAGCTATCAAAGAAATGGATGACCAGCCTTATTTGAGCCTCTCATGAGATAAAAGTGCAGGGTTTAGTGTTGTGTTCCAATTAGATCTTTTTTCCCCACATTTTTTTTCTTCCCCTAATTTGCATAATTCGTGTAGTTTCAGATGATCATATTACTCATATTGGTGTGCAACTGGAGTAATTTCGGTGTAGTCAGTATAAAGCTAGTGAAAGTTTGATGTCAGAGGAGAAGCAGTACACTCATCTCTGCTGTGATATTCTCTCCTCGTGTCTCACTGATGTCAGTTAGTGCTTTCTTTTCTGACATAACAGTGGGGGTTTGATCTGATACGCCCGCACATACCAGTCAAAAACTGCTACAAAAACAGGGAGCTGAATGATCAGTGAGGCTTATGTTCCTAAGGCATTTTGGCAGTTTAAAAATCCAATGTAAATGTATTCAGCCTCTTACAGGCTTTCAGTATTATTAACTCTTAATTAACAGTACTGGGATTATCTATCTTGCAGATAGTGTTAGAATTGCAGATGCAACTTAGTTTGCAGGAGTTTATGATGTCAGGTGTGATACTACATGGAAGGTTCTGTATTACTTCCAGGGACCACCTGTCACTAGAAGTGGCGTGGCTGCTCTTGTACCACACACAGAAACACCTAGGGAGCCCTTCAACCCTTTGTGCCATGCTAAAGCATGGAAATCCAGCCTGCATTGCTCTTCCACACATCCCAGTCACAGGAAGCACCAGGCAAAGCCACCCCAACACTGCACAAGGGTGAGTTTGTCATAGCTCTGGCTAATTCATGAACAGTTGAACACTGCATATGTGTCTATTACAGTTGCTCCATTAACCAGGAAAATGCAGACTGGACTTACAAGGCAGCTAGCCCCTGTCAGTGTTTACTTAAGGCATGCCCACCGCTGCCTTAAGGCATCCAAGTTTACAGAAGGCGAGGTACAGTTACTGGATAGGCAGCATTTTATGCTTGCTTGTGTTTCCCTATCCCGTGTGCTTTCAGCAGCTCTCAGCCTTCTCAAGCAGATGACCAGACAGCACAGCCTCATGCAGTGGAACAGTATGGGACTATAGTTTGTGCAGTTCATGCACCATATTTGGATGGTTTGCACTTTATCAAAATGTAAAACGTCATGGAAAAAGAGGAATAGTGAAATTCACAGCTCTTAGACAGCGACTGCTCCACTGTTAAAATTCTCCAAGAAAGAAAATCTTCCATTTCACAGTCTTAATCAGTGCTATTCAGTCTGAAAACTGACAAAAGGGGACTGATTTGGAGTAAATTAAATTGGACTAATAGGATTCAATTGATAATTCAAAACTTTTATTATTAACATGTATTATTAACAGGAGAAAATGTTTTGAGCACTTTTCTGGGTAAAGCTAACGAAAGGGAACTCTGAGCAGTAAACTGCATATTCTGTCATACGAATTTCAGTCCTATTTGGCATGATTGCAGAGTGAGTGACTGTATGAAAGAGCACTGGTATATTGGTTTTGGGAAAAGGGGAGTCCTGATCTCTTGCCAAAGCTGACCTGAAGGTGATGTCATTGATTACTAGGGGCTAGTCCTGGTTACTTTTTCTGTTTATCTTGTGCTAGCTTTGTGTCTTCCTTTCTGCATGTAAATAATGTATTATTTCCTAAACCAATGGGCAGTATTACATTGTTTTAAAAGTATCATTTAGATTTAAAGTGTCCATAAACAAACAATAAGTCTCAGCCAAGGTTTAAGTTTGAAGTTATTTGTTCTTTAATTTTAGAAATGTGTTTTTCACTCATGATTGAAGTATGAAGCCACTGTAGCTCTCTGTTCCACAAATACCTTGATAAAAGCAGGACTACTCATTTTTTTTCCTCTAAGCTCTGACTGGGTTTTTTTCTTATGTAAATTGTTATCCTGTAGTCCATAGGCTGAGATCTTAATGATTTCTCAGGACCTCAAGTCTGGATCTGAATTAGCAAAGATTAAATGCTTGTTCCTCTCATTTCCAGTTCTCTATAACATCTAGATTTTCTGTGTTGTAAACACATTGCTGTTTCATGCAGTACCAAGGCTCTGGGAATGACTTTGTAACAAAGTTATAATGAAATTATGTTTAAATCTCCTTCCTTGTTTCCATCCTCATTATGCAAATTACATGTCTTAAAACTGTCTAGTTATCACTTATAAGTTTGGCTAGTTCTGACATGACTTTTCTTGAAAGATATTTCTAAACATTTTTTTTTCCAGTTTTATTTTCTTTACCCTTATTTTTTTCCTATGCATTTGTGATGACCATGAGTTAAGTAATAGTGTCTTGGTGGTGATGTGGCAGATGGTGATGTTTATTCTGAAGTTATTTAATAGATATCCCAGTAGTCTTCACAGGGAGAAAAAAACACCAAGATATAAAAGGACTGGTCTGCAATGCTTTTGGATACGGATGCTCAAGAGCACTTCTTGGTATTCCTGTATCCAATTCATTTAGCTGTGCAACCAAATTGTATTGAGGAAGATGGCATTATTCAACCAGTTTATTTCCAACAGGCAATCAAAATATGGAATTCTCAACTGACCAGCCATTAGTTTCCATGCAGTACTGGGACTCCTCCCTTAGAGAAGATAAAATGCAGATAAAGCCATTTGTCAATTGAGAGAACAGGAGCAAAATATTACCACTTGACATGAACTCACAAGAAGGAAGCCAACAAATCTATTCTGTCCCGCTGCACAAGAGGGAAGGATGTAGTCCTGGTTTGTAACAGGCACACCCTGCATTTCTGAACACCCATTAAAATCTCCATTGTCCCTTCGGTGTGGTGCAGAGATATGACCTTACATTTGAGGGCAGCATGGTGCTCAAAGGTCTGGCACGAAGGACAGTTAGAAGCACAATAGATTGTTATCTGCTGCTCCCCAAATCATTTGGTTAAGGTCAAGAAGCTGCTAGTAAACACATAGTATGATTTCCTAAAAGGCATCTCATTCTTTATCCCACTGAATGGCACCGTGACACATAAAGGTCAACCTTAGTGACCATTAAACAAGCAGCTGCTTAAGACTGAAAAGCAAAACTGGTTTCCAGATGCAGCTGGGAAAAGGCTGTAACCAGGAACTCTGAACATTCCTGATGTCTAGGAAACACAGGGACCTTAATCAGATGCTGAATCCCAATAGTGTGGCTTGAGCTACACGTTGTAAGTCTGCATTGTATGTTTCAAGCAGCTTATCAGGTTAATATTGTACAGTATTAAAAATGCTGTTCTGTATTAAAATGGTCATTAAAGTGATAGGAGTCCGAAAATTGTGTCAGATCCAGGCTTGTCATATGACTGTATCTCCTATAATGTGAAAATTCAACAAAAGAATATATTGTTCAATTTCCAGACACTGTGTTGTTTTTATGAAACTGTAGTAAAACTAATTTGTGGCTCAAATTACAACAATATTCATAACTGACATATTTGTGGAGTACAATAGGGGCATTCTTGCATTTTGCTGCTCATTGGTAAAGAGCACTGTCACAACATCTCTACTTGGCAATGTGGGCACTGCTAGTGTAAAATCTGAGTCCTTTCACACAGCTCAAATTTTGGTAGTTATTCTGACTACCTCATTTAGGTAGCTGGCAACCATAGTTGAAAGAGAAGAGTTAATTAAAAGTACCCATCTTATAGTTTCCACCAGATTTTCAGAGTAAGAACTCCTGTCTTTACCACACAGTATCCACAGACATCCAACAGCCTGTGAAACCAAATGACTAAAATTTGTTGAACTGCTGAGGGTTTTAGTCTAAAGATGATCTAAATACACATTAAAGGCAACTGCCATTAGTTAAAACTTTTGCTTCTCTGACACACACGAGTCTACATATCTTGTCACTAAGAAGCAGGAATTGTTGAGCATTTTCTGTTTCTTATCTGTGATGGATGATAGTAGTCGGTGTATTTTTTGTTACGATCATCGCAACTTGAGAGTGTGGGGCACAAAACATTAACCTCAAGCCCTGCCTGAAAGTTATTTACAAGATACTTATACCTCTACACACTGTGGAAGTATCAAAAACCAATTTTTTATCAGAAGGCTGAGTTGCACTGCTGTGCATGAAAGAGAAGAAATTAGTCTGGATTTTAACATCTCAAATGGAATTACCTAAAGTGTGAGAGATGGAATGAACCATAATCTATATAAAATAAACAGACAATGTTCAGATAACTAGAGAAAATAATTCACAGTCCCTTATAACTACAGCACATTTAATTTCAGTCCATAGTGGTAGCAATGCCAAATTATTATAAACTGCTGACTTCCTAGAAAGCTGTGTGAAATAAATCTGGTGACCTCTGTCCAGTTTACATTGCCAAAAAGTGTTCCTTTTTCCCGGAACTCACACCAATTTTAGACACTCATTGGTATCCTTCTTGGAAATCTCCTTGTGTCACAGACTGGAAAGAGCTGAACTGTCTAATAATATGTGAAAGTGCATCCTCCTTTTCTAGCCACCTTAATAGGAGTCTGTCTGTAACAAGTAAATGGAAGTTTCTTCCCCAAGGATATTAATCTGACCCTTTTCCTCAGCTATCAGGGGCTTTTTCTTAAACTAAGTGCATAGCAGTCCCCATGTTCAAACCTAAATGTTCTGCCTGGATATGTTTCATTCTTTCCTAGGAATTATGCTCTCCTTATTTCCCTGTCATCATTGCTCCTTCTTTCTTATTTAATGAAAGAATGGTGGGACCTATAGGTTCATATGAAGTTAATCTTAAGGCTGAAGTAAACTTTTGGCCTAAAATTATCTTCCAAGAAGAGAAACACAAGGCTCAGATGTCTGCTTGGGCTTTTGTGCAGCTGTAATAAATTATTCACTAGTTTACTTGCAATCAGACTTTCTGATCTGCTATTTGATGGGTATCCCAGTAGGTAAAGAAAACCACAGAGAAAAAGTACTGTATTCAAACTTGTTACAACAGGTCAGGAACCAAAAATGAGAATGATCACGTGATTTCTATTAAATTGAAAAAGCTAGTACTCCATTGTGCTATACTTCCAAAATTCATTGAAACCACTTAGGATGCAAACATTAAAATACCTGCCACCTACAGCTGATGTTAGCGTTCTTTCTTTGAAGATTATTGAGTGGGAAAGGAAATCCTGCAGGGTGAAAGTTTGTAGACAGGCTTAGTGATTGCTAAGGGACAAAAAACCTGAAAAATACACACACAGACTTAGGCACACACCTTCCCAATACCTTAATTTAATTTTTCTTTTTGTTTGTTTGTTTGTTTTAATTCCCCTGTCTTTTCTTATATGGCTACTTGATTTGATTTGAGAGATGGAATTGCCTTCCATGAAGCCAATGTTTTTAAGCAAGAGTTGCAACAAAGCAAGAACATTTCTGAAAAAGCTTCACTAGACAACTTGTTCAGGCCCTCCCAAAAACTCGCCTATGAGGTAGTGTTTACACTGAATTTTCTCTGGAAAAAAACCCAACAGGACAAAACATGGCAAAAACAACCAACCAAGCAAAGCTTTGACACACATTTGGGAAAGATAGTTTTCACCTGAAGACAATAGAAAGTAGTTGTAGACTGAAGGCATTCAGCCTATTCTCTGTTATTCAGAAAGAAAGAGTAATATTTCTGGTCCACCCTGCAAGTTGCTTCTCCTCCACATGGAAATCCTCTTTCCACACCAAAACCCCCCTCTCCTGCCAGTCACACTTTGCTTAAAAAACAATTCGTTGTGGTTTGCTGTTTTATTTTATTTTTTAAGAGAGAAAACGTACTGTTGTTCTGTACATGTTTTCTTGCTGTCATACTTTGCAGACGATTTTCTTCCTATTTTCGGAGGCCTGAATCTGCCTTTGGTCACACTATTTGCTCCTCTATGGTCACCTCTGAGAAGATTAACCCTTTCATTAAAAAAGCTTGGCCAGGGTCAAACTACCGCCTGGCTCTGGACTCTTACATCCCTTTGATCTCCCAGCTATGGAGAAATTATTAGCAAATTCTAAGCCTTCCCATGTGATTTGTTTTTGTAAATTTGTAGAAATTATTCCTAATCCTATTACGTGGCCGAGGGCAAACCTGCATTAAATATATGAGACTTTTTGTTATGTGGCAGATGGATAATAAAGGAATGCTGAATGCAGCCCATTCCAAGTTATGGGAATCTGGACACTTCATCAGCATTCACTTAATCCTCTGCCATGGCCTACGCCTTTGATGAATGCTCTCATTTATGACCACTGATGCCACTCACTTAATTTCAGAGAAGAAAAATAATACCTAGCTGTTAATGTGAATATTTGAGTTTATAGCTGTACAATGAATAATTGTGACATTATCAAGGGAACATCTTCTTATACATTATTCACTTGTATAGACCACATTAACCAGAGAGAGGAAACTTTCAGTTTTGCATCTTCCATCTTCTTTGGAAAGTAGGCATCATGCAGACAAAAGTCAGTGTCTTAACCCAAATTCTAGCTGACAGTCCGTATCAGCCCTCACTATATTTTGCTCATTGTGGTGCCAATCTCCTATCTCACCAATGACATTTTTTCAAAGAAAGAGTGGATTTCCTAGAGACTCTACCCCATGCAACTTCCATGGCTTTTTATTGAATAGGAAAATGTATCCCTCCTTTTTTGCTTTAATACTGTTGCCATGTAGCATGTCTGTAAATTTAAGCTGAAAATTAAGACAGCACAGAGGGTTTTTTTGTACTTTATAAAAATATGTTTCCCATATTAATAATGTTTTTTCATGCATTTAAAAAAATAAAACTTAAACTAATAAAAACTAAAATTCATAAAATTAAATCTTCAGAGTTTCTCATTCTTCAGCTTACAGCTTTCACATTCAGAACCACAAATATTAAGGTCTTTAAAATACATTAATTTATTTTGTAGTACTCTGTGTTTTCCTGAGGTAGGTGGTTTTTTTAAGGGCGTTTATCTGATCTCTCTTCAGGTTTCCTTATTTCACTGGAGAGAAAATGTGACTACAATCCTAATGTAAATGTTATTTTTAATTGGAAATGCTTCCATGTTTTACAGTGTATTTATTTACTTTTTTGAGTGTATAGCAGAACTGAAGAGTAGGAGTTTGCTATGTTTTTATCCTCCTTTTCTGCAAGTGTGGTAATTTTAGTTGGTATTTAATGGTGCTAAAATTCTAAAAGTAGAACCCTGCTGTCCCTTTTAGTTTGCATGTATAAAATTCAGAGGTAAATTGAAGTTCTGGTAAATCATCAGTGTGAGAAATGTTTCTAGATATAGTAAACTGTAATAAAAAAAACAGTTAAACATCTTTTCCTGGTGGGAGTTTTCACACACTGTAACTAATTTGCTTGAATCAACTAGAATATTCAACGGGAATAAAAATATGTAGTTTATTTATTTATAGTAAGTTTATTGATCACTACTTTAAAATGTAGCGTAGCAGCCTAACAGGACTGACTGCTCCAAAATGAATATTCATAGGGGTCCCGTGTGGAGTAGCTGCTTCACTTATCCTCTTGCCTACTGTCACCTACTTTAACACACATGCTGTACAAGGCACATGCAAGATTCTGCACACACGTTTCATTTTGTATGTAGCAGGGTGCCTGTCAGAGCACAGAGCACTGCCAAAGTGGAGGGGTTCATTTGGAAAAGGGATTGTAATACCTTCTGCATGTGTCCATGTAATTGTAAGGATCCAGGACCTATTTTTTAAGGTAGAAAGAAATGCAAACTGTTCTGTGATTGTAAAATGATACAATGATGAAAGATTGCAACTTAATTGACTTCAGGGAGAACGAGGCATGGCCTTAATTTAACATCATAATGGGCTGTACTAAATTCTAACCTTCTTGCATCTCTACACTGATTTCAGGTGCTTTTATTTCCCTCTCCCCCAAGAACCACTAATCTAAACATTTCTGCAAAGACACAGTATTGTTTCTATAATATTCTATTTCCTTTTAGCCCAAATTTTTGGTAAAAAAATAAAGTAAGGCAGAGATTTGCACAAGTAGGAAACAAGACTATCAAGCCTATCAACAGTGGTATTAATTAACAGCCTATTAATTCATGTTTTGATGGAAACATCTGTAATTACGGTCAGACATTTTACTTGATGTAAAGAGCCCAAAAATTTAACTCCCCCCTAAAATGATAGTATAAACCATAATAAAAATTTTATTGAAGTACATCTAAATTGAAACACAGAAATGGCAAAAAATACACACAAATGGACTTTAAAGGTGGTGGATCATTATATATTAATACTCACTTAGATGTTTTGATTCCTTCTTGGTAGAAGTAACAGTCATGTAAGGCAATTCAGATTGGATCAAATTTTGGAATTTTTTCAGAACATATATGGGGTCTGAGAACCATGTATTTTCCTCACCAGCATCATATCAGTGGAAACCTGTAACATTTACCTGTGGTGGGGCCAACCTCTCTGGCAATAAATGTCAAAAAATCATCCTTTATTACTATAATAAGAATATAAAAAGCTTCATTATATATGATGCATGATCAGTATCTGGGGATTACTTGCTATAGCAGTTAAGGCTCTACTGAACAGCCAGATAGTGGTCAAACTCCCTGTTTGCTGTTAAATACAGATTACTCTAAGATCACACTGTTAAAATATATAAAACATCTTCCATAAACTATACACTGGAGGTGATTATAAAAAAGAGCAGGGGCAATGGAAATATTTTTGTTGTTATTAGTGCCTATCATTCAGGCTGGCAGCTAGAACATTTTATTTTTCAGAAAGTGTAGAGGGGTGTTTACATTCTTTTTTACAAGCTGGCTGATACAGACTGGAAGGCTGCTCATTGAGCTTTTCCTTATGATTTTAATGCTCCTCTTACAGAGTCTCTTTGAAGAATTTTAAGTGAGTCTAAACAAAGCCTTCACTGAATGTAATATTACTGTAAACCAGTGCATTCTTTTCATATCTGGAATGAGAAGGTAATGAAAGCATGCTGGTGTCACGGCTCCAGTCTTGCAGTCAGAGGAGCTCTCTTCAGTACAAAGCCTAAGTAGGAAGGAGAAGCTACAGAACCAAGAGAAATCTCACTATTCAAGGTACTGTCTGTTTATTACTGGGCACTGAGAGCAAAGTGAAATGGCCTCCTGCCCACCTCTGTGGGTTTTGAGACCACAGAGTAATCCTCCAAACCCAAAGAATGAAACAAATGCTTTCACTGGAAAGTGAGACACACTTGTGGCTTCCTTCTCATGAGTCTGTTTTCCAGTGTGATTGTCTTTGAAGCATACAGCCTTTATCATGTGCAATAAATTATACTTTGCTGTAATGCTGCCTTGCTAAAATATGCTAAGAAAGCTTTGAGCAATATTTACAAATAGTTTAGGTGTCATAACAATACACCCACTACTCAGGCTTCCATCGATTTTACTGTAATAAGAGTTGTAATAAAGGATACCACTTTTAGGTATTATGAAAGTATAAAGAAAGATAATTGGGAGAAAAATCCCTAAAACCTATATCAAAATCATTTTGCAAATTCTACAATCACAGCTGTCAGAAAAAGTAACCACAATCTCTCTTGTCTAAGAGGAATTTTCTGGTTCTGTGCTGCTGCTGCTTGTCTTTCTTTCTGTCCCATAGAAGTTGTTAATTTACTCAGAAAGATCACAGCTTAGCTACTGCCACAATAAAAAAAAAAAAAAAAAAAAAAAACAAAAAAAAAAACAAAGAAAGTAGGTTGCTATAAATAAATTTGAGTTATGCTACTGAAAAGAACAACAGCCTTATTTTGTCTTTCAGGATAAAGTTCTATCCTGCATATCAAGTGTTAAATTCTGCTGCCTGTTTCTTGAGTGTAAAGCTGGTGTAATTCCTCTGCCACAGAAAGAAGCCATTCAAATGAACATCAGTTCAAAAGACTGAAGACCCAGACCTTCCCCCGAGCATTTGAAAGTCACTCCAATATATTTATTAATGAATACTTCTATTGCATCCAATTTTATGTTTTTAAGACCTTCCTTAGGGAAACTAAGAAAGGCATTTGAAAACAAGCTAAGTCTTTTTTTTCCTATCCACCTTTATTTTTATTTGCTATTTTTAGTGGAGAGCAGAATACGCCTGCTACACTTGTCAGTAACCAGGGCCTGTTTCAACCTACTGGCATCAAGGAGTGATATGGGGTGGATTTTGCTTAGTTTTCTTCCAGCAGGTTACTATAGCTGTCTATCCACACCACTTAGGTCTTGACAGAAACATAATCATGTTATATGGGTATATATAGAATGAGTAGTTAAAGTATATTAGAAAACATATACGCTGAAGTGGATCATTATTTTCAGTCTATGAAGGCAGGGCACCAGCTGAAGGCTATTTCTCTAGTTGAAGCTTGGTGTTATCTGGTTAACCAAAAGGAAATATGGTCTAATCTAGAGAACTCATGCTCCACCTTCCAAACATATTGTCTGCTTTTCCACTATAATGGATCTATGGATGCAGTGACTTCTTGAACCCTTTCTCTAAAGCCAAAACTAGGGATCATGAAAGGAAAATCCTAAACACTCAGGCCACACCTGTGTCAGGTTCTCAAGTCTGACGCTGCCAAAATGCACTATATTCTAGCTGCATTTTTAGCATAGTAACTGGAAATAATGTTTTAGGTGAAATCTAAGCTGCTTTACCCCACAGTCAAAATTCTTCCAAGACCAATATGCATATTCAGATTAACAGCAATGTTTCGATCTGCTGCCCTCCTACCATTACACTGATATATGTGTGAAGATTAATAATTTTTTTCTTTTCTGGAAAAAGCAAGCAAGCAAATGTTTTGTTTTACAAATTAGGTGCGCAAGTAGGTTTACTTGCAGTTAGCATAAATTTCAGAAGGAAATAGCCCCTGCATTTAATAAGCAGAAGACAAGAATTGTCCAGTAAATTCCAGGGCAGAGTGTTTGTTCAGATGAGCCACAAAGCAAGCTGTGATGGAAGGGAACTTGTAGGTCCCTGTCTAGTATTAAATTTTCAGTCTTGATGTGATTGTATTATTTTATCTCTGTGAATTTAGCACATTTGATATATGGTTATAGCCCAATAAATGTAACAATAAATATCACATTTGTATTCAATTTCAGAGGTCTCCTTCCCTCCCTCACACCAGCAGCAATGGGTGTGATCTTATAAGGCTCTGACTGTAAATAATCTGTTTAAATACAAGGTTACTGATGCACTGACAATATAGAGAGTCACGGAGACGGTGGTAAGATTCAAGCCCCCAGATGTGTCTGCTTGCCTCAGTCAAAGCAAATGTATTTGATTCTGAAAAAGCAATGCATAATCTATTTTTGTTTGTTCAATAAAGGAACTGTATATTTACCATATCTTTAGGGATTACTTTTTATTGTTTTCAAGGAAATAATTTCAATGCTTACAAATTGTTGGATGACATTCCCTTGCACATTTTTAAATATGATATGCAGGGAAAAAATTTCTTGTTCTAATCTTTTTATTTAGAATAGAAAAGCTATGTGTAATCTAGGAGATGGAATATGATATCTTTATTAAAGAGGAACATTCTAGCTCTATTACACTTACAGGTCTGCCAGTATATCCATTAAGGAATCCATTTTTCAGACTTTTAACACTTGTCTATATTCATACTGAAGAGAAACTTGGCACTCAGGTTTATAGCCCAGGAGCAATTTGTGCTGCTATTTACACATGTCTCTTGGTATTCATTTAAAAAATGTTTTTCTATTAAATGCCTGAAAACCATTTGGTTATTTAAAATGCAAATGGGAACAATATTAAAAAGAGTGCTACTCTAAGAGTCCCATGCTGTAGTCTGATAATACCTCTGCCATATGAAGTTTATCATATTGAACCATTTTAGAATGAGCTGAAAGTTAGGAGACGTGGCATTTTTAGACATTAGAGAGCTTATATGCCCATAAAAGAGCTGCATCTCTTTATCATTTAGCCAATACATATTTTAAAAATTGTGTATACACTCATTTGCACATCATAATGATCCAAAGAGCCTCATAAAGGTAAATCACAGAATTCACAGAATCACTAAGTTGGAAGAGACCTTAAAGATCATCGGGTCCAACCCATGCCCTAACACCTCAACCACAGCACCGAGTGCCACACCCACTCTTTTTAAACACATCCAGGGATGGTGACTCCACCACATCCCTAGGCAGGCCATTCCAGAACTTTATCACTCTTTCCATAAAAAACTTTTTCCTAATATCCAACCTGTATTCCTTTGATGCAGCTTGAGACTGTGTCCTCTGGTTCTGTCAGCTGCTGCCTGGAGAAAGAGACCAGCCCCACCTGACTACAGCCACCTTTCAGGGAGTTGTAGACAGTGATAAGGTCACCTCTGAGTCTCTTCTTCTCCAAGCTAAACAAGTTTATTAAAAAAGGCAAAACAAAAACCTATGAATTTATATAATACTCTGGTTAATTTCAGTGCTGAATCTATTAATATCTGACATCGTAGCATAATGCAATTTATGCCAGTTATTTTAGGTTTTTTCTTAATTAATTCTAACTTAAAAATAAAATTTAAAACAATAACTCCTCTACGTAAGTATACCATTTTATCAGGGAAAATGTGGTTGACCCAAGGTAGCACAACCAACCTAAGTCACATCACATCTTCCAGTCTTACTGTCTGGATGTAAATTGACAGGGATTTAATGCAAATATACCTTTGTTTCTTTGTTTATAAATTTTCCTTTGAAGTTGCTCTTCAGCTAGAAGTCCAGTTCTTCTGAAATTAAAATAACTATCACCATTTTATTGTCTGGACTGTGCTTTTGCCAAGAAAGGCTAGACCAGGTAATCCTTAAGACCCCCTTCTGGGCTGGTATTTTATGATTCTATGATTTGTTCCAAAAAAAATTTAAAAAATCTTTATCCTCACTGGATGTAAGTTAAGAGTTCTGATGACTTTGTACTGTTTTCTATCAACTGAGAGATTATCCTGGGATCATAATAAATACATTTAAAGTTGTTAAATAATTTGAGAAAGGTTGGAAGCACAGCATCTATAAACTATTGATATCAAACCACATCATAAATGAAGTTCTATTCTTACTTCCTCATTTAGATCCTTTTTTTTTACAATAAATAAACTTAAAATGATAAATAGAATTTTAATAACTTCTTATCAGACTGGGTTTCTTAATTTTATGTAAACTACTGTAGTCTGAGCTGGAAGCACTGAAGAAAATATTACAAGGAAATGGAATCCAAAGTCAAGTGATCTTTTTACCTCCAGGTCATTTCAGAGTTTAAGGGTTTAGAAAAAGCCCATAAAGCTCCATTTAGACTTCAGGAATAATTCCTTAAAGCATTTCTGTAAACAAAATTATTCATAGCATAGTGTTTCTTGTTCAATTTTGTAGCTGCTGTTCCTCAGTTAAGAAAAGTGTATAGGGGTTTTTTTCAAGACTGTACTTTTCACTTCTGCAAACCTCATTTTTAGTCTTGGGTTCTGAAAAATCAGAGGCTATTTAGAATACAATAAAGAATAAAAATGTGATCAATTGTAAGAAGTATTTCTGTGAAGTCTGAACAAAGTGGGAATCAGAATTGCAGCCCCAAGTATTTAAATAAGCTATTACAAAAGGAGTGCTAGGAACCATTATATTCCATGATTTCTTGTGAATAATAGAAATGCTCTCTATCAAGTATTTTTACTTAAATGGAATAAATGTTTGAGACAGATGGTGTTCATCCATTGTAACCTTTCATGCCACTACTGTTGGTATTGTTATAACTTCGTCTATTAAAAACATGTTTTGAAGCTATTAAAAATACTCTAAAACCTACAAAGAAGTGTAGTTTTAACCACCATACATTAGTATCTCCATCTTTTGGTAGTGTGTCATTTATGCTTTAATGACATCAGTGTAGAATTTCAGCATTCTTACACTAAAAATGCCTGTCATATACAAACAACATTATGGCACTTTCTGTATAATACGCCTATAGTAGTGCTATTATTTAATGGTGTGCTTTTATACTGCTGAAGTTTTAAAGGATAAATGTGCCTACATCATATACTAATGCTGGGGCTAGTAAATAGGATTGCTTGCTGTTAATGAGGTGACCAGACCTTCACCTCTAGTTATGATGGTCCAGTATCACTAAGATAGAAAAAAAGAGTCACATTTATGACTTTACTAAGGGCAGAAGTGATCTCTGAGTGCCAGTTTATCAAACCTCCTGCTAATGTCTGGAGCTGTTCAATGGTGGAACACAACCATGTGCTGTAAGAATTTGGCTGAACAGGGCTGGATTTGCCCAATTTTCATTTAGGAGCACAGAACTGTTCACTGTTTGGGCTTAATTCCAGCAGGCGTCCCCACTCCTCTCACCATATTCCAAGGAACAACCAAATTAAGTATTTTCTTGGACTTTTATAGCTAAATTTAGGAAGTCTGTCCAATGTGGCCACACCGTGGTCAAATTTGCTGCTTAGACACAGGTGAGAGTCTGACTCAAGTGGGGATCAATGGAGAAATAAAGAGAGGAAAAGCGTTTGTTTCCAGGCATTTGGAGCCATGCAAGCCATTGCTGTTTCCATACAGCAGTACTACATGAAATAACAGAAACATTGCTTGTAAGGGCACAGTCTATTGGATCTGGTGAGATCTACTATCCCAAATACATCTGCTTCTTGTTCATACAACATGAGCAATGTTTATGAATTCATGAAGAAATATTTCGAAAGAGTGTTCTGTAAGACTGAAATATCTGCAGTGACTTTCTGGATGAAAAATAGGCCAGTAGAAAGATTATTTTTGTGTGCTTAATTAGTGAACAAGTCAAAATATATACATTTTCTCTTTGTAGCACTAAGCATTTAATTTAGAATATTATTTTCTGATCTAAGGTTCAGTTTTATGAAAGTGGTTTTTTATACTGCATTACACAAAGCATTTATAATACTGTTTGTTAAATTTTTTTTTTAGTATGTCTTTTCTTTCATATTCTGTACACTCACAGTTTGTATATTTTTTCAAAAAGCGAATTTAATCACTGAATTAGTGAAATGGATTTTCAGATAAAACATGAGATACCTTGTCTGGCCACACATAAGCTGTATACATTGTCTTCAAAAAGTAAAAGCGCTAATAAAATCTTGCCAAGAGAAACCTTTCCATTAAAACCTATTATTAGATTTATAACATATTAAAACAAAATATGTTTGAATTTAAATTGACTGGGTGTGTGAGGAGTCTTTGGGCTACGGTGAAATTTGAGAAATGAAGGACAGGTGAATGCATCCCATCACAAGAGAATGTATCCTTTAATAATGACATCAGTTTCACATCCACTAAGGTAGCTTGAGTTGGTAGTTTAACTCCAATGGATCAAGCTTTCAAATCCAGTTAAATATTTCCTTGGCTTTCTTTTGGGAATGACATGGCCCAGTCTTGGGAAAATGGAGCCCTCTTAGTTCTGCTGACCTCTGTCACTGTTGGTATCCACCACACCCAAGTCAGTGTTGGCAACTGCTGCAGGAGTCCTTGTCACGGTGCTGGCTACACAGATACCTGGTCCCAACTGCAGCCCATCTGCATATTACTGCAGACTTCCATTCTTAAAAGAAAGTCTTAAAGCAGTTGCTGTAGCTTGACATTAAACCTTACTCAGTTTTAATAAGGAGTATTAATTGGGATATATTTTCACAATTCTAGGGTAATTTATTCTCATAAATGAGAGGATGATAGTTCACTAGTTAGCATGCAGAAAAACTCTTTTATTCATTTAGATTAATTAATATAATATGATAAAAGTGCAAGCCTGCCACTGTAAGAAATAATTTTATATGCATTTGGAAGAAGATGCTGGTTGTTCAGAGGAAGCAGACGCTTTAGCTGAGATGCTGGGATTCTGATCCCATGACACTTAAGAATAATTACTAACTACACATGCAACAGAAGCAGTAGCAATTTTGGTACATTTAAACCCCCATTTTACCTGCAGACTTACTGGTCTTTAAGCTGAGGCATGTGGGATAATCAGATGAATAGAAGCCCTTCAGCTAACATGTGTTGTTCGACACACACCTGTGTGTGTATTTGGAAAAGAAAGTCTGTCTTGTTTTGCTGCTGAGGCAGTCACAAAATGTCAAGATAATCTTAATTTATCCATTAAAAATGTAGGCCCATATTTAAGAGTCATCAACAATAAAGGAAAATATACTGAATCATTTCAAGTGCATGCTAATCATTTAATGTAATAAATGGAGCAACTCTAATTATCTCCCGAGGAAATGATTTCACACTAAAACAATGGAAATGAAGAGGTTACTTTGGGAGCATTATACACAGCTGAAAATTACTCATCTGAATCTAGTGGATATTTCAAATAAATAGAAAGGATTGCTTATGCCTTTTCAGTAATCATTTAGTGCTATGAGAGAAAGAGAAAATGATGGCAAAGATATTTAGTAATTTGCACTCAGGCAGCGAGGCTTTCACAGGTACTGTTACACGACCAAGCACTGTTCCTTTTCACTGAGACACTGGTTAACACGAGATCAATGTCATAACTACAGGTTCAGAATGTAGTTGAAGGGTGAACCAGAAAAGTAACATATTTGTGGGTTATATTTGTTGATTAGAGTCTGCATTAGAATTTGTAGATTTGCAATTGATAATATCCATGAGCCCTTCCCTTGGGGTCTCTGACTCTTTATTTTTAAAGAGATAAATAAAAATATTTATGATTTTTATCACCAAACTAAATCCCATGAAAGCTCATTTTGGAAATTCAGCACATTTTTAGACAAAAAAATAAATAAATAAAAAAAAAGAAAACTTTTGAATAAGACGTAAGAATTTCTCAGGGAGTGGGGTTAAAATTGAGTTTAATGATTCAGTCCATTCCTTCCCAGGGAACTGATTTCACTGCAAGCTAAAATGTTTTGTTAAATTATGTACTTCAGTTGCTTGGGTGTTATGTCTCTCTTGGAGAAGCACATGAAATGAGCACTATCCTCCTAGGCATTTTAAAAACACATCCACATTAAATAGAATATATATACAGTGGTTGAGCATACAGTCTTTTTAAACTAGATAACAAAATGATTTTGACTTGTTTTAAAATCTTTTTTCCTTAAATGGATCTAAAGCTAAGACTAAAAGATAGATAATGTGGACTGAAAATTTTTCCCCTTGCTTTCAGTTTCGTGGAGAATAGCACATTATAGGTACTTCCCTTTGTGCAAGAATCACATCAAATGCCAGGAAAAATACATCTGTTTTGGATACATATTTAACAGCATGCTTTCCAGAACCATCAATTTGTCTTTATTAATGCATCAAGTGCAGTTTGTTTAAAATGTTTGTCCATTCCACTGCTGTGCTACTACAGATATTATTACCTTATACTTATTACCAAAATTGGATAAGATAGAAGGGAATACAGCTCTTCTCCACAGTGAGGGATATGACCTAGTTCAAGACAAATTAGTGCACACTGATTCTAGAAGCATAAATAGACGACTGCAAGTTTTTGAAGGTCTGCATTTATTCTGAAGCTGACAAGAGTATTTCACAAGAGACTAGACAATTGTTTTTTTATCATAAGATTACTGTTCATCATGTACAAGAAAACAATTGTTATCAGGTATGAACTTAATTGGAATCAACTGTAGCAGTCTTTACAGGAATTTACCGAAATATCTGCCATTCAGAGCTGGCTTACCATAATATTCTCTGTGGAATAGTTGACCACAGGATTCTCATTCACAAACAGCCAGGTTAAACAGTTAAATGCTAGCAAATCCTGCATAGCCCTGTGGGAAATTTCACTTTAATCCCGAACTTATAAGAGGACAATCAAAGCCCAAAGCCTGGGTAACAAATCTGATCCTCTGTTGCAATCTGTGTCCTCATGGGAAGGAGAGAGATGCTCCCTGTACAAGCCTGAGATGGATAAATACCTAAATGATGAGATAGATGGGGAATGCAGAAGAAGCGTCTGGCTTCAGCCATTCGCTTCCAATTTCACATTACATTGTGAAAGGCAATTCTTGTGCAGCTTGGGAACAGCCAGTCCTGATTACTATAAGTTGAAGTGTGGCTTAAGGAATGATTAATGACAGTGTCAGGAGAAAACAAAGCACAATGAGAGTTATCTCTAATCCACCTGCTTGCAGATGCTATAGTAAGGGAATGAAAATGGCCCCGGCGAGCCCTGATAATAAAAAAATCAAAATAGAAAGGTGCAAAGCTGTAGATATGTATTAATCTGATATATAAAAACTAGGTCTTAGCTTGAATAAAGCATTAGGCATGAATGGAGCCCCATAGGTGATAGATATTAGAGCATAGTGGACTTCACATTGTCTGTTTTTTTTAAATCAAACAGAACTGTTCCCTTCAGTATTGCCTTTGACATTAATAGGTTGGTATTTGAAAAGTCACAGTTCACTAGATGAGCAGGCTTGTGAGTTCAAGCTCATTAAACAAAACCTCTTTTTGTTGCTTAAAAAAGAGTGACACCATACCACCACCTTGTGGCTTGGTGATGCAGAGGCCCGCGGAGCAGAGCTGCGTTCCCAGCCCCACACGCGCTGCTGTCAGATGTAGCGCAGTTCAAACATCTCGTCTCCTTTCTTATCGAAAGGCAAAAAGCTCGCAAGCTGCTTCAGCAAGCACAAAAGCTCTGAAGGCGGCCTGGCTGTTTCAAAGGGCTCTCGGCCGGTTTTCCAGATAGATTTGCTCTGATTCAAGACTGGGGCTATTGCAAAAGGAAGGGTAGTCACTGATCGCAGCTATGCACGTTATGGTGGTTTCTTTCAACTTGATTGCAGCTACTCAGCTTCTCTCCCTTCCTGACCTATCCATCTTCCCAAACTTCCCATCGGCTGGGAAATCTTGCCCGAGCCGCGGTGAGCGGAGCGCCGGGCGGTTCCCAGCGCGGAGCCGCGGACAGCCCGCACGGCGCTCGGCGCTCGCTGCCGCTCATCGGACAGGGCACGTCCCTGCAGATGCGCACCGCTGGCAGCCCGCGCTCTGCTACCCGTGCCGCGGCTCACATGCCAGCTACTCCCTCGCTTTGCAGGTTTCATCCGCTGAAAAGTAGGTTTTGCATCGTTCTAGGGAGACCGCCGCTGTGTCTTTTCATTGTTAAAATTCTACACCATAAGGTTTCCTAAAACACTGAAGCTACCCAGGAATCTAAACTCTTGCTCGGGCACAGGTTCTTCCTATGTCGCCAAGGTTACTTTGAAAATTTTAACCATCATCATGTTAGTCAGGAATATAAACTGAAACAGAATACTTCCTGAGGCCTGCTTCTCTCCCAGATTTAAAGGTATTGCCTCTTGTCAACAAGGAGGGAATTATTTGGCCCCACTGAGTTCAGAAACAAAAGTCTCATTGATTTAACTGAGTCAGGATTTCAATCCCAATGGGTTTTGCCCCCTCCTTTCCCTTAATATGACCAGCAACAAGTTAAATGTTAATTTATATTTCATGGAAGTATTTTAATATTGAAAAATCTAATGAAGATTTAGCACTTGGCTTTTAATAAGGCTGACATAACTGTAGAAAGAAAGCAAATACATTATTTTAATTGATATTAATTCATAAGTGTTCCTGATTTATATATTAAACAAAAAAAAGAAAGTGTCTTGTCATACACTACAATTTATTGTGTATTCAACCATCATTTACTCGGAATCCTCTCTTTTTTTTTTCCTCAAGTGAAGGGTAGGATGGAAGCTGCCATGTAGAATTGTACAGCTGCTGCATATGCTATAAGTACTGTGATCACATCACCCTTATTTTCTGATGACGCGCCTCAAGTCAATTCTATCCATGTGTCTTTGTCTCCACCTGACATCTCCTGCTATCATAATAATCATGCTGTATGGTTTGAAGCTTTAAGCTTTTGTATACTGTATTTTCTTAATAATGCCAGAGAGCCAGGCAGTTTCTCTTCTATAAAGATACATTGCTGTAGGCAGCAAAGGGTCTCAGCTGAAAATTTTTTGATCAAGACTTGACACCAACAAAAATCAGGGGTGTTCAACTAAAGTTTTGATTAGTCCATTTTATTATCTGGGGAAGGGGGAAATAGGTTTGGATATATGTTTGGGTCCTGATCTCCTTTTCAGGCATTTGGGTCTCAAGATGTTTAGTCAAGCTAAGGTTTGGAGTGGAACAAAGCAGAGGTTACGAATTAATTAGAAGTGGGTTCACCTGTGTAATAGCCCAGACCAGGGGAATAATTTAGCCAAGAGAAAGTAGCGTTACAGCTACAATACTTTATATAGTCATGAAGGATGTTTAGTGAAAATTTGAAAAGTAATGTGTCAGTGTCATTAGGCAGACATTTTACCATGAAGATGTGATAGGTTGAAACGAAATGCAAAAGCATTTAAGGGTTAATTTGTGTGCTCACGTCCCAGTATTGAAAAAATGAAGTTACCACTGTCAAATACTTGTCTGAGATGCTTTTATACCAGTCTCATTCTCTGTTTTCTTCTTTGCAATCAAATGTTTCATTCCCTTCAACCTCATCCTCCCTTCCCATGACATTAGTTTCTCTCTTGATCCTGAGCAGCCTTCGGGAACCTGAAAGTTTTCCTTTAAAAGATTGCACTGCTCTTTCAAATGTCTCCTCAGAAGCATGCTACCTTTGGATGAAATTCTGGTCTTGATGCATACTCTATTTTAGGTCTGTCTTCCTCCTTTCTTTACAATGTGCGCACCCAGGGATTTTCAGGCAGGATTCTGTTCTGAATGTAGAGTTCCTGAAAAACATTGAATCCTCGCATCACACCCTGTAAGATCTGAAAGCAGCCACAATCTCAGCAGAGATTTACAGACTATCACAAAATGTATTTTAACAGAAGCTGAGAATCCTGTTACATAGTGTTAAAGGCAAGGGGTGAGAAAAGGTAGAGGATTAGAAGATCAAACTCCTTAAAAGAGGGTTCAGATTGGTTTCGAACACCTGACAGAGATTTAAACCCTCTCTTTCCAAGCTGTTTTTGTGCAAACAGATTCATCTCTGAGTTGTTAGGAATGACGTCTTCTTTTATTCAGAAAGCTCCCTAACCAGTTATTTCAAAAGATTTTAAGTGAGTGTTCTTTCTGGCCAAAAGTCATTCCACTCTCCGAAGTCAGAAACAAGCCAAAAGCAAGAATGAATAATTTACAAAGGGCAGCTGGTCTGGTTTTTGCAAAATCAAACCAGTCTTGGCTCCAACCCTCCTTCAGATCCAAAGCTAAGCCCTGCAGGTCATAACTATTTCTACACTGGGTTTGCATATCCGCCTAAATTCCCCACCTTCTACTGTATGTGTACCTTGGGTAAGGTATTCCTTTTCCTCTCATTTCCTACCCTTAAATGAGGTAGTACTATTGATTCAATTATAGTTATTTGTGATAATATGCTTGAAGAGTAGGTGAATATTGAGTGTAGCATGCAGAGGAGACTCAAATTAGCACCTGGGGGGAATTTAAAACAAAGTATGTTAAAATAGAGCTACACTCACTTCTTATGAAGGAAAGTAGCAATCAAACTACTTTCTTGTGTATGCAGGAGCGTGCATGCAGGTTCTGTAGTTTAATAGGAAGTCATGTGCTCACTGATGTCACCATCACAGGGAGCATTCTGAGGCAGGCCATGATATGGTACCTCAACTTTGCGTTAAAATCCTGGCAGCTGTTGTGAGTTGATGTCAAGATCCCTATCTAAATTGCATGCTGGGATTGTTTTAAAAAAGACTTGAATATATTTCCTCTTTATCACATAGTGACTTTTAAGCCATCTCCTTTGACATATGCTAACCTCCAGCAAAATAAAGATTCCTTCTCAGAATTAGGCTGGACAATGGAATATCAAGTTCAGTAGTATTTACCTTAATCAACAATAATTCTAGACATGTATGTGGACACTGCTCCTGCTGTGGCTGCATAAAACAATAATGGAGCCACACAAACATTTGGAAACAGAATCATTCCTCTGTGTTCAGTAGGTGTTGAAACTCAGTATATTTCAATTCTAATTGGAGTGCTGTAGTTTGAGGTTGCATGTGTGAGTGCTCTTGACAAAGTGTATGCTACTGCAGTAAAGCCTTTAGAATTCTTTTGCAAGAATCCCAACACCAACAGCTGGTCCATATGCAGTTGACAATAGACTGAATGTCTTTGCTAAATATGTGACTTTCTTTAACAGTGCATCTACAACATGGACAGCAATTGTCAAGGAAGTGTCGGTATAAGGGTTGGTATATTCCTCAAGAGAATCACCTACACCAGTGTAAACACATTTGTGCTGATAACTTAGTCCATGTTGTAGCCTTTTATTTATTCAAGACATTTAAAAGAAGCTATATTTTTAAGGAATGATTTGAGGTGTGCAGTCTGGAAAAGAAAAGAAATAGAGCATAAAATGAGGGTAGCTCAGATGCATTTAGCATCTGCAAACAAAAATCAGCATTCACTCAGATAAATAGATTTCCATGTGATGTTCCTTCTTTCTCTCTTTGTTAATCATGAAGCTTTTTTCCTTCTTCCTTTTTTTTCTTTTTTTTTTTTCTAAAGCTAGTGGTAGATCTGCTCCTGGCAGTATGTTATGTTCAACCATTAGTTTATTTTTTAAGACTAAGAAGAGATATTTCTACATGATAAATTATTTATAAACATAAGAACAAAGGGAGGCTGTCAGGGCTGCTGGTACTTTGAGAAAACAGGGGGGAAAAAAAGATGAATTTTACGAAGGAAGGAGGAGGGAGGAAGCAACTACTAATTATTAACATTCATCTGCAGACAAATCCTGAAAGAATAGGATTAGAGGGATACATTTACATCTGTCTGTCACAAAAGGAATTCTCTTTAAAGGTTTACTAGACTGTCACAAAACTTCTTCTAATGTTAAACTTGAGGGTCTCATGGGGGAGAGGAATATCTCACTTTTGGCCCATCCAATGAAGTGATATTAAAACAAACAAAAAAAAATTAAAAGTAAATAAAAACTCTTGCATTTTTACTAAGAGCTCCAGCTGAATCTGCTTAAGTGACACAAAAGTAGATATGCCATGGAAAAAGTTTTACATGTCAGAACAAGTTTCAGTAGTTTCTATTTACACAGCCATGTGTACTTTGAGACATGATATGACTGCCACAGCAATCACTTTGTGAATAGCATTCATCATCTGGACGCTTCTTTTCATCTATAAAAAGGAATCTGCAATAGGTTGCTTTGACAATTCAAGATGCTGAGCCACAGTTTCTCTGCTTTAAAGAAACAGACATTAAGGTTAAATACATTAAAAGTGCACAAAAATAAACACACTGTGTACGTACAATATGTTGACAATAGCAAACTTCAATCTACTGTAGTTTTTGATCAAAGAACTGAATCTGTGGAAAAGAAATCCTGAATCTAGCTAAAAAAAAAAAAAGCTGTCATTTTATTTTTCATAGCAAACTAATTTATATTGAGTACACATCACTGAGGAAAAATCTAGAACAGTTTTATATTACTTGAGCCATTGTATGTGGCTGTATCAGTAGGGTGCTCAGACAGCTACTATTAGGATCATGCATATCTTTTATTGGAACAGTATTCTAGGTAATTTGATTGTGGTTTATGAGCTGGTTTAATTAACATAAGCGATGGCTTGCAAGGGAGAAAGTTTTCATCTAGAGCATTTTGTTAGACGTAATCCAAATTAGTAAAGAAAAACATTAAGAATTCCTCTGAATCTGTCCCTTGCCGTGAAAGCACAAAACTCTTCAGCGTATCAAACCAAAGCCAGGTTAAGCCTTTGAGATACAGCCATTCCAGTTAGTAAGTATTTCTTTTCAGATTTTGGGTCAGATTCAAAGCAGACTTAGAACTCTAATCCCTGATTTTCTACACATTTATTTTTCTAAGCACCGAGTGGAGAATATTCGCCAACATGTATTTTCAAACCTGATTGGTGATTATTAGTGCCTACTTATACAAGAAACAATTGAGACAGCATAAAAAGGCCTGATTTTCAGAGGCTAGTTCCAAAGGTCTGCTGAAGTTTCAGCTCTCTAGGTCTCTCAGCTTGGGTGCCCAAATCAGATGCATCCAAATGTAGGCCCATATGTTTGAGCATGTTGCACCACTATATATGCACTCCCTGGCACTGTTGAAAAGCATACATTCCCTGCAACCCTCCTACGCTCCTCCCTCTGTTCTGCTCCATTTAGGTCTGTGCACACAATCTAGATTTCAGGTAACCCAAATGAAAAAGTTCTCTTCGTTCCTGTAGCTGAAAAATTAGATGGTCAAGTCTGGAGCCTACAGGGTAGCCCACCTTTCAGCGTGTGAATCCCCTGAGCATGACAGTGTTGCTTACTTGCAAAGGGTACTGGCACCGAAAGGAAATGCAAAAAACCTTGTAAAACAGGAGTTGTAAAAGCAGTAATAATTTTATTCTGAATTTATCTAGAAGAACTAATAACAAGATCTTTTACTGTAAAATTATCTATTTCTAAATTTTTCCACACTCAAAGCTTCCTTCTCTGACTGTAGCAGTATAATCCACCTGAGCTATAAAAGAAACAAAGCAAAACTATCACTACAACTTTAGGAAATACCTTTATAAATCTCGAATGAATATTCAAAAATAAACTGAAAAACATACAGCAGTGTCCAGCAGCCAAACTTAAGCTACAGAAAACCACACAAAACAAATGGTAAAAATGCCCAAGAAATATTAAATTAGAAGTGTCAAAACCAATTAGGTTTTATTCCCCTTTTCTAATCACATATCTTCCAGACTGCTCTTCTTTATATTCTTTTTGGAGTTCTTGCTTAATATTTTAGGGCAAATAAATCTGGTTTGATTCAATAAATATTTAAGGGCTACAACTATTTTCTTTCTTGTACTCCATGTCATGCAGTCAATTATCACTAATCACATTCCAAAGAACAGAAAATATGTACAATCATTTAACAGGGGATTAAATTTCCCATTTTTACAGTTGGGTATCTCCTTTCCCTTATTTATGAAGCAGGCATTGAAAGGCAATTAAAGTAAATGGTGAGACACTTAAATATCTACACTAAAGCAACAGTTGAATATTTACTGTGCACATGTTTTCTAAGGTATAAACACATTTTTACATATTAAAGGCAAGTGGAAAATAAAATCCTTGGGGTTTGTGGGTTTTTTTTTCTTTTTGGCCTTTGAATTAAGTGAGTTTTATTTTTGCATCCAAAATTAATATCTCTGCAAAGGATAACTACATGCAATACCTTTACAATCTCCTGATAGACCAGAATCTGTGAAAAGCTACTTATAACTGAGGACTTCTGTTAAATGCAAATTCTTCTAGTTAATGTATATATATATATTTTTAAAATTTCACTCTTGGCAATATTTGCTATTATGCGTTGTTGCAAATAAAATTGTTGCAGTTCAACAGTTTTTGTTATTACTTTAAAAAGTTTATTATTCAAATGCTCTTAATTTTAGAAAATAGAACAGTATGTAGCATAGACAGGTAGGTAAAAAGATAACTGCTGAAACTTATCAAACAGACAACTCTCAGAGGACAATTACTGAATCATATCAAAGTTTGGAATCTGACCCAAGAAAGATCTGTGTGGGAGTGCCTGTGCCTAATTCCTCCTCTGAAATGAGCCCTTTTCTATCTCTGTGCAAGATATGCACCTCTAGAACTTCCTTTCTGTTTACCAGCTCAAACTTGAGGGGACCTCACACAGCCTTTCATGTATAAGCCTGACTCCACAGCAACTGCAACTACATGGGCATCTGCTGCCTCCAGCCAGTCCATTCTTCTCTGCTAAGAAGTCTGCACAGCTGGGATGCTCAGTCAACTCTTCTGTATCCTGGCACCAAGTACTTCTTGAGAATTTTACTGCAATTTTCATAAACTGCATGTTTGCTTTTCTTATTCTATGATTTACATTATTTTTTGTGGATATGTGAATATATCCAAATGTTGGTTTTCCTTAAAAGTAGTTGTATAAATTTTGAGTGTTATATTTCATTGTATAGCGACAGACTTCATATTTCTGCTTAGTATGCTGTAGAGTGGGAGAAGATTTTTTAAATATTGTTGGAAAGTAATCCAAGTTCCAGCAGATTTCCTGGACTTTATACTGAAAGCCTTAGGTGCCCTCTTTTGGTATACTGCAGGAATTGCAGTCAGGCTTTAAAAAAAAAATCTTTTGGGGAAGCAAAATTTTCACTTATAGGAATCCTGTGTTGAATGTTATACAAATGAAATTTGCACACAATAAAAAAATTTCATTTCATATGAGGTCCTACTATATGTTTTGCTTCAGTATTTATATTGCATGTACAACCATGCTTTGACATTAAATTCTCAAAACATTGAGCTTTGATTTTGATGCTTCAAGAAGTAATTATACTTAAAGGCAGTATAACTGGAATGCATATGCACAGGGAAAGAAGAACTGTAGTTCACAGGATATTTTCTAGTGAACTGAATATTGTAGTTAAATCATACTGTCTCTATGGCTTTCAGTGGCATGGAGACTCATGAACACTAGCTAAGTTCTAGTTCCAACATCTACAATGCAGTAAAAGGTCAAATTCATTTCTTTCATATGTTATATACGGTTACAAATGTGGAGATTGTACAAGTTTAGCTGATATGTCTGTGTTGGGCCATCTTGCTTTATGTAATATTCTATCCAGGTCACTGTCTAGACTAGTGATACTTTAATCTGTGCAATTTTCCTTTGCACTGGTTCTCTTTGGTTTTAGTTTGGGTCCTTTGTCAAAACAATTCTCAAAAACAAAAGAATATATCTTTTCATCTCCTCTTCCTCCATAATACTTCCTATTATGATAATTTGAAATAAATTCAGAGTAATTGCTAGTAGTTAACTCTAAACTTGTGCTGAGAGTGAATCTCAGACACAGTTTAAAATGTAGTTAATTTCAGTTTAAATAATGTTTAAGCAATGTTTTCTATCAAATTCAATAAGAAAATCAGTAGAAATTGTTGATTTAGAGGGCAGCAATAGGGCAATTGTCTTCTCTTTAAATTTTCCTTTTCAGCTAAAGAAACTCTGCCACTGCAGGAAAGAACAGGTGCACCAAAAGAACATGCTCAACAAAAATAGAAAGAAACATGAGTTTTGTACTGGGCCTTAGACATTCTTCACATATAGTCTTATATTCTTCTACAGAAGTCAACCTCTGTTTCTTCAATCACATCAGCACTGATGCAGAGATAGATGATTCAACCTGAGCAGATGGTCCTATGGAGTAGCAATTTCTGTTCTTGTGAGGGATGTTTGAATCAAAAATCTTTCTCAAACAGATGTGAACATTCTAATAGGAAGTGAATAGGGCTCACAACATCTGTTTGCAGCCCTTCCTCATAAAAGAAATGGTCTTTGTATCTGCTTATTGCTGTTGGTACAATCTCTAAAAGCATGAGCTGCAATTTTACCTGGAACTAGCTGAGCAGCAGTTGAATATGAATGACTATAACTTTGCAGACGTACATCAGTACTAGCTTTATGTGCAGAGTGAGGGCAATAGGGCACATTGTCACATCAATTTTTAATCAGGATTCTCCAATTAAATCAATGGACTGTATGTTTAAAAGTCAATAATACAGTAAAGCTTGGTACTTGGCTCAAATCGACAGATTTAGAGGATAGCCAAATTCAGGATGACTGTAACATAAATAATGGAAGTTGCTCTCAAGTGCTCTCAATCACTTAGCTCATTCTAAAATGCAAAGTTACAAACAGCACATCTGATGATGCAGTTAGACTCCATTTGTAAATACATTTCCTATAATGTAGATGTGATGTATTATTCATAACATAATGAAGAGACAGGTAGTATGGGAAAAAAAAAGGCAGATTTTCGTAAGCAGGTAGGAGACAGAGGAGCCATTTCTAAAATTGTTGTTAGCTAAGCAAGAAGTATGATATTAGATTAGATTAGATTAGATTAGATTAGATTAGATTAGATTAGATTAGATTCTCTATTCTCTATTCTCTATTCTCAACAGAGTTCAGCCCTTAAAAATGATAATAACAGGAATATTTTCCTGCGGACCCAGAACAACATGTTTCAGGCACTAACTGTGAAGACAAAAAAAAAGAAAAAAAAGCGGTCCTGAGTTTTAGTGTGTCTAACATCAATTGAAAAATTATTAAGCATACATGTTTTCATTGTTTCTTTCATTTAGTCATTCAGTATTGTAATCCCATTTCTCTTTAGGTTTTTTTAAAGGACAACTTCCTGTGAAGAAGAGCATGAAGTTTTTCAAAAGAATCTGTATTTATCTGTAAATTGTTGCCCTGAAATGAGGAATAATCTAAAATCGAGAACTTAAAGCTAGGTGGACTGGATATATTTCCTTCTAAATTTCCATAGTTACCAATTCAGAGACCTGACTCATTTGATCCCACAGATAGAAGCACATTGCAAATTTTCCTGTGTGTCTGCAAAAATGACAAGGGTTGGGGGTAAAATCTGCTGATTTTGTGACGACTAGCTAAATTTGCATTCACTCTTTTGGAAGCAGTTTTAATTTTCTCTACACTGCTTGATGTTCTCAAAAGACCAAGTCATGATTAGTACAGAGTGTTCAGCTGGGACACTCTTACTTCTTGGCCTTTACAATTAATTTAGCAGTTCTGGCTATTCCAAAAATTTAAAAAGTCTCGATGAGTCACTCACAAAATTGAGAATTACATTTACACTACATTTGGAGGGTTATTTATCCTCTTGTTCAAAGTTTTAAGACTTCGTATTCTCAATCTATTTTGGCAATTGTGAAGTCTAAAAAATTTTTGTTGGAGTGAATAAAAGCCAAGAATCTCATTTAAGTCACAATTTCCAGAATCAGACTTTTTGTTAAAACAATAAAATGAAATTTTTACTTTGGTGAAGTCCGGGAGGATTTTGACACTAACGTCTCACGGGACAAGATCACCCATCAGAATTGTGAGGAATTTACAAAGCTGGAAAAACTGACTGAGGATAAAATTTTGGGGTTAAAGGCACAAATTAACTGCTGTCCTCTGTGGTTTCTATGACTCGGTTCTCAGCATTGAAGCATGGGGTTCTTGGGGTCCAGTAATGTGCTTCAGTGAATTACTGAAAAAGACCAGAATTCTCATCTGGTGTAAATTCTAAAGACAGCAATAGATTTACCCAGAGGTGAGAGTGTCTTTGAGAGTGAATATGCATTTGTTATATAGCATTATCATGGAAAAATAATTTGCCTTGCATTGAAAAATTTTTAGTCAGGCAAGACAAGGATGTACCAAAATACCTGACTTCAGGGGTCATCCAGGGGGGACTGCAGGTTTTACACATCCTAACAAAGAATACTGCAGTTGTCTGCAGCAGGGATTATAAAGAATATGATGACAAGAAGGGAGGAGGGACACTTAAGAGGAGACAGAAGGACTCAATACTCTAGATATGTTCTTTTTATCTCATAATTATAAGCATGAGAAAATTGTACTTTGTATCTTGTGAAGTCATGAAAGGGAACAAACAGTGCAATACAAGCTAAGAAGGAAAATGGTGGAAGTGAAATGGCATCAGTAACACTTACATCCCACTGTCCCTCTCAGGTTTGATGGTATTATAATGCTACAGCATTCCTTTGTGACTTTATCATAGATCAGAGCTTCAGAGATCCCCAGTACTTATTGTCTCAATATTGTCTCAATAGTCCCAGTTTAGATTTCGCATACTGAACAGAAACCAGGCATCCAAAGTTTTTCTGATGTCATAGTGCCCCTACACCTTTACCAGCCTATCTTACATACTTTACATTATTTGATACAGTCTATGTCTTGCTTAGTCCCTGATCTTTCCACATTTGACTTCCAGTCTTTCCTGTCCATGGATTTCTGAGCCTCCAATTCATCCTGAAGGCCTTCCCCCTTCTTCCAACTCTTAACTCTCTGATGTATTCTAGCCAAAATTCATCTGCAATGAGATGCAAGGTCATTCTGTGCAGTCAGAATGTTTTTTGCAGGGGTTTCATAAAGACATGGGGTGTGCATATCAGAAGTCCATCTGTAGACAACTATGTTGTAGCTAGGAATGAACAATTCCTAGAAAATACAGATGTGTGGTAGTTATAGCTTAGAAATTGTGGCTTTGTTACAAACCCTTCTTTTCAGCAAAGGTTTAATCATTTTAGTACCTTCATATATCCCTATAGTAAATTAGAACAGTGATTTGAATACTCTTGTTCAATAATTAGTATTGCTTCAAACCTCAATATCAATTCTTCTTCCCAGGCCCCACAGCAGTCATGACTCATTCCCATCACTATGATGCCATTTCAGATCAAAACCAGCAGAGTCATAGACAACCTCCTAGTGGTTTGGGTTTTGATAAGATATGAGAAACCCACATTCTTTGATTTGAATTAAGGGTAGAAGAATTTTCAACTCTCATACAGTAGATTGGAGATTCCAGCCACAGGGAAAGCTGTTATAGGTTTCCTTGATATGAGGAAAATTCTTGAAATCTTAAACATTTTAACAGGTTGACAAAATTGTTTTCCACTCAGTTTTAATTAGGTCATAGGCTCAATGGAAATTGTAATAATTTCTGACTTTGAAAAATGTGATGTCTCATTGGCTTGAACAGTTAATCAATGATTGAATTCACTCAATAGAAGTTTACTTAAGAAACCAGAAAACAGATGTTAAGTCTCATTCATTTTGCTATATGGGCTCAGAAAGGTAATTACTACCATGACTTGGAAATCCTGATCTTTGACAAGTGAATTAAGTTCCTCTGAGTATATACTCTGTGTGATGAAAAGTCCAGGAGTTGTGAGTTCCACATTCAGGAGCTGACCTAAGGGAGCATTTCAAGATTTTTGAGATTCCTACTGGGGTCAAAGATTATTCACAGCTCTAGCCAGTTGAGTACTTGTTGCAGGGAAAAAAAGAAAATAAGAGAAAAGAAAAAAAGAAAAAAAAAGTAAAAAGCCCTTTTGCATAGAATTAAAGTGGAGATGTTGTAAAAATTAATAAAAAATCACCCATGGGGTGTTAAGATAAATTAAAATTACCAAAGCTATTTCTGGATCTTTAACTGTCTTTATAACAACCTTCTGATTGCATAGCCAGCAATTTTACTTTCAAACTATGAGACTGGAACTTATGGTAGGCATTCATGTGTAAACACAAAAGAGTATATAAAAATTTAAAATAATTATTTCTAGGTATGAACTCTTTTCCTTAGCACATCTTGCAACAAATGTTGCTAATGCAATGTAAGTCAGAAAAGATCTTCCAGGAAAAGGGAAAAGGAAATTTTGTTTAGCAGGGAATTTTCTTTGTTACAAATCTGAATTTAACAGAAAAGTGACTAATTTGATGTCTTTAAAAAATATATCAATGTTTATGAATGTTGATGCAAAAGAAATCTTTTGTCAGTCTAGAAACTGGTCTTTGCTTTATTTGCATCTTTAAAAGTTATTGAAAGGTTATTATTAGTAGGTGTCTTTTTAGTATACGAGTTAAACTGAGGTCCTGCTTGACAATTCCAGTGATGTATGAGACACAATAGCTGCTATGATTCTTTCCTTTTCTGAGCACTTTTGAAAGAGGCTTGAAAAGAGGGGAAAGCTGTATTTTTAGCACTCCAGTGAGTAGATCAATTGAGTAAGAAATTGCTTTTACACAGTGGGTTTTTTAAGCCTAAATGTGATCTAAGCCATAATATTAGTTAAAAGATTTTCATTTGTATTGGACAGAATTCAGAGTCTAGGTAATCCCCAGTAACTTTGAATGACTTCCTGATCAAGCACTAAGTTTCATTAAGTCAACTACCACTTAATCTTGTTTATAGAGACAGTCTTCTGATCCTTTTAGAATGTCAAGTAAAAGGACATTGTCCAGAGTCTTAAGTTATTCTGAGATGAGTAGACTCAAAGAATTGCATCATGATATTTGGCAAATCCTGTGACCTTCTTAACTCTTTCATTGCTTTGGGATATGTTTTTTCCTCCAGAAAAGTACATGTACCTCACTGAGTGAAATACCACTTCAGTTATTAATCTGGCACAGACAGAATTATAGCACGAGATAAGTAACCTTTGTCAGCTATCCAAAGAAGAATTTGCTTCTACAGAAGAAGTTGTTGTAGACTTTATCATGTGGTAAAGCACCTCTGCATGAGGATAGCAAGCCACGAAAGGCTGTTGTACGTCAAATGGTCTGAAACTGCTCTTGAGTTCCTCTCCTGACACTTCATTGTTTTATTTTGTTCCCTTGATGAAGATACAAAAGATTAAATGCTTACAATACCTTGCTAAAAATATTCAGTCCAGCATCTAGGCAAAAAGTTTTCCAAAATGTTAATGTTGGCTTATATCACCATTGCATTGAAATAGTACATCTAGAGAATGCAAAAGGGCGATGTGATTTTTGTCACATGTCTAATATCTTATATGTCCCTAAAACATAATGAGCCTTGCAACAGAATGGAACAAAAATATATAACTATCTGATGAATAGTCTTTTTCCTTATTAGTGCATTGATCTTTACTATATAAGGTGACACAAAAATTTAGGTGGTAATCCAGTAATTTCACAGATTTTATCATAATTTTCTTTAGTATCTCTATACTTCAATCACAGAATTCTGTAAATAGTCAGTGTTTTCTATCCCTACTATTTCACTTAAGAGTCAGTGATCAAAGTGATACATAACTGTGGTACATCACTTTGTGGCTGTGCTCAAAGACACCTGGTTGTGACTGTTCCAGTCAGGTCCTGCAAAGATGGTCTTGCAGATTCTTAAGACAAACCTGGTAATTAAGAGTTAATGGTACAGAAGTTGTAAGGAAAGTGTCTGCAAAGTGAATGCTATATTTTTAAAAAGGAATGACCTTTTATTGCTTGAGAAGCCACACTGCAGGGATGTTGATTTCTGCAGTGATCTATCTGTGCTGCTTCTCATCACAAAAGCTCAGATTTGGAATGTTAAAGAGTTTCCTGTGGTAATTTTTATGCTTTGACTGGCATTTGCTGCAAATAAAGTGACTGGAGAAACCTGAAAGAGAGAGAATAAAGATTTCCTACCTAATTCCTTCCAGCCAAGGGAACATTCAATAAACTGAAAAGCCAAGAACCGGGAATTTTACCGTAGCGCTTTTGCTAATGGTTTTATATATTCAATAATAAAAAAATTTTGCTAATGGTTTGATATATTCAATTCCTACCTCTGTGCCATACAATGCTGAAAGCTTTTGGACAACTGAGGTAACCTCATTCCCTTTGCCATCACAGAAGATGCACTCTTCCTCCAACCCACTCTGATACAATCAATCTTTTCCAGGTGTCAGTAGAAGACTGATAGTCTCTTCATTATTATCTCATACTGCGTGTTGCCCGTCCCTCAGCTCTCTCAATTAAATTACTCCTATGAGGATTCCTTCATATGCCAGGATAGTTTCATTAGGTAACTTGTTCTAAGGGGAACAACAGGTGCTCTAGCACACGAGTGCCCACTTGGCAGATCTGAGGACAGGGATAATCAGGGGAGGGCAGTGATAATCAGATGGGAATGGCCATTTCTTTTTCTATCAGAGAACACATTACAAGCTTCTCTGTCATTCTTATGAAGTCTAAGCTACACAAGAAGTGTAACTGCTAATGAATTTCACAACAAAAATCTCTCTCTTTCCCTCAAACATTGGGGGTTTATCATTTAGAGATGCCTAGCTCAGGCACCACATGTGAAACAAACACGAGCACTGTGACATTTAGCTGCGCTGTCTGTAGCCACTAAACTTCAACCTGACATGAACAGAAACCAAAACACTGAACCATTTCACTGCTGTCACCCATGGAGTGATTGGCAGAGCATGGATTTGGTTTTCTGCAGGCTCACTGCTCCTGCAGTCCTCCTCAGCATGCCTCAGATCTGTAGGTAAAGCAGAAGAGGTTAACAGTATAAACTTGAAGGGTTTGGACTACAATATATAAAAATTGAGTGAGGGTCTTTATGTTACAGAATAACTGGGGTTGATGTGACATCATCTGCTTCAGTAATATTATTCAGTACTTTTCAATGCAAAGACTCAAAGAGACATAGACCTAGTAGACAAGGAATAACAAGGCAGTATACCAAAGACAGAAATTGTCCAGTCACTAATTGATGGGCTGATAAGCATCTACCAGGTATCACATTAGAAAGAGACAACCTGGATTTTGCAGCTGAGGAGAAGAAAACAAGATGTCCGTGAGGATTTGGGATATTTCAGAAGGTCTTCTGAGACTATGCAAAATTCATGCAAGAAGGATTAAGGGAAGAGGTCTAGGGAAAAACAAAGGGCGGAATAGAGCAAAGGGGTATAAAAGGGGACTGCCAAGTGAAAATTGTTGCTGCTCTGTTCATCTGTCCTTTAAAAAGTATTAAATACTTTTGTAAAAGTATTAAATACTTTTTAAACTATCTCTCTGTTTAGTTGCACTCTGTCCCCTGTGAGTGTGTGTGTGCTGTAAGGGCTAAGTGGCAGTTACTGGTAAAACAGACCTTAGAGTGGATTTGGTGACAAATGGAGTCAGAGCAGGGTGTAGGTGCCCCTTGTCTCTGCTGCCAGCAGCCAGAGCCAGGGAGAACCTCAGCACAAGTGTTCAAGGAATGTTTGGGCAGTGGTCTCAGGCACATGGTGTGACTCCTGAGGCTCCTGTGCAGGGCCTGCAGTTGGACTTCGATGATCTTTGTTGGTTGCATTTCAACTCAGGATATACTACGAGTTTATGATTCTAACTTTTGAGATGGGATACCAAGGGCCAGCTACTGCAGGAAAGAGCACGAGTGAAGTGGCTTAGCATCTGGCCTGAGGAAGATATTTCCCTGCAGAAACTGTAATCAAAAATCCTAGGCTTACTGATGGATACTGTCAAATATATCTATATATATTCAGAATTTGACATGATTTCCTTGAATTTAAGATCAGAACAGGACACAAGAAAACTAGAAATTCACAGGAAAAAATATCTTGGCACAAGAAAAAACATCTTCATAAATGTTCTGCCTGTAGGGAAAAAATATCTTGCTTTCAGGGATATTAGAGTAATAAACAAAACAATTTAACTACATGTTTTCTTCAATAATTTAAATAAAAGTTTGGAGAAAATATTTATGGTTTTTAAAACATAAATATTATTTAAATATTATATCTCTATTTAATACTTCTAAATATTGACTAATGAAGTATTAAACTCCGGAGAATACAGCTGTTTATATCATCACAGTGTTTATTTGAATGAGATCACAATATATGTATCTAGAAGGGCATTAATTAGGCAGCATGTAATAGTTTGCATGACCTGCTAATATATGGGACTTCTGGGAGCCTTTTCAGATTGCACCAATTGATTTTGTCACACAGCCAAAAAGTGGAGAGGAATTGTAATATTTTTTTCCTCTTCCCGAATCATACCTGATAAATCTAGTGGTGGCCTTTCTTTCCTTAGCCCCTGTTCAAATCAAACCTTAATTGCTCTGGCATCAAGGTCAGGCAACTTGGCTAGCTCTGAAAGATATCAGCTGTTTTTCTCATCCTTGCTGAACCTCTTTTAGACAAATTTTGCATTGTTTTTTGTGTCAGTTTTATCATGGAACATCGTGCTGCCGTCTGGAAAGAAAAACACCATGGTACAGGAGCAGCTGGTGAATGAGAATGGCCAAATAAATATTGGCACTCACTCTGCCATTAGGTGAGATAAGAGGATTGAGATCATGCCAAAAGAGACAGCCCAAACTGCTGCCATTATCCTTCACTGTCCCCTTTCCCCTTATCTCTGTTTGAAAACACAGCTATCATTCATTTTAGAGGAGGGAAACCAAACCTATCAGGTGTTGAACATACCCCCCTGAAGCCTGGAAAACAGAGATATCCATGGTGAAAAGCATCTTGCAAATTGGCGGAATGACTGGATACTGTTATTCCTTTGGAAAAATAACAAGACCATTTCATATTTCTGTAATGATTTCTGTCATAGGATCTCAAAATGCTTCAGATGTAAATCAGTTCTGTAGGTATTTGAGACTGGGTAAGGACATATTAGCTTTATTTTCATGGGCAGGGAAGTTGAAACACAAAGAAATAAATACCCGATTTTATAGACATGGGTTAAGTACAGAATTTGTGTTAATGCTGGGAATAAACTTTGATTCTAAACTGCTTTGCGTTTTTACATAGCAACAGACAATTTTCCTTCCAGTGACTTGAGGCTAGAGCAGAGATTTAGGGATACTGTGGTCATACTGAGCCTTAACCTCCAGAAATGCAAAGCATAATTCCAGAATCATAGAATACCACATTGGAAGGGACCTCAAGAATCATCTGGTCCAACCTTTCTTGGTAAAAGAACTGTCTAGGCAAGATGCCTTGTCAAGCCAAATCTTATAATGTTGTGGAATCCTCCCCTTCCCTTGGGACATTATTCCAATGGCTTTTTTTTCTCATTGTGAAAAGATTTTTTTCTTGGGTTCATCAGAATCTGCCCAGGAGTAACTTGTACCAACTATCCCTTGTCTTTCTGTGTGACTCCTTTCATGAAAGAGAGTCTCCATCTTCTACATAGTCACCCTTCTAATACTGGAACACAGAGATGAGGTGTCCCCTAAGGTTTCTTTTCTCGAGGCTGAACAAACCCAGTTCTCTCAGCCATTCCTCACAGGCTTCCCAGTATTTGGATCATTGTGGCACTTCTCTGAACCCTCTCCAGCCTGTCCACAGCAGTTTTGCACAGTGGGGCCCAAAGCTGCATGCAACATTTCAGATGTGGAGGAGAGTGGGATGGTGGCTTCTTTATCTCTGCTGGTGATGCCCCTATAGATGCAAGCCAGCATCCAGTTGCCTTTCTTTGCTGCAGCAGCACACTGTTCACTCACAGTGAGCTTGCTGCCCACTATGACCTCCAGGTCTTTTTCCAGAGAGCTGCTCCCTAGCCAGCCTGTGCTGAATTCCTGTATTACGTTTTCCCATGAGCCAGAACTTACATTTTTTCTTGTTAAAGTTCTTAAGGTTCTTGCTAGCCCACTCTTTCAGCCTACCCAGGTCCTCCCATAGAGTGGCTCTGTCAGTCAATTCCCCAGCCACTACACAGACCACCTGTCCAGAACCATAACCCACCAGGTTCTCTAGAAAGAGGCTGTGGGAAACCACACAAAAAGCCTTGGAGAAATCCAGGTAGACAGTGTCCATTGCTTGCACACATCAGCCAAGCAGGTTACTTTGTTGCAGAACACAATCAGGTTTGGCAAGCAGGATTTGCCTTGGTGAACCCATTCTGGTTTTTCCTAATCGCATGCTTTAACTGACTTGTGGTAGGACCCAGGAGGATTTGTTCCATAACTTTACCAAGAACTGAAGTAAGACTGATAGGCATATGACTTCCTGGATCTTTCTTTAATCTCTGATGTAGTGTTGTATTCTCATTTATTTGCTGGAGGGCTGATTCAGCATTTCAGGATTCCCTTATTTTTAGACTCACATCAAGGTAGTGGGCAGAGGAGCTACATTCAGCTATTCATGACACAAACTTTCTATAAGGTGAAAAGACTGATCTAAGTCTGATTCTTAACTCTTTGACAATGAGTATCAATACACTTCTCATTTGAAATCAGAGTATGTTAGCTCAAATTTGCAGCTTGGATCAGTTGAAAATCTATTTACACTTGGTACAGACTGGACACATACAGACTTGCAGTCAATAAGAGGGCCTTAAATTTCCCATAAGATAATAGTTCTGGGAAGTTTTACTTAAAATGCCACTTCTTATTTAAAAATTAGTGTGATTGGTTGTGAGACAAAATGCTGGAAATTTGAAAGTGAGAAATTAAGGATGAATTATTCCTTATCATTATGTCTGTCTTGCTGCATTCAATAAAAAACTAGTTGTCCATGGAAATTTGACTGCCAATAGTCTTTACTTACTGATGGTTGTTTGGAGGAGAGTTTAGTAATCTCAATACACTTCCCAGTGATAACAGCTGCCTTCCTCACAAAATCCCATATGGTGCTAACTGGCATGCCTGTCAGTTCTAGTAATTCTAACATCAGGGTGTTAGCATTGCCTTTCCTTTGCAAAGAACACCGTCACTGAGGTACACTAGTGAGGCCTTCTAGAGCAAGAGAAAAACAAATTACACCAAAACACTTGCTGTGACATAACATCTTTCACTATTATAGAAGTATAAGCAAAGACTAGTCCAACCAAAAATCGTGTTTTGCTTTCTTATGTTTTCTATGCAACTGCAAAAGACCAAACAGCTGCAATTCATGACCTTTTAGCAGCAGGGAAAGCCACCATCACCTCTGATCACCTCTGATCTCAGCAGTAGCACAGGCCACAAAACTTCTCATAATTTATATGGATGGGAAGCAAAACCAGACAGTTATTCAATCAGGGAAACAAAAGAAGCCTTACTTCCTTCACAGTCTGTACTACTCATATGCAACCTGCCCCCTTCTCAGCTCCTTCCACTTCCCATGGTATTTGTTTGTCCCCTGCCCTACTGAGTTCCTTCTGAGGAATTCTACTGGCCATATCTATTAATGTTTTTCAAAGCTCCCTGTAAGTGTTCATTGTTTAGCTGTCAATATTCTCTACAATGGGCTGGATTCTGCCTGCCTATCTCTCAGTGGATGCACTGGTTTAGGTCTCTTTCCTCTGCTGCTATATTCTGCATGACTTTGTGTGTTATGCCTTTACAAAGTTGCTGGAAGAAGAAAACCTTGCAAAAGGGTGCAGTGTGTTTGTCACATCAACCCCATTTCTTTAAAAAGCTAAACTACTTACCAAACATCAACAGCTTTGGGAGAAGTCACTGTCATGGGGAGCACACACCCAGCCCCACAAGATATCAACATCAGGCAGTGTTTTGAAAATGACCAACTGTCCTGTTGCACCATCCTGCCCAAAGGACTTGTCCTACATTTGCAATTATCCCAGGACAGCTTCTGTACACTATGGAAAATGCTGATATTGCCAGCTCTTAGCTTTTCCACCAAAAGATTAAAAATAAAAAAAAAAAAAAAATGGACAGTGAAAGATGCAAAATACAATGAAAGATGTTTTAAGTTAATTTGTTCAAATTTTTAAAAATTCTTTTAAAAACTGATTTGACTCTCCTCATGCATTTGCAAATTAACATTACAGGTGTTTTACAAGTCTCCTACCAAAAACTTCAAATCCCAACTGAAAAACACTTAAAACCTTTGCAAACAAACAAACAAAAAAAATCAAAAACATGCTGGTGACTGAGGCAGTGCCATGTTCCAAGAGTAAATTCAGAATTAGAGTGGGCTGATTTTTGGTGGGAATGACTCAGATAGCGGTTAGTTACTATAACTAGAACATCTTAGAACATGTTCATTCCCCACAACAGAAATCACTTCAGTGGCATGCTTTGCCATGTGGTATGCTCTAGCACCATTAAATGATATAATTTCACATACTAAAAGTAATTTATCAGTTTAGTATTATGCCTAGATTAATAATGTTAATAATAAATGTAATAAATCTTGTCCTAATATAATCTAATTCAGCCTTTTTGGTATATTAACTTCAGCCTCTTCTAGGAAATATTTTGGTTTTAGTCATACAGACAATGCAATGGTAACTAGCAGTGACCAAGAAAGATGATTTCTATTTTAAACCCTTAAAAGTTAGTTTATTTGAGGGTTAGTTTCCTTTTTCCCCCAGGTTTTCTACTACAGAGTTGGAAATTCCAAAATTTTGCTTTGCAGGAACACTGTGTACCTTACATGACTGAGCAAACCTTTGAAACTTCCCTTCCACAATTTACTGTGTTCTCAAGCTTTCCTTTGATCTTAGTGTCTGAACTTAGCAACTCAATGAAAACAGCACCAAAAATGGTCACTCAGCAAAACTCATAAAGTTCATGAAAAATGAAAACATGAACACTTCCGAACACAACTGAACATATTTCTGTTGTGATGATGACATCTTCACAGTATGGTGTGACAGCACCTGATCACAGGACAGAGGGGAGATTATAAGGATGCTAAACTCTTGGATAAATATGGCTCTGGCCTTTCAGATTATATAAGACAAAACACTTGATTCAGATGCTAGCAAGCAGCATTTACCATGTTCCCCAGCTGCAACACCAGTCTTCTGCTCAGAATCATAGACCTAACGCTCTTTTGTGCTTAGCCTATGAGGGCTGACAAACAGTGAGGTACACTGCAAAAATGCAAGGCACAGTTGAAATGATTACAAAGTATCATGTGGGGGCCAAAAGAAGGAATTTATCCTTCTCATGCAAGACATGGCATTGAAAGGGCATCAACAAATTTAAAAGAGAACTTAGAAGGCGTGAAGGACTGTGGAAGTTATTTCTCTTTGACACCAGTGATCTGGATTACTCTAGGCAAATCGTCATATCTCCATGTTTAGTCTTGACATCTGTAACACAAAAGTGGTTTCAGTAACAACCCTGAAAAAATCCTGTGGATCAAAATGCTTTGAAATAATTTTTTTGCCAATGAAAGCAGTATGCAAGATCTATGTTTTCACCTTGGTTTTCATACAAACAATTCAGCGCATCTTATGATAAAATTGTTCTTACAATCATTCTCTTGCAGCAATCAGGCTGCAATCTGCTTTTCCCACCAGATTTTTATCACAACTCTAGCAATTCATCCTGTGGACAGGTTTTATTAAGAAAGCACTAAACTTAGTTTTAGGTATTTTAAATTTCAAGATTTTAAATGAGAAACAAAAATAAAGAGCCATCACTGTGTAACAGTCTCTCCCAGGACATATCTTGTCAACCAGTCATCTGGAAATTTTTTTTTTTTTAATTTTTCTCTAGGTTTTTTCATGGCAGAAGATTCAGTAACTGAAGGCTGCCTTGCTAATCGTGAGATCAGATAAGTCATTCTGGGGCAAAGAAGCCATTTAAAAATTATTATTTAAAGTGAAGACCTGTAAATGAAGCCAGTGTGGAGCCACTAAAATCTGTTTTGCATTGTTTCCTTTTATTTTCTGAAGATATCCTCCACAGAGTGGGAAGGAATGGATGCATCAGAGGAAATAAATAATAATGATGGAGTAACAAACTAATTTCTGTAAGTAAAATGACTTATTTGTAAAGAATAGTAGTCTGCCCTTCCACAGGGGGTGAACTGAGGTCTTTGCCTCATCTGGTTATTTCATCATGAAGATGACACCGCTGCATTTTCTTGGGTTCCTGCACACTTTATGCTATATATTGGAGCTATATACCTCCACTGCTTCTGGAACCATCTTGTAAAAGTGTCCAGCTTAGTTTACCCACAGTACCTCAGGTACCAGTAGCTGCACAGCTGCAGCAGCACAGAAATCATTGAGGCCTGCAAAAGTACCTAAACAAGCCAGATAGATAAATACACAGAAGTTTTCCTTCAGAAGATGTGCATACGACTCAGCTTTCACAGTACCAAGACAGGCAGCTTGAGCTTATATATGTTCTCAAATACAGTGTTTAAACGGCCATAATAAATCCTGCCAGTAGGAGTTGATGTGTTATATTCTTTTTGTCCACGAGATGTCGATGTACCCTAAGAATTCTAGGGTACATAGCTTTATGTCTTTAAAACATAAAGCCTCCCTGTGCCACAGCCCTGATTCTTATTGGGTCTAGCGATTCTCACTGCAAAATTAACAACAACAACAACAATAACAACTATGACAGAGATCATTCTGTCCAACAGAAAGAATCCTTGGTAAGGGTGCATAACTTCATGAATTTCTTATGCCACATAATCTCCTTCTTGTTCTGGATAGACACCTGAGGAGGGTGGGCAAAATACATCAGGATGTGGTGGTGAGGAGAGCATACATGCCAGAGGGAGAAGGAAAGTCTGTTAACTTAGGCATTGGGCCTATTAGCTTAAACTCCCAAGTGGGAGCTGCTCAACATCTGACTTGCTCAGAGTGTGGGTGGAATGAGTCTATATGTATCAACAGCTGCCCGTGTTTACTGATACATTCGAGTACTAAAAATGATAAGAATTATGTTTATGGAAATTCACATTATTGCCTGTCTTTACTAAAGCTTTAAATTTTCTGTAATTTCCATGAGCATGTCATTGGAATAACATGAATGCATTGAAGAAAATTAACTAGTTAAGGATAGAAGCTGTTCTTCCTGGTTATAAAGGAATACTGAGGACTTCAGGTGATAGGCATTTGACATATGCTAGTTTGTGTTTTACTGCTTTGCACTTTTTTAATATATGCTGCAAATGTAGATGAAGAACAAAATATACCTGTCTGATACCTGAAGCCACAGATACAACCTAGATGGGCTGGTGTGGTCCTTACTTGTCCAGTTTTACAGTTAGTTGGGGTGGCACAAAAGGCCTACTTTAGAATGAATTTTGATGTATGTCAGCAAGAACTCGGAGTGGGGATTGATGTATCTGGGAAGGGAGACGCCAGGGTGGGTACTTCCCTGGCATTCATCCAGGGAAGAAGCAGCCAGCATTTATGAATGGGTTTCAGTAATGCAACAACTGCTGCCAGTTTGCTAGAAGCCAGGTTTTGCCAAATGCCTGTTCATTTTTTCCATAGACATAGAATATTTTCTTTCAAAAGAGTAGGATGGAAAATTATTGACTGTCTTTTTTTTACAACAGAAAAGCTAAACTTGATCTTTCTTGCATATTTTAGAAAAGTATATGTTGTTGATGGTAAATTTTAAGTAGTGCAAATTACAGTTCATGCACTGTTATTTTCTCATATTTTAAGAAGAAGACTGATTCCTTATACCTGTATAAATAATTTCTGAAATCAAAACAATTAAAACAATATAAAATAGGTTCATATCAGTTTTATGTAATCTCTTTAGGTTTTAGATGTTAAATACATGATGTCTTGATTCTGCTTTCACTGGCATAAATCTGGCTTAAAATTCATTATTATTTCATTTTCTGCTAGCCAGCAAAGAAAGATGGGGGGGGCCTTTTTTTAGTCTGAAGTAAATTTACCCAACTAAATGGAGATACCAACAAAAGCTTAAAAATTATCTGTATTTTTTTGCATAATTACATTGTCAATTAAGGAGGAAGCGTTAATATCCTCTCCTACAAACATAAGTAAGAGAACTACAGCTGGATCTGATATGTAGCAAAATGCATCTCCTTTTCCTGATTTCAAAAACATGGCATCTTCTAGGAAGAGTTGCCTTCCTCCTTCCCAGTCTTGGTGTCCAGGAATATTTCTGACAATATTAGAATATCCCTTTTCTTTTTCTTCCTTTTGTGGTTGTTGTTATTCTTGCTTTTGTTACTTTGATAAGGGATGAAATAACAATGTGCTGTCCTTCAAAAAACTTTTTGTTCAGTATGAGGTAAGAAAAATGGGACAGTTAATCTCTCAGAGCTGGGGTTCCAGGCTTTAAGCAAATACAAGCACTTCTGCATCTCAAATATTCCCTTCACATTTTGATGAGCTTCAAGACCACAACTTTTGGAGAATAATTTTTTTCTTTAAGTGAAAACTGAGTGTCTAAACAGCAGTTTTAAAAATGGTCTTTTTTCCTAATCTCATAAATTTTTTTGTTCCTCGTGTCTCATGTATGTGCCTTCCTCACACTTTTACAAAAAAAAAAGGGAGGTGAGGTAGTAGTTTATGAGCTTTAAGTGGAAAAATTCTGTGTTCTATGGGGAAGACATCTGAGAAGCCACATAGCAACCCAATTAAATCCCCATTTCAAACAAAGTATAATACACCCAAAATAAGAAGCAGAGTAAAACCTACATTTGTGCACACACTAGATGACATATGGCCTCCTTTCAGCAAGAGAGTAATCTTTAAGGAAGTTTTAAAGATGTTGTTTTCATAGAACAGTGAAAGACAAGGATAGCTTCAAACCCTTTTTAGACTGCTCCATAGGGTAGAGGTATGCATGATTTCACTTCCTTCCTGCAATTAATCAGTAAGACATTTTTTATTTAACAAAAAGACCTTCTATATGCGACTTCTGAATTTGTGGCAATGATAATGCTTATTCATTTCCACCAGACTGGTAAGACAGATCAATAGACAACATTTTGACCTGAGGCTTGTGAGATGCAGACTTTGTGTCTGTACTGTGTGAGACCTCAAACTAATCACTTTGACATAGGTATCTTCAAGAATACCTAGGCATACCTACTGACTGTAGTTTATTTCAGGTGAGTGACAACATCAGTGGATGTTGAAATAGCAGTTTTTATGATCAGATTAGGGCATGAGAACATCTAAATAAATGTAGAGTTCTCTATCCCAAGAATTGTGTGGATTTTTTATGGCAAATGAAGAGAAATGGGAACTGAAGAGTGTGATCCATCTGTTCTTCAAGCAGATGATTCATGCCCCAAAATTGCCTATTACTCTCCATTGACTAGTAAGGAACTCCAGTCTTCAGTATGTAGAAAAGTACTTCTGTACTTTGATAAGAGGCTGTGGGCAGCAGGTCTGAAAGCGTGGCTCCTGGAACACCTGGATAGTCACCTTAAAAGTACACAGTGTGTCACCTAACTGCCTTAATTCTTGGCTTGTTACAGTCAGCAAGGCTGTCAGCAGCTTCCTGAAGCTTCATAGCTTTACAAGTTAGCTCTGAAGATGTGAGAAAAGGGTGATTGTCATGTTCATAGCCACGCTTGAGACCGTTCTTACAGAATGTGCAGAAGAATATAGCACTTCTGTATTTCATTAAAGCATTGAGGAGAAATACCCAAAAGATTGTGAGGAGCTTAGCTACTATTGTGTGGCAGGCCATACAAGGGCCAGCTGAGATAGATAAAGCCTGCTGTTTGGAATTAAAGTGGTTTTGTACATCATGATCTTTTCATAGTATTGCCTGCCAAGTGTACTACAAAAACATTTGAAGTACTAGGGCATTAAGAAAGTCACTCTGGAAGCAGCTAAATCATTGCTGATCAGATATACATCCTGAGAATTAAATATTTTTTATATTTTAGGGGTTTCTCTTGTTTGTTTTTTTGCATTTTTTTCCAACCTCTTCCCCAACATAGTCTTTTCCCACTAAAACTTTTTCAGATTAACAGAAAACTGTTCAGCATGTAAATAGTGATCCAGAACCATTAGTAAACATCTGTTAAATCGGGCAAGAGCCAGGAAAAACTTCAGCTGGATTACAATTGTTCTTGAGAGAGTTTGCAAGGGAGTGAGAAAGCACACAGAGCACAGGAGTCAGCCAGAGTCTGTTCACATTTGGTTTCTTTCTCCTCCCCCATCCCTGGAACATTACTAATAGAAGGAAGCAAATGGCTGAAGCTCTCATATCCCAAAGGATATAATGCCCTACGGGTTGGGTAAGACAAGTAACTCGTGTTCCATCCCTCCCATACTTTGCTGTTTTGTGTAGTGCACAGATATGAAGAGTGTTATGGAGAACATAGTAGCTGATGCTTCTGCATATTTTGACAAAGTGCCCCATTAACATATTTCCTGCTCCAAAGGGGCAGCACTACATTGGCTATCCACTGACCTAGAAACTGCTCTTATCTCTATAGAAGGAAGCTATTAACATTTAGAATTTTGAGAATCAAGTTCTGGCAAATCCTTCCTCTGAAATTAAAGATGTTTCTACCTCCAGCTGTCCATCCCATTTCTCTGCCAGGAGTTACCACAGAGTCAGTAGAGGGGAACATGTGTAGCACTTCCGCTGAAAACGCCCAGTGTCCTTGGATAAACCATTGTGGAAGACAGATGTCAGCTGGCACCATCTTGACGGAGTAGTTAACATTTAGATATGTTATTTCTGCTAACTTTGATCCAGGAACAGTAACCTTTGGCTGGAAGCAGACAGATACTAGTAATGTCTTAACTCTAATGCACCTCAACTATTACAGCTCCAACCAACTTGAAATTTCAGTAACGGAAACTACCATGAAATCTCCATACACTCATGCACAAAGCTTTAAATGGTATTTGCTTTCATAATGGCACAGTGTCTATCCAAGTGTGAAATCTGAATGAAGCTATTGCAATATAAACTGGAAGCGCATAGCTGTTCATTCAGAGGAGCTGGGGCAGAATGCTATCAATCTGGCTGAATCTGTTCACATGGAGTTGCCATCTGTTATCACAATGCCATGTTGCCCAATTAAAACAATATGACTGGATTACAGTATTTTGAGAAGTATTATTTGCTAGATTGTCTCTGATTCTAAAAAATCTATCATTCCATCTGACTGCCTCTGCACCTGCTAATTCAGACAGTGTAAAGAAATTGCAAGCTTCTCATTTATTAACTGCATGGCTGTAAGCTACTTCTGAGCCTGAAAATATTTCTGTATTTTAAACTTTTTCTGACTTCATCCTGTAGTCATTTCTCCATTTTCTGAGGAAGTATGTATATTTGGTATGGGGAAATCTATTGCAGAGCTTCTGTATATATGTGGCCAGTGGTTACTAAGGATGTAAGTTAATCAGGGTAGATGAAAATCTCATTTTAAAAAATCATTATTTTTACTTTTAAGTAAGAGTTTTAGATGCAATGTTCTTCAATTTTTTCCTGGTTTGGACTCCTAAACTCATAATAATGAATGTCTTTTTTTAATATCTTTAAGTGATTATGGCAAAATTTCTGACTTTACAGAGCTCCACATATATAATCTTTTCCGTAGCATGTGGATGAACATGCATTTTGGGGTTACTTGAGCTTTATGTTTTATTCCGCAAAAGACAAGTAATATCAAATGAAAATGAATACTATTAATTGAAATCACTGTTTTTAGGAATAAAACCAACTATTGACAGGAAAATTAACATGATGAGTAAGAGAGTCAGGGAGGCCTATTAATCAAATACACTGTTATTTTAGATCTCTGAAGCACATTTGTTTTACTTAAATAAAACATCCCGTTTGACCAAAACTTAAACCAGTGCTGGACAAAAAGCCTTTCAAAATGTGCTTTATAACTTCACATTTTTCCTTACAAAACTTTTAATTTAAGGAAGCTAGAACACTTAACAAGTTGGACTTCTAAGTCGCTATCTATTCCTGCATTGCACCATGAACAACATAAACCAACTTGAATTCTCACCCAGTTTAAGCACACTTGCTCATTTTAGTGTAGTCTATGGCTACTGATGGTTCCCTAAAGTACTGCAATAGCCACTCTTGGGCAAAGCACAGGAACGGATTGCATACCCATAAAACACCCTCTTCTGGGATTCTGAAGGTATATACCATGTCATACATAATGTGTCAATACTGCTGTGTAATTAATGCAGTTAGCCATGGCATTCTCTTTCACAGAAATAAAGTATCACTGAATATCCTGAGCTGGAAGGGACCCTCAAGGACCATCAAGTTCAACTACTAACCCTGCACAGCATCATCCCCAAGAGTCGCACCATGTGTCTGAGAAAATTGTCCAAAAGCTTCTTGAGATCTGTCAGGTTTGGGGCTGTGACCACTTACCTGGGGAGCCTGTTCCAGTGCCCAAACACCTTCTGGGCAAAGAACGTTTTTCTAATATCCAAACAAAACCTCCCTTGACACAACTTCAGACCATTCCCTCAATCCTGTCACTTGTCACCACAGTGAAGAGATCCTGCCCCTCTGCTTCCTCTCACAGGAAGCTGTAGACTGCAGTGTGGTCTCCTCTTCTGTGGGCTGAACAGATCAACTGACCCCAGCTTCTCCTCATACAGCTGCCCCCAAGGCCCTTCACCATCTTTGTTTCTCTCCTTTGGGTACTATATAACAGTTTAATATCTTTCTTATACTGTGGCACCCAAAACTGCCCCCAGCACTCAAGGTGAGGCCGTCCCAGCTGAGAGCAGGGGGGACAATCCCCTCCCCTGCCTGGCTGTGATGCTGTGCCTGAGGAACCCCAGGACACACTTGGCCCTCCTGGCTGCCCGGGCACTGCTGACTCAAATTCAACTTTCCATCAAACAGGACCCCCAGGTTCCTTTCCATGTCAGTGTTTCCCAGCCTCTCATTCCCAGTCTGTCCATAAATCCAGGGCTGCCCATCCCAGGTGCAGAATCCAGGACTTTCCCTTGTATTTCATACCACTGGTGATTGCTGAGTCACCTAATTTGTAGAGGTCTCTCTGCAGAGCCTCCCTGCCTTTGAGGCAGTCAACAGCTCTCCTCCCAGTTTTGTATTATCTGTGAATTTGCTTAGTATCACTTCCAGGCCTACATCCAGGTCATTAATGAAGGTGTTGAAGAGCACAAGGCCTAGGGTAGAACTCCACTAGTGACAGATCACCAGTCTGATGTTAACCCCTTCAGTATAACCCTTTGCACTTGGCATGTGAGCCAGTTGCTCACCCATCACACGATGTGTTTATCTGGCTGTGTGCTGGACCTTTCATCCAAAAGAATACTTTGAGAGACAGTATCGAAAGCTTTGCTTAAATCAAAAAGATTACATCTGCTGCCTTCCCTTGATCAGTGAGGTGGGTTACCTTATCATAAAAGGAAATCAGCTTTGATAAGCAGGACTTTCTTCTCATGAAGCCATGCTGGCTGTGACCGATGGCTGCTTTCAGGTTTTTTTCAATACCTCCCAGAATAACCTTCTTCATAACCTCTTCAGGCACTGAAGTGAGACTGACAGGTCTGTAGTTTCTGGACTTTTCATTTTTGCCCTTCTTGAAAATTAGTATGTTTGTCAGCTCCCAGTTAGCTGGGACCACTCTGAATTCCCAAAGCTGCTGCAAAATCATTGAGAAAGGTTTTGCAATTACATCAGCTGGCTCTTTGAAGACTCTTGGCTGAACCCCATTAGGCCCCATTGATTTTTAGGGATCTAGTTGGAGCAGCAGATCTCACACAATTTCAGGGTTGACTGGGAGTTAATGATCCTTGCAGTCATGATCTGCCAGCTCTGAGAGCCCCTTGGTCCATCATTCATGTTGAAGACAAAGACAAAGAATGTGTTAAACACCTCTGCCTTGTCCTAGTCCCTGTTTGTGAGGTGACCATCCTCATCCTGTAATGGGACAATACTATTTTTCCACTGGCCATTGCCATTAACATACTTGAAAAAATTAGTTTTATTGTTCTGACCAGCTTCAATTTCTGTTGAGCTTTGGCCACATTAATTTTCTCCCCACAGTGTCAAGCAGTGAATCTACTCTGTATCCTGCTATACTTCTGGTTTTTTTCTCTATCACATCCAGAGATTCCCAGTGTTACTCACGTGGTTTTATTATTATAGCACTGAGAGGGAAAGAAACCAAAGGTTGGTCATGCTCTATTTCCCCTTCTCAGTCAATCACCACTCCTTTAGAGCTGCCATATATATGGGATATGTGAGTCTCAGATAAGGTCTGAACAAGGAAGAGGGACTTGATTCCTCTGCTTCCAGGGCCATGTAGCATGCACTTTGCTCTGAAATCATCCCCAGACAATTTTGACCTCCAGCAAAGTACTAATATGCTCAGATTAGTAAGGCATGAGAAATATCCCCATTCATGGGGTTTTTTTCTAAACCCCACTGACCTTTTACTCAAAACATTTAGGATTAAAATACTCAGTGGCAATACGAAGTTTGTATCCTGAAAGGATTCATATGGTGTCACCAACCACCAGTCTATGACAGTCTTTAAGCCTTGTTTACCCATGTTTTATTTTTAGGATGCAACCTTTTTGTGGTTTCTTTCCACTGGTATTTTCCCAGTATCCCATCAGCACAGACCTGCAATTTGGTTTTGAGGATCCTAAACAAAAAAATAAGCAATGAGTCTCTGAATGACAAGTCTGGAGTGAAAGATGAGTCCTGAACTTTATGCCCACTAATAGATGCTTTGGTTAACTTTCGCATCAAGATTTTTTTTTAAATTTTATTTTGTATCCTAGCTTACAATTAGACCATTGCATCCTAGTGAAAACTAAAGACCCACAGGGGATTTTAAACCTGTGTGGAATATAATTAAATATTTTGTAATTACATTTCCCCTTTGCAGAAAACACCCTGTATTTTGCTTTATAAAATCACTTTTAGTTCCAGGAAAGGTCTAACAAAAAGCTAATCTCTAGATCCAGAAACGCAGCTTTGTTTTAATTTTGGATCATGATTGTGTTTCATTCATCCAAAAGATATCAGACATGAAAAGCAGGACTGGAAACACCATTTTCATGGCCAACAGACCTCTGGCATCCTGGACACATCTTTTAAGCACACTGTCTCTAAACAAAATTCCCTCTCTGAGATAAAGCTTTTCATCTGGTATCTCCTTTGTGGGTCCTGTTTTATTCACTGGTACTCCTAAATATTTTCTGAGACTCTCAATCTTATTAACTTGAAATGGCTTGGTTGATGATGTTGATGATTGCAACATTAATATTTGAAACATGAAAGTGTTTTTGAAAAGTCCATGATGGGCCATCTAGACAAAACTACCACCTGACTTGTCAAAAACATGGATTCAGAAAGTGTCAGTCCCGTCCTTTTTGTCAAAATGGTGAGGCTTTGATATTTCTTAAGGGCAAATTCAAGTTTGATTTCAGAGCATGCTTTCCATAACGTAAGAATAGCTGCTGATAGAGCTGCTAATAAGGGTTAATTATTTAAGTAGTGAAAAACAGTGCAGCTCTTAATGACTTTCAGTACAGAAAGCATGACATAAGAAGTCAAAGTTGAAGGATAGTAAACTTGGTCAGAACTTTTGGGTTCTGGTCAGACTTTTCTACCCACACATGAAGTAATTTGCCCTGTCACCTACATAAGCTTCCTGGACATCTTGGCATTCTGTGAAACCCATAGTAATTGCCCTCTAACCACTTCTCCTCCACAGAGATCATCTACCTTTTATATGTCCCATTTACATTTTTTGAATTCTTATCTCAAATCTGCTTTCTTCCACCTAAGCAAAAATACAAAGTACTTGGATTTTCCTCAGAAAATTATCCAAGTTCAATCATCTCATGTCCATCATTTTGCTTCTTCATTTAAAAAATATTTATAGATTTTTTAAAAAACTGAAGAAAACTAGCAGTTGTATGATGAGGTAAATCTGAACTGCTTCATATACTTTATCTACTTGACACCAGTTGTGTTTTACAGCATTTTAGAGGTCTGTCTTCTCTATTCTCATCATCAGAATAAAAAAATGTTTTTAATTACAGTGCTATACAAGCACCTGAAATGCATTTACCTCTTACCTTATTGACCCCACTAACCATGAGGAGATATGATTGCTTACAATCCACACACTGATGTATCAAATGCATTTCTCTTGTAGTAAGTCAAGATAGCACAAGCTGCAAAGAAATAGATTTTCAATATCATACAAAAATAACAAGGATTTGAAAAGTAATTAGAGACTTCAGTAGCTCACTTTCTATGAATTAGACACTATTTTTAAAGCCTGTAAATTATGTCACTGAGTCATCACTTTACTGTAAAGTTACATAATATCTGGCACTTATACAAAACCTATACCTTCTGGATTTAAATGTCACCAGTGAGAATCTCAGTTTCCTGTTGAAAATAAGGAGCTCTGAGCCTACATGGCTACACAGAAAACTTTTAAACCAAGTTACCATAGAAGCCAAATGACAAAAATCTATTTATTCATCTGCTTTGGAGTGCCATAATAATTCGGCTAATGTCAAGGAGTCTGTGAATCTCCATCTTGATTTTTTCAGTGAACTGTGACTTTTAAAAGTTCCTCTAGAGAAGGAATCTTCCAGTCTCCATGGTGGGCAACAGTGGACTTAATGCTCTTCCCTGCTTCCCATGTTCACCAGTGACATGGGAATTAAAAATGCTCTAATTCAGGCCTTTCAGCAACATCCAAAAAATGGTGCAAATGATTGGAAAAAAACCAGAAGTCATAAACCCCGATCTTAAACCCATAGATTAAAATCAAATGCACTGCATATACAGGAAAAAATGTTTTCTTATTATTTCAATTTTCTTCCAAATTTGTAATTCTCTCCCAAATTATTATGAGAATTTCTTAGTGAAAATCAGTGTGGCTGGCTAACAAATCTATGGTAAAACCTGCAAGAAAATTGATGCTGTTGTAAATGGAAAACAGTAATAACAGTTTAAAATAGCTTAAAACTAGTCAAGTGCTAAATCTTGAAAGTACACCAACAAGATCATCATGTCCTTGCGAATTTTGGGAAAATCAGATAGCTTAAGAAAAATAAATTAAAACTGGTTTTGCTTATTTAAGCCGCTTTAAAGCCTCTGTGAAAAATGTTTGGGCTTCTTGTTTTCTGTCAGCCAGTAGCACTACTTTTTTCCCAGGGCAAGAGCAAGCAGTAGTAAAAAAAGTTGTTTTGTCTATTTACTATTTTGAAATCTAATCTTAGGTCAAGAGCTATATAAGCATAACATACAATAAGGAACAACAACAAAATCTCTTTTTCCTTTAAGAATAGCTTAATGATAGACATGGACTTCTGCAGTGGCTCTCTGGCAAGCCAGTGGCAGCTGCCAGCCACTGAGCACATGGTCAGCAGCACAGGATGATTCATGAGGGGGCTGGAGGAGTGGAGGGAATACACCTAGTGGTGCAGGTCCCTAGTAGGATTTTGGCTGACCCTTGTGAAAGAAGAGCTTTCTAGATGTGGTAATTCCATGTTGGGCAGTTTGGAGTAGGTTTGTGAGGGGGAAGGAGGAAGGGAAGCTATAACTGAAACACTAAGACAAACATAATTTAACAGTACTAGTAAACAGGGCACTTACAGTTCCTATCATCATCCTTCCTCAATGTAGGAGGGAAAAGTAATCCTTTTAGGCGTTTATTTGCATCCCTCTGCTGACTGTCCTGAGCTGTCCTCTACCCTTCCTTACTGAAACAGCATCACAGGTCTCTCCTTAGTATAACTGCTCTAAATAAACCCCAAGACTAAACCAGAATCCAGTTTTGGGAGAGGCAGAAAAAGAACAGACAAGGAAAGACAGAAACTAAAACTAAAACTACACTTTCACACATAGGTACAGACTAACCTGAGCTTAGAGAAAATCATCAATGAGCTAGCTCCTTGTCTCATAAGAAATTAGTCTCATTAATTAAAGCAGTATCTTCACCTGTGACAGCACAAAGTCAAAACAGAGCTGTCCAGCTCAGCAGGTAGGGAGAACTGACCAGTATCAGACTATTTCTGTACAGAATCAGGACAGAAGAGAAGGAAGGATGTGCTAAGTTGCAAAACAGGACTGAAAATGCACTTTTGACCAACACATTCTTCAAAACAGTAATCTCTTCTCCATATTGAAACTTTATCCACAAATGACCATTGCCACTGTTGTCACTTTCCTCATAATAAATTAACAGCAGTTGGAAGCACAGCTTCAGAAGATTTCTTTTCATACTCTAAACATCTGTGAAACTAGATTGGCCTTGAATTAGTCATGAATACAAAACTCAGCTGCCATTAGAAGAACCTTAAGGAAAATCGTTGTGTAAGTTTTGAGCAAGTCTGGTCCTGTTTAGAGAGTTTTATCAAAACCACATGAAACCATGTGACACCCGATGTCTTTCTCGGTGTTTTGCTTGACTATTGAGTTCATTTAAACCCTAAGTTAAAAAGGGATCACAAGACTTGGAGTCTGCACAAAGTGACATTTACTGTAGTGGGCCTTGGAGTCAAAATGGGTGAGTCCCATGCTCAAATAAGTTCCGTAATTATGCTGAGTCAGTCTGCACACGAACAATCAAAAGCCCCCATGCCATTTCACTAACAGGAATGGAAGACATGTTTGTGTGAATTTTGCTAGGTAAAGCCAGATTTTTGGCACAAGAAACTAGAAAAAAACTAGAAATACAAGGCATGAACTAGCCCAACATAGCTGGAGGTTGCCTGCATCAGCCTGATGCCCCACCTAAGCTGGCAAATCTTGACCAGACCCAGCTGGTTTGTACAAAATAAATGTGTCTACTACCTTCAGGCATTTCCTCATCTTTTCTTGCCACACTTGCCCCTGGCAAAAGGAAATGAGCTTTTGTATTTTCCTAAGCAAGTCACAAAGTCTCTCTTGTCCTAAATGATCTCTGTGAAATGAAAATAATTGTCTTTATCAAAGTGCTTTGAGATCTGTGAGTGAGCAGGGTTATATCACTGAAATGCATCATTGATTATTAGATTATAAAATAAATCTGCAGTGCTGCTAATTGAAACACTGTGTATAATTAGAAGGGCTTTTAAAAGTCTGTTTACCCTTCAAATGAATATAGAACTTCAGTAGCGTGTTGTGTGTTCATAGCTAATAAAGTATTTGCTATTTTATGTCCTGATGACGCTCTAAATTTACATTTTGACAAAAAACTCTCACTAACTGCTCATATTTCACCCTCTTTTCAGATTTGTATTAACTTTTGTGCGTAAGCTTTGTTGCCTTTCCTTTTCAGTTTAAGTCTCTCATACAGAAACTTTACATCAATCGAAGCAGTTGCAGTTTTACTAAAACTCAGCACACAGCCATTTCCAGAGTCAGAAGCTGACTGATGAAAGGCTTTGGGAGACTTTGGCCCGCCCAGCTGGTACAAGGACACTGCAAGGTCCCTTCATAGAGCAACGCCACCATTTCCCCCGAGGACAGCCTGCGGCCCAGAAGGCTCCGCATTCCCGAGGGGTGGCCAGGCCACACGTCCCAGGGAAGGCCCTGCTTCCTGCCCTTCCTCCCTGCGGCCATGCAGCCTGGCTGCCCATGGCCGGGGCTGTGGAGGCTGTGGAGGCTGTGGAGGCTGTGGAGGCTGTGGAGGCTGCCCAGCGAGGAGGCCGCCCCTGCCCGCTCAGCCCTTGGCCAGGCCGGCCTGGGGCCCTCAGCCCTGGCGGGGCCTGCACGTGGGCTCCGCAGTGAGTTGTAGCGGGTCCTTTGACTTCCTTCTGTGATTCTCAGCAGAGCAAACCCACAAACCAATGTCATCACTTTAGACTCCTCCTGCTTGCCCCTGGGCTAACAGCGGAGGTTCCCTCATAGTGCATGCGTCACCAGGGTGAGTCCACACCAGCACGGTGAGATGCCATTTCTGGCGCAGATCCGGGGAACCGCTCAGGCACACCCTTCCCTTCCCTTCCCTTCCCTTCCCTTCCCTTCCCTTCCCTTCCCTTCCCTTCCCTTCCCTTCCCTTCCCTTCCCTTCCCTTCCCTTCCCTTCCCTTCCCTTCCCTTCCCTTCCCTTCCCTTCCCTTCCCTTCCCTTCCCTTCCCTTCCCTTCCCTTCCCTTCCCTTCCCTTCCCTTCCCTTCCCTTCCCTTCCCTTCCCTTCCCTTCCCTTCCCTTCCCTTCCCTTCCCTTCCCTTCCCTTCCCTTCCCTTCCCTTCCCTTCCCTTCCCTTCCCTTCCCTTCCCTTCCCACGCAAGGCCTGGATGATATGACTGCTGCCCCAGGAGCACAGTGAGCAAAGCAGTAAAAGGAAAAATGTACATAAAAGTCAGGGCTCTGCAGCTCCCAGCACCGAGCTGTAGAGGCTGGGCTCTGTGGTTGCGTTTTTCAAAAGCTAAAAAGAATAAATCTTCCCGAAGATAAAGGACTGGGCGCAGTGTGAGCCCCTGCGGGCTCTGAGGCAGCAGTGGGGCTACACGAGGGGAAATCCAGCCCACTAAGGGGACTGGCATGGATATCAGTGTGGGTCTAGGGAGAACACATTGAAATTCAGCACATCCCTCTGCTGCCCGGCTGTGTGACGCACTGGGGATATTTGGCAGATCCTCCTGTGTTAGCCCCTTTCTCTTCCTGTTGTGGTCTGAATGAATAGCCATTCTGCTTAATTTAACCTATTTTTTCTTAAGTTCATACTCTGACAATTTACTCTAAAACTAGATCTGAGTAGTATTTGTATAACTACAATTTTTCAGTGCGTTCCAGCAATGTTGATTCATTTGTGAATTCTTGGCAGGACTTTTATTCATGAAAAAACCCCAGTGTATTTTTAATTGTGCAACATTAATGTGTTTTTTGCCACCATCATAACTTATTTTGCTCTGCCTAGCAATATGAATGGGAAAAGTGATATTTTGTTGTTATAAATTATATCTGCACCAAGACAAACTACTGCAATAGCTTCATTCATATAGATACAAGGAAGTATTAGAGAGGAGGCAAATTGCTAAAAGACTCTCTTAACATAATATAACCTCTTCTATGTACAAAATCAGTCTAGTAAACAGTTTAGGCTAGCATATCAGTAGAAATCTGTTGCTGAAACCTGCATTGCATATTTTTCCAGCATGGTAACAGATCAGTTCCCAATTACCCATGCTTTACATTGCAATCTTTAACACAGTACATTTCATAATGAACAGCGTAAGTACAGTAGCTCCATGCCAGGTTCCACTAGCAGGCGCCACCCTAAATAGAATTTAAATACCACAAATTAAAAGAAACCTTGGAAGAATTTAACAGTAAACACTATTCCAGTAAGTGTATCTCTTTTCTGTCATGTAAATATGTTACTTTTACAGGCTTTTTTTTAACTGAAACACAGGAATGTGGCAACATTCTGTGTGACAAATGGCTTCAATATATCACATAAATAGGAAATTCTGTCAGTATTTCTTTGAAATGCGTGCTTTTGTAAAATAGTTTAATATTGTTTTTCTCAATACAGGTGTGTCTCAAGCTCCATGTGTCATTTTATTGGTATCTAGTATTTTGTTCTGGTCAGAACACTCAGAATAAAACAAAATTAATGCCTTTCCCAAATCTAAATCTGAACTGGCCTTTCTGTGGATAAGCCTTATTAACTTAAGTGTTTCTGTTTACACTAGACTTTCTGATTGCAATCAAAACTGAAAGTGTAACTTCAGAAGAAATAAGATATTTCAGAGAAATGTCACTATGTCAAGGCAGTTTATGAATTAAATAACTGTTGTTAATTTTTTAGATATCAAAGTATTACTATTCTAATTATTGGATCTAACATGTCAAGATTTCAAGAAAATTTTTTGCCTGCTTTTGAAACCCACATATATTCAGATACTCAACAGAAGATAAAGATCAATATATTTGATGCTTATTAAATCATATACTTGGAGGAAAATTATGTATATTTAATTTTTGTATAAATTTTAATATATGAAAAATTGGACCATTGATATTGACAGAATATATATTACATTTATAATTATAAATGTTGTCTAGTGTAATTTTTATTTTCTTATCATCCAGACAACCTGGAATGCCATCCTCCAGATATGAAGAATACATGAAAATACAGCTTTCTTTTCTAAAGCTAGCAGTAATTTGTCTGAAAAACGTGCTTGCTCTGCACAGGCTTACATTCAATTCATCAGTTCAAAGGCCTTCAAAATCTTATTTTCTTTGCTGTGAGGAAAAACTTGCATTGAGGTAGTTATAAAATAAAATTATTATAAATATAATAAGCATTTCACCAGATTTTTTTGCTGAACAATATTGGACTTCTTGTTGTAGTTGGTGGACAAAATCTCACTGCTATCCCACCAGGAATCTGATGATGTGAAGTGCAAAATACTCTTGTTATGAATAAAAATATTAATATTTACTAGAATTCTGTCCCCTTCATTAGTACAAAAATGTCCCTCCTAAGGAGTGGAGTAATGTCATGAGTTATTGTCACTATGGTCACATTGTTGTCCTATGTAGAGTCATATATTTCAGCATGGGGTGGGGTGGTGTTCCTTTTATTGAGCATTCTATTGCCAGTTAGTGTATCTTGAGTTGTTTTTTAAGTAATAATTATATTTTTAAAAAACTAAAACAACCAGCCAAGCCCACAAACAAACAAAGAAACAAAAATCCCTGTGCTTCTTTTGGCTCTGATTGTCATTTCCTGCCGATCCTGCGCCAGAGGTTTAGAACGTTTCACGGTACTCGATGCTTTCTCCAGGGTTTTCTGTGGAGGCAAGGATAAGGTTTTGTCACTAGGTGGAGCTTGAAGCTTCAGTCCTCAAGTGCTCCTCTGCCTCATTTCCTGCCTTCAACAGGGGGTTCCTCAACCTTTCCAATCTGGTAGCTAGGCAACTTCAAAACCTTTGGAGGTAAATTTGGTTGTATAATCTGTTGTATGTTATAAGTATTCCTATTAGATGCATTTTTTTACATATTGAGTCATGTTTGCTGAGACTGAAATTGGTTAGTAATCAAAGAGAAAAGAATAAAGACTTTCCACATGTGGGCCTGCAGTGTAACTTCTGCAGCAAATTGCTCCATGTTTGGCTCTTCTAAAGCTCTACCAGAAAAAGCAGACTGATTGCAAAGTAAATATGCCAGTGCTGCTAACTGAATGCTATTTTATATTATTGTTGGGCTCTGGATGTTAATCACCAAAATCAGTACTCTCATATGCTGGTAGACTGGTAGATAAAATAGCTGTGCGTCAACACCCAGCAGCCCACAGCTGGGGATTCATCAAATCAATACCAACAGTTCTTATGTCCTAATATATTTCATCTGCAGTAAAGAAATTCTTCCCTCATGCTACAAGCTGTGCCAGTCGAGAAAGCTCTTGGAAATATGCAGCCTTATTTATATATGGTAGAGTGACATTTACTGTTCTGGTACCCCATGGAGTGGAGGAGGAGCTGCCTCATGCTAGGGGAGTGCTCTGGTGTGGGAATAGCTTGACCTCACTAGGGAATCAGGAAATCTCCCCTGATTAGACTCTGAGATTATCTCCATTGGTTAGAACTTGGTGCTAGTAGTGCCAAGGTCACAGGTTTGATCCGGGTATGGGCCATTCACTTAAGAGATGGACTCACTGATCCTCTGGGTCCCTTCCAACTCAGAATATTCTGTGATTACTGCTCTTAATTTGTGCTTCTTAGAGGTAGGCTGATTTTTCTGATATCTTACCGTTACTGGAAAGATAGCAAAGCTTTTCAAAAAGAACAAATCCTATTTATGGCAATAAATAAGCTGCAGTGGTAAGATTAGGACTTTAACCCAGTTAGTCCTGGCTGCACACTATTGCCAGGGAAGGCTTCTCCAGGCAGGCTCCAGAAGGAACACACTCAAAGCAAAGGGCAGAAGGCTGACTGGCACAGAGCAAAAAGCATCCTATCAACAGGGAGATGGTCAGAAACCATTCTCAGATAAAAGCATGAGTGCTTAACTATTTGTGTCAAAGTTGATACTTTCACCTAACAAATAGATTGAACTATTCAGAAAATCTTGACAATAAGTAAGTGTAGAGATAGAAGTGCCGGGAATTACACATGGTTTATGTAAGCATTTGGGGTCATATTGTTGTACAACAAAAATATTGCAGCAGTCAAGCTTGTAATTAAAAGGTTTTCATCTAATAAAAACTGACCTGAAAGGGAAGCAGCTTAAGTTACCAGGCAACAATTTGCAATGGATCAAGGAAAAACTAGATAGTGCCTATCTCTAGGGAGGAAGTTCTGCTGATCTGGCAACAGATAAATTATTCTCAGTGCTCTTTTATAATCTTTGACCCCTCCCTGGGTCCTGTCAACCACTATTTTAATTCAAATAAGAAGTGTTCCTTGCAGTCAGAATATGGTGTGTGTTCTCCAGAACTTTTAGTCTGTTCTTGAAACATCAGTGTTCACATGCTCTTTTCTGCATGTGCATTTTTGAAACTTTTGAGAAGTTAGTGTAATTGCAGAGCAAAATTTCACCATTTCTCTAATTTACTAGTTAAAATAATGTCAATTTTGCATAACAAATGAGGCCTGTACCGTGAGAGTTTGTTCCTTTGGCACATGGTGTACTTATACGCATGTTTTCCTTTGACATCAAAGGCCCATGGATGACAGTGCTCTCAAGACTGTACTTATAACTTGGACTTTCAACTTTCTGTACTATCTACTCAAATGATATCAGTGACAGCCCTGACCATAACTGGGCTGATATTAATTGTGATAGTGCAAATAGAATCATTAAGCAGTAATGTTCTCACATTTTAAAGAATAAATATTCTGGGTTTTAGGAAACATTTTGATTGTAAAAATCCAAAGGCATCGGTATATTTGAGTGCCTAAAACTCTTCCACTTTGAAAAAGAACAATTACTTTTGAAGTTAGTTTGAAGACTAATAATGTAGTTGGTCCCTTATAGAAGTCAAGAATAGTACATACAGCAAAATTCAGGCACATTATGTTTAGAGAGGGTAGATTTTTCTGAAGGCTTGTTCTGACTTATAGACATAAAAAAGCTTTTTGAACATTTCTTTATAACTCCATGAGTTTATCCACTTCTGCTTTCAGCATTTTCCCCATCTCTCTGTGGAAAGATTTGATTGTCTTTGCATTTGACCACAGAAGGAGGTACATGTAGGTGCTTAACATAAACTTAATACCTTCTCTTCTTTTATCACTTGACACTTGGCAGCTGAGGTTCTGTTGTTTCTTGAATCTTGAAAGAATCTTAATGCTGTTTATTCAAGCAATTCAGTCATGTGCCTGAATTGCTGGAATATGTAGTACACTTATTTGAATCAGGTATGAATATAGCTGTACTAGAATGCTGGTCACTAAATTTGGGAACCCAATTTTCAGCACTTCACAGTTAAGTATGAAAACATTTATTGTTCAGAGAGTAAATGGAAGTTGATGCATTTTGTTTATGCTGCTAATAAAGTCACTTATTAAATAGGCTGAAGAGATATATTAGTAAAGAAATTAAAATATCTCTTTGAGAGAGACAGAATTTGATAAGATATCAGTGCATGTGTTTCAGATCCTGCTGGGAGACTGGTGGAGGCACCTCTTCACTCTAGTCTTGGTACTCAGATTTTGATTGAGTTCTTTTTGTATAAACTTTGCACACCTTATGCAAAAACTAAGGTGAGACTTTCATTTCTTTTGTCCTTTGTAGTCTTTTCCCTATTCTGAGATTTTCTGTAAACTAACACTTTAGTCGGCGTGGGAAGTCTTTAGGATTAGAAAAGGACTTTCAGCATCTCCAGTCTGAAGCCCTAAAGTCTCTGCTTCCTACCCAGACTTCCTCTCATTTCACAGTTATTTCATCTTTGCTAATTTTCCTTTGGAAAGACTGACTACTTTTTCAGTTTAATTAATTGACAAATTTACAAGTTTATCTTTAGTTCTTACATTTCACTGTTTTGATTTTCTCTCTGTTGCCTTTACAACCCCTCACATAAAAAATGAGGACAAGAACAAAATGCAAAATTACCTTTCTCCTTCTTTGGCCTAGCTTCTCACCACAGTCTTTGTACACTTTCACCTTTTTCTCTCTTATGAAGAAATATAAGTCTGATACCTGATTGTTTTCCAGTTTCCATGATTGTTTTCCAGATCCATGCAGCCCACTGCATGCATCCCATCTCCTTCCCATCCTGATTTCTCCCTTTCTCAGTTCCTCATATGCAATATAGTTATATGTATGTTTTCTATCAAAAAAACTGCTTTATTTCTAGTTGCCTCTACAACTGCTTGCTGTCTTTCATCCTTTAATTCTACCATCACCAAACATTCATGTAGTGTATCTAAACAATTGAAGCCTGGTACTTTTTCTTCCAGTTCTGTGCTGGATGTTCTTCATAGTTTCTCGCTATGTTCTGGTATAAGTGCATGCTTGCAAGGCATACTTCACATGCTCTCACCAACAGCCTTTTAAGAATTTCATTTCTTTTCTCACTTTTGACATTGACTAATGGCAGTCTAATGCATAAGCACAAATTAGTTCATTTGTTTCACTGATGCTTTTAGTTAACTACATTTAGTTAACTACAAATTTATTTCATATGCAAACTAAAATTTCTGTATCTGTAGAGGATCAGCTCAAGCTCAACATGATCAAATCAGAGTTTATTAGTCCTTCCCCAAAGCCTTCCTCACTTCATAATTCAACCTGAGCAATATCACATCCTGCCTGTTCCAACTGTCAGACTGTGTATTTTTTGCAAATCTGACCTCTTGTAAGTTTTTATATTAGTTCAGTGCTTAGGTTTTCTTCATTATTTCTGCATAATTAAAATAATTCTGTCCATTTACACAGCAAATGCCCTTATTCCCATCTTACTGTATTCCTTTTTTACTGTCAGCCAATTCTTTCCTATGCTGTTTTTTTCAGATGAGCACCTACACAGAATGCTTCTGCAAAATCATTTCCCTAGTTCAGTACTTGGACATGTCTAAGCTTCTGTACTAACTCAAATAATTTGCATGCAGTTTTCAAGCTCTTTATAAGTTCTCCCTCACTACCTGAGAATATAGAATCCTGCCCTTAAACTGGTCCACAACATTAGCTTCCATTTGGCTGAGAACCATTTATATCATTTTTAAAGTTTTACCTCATGCTGTTTCTCATACTTGAAAGGAAGTCCTCATGGCCATCCAAATATGGTCATATATGCTAATATATCATCCTCTTTCAATCTAGAAAATGTGGGATGTGATTCAGTGGCTGAAAACTACCACCTGTCTTGCTGAAGAATATTGTCTCCTTGTTTCACTTATGTTATCTCTTTTTCATCTTTTCATTCTAAGCTGGAGAAACGTATTGTTTAGAATTTGTGTTTGAACACTGTCAAGCACAACTGGATATGATCCTGAACCAGAAGTCTTACACATGACACCGATATAAATAAATAGTTGTGGTAATATATTTTTATGCCAGAAAGTAGTCTCAAGCCTAATTCCTTGTCCTTGTGGGGAGCTCTTTGCCATAAATAGACATGTGAAAACTGGAGAGTTTTAAAAAGAAATGGCTTAGGAAATAGATTTTGTCCTGAGTAATCAGAGGAAGAAACATTGATTTTGTTTTGTTGTTATATCTGCATTCTGCATGTTGGAAATTGCAAGGCTGCAGAGGAAGTCTAGCTTCCTTTATATTTCCTGTTATGCTGATATCTCAAAGTGCATAGAGTAGCAGACCTGACCAAGCAAAATACAGTGAGGCGAACCTTTTCTGGTGATAAACATTAAAAGCTTTATCCTTTCCAAGAGAAAAACTAATATTTAGATTGATTTATTGTCTTCTTTTTTAATGTATCATGTTATTAATATTATTATGATTATTAAGTCACACTGTTAAAAGTTAATTTCATACACCAAATTTTGTATTTATATTGGCAAATGTTAGTTACACAGATTTGATTCTAAAATGAATTAATATTGACTAGCTCATATAGAATTACTATCCTATAATCAGTAGAATCAATCATTTTGAAAAAATCACATATTCAATGAGCTACATACAAATTATAGGTCACCAACTATTCATAAAAATCCACAGTAAAATTTCAAGTGGTGAACACTGCCTGAAGTTGTAACTTATCTACAAACTAAGAAAGTCTGAGACTGAATGTGTGTATATCTGAGTATGTTTTTATGGTTTACATAAATCCTTGCTTGTGGGGTTGTTTTTATGAGTAATAAGAATAATCTCTACTACTTTCCAGGTGTATCTAAGCATGTCATCTTATGTTATAACATGTTAAAGACTCCTGTTTTAAAGGTTCTAAATCTGGGAAATGAATATTTGATTCTTTTGTATGTTTATAATTATCTGTGATTTTGGGGAAGTCTAAATTAATTTACTTTTTTCCAGAAAGGGGCAAAAAGAAAATGTGCTCATATCATTCTCTTGACAATTTTCTCTGTCAGAGCTGCCCAAAATACATACTGCATTCACCATAATTTAAGTGGTTAGCATATTTATTTTGGAAAAAATTTACACTTGTTAGTCACATATTGCACCAACAGGACAACCCTTGGCAAAGACATTTCTTACAGATACTGTGGAACTCTCAAGCACCATGACAGAGAGGCATGGGTTATTATCAATTGCTTTTGAATTGCTCCTCCATCCTTTTTTATTCACTCTTTTTCCTAGAAGTGAGTGCAGGAGTGAATGTAAAAGAAGATTGTAGCTTCCTTTTGTCTGTGACTCAGAAGTGCAGCTAGTGTTTAGCTGTCAAATTTCCCTCATATTCCCTGCTTTCTTATAAAATCGTTTCAAATAGTAAATTTTGAACACTCATTTGAACAAGAGAAATCATGCCCAGAAATTACCAAGCTCCACAATTTTAGGCATAGCAACCTTTAATGATTCCTGGATAGATAACTAGGCAGAAAATAATAGCTGGTTTGGATATTTCAGAAATAGAACAAGTTTGTAGGTCATTACTCAATCAGAAAAGTTGAAACTAGGACAGATCCTGTGAAAATAAAGGATACATGTATTTATCATTTTTATGGTTTTGTTATGATGAAAGTTGGTGTAGTCATTTTACCTGTATGAGAAGGCAGTTTAGTTAAAATTTTAGAGGAAACCTTTTGCATGCATCAGAATTAATGTCAAGATTATGTTGGACATTTCTAATGAGATTTTCAGTAACTTAGGTGTGTTACAGCAAAACAAAAAGAATTTAACAATTGCGCATCTTCCTCCATATAGAAATCTGGAAAAAAATTTTCACCTTCCTACCACTTGGCATTCAAATTTGAGATTCTTGAAAGTATTGAAATTATTCTTTGAATAAAGTTAAATTTTTATTTTCTGTCAATGAAAGACAAAATGTTTACTCATTAATCAGTATAAGAAATTTTTCCAAGATTGTCTCAAGTGCTTATCAAAATGTTAAGTTTTGACAATGTTAACTAGTTCTCAAATGTTTTGTCTCTAGTCAGATAATTTCTAGAAACCATAATATATTTATCAGAAATGTTTTTCAGTTCTCCCATTCAGCCAATTTTCGCTATCATCTGCTAGATCACATGTTCTAGTGTACATATGAGTTATTAACTTGGTTGGTGTTTCAACCAGAAAAGCTTCTGTCTGCCAGACCTTTGCTTTTACCAGGGGATCATATGGCATATGATGCATATACAGTCTATTTAACAAGGAGCTCTCACACTACAGGAATCTTTTCATCTGAGAAAAAAATGCAAAAAATAAACAGAGATTCTTTAGCCTAAATGCCATCTAAAAAGCCATCTACATTTTTGGTTATCTCAGCAAATAAATTCAAGTTTCTTGTATACATTATGATGCCCTTGCTATGATTTACAAATATCCTAACAGGTTTGGAAAGAGCTTAAATAGGGATTAGAATGATAGTTAATAAATATTAGATTAAGTAAATAAAAATTAATCTTGTGGTGAAGTGAAAAATATGTCCAAATTGTATTAGATTAGCTGCATTTGTTTTTGCCATTATATGAATTTATTGTAGAAATACGTCAATGATGGGAAACTTGTACCATATTCCCCATACAGTGATATTAGACCAGCGTATGACTATACTTTTTACTACACTAGTCTTGTAATTCTTTCATGTTATTCCTGCAATTATAGCAGTGGACTAGTCCCTTTTTTTCAGTATTACAAGTGCTCTAATCAAAGGGCAAACATAGTAACACAGTATTTAAAGTACAACTGGCACACTTAACCTTCATTCAGTCTACAACCTGTACAGCTGTTACAGGTGGAGGGGAGGGATTAGAATGAGGTTCACTAATGTGTGTGTCCTTGACATTAAGTAAGGAAGATGGCTCCCTATTCAGGAGTCTTGGCAGGCACTAAAGTTCTTGAATGAAAATTAATCTTTTCTTAAGCCAAATTGAAAGCTTGTCTTAAGCAGGCAATGAAGGATAGAAAGAATATTGTAGAATTATGGTGGAATGTGATCCTCTCCAAGTGTCTCTATAGCTGAAGTAGATGCCAAAACAGAAAATAAGCCAGTGCTTAACAGTTTTAGAAGATCAAGTCTGAGCTGATCTGGTCTCACCTGATCTGACCACATCTGACAGCAACTCTTTGCTGTTAAGGCTCACATTACATAACTTAAAATTGTGTAGAGCAATGGGGAAGGTGGGCAACGTGTCATTAATGGGGGATGATTTGGATTTTCTTTGACATCCATATAATACAACATAAAAAGTCCTACATTTGTTTTTAGTGGTATATAGTTTTGATGCGGCCATTAGATCATCCCATCTGCATTCTTATAATCAAGACATAATAATGCTTAATTTTTATGCATGTATTTTCAACCTAATAGTTGAAACTTATAAGGAGTTCATTTCTAGTTTAATAGTCCATTTTAATCTAGAAATTATTTCATTTTTCTTCATCAGATTAAATAACTGTTTAAAGTTAGTATTGTCTATCAATGCTTTTTTTTTCACATCACAGCCATCTCTCCAACTCCTAAATTAAATGGATTGACAGATTAAATTATTTTCAGTTGGGTCTCTTGCAGCTCAGCAAAGTTTTAATGGATTTTTCTCTGTACTCTTTCCAATTTGCAAATATGTATCCCACAATATACTAGGCATGGACAGAGTAATCAGATGTGGCTCAAAAAGGCTCTATGAAGAAGAAAGAGCTAGGTATAGAGCATAACATTGATGAAATGTAAAATTAGTGTGCACTTCTGATTTCAGAAATCTCAGCACAAAGGAAATAGTTAGTTAGTTAGTTAGTTAGTTAGTTAGTTAGTTAGTTAGTTAGTTAGTTAATTTAAATTGATCTTTTGGAAGAAAAATGCTGCATTTAGACATTGCAGACAGAGAAGAGTGAACAAAGATCCAACAGTGAATCTTAAAGTTTGTTGCAGAAGTTATAAATCTCCAGATACCACAGTCAAATTGGTATTGCAATATTTGCACTGCAAATAGTAGTCGAAAAGGGATTGTTAATTTGGAGTCAAATGGGGTTCCCCTCTGCTCATGGTAAGGATGCAAGGGGTTTCAGCAGTTCAGGTTCCTAGGGAAATGATGTAGATCTCAGAACATTCAAATCTGCCAAAACTGAACCAATACGAATACACTATACACTGAATACACTATGATGAGAAGAGACAAGGTGAAAAAGTTGGTTTCTTTTTCTGTTCAGTTCATATCCTACTTAACTGTATTCTGTTGGAAATTCACCACCTCATCACTTATTTGATCATTGGTGGATTAATTTCTTCCAATACAGTGATTTTATTTTTATATATATATATATATATATATATATATAAATAACCCAGGTAGTGTCATCAGTTAGTGGATCCTTTGCAGACTGCTTTAACCTTAACTGAAGAGTTTATCTAGGATTGTTCACTCTCGCTGGCACCTTCCATGTTTGACACAAGTAAAAATTGCATTTGATGGATGATCTAAAATAGTTCTGTTCATAACATTTGAGAAGGGAAACATTTTACTGGAATCTGAAAGACATTGCTTACTGTGCATTCAGTGTTCATGGACACTGAATGGAAGCAAGGACAAATGGAAGCATGGAAGCAAGGACAAATTGACAAAGAAGGGTATCTTAGAGTCTATCAAGATATCAAAGTCTTATTGGTACAAAAGTGGCTTTACAGTTTTCATATGTGTACTATAAACTGGACCCTCCAAGCAAAAGAAGAGAAACAGATGGTCTATTTTGAAATGTAAAATTGCTACCATATTGTGACAATATTTGGAACAAACACATAAGAAATAATATTTTTTTCAAATATACACTTTTTTACATTAAAATATCAGAAATGTTTTAAAAAATTAAGACACATGCTTAAGATAATTCAAGGCTAAAAGAAGTAGAGAGAAGATCCTACATCTCCATGTTTTACTTGAACAAGGAATATCACTGCATCTTTGGAAGTACAGATGTTTATTCTCTTCTATTTTCAGTACAAAGATCATGAAGCTAGAAAAATACACAGAATATTTGTGGCATCTCTGTTGGAAAAACAGCTCTGTGTGGTAATAAAGAAAAAGTTGGAAAAAGAAAAAGTTGAAAAAAGAACAAAGAAATAGGAGACTATAACACTTTGCTACAAAGAAATGGGAGAGTATATCTTTACTATGTAGCAAAGTAAAGAATAAATACCAAGTTAGGATAAGGACTAGCATACCCAGGCACAAATAGAGACCTACTATGATTACAGTCATCTATCACTGTAATTAATGCGTTCTAACCAGTTTTTGAGTAATAGTAGGCCTTCTTGACCAAGCTCATTGTTATCAGATGGTCTTCAAGATAGGGGTTTTAGCGACATGTAATAGATTTGCCAAAAGATTGGCTGTGACTCCTTTGTAAATGTCTTTTAATGCCACTCTGCAAAAGATTCCGTGGTTTACACAAGAAGTCTGCCAAATTACAACTCTTCTTTCTACCTTATATGTTCTGAATGTTTGGATATTAATCAACAATCCAAAGAAAATATTCAGATTGGAAACCTACATCATGCCACTATCATGTTGCTACTCTTTGTTTAAGCAAATTTTCTGACATGCTGGTAGAAAAGGGTCTGGATATCAAAGATGAAAAAATAATGTGGATTTTCACAGAGAAATTCAGCCCATAATCTATTTCTAACATTACACTAACCAAAAGAGAACTGTTGTCACATATTATAATGCAGCTCCCATAAAAATCTCTGACCATCACCATTTGCTCTAAAAATCAGGTATTAATGCCTGCTGGCTATAACTTCCATATGATGATATTTTCATAATCCACGCAAATTATGCTTACTGTGAACAATTCAAGGATTGAATTATAATTAAAATTAAACAGACCAGGTTGTAAAATTGCATGTTTTAAGAGAAAAACATTTCATTTTTATGACTTTTCACATGCAGCAGCCTTGTTAAGGTGGTGTGCAGCAGACCAAATTAAAGATGCAGATGAGTAAGGCCAAAATGTCTCACACACATGTTAATTACCTTTATTAAGTTGAATATTCCACAAATGTTCCAAAATATTTTCTACATATATTAACAGGAAACTGCCTGGCACTCTTCTCTCCTTTCCTGGATGGAGTCAAACTCTTCTGTGCTTAGAGCAGTTACTAACTGAGCTTGGAATTGGCATAAATCTCATCCATTTATATACATGTGTATGTACACTTAAGCACAAATATATATGTATACAGTTTCATGTATACACACATGAAAAATGATGGAATGGGACAGGTATTATAAATTATAATCTGTCGGGAGGGGGACTGTGGCAGTACAGTACTTTTAAAATTTTGTCATAAATCTCTCATTTGACCCAAAAGGTCTTCCTTCATTTGGTATCAAAATCTTGATTTAATTTGTTGCCTTAACATTGTTCCATATTAACAGCTGGAGCAGTGATCCTTAAAAGCACAAAATACTTATTAAAATGGGGTAATTTGGACTATTTCCAAATGTATTCCAACAAACATTTTTGCTTTAATAGCTATAGTCTTGTTCTATAGGACTTTATTATGTTATGAATTTACCAGACATATTCTCAAGGGGTAATGAATAAGATTCAGGAGGGCATTTTCTCAGTGTTAAATTGCTCTAATAGTAACAGCTATCCATTGCCAAATGTTAAAAGCAAAACACAGTAAGATAACTCTCTTTTTTCAAATATGAAATCATAATACCATGTGTTCCAAAACCATGAAAATGTAAAAGTTTGTTTTAGTTTTTTGGTTTTGTTTTTTGTTTTTTTTTTTTGCCACAGGTAGCTTTGGAATAATTACAGACTAGTCTCTAGGGATTTTTGGTTCTGGAAATGCAACATGGTGTCACCAGACTTCTAACATTCTGGTAGGGGATCGAGATCTCAGGCTGGCTGTAGCTGTTTCAATGAATGCTGAGATCATTTATCATTTAAGATAGCTCCCGTCCAAGCCACTTCAAGAATGTTTATAACAGAACAGAACTTTTACTTTGTGTATTAAATCTATTTGTGAACTGAAATACAAGGGCTGTCTTGAATAACTGAGTAATGTTTTTTTGTGCTGCCTAACAGGTTATCTCTGTCTTTTTACTCTGACACAAGGTTTAAGTGCAAGTTAGAGTGATTCACAGTGTCTTTCTGCATCCTGAATTACCTCTGTGTAAAATGGTGATGATACTTCATTTCACCCACACATTGCTTAAACTCCAGACTGTTCTAGGCAGGACAGTATTATCACAGTTTTCAACAAAATTGCACCACTTCTTTTTTCCAGTATAACTAATAGGTCATTCTTTTAAATAGATTAATTAAATAAATGAATGAAAGTAGAAAGCATCCTATCTAATTTTAGAAATCTAAATTTAGGCATTGAGTCTAAGCAAGTCATGCTCAGTTCTGTCATAAATGAAGAGATGTATAGACTCCCAAAGGGTGATTCATCCTATCCTGAGTGTCTAGCATAGTTGGAATGAATCGCCATCTCTCCCTTTCCCCGTCCCTACCATGAGCAGAGGAAGCTTGTCCACTACATATGTACCTCTTCACAGTGGAATGTAGTTGAAAGAACTGCATTTTTAAGTATAATTTTTAAAATACCATTATTAATCATTCTGAGAGGCATTTGTAGTAAATATAAACCCAAAGAAGAGATTTGCCAGCTTCGTTTCAGATAACACATGGTTAACATTTAAGTGTCAAATGTTGACATGAGAAATGTGTACTGCTTTGTGGAAATGAAATAGAATTTTTTTGAGGGACAATGTTAACTATAATGGATACCTGAGTTTAGACCCACTTCATCTTCACTTGTGTTTTTGATGAACAAAGTTCAATACAGCCAAGTACATTTTAGACTTTAATTTCTTTTCAGATTCACTTAAAACTCATCCTAGTTGTAACTACTAGCATTACTGAAAATCTTCACCTACTGTAATCACTGTGTTAGTCAATAAATAAGGTTATAAAAATTAGTTGATGCATCCACCTGACATACAAATTTGGAGCTGCATTTTCAAAATATCTGCTGGCAGGATTTCTTAGTTGTAATAATTTTGGCTGAGTTGTTGCTCAGTGGTAATTTTGACATTAACAACAAGTATCATGCTAAAAATGTTTTTGTATTATGAGAAATTGAGTAAAGAACTAAAATATTTTTATTGTTTAGTTGTATCAAAAACTATAAATACATAGTACCATATTATCCCATCATAATAGCATATTCAATACACTAGAGGACAGTTTACAGCAATTGGTGTGCTGAGTGCTCGAACATTTGCACATTTGCATTTTCAGCACTGATACACTGGTTAGCACAATTTTAAGCTCATACTTTTTTGTATATCTCAGTCTGTTACTGAAACATAGTATTTCTTTGAAAGGAGTGGACAGAGTTGCATGTCCAAGCTTTAGGCTTCTGTTGGTACTGAAAATGTAGTCACCTACCACAATGCTGAAATTCATTTTTGCTTGAGTTATCTGTAACTTGTGTACATCACTGCAAAGATTGCCTCCAAATTCCTATTGGAGGTCTTGCATAAATGCATAATGAAATATGAGAGAGTTTTTGCTTAGTGATAATTATGTGGAATCAGATTCATGTCTGCTGCTAATAGCTAATAAAAGTATACATTTAGTCAGTTGTCAGACATACTGAAATCACGGCAATGCCTGCCATTTCTAGAAGACATAAAATAGCTCCTACTGCCCAGACTCTAAAGTATGGACTCTACTCCCTTTGCATAAGCATTTCTTTGGCCTACAAAGGTATAAAAAATTTATAGTCCAAAACCTAAACAAAACAAAACTAAAGAAAATTTCAAGAAGAAACAAACCCCCCACAAAAAACACCACACCAAAACATGAAGGCCGTAGAGTCCAGTCAGTGCTCTCTGACTCCAAAGACATCATACTGGTTTCTGTGTGCGAGCTTTGCCTCGTCCGACTCTTTCTCATAGACCGGGTAAGGTCTTTCATTTTCAAGAGAGCACACATGGATTACAGAATCACAGAATATTCTGAGTTGGAATGGACAACAAGGATCATCAAGTCCAACTCTTAAGTGAATGGCCTGTACAGGGTTCAAACCCACAACTGTGAGAGTTATTAGCACCATGCTCGAAGTGTGACTTACATTTAATTTCAAACATGGGAATCTGTGCAGCAGTAGATAGCAAAAGCTTGTGCATGTGGATTTTGAATCCCTCAAAACTGTTTTTAGTTAGCTTTAAGCACGTTACATAGAAGCTTACTTCCTGTGTATAAAACTGTCCTGTAGTCTGTGTTTATATTTTTTTTTCATTCTTTAAATAATTATTTGGTGAGGCTTCTCACCACTGCTGGGTTTTTTGATCTACTGCTACATTCCTGAAGCAAATCTGATGTGAGGTCTTGCATCTCTTTTTCCAGTAAATATCAAACACAGCCCAAGTTCCATGGCTTTCTGTACCTTTAAAGAGTACTAAATGCCAAACAAATGTTTCATATTACCCAGATGTGTCATGAGCACTCTTCCCTCTCTGATCCAGACTCATTCCATCAAGAATACAAAAAGCATGGGAGACTTTTAATGAAGTTGTTCTACTCTTTCTCTTCTTATACTTGCTTTGGTTAGCCTTTATATTAATTCATTTATTTCTAGTGTCAAGTAGAGGATTGGTAGTGGATACCAGTAATTCCCTAATGTCCGAATCTGAGCTTTGAAGAGCAATTATTATGTTTTCAAGTGAATTCCTGTCTGCTTTGAATATGCTGTTTCCTTTTCTCACGTGAGATTGTTTGGCCATCTGTTGCTTTTGATTTATCTTTTTTCAACTGTGTCTTTAATGCTGTGAGAACATATTTATGGAAAGCTTATTCATTAACACATTTTTCAGTGTATCTTTCAGTATGTGTTTCAGTATGTGTTTCAGTATGTGTTTCCCTTGCACCATCAACACTAAGTGTTCCTCCAAATTAGGATTTCAGCTTGCAGCAAATAATTTTTGTTCGTAAATTTTATCTGTTGAGTTTTAGGGGGCAATTATGTGCAGCTTGTTTTTCTAAGAGTTAAATCAATACTCTCAGCTACAGATTATCAAAAAGGATGATGGGGGAGGAGGAGTGTTCTTCATGCAAACAGTTGATGGTGTACAGTACTGTCAATCTATAGAGAATGTTCACTTTCTTCTTCCATGTTATTTTTGTTCTCTTCATCTTGGTGTAAAAAACCATAATAAGGATCTAGCCATCAGTTTCTTTGGTGTGGCTTTTTGTACTTGTGCATTTCCACAGTCTACTGTGCTTAACTATCTCCCCATGAGCCCTTCGTCCCTTCCTCACAGGAAAAAAAAACCAAAAAACCATTTAATCTCAATTGCTGTTGAACTGGTTGGAGCCTTTGTTTGTCTGTGTCTGGCCTGAAGTGTGCTCCAAAGCTTATGCAACAATCCTGGTCCTGCAGCTATTCAGATCAAAGGCTGGAATGTGCTGAGGTTTCTAGCATATACACCTGCATTTCTTTCCTATGGAAACCAAAGTATGGACAAAATGGGAAGAGGAAGGAAGGGTTATTGTTGTTGAACTCATATTTGTGAACTGAGTCATGAATTTTACATGTCTTTTGTGATCATGTATCTGCTAACCCCACCTTTGCTGTTCAGATTAATAATCATAACACAAATGACATATATTTTATGCTCTTCAAAAAATAATGAGACTACCATTAAGAGAATGAATACCAGGAAATTTATATTATGGGACCAAGTTACTATTTTGCACCTTGGAAAATCTACATACAGGCTTTACATGTAAGAGGTCTTCCCTAAACTGTGCTATTAATGCCATCACTTTCAATATTATTAATTGCTTGCCCAGTTCCTGAACCACATGAGATTTATAAGTTCAGTGCTCTAGTGTATTTTTTCATCTTTTCTCCATCCAAATCTCACTTTCCAAAGGATGTTTGCCAATCAATGGAACAAAGGTTACATTTCCTTTAACGATAAAAGTGAATGGGTGACTGTTTATCAATTTTGAGTAACCATTATATATTTCTAGAAATAATTAAATGGCATAAATTTGTATCCTAATTTAACATTTGCATCCGTGTGAATTCTCCTTTACCAGGTATTTGATAAAAATATGTATTCTTCATCTGTGAGGAGCAGCACCTTTATAAAACTCTGACATGAGCCATAGAGAATGGATTGTTATATTGTGCAGAGATTCAAATTTTACAATGTATGCTAGCAAAAACTGAGTCAGTTAATGAAGCAAACATCCTTCAGTTCCTTGGTTCTTAGCAATTTCTGAACAGCATGTCTTAAAAAAAGGGTTCTGAATGCAAAAGTAGACCAGTTAAAAGACCTAACATAACAAGGAATACAGATTTCTTGGGATGATGAAATGTGAAGCAGTAAATTGTGCCTAATCAAAGTCACCAAACGAGCAACTGGGAGTATTAGAATACAGAATATTCAATAGACATGGGGAGTTAGTTGTAACAACAATGCTGTCTTGAAGCACTCAAAGAGGCAAAAAGGTAATGCTAATGTACTGGTTTGCACAAAACTAAATTGCCCATGATTAACTTCTAATTCTACTACAAGGCCGTAGTATCTTCTTTCTTCAGAACTGGGGGCCAGTATTTATACATGCAGGCATTCATAGTAATTAATTGTCAATGAACAGGAGAAACCAGTGACTTTGGCCTTAACCCCTGACAATGGAAATTTTCTCTATTTATTATTACTATTCCTCTTTAATTTATAGAAGGAGGGTGTATTTATAGAAGAATGCTAATCAAACTTCCAAACTGTAAACTGTGTCCAAAAAAGATTCTTCTTTTGAACTGAAAAAAAAAAAAATATTTTTAAATTTAATACACAGATTGGATAGATTTTATTATTTTAGGTAGCTGTCCCAGAGTATAAAAAAAAAATCTGTTTTTAAGTAAGCCTGAAAGTTTTGATGAAGCATGGACTGTGACCACCAGAGAGGCTATTGTGAAAAGGTTTCTGGAGTCAGTAGTTAAGATTATTCATACCTGGTAGTTGAGCAGTATATTTCTATCCCCTTCAGACAGTTTAAAAAGAATCTGAATACTGTGAGCTCTTCTTTAAATGTATCAGATTATGGTTTCTTGAAACAATCAAACAAAAAACATCCAAATGTAGAAAATACATAAATTCAGATTCAGACAGAACAGAAAATGGTATCTTTTTCACCATGGCTGTGGACACATATAAAACAACAACAACAAAAAATTCTAATGATTTCTTGTGATCCCAAAGGCTGACCCTTACAGGAGGATGTATAATGTGTATTGGTTGGATGGTGTAATTACAAGCTGCAGCAGCATCCCAGGAGGCAGTGATAGGTTTCCACGTGGCTGTTGCTTCAACATAACATGTTTTAAGATGTGTTCTCTTAAAATAGGAGACAGCTGGGGGGAGAAGCTCGCAGTTCCTTAAGTAGGATTTTAAGCAGGCAGGCTCCAAACCAGGCTGCGATAGCTGTAGATCAGGACATCACACTTAAAATTAATGACTTTACCAACATCTTGAAAATTATTCTTGGATGTGTTGTGCCTTTAAGATATGTTCTGTATTGCAACCTTCTCTGTTATTGTAGATTTGACTATACTGGATACTTCCCATAGTGAAGGAAGGGAGAGGCAAAAGAGAATTGTTTTACTGTAGCCACTTTATATCAGGTTTGCCAAAACATTCCTTCTAAAATCTTTTTAAACATCACATGTATCTGCTAGGAAACACTTCCTTTCACTATGAATAAGCACAAAGGGAATTAAAAAAAGAATAAATTCTGTCATAATTTCTTGCTTTAGATTATGATTATTAAAACCAAATTTTCCTTTTTCTTAAGTGTCATAATTCCTTTGGAATAGACCAGCTGTGCAATGAAATAATTTTAACTGAAAGACATGAGATATTCAGAGCTGTAACAACTTACTTCCAAGACTCAGGCCTTATGATCATAACTAATACTTTATGATACTTCAAATTGTTCATTATTCCTCAAAGTATTTGAAAATTCTTGTCATTGTAAACAGTATGACAACTTTCCTTGGTTGAAGTTCACAGCAGCTAAACTCCTACTCAATCAAATTTTCTCTTAAGTTATTAAGCTGCAATTTTAAATGTACATTGCAGCAAGAAGTGCATTACATAATGTCTCTCTCAGTCTTACAAGTGTAATTATGAAACAACACCTATTCAAAATATGACACGGGAAATTCTGGGGTTTTTTCTCAGACAATATAGCAGACTGGAGAGAGAAATCTTAAAGTTTGTCTGTTTAAGGGTGTGATCTGCATCCCTAGTTACAAATTTAGCATCAAGCAAAATGATGGTTTAATTAGAAGCAGAGCATTGCCTTTGATAAGCAGATGTTCCTTTTATTTAACTGCTGCCCACAAAGTTAGCCCAAATATATATTTTTTCTTTGTTGCAGAATGTTAATTTCCAGCCCTTGGTCATTGGGTTACTACAATCAAAACATTCCCAATTAATATGTATTGTCACAAATGTATTAATTCATCCCTGCTTGTCTTCATAATGTCCTTAAAGCACTGCAGCTAAGAAGCTGAGCTTCTCTGTCAAAGCTGTGTGAGTAACAGTCCAATAAAGCCACACCTAGTTGTCAGTGGACCAGGATTTGGGTAAACATGGGCCAACCCAGCACTCATGTGTCTGGTGACTCGGTAAACAATGAAGCATTCAGAATTTGAGGGTCCTACCCACTGAGCGAATATGACCCCACCTTGCTATTATTGCTGTAACAGCAAGGTAAACAAAAACTCAACATGCAGTTCAAAAGAGCTGCCATTGGACCTACTTGAAAATAATTCTGTGCAATTGCTCGATAGGTTGCTAACCAAATAAAGGCTCGGCTTTGTTCTACTTTTCTAACCTCTAGGTAAATAACAAGTGTAGAAAAGCACCCACAAGTTAATAAGCAAATAAAGCTTTCAACTTTTAAAAAATTATCTGTCTTAGATACTGTAGCAGATGTTATCTTGAATGTGTTACTGATTGCACCAGTTTAAGAAGAATGCTTAGTTTTATTCTATCAGGTTATATTTTATCTTTATGTATCTTTGAGAGCTACAAATGTTTAACTTTGAACTTAAGTTGAAAGAATGACTAGATGCACTCTTAAAAATGGATATTTATAATTTCTCTATTTTTTCATTTCAGTCCAACTGCTATCTGTGTGTAGCCACAATATTTATGTAGCTCAGGATGTTAATACTTCCTAGGGATGGGTATGAATAAATGGCCTGAAACTGTAGTCAGCTGATCACTACCTCAGAGGATTTGGTTCAAAATACTTTTGTTATTGCTGTGTTCCAGGTTTTCAAGGCTCAGCATCTAGCACAGCAGTTATGTTTGAATAAGCTCTCTTTTCAATTATAGCTTTAAGCCTTCACAAAACCTCATTGGAAATGCTGCCATCCCTGGTTCAAATTCTTCATTCACATTCACCAACAATGCTGATATCTAGTGGGCAGAAGAATTTCCTCTCAAGCACTCCATCCACCCCTAAGTAAGAGCATTCATTTTAGTAGTATTTCCTGAAGGTCCATAATAGCATAGTTTTGGTTATTTTATGCTCATGAGCAGTTATATATTTATGACCTGATCGTTTCAGCAGCCGAGCACCTCCTTGAAGGTGATGAATGTCATTGCTTTGATCAACATGCTACTTAAAGGTTGCAAAGATGAACTGCTCCTGTAGTTGTGCTTGCTCTCATGAAATACTTAGGCCATGCCAGAAAATATAAGAGGTTCTTATTTTGCCTTTATTTCCCTGAAAAAACACACAGATGGAGCCTATGAGCAAGCTGTTACAAACGAAGAGTTCTATCTGTTCTACATCCTGTATTTATTTACACCAATGGGACTTCTTGTTTGAAAAAGGGCTGGTAACAGAAGCATTTCCAAAATCAAATTGTAAGATTTTCCACATGACTGTAAGGATTTTTCTTTCATGAGTTCTGTTAACTAACAGCATTAGAAAAAAAATCATACAGGCTGTAGGACCTACTGTGAGTCAAAAAAATTACTGGGAGTCTTAGGACTTTAGAACTCATTAGAATCAAGCAAATCAGAGCTATATGGTAGAGCAAACCAATGATCACAATAGCAAATAGCTCTGATACTACAAACAAACTGCCCTTTCATTTCATAAAATTGGACAGAAATGCAAATTAGGCCGCAAGTAGTAACATAGTTCAGTTGTAATATATTATACAGTTCCTGCTTTACATTTCTTATGCTGCTCTGCTTTCTCTGAGAAGACTACCCCACAGCCTTAAAGAAATGTTGATATTTGATATGTGTATATATAGATATAGCTATTTTTATTCATTTATATAGGCTTTGAATATAAGCAAGGTTTGTATGGAAAGCAGACAAGGAAAAAAGCTCTCAGTGTTGCTTTTCTAAAATTAATTATGAAAACAGAGTAGACAGATCTCTATTAATAGGCTGATTCCCATTAGACAGTAGCCAAAGAAGGAGACTTCCTTCCTCTAGCTAGAAAAGATATTATGACATCCCATAACTTGCTGGCAGTTTTCCCCCACATGGAAGAACTCAATCTATGGTCATTTTAAAAGGGCATTCTTTCTTAACAGATGGGGATTTTGGCCCAGATAAAGACTGAAGAAGGTGTACAGGTCAAGGGCTGAAGTATCTACCTTTACAAGCAGTACATACTGAAGGACCTGTTTAGCAAATAGATCAGTCCTGGGTGCATTGCAGCTGTACTATTTTTAAGGGCTTAGGTGAATGTACGGATTTACAGGTGGTTTGCAGCCGCTGTATGATTTTTGTCTTTAATTTACCAGCGAGCCTTGGTTCTGTTTTGGAAGGTAACCAACCTCTAAAATGTTCAACCTATAATATGCCCATCTAGGCCATATTTTAGCTTCACTTTATGAAGTTTTTTTCACTTTTGGCTTCTTTGGCTTTTAGAGGCAGGAAAATATTGCTCGATAGGAAGGGTTACTTTTCAGTTGCCAGAATTCCTTTGCAGTTTTAATGGAAAGAAGCAGAACTTTTTTGGGGGAGCCAACATCTCATTTCCATTCCTCTCTCATACAGCCGCTGTTGTATCTGCAGGGCCTGCAGAATGTAACTGCTGCGGCAGGGCGAACAAAGGCGCCATTCAGCATGGAGAGCAGCTTCCCTTCCGCACCGCTCTCTGGCCGCGGCGAGCTTGGCTGGAGCATGCTATCTGACCGACACAGGATTCACTGCCTGAACAAAACTCCCCAAGGACACCCGTTTGGCATCCTGAATTAGTCCAGTGGGATGAAGACTTCCTTTTTAGCACTGGCGTGAGTGCTGAAAGACAGCTGTGACTCGCTTTTGTTTCCCCACTCTTTGCGTACAGACGTATTCTTTGGGACCGTACTTCACTGAACTATTGCTCATTGGATCTCAGGTGGCTGGTTCCCCTACCCCAACTGTGTTCTGGGATGGTATGTTCCAAAGTTACAGAAGCTGTGAGAGGACATTGTCTGGAATCTGCTGCCTCTGGAATCCCATCGCAGGGGTCATTTCCTGACTTTTATGTCATTTCAATCCAGTCCCTTGAACGTTCCCACCCCCTGTAACTTTGTAAACTAAGTAAATAAGGGATGTCTGTTCCCACATTCCTATGTTATGCACATAAAAGAAATTAGCTTACCATTTTGCTTAAGAAAATTAATATAGAGGCAGTTGCTGATTTAAATAATCCAACTAGGATTAAGTTAAAAACTAAGCGTCTAAAGAGAAAGGAACACCTTATTCATAGTGTTGGCTCATTTTCAGACATTGAGCTGATGAAAAGTACAAAAAAAATTGTTAAAACTTCATTAAAAGCCTAACACTTTTTAGCAAGAGTGCATAACAATCTTCAGCACATCTGTTTTTTAAAGAGAAAAACCAGGTCTCAGCTTTCATTTTCAAGCCCTAAATTGCATAGTACCCATACTAGATTTGCAAGCCAGGCTTTTCTTCATAGATAAACAACAGATATGGTTGAGAGAGGCTAAGGCACCATGACTATAAGCACCATTTCAACAGTCACCATTATGAACTGTGTCATTACAACGGCAAAAAAACAGTGATTAATTAAAAGGAAAAATAAACAAACTAGGATTAGTTCATCAACTTTATTCCTAATGAAAAATCATTGAAGAAATGGACATTTATATCCTGGATGAATGAGGCCCAGTATGTCTGCAGTTTCCTTCTACATGTCATGAACAGATATGGCAGGAATCTTCTCCCAGATAAATCAGTTTATCTCCAGTGACTTCAGAAATGTACCCCTTATTTAAATCACTATGATCAGTACAATTGAATGTACAGTACAGTTCTAATTTGAGGGATAATGCAAGCAAACCTCTGATTTGTGCAGTGTGTTGTGTTTCCTTCTTTCTTTCTCAAAGTAAAACTGTTTTATTTATAGACATCTCCGCAAAATGTGGAGTTCAGTAATGGATGAGTCACAAAGGATTGGTGGTTCAGTTCAGATACACATCCAGAAGTTTTGCAGTTTCCAGAATTTACCTGATCTCATCCAAACTTCTCCAGCTGGGAAATGAGATGGCAATTTCCTAAAAACAGTCTGTCCTGTGACTTTGTAGTGCTTCCTTGTTTCATTCAGGACAGCTGTAGTTCAAGAACAGTATTTTGGCATTTCCTTTTCAGTTCTGGCTGAAACAGAGAAGTGCCAAGACATAACTTTTGCAATAGCTTACAAAAACTTTTGAAGAGATTAAGGAGATATTAAGAGATATGCTCCCTGTTGGTTTGAACTTCATGTTAATTTTATTCTAGATAGGCTGGTCTGGCCTTTTCCACACAATATGTCCCTAGTTGTTTTACTGACCAAGTATATTTTGTCTGGCAGCATTTTTCAAAAATAAAGCTATTTGAATTGAGTGTGAAAACTAGCTGGCATGTAAATGCACAGAAAGATTCCTACACTGTTGGCAAGTATTTTTTCCAGGACTTTTAAACCTAGTTCTGAGATGTTGTATACTTATCCTTAGATTAAGTGACATGGATAGATTTATTAAGTGTTGTTACTATTGAAGTCATTTACACTGCAACAGGCAGAATGCTGTTACATCTTACCTGGCAATATTTTCCTATATTAGGAAGTCCTATAGTTGTGTGAATAAGGATTTTTGGAACAATAGCATCAAGATTCCATTCAAAAATTGAAGAATAATCTTCAGTAGTGAATTGCCTAAAACTTCTGACTTTTGATTTATTTTTATTGTATTTCTTGTATTCACTGTAGGGAAATAAATGGTCCTCATCTGCAATTGAAATGGGTTGGTCATTTGCATAAACTTATTTGAGTAATCAGTTTTTAAACCCTTAAGAACCAGCTTCCAGAAGAATGAAGATAAATTGCAGAGAAAGCAGTTGAAGGAAACAACCCATGGATGAGTGACATACTTTGCATTCTATCATTGTAATACTCCTGTTTCCTGTATTTTGACATAAGCACATACACAAATGTATTTGGACTTTCATTCCTGAAATACAATTTTTGCAGCCTGCACTTTTAAGTCACACACTTACTCTGGCCTTAAGCAGCGGTCTCTCACACAAGTATCCAAACAAAGTTCATACATAAAACTTTCTGCTAAAAAAGCCCAGATGATATGGCAGCCTTACACTTGTAGGCTATCAGTGAATTGTAGGGGAATTTAATAGAGGCAGTATTTTCCAGCTATACAATGCCTGCAAATTTTGTTGCCTGCAAAGCTGTCTGAGTGTTGTGACTTTTTTCCTTCTTCCCTCATACTTTAGGATGATGAACACAATTTGGTTTAGGTGTTTGTACTGAAGAGGTCCAGGAAGGTGAATAGACTTTGAATAAGAAAAAAAAGAACTAAAATATCGATAGAATTTAAGAAACCAAGTGATGCAACCAATATGATGCTACTGTAGTAAAGAATTCTTAAATGGCCTAAGCAGCTGCAAATGGCAAGGAATTGGTCTTACATGTTTCACCAAGATATAGAGCATAACCTAATGAAAAGTCCATCCATTCTGTTTTATTGTCTTTTGACTTTTCAGATTATCTATAAATATATTTATTACTAGTTGTTTAAGATGTTTGTGGAAAAAATTATTTTGTTAGACATTAAATAAATGAAGGAAAACAGTAATCATGGAAATGTAAGCTTTTGCTCTGTTATTTACTAATTACTTTTAAAAAATTACTCTAGGACCTTGTACCATGAAAAGGTCTCCAAGTCAGTGACTGATCATCTAACATTTCTTTAAAAAGTGCTAATTAGTTTCAGCTTTTCTATTTCTTCATTTCATCAAAATTCTTGGCCATCAAAAGAAAGTTCCTGGCAAATGTCATCTTGGTCACAAGGCAAGAAGCCATGAAATAAAAACAACTTGGCATCTTTGTTAGCCTGGTGAAAACTTTTATGAGCAATCAACATGCAACTTCTTTTGTGTTTTATTAATGATAGGTCTGGCCTGCAGAACTATCATGGGGTTTCATATACCTCAGAGCTAGTGGAATACTTAATATCAAAATGTTTTGGGGATTTTTTTAACCTCATAGAAAACATAGTGTTGTTATATCCCCACTTTTTTTTTCTTTGTTTTTTTTTTCTTTTTTTTTCCCCCCACAGGAGAAAAGCCTTTGTTTAGAATTCCTTCCCTTTCCCATTAGGAAAAATCAAGAAAAAATATTCTTTCCAGTTGAGTGAATATGAAACCGTATATTCTGGTTTGCTGAACTAATCTGAAATGTTTTATTTGAAGTCAGCACATACTGAAATCAATATCCCTCTGCAGCTGTTTTACTATACATCTCATATGCATATTCCCTCTTGCAGGCTGGTGTTTCTTGGTCAAACTCTTTTCCAATCAGATGGATGATACTTCATCAAAGACACATGACCTGTTTATGAAGTGAAAGACTTCAGTTTGGCCATATGAAAGTATTTAATTGTAAAAATGCTGAAATTAAGTATTTCCTTATTTCTTCACTGGAATTTTTCAAAATAACACAACAGAATAAATAGGAGTTTCAGCTCTAGCTTCACTCTGAGATGAAAGGATGTATTAACAATATTATTAGTCTCAACCATATGATGGTCTGATTTTCATTCCGACCAAGCATGATTAGAAAGAATTTCCCATCCTACTTGTACAAACTAAATTACTTCATTCTGTGGACTTTGGTCCCAAGTTTGCTCAAGAACCCCATAGGTTTCCATGAGGTTTCCAGAACCAGAAGAAAACAGCATTTTATGTGTTTCTTGCATTAAGGGCTGAGTCTGATCCCACTGAATGGAGTGCATGTTTTGTCACCGGCTTCAATGAGAGAGGATCGTCTTAAATGAATATTTATGGGTCTAAAAGCAAAGCCACTGGGCATGTGGTTATCTCTCAATAAGCCACATCCTGCTGTGATTTTTTGCATATACAAATCATAAATGGCCACTTTGTAGTAGAATTGAGTTATCTAGATTCAAACCAAAAGAACCTTTTAAAGTGGAAGTACTTTGACTCACTTGTGTTTGAAGTTGCTTGCTAACATGGCTTTGGTAGGCAGAAGGAGTAGATCACTAAAAACCTGCCTTGTTTAAGGGTCTAGTCCATCTTCTGATCAGAGAAACAGCATTCTTAAAGCTATTCTGCAGCTATCTTGGATGAGGTGTTTAAAAGTAAAACAAAATATGAAATGTCCATCGATCACAAACAGTATCTATTGAATTATTGTTTAGTTGATTTTGTTTTTTTCATTCAAAACAGTTTCTGTGTAGAAACCCAGCAATATCCCTAGCTATAAATATTTGGGACCTAGTGCATCTCACATATTCCTTTTCCTTTTCCTTTTCCTTTTCCTTTTCCTTTTCCTTTTCCTTTTCCTTTTCCTTTTCCTTTTCCTTTTCCTTTTCTTTTTTCTTTTCCTTTTCCTTTTCCTTTTCCTTTTCCTTTTCCTTTTCCTTTTCCTTTTCCTTTTCCTTTTCCTTTTCCTTTTCCTTTTCCTTTTCCTTTTCCTTTTCCTTTCTTGAAAAGTTCTGCAATGATTACCAGAAAAACTATCATGAATTTTGTGAAGATTGTCTACATAAATTGTACTAGCACTATTTTACTAGTATTGAAAACTGCTCTGAGTGAACTTCTGGGTATAGGATTGAAATTGTTTCACATGTGCCGCTACTTTCATGTAGCAAAAAAGATTTCTTTCAAAGCACTGCCAGCTTCACTGAAAAGCACTTCATGTTTACCATTATTTGTTCTTGTCAGGTAATTTTCAAGTTCTCCTGAGGCAGAACTTACCCAAAAAGTGGGACTTGAGATTCCATTGTGCATATTGTTACCATGCCACAGCAGCAAAATGCTACCTTTTCATTCTTTTTTAAAAACAAAGAGCTGTATTTCTGACAACCTAAATTCCCATGGCTAATGTTGTGATTGACTACACCAAGAGCAACAGCCTTATTTTATTCATGTTTGGCAGGATGCTTTTGGGTAGTTTACATGACTTAAAACAGTCACTTCTGCTTTCTTCATGGAACCCTTGAAGTAAAAATGGAAGATCATAACATTTTCTTTATCCATTCTGTGATAAAGTGGTAACCATACAAAAGAAGGATACTCACCCACATTAAAAATAAGATCAATGCAATGATGTCCTATATTCATTTTCTTGTAACATATTGCTGTAATTAAGTCAGACCAAAACATCTCTTACTGAAGTCAACTTAAACCCCCACACACAGAGACACAAAATCCTTTGAATTTTCATTTTTATGGAGCAAGTTATTAAAAATTTTGAGCACAGGTTGATTTTAGCACTATGAGAATCCCTTAAAAAAATTTAGATAATTGGTAAAGAAATCTATCTATCAGGTTGTGACTGGTGGAGCTCTTTTGCAATCCATACTACACTATCCTTGTTTCCTTTTCTTCTCCATCTTTTTTAGACTAAATTACACTGCTTGATTTCATCACTATGGAGCATCAAATAAAACCTGGACAATATTTTTACCAGTTATTTTCTCTTTCTTTTATAATTATTCTCTGTCTCTTTTCTCTGTAAGAAAAACAACCAAAGCAACCACAACCATAAGATAATTCCAAATCTGTTAAATTGCTGATTTCATGTTTTTTGGAGTCTGCAGACACTTCCACATGCATTTCTATGAGTATTTATAAAGACAGGAGACTTTTTTCTTGGTTTCAAAGTTACACATTTCAGTCTAAAACATCTTCTGCTCATTCATGAGAAGACAGAAGTCCAAGTTAAATGAAATTATTTTCATGCTACCCAAAGCTTCTCAGTACAAGCCTGCTGAGTCCCCAGTTTCAGGGCAGAAACTACGGCTCCACAATTTGTTGGCTAAATCATTCCCACAGAATGATTCCAGCAGAAGCCAATCCCTGCACCACTAAAATAAAGACTTGAGGAGACAAAAGAAAAGGTCTCACAGATGGTCATTTTGATTCTTGACCCCATTTGATGGAGCAGAGCACAGCTGCACTCATCCAGTGACAATTTCAGCTCAGATGTGTTTTGCCCCCGCAGCATCGATGGGAGTGCACCTTCCCTGGTTGGTACTCAGCCAGTATGTGCTGATAGAAACCTTGGCTGGGAAGGTTCATGTCAGGCTGAGGCAAGCAAAGAGGCAGCACAACAAGCAGAAACCACAAAAGGAGAACTCAGCCAGAGCCCTGGTTTTCAGTTCTGCGTTCTTGACACCACATGTTTGTCCTTAACTCTAAAGCTGCCACGTCAATTGCTTTTGTCTTCCAGTCTTTGCTGTTGATAATTACTGGATTATACAGGATGAGTTATAGAAGCATCTGAAATCTAGTTAAAGTACACTTACTGAGGGGCAACTGCTGGTGTGATTGCAGATCCTGTACTTTCTGAATATCATTAGCATTTCTTTTGATAACAACAAGGGCTGCGCTTGTCCAGTGCAAGTACCCATTTATTCCTTGCTATGAAAACATCAAATCAGAATTTTCTTTAGCTTAGTGTTTGTCTACAGTTTCCAAATTGATTTAGACTGTGAAATTCAGACTTTACAAGGAATTTAAGTCTTTATGCATTTCAGTAGCTGCTTTTGGCAGCCATGTCTATGCAGCATTCAGGATTTACCATAACCTCTGTGCAGAAAGAGTATTTAACAGTTGTTAAATACTTGTAAAGTTGTAAAAAAACTTCAAAACTAAAATATCTGTGACAGATACCCTAACACAGTCTGAATTATTAGTATCAACATTTCATTAAGGATCAAATTTATGAGGCTCTTTTAACTGGACAACTAATTTAACAAGTTGCTGTTAAAAGTTGAAGTAATTTATACTTCCTTAATTTGACATTTCCTTGCTACCTGCTCAATTTGTGTTTTTTTATTTTAAAGATTTCCAGCTGTTGTAATTTTAATTTGCATACCCATGGTATGTAAAGTTCAGAATTATTCTTTATGCTGGTGCATCAATGTAGCAGATGTTTTCTCATTTAATAAAGCTTACATGTGTGACTAGATTTAGTTCAGCAGTTCTATAAAGCCAATTCCATTGAGTTGATTGCTTATCTAAATGAAGCACGGCTTTAAAATAATCATAATCGAGTGCTCCGTGGTAACTTACTGAAAAAAAATCTACAAGATTTTCACCTAATGGGGTTCAGAGAGTTTCTGTTACTTGTCTGACTAGCTTTTGCTTTTATCTTTTACCCATGAAGGACAGGTTACTTTGTAGAGTCTAATGACCAATCAAGGAAATAATGTCTGCAACTTTTTTTTCCACATAATTTGTTTAAGGGCATTTTCAAAAGACACCTGGAAAAAGAAATGTAAATCCTCAGGTAACTTAAAGCAATGCAATGTGTTTATATGACTGTGGCATTTGTAAAAGTTGAAACTATGTGGGGAATGATGTATTTTCTGTCTAACAAAAAAAAAAAAAAAAAGAAAAAAAAGGGTGTATTTTTCCTGTCTGTGTCTTATTAAAATTAAATGCAGCAACAAATTATAGCCATAGACTTAGATTCACCTATTCACCTCAAATTCCTTAAGCAGTTCCTTAAGGATAGGTGAAACTTGATGGTTTTGCTATGAGAGATTTGTGAATATTTATTTCTTGTCACATGCAGGAGATTTAAAATGATCTACAAATCTAAGTGTTCCGACTGCCATGTTCTCAATGCTTTCCATTATATTGGCTCTGTTTCTCACACTTCCAGAAACCTTGTTTCTCTTTAGAATATACAGTAAGACTGAATGTTAAAATTCAATCTCTGCCCATTAGCACTCCAGAAACATGAGCCTTTTATAAAAGACATTATCCCATGCTTGTTCTTACAGAGAAAACAGAAGTTGACTTGCTGTCCGTTGTTTTTGGGATAATGGTTAGTGACATTATTTAGGACATGGGAGATGGAGAGCTAATGTCATTCTCAGCCTGAGGGTTTTTTAATCTACCTCTCTCTCCTCTTTGTGGCAATTCTGTAATCATCCACTAACAAAGCAGGGTGGGTGAGATGTGGTGATACTGAATTACCACAGAACCACCAGACAGGAAAAAAAGGTTATTCTAGTCTTGCTGTGTAAAACTCAACCAAGTTATTTTACAGCACTGAATTGGCTGAATTTACAAGTAAACAGAGACATAAATAAGTCATTTTGTGACTGTTGTGATGGTGGAATAAAACCAGTTTACAATAATTACCTGTTCATATAATTCCCAGAAAATATTGATATTATTTAGACATCCAAAGCATCTAGCAGCTTTATACATTAGACCTTCATCAAAATAACATGACATATTTAAACATGGCAATTGTTTGAGTATTTTTTTGCATTAAGACCTGCATAGCATCTGTTTCCCATCAGACATGGTAGTTAGATGGTGAAAGTATTTTATAAAAACTTAAAAATTTGTTGTCTCTTTATGCTTGTGAAATTAGAACAGAATCATCATTCTCAGTTGTAAATGGAAAAGCTTAACAAGTTATTTTTTCAAGTAGTTTATGCAGCTATGGTGGCAGTTTGAAGTTAGGCTCTTCTGACTGCTGAATTTGTGTGTCTTCCTTAGCAGCACAGAATGGTCCTGCAGTTATTTGCATCTGTAGAGAGTTCTTGTATCCAGAATCTTACCCATTATTTTTATTGTATTTAACATTCTAGAATGCACTTCTGCCTAAGCACCTTTTTCAGTAATATTCTCTAGTTCTGCCTGTGCCATATGTGCAGGAGTATGAAAGGATTGCAATACTCCAAACTTTAAAACCTAAAGTGTGTTACAATTCTTGCCATAAATTGGAGTATACATAGTCAGTTAGTAGTCTGTAGTGGCCTGTGAAATATGATGCAGTGCTGCAAAGTTGTCTCAATTCTTCTTGTAACCTCATGGAGTCCAGCAAATGGAGCACCCAAAGGATTTTTTATCTTTTGAAGCACTTATAGCATCCTTAATCTTAGGGATTACCAGCATCCGTCTACTTTGGTCCGAGCAAAAAATCAATGTGACTGTCTGTGGCGTACTCTGAATTCTCTAATAAAGTGAAATTACAAGTGAAAAACTGTAACAAATACATGGATATAGAGAATACAGCTCCCTTTCAGCTCAGGGTCACAAGCAAATCAGATATCAGTCACAGGCATTATGGTTTTACTGAGTTTTGGACAGCTTCTATACACATCATCAAAAGAAATGCCATCTTCATCTGTGCAAGATCCTGATGTTATTTGCTTCACAGTTCTTCAAAACTTACAAACACAAAAGTACAATACTAAAAAAATCAAAACCTCACTAGTCAAAAAAAGCTGTTAAAAAAGTCATGGACAGCTATTTTTCATCAATCTTATGTGAATCATCAGGCATCAGTTAAAGATCCACGCTCCTTTCTCCTCAGTATTGCACACACATTGACTTAGGGGTGTACAAAGTTTCTTCCTGTTTTTCCATCTAAGAACAATTTGAAGGGGATTTCTTTTCTCTCTTTGTTAGATTCATGTGAACAGATCCCAACCTCTGTGAAGTGAGTGAATGTCTCTCTAGTAGAAAGAATTAGATTAAAAGGTCAAGGCTCATCAGAGCATCACCACCGATCTATGGCACAGAGCACTGCTGCTGTATGCAGGGGGACACAGTAAAATTACTCCACTTGAGACAGGAAAAGAACTCTTTTCTTTCCCCTCTAGTTTCAGCTTCTGATACCTGATCACACACATAGATTTGGGGGGATGTATGTTGCTTGCTTTCTTTTCCTTTGGGGCAATTATTGTGTCAGAAAGCCTGTCCCAGGCAAGATTTAGTCCAAGTCCCGCCTGTTAGATCCAGGTAATTACTTTGAGAACTAAACTTTACATTTTGTTTTTCTCCCAGGTAACCTGTAGGTCAGTTTAATTTGTATTTGATTGTTTCTCTGTAGTTAAAAGGATTCCTGATGAAAACTGGCTTTTAAAATAAATCTGGTCTCTGCATTAAGCTACATCCCAATCAGATCATTGTTGGGAAGGGGGAATGGAAGAATATCTGAAAACTGCAGGGCATTTAAATGAGGAAAAATTTTAATGGGCTCTGTAAGAAGTTCAGTATTATAATACACTTCTAAAAAGGCCAAAAATTGAGCAAATTTTCCTAAGCCTGAGAGTAATTAAATATGTTGTAGGTTTGGAAGATATGTCTTGACTTTCATTCTCCTATGGTGGGAGAAAGGAAGAGCAATATTGACTGATCTCACAGGTGAGCATTCAAGATGAATAAATACATGTTAATATTAGGCTTTGACCATTTAAATTGATTTAGTAGAATGAGAATAAGCAAAACACAATGATACACAATGTATCATTCTAGTAGCTTATGTGCATTTAAAGTTACTATTTTTTACTTAAAGTATCAGAGGTATTGAAATCTCAGATCTTTAAAAAGAAAATTAGGATATTTCAAGCTGGAGTATGACTCAGAATCCTGTCCTTAAGATCCTTTGTGCTTTCTGAAAGATCTACAAAGCAACAGGGGGGACAGACTTTATATGAGAAGCAACAAAAATGCTGTCAAAAGCGAACATAAACAAATATAAAATATAGAGAAAAATAAATGTGTTTTGCCATTCTGTATGACTCAGTGATGCATTATGTTTAGTAGTGTCAACCATATGTGTTTAAGACAAAAATGTGGTTGTATTTCAGCTGATGCTTTTTCTTTGATTTTACAATATACCTGAATCCTGCACAGCTCTGTATTATTCACTGAGAAAAAGGATGACAGCAAATGAATTCAATACATCAATAAATTACAATTCAATAAAATTCTTCCAATATGTTTACTGCTAAAGACAGTGAGAACAAGATAATCAAGGTCCTTTCTGCTTTCCCTGTTTGTCTCCTTGGCCCTATTGTAAACACTTCATTGTTTTTCTAATGGGGTTAAAGGAGAGCTAGCAGGCAGTGTAGAACCATTTTTACTGTATTTCTCTGAGTCACTAAGTATCCTGAGAGATGATGGTATCTGAATTTGTCAGCTTGGTCCCCTCCTTGCATCTGACATAGTTTCAGTGTCAGAAACAGGAACAAAGACTTGTTTAAAACAAAAAGAAGCAAACAGCAGGACCCAGAATTATATATGCATATTAAGAATGTGCACAGCTTGGGAAAATAGTCTCTTCTCTCCTACATTCTCCAGTTCATCTGCTTCTTAGAAAATCACAGCTATTCAAGTTTACAGTGGTATCTTCATAAGTTGGACATTCAGAGATTTATGGAAAGATGACAAAATTGAAAAATAGCATTTATAGCAAGATGACACCAGCTACTTTTACAGATTTTGACTTACTAAAAAACAGTGCTGACAGATGTTTCTCAGTATGCAATCATCTAAACAACTAATATGTTATTAGGGCAGAAGTAATAAAAGAGGAGTTATTATTTAATCCATTTGTGAATATTTTTGCTACTACAATGGTTTCTGTATTGCCCCTCAGAGATGGCTGTGCTGAAGTGATAGATGTAAGTGATAGATATGAAATGAAAGCCCTTCCAAAAGAGGATATAAACATTACTGCAACAAATAAAGAAAATTCTCCAGAATGGATGCCATTTAAAAAAGTGGCTTTCATAAATATTTGTTCAGAAAACAGAACAAAAACAAACTAAAAAACAAACAAAAGAAGGCAATAAGTAAGCAACAAATAGTGAATAGATTTCTTTTTCTTCAAAATTAGAATGCTGTGCCTTAGAATGGTTCTTAAAAAATTTTTGTGCTTTCCTGGTATTTGTAAAACTTTCTTTGATAATTGAAAAGTGAGTTCATATGCTGTCACTTCCTACTGATTACAAGGTATAAAAAAATATTATTTTCTGGTACAAGGCCTTTACAGAAGGTAAATATATTACAAAATATATTATTTACTGAAAGAGTTATTCCCAAAAAGGCTTAGGGAGCTTTTGCAATAAAGCCTGATGACATAGTCCAAATCCTAAAATGAACATACAAAGAGGGCAAGGGAATAAAAATTAACTATAAAGGCTTTAAATCAGAACTTTATGATTCAGTGTTTCTCATGCAGTAATTTACTATAACTGAAATGAGGACACTGTGCCCTTACATGACTGATGCTAATTTGGGTCTAAAACATAGGACACCCCTCATAATGAAGTATGGGTTTGGGTGTGTCAGATATGTGTGTGGCTCCATTTGAAATTAGCTTCACAGCTGAACATTACAGGAAAAGAATATGCTGAAGTTTCTTCCCATGCCATAGCAGAGAATGTCAGAAATGAGTGACTCATTGCCTGAGCTCTATTTTCAGTTTCTGTTGTGTTTGGTCATCCTTCTCCTGTGTGGAAAGATGGTATGTCTGGTCTCTTAAGCCCCACTTTATGTGCAGTAGCTGAGACACAGCCAGCTGCAAAGATGAAACAATTGTAAAATATATCTCTTCCCTTTATTTTTCCAGTGGACCCATGTCAGACAGCTGGAAAACCTACAGTGACATTTCATTGTCTGTCTGCTCTTCCACACGTGGTCTGTAAGACACAGAGTAGGTGCAACTCTACAATGCACTATCCTGTGCCTCCTAGAGCTCTCCAGGCCCCTAATGTGGCTCTTTGGGATGTGGTTTAGTGGTGAACAAGGCAGTGCTGGGTCACCTCTTTGACTCCATGATCTTGGAGGTCTTTTCCAACCATAGTTTATGATTCTAGGCGTTGCAATGAGGCAGAAGTCAGTCTGTTCTCCCAGGGATCAAGCAACAGGACAAGAGGAAATGGAAGTTATGGAACTTATACTGGGGAGGTTTAGATCAGATATTAGGAAAAAAATCTGTCCTGAAAGGGTGATAATGCACTGGTACAGGCTGCTCAGGGAAGTGGCGCAATCAGCATCCCTGGAAGTGCTCAAAAGGCGTGTAGATGTGGCACTTGGGGATGTGGTTTAATGGTGAAAACAGTGTTAGTTTAAGTTGGACTTGATGATCTTAGAGGTCTTGTCCAAACTTAGCAATTCCATGATTCTAATGAGAAGACCTCCATTATCCATTAACATCTGTGACAATTGGTATCTCATCTTTTTTCGGTTTTGAAGATGGCGTATTTATGTAATTTCAAACAGAAGCATCCTTGACTTAATATGAATAACTATACTCTTGCTTATAGAGAGGACAGCTGATGCTGTTTCTGAGGGAAAAAAAAGAAAAGAAAATTAATATTTAGGACCTTTTCAGGACCCTTCACAGTAAATGGAAAACATCAAAATTGACATGATTGTACTGTGGATTTCATGGGCTACATTCTCTCCAGTATCTGCTTTTATCAGAGTACAAAAGTCACTGAATTGTGTGGAATACAACCTGAGGCAGAATTTCTGTCCAGCCCTTTCAACAAGTGTTACTTAGCCAGCTTCAGTTTCCAACCAGAGCCCTCACTGTATGGAAGCTGCATATAGCTCTCATGTATCTGTGAGTCTTTATTTTCTGTTGATTATGTTTTATTATTTCAATAGTAGCTCAACCAAGTCAGTTTCAAGCAAGCCTGCCAAGCCAGAAGAGGCAAAGGTGGTCATGTCACCATGGATTCTCATGTTCTGCACCCCCCAAAGTGTAGTATGCCAGGGTGTGGAGGACAAGCTCATTTATGTAGATGGTACTTGTTGGTGATAAAATATTCCTCCTAAAATAACAAAAGAAATAAGTGAACACACTGCAGCAATAGGAAAAAATCTGCACATGATTTACACATGAGAAAGAATATTTTCATTTGCTTAACAGAGTCTCCTTGCTCTGAATTAGTTCACTCCCTTTATTCATCTCTTTTTTCTTTTTTAGTTGCCTTACAAGCTGGCTGAGTGCTTTACCATGCTAAATTCTGGTATTTATGCAAGTGTACTTGCTATACATCTTTGTGCACTAGAACTGAACTGAACTTCAACACCCCTGATGACTGTTGAAAAGATGTATGGTGTGTATGCATGGAGGAGGAACAATGATGGGGCTTCCTTGCTATTTATACTTGTTTTCTCTTCCTTTTTCCAGTTTTATGCATCCACTGATTATTGTCACAATCATATTTCTTCTATGTGATAAAAAATTTAATAGCATGAAAAAATGTATTTTACATCTCCTTCAGCACCTCATCTTACAGCCTTACATGTTTTACATCTTTCAAATACTTAAAACAAAGTGCACAGTTCTCATATCCTGTCCTCCCCACAGAGATTTGGTTGATCTCATATGTACACCCATTTCCACTGGACCTCACAAGCATCATGATAGACAGCAGGACAATTTGGAATGTGATGATCTTTCTGGCTTGTTCCATTACTTTCTTTTCCTTGATGATCATTTTAAGAGAGATGCATTTCTTCCTCTGTGCTCATAAAATTCATTATTTCTTTGTATGGAGAAGCTGCCTTGTGTGCTCAATCACTTCCTCTCTATGAGAAATTCATTAGACATAGATACAGTCACCCATGGTATTTCTTAAACTCTGTTGAACATGTATTTCTGACAAATGCTACGTGTTCACTCCAAGGCATGATGCAGTGTTAGTCATCTTTATGTATTCCTACTAAAAATAGTCAACCCCACAGCCAACTATCTCTGTGTTAGTGGAAGCCAGCTCTGTGACTGTGGAGGGGTGACTAACTCCTAGAGCAAACAGTCTCCAGAATGCCTCAGCTTATTCAGTTCAGCCAGGACATTTCCTCCACTCTCTACATGATTAATGTTCTAACCATTGTCTTCAACATTAGCTTTGTATTGACAATGGTAATGAGAAACATTTAGTCTGAAACTTTGTTCCAAATTTAAAAGATGCTCTTCAGCAAGTTAAAGGGGATATCTTTATTGTTTGTACTGCCCCATGTTCCATTTTTGCTAAAGCACATGAGATCAAAGTATGCCCTAAGGCATCTTACACCACTGCTACAGTTTAAAAACTGGCCAATAACTAACAACAATTGATTGCTGTCAGATTTCACCAGGCACCACACAAGGGGTCAAACTGATAGCAAATTTTACAAGAGAATGTGAGAATTCCTGGTAGCAGAGAAGAAAACTGTTACAGACCTTTCTGTCCTGGACTAAGCCAGATCTCTGCAATGCCAAAAAATGGTTACAGTTAGCAACAAAGTGTACATTGTCACGCCTCCTAAATGTATATGCACGTTTGCGTACCTTTGTTTGTGTGCGAAATATTTCAATGTCAATATATACATATTATTCATAAATAAAAGGATGTATGGACAAAAACTGACACGTGTAATTTCCAGCTCTTATTTTGGCCAACTACGTTGCAAGTCCTAGTTCTGAACTTAGCACTATAGGTCAGTCTTTAACTGAAACATATTTTCAGAAACCAGGCAAACATATGCCAAGCTAAAGTATTAACACTAGTTAGAAAGCAAACACCAGTTTGAACTTCCATATGGAGCTTGAAGCATTGCTGTGTCCACTTCTGGGGCTCTTGCTTCCATGAAGACTTTGATGTGCTGGAGCATGTCCAGAGGAGGGTAATGAAGCTGGTGAAGGATCCAGAGAGTCATCCCTATGAGGAGAAATTGGGAGAGCTGAGAGAATTGTTCAGCCTGGAGAAAAGGAGGCTCAGGGGAGACCTTATTGCTCCCTACAACTCCCTGAAAGGAGGTTGCAGTGAAGTGGGAGTCAGGCTCTGCTGAGTGACAGGACGAGATGGCATAGTCTCAAACTGTGCCAGGGGAGGATCAGGATGAACACCAGGCAGGAAGAAATCCTCCATGAAGGTGGAGCCACCATCCCTGGAAATGTTCAAGAAACAACTGGACATGGCACTTAGTGCTGAGGTCTACTTGACAAGTTGGTGACAGGTCAAAGGTGGGACTCTATGATCTTGGTCTTTTCCAGCCTAAATGATTCTGTGATTCTGTAATATATAAAAATAATAAGTTCAGAGGAAAAATATCAGAAGTTATCCTACAAAGTTGTTTTGATGAAATGTGGCTAAAAAGATGAAAGGACTGAGATTTCAATCCTTATGTTTAAAGCTAAGTATTTGTTTTGCTATTATATTAACGTTTGAAGAAAAGTTGGACATAAGCCAACAGTGTGTGCTCACAGCCCAGAAGGCCAGACACATCCCAGGCTGCCCCAAAAGCAGTGTGGCCAGCTGGCAAGGGCAAGGGAGGGGATTCTGACCCCCTCCTCTGCCCTTGTAAGAGTGCAGAATGTCCTACCTGGAGTGCTGCATCCAGCTCCGGGGTCCTCAGCATCAGAATGATGTGGAGCTTTGGAGAGAGTCCAGACGAAGGCCATGAAAATGACCTGGAGCACCTCTCCAGGCTGAGGGAGCTGGGGTGGCTCAGCCTGGAAAAGAGAAGACTCCAGGAGACTTTACAGCACCTTTTAGTACCTAAAGAGGGATTATAAAAAGTGGAGAGATTTTATACAGGCAAATAGTGACAGCGAAAGGTTTTAAACTTAAAGAGGGCAAATTTAGATTAGATGTTAGGAAGAAATTCTTTACTCAGAGGATGGTGAAGCGCTGGAACAGTGCCTGGAGGGATTGTGGGTGCCCCATCCCTGGAGGTGTTTTGTGGCAGGTTGGATGGGGCTCTAAGCAACAGATACAGTGGGTGAGATCCCTGCCCATAGCAGGAGGCTTGCAATGAATGAGATAATTTTAAGGGCCCTTCCAACCCAAACCATTCTCTTGTTCAAAGATTCTCTGATTCTGTTTGAAATGAAGGCTTGTCTGCTCCCTGAATCTTGGATATTTTCCTTCCAGGATTTAAAGAGAGGTGACAAGAAACTGTGGTTAGTTAATTTTATTTCAATGGGTGTCATTCTAAAAACAGCCATCTCCACAAGGACCTCAGAAATTAACAATTAATGCTCTTACTGAATGCTCAAAGTAATTCTTTTTTATTGTTTCTAAATATAATTTTTGTCAAGGACACACCACTCTTGACTAGCTTCCTGTCTGCTCTTAACACAGCAGAGATCTAGAACAATATTAGCATGACAAACAGAAATAACATCAAGGGGCATTATAGACAAAGCAAATTACTTGCTTTTACCTCACTGACTGCCCAGACTGTCTTAATAAATAATACCCTGGCTCCGATTCAACTCCCTGCTTGCAGTCCTAAAAATTATGGCACAGCCTGTGTTTCAATGTGTGTACTGAAAATGAGAGATCCATGCTCAAGGAAAAAAAATGAAAAAAGAGAGAGATCAGTCTTTAGCTATCTAAACAGAAATAATCTTATTTCTAATCTGGCCTTGGAAAAGAGGTGCAAAAATATCTCTCATCTGGTGTGTGCAACAGTTTTAAAGTAGTATACTCTAGAGGATCAAATTATTCAGGCAGCAGAATGAGAGGCAAAACAAGAGCCAAGGATTTTGAATAAATACTACAGCTGTGGGAAATGAGTTGCAGAAATAAAAGGAGGAGGGACCAGCTAGTTTTGAGGGTAATAAGCATATGAAATCTCAAGGAAACAGAGCAAAACTGAGTCTGATTTATACCCTAAATAACTTCATTGAGTTCATTAGAGTTCTATAGGATACTGAATGCATCATCTCAGAAATTGGTCGGTATATGATGGCTGTGAATAAGAGAGGGGGAATTCTGCAGAAACACCAGTCCTTTTGTCTTAAGGCTTTTATATTATACTATTTCAGAAAACTTGGAAAGTGCCGGACCCGGAGCGGTAGCTCGCGCCAGCAGTATTGCACGCAGGTGTTACACAACTCCCCAGCTCCCCCAGCTCGAGCGCTCTGCCTTCCTCCACAATTCCTCTGATGCTCTCAGTTTGGATCAGTCTGTGCTGTAAATTTTGTGATGAGCAGGGTAGTGCTTTTGTTACGCATACAGATGTGCAGCACTGACTAGAAACAGATCTCAAGATTGTTTCCACTCTAGGCATCTTGGCCTTTTGTCAGAGCTTTTCTGTTTTTCCATGCTTTTCAGTCCTCTGTGTTTGTAAGGTTAAAAATAAAATGGGCTGAGCCATCCAAAAGTGATTCTCCACTAGGGACAGTTTCTGCTTCTGCAATTCTGTTCTGTGCACCCTTCCTTCCTGTTGACTTTGCTGCTTTGGTTCTCCCAAGCTAAGTCTCTTATTGCCAGGGAAAAGACTTTGTTGCTCTCCCTCGGTCTTTCCTCCCCACCATCCCCATAAGTGTTTGGGCATGACTAGGAGATGAGTATTGCTTCATATGGAATCTTGCTTCAGAAAAAGTACTCATTTCTGTCTGCAGCCTAAAGGTAGAGAAACAAATAGTGAATCCTTATTCACAAGGAAACTGCTTTATTCAAGGTACATTCTGTCTGAAAATACACATGGCGGCAACTGTGACTTTCTGTATCAGACCTAAGTTTCTGTGTGCCTGAGCCATCCTTCTGAAGTGGCCCTTTGAAGTTTCACCTGTTTTTATTTCCTATGAGGTTTTACAATTTTTTCCTAGCTTTACTTGAGGTGGAAGATGGAAACCTGAGATTAACCCACAGAAGCAGCTGAAAAGTAAGCTATTTAGGTGGGAAAGCTTCCCAAGAAGAACCAGGAATCCAAAATGTTTATCATAAAGAGTGGAAAAACACGTGAGGGAAGCAAACCAGTATTTGGTGCAGTATCCTTCCAAAGGATATCATTGCAGTTACCTATTCTCATGAAATCAAGATTAAATCCATTGGAACAATGAATATACAGAGCTTTTAGGTCCTTACATGCTTAAGTGCTGAAATGCAGTTTTGAAAACTTCATATTTTTTACTATGGCTAATTGAAAAACAATTGTGGATATACTTGGAAAGCCAACAGATGGCTCTGAGCCACTGGATTCTTCCACACATCCTGTGACCCTGACCATCTTTAACTACAGGTGTCTTTATAAAGCTTTCTATCATGACTTTGGGAGAAGGCCAAATTATAAATTATTTCTTTTCTTCCTTCCAGGGGCTACTCTCCCAAAGCTGGATGTGGTCAGTATTTTGGTAGACATTACCAGTTTCTGCCTGGCAGGAACGAAGGAGGAGCCTGTACCACATGTATGAAAGATAATCATAAGAGCTTTATTTTTTTTTTTTTTTTAGAGCAACAAATGTAAGGCTTCTTTTGTTATTCTTTCTTATGTTGTCATTTTCAAATATTTTCTATGGTTTTGTTCTTAGAGTACATACACAAACATACACTGAGGAGGTTCACAGTCCACACATGAGGATTTGTTCATGGATCTCAAAAAAAAGGGGGAAAACACTACTCTCACATCTGGCAGTCATTTGTTCATCATAGAACTGTGCATCTGAAAGCATTGCATAATAGATATGCAGGGCCAAAATCATCCTGGGTGTAACAGTACTGACGTCAATTCCCTTACACCACGAAAGAATTTTTTGTGTAGAATGCAAACTGTTTTCATGAAAGAAAGAGAAACACTTCAGTATGGATGCTTCTTGACTTTCTTTTCTTTTTACAGCTGGCAGTGGGTAGACATTGGCTTGCTGGCCAATTGCAGTAAATGAGATGGGCCATGAAAAAAACAAAAAGGAGAATGGGTATGGAGACAAAACAATTGGTATTGAGGATTTGAACTGTTGTGTGCTGTATGTGAGGGATGCTATGTCAGACTATCTCTAGAATGGTCACTTGATTTGTGCACCTATTACAAGCTAGAAAACACAGAGTATGCTCCTGAAATGTCTAGGATTTTTTCATAACTAACATGCTTGGGTCTCCTAGAAACATGAATCATTTCCTACTGACAAAGGGCAAAATTTTTAGGTGTACCTATGTGACTTCCAAAGCAGAAGAACTCTTCTGAAAAAGTGCAGGAGAAATTTGCAATTCTTGTATTGTCACTTAAATTTTATATCTCCAAGTACACTTCCTCTTTTGTTTTCAAGGTGGCTGGTCCTTGGAGCACTCCCTAACTCACAGTGTTAAAAACAGGCAGACTCCTTTAGCTGACACTTGAATTTACCTCCTGGTTTCATCCATTGTGGATTAGGAGCAATTCTACTAGCAGAGAAGTAGGAAGGGAAATTGCAGAAAGGTCGTGAAAAATGGGAAAATTAATGTCTGGAAGCACTGACTGATGGCTGTCAAATGAATATTTCTCTAAGTTTTGTTATGTTGAATTTTGGTTTTGAAAACCGGGGGATTTTTTGGGTGATCCTTTGTGTCCTAAGAAAGGCACACATTGTACATCCTCCTAAAAGCAACAGTGCAGATTATCAAAAATATTACCATTGAACCATAAGACATTATAAAGGTTCAGGCTCTGCATATTTAGACATTATAAAGATTTTGAGTCCACATATATAATAAAATTAAATAAACATTAATTAATCGCACATCTCTGTAAACCTTAGCTGCAAAATTTCAGGGTACCTTTGTGGCTTCAGTGCAATAAATGGAATCTTTGCTATAAACAGAACTTTACCCTGAGCAAGCCCAAAATTGTTTCACAGATTACCTATGCTTTTTGCAAGTAATGTCTGTGATTTACTGACTGTATTTGTTATTTGCTAACTGTATTGTCCTGCACAGAGGAAACAGCATGACACAGCTTCCTCCCTTATTTTCCTCCCTCCATTCCTCCTGGCCCTGCTCAAAAGGAATTCCTGAACTTCTCTGAACAGACTCTGCATTTGCTGCTGATGCTTATAGTAGGCACAAAACTGAGTGGAGATTATGCCAGTCATAGCTTAGCCTAAAATGCTACATCAGATCTTTTCAGTTAGGAATATTACCACTTCAAAATAGTTGTTGGGTAGGGTTTTTTTAAGTTGTACAGCTCTTTTTTTAGAGAATTAAATATTAAATGTACCTGCTGAATAACTTCTGTGTGGGTTTTTTTTGAACTTCTCTTCCTTTACAGTGTTGGCTCTTTGATTCTATTTAGTGGGAACAGGATCTGGACACATACACATTTAAACATACACATACAAATCTTTAAAATAATATTATGGATATATCCCTTATACATTTTACATTGAAGTTGGGTGTGAATTTATACTTTTTGTATTGTTCAGCTAGTTTTCTTCAAGAGAAACTTCACTGAATTAAATTGAACTACTATATAAACTAGCTGCTAGAAAGCAAAAGGAAAAATTTCTCTGTGTGCATATGCACAGTTTTGAATTAAAACTATTATTTTTTCTTCAATTGAGCAATTTCAGACTGAAAAAATCAACATTTGCAACTTCAAACACAAAACATAAAATAACATCCTTACTCTAGTCACAGTTAACCACATAGTGACTAAATATAGCATCAGCCTGTCTTCAGGATGTGTCCACAATAACAGATTACTCAAAATGTTCTGCTGCTATTCCCTACCTAATATTATGTCTACAACAAAATAAGGAAGTTTAAAATATCTCTGTAATTATGGTAAACAGACAACAATCACTAAAATTGCAGAGTACTGTCCACTGCTCCTAACCTACAGGCTGTATATAGAAAACTAAATTAAACAATTCTGCCTAGTGCTAGTGGTCAGATGCAGACTGAGTTCCAGGTGTTGGTGAGGCACAGTGAAGCACATATTTTGAGTGAGATATAAATTCCAACCCTGATTTTTGCTAAGATTTTTAGATGATTTCTAATTCTAAACAATTAGTGTGTGTTTCCTTACTAACTCTGTGGAGAATTTTCATAGACATTTTAAAATGCAGAAGCCATTAGAAAAATGACACTATTTCCTCTTGCTTCCTTACTTAGAAATGGGGAAATTACTCAATGTCCAAAAATCTTTATTCAGGTTAACTCAATAACGCAAGCCAAATTCCCCTCGGAGCTGAGGGCAGAAAGAAGCAGGTATCCTTAAGTGTCTTTCCCGCCGTGTTTTGGGGAAAGAATTCCTTCTTTCCGGGCAGGCTCCCACCCCTCCCTGCCTGCGACCCCGCCGGTGCCCTTCTGCTTACGTACGGCAGCCTTGGAGTGAGAACAGGAAGAGGCGAATCAAAGCAGCAGCTGTTCTCTGAATCACAATCCTCTCTGGATTTCTCTATAAAAAAAGGACCCAAAAAAAACCCCCAAAAAACCCCCAAAAACTGATAGAAAGATAAGATCCAGAAGAAGCAGCATAATATTCCTCGAAGCCACCTCTGCAGCTGCTACCAAGAAGCTCAGCAGCTCGGTGAGAAAGGGGGGGTGTAAATGTTCTTTCTTCACAGATTGAGGGTCTCTCTCCATTTGGTTTGTACAGTCTACAGGGCTGGATGGCTACAAATTCACTCTCATTTGTACAAATGGTCTGTTAGAAGCTGCCTTAGTTTGGCTCCAGAAGCTTCCCTTCCATCACACCCTGGGTAAAGTCTTCCTAAGTACGCTTTTAATATTCTCAAAGTTTGTATTTAAGAATCAGCTCTGTCTTTGCTATTCAAATATATACCCATTTTTAATCCACTTGCTTCCTGCCCTTCCTCCCACATGAGCATATAGAGGCCAAAATCTAATATCAACACCCTGTAAGCAGATTTCTATCAAGACACCTACGAAAAATGTAGAGATTTGAATAAAGGTTGTTTTGCAAATTCAAGAAAATATTTCCTTTTTTCACTTTAGAAACACAAGTTTGCATTTTATATTTCTGAATTCGGATTATCCGTTTCTTAATTACTTCAGACACCTTAACAACAAATAGAGCTGTAAGATGTCCTGAATTTCAAAATAAACTTTCTTTTGTTTTTCATATAACAGATGAATTAAAAAGTTTCTGTACAAATACTTGTAAAATAGCCAAAAATCAGAGTAATTTGTTCTGAAATGCTTAGAAACATGACTGAAACCATAGTCTATAAATATGGTTCAAGTTTTCTGGCCAGAGACCTGACCTTCTGTTCAGGTTTTGCTTGGAATTTTATCAACAGTTAGAGGTTACTAGCAAGAGCTAAGGTGATAAAATGATAGAATATCCTGATTTGGAAGAGACACACACGGGTCATTGAGTCCAGCTCCGGGCCCTGCCCTGGATGCCCCAGGAGTCACACCCTGTGCCTGAGAGCATTGTGCAGACACTTCTTGAACTCTGGCAGATTTGATTCTGTGACCACTTCCCTGGGGAGCCTGTGCCACTGCCCAGCCACCCTCTGGGTAGAGAACTTTTTCATGACATCCAACCTAAGTCTCTCCTGACACAGCTTCCTATCATCCCTTGGGTCCTGTCACTGGTCACCAGCGAGAAGAAATCAGGGTCTGCCTCCCCACTTTTCCTCATGAGGAAGTTGTAGACAGCCATGAAGTCTCCCAGAGCCTTTTGTGTCCCAGTTGTAGATGCTGCACATATGCCTTCCTCTCTAGACCCTTCAGCAGCTTCAGAGCCCACCTTTGGACACTCTCCAGTAGCTCTGTGTCCTTACACAGCAAAATGAAGGTAAGCATTCCTGTAATAATAGAATCATAAATGATTGTGCTTTTACCTCTTCCCCCATTAAATTGCACCCAAAACTGAGGAGTAAATTCATTCACAACTGACCAATTTCCATGCCAATTCCTGAAAGTTTCTAAGACTTAATTCTCTCAGCTGCTATTTCCCTTGTGCTATTTAGAGAAACAAACAAACAAACAAAACAAAACAAAAAAACACACCAACCCCCCCCCAAAAAAAAACCCCACAAAACCAAACCAAACCAAACAGACCCCCCCCTCAAAAACCCAAGTAAAAACACCCCACAAAACACCGCCCTCCCCTCCAAAAAAACCCAAACATTAATGAATCTCCTTCCTGGGTTATAGTTCCCTCATTTCTCTCTGCCTTTACTGGATTGTATTCTGTGTGATCCTCTTGAAATCTAGACCTCGGTCATTCCAAAATTTATGTATCAATTCAGATGCAGACTTACTTAAATTAATAGATATTAATATTCCCTACACTGCCACTTGTTATGCTCTTCCAGTACAGCCACATGGTTCTGAAGTTTTACCTACATTCTTCCATTTTCCCATTCAAATCTAGATTTTTTCATAGTCTAATACCTCTTTGTTAAAGGAATCCAGGAACTCCTTTCAGTGGGTCCACATGAAAAGAATTTCCAGAAATCATGTACTCAAGCTACAGGAGCAAGCTAGTGAGTATTTTACATTTAGTATAATAAATCCCTGCCACTGAATCTAGCAGCCTCTTTGGTAAAACTACATGACCCACCCCTGAAAGTGTTCAAGGCCAGGTTGGATGGTGCTTTGAGCCACCTGGTCTAGTGAAAGGTGTCCCTGGTCATGGCAGGGGGGTTGGAACTCTTGAAGGTACCTTCCAACCCAAACCATTGTATGATTTTATGATTGTGCCTCCTTGCAAAACCTTTACACTCCTTCAATGAAATAATACATGCATGTGACTAATGGAAGTGGCTGCATTGCAGAATACTTGCAGTTTTGAAGATCTGGAACAGGTTTTTATGTGTTGAGGACAAAGTTCATCACTCACATATTAGATTTCCAGTGTCTAACATGAAACCATACAAACGTGGCCGCAGCTTACTTGCAGCATGTTTGTGGACAGCAGGAAAGATGCACAGACCTCACTGGATAGGGGAACTGCCACATTCCACCATGACTCACTTGAAATTGAAAGCATGATATGCAGAGAGCCCTGAAATTGGACATTGGCTGCCTTGCTGCTCTGCAGTCATTAAAAGTCACCATGGTCCTTCAGAAACCTTTTCTGTGTTTTTAAGCCTGGATGTTAATAAATTTCATAATGTAGAAGATGGTGAAAAAACTAGTCTCTCTGTTCTGACATTATTAAAATTGTGTTTTAAATTCCCATTCTGGTAATTTCTGTAGCCTTTTTCCCATATATTTTGCACTGGTACTAATATGAGTAGAAAAAGGAACTTTCTAACAAGTTTAGTTGGTGACCTTGGATGACACTTTACATTTTCTAAAGTGTGAAAACAGGCCTAGTTAATTACTTAAAACATTTGTTTTCTTGATTAAACATTTCATGAATACATGACTTTAATTTTCATTGTAATTTGGGATTCTGAATAGAAAAGTCACTATTGAAAGAGATCTTAGATGCCTGACTTGGATATTTTTTGATCATCCTTTGTTAGCTTTAGCATTTAAAAAAAAAAAAAATTGAAGCACACATTCCTGTAATATTTCATCAAGTTCTGACTAACAGAGAATCAGAAATGTTCTAAAATGTACAATTACAAACAGGCATAAACTCTGAGACATTTTTGTGGTTTCAGAGAAAACTGACTTAAGTACATACGTCTGGAAAGTCCCACCAAAAAGCCACTTCTGTATTTTCAGGAAATTAAGCAAAAAGGCCTACTGAAATTGTTCTATTGTCATTTGTTTGTTTATTTTAAGCCACATAATAAGCAGAAATTTGTGATCGTAGGTGCAGCATTTAGACCAAAAAGAATTTTTTTTTAAGATAAAAGAGTTGTTTGTATAAACAACTGTTCTGAAGCATTTTGAGACCAATTCTATTGGTCTCATGTTCTGTGAGACTGAATAGTGGGAGGGTTCAAAGCTTTGTCGCTGTGGAACCAAGTCATGATCACAGTCATTCTCTTAAGTGCTTTTTTACTTCCTTTTTCTGGAATGACCCACGGAGACTACTGGACAGATAAAAAGTAGTAGCATGTGCCAGAAGATGCCTCTGAAAAGTCTTGGTGAAAAGGGTGACTGGAAGAGTAGCATCCTGGATCATACCCTGAATTGACTCTGGAACATAAGAAGAGCTGTATTAGATCTGAAGGACCCCACACCCTGGCCCCAGCACTGGTCAAGAGCAGAGAGCTGCAGAAGAGTAAAGAACAGGAAGACTATATTGTCAACTTTCCCTGGTATTTGGATGCTCCTGATAACCAGCAGTTTGGAATTCAGAAATTACTTTATATAAGAGACTTGCGCTTGTCTAGCCCCATATTCTAGCACTAAAAATATCTGTAACTAGATGCATAAAACCCAGTAGAAGTGGATTAAACACACACTTTTCCAGCCTCTTGATTCTTTCAGAAGACTTCCTAATCCTGATACCATTTGTGCAGCAATCCACCAACAGGTATCTCTCCCAGTTGACCTTTCCCTGAAATGCTGATAGTTGACAAAATCCACAATGTCTCTGGTAACAAGTTTCACAAGCCTCCTACCCCTTCTGCTTTGAATTTAACTGCCAATAGCTTAATTTGATGGTCACTACTCGCAGTTGATAGAGACTGCAAGAAGTTGGTCCATGTTAATAAATGTTAGGATTAAAATTACAGTCAGTGAGATTCTTATGTAGCCCAGAATCACATTTCCCCTTTTCAAAAAGAAAACATCTTCATCATGCCGACTCTGCAATGACAAAAAGGATTTTTTTTTTCTTTTTTTTAGGAAAGTTTACCAGATCAAAGGATTTTCCAATTGTCTGAGTTTCTGGATTTCAGCAGTACTTTCTGTCTAAATCCCCTGGCAATCCAGAACCCAGGCAAAAGACACTTGAAAGATTTCAAGCATGAGTAAAGAATCCTCTTCCAGTCCTGAGAAAACAGATAAGGAAACCTGGAACCAGACTTTTTGTAATAATACAGGTATCAGACAATTAGAGACTTGCAGCTGCCAAACTGAAGCCTGATCATTCAGGATACCTTGACTCTAACCCAGATGACCTCCAAGCAATATTGCAAAGCTGTGAGACTCAGAGTGAGCCCTAAGCTGCACAATTAGTGATCATGATGGAGGGATCACAAGTTGAAGCCTAAATGGAAAGCATCTGTTTCATGTAATTGCTGTACAATCTTTGCACCTTTTGCTGAGGAAAAAGGTGAGTTCTGTAGCACTAACAGCAAATGGAAGGAAACAGGAATATTTTTTCACACTGGCACAGTAAGCACTGTAGTTCTGTCATATTTCTGTCACTGAAAGAGTGATGAGCTCACACAGTTTGTACAATCACAGCACATGCATATTGGGGAATGTCCAGGGGCAGCTAAAGACACTGTTCCTTGGTTCAGCTGCCTCTCTGGTGTTGTGAAAGCATCTGCCTTCTGATAATGTGCCTTTTCATATTACTACCTTACATTTTGTTTCTGCTTTCTATTTTTAGGACAAGGTCCCCAAAAGTCTTACCTTACTAAAGGAAACGTGTCATATGGAGTAGGCATTCTTGTAAGGGTTTTTTTTCTGAAAACTGTAAGCAGTGATGTGAATTTGCAGAAGAACCATCCTGTCACCCTGTATCCTGCTGCTCCCACCCAGAGCACAGGGCTGGGGGCAGTGTCACAGCCTCACCTCACACAAGCTCCAGTCTGACCAGACACGACAGCCGAGCTTGCACACACCACCGTGCCTTAGTGAAACACTTCTCCTGCAGTGACATGCTGATAAACTCTTAATTAGCTGCTGTTTATGAGTGTCTGCTCCCACTGTCCATCCTAATGCATTGGCCTCTGCCTATACCATATCTCTGTGTGCCAAATGTGGATTATATTGCAACTGGTATCCTCCTGTGTGTGCCTATACAAAGGATGATTAGCTGTAAAGCCTTCTGTGAGACATTCTATATGGAAAACTACTTACAAAATAGATCGTGTTGCACCAGACAGCTGCCTAGATTCTGGAATTAATATCTGCTAGCCATTTACATGCCAAGATTGCCTACTTGTAACTGTATCCACTAAAGCAAAAAAACTATTTGGCAAGTAACATTTTTCTGACTCCCAGTTGCCCTGGTACTCAACATTGTACCAGCCCAGCACAAGGGTGTCATTATGGTCATTATGCTTTTTCTCATGTTACCACTCTCTGTGGTCTACTGTGTTGCCACTCAAAATTTCAGATGTCTGTTTCTAATTGAATGTTTCCTTCTGTGATAATAAAGGTGATTCATATAGTGATAAAATGTCTTAAATATTATATGGTGTTTTTCAGAAGACACCGGACGCTTCTGCTTTAATGACAATCAGTACTATTCTTTCATTATACAAGTTTTTATGAAAAGGGGGTTAAAAAAGACAGTGAGGACTGCAAATAATATGACCTTTAAAGAGATCTATGCAAAAAAGTTATAAAGATATAAATATTAACTTTTTTCTTTGCACTGGAATCAGTGAAAGCATTTCTGACACAACTGCTTTTGTGACAATATGTATATTCTATGGTGTCCTCCCTATTTCAGACATGACATTCTTTCAGAACATGTTCTTCAGTAAAGATGCTGAACAAAACTAGGCTGTACCTAATTACCTGTTATCTGCTGCCTTTGAGCAGCAATAAACACAGTTGAAATCTGTGCTTTTGTTGGAGTCCCTTGTCACTCTCACAATAAAAAACAACATGACTGTACTGAGTAGAAATGACCTCGACTTTTATTTATACTGCTTTTTTTTTAATTATTATTTACACCTGCATTTAGATTTCACTCTATTTTGAGCTGCTCTGTCATCGGTCATAATTTATGTTTCCCCACCCTGACTTTTAATTTGCATCCCAATCATAGTAAAACTTGCAAAAAAGAGAACCCTGTAGAGCGAAATAGGGAGAAACTGTGCAGGCTGTTTCACTAGAACAAAAGAATTTTTCCCTTTTCAGGTACCAAGAGGCTTTATCTGTGAACCTAATGGGTGACCTTATCTCTAAAATTTCACAAACATGCTGAAGTCCTGATTCCCTGCCACTTTAGGTTTAGCAAAGTAAAAGAAGTTACAAAATTATCCCTGTGGCTTGCTACTTAATTTATCTACCCAGTTATTCCTCTCAGAACATGAAAGGATGGGTAAAAATAATATTCACTCCACCTTGCCACCCACCTACATTGCCCTTTTTTACCTCTCTGAGCTTTTCCTTTTCTGATGGACATGGGAGTGACAGCAGAACTTCCTTAGTTTGGCTGCCAAAACCTCTTTTCTTGTGGGAGTTGGGACACCTGCTAGTAAAGGTACCTTCTGCATATTCAAATTTGAAGGTCATTGCCTGGCTTTGTGCTGCTACTTATGTAGTAAGCTCAGTGCTGATAATTAAGAATCCCTTCTTTGAAGCTTTAACCTTAAAAGACACCATTTCCATTTGGCAGTAGTTTCTGATTCACATGTTCACTGAAGTCAGGCTTCCTCTTTTGAGAACTGGAGGAAACTAGATTTGTCATTTGAAATGTCAGCAGCTTTCACATAGCAAAAAAAAAAAAGAAAAAAAAAAGACAGGAAGTAAAGCCAGTGATTTGTACTTCTATCATAACACTGGCAAGACCTCTGAAAACAGGAACAAGAACAGGTCTTGGAATATTTTAAGTGTGGTGCCAAATTAGTTCCAACCTGTATCTATTAAAAAGTAGAAGTCAGCAGGAACATAAACCACTGCTGATTTATGTTCCTTAATCTCCTCCCAATGTCATATTACTCTCATTGTACAGTTGGCTTTACAAGCTCCAGCAAAGGACTGGCCCCACACAGGGCTATGGAAAGCCCTGTGTACACATGTAGAAAAGGAATGTCTTCTCCTTATATAACAATCTTACTTATTTCTCTCAGTGTGAGATTGGAAACGGTAACATACCACTGTCAAAATACACTCTAAAAATAAAAAAAAAATCAACACAGAACTGTCTTTTATAAACTATTTTACAAACAACCCAAGGGCATTATTGTCACATGGACAGAAAATCAGGTTTTGTCAGAGTAAAGTTAATTACAAAATCTAAAGCAATGTTTACGTGCTCCAAAGTGCAACAACATAACGGCAGTGCAAAGAGCCTCTGAGCAGGAGTTTCTGATCTATTGCCCATTAAAATGGAGTCATTTGGCCTATTTTCAAAAATCTACCTTGAATCAGGTCAGCAGTCTGGTGACTTTACCCATTACAATCACATTTCAGTGCATTCACCACAAGAGACTGAACACAACACAGAGAGACATGAAATGGAAGAATCAATAAAAATAAAATCTGTGGAAAATGTAGTCTGAGAGCAGCACTCAAAAACCCAAGGTGAATGAAATGTTTGTAGATACAGGAGTGCCACGTTTTTGACACAGAATGACAGGTGGGTAAAGGTGTGATTCAAAAGCATTTACTGAACAGAGAATTAATCTCAATATTACAAGCAAATTTGTGCCACAGAGGAAAGTCTGAGAGAGACCATATGGCTTTAAGTCAGGAAAATAACAGGTTTGCTGCCTGTAAAAAACAAAAAACCTCTCTAATTGAGTTATGTGGTTTTGATGGCAGATTTAGCAAATGATTGGCACAATATGATAGAGTGTAATTTTAAGAACCACAGAATTATCCTACATTGGTGGTAAATGCCTTTATTGTATGGACTGAAGTCTCAGACTGGCTCTAAATGTTTGTGTCTATCTCTTTTTTAATATTCATTATTCATTTTTTTCACAAAAGATATTTTGCTTGAAGCAACGTGTAATTTATTATTCAATCTATCCACTGAATTTGGCTTTACTTATTTGGGGGAGAGACTCTAAAAGCAATTTATTTCTATTTGGAAATGTGAAAAGTTAACAAGAAAATTCTGTTAGCTTCTGATAATTTCTTTTTATGGATGCATAAGTCAAAATTGAAAAAATTCACGTTTGACAAATTTTGTCCTGTTTTGCAGATGTGATTACATTCCTCCACAACACTTAAAAAAAAAATAAAACAGGCAGAGGGAAATCACTTATGTGTTTAGTCTAAATATTATTGATGTATACAGAGGAAAAAATATCTGTTTCCTGTTAAATATTCCTGGAAACTGGTGGTGACCTCTTACAAACAGGAAACGCATGGCAGGGGACAGAACACCACGCAGTGCCTTCCAGAAGTCACACCTCAGCTGCACATAAATGAATTTATGCTGTGTTTTGACTGGAGAACTAGTAGACAACAAGTGCACTAAGCCCTTTCCATGGAGAACATCCACAGTGCTCCCTTCTCCAGTGACAGCTCCCAAAAGCCCGGGGAGCCCATTGGCAAGGGTGGTCCTGTGCCAGCTGGGGGGAGGAAGGGTGGCAGCCAGAGTGCAGAGCTCCCCTCCAGCAGCACTCTGTCCCCGTGCTGCCAGCCTTCCTGCCCAGCCAGCCACCCCTCCCTCCCCACCAGCCCCACTCTGGCAACAGACCTGAGCAAATTACATGTGTGAAGTCCACTTTAATGACAGCCCTTGCAGCCACAGAGACTGAACTTGTGATGCATCTTCTCAGTAATTCACCCGAAGGCAGACCAACCAGCCGAGGAAAAGAACAGCAGCAATTCCCCTCGGAACATTTGCATCCTCTTCCCAGCACTTCCTCTTGTTCCTCATTGCGTCTTTTCTTTCTCAATATAGAACTTCAAATGTGTGCATGCATAATTCAATTCTCTACTACACAGCTTCTTCTGGGATTTTTCCTATCCTTGTTCAGTTTTAGCATGATTCTTTCCATATTTCTCAAATGTGGGACTAGAAGACATTAAAAAAAGCCCCAAATCTGAAGTGCTTTTTGCATTTCCATGATGATCTTCAGTCTTCTGTGTAGCTGTGAAGAACCTTAGTTCAGTTTATCAAAATCTCTTTTGACCACTTCTATAAATCTAGTCAGGGTACCAACTCAAGCGCATAACAGCAGTCCTGAGTGCCCCTAAATTACCTTCAGAAAATACCTGAGATGCCTCTCTTCCATTTACATGCCTGATTAAGTGCTTATTTGCTATGCAGAGCAAAGCCCTTGCTTTGAAAGTTCTATTTACTTAACAATTATCTTTTTGAACTAGAGCAATGCTAGAGGTTTCTACTCTGGTATTTCCAAATCCCTTCTTGGCATGGTTAATCAATCCAAAAGCCTTTTTCTTATTTAAACAGAAGACTGGATTTATGAAGGCCACAAATCAAGTTTCTTTACTTGATGTTGTAGTTTGAGTAGTCTCTGAATTTCTCATCTGTAATATGAAGACACTGACCTACAGGCCAGCCTAGCAGCTCTGCACTACTCCAGTGAGACAAAACAGTTTTAACTGCTGATATGCTTTACACAAAGATAATTCTTTTTACTTTCCTTCTGTAGCTTCAGTGGCTACAGGATGTTTGGATTTTCCTTTTCCAAAGACTTGGCATGAACAGCCCTCTGGGATAAAGCAGGTGTGTTCCTCTCACATTCATCTCTGCCTGAAATGTGGAGTTTAGGCAGTGGTCCTTTAACTTCTCTGAATGAAAAGTTTTTTCTTTGCTCACTCTGTTCTTTTTCAGAATCAGTTCACTTAAAGGAGAACATGATCTGTCACCTTCTGGTGGGACTGGATGTTATTTTAGCCCCCAAATTCAGTCATCAGAAAGAATTTCTTTAGCTATGTTCACATCCCTCTTAAAAGAGGCTTTGTGATTTCAAGCATGCTTCAGTATTTGCCAATATATAAGGCAAAATATGTATATTTTAATTATTCCAAGAATAGCCTAGTATTAAATAACCATAAATCAGTTGGAGACTGATTCCAGCTGAGATCACAACTCAAAATTCCAAAACTCAGAGCAGAGCCCAATGTTTGAATCTCTTCTATCCAAAATTATATAAATTCTTCATGAATGGGGCCAAAGTACAACAACATAGACAGCATCAATTGTTTTCTGTCTCAGCTGTTTTCAGGGCCTCAGTCTTGTCATTTTATCTTTCTCACGCTCAGTTTCTCCAGCTATAAAATGGTGTTAAACTGTACTTCTTTGTAAAGTATTATAAGATAAACTGGGGAAATGCTTCTGTAGTCCTGAAGTTTTATTATAGTGATCGTGGTCAGAACTCTAGAGATTGTACTGAATATAAGCAAAAGATTTCTGTGCTATTCATCACAGGTACAAAACCAAAACATTTTTCTGGATATCAAAAGTGACTGGACTGCAGTTGCTGCCCTACAAGTAATTATCCATTTGTGAGTGACAGACATAGTTACTAGGTGATGTATAGCACAGAGTATTGACCTGAGGACTTCCAGTAAAATAGATAATCTTGTTCACCTTTAGCCTGTGATCTGTCAAATAAATGGAAAAGTCAGAGGATTTAAAAGGTTTCCACATTTAGTGTGCATGTTGGTAATATTAAGACTGGAATTTGTTAGGGAAAGCATTATTTAACCAAAAAGTACCACCACTTTTAAAAGACAACATGCATTTCTGGCAGGCACTTCTCAATACAGCACAGAAATGAATCTTTTACTGCTTTGCACATGCAGGCCATTGCCAATTATGTAAATAGGGTAGATAAGAAACTAGGGAATCTCAGACTGGGCAGTGGTCTTTAATAGGATAAATAATTCAACAAATATAGAAGTAATCAACCTTGGAAAGTTAGGTTTACTTAAAAAAAAATACCACTTTTGCAGTAAACTTAGTTACCGAGTCCTTGCATCATCTTGCCTTACAAATTGGCCACATACTCATGCTGACCTAAATTACTGGTTTGTAATTGGACACAACCTTTGAAAAGTTTCTCATTTGGGACTGAACTTTTTATGACCTGCATAGAAAACTGCTATTTGAAGGGGGGGGGGGGGAAAAAAGAAAAAAAAAAAAGAAAAGAAGATCATAATTTGAGCTGATGAGTTTTGCTCATAGGGAGACAACAATTGATTTGAGAATTTAATTTACATAGGGATCACTCCAAAAAGCATTTTACAAATACAACCATGGAATACTCTTATGCAACAAAAGAGTTAAATCTGACCCTTAAAAAGCATTTAAAGCAATTTCTGAACATTTTCTTTTGGCTTTCCTGTCCTTTCATGCTTCCATGCATGAGATGCAAAATAAGTCTTTCAGCTGGGATTTCTATGCAAAGGTCAGGTCAGCAGCCTAACTGCTGAAATCACTTGGTTGTCCCAGTGATATATTAGTGATTTGCTAAATAAAATCATTCTGTGCTGCAGATTTATTTGCCAATGTTGGGCAATATGTGGACATCAAATATGAAAGTATGGCTTTTGTTGTAGCCAAACAAACCTGAATGTGAACATGTCCAGTTTATAAATTGCCAGCTAGATCCAGACAAGCTGACTATAGATAATATGTAGTTTTTGCCTACAAAGCAGGGGTCCAATGGATCAGAGTTCCTTCGCTTACAACTTTTCTTCAGAATGCTTTCTAAGGATAGTGTAGACAGTCATTAAGATCAAAAATCTGCTCAGCAAAGAAAGTGTGACTCATATAAGCAATAGTTTGCTGAATCATCCATTTTTACAGTTGAAGGGCTTCACTAATTCTTCTGGCATAGCAATTGCACAAATGCAGCCTAAACCGGGTATAAAATGCTCCTAAATGTGGAGATGTTACTTTGTAGTCTCTGCACTCAGTTAGTTACAGTACAAATAAAGGCCAATGGCAAACAGAACCTGAAGAAGAAAATCCAGGGCACAAAATATTCTATGCTATCAATGCTCAATGGAATAAAACATACAAGTTCACACACACACAAAAAGTCTTTTATAGAGCAAGATAATTGTTAATTAAATGATCATGTTTCAGTTCGTTTACTTGTGTAATATTTGCATGATAAGGTGTTGTGCTATGTGTTTTGTTGACATTCTTATACTCTACCAGAGAATATGCCACACAGAGTTAATGAAAGAAATTATATGATTTTGCTTGTAATGTTTATTTACTGTATTATCACCATACAATTTAATTATTCTGAGCAGTTGAGACCTGACTGTCATTACACTCATGCAGAGATACAGCAAACATTTGGAACTGCAGTGGTAATACTCTAACCACTTTGCATGAAATTATAGGGAATATTTAAATTTCTCTCCAAACTTAGAATACTTTCAGCCTGGAAACATATGTTCTACTTCAGGTTTGGGGGGGCTTGTTTATTTTAGTTCCTAATAACCAGGGTTATTCCTAAGTCATTTGAGTTCCTTTAAAAATCAGGCTTTTGCATGCATATAGATTTGCTCTTGAATGTCTAATAAACAGTTTTGATTTGCAAATTAAAGTTGGCAATTGATTAGACCACTCTGGAGCACAGTATAGCTCCACACTGATGAGAGCTACTCATATAGATTTTACTGAAGTAAGGCAGTGCAAATTGCAGCTTATATACAAGCACCTTTCTTAGAGAGATAAATACTTGCTCTTTCATTGACTTGAACTTATTTGCAACCAATAACATAGACATGATAAAAATCTGGGCAGTGGAAAAGCATTTGCTTAGATTTTAAATGGCTTGTTTGAGATCTAATCTTGACCTTGTTAAATTTGCTGGTAAAATTCAGGTAAACATCAATTGGAGGTTTAATCCTTTTGCGGATTTAAATGTTCTTGCCCATAAGTGGAGCTGTTAGCTATTGGTCCACCTGAAAAAAAAATGTGTGTAACAATCATATCGCCCTGGGTCTAAATTAGATGGCTCCTTCAATATTCATACTTGTGGTTCAGCAGAGGGGGAGGTTATCTTTCACAAGGCACACTGCTTTAGACTTACTGAATAATTCACTAAAAAATGAATACTGGAAGAAGTGTACTTAATGCTTTACTCAGTTCTGAAAGTCTGATCAAAATGTGTGACTGGATCAAGCAGAAGATTGGCACTAAATCTGATACGCCTTTCCTAAGAGGAAAATTGGTAAATTGGTGGTTGGGATTGCCTGGGGGAGTGGACAGGGGTAGAAACTGTTTTATTTAACAGATGAGAATTCTGAACACAGCAGGAAACACAATCTACAATGCTTTCCAAAAATGCTGGCACTGATATTAAACGTATACCTCATTCCACTTGAGTAATAAGAGTACTGTGACTTAAATTTATTTCTCATAGTGGGGAAAAACACATCCCACTGTGATAAAGCACTAGAATAACAATGAGACAACCTGGAGGATGAGCTCTGTGCTGTTCACTGTACACCTGTGCTTTAGTACCTGCCAGCCAGGTCCCATGGCCCCTCCATCCTATGTCCTGCAATCCTGTGCCAAACTGAATCCCAGCAAAAAGCCTGCTGGTAATGTTGCTGTGCTGCATGACTCCCAAGCTGAAGTTCTAGCTGATGAGAAGTAATGGCAGTGGTATTAACTATTGAAGCACTATTTGAATGCTAGAAACATGAATTTTAGGTTGTTTTTTACTTCCTGCTCATTTTTCCTTCCTGATCCAAGAGGAACTGCAACAAAGGGTCTGTCCCCGTCTTCCAATATCCTTATTTTATAATCCAAGAGAATCTGGGATACAGAAACACTTCTGGGGGAAAATATCTCATCTGCATAACTGCAAGGTCCATTTCCTAGAACTTGCCTGACCCAGTTCCCTAAACGTGGCAACTCCTACTTACTTTCCCTGGACAAGCTCAGCACAGTCTTGTGCATGTGTCCCATCAGCAGGATGTTTACCCTGATCCAAGGACACCTGGACCAAAAATGTGGTTTTACTACTGAATCTTTTTCAGGATCAAAAGAAAAATTATGCTGCTTAAAGCCTTCCCCTGAGTGCCACAGGCCACCAGCCAATCTCAGGGCACAGTAAGAAACACCCCATGCTTTCTTGTCCTTCTCTCCATGGACTCTCTATCAAGCCACATTTGGACATGACAGTAAGTGCAGCCTCTCCTTGAATACTAAGGGAATGTTGTAATGCAGTAGCCCTTGGTGATTTATTGTTCTTTAAAGAAAAATATGGGGAAAGAAGCCATCAAACAGCTCAGCCAGGACAACATACTTCAAGTTGCATCTCCCTGTGTTTAGCAGATGACAAAGACATTGAATATCAATAATGAAACCATATGGACTAAATTTTTTACCCACTCCATTCCCAGTTCCACTTTTTCTTGTGGCAAAGTCTGGTTTTGGCATTTGATCTGTTCCAGCCACCCCTCCCATCCCTTTGATTAAATCAGTTGCATATGTAGATTTGCGTTTGTGTGTTATCTAATATCAGATAGCATCTAATGCTGCATCTCTTTCAAATGAGAGTAAGAATGGGCACAAGCTACATTTTACCAGTAGGTTTCCCTACTGTCTTCTCAAAGAATGTAACACTCTTCTCCTCAGACTTCTTTCTTTTTTTGCCTTATCTTCATATATCTTGAAGTGTTCTTTGTGTTTTAATTTCTGGTAGCTCACTCTCCTCTATTGAAAATACAACGATTTTATTAATAAAATACATAGAAACACAAACAAATTTTAAAAAAATAGATAAAAAAATAAAATAAAGATTTAAAAAAGCTGAAAAAAAATCAAATTACATTAAGAAAATAGCAACAGGCAAATGTGATCCCACACCATTTCCTAACTTGTGGTGTATGAGGAGGCAGTGATGGATTTCATGCTGTGAGTGTTTTATAACTATACTGAAAAAATAGCATTTTATTGTAGGTTTGTTTCAGACCTCAAAAGCCTAATGATGGTCATGCCAAAATAGCACAACATGGAAATGGTAAAAGCAGATGCCTCATAGGAATAGTCTGCACTGTATGATTGCAGGGTTTTGCTAGGGAAGGCTTTCTCATGCAGATAGTCCAATGGATCATTAGTGAACCTGCCAGTCTTAGTGAACATTTCCATTCTCTGTGAGGATATAATTCCTCTTCCTGATCCTTAAAACTTGTTTACTCATAAATTTTTGCATTACAGAACCTGAGAGATTCATATATCATGCTAAAATATACTAGATCACTAATATATTGCAGAGGAAGTCTACTGAAAATAGAAAATAAAATTTTCAGTGATACCATTATGAAAATCTTAATATTTTGTAGCTTTTTCAGGTGCATTATTACAATTTTCCCCAATTCTAGTTTCCATGTATGAGTTACCAGACACATGCATTTGGGAAAAAGGATGTGTAGTATACATAGAAGAATGACTCACAGAAGAAAAGGGCAGAAAAAGAAGGGAGAGAAATATCTAAAACTGGGAAATGGATGGCAAAAGAGAACACAAAATCAGAAAAGTGTGAAGCCAAATCGGGGACAGTTTTAAAATCTTAAAGCTTTCAAATAGATACAAATAGGAGTAGAATTAGTCTGGATCTCTCCAAATTATTATTTGCAGTCAGATTGAAAGGGATTTTATTTTAAATGCCGATCACATTTTGTGAGGTGCAGCCTGAGAACCATGATTTATGTACAGAGACTCCTACGTAATAGTAAAGATAAAGAGAATTATTTGAAGCTACAGAAAAAATATTCCAGCTCAGCTCATTGCATTGGCTGATTAATATTGACTTTCTAGCCTTTCATGTATTGCCTGATACCTGCTACTGCTCTTTCCAGCTGGCTATTATCTGCTCAGCAGTAAGTGAGAGCACCACTTCTTTTACCTGGGTGGTAGTTATGTGTTAGTAACAATCTTGCTTGGAAAGACCAAGTGATTCATACAAAATGATGGAATGGGGTATCCTGATGCATCCGAAGGTGGCACAGAAAGAGCTTCTGAGTCTCTGTGGGTTTTGAGATGAAGTAGGATTTATTCGTGATGGTGCAGCAAAAGAAATGTTCTCAGAACTGTTTCTAAGAATAGCAGGATGACTTCTATAGCAATCCTGTGAGTAACTTGAGAGCAGCATCTATTCTGTGTTTCTGAATCCCATGAGAACATTTGAAACATAAATATATATAATTGTACAACAGCTTTTTTTTTTTTTTTTGCATCTTACTTTTTTTCATTTAAAATAGCTTGACTTGCATAATAAATTTTCTGTGGTCTACAGTGTTTGAAGAATCCTTGTGTTATTTGGAAAGCAAAAGCATGCACCAAACTTTGGGCGTCATATTTCTTTACCTTATCTGTGAGTTAATTACAAAAGTTATGGAAATGTAAGTGGTAAATTTGAAAATGAAAGATCTGAGAGCTTTAGCAAGGCAGCTGAACCACAAGAGAATCATTCTCAGAAGATTCCTTAAGATGCTGGCAAAGTTTCTTCCCTGTGTTTCATTTAATAGAAGCAATCACTATACAGTAGCTAGCATATATGATCAGTGAAATACACTCATGGCCAACATAGGAGATAGCAATGGTCTCACAGTTTGAGGTAATCCCAAAGCAACTATCAGCCACTCCCCAATCTTGAAAGCCATTGATTACAACTCTGTTTCTAATGGAAAATCAAACAAAAGCATTGACAGTGTTAAAGAAAGGAAATTGTGATGTGGAAAGATTAAAGGACAGACATACTGATCTAGCTGAACCCAGCTGAATGCAGCTGAAACGTCCAGAAGATTAGTAGTGGCAAGAGGCAGCTCCTTTTGCATTCTCAAAGTCTTAAAGTTGTTGGTCCCAAGGTCAGACTGCTTCAGCACTGCCTTGTACCTAAATCATGAGATCTAGACAGTGTTTCTTAGCAAATTATTGCAAAACTATATATTCCCAGTAAGAGTGTCTTTCCTTTGGAGACATCCCTTGCACTGCTAGGTTGGCAGAAATCAAAGAGACTATCTCCTGTAATCTAGAAGAATATGGTTTCTTTACATGTCATATATATTAATGGCTGCCATAAGCTTATGTTTCTCAATAATATAATTTTACATTCTCACACCAGGCAGAAATTTGTTCCCAAACCTTCTATAAGCCATATGGCAGCATTTCTAAAAGCAAAATTGAAAATGTATAGGTAAACATATGAATATTTGGAAGTTTGCAATATTTGTTAGATCAGCAATAAAGTGAAGCACAGAAAATTCCTAACAATAAGATGCATATGAGTCTCAGAACTTGAAAATATATACAGGAACAATAGGCCATAAACAAAGATTGACTGAAAGTCCAAGTTAACTGCTACAGTCAATGTGATCTACAGAAATGCTAAAGTAATAAAAGCTACCAAAAGCTTATTGCTACATATTGCAATCAAGTTCTCCACCTCAAAATTCAGCAATATGTTGAAAGCTTATAAGTAGTAAGAAATTTAGCACCAGATCAAGAAAAAATGGCCTCCTTGATTCTTGCTATATCTTTGTCCTATTTTGTCTATTCCTGCACTTTAAAAAATGTTAACAAAAATAATTTCTCCTACTAGATTATTAATAATGTGAAGTAAAATTTTTCTGATGGTTTCAGGAGATCGGGGACAAAAAAATAAACAAATGTGCTGAATGACTGCTTTGCTTGACTCCTTCTCACCCCTGCAGATAAACTTACTTTCTTTATCTGTTTTGAACAGTGTTTATAAGAGTGCTTCTCAGATGGTATTTTTATTTTAACAGAGGTAATTACTATGCTGATTCAGGAGGGCATATCAGCAAAGAGACAGTATCTCAAGACTTCATTGATGGTAATCTAAAAGACAGGAGTCCAAATAACATGCTCAAAGAGTATTTTTCCCTGCATGGCCTTTTGCAGCTCACCAGGAGTCTGTGTCCTTAGCACAGCACATTTCTAAATGACTGAAAAATAAGTTATTTGTTTTTACATTAATATTTGCTTTTGCATGCTAGGTGGTTTTCTGCATAAAATATATGTCATCTGCTTTCTCCATTGACTTTCAAGAAAGTTTCACTCTTTGATGCTCTCTTGAGGTTTATATTCTTAATTTCCCAAAATGCTTTACCAATCCACTTTTAGCATGCCCACTCTTACTGTTCTAAACTAAATGCATAGCCAGTCAAGCTAAATAACAGTTCCCAGCAATCTCAGATACACAGCATTTTCAGGTACATATTTTCTAGTTACAGCAGGAGAATAATGTGTAGTTCACATATTAGAGTGAAATCAAGGTGGTCAAGAGGATGGCACCAGACTCTTCTCAGTGCTGACAAGCAATAGCACAAGAGGCAATGGGCAGAAACTTATGTACAGGAAGTTCCATTTGATTATGAGGAAGAACTTCTTTACTGTATGAGTGATCGAGCACTGGAACAGGAATCTTTCTCCCTGGAGATAGTCAAGAACAGTCTGGACACAATCCTGTGCCATGTGCTATGTGCTCCAGGATGACATGGAGGTTGGACCAGATGCCCACTGTGGTCCTTTCCAACCTGACCCATTGTGATTCATGCATGAGATATGTGTTCATATGTATCAATGTATACCTGTGCACAGTGCTGTATAGGTGTGCATGGCTATACTTGCATGTGTGTCCATGAATGAGAGTGTGTGTGGGGGGGTGTGTGTGTATGAAAGGCATTTTAAAAATGAGGGTACTTCACAAGCATTTAGAAGATTGATTTAGCAATGGAAGAATTCAACCAAAAACCCAGAGCACATTTCCAGCCATGTGTTCTTCATTGTACTTGTCTGCATTTCCATCTAGAATGAATAACTGGAAACACTCTGTCAGTACACCAGATCACAAGAGGAGCAGGATGCTTCATAACTACCACACATTTCATAAAGGAGAAAAGGCTGTTTGCTGTAAGTCAGATCAGGCTGAAGAGAAGCAATTCTGTCTCTTCCTCCCACACACAGACAATTTACACCTGCACAATTCAGCTGTGCTGAAGCATTTTAATCAATCTCAGAAAATCAAGAATAGGGTTTAAAATTCCCTTCTCAGGGAAGATCAGAGATGTAGGAATGTCATATCATATATGTTGCAGCTGGTGTGTGCAATGGAAAGAATTAAAAATAGTTTCTAAAATCATCGATTTTCATATATTTGTGAATTGGATTTAGTCATTAAATTAACTGAACACTGTTCTTTGTACAGCAAATACATGTACTTTGCTATTTACAGTGGGAGATTTTTTTCGTCCTTACAGAATGTGGAGGCTAAGAGGAAATATGTAAAGCATTACTATTATCCATGATTCATTGACAACAGGGCAGTTTTTGTCCATACTTCTTCAGAAATGGTGTTTCTTACAATAGTGCCAACTGAGAAAAAGAGCCCATTTTTCTAAGCACTATGGAAACAGAATAATCTTAAAACAAGCCCTACCTCAAACAGTTTACAACCTAAGGAATGAGAGAAAGCAGATTGGGGTTGTTACTCTTTATGTCTTGCCTTGTATAATGAAACTGTAAAGAATTATATAAATTGTTGCTAGTTCTGATGTAGCTCTGTGATTTGCAGATTAAACTGAAACTAAGTATGGTTTCTGCCTTACTGTTCCAAGACACATTTGAATTTCTGGATCTGAATGAACCTGACAACCTTCTTTTTCTCAAAGGCTTTTCGTTTTACTTCCACAGTTTTTTAATCAACCTTGGATGAAAGGGGAGACATGCTGAAGGTTTTCTGGTGCCTTCTAATCGGAATTCTAAATCAGATGAGGCATCCAAATCAGATCACATTTCTTTATACTTAATCTGAATATTAATACTGTTTATTTGCCCTTAATTGTCGTAAAGTTGTTAAAATGCTCTCATATAAACTAGTGAACTGCCTGCAAATGTTAGCAGACTGAGCTAGCAGGGGGAAATTTGATGGACAAAAATAGCTTTAAGGCCTTGAATGATAATTCTAATATCTTTGGGGAAAGAAAAAACCCAACAGTTATCCTGTCTCTACTTCTTCTGTTTACAAAATGCCTTTTCAAATCTCATTTAAAAATATATGCAGAAGCAGTGGTCTCCATGCCACCTTACAAACTGCAGATGTGTTTCTCATCAATTGTTGAAAGGAAATCATCAAGCTGCAAAAAGGCAGCAAGTAGAGTTCCCAAAGCACTGCTCTTGGATTAGTCCTATTTGCATCTGGATGGATATAGATGTCACAGAAAACAGCTGTGCTTATGAGATGGACTAACAAAGCAAAATAATGGCAACAAAGGGAGATATCACACCAGAAAAACTGGGTAACTTTGAGGACTGAAGTAGCAGAAATGAAACTCAAACACTAAAACCAAGCATTTTTAAATTAAGAACAAAAATTCTCCAGGTAAAATCCAAGCCTTTTAGCTAGAGGACACCTAGGAGGAAAAGGACATGTAAACATGAACTGGATACAAGACTCTTTGAGCTACCCAAGAAAAAGAGAAATACATTAACAGGCTATATCAGGGATAGGGAAGGATTAATACCACTAGTGTAGAACCCAAGCAATCACCCATATGAACTGTCCTGCACAATCCCATGTGCAAGAAGAATTAATTCAAGCTAAAGGAGTTGCAGAGATGGGCTATTCAACTGGTCTTGGAAATGGAGAGCCAGGCATATAAGAAAAAAATGTTGTGATGGACTAAATATCTCAAGGGGGAAAATAACTATTTAAGGTAGCAGACAGTGTTGTCCTACAAACACACGGGTATAATCTGAATAGATTGAAAAAACAGATTTAGGCTAGATACTAAGATATTTTCTCTTGATTAGGGAAGGAAGAGAGAGACCAGCTTTCCACTAAGTATGGAGGAGAAAAACATTGGGTGTTCTAACACAACAGTTTGTTCTAACAAAAACAGGTCGGTACAACAGAGAAATCATCTAACATAGGTGCTCATGTGAGCAGAGCCACATAAGTTAACTTAATGGGTTTTTGTCCTTATTACTTTATAGAATTATTTTAGCTATCTAAAAACTTCATTTTTTAATTGATGTTTCAGCAGAGTAATTGAACCATTAATCCTTTATCTATATACCCAAACCCACTGAACTAATAAAAAAAATTACATGAGTTAAAATACTGGATGTCAACTATTTTTGCCCAAATGATTTATGTGTGCCATGCTGCACTGTGTAAGATGGGGACTCAGCCACCCAAAAAGGTTGCGATATTATTTTAAATACAGTGTTTTCCAGGGGTTCCCAAAAGCCAGCAGTTTAATTCCTTCCTACTTGGTATGTTTACCACCCATTGTATAAAATGTTACTATAAAAAGAAATTAGTTTGTTTTATTGTTTAAATCCTGGAGAAGTCCAATAATCCTAGAGAGCTGGTGAGCAGCATTTTACTGATATGCCCATTTCAGTAAACACTGAAATACACTGAAAAGAACTAATAATTTTTTTTGCACATTTGTCCCTATACTTTGTGTGTCTGTGATCTGTTCACTAACATCTGACAGACTACAGACAGCTTCAACATCTTTTCATTTTTAGCTGACTGTGATGTCACAAAAGAATTAATTTCACCATTGATAACTAAATTATTCTTGAGAAAGTAGAGAGAACAATGCAAAAGTATTTATGGAGTCCAGTCTTTTTTCAGGATTGTGTCCTTTTTCTCTATAACCCTCTGAGAGTTTTTCTATATCTCTCTGAGATCCGAGACTACCTTTTTATGGTTCACAAGTTGTTGTTGTAATCAACTTGGCTGCAGGCCCAAAGCAAGCTGTGTGACTCAGTGACAGTTGCAATCAGTGCAACCAGGAAAAAGACAAAGAGCCAATACATTTGGAATCCACAGCCATGGACGAAAATGTTTGGAGAGCTTTTCAAGAAGTCTATTGGTTGGAGAGTTTCAGATTAAACTGATGTTTAAAATATTAGATGTCATTCTAAGGACATGTATACAGCATCTAATGCAGCCTTTTTTTTTTTAAAGAGCATAATGTTTCAATTAGATACAGTTTTGCTAATGCCCCACAATAAAATATTTCAGTGTTGCTGCGCACTACAAGACTATTGTTTAGGAAATTGTTTAGGAAATTGTTTTAATACAGGCAGCAAGTTACACCATCTTAGAGCCGCAAAGAGGTCAAGAATGTCATTAACTGTATGCATGAGGTTAACTCCTAGAAATATCAGTGAGGTTTAAATATGGCCTAAACAGAAAATTAGTTGATTTTATTATGATCATGTACCATCCCAGAGCCCAATACATCTTCTTGAAAAATAACACATTTCCTATTCAGAATTTGCAGGTTGCTTTGAAATAAAAATGCCACTTCAGTAGAAGGAATCTAAAATTTTTCTTCTTGTAATTAATAAAGTCCCTTGGTACAAATTTATTGTGTATATTCTTTCACGAGCATTTTGGTAACATTTGTGTGATCTGCTTGTGAGAGCAATAAGGAATCCATGCTAGCACTGTAGGGAGGAGTTGAATCTAGGGTGAGATACAGACAATGTTAAATAGTTACACCTGTTCTGCACTTTCTGCAGGGAGAGGAAAAATGCACAAGCATATGAGAACGAGTTAAAGATATCCTGAATAGCTCCAACTTATGTAATAGTACTCCCACTTTCTCTGCTAGCAATTCATTGCTTCTTCATGAACAGAAATGTACTTTAAAGTCACCCACAATCACACATATGAATACAGTCCCACTCGCACATTTGTACAGCGATTCCTATAATACTACCTTGTATCAAGTAGCCTAAAAATGAACTTTTAAGGAAGAACATACAATATACATTTTAAATAGCCCTGAGAACTCAGCACATACATCAGTGAGAACTATGACATGTCCCTTTGTCACAAAGAGCCTTTGCTTACATAAAAATTGCCAGATTGGCTCAGATTAGTTGTCCATCGAGTCTTGAATCCTGTTTTTGAAGGTGACAAGTACCAGATGCTTCAGAGGCAGGTGCAAGAAACCCCCATACTGAACACTTATGTAATAGAGAGGGTGCTTCCTAAAATCAGGCAGTTGGTGGGTGGCTTGTGCTTCACAGCAGGAGAGTTTATAATGCCATGAAATGTTTATCTTCGTTATGTAACGTCGATGTGATTACCCATCTATAGTCAGCTTGGGCAAAAAGTGCCACAGGGCTTTTAATAAACACTGCTAATCAAGACCTTGTTTTATTTCTCAGCTGAGAGACATCAGAGCAATTGAGGATCTGAGAGACCCTAGAGTATTATATCAACTTGCCAGACTGATCATCTTTTACAATATAGAAAGTACCCTTAAGTAGGGTTTGTTTGGCCATCTAAAAGGTGAGTGTCTGGCCTAAGCTAGTCACTAAACCAGAAATATATTCCAGTGCTGATAAGTAGAAGCAGTGAATTTTTAGGGTTACACATGACGACCTTGAATTGGGGAAGTAATCAATAGGACTTTTTCCTTCAAGTCCTTCTTGGGGGAAAAAAAAAGTCTTAGGCAAATTAAATTAAAAATTGCCCAGATCTGAATCAGTCTACAATTCTAAAATAATATTCATAATCTCTACTACTCAAGATGAAATACAGACTTTTTTCTCTAGAATAAAAGGGTCAATTTGCTCCAGAGTATAAAAATAAGAATGGAAACATGGAGTAACAAAGTAGAAATGGAAACATGCAGTATACATACCAAAAAACTCATCTATACTGGATGTTTGGTTTTTTAAAAAGTTTGTATTGGTGTTTTAGATTTTTGTTATATTTCTGCAAGTTAAAGCTTTTCTCCAAGAGGGAGTATGCATGTATAACGATTAAATTGAATTTGTTTGATAGTACAATCATGTCATTAGTTAATTTAGCAGAACTCTATGGCTTCCAGAAACAAGGGCACATAGAGTAGTCATCACATTGGTTTGCAGCACAGGACCATTTGTAGGAAAAGAAAAAAGTACAGTGCAGAAAATCTCTGGGTTTAACATTCTTTTAAACTAAATTATCCTGATGAAATGGCAAAAATAAGCATGGTGGAACAAGATATTGGAGTAACTGGGAACCTGAAGTGGTACAAGGCACGTTCCCCCTTTGCTATCCTGTCACTGTGGAGTCTATTTTCTAAAGCAAAGACCATGTGCAACATTCACTTGCACTTGAGTCAACACTCCATTCAGACCTTGCTTATCCATTCCTGATTTCTTTCTGCTTCTATCGGACCAGGAGATCTTGATAGAGTTATGTATCTGTTTGCATATCTGAGGGACCCTTAAAAATAGAGTGGCTATTTCCATTCTCATTTCTAGAAGTGAGAGAAATCAGGGTGGAATAAGAATTATCCTCCCATGGAAGTCAAGTGATGTAGGAACTTACTTCCTCATGACTGAACATATTAAACGGTTGTGCAAATGTTCCTTGTTCATTTTACTTAAAAAAAACAGGTCTGCTTGAACTCCCTGCAGTGGTAAGTTGAAACTTACCCATCTATGTCCTGAAATGAATTAAAACTCTGCATAAAACTGACCACAGCATCTCAGCTGAAATCTCTTCAACTACATTGCAAGCTCTTGTTCCATCACACCATGCCCTGGAAATATTTTAAATGAATTGCCAAAGACGGCACAAAACAGGGCTGCAGGGCTAGGAGGAGAACCAGGACTGCTGATTCTGTGTTCAGTGCATTAGGCCACAGTTTCCCCTAGACAGGGCATTTCTACACATGGTATAGAAATGTGTCTCTGTTTCTATTTCATATGGGCTAAAATGACTGCAATTAATCTGTCCCCAGCTGCTGGCCAGCAGGTACCATCGTAATTTCTGAATATATTTGGGGCTTTCCCTTTGGAGGATCCTGAGAACTGATTTTCTAGGTGATTATTGATGATAACAAGTCAAAAAGCAAAAGAAAAAAAAAGAAACACATGAGAGCTTGTATTAAATTAAGAACAATATTCTAAGTGAGATTTTAGCATGTTCTTCACAGAATGACTACTTCTTAGCATAACCATTTGTGAACAAATGAGATTGCAGCCTTTTTCAGTGTACTTAAATAGTCTGTTTTCTTCCTTGGATTTACCCAAATTTTGTACCAAGCCACACTTTAGGCTGGCACAACTCACCACTGCCCCCATAAAAAGCAGTTTTGCACTGTCACCATCTTCTTGCTCCCCTCTCTATGCTATCTATTCTTGGGTAAGTGTGTGTCTAGTCACATGGTTAGCTGGAAACACTGAAAGACTAATCAGGGTGGTATTCCCACACTAGTTTTAATGTAAGTGATCATCCCAGTGAAGCACATTGCCCAACACACAGATATTTGGGCCACCTAAGGTGCCAGATAGGGAAGGGAACAGAGTAGGAGGAAGGTGAGGTTGATTATTTCAGTAGCAATGCAGTCCTAACTGGCCTTACTTTAAAGCATGTAAAATATCACCAAAATCAAACATATACTAATCTCAAAGCACCCTGGGAGCATGCTCCAAAAGGATAAACTTCCTGAACAACCCATACCACAGATCACCACTGCAACTGCTCTGCACATCAACCACATCTGCCACATCAACATCACAAGATGTGTTCCCCATCCTCCCACCTGGGTCTCCATCTTTTTAACATGTAGCATTAATTTCTATCCAGATAGTCCTGGGTTATTGCAATCATCGACTGGAATTTATGAAACTGTGATATTCTGACGAGTTAGACCCATCTCAAATACATTAGAATTGATAAGGATTTGACTCTAACATTGTTTTGTATCTTGCCAGAACACATGTTTTGAGCCAGCAGCATCAAGCAGAACAAATAATTTTTTCATCCCATGTGCGGTAACAGGATTCCTGTTTAGAACTTAACAAAATCTGACTTTGCTGATATACTAATATAGATTTAATCAGCTCAGTTTAGCTAAATCCTTATTAAGATGTGTGTAATGACCACCCAGTGTTTTATCTCACACTAGGATTGTGAATGAAAGCTACTGCAGAAGAAATTCCCAAATGACCTCTAATAATTTTCCTGAAAATGGCAGAACATCCATCTGACTTCATTTTTTGTAAATGCATAATTAGCCTCTGCATACAAACATAACCATCGTGGTGTTTTGTGGAGGCAGAGTTCAAAACTTTCATATTTAGGACTTAGAGCTATGAATTGGTCACTTAAGTTCTGCAATGACTGACTAATCTGGATTGCATTACTTAACTTCCACTGATCCTATTATGGATTTTAAGATGTGAATGCCATGCAAATCAGAATTATGCAACCTAACCTCCATAATACATCTATATATAATTCTTCTGCCAGACTCAGCATCCTGCTGCACTCCATGGCCACTCCTGACCACCTCCTTCACCAGAGGTGCCACAGACACACGTGAAACTGTTTCAAGGAATGGTGAATAAGAAGACTGGGCCAAATGTATATGTTTGTAAATGTTTTGCCCATGATGGTATTTGGTGAGTGATCTCTCTGCTGGACCTTATCGCAATCCACAAACCTTCAGTTATGTTTTCTCTCCCCAGTCCAGTTGCAGAGGGGTGTGACAGGGATGCTCTGGTGGGTGCCTGGTGTCCAGCAAGGGTCAGTCCATGTCCTGGTTTAGGGCAAATTTGGGAGAAAACCTCCAAAAGGGGGCCCCTCCAGAAAGCAAACACGGCCCCTCCTCCCAACCAGTTCGCGAAGGATTCCTCGGAGAGAAGTGGAAAGAACCTGTTTATTTAACAGGCACAGCACCCCCCAGCACACAAAATGAACAATACTGGACGACACGACTCTTTCACCGCTCTGAGAAAGATGACAAATTCAGAAAGTCTCTCTTGGGGGTGGTTGCTCTGTTATCAGTCCCTCCGGCACTGGGGCAGCTGCTGCAGGCACAGGGTGCAAACTCTCGGTGTTCCCAGGTTCCAGTCCGGAGCAGGTTTGAGTAGGTCCAAAAAAGGAAAGGAGAAACAGTCCAGGAAGAAATTTGCACTGTTTAGCTAAACTAACTAACGAACAGAAGCAAAAAAAGCAAGAGCAAGCAGAAGCAAAGAGCAAGAGCAAAGCGAAAAGCCAGGCAAAAAGCAAAAGCAGCACTATGTACTGCCCTGTCTCTGCGTCCCGCCAGTCGTGGGGGAGCGGCTGATAAGAAACCAAAACAAAACTTTCACTCTTCAGAGCCAGTCTTGAAGGTACAGAACATAATATCCACCATAAACAGCACACACAAATGGGGATACAAGCATCATAACATCACCCTAGGACAGTCCACTACACTTACACAGATTTCTTGTATATGGCTTCCTAATAACATACATTACCTTCATTTTGCTTTAGCAGTAACGGTTGCCTCCCCAGTTCTCATTTCAAAAGTCCCCCAGCTATCAAAATGTTACAACAGAGCAACGGCATTGACATATAGTTTTCGTGAAGTGCAGCTTAAGAGGTGTTTGATATAGCAAAACATCAAATGCAATGTAAAAGATAATGATTTTTAACCTCACTTGCCCTTTTCCATAGGAGCATATCTTGTCTCTAGCTAAGGAGTCACCTCTGTACACACACCAAAAAGTGAGTACATTTCAGCAGCTTTAGTGAATAGAGGAACAGAAGCTTTCCTTTTTAGAGGTAATTTTTCCTAGTCATAGAGAAGGTGGCCAAATTTCAACTCAGAACACTGAAATGGTCCAGATCCTAACAACAGAAAGCAAAGAGGCACAGAATTTACAAAGACAAGGCCCCAAAATATCTGGTGGTTGGAACAAAAAGTAGTAGGTTGTCTGAGGTGTCTGAATGGTGACATATATGCCCAACTTGCCTCTGCATTGTTTGCACAGGCGGGACTCACACATACTACAGAAATAAACCATTTGCACTGAAAACACCTGTTCACTTAATTCTGCTCAAAAGAATTGAACATGGAAAGCCCTGAAACCAGCTGCTGCTCAGCAAAATAATACCAGTACTCCAGAACTGTGTTCTTCAAGCTTTCTAACCTGGACAGAGGAACGCAAACAAACAGGATTTCAGAATCAAGACAGAAATCAGAGCAGATTTTGTGTCCTCTTTAGGATATTCAGGTAAAGGGAGGGAAACTTCTTGCAAGACCTCTGCTTCACACTCTGCTGCACGAGACTGCTTGCAGAAGCCAAAGGAACTACCACAGGTGAAGAAGCAGTGGGTCCTTCTCCCCTTACTGCCTCCACACAGAAAAACAGAAGCCTAGGATGAGTCTTACATTTTTCAGTTGACAACTGAATACACATTTTAATCTTAACAAAGAAACTCATGAAAACTTTAGGAGGCTGAAATGATTTGAAATTATTTGTGGTACATTAAAAAACAGTTCATTTTATTGAATTGCCACTATGAAAATAATTTTAATATGAAATATATTTAAGTAATTAGCATAAAAAGCACACACCTAGATTAATGATCTTGACAGCATTGTGTCTCCTTCTTCAGATGCAGTGAATAGAGTATACCACCATCTGACAAACTGAACTATTCTTAAGCTTTCTTGTACAGAATCATGTTAATTGAATTAATCAAAACAACAACTTACAGAATGTTAAATATATCGACTTCAAAGCCAAAAGAAAATGGGAAATAAATTAGCAGGAAGTCACATTATCTTGCCAGTCACAAGACAGGAAGTTGTCTGAAAGGATTCTTATTGCTAAGTAGAATATTATATTGTGCCCACAGCTAAGTTTTAAACACTTTTCATGTGAATTGTAAAATTATATAAAAGTGGGTTTGTAAAGTATTTTTAGTAGCTGGATGAGGTTGTGCCATGAATAACTGTTCCATTTTTGAATGTACTCTCCTGAAAAAAGAATAAAATTTACAAAACAATTGTAAGTTTCCCCCCTAAAGCGTACTAGATTAAGAAGCAAATTTTAATATTGCAGGTTTGAGATGTGTGCTGAGATGTCTGATAAAGACATGTTAGTGTCTTTATCAGAGAAAGCATGATAACAGTTTACTGTAATTGTACTATTAAGTTTATGGTAGAACCCTTTTATAGAAACACGGAATTTCAATCTCTAGGAATATTGCAACATAAACTATCTAGAAATGAAACATGCCTTTCCTTGCCTTCTAGGTAAGATAAAAATAGGTTTTGTTTACAATGTTCTAAGTAACCACTCCACAGAATAAAAATCTGACTAAAACTATATATGTTTAGTGAAAAGGAATGATTTCCTTAACAAATACACTCCACAAATGCAATACCGCCCTGCTTCTGGGCATTCAAACAAATCATGCAAGTTTATAGTCTGGCCTTCAGTGATGTGAGGCACTCCAGATTCCCTCGAAATGGTGAAAAATCCTCCCGATTTCCCATATACCTGTCTCTCCCTCTTGGGAAAAAGTCAAACAGTAGTGTGGGAATCAGACACATTATTATGGCCAGCAGAGCTTGCCCCATCATCTTCAAACAGAAAGAGAAAGCGGATCATCGGCACTCCTACAGTACCACCATAGTGGGGAAAAAAATCTCAGCTACAAGAAAAAATTAAATGGGATCACAATTGACAGAGAAGGTTCTTAGAGAGCAGCTGTGAAAAAGTGAGGAAGAACGCAGGAAGCCTGGGATAATGAAATGTGCATTGGGAAAGTCTTGCAGCAGCAGCACCACTATGTTTTGGGTTCTCCATGAAGTTTGGACAGTGAAATATATCAGTTGGCAAGCATGCATACAAAGACTAAGAAGGAAGAAATAAAAATCCAACCGACAGACAAAACCACAGTATAATCTTTTATTATAACTTAATTTACTAGATGGTCTGACTCATGATTTTTGAGTTTGCAGCTCTGCTCCACATTTTCATCAGATCAAGCAGCACATTTACCATGTAAGCTCCTGAAAAGGGATTTGGTTGCTGCTGCTTCTTGATTTCACTGCTTTACCTAAATCAACTACAAATGCTTCAATTTCAGCATTTAGAAAAAGGGACAACTCGAACTTACACAAGCCCTCCCGTGCCGTCACTCCCTCAGAACCGCAGCTACGGAAATAATTACAAAAAGGGCCCCGCTTTTCCACGTCCCCGGAGAGCACACTGGCACAGCCTCACACAGCACCGCTCGAGGCGGCGCAACCCGGGCTGCCGGCACCGCTCTCCTCGGCTCGCCAGGGCAGCCGCCCCAGCCTCGTCCCAGCGGGACCCGGGGGCCGAGGGCGGGCGCTCCGGGAGGAGCCGCCCGGAGCAGCTCTCGGCCAGGGGGTCCCGCTTCACCAAGTCCCCCGCGCTCCCAGAGACGGCCACACTTTCGCGGCTACGTTCACTCCGGCTTAAAAAAGTAGCCGAAGAGTGGGAGCCCAGTTCGCAGGCGGAGACTCCGGCGCTCAGCCGCGCCTGCCCCGCGCCCCCAGCCGCTGCAGGCGCCTGTACCGGGCTCTTCGCCACCGGCGGCCCGCTTCCCCCAAACACTCCCGGGACGTCCTCCCCGGCCCGCGGCAGCGGCCCCGGGGAATCTGCGCGGCCCCGCTTCGAGCAGGGACCGCCCGGCGCGGCGGGGCCGGCGGGGCCCGGGAGCGGCAGCCCCGCGCTCTCGGAGCAGGAAGGAGCGCGGCAGCGGGCAGCCCGCGTATCCCTCCGCGGCGCCGTGCGTGCGTGTGCGGCGACGGCTCCCCGGGAAGCGCGTGAGGCAGCGCCAGGGGGAGGGAACTACTTTCAGGAAACTCGAGCGTCGGGCAGCGCCGGGCGCCGCGGGGAGGGCGGCGGCGCGAGCCCGTCCGGTGGCGGGCGCGGGTCAAGGGGATTACTTTCCTCCCCTCGCTCTTCCCTCCTCTCCCGCCTCCCTTTCCCCCGTGGTTATTTTGGATCAAGCTGTGGCGGCGGAAGGAGCCTGAAGTCAACGCTTCCGCCCAGTTTTCCTGTGAGGAGGAGGCGGGGGCGGCCGCGAGGAGCCGAGGCGGCGGCAGCAGCGGCCGCTAATGGAGTTGTTGCCGGGGAGGAAGCGCCGCCGCTGAACTTCCCCGCGGGCTTTCTCCCTCCTCTCCCCCTCATCCTGCAGCCGAGGGCTCCTCTCTCGCCCTGGGAGCTCTGCTCCCCCTCCCTCCCCGCGCCTCTCCTCACACAAACAGCCGTGACGCATCCTCGCTCTCCGCCGTCCCCCCCCTTCCCACCCCCAGGCTGGTTTAAAACGCCTCCCTCCCCCCGTCGCCAGCCTTCTCCTTCGGACCGGCGCGTCCTCCCTCCGCAGTGCTCGACGTCGCTTTGGAGGGGGTGGGAGATCCTCGTCGAGCCTCTCTGCCCCCCTTTTCCCCTTCCCTCCCCGCCTGCCCCGGCCTGTGGCGGCTCCAGTGTCTGGAGGAATTTCTGCCGCCGCCTGCCCCGGCTGTGCGCGGGAGGCGGGCGGGCAGGGAGGGAGGCGGCCGAGCAGCAGCAGCAGGAGGAGGAGGAGAAGGAGGAGGAGGAGGAGGAGGGCAGCAGCGAAGGCGGCTGCAGCGGGAGATGAGCTGCAGCGGGAGGACGGTGCGGTGCAGCTTTTTGCGGCGGGGAGCCCTCCCTTGTCTCCACAACTCTATCCCCCTCTAACTGGGAGCAGCTCAATATCAGAAGATCCGTGGGTTTTGCTTCTGTTTGCTTCACCATCACCACCATCATCATCGTCTCCAAAGACAGGGGAAATACGTTGCACCCCCGGACGTCAGGATTTCGGGTTTCCAGGATAAAGACCGCTCTCCTACTCCTTCCCCCCGCCCCTCTCCCTTACTCACCGCACGGCCCGTGCCCTGGCCGGGGGCGGCAGACCGGGGGTAACAATGGTGAAGTTTCTGGTGAGTTCTGGCTGCGCCCTGGCTGCGTCGGTGCTGCTCTGTGTGCCTGTCGGATCGTGGTGAGGAGAAAATGAGCGAAGAGACGGCGACTTCTAACGAGTAAGTGGCGGTGCTCCCCCTCCTCTCCGCCCCGGGATCGGAATGGGGATGGGGCTCGACGCGTCCCTTCGGCTCCGCGCCCCGCGGGGCCTTTGCCCGCGCACGTACGTGTGCTGTCCTCCCCCTGCGCGGACTGCGCATTTCTGCTCGCGTACATGGAAGCCCAGAAGCTCCCTCTTTGTGAAGGAGCTTGGTTTGGAAGGGCTACGAGCCGCCGGCCAGAACAGCTTGGTTTAGTTAAAGCCCGGTAGAAAACGGTGCAGGTAACGATGGTGTCTTGGAGGGGGAGGATGGGTCTGAAATGCCCAGAGAGGGGTCGGCACGTACTACCTCTGATAAAATCCTGTTACTTGTAGATATTTCACATGGAAACTAGTGTGTGGGAGCTTCATCCTGCAGGAAACTGCTCCTGAATTTTAATTGGATGAGTCAGTCAGTGTAAATACAGCTTAAACCTACCCTAAAGCCCTTTTTTCCCTTTCTTTTTCTTTTTTCTTTTTTTTTTTTTTTTTCTCTAATGAGCATTTGGGACTTTTCCCCCTTCCCTTCCCCCTCCCCACCCCCCAGAGAGGAAAGGGATCTCTTAATATTTTTTGCTGTGACTGGTTTGGAGGAAATCCAGAGGAGATTGTGTGTGTGTGCGGCTGTATTCCCGTGCATGTAATCAGTCTTTGAAATACATTTGTGTCGGAGGCGGTAAATGTTTGTGAGAAAACATCCGAGTTCTTTATGGCGTTGAAACAGAAATGTGAAGTATTTTGAAACTTTTCTTGTGATCGGGAAGTTTAAAGTTGATTGCTGCGGTCTCCGAGCCGTAGCGTTACGATTTGCGATGTCGGTGTTTGCTCGGTCTGATTTTATGAATGATGCGGTGACGGCCGCGGCCATGGCGGTGGGGAGGGAGCGCGGCGCCCATTGTATCTGTAGGTAGCGGTGAGCGGCCGGGGAGCAGCCGAGCTTGACAGGCAGGGTGCGGACGGGGCTCCTCCGACAGGAAAGATGGATTTCCCATTTCGCTGCCTTCTTCCGAGCAAAGCCTGCGCACCTTCCCGTGCGCTCCCCAAACGCGGCGTTCGGGTCCCCGGGGAGCGGCGCGGGCCGGGCCCCGCGGGGAGCGGAGCCCGACGGGACGCGGGGCTCCGGCGCTGCCGCCCGCGCCGCTGAGCGGGCCGGGGGGAGCCGGGCCGGGGGGGCTGCCGCGGCGCCCGCGGGGCCGGGAGCCGGGGCCGCCGCCGCCGCCATGTTTCCTTTTTTTGTGAATCGCTCTCATTTGCATACCACAATCTCCATTCATAAAAAAAAAAAAAAAAATTGCGAAAAAAGAATTGCTGTCACCACCGCTGACCTGCGGCGGAACCTGCCCTGCGGAGCGCACGAAGCGGCTGCTCCCGGACTGAGGGCCGGCCTGCGGCCCGCGGCCGGCGGCGGAAGGTGCCCAGGACCTGCTGTATTAATATGTGCTGTTCGCTGCTTGTTGACACAGTTATGTGGGAAATATCAGCTCGGGGAGGTGCTGGGAGCACGTGATCAGCTCCATTCATAAAATACCTGGCTGTCCATTCACAGTGCAGTACAGTGTCTGCATTCAGCAGCCTCGCAGATCAGACCTGCATGGGAAGGGAGAGACAGCCAGGCCCGCAGGTTTATCGGAGAGGGCAGCAGAAAGAGGGCTTATGGCCGCGAGCATGGGAAGTCACTGTAAAGGGAGATGTGGATGGACGAGAAAGGCTTATTTTTTGGTTTATGTTTATCCTTTTTCTATAAAGGAGCAGGAATTCAGAAGTACCTTCTCGCTGTACCATCTTACATTTAAACTAGGAAGAGTTTTATTCAGAAAATGTTGAAATATTTTCCCCTTCAGGAATACTGAGTCAGAAATAGAATACTGAAAATCAAATTCATTATTATGAATGTATTTTCAAGCTAGTGTATTAATCCATTTACATTAATTTACATTTTATGTGACAATACAGCCTTACATCTGCAAGAGATCAACATGGTGCAGAAGGAAGGCAGTCACACCTAACAAGGCATCTGAAAATGTTGCCTATTATAAAATACAGGTGACAGTGAAGACAACGAAATTGATAGAAATCAACATTACGATTCAATCTCTGTCTGTTTACTCTGAGAATTTTATAGCAGCAGTGGCTAAAGAGACCTCTGAAATATCAGAATACTAGGAATGCTTTTTATATAGCATCAATTGTTTAGAGGGCAATATATTATCTTTGGTTTTAAATTTATTGAAAATTAAAAAAACCCATGCTGAAATTTACTGATGAAGGGTCCCCAGAGCAGACAGTGTATTTTTCTGATGTAACTGTTTTGTGGTTGACAGTGTTAAAATGGTGATGTTCATTGCTCATGAGTACGCTTTTCATTATCTTAACAAATGACACTGAGGTGATCCCTAATTATACATACATGGAGAGGAGGAGGCTTGTTGTTAGAACAGCCTAAGAGAATATGTGGAATATTACTAATCTTTACTTAATACAAGAAAGGAAAGCTCATATACCATATTTGCTTTGAGTTTATTCAGTGGTGCTATAGAACGAAATGTGTTCTTATATAAATACCCTTGCAAAGCACTATAAATGATGCTTTTTCTTAAAAAATAGATGGGGGTTTTGGGGTTTGTTTTTTTTTACTTCACGTATTTAAATATCAGAAATAAAATAAGGAAAATGTTTCTCAGTTGCTTTGCTTTTTTTGACAGCATTTTTGGTGTGGCCAGAGTCATAATTCCTCTCTGGTTGCTTTTGCCCATAGCACAAGCGTGCTACTTCAAATGGCTGGGAAATATGATTGAAATGCTAGATAAACTGTTAATGAAAATAATACAGACCCACAAATTGAAATTCATATATTAGAAGTTAACCGTATTTAATTTTATCAGTAGAATTGATGGCATCAATGGCCTTGAGTTCATTAACAGATCTTTCGGCATATAAAAGTGAATACGGGTACTTTGCAAGGCATTTTGTGTCATTGTAGCTACCAGGAATATTCTGGTAATTGAGCATTTTTCTTTGTTTATAAAACTTCATTTTACAGAGTCAGATATAAATATTTGTGGTGTCTGGAGTTTGACCTCAGTTAGTAATAAATTCTCAGTGGTGGTGGGAAAGATTAATTAAGAAGCTACATTAAGGACTACTAGGTTTCTTCTCGATCATGAACATATGGAAGGCAGCCTTATAAAATTCTGATTACTACAGATGAGTCTTCATTGGTGATTTTTACATTGTTCTTGTAATGTTGTTATTGTATTTGTCAGGTATTAGTTAAGTGAAAGTGTTTCTATACCTCCAGATATATTTATTCTTTTTCTTCCTCAGTGATGTTTTGCAGTCAGGGTGGTCAGCATCAACACAATATATTCCCAAAACCAATCAGTTTTTAAATGAAGGAATTAGTAGAATTTTTGAACTCATGGGTCAATTTGCTACTCATACAACTGAATATAATAATGTTAATGGTGTCTTGTCAGCGAGCACTATTCCAAATTTCTGTTTTGGTAGCAGGTTTTAAATGCTGTCTAGAAATGTGACTGAATTTCTGTGTTAGGGAAAACAGAATAGTTGTTGTGCTGTATAGTCCTCATTCAGTAGGGGTGAATGATGACAGGCTTAAGATGGAGTCGTAGTTGCTGCAATCGAAAAGTAGGAGCACTGCTTTACTGGCTTGTTTACTTTCCTCTGTATTGCAGGTGGCCGCTTTTTATTTCAGGGAATGCTACTGCTCTTGAATCGTATTCAGAGTTGCTTTTACATATTGTATTTTTTACAGATTCAGACTGTCACATGCTGATTGTTTTACCCCATAAATATACTCATTTTCCTAGATAATTTAATTAAAGAGATTGAAATTAAACACAGTATATTCTAATGCTGTGTGCTTAACAACCTCAGGTTATGATGCTGTAAACATCCTCAAGTGCAGATTTGAAAACGTAAAGGTGAACTAAATTTTTAAATAAGGTATTTATTCATGTCTTCCTTTAATATATATGAAAATACTGTTTGTACTTCATTTGTACTTCAGACTTGTATTAAATTTGTCTTACAAGCCCAGATACTGAAAGATGAATTTAAAATTGTATCACAGAAAGTAATGCCTATTAGTTTGGGCTTATTAGTTCTGGGAGGATTTTAACACTTTTCAGCAGGCTAAATTTCTTTCTCCAGTTTAGGGCATATATAGACTCTGAAAATCTTTATCCCTTAATGAAAGGCATTTGTAAATAGAATGTTTTTTTTTTTTAAGGAAAGGATTTTCCAACCCAATTGAATATATTAAATCATTGCAATTCTGATATACTTTCATTTGAGGGAAGGTTGCTTATAGAGTCCTTGGGAGGGTTTTCCAGTCTTATGAAATGATTCTTGCTGTCTGTTTGGCTTTATATTGTATGACACTATTTTGAAGGTGAAACTGAATTTGCATGTTACATAATCTGAGAGTCAGTTGGAGGGGGGGATGGGTATTTTTACTTTTTTCTTTCAAAAAAAGGTTCACCCTAGCAACAGTCCTTAATTACTGTGATATTGCAGAAAAAATGCTTTTGGATGTTTCAGTGTAACTGGAGCCAGCAATAATATTTGAATTCAAGGATGCCGAGTGTTTCCCTTTGTTCATTTAAAATGTAATGCTCTTGATGTGTTAAAGTGACTGTAAGCACATCAGTGTGATTTTTATAAGTAAAGATGTTTCTTGAAAAGAATATATCCTGACAGGATCAGAAGTCACAGGATTAAAGCTGAGGGCAATCCTGGTGCATATGGGGGTAAATGCTGGCAATTTTGTTTGTTATTTACCCATTCTTGTGTATATCTGGAGAAATTGTGTGTATAGGTCATGACTTAAAGGGATTATGATGAATACTAGAAATAAAAATTAGTCTTCAGAGTATTAACACAAGTTTAAAAAGGAGACAAAGGAAATTATTTTGTCTTTTTTGGTTTTTACTCTGCTGATTCCAAAAGAGTGACTATGATATGACATAGAGTGTATGTTGTCTTAAATGCTGTTGTTCAAATGCTAAATGTTTGCGTTCTCCCTTCTACTCGTCTTCCTCAATTAGAATATGTCCCACATTACTCAAAAGAATTTGAAAGATGTCTGGAAGTTGCCGTATTTTTCAAGATCCCAGTTTCTTTATGGCTACTTTAAGAAGGAAATGTCCCTCTCTTTTTCCTTTCTGTTCTGGTGTGCAACAGCACTTCAGCAAGTAAATTTAAAATAGCAGAGTTTGCACAGTTATTGAATGGCTGGAATTGATTGCGAACAAAAATTTAATATTCCCTAAAAATATAAAGTTTGTTCCTCCCTTCTCCCTTGAAAATATCCATACCTCTTTCTGAAAGCATTTCCCATTATTTTGTATCTGATTATTTATGGACAACTAATGTGCTACAAAGTTTCCAAATTAAAATTCCATGAAATGTAAACACATTTGCAACATTGTTTTTATACTTTCTAATACTTTGTTAGGTGTGTCCCCTAACTTCAGAAATGCTTATATTTTTCGTGAGAGGAAGAGGACTGAATGCTCTTGTGTATTGCCATATATTTCTAGACTTAAGACAATAGCAATACATACCTCTGTTGTGCTTGGTTTTTGTACTCTGTAAGTGAAGATTTTGGGGTTTTTTTGGTTAATGCTTAGACTATGCTCTTGTAAAGTCTGTTGGTTGTCACTATGCCCTGTGGTTTTTCTCATTCATAAAGTGATAGCATTTTGTATATAGTAAAATATTTTATAGTATGTCATACTAGCATAAGCACAGCACCTCTCCTACCTGAAAGTTGTAATAAGAATCGATCTATAAGACTCCAGTGGTATTGAACAGCACTCACACTTGTATAAAGTAAGCAGACATTTTAAGTGCTTGTGTTTTCTAATCTTTTCAAGCTTATCTTTACAGTAATGTTCATGCTGGTATCTGTGATATCAATTTGTTTAAAAATAAATATTTTTCTATATTCATTGTTTTATTTTAATATTCTCCTACATAAGAACAAGAAAAAGAAGAAAACTCAAGCAACCTAAAAGTCTTTAGATATGCTAAGGGACCAAAAATTTGCATTTAAGTGCTCTGAGTGCTAGAATTTGTTTATAAGTATGGTTCTGATTAAATAGCAGTTCACTTACTACACACAGGCCCTAAGTCCCAATGCTCCAATTAAGGTGGGGAAAACAGATGATGATGATGATACTATTATTATTATTACTATTACTATTATTAATTTTGTCCCAGTATAATGACAGTAAATTAAGCTATCTGTGAAAGGAAATCACTCACAAGCATTTTTCTCTGTAAGAATTCAATGTCATATGACATTAAATAATTTAAACAGAGAAAACAGGCCATAGAAACTTCATCAGTTACTGTGTTCCATTCTGCACTGCTGTGTGATACCAAACTTCCATTCGGAAGGAAATATTTTTCATGTGTACACTATGCAAGAATTCACCAAATGTGTATAATTGAAACATCTAAACCATCTTAAAAATTAGATGATATAGCATCTGTTTCTTCTTCCCCCCCCTCGCCTCCCCCAGATGTATTCATTCCTGGTCTTGACTACTGTTGTTCATAATGTTTTAATTATGTAAGGAAGTCTAATTCTGTTAAAGCAAGTTTAACACTCACCTATTCAGAATGCCAGAAGGAGTTCTGTGGTCCAAATGTTTGGCTTGAATGGTTTTGTGAGCCAGTTTTTGACTGGAGTGGTTTGCAAGAGCAGGTGTCATTAAAGTCTGTGGAAGAGTTGTGTTTTTATGAGTTTTTTAAAAACTCCAGAAAAACAGCAATAAACGAATAGGCCTTCCCCAAGATGATCTGACAACTGTTAACAATCACCCTTTTTCTTTGACTCCTGCTGGGTTAGTTGAGATACTGAACTGAAGTTTGTCAAAGCAAAAATGAAACTGATTTATTTCAGTTTTAAGTTAAGTCAAATGTTATCAACAAACATACATACCAACAAGAAGCATAAAAAATTTAATTAATGAAACAATTACTGAACTCTAGTGCCAAGCTTATTAAAAATTGTTCCTGTGACTGAATGTCTTCCCTAAATTACCAGAGAACTGGTAAGATGTAGCTGTCAGTGGGGATTCCTGCCAGGCGTTTTTATTCCTTCAGAAATTGTGCAGAACTGTTTTGGTGAAGTGGTATAAACCTTGAGGGCAGAAGAGATTTCTCTCTCCTTAGCCTTTTTTGAAAGGATTAAGTAAGGGTAGTGAAAGGTGGGAGTACTGCGCCTGTTCTGATTCAGGAATTTTTATGTAGCTTCATAGAAACTTTTTAACCTCTCAGATGTGGTAAAGTGTTCTGAGCCCTGGGTATTCCTTTCTGTGCATGGTGTGCTTATTCTGGATCCCAGTACAGCATGTCTTAATATGAGGCCTGTGATTGAGGCTGATATATGTTGAACATTGAAAAGGAATACATTTTTAAAGGGTATAAAGAAGCTAATTCAGGATTTAGAGATGGGATTTGTACATTTAAATGGGAAACCTGAGGGGTTTTTTAATCTATTTATGGGGCTGACCTTATGTAAAAAAGCTATATGTCTGTAAGCACTAGTTGTTGTTGATAATCACTGGTCTTTGCTTGCTTTAGGCCCCACAATAATTTGGAAGTTTCATAGTGGGATGGACTTTGGATAGGTTTGTTTGTGCCCTCTTCAGGGGGTAGTTAACTGTCTCATTACAAGTTCCACTTCTGATTCAAATTATACTGATCTGGGCTACTGATGTATGACTGTGCTACTGATGATGCAAAAATATTTTGGCATTGCTGTCTCTAATTTCAGAAGATTTTTAAGAAGAAATTGATTGCTGATACCAATTGTACATAATGAGTGTGCCAAGGGAATGCAAAATTGTAAAATTAAATGTTTGAGAATTTTTGGGTTTCAGAACTGAGATTTTTTTTGTGCAAATAAAATCTGCGTGGCCAGGATGCATGAATTTTGATGATTTCGGTAATAAGAGAGATACACAGTTATAATCAGCTTGCCTGGGTTCTGCTCTCAAACCTTCAATATTAGGAAATGACCAATTTTCTTTTTTTTCAACCCCTTGCCTCATTTACTTCTCCTGTGCCAGAGAGGAGGATTGTGTCTTCTGGTCATGTACAGGTGGTTCTATGTAATTGATGACTGCATCTTAGTATGCATTAAAATTCTTTAAATACTAATATTTAAAAAGAAGGAAGTATTCTGACAGATTTGTTAGGGGTTTTTTTGGTTTGATTTGTTTTCTTGAGTTTAGTCTGATTTTAGTCTTTAATCTTCAGATTTCAACTATGAGAGCATTTCAAATGTTGGTAATATCGCTGTAATTGCATCCAGACTTGTAGCATGCGGTTTCTTACATTCTTTCTGCTAATGTGATTTTCTTAATCATTACCTGAAAGTTAGGGTTTTAGTGTTGGGGCCTTTTTCCCCACCAGTTCGGAGCCTCTCTCTAGTTTTTTGAGAAGTTTATTTGAGGAGTAATACATTTACTATGTTGAACTTTATTTTGGTTTGATTCCTTTAAGGCAGTAGTGGCATCTGTTACGGGAAGTCATGCGCACTAGACGCACGCATCACAATGTGGCAAGTCATAGAGTGCCAGTGACTGTTATCAATGTATGGGCTTATTTGCTGTGGAGCCACCTAATGCAAGGGGTGCCTTTAAGCCTGGGTTTTCTGTGGTGTCCCTCATTTATCCTATAGGAATGGTGTCATAGTTCAGGCCTGTAAGTGCAAGGTACTTGTCGCTCTAATTGACATGAAAATGCCAGTTGCTTGTCATTTCTTAATGAGTAAAAAAAAAAGTAAGTATGTTTTCTATCTGGATCTTTTTTCCTCTTTCTGGAGGTGTGGGGTGGGTGGGGAAACTTGTAGGTCAACTGTGTTCATAAAATCTTTTACTATGTTGTGCTTTGTGGTTCCCAAAGAAGTTAGTGTGTGTAAATTAGGCCATTACTAATTACACAGTTGTTTTAATGCATTAAGACGCATAAGTGTCTTGACAGAATCTTTCTTCATCTTCTACTTCTTTCAGCCTCCATAAAACTTTTTAATGGATGTGTAACCACTGCTTGAGCAGGCTTGTAATAATCTCTAGCACAGTACTTTCACGCTTTCTGTTTCTGTACTGAACGGGGCTAGCTTAAAATATCTTATATTGTCTTAGGTGTATTCAACTTGACACATCCTCTAGAAGAGCCCCCATATGCACCTTAAAATGTACGTGCTTTGTTACTATGGTGATGCAGAAGAATCGTGCATGTTAACAACCCGGGTTAGGTAATGGAGGATCTGCAGAAATCAGTTAAGCATCTGCCTGGGACATGGAAAACTGAGTCTGTGACCATACCTGTGCCCCAGCCTCTTGGCTGCAGGCAGGCTGAGGGAATCTTCTTATGGGATTACCTGCTTCCCTGTTTTCAGGTTGTCTGAGGGGTAAAGATGACTTTTTGCTAATGGTTTCAGAAGGTGAAGTTGTCTTGCCTTATATACTTTTAAGTATCTTCTATCATATACTTAGGGTGTTCTACATAGTGTAAAGGAGATGCTTGGGCAAACGTGTGTTTGTCACTGATACAAACCTCATTTTGCTTTTCTTCAAAATACCTGGGCTGACGATGCAGGAATTCACAAGCTTTCATTTCTCAGTTATGGCTGCTGGCAAGTCCTGCGCAAGGAGAATATGTCCACATTAATTCCCCTGAAGCAAGGTGGGAAACATGAGCTCTTCTTCATCTATTAGTTTAATTCTGGATGAAGAGCAGGTCTATTCAAGGAAGGTATTCCAGAACATGTGAATTTAGAGTGCTGTACTTTGGAATAGTGTAATTTCCTGTGGAGGCCTTTTATTTTCCTTCTTCTGGAGTAATTTGTGGTTAGCTAGGAGAAAACTAATAACCTTAGTTGGCTAATTAGTGGAGCTTTTTCAGGTTCTCTCTTCTTTCCTTCTCTGCTGTACATTTTAAAAACTATAGGGTTTTTTGCATTAATTATTTTGTTTATTTTGTTTACTTGTGGTTTTTGTTTGTTTTTCATTTGATAGTTTTGTTACTGCTGAAAGTGATGTATCTTTTCCATGTTTTGAATGTGTTGGTTTTGAAGTGTGTGAGTTTCTCACCATCCTCATAGATTTTGGCTTGTTTTTAGTAGTTTTAGGAAACATCTTTTCTGAATATTTCTCTATTAGTGTTCTCATGCAGGTTATCCTGAAAAACCTCTCTGGAAAGTAAGCCACTGGTTAGTGCCTCATGGAGACATTTCACAGGCCTATTGAGCATCCTTACAGGTCTTAATACCAGGGGTTTACCCTTGAGCAATGCTAGCAAGAAGCTTGTCTTTTACCACTCTGGAACAATAAAAACATAACCCAAATAAAAACATGTGTTTCTTTTCCTGTAGAAGGAGAGAATGCTTCCCACAGGCTATAAGTTCATCTTCTTTTCATCAGTGAAAGAAGACATTACAAAAATGTTGAAAATCAATGTTGAGTCACTTCTCTGCTACAGAAAATTCAACTTTTTTGATATTTGCAAACAAATCTTTCTGAAGTAGAACTGCAGGTAGATGTATAGCTCCTTTTCAGAACAAAACCAAAATATATGGATTAGACTTGAAGAGTAACAAGAAATAAGTTTACCCAGTCTTATTTCAGCTGTTTTTTTAGGCCTGAGTGGCTCTTGGCAGATACAGGTTTGGCTTTTCTACCATTTGGCAAATCTATGCTGTTGAGCCCCTCAACTGCAGCTCAATGGATGAAGTAAGAGCTTTTAGTTAGTTTTAAGATCCTCATGCTCCTTTCAGTATGAGCTTGGATCAACTTAGCATCCCAAATAAAGCATTATCATCCAAATCTCTGCCATGTACTTCAATAAAATATCATTTCAGTAGAGAAGTTGGAAGAGAATTGTATTTCACATGGCAAAGGAGGAAGGATCAAGTGACACTTCTCAAGGGCAAGAGTGATTTTGGTCAGCTTTTCTGAGATTGCTTCACAGTTTGTTTTAAAGGCAATTACAGTCAGGTAGTGCATAAACACTTTGTTTAGCTTTATGTTTTTGTTGTTTCTTCACTTATACCTATGTATTTTACAGTGGAGAAAACATAACTGTCAGTTATAGCATAAATGTCTGTGATTTAGGGTGTATTTGGTGAGAGGATTTTTTCAGTGTTGTTACTACTTGGCTTCCCCTATTTTGTCTAAAGAATAAAACAGTACATTTGATTCCTGTTGAATTCAGTCTTAATAGGTGAAATTAAAGATGCCGTTCAATCTTTTATCGTTAACCAAAAAAAAAATGGTTGTATCATGTTTTCAGTAGGATATTATTTCCATTAGCTTTATTTACACTGGGAAATGGTGTTCTCCAAAGGAGTGATCTTACTTTCCTCTGCAGTGGGTTCTTACTATAACTCAGCAAATTATTTTGTCAGGGTATATTCCTGTTTGTCTTTGGGATTTGTCCTTTGTCAATTACAATGATGGACAGAAAGTAGGAAAATCTTTTGGTCTAACCTTTTCTTCATGCAATATTCCAGTAGATCGCATGAAGCTCAGACCAATAGTTCTCACAGTTTAAATAGCCAGCTACTATTTGTATTCTTTTTATTTCCATGACAGTATGATAGAAATTGCTGTAGCATCTGGCAGTGCAAGTAGGGAGGTTTATGTATTCCTTCTGTCTATTTTTGAAGATTTGATTTTTTCCTAATGATAAACTTAGGTTCATTAACCTTCAGTCTCTCAAGCTCCATTATGCACCATTTTCTTCACAAAGGAAAATGCTGTGTGTGTGCTTTGTTCATTCCAATACGAGACTTGCACTGCAGTTTCTCAGTCCTGGCTGCTATTAAATGAGGTTCCAAGATCCACAGGAGTGAAGTCGAATTCAGTATTAATCATATTCCTTGAGATTACACAAAATTATTTATCTGTGGCTGGCTCTGAAGGTTCTCAAAGTTGTTGCTCCTTTGTAAAAATACACAGAAAAGGGTTCTCACAAGCGGATCTTCATAATTCTATGGGTTAAGAGATGTACGTAAATGCCCATACATCTCCCAAGCAATGTGAAGATTTGTAATGATGTATCTGATACGTGCTGTCGATGGGTTTGTTGTAAAGGTTTCTGATAGCCTACATTATTTGAAATGCTTAACTCTTCAGGATACATTTGAGGGTATGGTTTGGGTTTTTTTCAGACCCTTTCTGTTAGCTTGTGAAGTATTTCAGAATAAACTACAGTTGTTTAAGTACACCAGCCATTTAAAATAGAAATAACGAAGAATTAATGCAGTGTGTTTAATCAACACTGACAAATCCAGTTTCACTAAATATAAGAGTACTGGTGCTGTCATTTTGACACAAAATAACTTTGTCTCTATGTAGTTAATAGTCCCCTCTTAAAGCAACTAAAGCAAATTTACAGTTGAAATCAGTTAATGAGAGAGAGTGGGAGTAGATTTATTTAAAATCTACTGAACTTAAATGCTCACTTGTTTGCTTTTTAATGGTAAAACAGATCTGTGGTTTGAAATGGTTTGGGGAAGTTGTGACAAGGCAGATGATGATTCAGAACTGTTGAAAGACTACACAGGGGTCAGCTACAATTTCTCTTTTCTGGGAGATTGGAAAAGTCCCTTTGACAATGTCTGAGAAACTCAATAGACATTGAAGATGTTCAGAGATGCCATTCATATCTGGACAGTATTCCAAGAGCATGACAAATGAATAATGATTTAGTACTGTATTGTGTTAATTTAACTTCTTAATGCTGCTGTTACTTGAAGATTATCGTGCTTTACATAAAAACATGAGTTTCCCTAAAGGATCTGGCAAAATTTTTTGTTGACATCCTTTCTCTGACTTTTCCATTTGCTGTGAAACTTGGGTAAATTCCAAATGCATCTGTTTCCTCATCAGGAGGTTTGAGCTGAAATGTATTATTTCTTTCTGGGTTCTTTGATGGGAAACTTTACCATGTGGTTGTTTGGTAGGGCTTCATTTGACCTTAGCAGAAAGTTAGGTTTGGGTGGTTTATCTGTTCTTAACTGAAGTGTTGTGTTTTCAGGCATTTGGAAGTTCAAGCAAACTGAAATTGCTATACCAGCTTATGCAGTTTTAATTTTTTGTTTTAACTGGCTGTTCATGCTTGATGGTAGAACTTGAAATTAGTCTTATCTAAATGAAATATTTCAGTATCTGTGTACTGCACAGGTATTTCTTTTCTTGAAACCATTTGTCTCACAAGAACCGTGTGAATAAGGTGATGAGGGAAAATGGTAAGCATGATGTTCTAGGGAAGAACTTAGCAATTCGGTTTTGTTAGGAAATGCATTGAATTTATGGTAGTGTCACTGTCAACTGCCTTCTTTCTGATGTTAAGGTGGTGTTTTAGCAGACAGAGAAGGGGATTGGGAGGTGCTGGTGCGCTTGGATTTTGTCCTTGAACAAGGACCTCATGAAGTAGGGGGGAGATTGCCTGTGTTGCTTTCCTTCTGTCTCTCTTCAGTCAAGGTTCATTCATTAATACTTGGAAACTGGCTGGGTTTCTTGTTTGTTTGTTTTGTTGGGTTTTCGTTGTTGGGTTTTTGGTGTGGTTTTTGGTTGTTTGGGGTTTTTTTTAAGATGCTGCTTTACACTATATACAATTGAGGCACAAACAAAGGATTTATTGATTAAAAGTTAGGTGCTTCAAAATTTGCCGATGTATTCCACTTAACTGTATGTCTGTCATTTTTGTACACAAAACAAAATATGCTTAATGGAAATCAATTGAATTCCAGGAAATTCATACTGGTTTTTTGGGGCAAGGTGATACTGACTGCAAATGTGGATTCATGTGGGTTTGAGAGAGCTGCTGAGTGTGTTAAATTACACTCTGTGTTGTTGAGCTGGAGTTTAATTATACCAGTCTGGTTTTGTTGCATGCAAGACTCAGCTGTAGAATCTTTTTTCAAGGGTGTTTTATCTGTTAGATAAACCATTAGAGAGATGAAAGTATGAAATGAAAATAAGGGCAGGAGCATGGAAGGGCAAAAGTAAAGCTGCTGTAAGGGCTACCTCTGTCTACAAAATATAGTGATTCCTTTCCCCTGATTAGAGCTGGACCTTCTGCCAAGACAAGTCTGCTGTTCCAGCTGGGGCTTGCAGTAGGTGATATATACCAGTCTTCTAATTCTCAATGGCATTGATGGAACCTGAAGCTACTTTTCTTTGCCCCTGACTATCCTTGTTAGAAGTTGAAATGAAAGGCAATAGAGACATAAGACAATGCTGAAAGAAAAAAAAAAAAAAAAAAAAGAGACTGACAAGGAGAGAAATCTAGGGCCTAGTTTTAGGTATGCATCTAGAAATCAGGCAAGCTGCTGGCATTAAATTTCTAAAATTATTTCATATGCTTGTCTTGCTAACTCTTCTTGTAGCAGATTTTTAAGGTTTTTTCATTGAAGTATATAGTACAGTGAGCATTAGAGTCCTTTATTAAGACTGCTTCTCATTTTTAATTACTGCCCTGTTGCCCAATGCATTGAGTTCTGGAAAAATACCTAGTAAACTCCACAGCCTAATTGATGTTCTGTTTGGCAGTGTTGGAAGCTATAGATAGTTTGTCTAAGAATTGCTTCCAGTCCTACCAGTGGTATCCATGGCACTAGTAAGAAAGCATTTTTACGCAATTTTTATTGGCTTCACTTGTTAGCTTTCTTGCTACTTTAAAAGAATGCCCAAACACTATTCTGAAACTTTAAAGAAAATGCAAAGAGAAGTTTAAATGTCTCTGTGGGCTATACAGCTGCCACTCTTTATATGAAGAATGACAGGCTTCACCAGAATGTCTGGCTCTTAAAGCAGGAGACCATGATGCTGAAACACATTAGAGCAATGTTATTTATATTCTGCCAAAAGCAATTATCTTGCAAGACTTATAAATATGTGTTAGCTTTTATGTGTGTGATAAACTCTACAGACTTCCAGAGAGATCTGTAGGTCTACTCAGAGTGATATATTTAAATTTTTGCAGGACTGAAGCCCAAGTGTTTGCATAAAAAGATGTTTCTAGTTGCAGGCATATGCTGATTATTCAGTAGTGTGGCAGGAGTGTTTGGGATTGGTCTGCTATGATTAGGATTGTTAGTATGCCGAGCTAAAGAGTTTTATATTTAATAGTATTTGATAAGAGTTGTTTAAAGAAACCTGTCTGGATCCACTGGTATTTCTTTTCAGCAACAACTTCTAAGCTCCCAAGAGCTCTTATCTATCCAAGTACCCTTATTTTAATTTCTGTGAATCCTTTATTTTTTTTCCCATGAAGATGTATTACTCCTTAAAAGTACCTTTAGTTAGCTACTTCAGGCCCTAAAACTGGCTTTGTTCTATGCTGTGTCTTTTTGTCACCCTGTGACAGAAAATGAGCTCCACTGTTTGAGAGGAAAGGCCTGTACTTTGGATCTTGGCTACCAAATAGAGCAGCTTTTCTGTTCACCCCACAGCTGCTGTTAATGTTGCATTCTGCAACTGCTAGAGGATGGGCAAGTAACCATCCTCATATGAGACAAAAATATAACTCCATTAGTCAGCTGGCGTGGGTTGTTGAAGCAAAAATGCAGGCAGTATTTTCTCCTGATGGAGAAAAATCCATCACATCCTATTAAAGTTGCCATTAGCTGACTATGGGGCAATGTACATTTCCTGAATTCATGATTGCCTGTTCTCCTTACTTTGATGGCTGTCTACTTTAAAACTTGTAATTTAGTCAAACTATTATAGGATCATGTTACATCTCTGGGGTTAATTTTATTTGACATATAATGTATCTGGGAAAAACTCTTAAGAAATAATGATGTTTGATTCTAACTGAACCTCAATTTTCTCAAATTATTCTACTGTGAATTAGAGAACCTCATTCCTAAAGAGGTTCCATGAGATTTCTCAAATCTGTATTACCCTATAGGACTTCTAAGATCTAGTATTTAAACTTCTTGCTGTTAAACACAGCCTTTTATGTTTCTATCAAAGATGGCATTGGGGGAGAAGGGGGTTGTGATTATTTTGTTGGGGTTGTTTGGATTTTTATTTTTTACAGCTATCTTCTGAAGGTTGAAATTTTGACAGGCTAGTGGCATCTCTGACATTCTCTTGCCAGTCAATATTCTTTACAAAGTTTAAGTGAGGGAAAGTTATAATCCTTCAATGTTTTTACACTAACATTTGAACCCTTTAAGGTTTTTGGATGTTTAATCTTCATAATGTGAAGTTATGACCTGAAGCAGAACCAAGAAAATAAAAAGGTGCCATCTTTTCCTAGCTGCTTATCAATGAAAAGAAAATTATTTTTCTTTTGTATTGTGGAAGTGTGACTCTTCCAGCATATCTAGAGCAGTGTTTCAATAGAGGACAACTCCCTGTCTGAGGAAAATATATATGTGGTCAGTGTTCTTCTTAGTTTGGTGCTTAGGGATTTTGTTAAAATCCCTTATTTCTTTAATTGTTTAAGCACTTTTTTTTTAATGTTATGTGGACAGAGGGACATGTACAGAGAGGGATGAATATTTAAACTTAACATGAAGATTGAATTCTTTTTTGCAATAGCACTTCTGGTACTAGTGTATCAAATGTCAGAGATCATTGGTGGCAGGTTACAGGTGCATTAACACCTATGAGTTAAAGGCAGACTATTATGCAGTGTAACCTATGCTGAGTGACCCATGTCTATTTCCACGTTGTGTAGGATATTGATGAAGAAATGATGCAATGGAAAACTGTGGTTTAGTTCTGGTGCTTATTGCAGTAATGTTTCAATATAGGCAGATCCTGGAGGTATCTCCAGCTACTTGGCAGTTCTTTGTCTCTGGTGGATTTCATGTTTATTTAGAGCGGGTAATCGGCAGCACTTTCTGATGCTTCAGTTTTGCTCCCTCTTCCCTTAAGTAAAGCAACTTCTTGTTCTCAGTAAGCTGTCTATGTGGTAGTAAGGAATTTAAGAACATAGCAGTGAGCAGAAAAGTTAAATAGGAAAATTAGATGGTTCTGTTGTTATACAGATGTAATGACTCTACTAGTTGAATTAAGCTAAAAAGTAAAAATTACATAGCTCCAGCTGAGGGAACTATTTTCTGTCAAGTCACTTGTTGCATGCTCATGTATGTTGTATACCCTAAAACCTAGTGTAAAAATGTTGACAAAATTTTGTACTCATTTACAGAAGAACTTGGTTGCTGGGCTAAAAGCTGTTGTAAAATGCAATTATTAATTTATTGGATTGAAAATAAAATCTCTGTAAAAGTAATTTTTAACTTCCCAGAAAAGAACTTGAGCAGGATCCTATTTCAGTGTATTTGATCAGACAATTCTAATTTTACCAGAGTTAAACACAGGTTTCATGGATGTAAATGCTGGGCCCTTCTGGAATCCTATCAGCTCTTCACTGAGAGTAGTGGAATATCTCCTCAGGTGCTGTGTCTTGGAGTGTTTTTTCTACTGGATTTTTGCAATTTGGTAGTCAAAAAAACTTTAATGCTTTCCCTTCATGAAAAGAAAATCTATCTTCACTATGTTTCTGATTGGCCTGGTTTTGTCTAGCAGCTTTCAGGCAGACAGAGGTTTCAGAGTCAAACCTTTCTCTCTAGTCTCACTCTCCAGCAGTGGGCTTATCCTCTGCATGCATTGCTCATCAAACAGGCACTGTTTTTTCTTCAATACAGTAATTTTCTTTAAGTCAAAGCCTGCCTGCATGCTAAACGATACCTCAGAGTCTTTGTTTTTTTTCTCCAGACCACTTGAAGTTGTATGTAGGCATCTAGATAGAAGCTGGAGAGTGCTTCTGTGAGTATGGACAGGGCTGCCCTTATCCTTGAAGTAACATTTTCTGTACTTCCTACTTGTTACATTAGGCATAGATGTAGTAACCAGTCTCTGTGAACTTAGGCTTGTGGACGCTGGTATCTGTAGGCTCTCGTTCTTACCTGTTTCTTTTCAGATTGGCTTGGTAGGAAGCTTGTTTTGCCTCTTACGAATTGAGAGAGATTGCCATATGGTCTGGTATAGTTCATGTACACAACTGTGATCCAGTAGAGGAAAGGCAAACTCCCAGCCCCCCTACTGCTGTTTCAGAAAGGAACAGACAGGAGGAAGTAGGAGTGAGAACAGATTTCTGGATAGATTGGTAGGCAGTGGGGTGAATTCTTAGCACTTCCCACCAGAAGTCTATTCTAATAAGCATCGGGTTTTAACTGTGTGTATGCTGCTGAGGAAGCTGGAATATGAGTATGAAGAGTAAATGCATAAATAGACTTAAAGGGATAATTTCAATTTAAGATTATAAAAGTGTTTATTTCATATCTGAAACAAGGCTGTGGTGCTCTCAGCCTCTAGTTGGGTAAAGTTAATCATGGCTTTATTTTTTTTTTGTTAGTTTGTTTTGGTGTTTTTTGTTTTGTTTTTGTGGGGGGGTTTTGTTTGGTTTTTTGTTGTTGTTGTTTTTGTTTCTTGTTTTTTTGTTGGTTTTTTTTGTTTTTAACTTGCATTTTTTTCAAACTCTACATTCAGCTGAATGTATGCACTGCTGGCTTTATCTAGAAAACACTGCTGTAGCAGTATCATGACTGAATGAGACTTTCCTAGGGTTCACACCTAGGAAGTATGTGTATAAATAGATCAAAAGTGATTGAAATATGCCAAATGAAACAGAAATTTTTTTCTTGGTTTCTGGGTCCCTTAAAGTAAAGGGGTAATGTTATTTGTCCCCAGAATGTACAGGAGGAACAAATGGATTTTTATGTTAGACAAATGGCTAGGATACTGGTCATCGGTTTCAGTCTGATTTAAATCTTTAGTGCTTTACTGAGTTAAAGTAGTAAACAAGTAGTAAACAGGTAGTCTATTTAAAATTTTAAAAATTGTGTAGACTGTAGAGCAACTTCTGTGGCTTTCCTGTGGATAAAAACTGTTTTATACATACGTGAATATTTTAGATAAGTCTTTAAAAACCTATGCAAACCTATATTTCTAATGATGAAATATAGTTTTGAGCTGCCAATGAAAGGCATAGTTGACATTGACAGCCTTGGCCCTAGGCATAAGGGGTACATGACTGAAGGTAAGTTGGAGCACTGATCCATCAGAACAATCTTTTGGGGAGGATGGGTTTTCTGTTTCGGTTGCATAACTAGTTTTCTTTACAGCTGTACACTGATTTAAGTTAACACAAAGGAGGTAGGAAAATTGTACCCCAAGACTGGAGAAGAAAGGGATAGGAGTTCAGGCTGGATTTAGGTGCAGAGGTTTAGCTGCTTTCCCATTATCCCATAAAAGCAAATAATTTTTGCTGCAGACCTACAGATGCTGAATCACTGATGGAGCTCTGCATTTATGGCTGCTCAGGCATCTCCTATGAATAACATCTTGCAATTAATAAGGAATTCAAAAAATGAGAGATCTACGTAGCATTTATGTGCTATGCATAGTACAGTGTACTCCTGTCACATAACCATTCAATGGAGCATCACCCTTTAATTTGTCTCCTGGAGATGCATCGTCTGTCTATGTCAAAATGCTTACATGAGTGCAGTCTTTTCTTTTGAGTGCCAGTTTACTGGAACCCAAAGTTAAAGTTTTGAATCTGTGGATTTTGTATTATTTCCTTGGATTCTCAGCAAATGCTGAATAACTTCTTGTAAGTAATGATCCTTATTAAAGGATGAATAGCTGCAAAACTTGTAGAGTTTTCATGTTTGGGGCTTTTTTTTTTTCTTCCTCTTTTGTAGTGAGGAGATTTGTATTTCCTCTCCCTTATGTGCTTGGCATAATAATGCAGGAGCACAAGCAAAGGGGGTGGGGAAATGTTAACAAGCAACAGTGGTTTATGATGCCAGGAGTACTGTGGTTGGAAAATGTGTTTTACTAATAAATTGACTAATCTCAAGTTAAAGTATCTCCTTAACAAGTAGTTAGTTAGCAGCATAGTCACTTCATCAGTTTTTTTTCTGTATTGTGAATAAATTTGTGAATAAATGTTTTATAGCAGAAGAGGTTCAGTTGCCAAGTGAATTTTTCTAAGTAGTTTTTAAAGGCTACTTTTCTATTGTGAAACCTTTTCTGGGTAATATTTCCACTGGTGACTGTGCATCAGTGAAGATGAAGTGATGAATCACTTCAGGCAAATCACATTTGTTTGCTGTATATTAAGCTTCTTTCAAACAGAGGCTGCTATAATTCCTTTCCAGTGAAAAGATCCAGACTGAATATTCCTAACTCTTCCTGAGACTTAGGGTAGTTTGCATTCAGACTCCTAAATTCATACAGTATGACTACTATCTTTAGTGCTAATTTATTGTAAAATTATTGGTTTATTAGTATAAAAGTTTGGCCATATATGTACTATCAATGTTTTAATGTGCAGGAAGGTAGTACTCATTTCTTTTATATCTGCACTGGAAATACTAGTTTTTGCGTGGATTAATGATACACAGATTTAAAGCTACATGCAGGTTATATGTGCTTTTAAATACATCGCATGTTCTTGTGATGTATTTTCAATTGTATGTCTTGAAAATTGTTGTTTCTCTCACTACATTAAGGGATGAACTTTTCAGTGTTCAGAATGCCTATTTTCTGTGCTACCAGAGTTAATCCTTTTGCACCTTCTGGAATCAAGGGTGCTTTCCCTTTGTGTATTCAGTCATTACATAAAGGAAGTGGTTTGATTTGTTAGCGTATAAACGGGGCTTAACTAACACGAGGAGGGGCAAAACCTCTCACAGTAAGAATTCAGAGAAAGAACTTTTTTTCCACTACTTTTTTTACATGTTTGGTCCTCATAATTTATCACATATGAAGCCAAAAAACTTAATAATTAGATTTTCTCTTTATGTTTATACTGCAGAAAAAGGTTAAATGTGCCAAACTTTGCGACTTAAATCCTGGATGTTCATATTGTTAATTGTGTCCTAATCTCAAAATACATATGTCATGTAGATAAGCAGACAAGCTCCAACTGGGCTGTAATTAACGGATCAAGGCTGGATAATTGTTCTGGATTGAAGATGCTCTTTTTTTCTGGATTATTCTTGATTCACATCAGCTTTCCCAATGTTGATCACTGCAAAGCTGCAGAAGTGATGGAGAAAGTGCATGTAGAAATAAATGATCAGGGACATAGAAAGATGGAGAGTGCTTCTGGCGACAGTGCCAGGTCACATTACTTTAAAGTGCTTAGAACAATAATTGTAGTGTAGGTATGCGAGTTGCCTTGGATTTATTAGGAGGAGATTGTGTAGATCTGTCAGTAGCTTAGTGCTCTCTCACAAGTCTCTGTTAAAGAACCTCCTGAGATCATGCTGCAGAGAATAGTTTCAGGAAAGATTAAAAGAAATCTGATTGCTCTGCATTTTTAGCTGTCTCTGCTTACTCATTGGAAATGCTTCTTAAAACCTTTCTGTCCACTTCTTCATGATGTTTACCAGTTTTCCACCTGTTAAAACTGTTAATATGGTATAGATTTTGATACAGTAACTTGTATTCGCTGGAAATTACTTAATGAATATACAACTTAAAATGAAAAATTTCTATCTTACTCTAGGTTTTTTAATTGGAACCAATCCAACCATTTTTTTCCTAACTTAAATTTGGCTGCAAGATTTTATACTGCCCATTTATTCAGGAAAAAAAAAAAACCAACCAAAAAACCAGTGTATTATAGAAAGCCATAGCATAACAATTGCTTGTCAAACAGTGATGTGCATTGTGATTATGCTTGTCATTGATGAAGGGCACCTAGTTTTTCCTCATGTGTCTGCTTCTTGTTTGGGAAAAGGAGATACTGTTTCCTTTCTCTTTCCTACTTCTTCTGCATCCCTTATTTTTCTTGTCCTAATTCTTTTTTCCTCTCCTTTTTGTTCTTCTCCTTCTTTTTTTCCCCTCTCCTTTTTTTTCTCCACTACTGTTATTTACTTGACAGCAGACAATCTATACAAACCACTTTTTTCCCCCAGTCTTTTAATGTTACTGACTTTTGAAGCATCTATTACTTCACTTTGGTTACTTGACTTCTGGCATTTTAGCTCCCTCTTCTCCTCTTTAAGTAGCACTTTAGGCAAACTTTTTTTTGTTTTTTGTTTGTTTGTTGGGTTTTTTGTTTTGGTGCTTTCTAAAGAAACAGCTGTGTCAGCTGTTTTTTGCTTGGCTTTTTTAATCATCTTTTAATGTAGAATAGGCAATATTAGGTTTTTCCTCAGTTTTCTGTGGAAATATAGATGGTTGTATTGAGTACTGAGCACACAACACTTCCCAGTCAACACAGGGGTGAAGGAAACAAGGATGGGCTACAAGGATTTAACTACCCAATGGTAGCTAAAAGTAGAGTGACAGTTTTAAAATTTTTCTATTCAAATAATCACTTCTCTCTATCTTACTATTTCTGAGAATTTCCTGACTAAAAACGTCTTTTATCCATTCCTCCTGATATTATTGAACTTATAGGGAAATGAATCTGTCTAGGAATTGCTGCATGACTAGAGAAGAGTCTTTCTTCTCTTCCAACTCAATTTAATTTATTGATATTTGAGCAAATTTAAGAAGCAGAGCCCTCAAAACCACTGTTTTACATCCTGTATGTAAAGCTCATATGTGATTAATGCATTCCTAATGTTGAGTTTTGAGCAAAATGTACAGAATTCTGTCAGATGAATGTGTGTGATGCAGCTGATACTTGAAGCTTAAATTCCTAAACGGTGAACATTTTAGCTCAAAGTTTAGTTTGTTAGCACCACCAAAGCAGTCACTTGTAATAGGCTGTTGGTCTTTCAACTTTGCTTTTCAGCATTCATAAAAAAATGTTGATTGCTTTTCTTCAATTAATAAAGCAGGTAATGACTTCTCCTGCCTTATTTGAATTACTTGGGGAGTATCCTTGCAGATAAAGGTACTCAAAAATCGTTGTTGTTTATAGTAAAGGAAAATTATTTGTAATCATCACTGTTTTGATAGTAGACCCTGTCCTTGGAGTATAAATATAGAAGGTCCTTCTGTTGCTGCAGTAAGAGCGAAGATCTGTAACAAAACACATGGGTACTAACGAAAGAGCCAAATTGAAATCCTTGAGTGTGATCTTCTCCACCTACACCTATTTGTCTGTTCTACCAGTTTAATTTCTCCTTATTTTATTTAATATATAATGTCTTCGGTCTCTCTAAGCAGAGATATTTAATTTTCTGGTTGTATTTCTTCAATTATGTAGCCATGATTCATTTCCAGTACTGTTAAATACAAAGACACAAATATTTTTGGAATGGCTTCATGTATATCTCATTAATTTAGTACGTTTTTTTTAGGTTTGTATTTAGCCTATATTTTATAAGCTATTACACTTTATTTTGTATAATAAAAGGGGAAAATGCCACTTAAAACATTTTTACAGTGGATAGCAATCAGCTTTGTCTAGTTAAGCTGTGCAACATTGATGTCAGAGCTGCAACAGAAAAAAAAACCTGCTTAATTGTTCCTATGTGATGTTTCTGTTTCATAGATTGACTGTAGCTGAAAGGCTGTTGTTTCGCTTCTTGCTTGGATTCTACTGTCTAAAAATTGTTTTGAGCTTGCGTTGTCTGCCATGTTGCACTTACTTTCTTGGTACTCTAATCATGTATTTTGTGCAGTTTGACTTAGCTGTCTCCATCACCTTTTTCAGAATTTCTTCCATAGGGTGAAGTTCCACCCTAATTTATCATAGAATGATTTGCAATCCAAGGGAGCCCAGAGGTCATCTAGTGGAAAATTTGGGCAGGGGCATCTTCCACTAGACCAGGTTGCTCAAAGCCCCATCCAAGACACCCTTGAAGACTTCCAGAAATGGAGCATTCACCACTTTTGTGGGAAACCTGTTCCTGTGCCTCACCACACTCACAGTAAAGAACTTCTCCCTAATATCTAAGCCTGTCCTTCATCAGTTTAAGGCCATTAACCTTCTAATGGTATTAATGGTTTTAAAAGTCAAAAAAAGAAACAAGGAGATGTGATTATAACACTAAATTATCTCATTATCTCATCATTTCTGTTGTAAACCCTTTGTTTAGGGTTGTGTTGTTGCCAAAACAAGGAAAATGTATCTGGTGGATCCCTTTTAAGTTGCTGAATAGATGGAGATTCAGTGATTATTGTAGGAGTTCTCATGACTATCATTTATAAAGTGTGAATTTGTTCTTATTTTGGTTTATTACATATTTGATGAGGAAGAGAAATGCATGTGTACTCCTTACTCTTTTTCTGTTCAGTTGCCTACAAGTTTCTAAACTTTTCTTCTGGAAAAGCAGCAAGTAATGGAACTTAAATAATCTTCATTTTGAACTCAGAGGCCTTGCAGTGCCTTATTATTGCTTGTCTCTGTGTTATGTTCATACATGACCCATGTATTCATTACAGGCAGCTTTTTGTAGAAACTCGTGAAGAATAATATTTTAGCAGTAATTTGAATGTGGAATGTAGTAAAACCAAGGCTTAATTATTTTTGGGATGTGCTGTTAAAATTCTTATGTTCTCACCTTAGGGCCCGTGGGTCACCTATTTCTATGCTTAGACTGCTGGTTAGACTGCTTATTATTACTGAGATTATCAAACATAATAATACAATTATATAATGGCTATGTAAGTTACATTATTCTTGTGGATGTATGACAAATATAAAGGGCATACCATTGAAACATTTTGTATAATCCTATTAATTTTTTTCTGGTTTGATGGACTATCATAATAGAAGTATTTGCATTTGTCTTTTACTTGTTTATTTCTGTTTACTTCCTCTCTCTGAAATATTCATGGTTTGTTAAAACTACAGAAAAGACTGTTTCAGGCCATGAAATGTGGTGCTGTGTAGCAAGGGAATGGTAACTTCTTTTTTTTGTTCAGTGAACATACACCTTTAAAAAGGTTCTTTAAGTTATAAGCTTCTTTCTTAAGGCTCATTTGAACTTTTTTTACTTTGACTTTGGTGTTGTTAAGCATCTTGCAGTTTGGTTTGAGTCTTTCTGTTTTGTTAGTGCAGACATTAATAATTTATCCGTTTGTGTATGCTTGAAACATCCTTTTGGATGTTGACTGGTTTTTTATTATGTTAAAAGGAGAAATTTAGCATTAGGGATTTTCTTAGAATATAATCCACTTTGCAAGATCACTTTCATTTATATTGTGTGGTTAAAGTCCTTGAAAAGCCAGGTCAATGTAAATGTTAAGACAAGCTTTAGATCTAACAGTATCAATGAATGATGCCACAGTTTCAATTTACATGGGTTTAACCACATGAATGTTTCTTGTATACAATATTCATTAGCAATCTCACAGCTCAGCAAGGCTGTTTGACTATTTTTATAAGTGTGGATATGCTTTATTTGGTTCCAGGTTCTGTTCCTTTTCTGTGCAGGCTGAGTGGGAAATGCATGCCAGAAATGACCTGTACCTTTCAGAAATTTCTTTTAACTGATAAGAATAAAATTTAGATTTTGTGCTTGCCTACCTAATATCAAGTATTATTTTAGGTCAGTAATCTCAGTACATCTGATGCTTTTTTCTTCCATAATGCATCGCCAAAAGTTCAAGAGTATGTAGCAGTTCACCCCCTAAGCTCTGTTCACCAACAAGCAACTCTGAGCTTCATTGGATGATGCTCATTACAGATGCCCTCTGGCCCAAAGGGTCTGTAGTCCAGGATAACCTGACAGAAATTCAGGCAAGGTAAATACAAAAAATCTGTGATGATGTTTTCTGACCTGTTTGTGAAAGTATAACAGCTTTGTCCTTTATTTTTGCTGTATAAGTTCTTAGGTGGAGGAAAATAATAGCTATCTGAGCATTTGTGGAGTTCTATTCCTAAATACAACAAGCAGTGGGATAAAAAGTACACAGGTGCTTGTTTGAAAAGAATATACTTATTGTACCTTAAGTGAGGTGCTTATTGTACCTTAGTCTGTGAAACCTTAGGGTAGTTAAAATTGTTTATAAGGAATCTTATTTAAGTGGTCTAGAACTTTATTGCAAAATGGCTTGTTGATTAATGTATTCACATCTGTTAACAGGGTTTCCAGTCCTGAAATCCATAACCTCAGTGGCTAGATGACCAGCTTTGACAATGAGAGTGATCCAATTGCACTTGCATACTTCATACTTCGACTTTATGAGCATAAAAGACTGGAAGACAATGGTTGTGAGAGAAGAGAGAATTCTGATTTGTTCAGATACAAATATTACTTAACATCTTTCCATAAATTGTTTTCCTAGATTATAGTATTCTCAGGAAAATGAAAGGTGCAACTGAATCTGCAAGCTTCACTTAAAAAAAAAAATCTAGACTGGATGGTGTTGTCTGATGAAATTTACTGGAAGTGTCAAGTTGTCTTAGTTTCAGTGGAATCTGCCTTAGGCTGCAGACTTGTGCTTGTTTGCTAAGGAGCTCAAGAAAATGAAAAGCTTGTGTTCCATCGTTTCTTAAGATGTTTCTTTGTTTTTGAAAGGTTGGAAAGAAATGGTAACTTTTCTCACTAAAAGCACCCAAACTAAACCTCTTTCTCTTGTTTTATTTGTGGGCTTTTCCATCTTTCTCTACACATTTTCATGGTAAGCAAATCAGAATTAATACATAGCATCAGTATCCAATAGGTTGGTAAGAAACAAGTAATGATTACACTGAATTAAAAGACGGTACAGAGAGTTCTGTACTATAAATGGAATGAAGAGATTCCTGTGGATCTTCAGAAATTCTGAGGTAAGGAAGAAGCAAAAACTATGAGAATATATGCAGAGAAGGGAAGACAGGCTAGAATAGCAAGTGGATATTTCTGGAGTTATGGCTGTCAGCATTTAAAAATGAGGCAAATTTGGGGTTTTCTTCCAGAAAACCCATTAACCTTGGAGGGTACATGAGTACCAGGATCTGACCATCGAATTATGTTACCCATCTGGCTGAAACTGGATGGAATTTAATCCAGAAGTCCTTGGTACCAGCAGACCTCTGTTGTGAACAAGCAGCTGTGGAAGTGATCAAAAAGCATCTTCCATGTCCAGCTTATCTTATAAACTATTACAAAGAGAAATTACATCTTATATGCTATTTATTTAGTTCTGCTGCATGTGTCCAGAACCTGTGGAGCCATCTTCGAATGCTACCTTGAGTCTTTTTAATTTTTGTGGGGAAGGGTAAAAAGAAAAATAAGGTTTTTTGGGTTTTTTATTTGATTGTGCATTTTATATTAGATGCCATTTTCTAAGTAATATGTCTTGACCAGATAGTGTTACAGAACTCTTTCTATTATGAAAATTTAGGCCTTCAGAAGGCAGTTTCTTTGAAAGGAGTAGAATCCAAGTATGCATTTATCTTTAGTGTGATAAATATTGCTTCATTTAACCAACCCTCATAGATGACATACAAACATAATAGAAACTAGCTACAATTATCAAAGAAGAGAAAATGCTGGGGAACAGGGCTAAAATGTTTTTCATACAAATGTCAAATATGTACTTTATATGTAATTTTGATGGGTTTCAAATCTTAACAGCTTCTCCATTCTTCATATGTTCTTGTGCTTTGCAAAAGAGTTTACAGCTGCAGCCTTTCTTCCTTGCAGCATTGATTACTTTACATGGACATAAATCTTAAATTGTCTGTATTCAAATAGGAACACTATAACCCCATTCCTGCTTTTAATTTTTTCTTAATTATTCTTATATTGTGTCCAAAAGAACACTTCATGACGGCAATATAGTATTTTGACACTTTTTCATTTGTGTCTCATATTCTCTTTTGAATTGTAGGTGCACTGTTAAACAGCTTGTTTTATGAGCCTCTTCTACTAAATAAGAATTGTAATAATGTATTTTTGGCTCTTTCAGGATACCAGTTATCCCTTCCTTTTGTAATACTGTTTCCCATGTAGCTTTTTCATTTTGCCATTTTGGGTTCAAGTTATTTTGCTTGATAGCTCAGGTTTCTGTAAATAGAATTTCTTCTTGTTGTTTTCTTTTGTTTTTTGAGGTTTGTTATTTGAGCAGAAATGTTCCATTCAGGTTTTTTGACAAAATCCCAAGCTATTCAGTAAATCAGTGTGGTTACCAATATCCTAAATGTAACAGCATTTGTCTGTAGTTCCTTCTAGAAATCCATGTCTTTCCTTGCTAAACTCCTCAAAGAAAGAAACTTCCTAGGCATAGTAGCCATGCACATTTGCTGTTTATTGTGAGGAATACCTCTTGCCTCTTTTTAAAGGAGAAAATCTGACAAGTCTTGCATTCTCGCAGCGTAAGAGTTTGGTGTATATTCTGATTTGTTTATATAATTTTGAGAGGAGAAAGGTAACAGAGGCTTTTTAAGCAAAGCCTCATTTAGTAGCTGTTATTATGGCAATTTCCTCTTCATTAAAAAATAAGAACATATGCTGTCATACATTTTCTTGATGTAAATTATGTCTTCTTTAGCACTTGTGCTACATTTTCATCTCCTTCTGTTTTAGGTAAGTCATTAATATTTTGTGCCAGTGGCACTCATTCTCTAAACCTTTAGTAACAAAGGGTTTATAACATCAGCCGTGTATTGGTGACATGATTTTTCTTTCTATATTGAGTCAATATTTAAAAAATGATATCTGCAAGTAAAACAGACTTTAGCTTAGTGGTCTGACAGTACTTTTTGGTATATGGGCATGCATGTACTCATGAGCACTTCTCTAGCTGGGAATCATAAAGTCTTCTGCTAAGCTGTTTGGATAATAAGAACCATAAAAAGCCAGTGTATGCTCTTTTGGTAAGGCTACAAACACAGAAGTATATTGTACCAGAACTTGGAGGGAGTAAAGTATGTGTGTGAAGTGCCAGTCAAAGGTAGAGCCTTGATCCATGACCATTTCACATTTGGAGACCAGCCTGAAGCTGTTACATGTGTGCCAGCAAAGATAGTGCAATTTCATAGCAGAGTGTGTCATGATTTTTCAGAATGCCTTTTTTCTCCCCTTAGCCTTGTCAGAAGTGTTTAAATAGCAGTTTGCACAGTGACTACTCTTGCTTCAAAGTATCATGAATTCTTCTAAATTAACCCATATATTTATAGATTATATTTATGAAGTTGTGTTTTATTGAAATTGCTGTGCTTTGAAATATGATATTAAAGAAAAGAAAGAATAATTGAGATTGGAGGGCATCTCCGGTTGTCATCTTCCCTGCTGCTCAAAGAAGGGTCACCTAAATCTGCTTACCCAGGACTCTGTCCAGGTGGATTTTGGAACTCTTCAAGGATGGAGACTCACAATTTCTCTGGATAACCTGTGACAGTACTTGGGTACCCTCACAGTGAAGATGTGGTTGCTGATATTCAAAGGGAACTTCCTGTGTTTCAGTTTGTGTCCATTGTCACTGGTGCTCTCACTGGGCACCTCTGAAAAGAGCCTCTGGCTATCCTCTTTGCACCCTCTGAGCTATTGGTATACACTAATACCCACAAGTCTTCTCTTCTTCCGCCTAAGATGTCCCAGCTCTCTCAGCCTTCCCTCATATGATGGATGCTTCTGTCTCATAATTATTTTTGTTGCCCACTCCAAGGTCCATGTCTCTTGTGTACTGGGAAGCCCAACACTGGACAGAGCTCTCCAGGGCTGACTAGAGACAGGGGATCGGCCTCTGTGACCTGCTGGTGAAATTGTTGGCCTCCTTTGTCCCAAGGGCATGTTTTTGGCTTGTGTTAAGCTTGGTGTCCATATGAAACTCGAGGTCCTTTTCTTCAAATCTCCTTTCCAGCTTTGAAAGAAATTTTAATTCTAAATATTTTTACCAAAGCTGAAAGAGTCAGTTTCTCTTATGGTTCAGTTTATATTTCCACTTGGAGATTCAGGTTTCTCGATGGTAATGGTAGTAGCTGTACAGTACTAAAAAAAAAGAATTTGCAATTACAATACAATCGCTTTAAGCAACATTTCTGAAATCACTTTTGTTTTTCAGTCCTGTATTAAAATGTGCAAAATGCAGTACAAGTAGAAGAATGACAATGTTTAATATGAATTGGGAGAGAAAAGATTTGCAGACTGTTGAAACTAGGTTAAAATAAAATGTATGTAAAGCAACAAGATGGTTGCTTCCCCACTATCCCAAACATCTCTTCCCTTTTCTACAATTGTGTTCGTTCCCCAGCCACCAAAAGCAGGTTTGTTCCTTAGCTGTTGAGCTGAAGGTCCCAGCCTGTCTTGGCCAGTGATGTGCCTCCTGCACTTGCACAACAGTTTAGTCATCCAGCTTATAAGTCAGTTTGGGCCCAAGAGCATTGCAGTGATATAAACACACAAGGACTGTAGGTCATATCTTTCCTCATATCTTTCCTGTCCACTCATGGTTTATAACCTTTTGATTCTGCCCCTAATGCTTTCTTAGGCTGCTTAATTCACCCCACTTCAGATTTTGATTTTTGTATAAGAATAATCTTCATGTGATTGTATTTTTAGAATGAAACTTCACACAACATATTTATTATGCTACCTTAAAATTGCTTTGTTTCAGGTTTACTAGCTAAAGCACTCAGACACATACTGTACTCCTCAGTAAGTCTTCACTGCTAGAGGGAAAAACAGTGTAGATTACCTTTTTTTTCCTCTTTTTCCTTTATTCCAATTTATAATTCCCTTTAATCACATTGGAATACCATACTCTTATCTTCTACCTGAGGCACTCAGTTGTTAGAGAGATCTTTTTCCTTATTAAAAAGTAAGGACATCTTTTACTAAAAAGTAAAAGATCTTGGATTCCAGTGTCATTGTCCCCAGTCTTACTGATCCTCAGTACTGACTTTAAGAAAGCAGCATGCTCCTTTGTCCAGAGTACCATTTCATTTAAACCTTGCTCTGCCTCAAAATTTCCAGTGGCCACAACCAAAACCGGGGAGTCTCAGGAAAGGTTGGCTGTGCAGTAGCTTTGGACCTGCTGTTGCAATGCTGCCTTCATGCTCCATTTCACTCTCTTGTGGTAGCTCTGGTAAAGGCTTTGTAAGAGCAATGCTCAACTGATTGCCCTGTTTGTTTGGTTTTTTCTTTTGTTCAGGTATTCCTGATACAGCTGCTAAACATGCAAGAGTAGGTAAAAACCTTAGGCTAGGAAAAACCTTAGGCTAGGAAAACACTAGAGCCTCGTCTGCCCTTTTTTTGACTGCTAAGGTACACCAGCAGTTGAACAATTTGTTCTGAAGTTCCCAAGAGTAGATGGGGCTATAATGCTTACAGATACAAGACTTCAAAGTGCTTTTGTAGTGCCAGTAGTGTGACATGCAGATCCTGTTTTGTTTGCAGAGGATTTTGGAAATGGGAATAATTTATAGGTCCTGCCCCTGCATTCTGGTTAATTGCAAACCAGCTTGTGTTGTTGCTAAATATACCTATTTTACCAATTGTGAGTTCCATTCAAATATAAAAAAAATACTTAAAAACAACCACCAACAGAAACATAAAACTAAAAATCTTTTTGTAGACTTAGACATTTTTACAAGTGCAGAATTTGTCTTACTAATCTACAGGATGGTTATATGGAAAAACTGGCTTGTTTCAATTTAAAAGATTGTTCATTAAATACTACCTTTTGGGGAATTTTATTTTGCACTAATGCAGTGGATTTGATAGTAGTTTCTAAAATATTTGAAAGGATAAATGTTTAAAACATTCATTTGGAGTATATGAAAAGCAAATCAAAAGACCAGACTAAGCATCTCAGTATAGGATAGGGGGAAAACTCAACACTGACAGAGAACTCTATTGATTGGAAGTAGCTTATGCCTCTGTCTTTGCTTCTTAGCAGTTCTTGGAAAGAAAATGTATATGGAGTGTGAACTTCCATTTTAAGAAAAAATTAATGTTGTAGGTTTTTCTCATGTAGCCTAAGGGAAGTTCTCCTTAACTGAATTCTTGCTGCAGTTGGTTGATATACAAATAAAAGCTCTAATATTCAGATTTGCAACAAAATTTAAAAGCTAAATTTGTGGTTCACTTAAATTGGGAATACAAAGACAGTTTTTAGGCTTAACCAATTGTTGCATCCTATTTCTTATTGGTTTAGAGGGGAGTCCTGGTGTCCTCAGCTTCTGTCAGGAGAGGCTCCTCTGAGAGAAACGAGATGAAAGACTACCTGTGTATGAAGGGCACAACTACAGTCTGACCTTAGCACACAGTGATAGAGGCCAGTGAATGAATGAGTCAACTTTCAGTAATATTATTCAGCATTGAGATGTAGCCAGTTGTGTTTGCAGATATTGAAATTGTGATAGATACATACCATGAAGGATTGGATTTTTCTTTATTTTATTTGTCTGCTGTGTTTGAGTACTTTACTAAAAGATGTTGGTAAAGAAGTGGTGAGCAACATTGACTGAACCGTCATTTTAACTATGAGATTTAGAAGAGAGGAGGGGGCTTTGCTCAGAGGCAGCAAACTAAATACAGCTGCTTACAAGCTAAAAATTTATAGTCTTGTAAAATTTTCCATTTTACAAACTGTTATGTACTTAGGCTTTACATGCTTGCAGCAAAATTCTTATATATATGTGTGTGTTTGTGTGTATATATATATATATATGCACACAAATGAATCATATTTATGAATCATACATGTGTGTGAGAATGTAACATATTAATTATGCAAAAAAGCCTACCTTTGTTATTTTTGGGATTTTCAGGGGGGTGTTGGAAAGAAAGCAGTGATCTTTTAAAAGTGCAACAGCTTCATGAATAGTTTTATCTCAAATATAGAAGGAACAACTTTGATCTATTCTAATATTTCTTCTTCAGCCCTTAAGTTTGACATCACTGGTACTAAGTGGCATAAATACTTAAACCCTCAATCAGGAATATGTTGCAAAAAGATAACACCTTATTTTAAGGTGTTGAAATGTTCAATCATCAACTGCTACATTCATCCAGTAAACTGTACTTCAAATATAGCCTCTTATCCTTGGCAAACCATGGTGTTTTCTAAGTGATATAGCGGCAAATTCATAACCAAAATGAAAAGTTTTTATTTAATTTAAAAGAAAAAACTAAGAGTAGAGAAAGAGGGAAATGACCAAAATCTCGTTTTCCAATACTCTGGAGTTTGGCTTTTAAGTAATGACATGGTAATAATTTGTTTATTTTATAAAAATCCTAAATGATGGAAAAATATGTTAGATTGTAAAATTAAAGTAAGTTGTGGCAAGTAGACACTGCAAATGTGGATCTTAAGTAGTTGTAACTGGTTCTGTTTTCAAACCCCACCATGTGTGTCCTGACCTACCCTTGCAAAGAACGAGTTACATGCATGGGGAGGAGGGATGGATGAAGGGAAGCAGGGTTTCTGCCTAGAAGCCTGTTCTTTAGATTTCAGTGACAGAAGGCCTGACCTCTTTCTGTTTTCTTATTCTCTTTTCTGTGCGATTTCATGATGGCTGACTGGCTTCATGATTAGTCTAAAATAAATCAGGAGTTGATTCATATTCTCTTTCCTGCCCTCTAGCTAGATCATTGAGTGTAAAGTTTTTGGAAGAATATGAGTTTGATTTGGCAGCTATGTTCTCTGGTTAAGCCTCTTTACAAAAGATCATGACCTCTGAGAAGTCCTTAGGAAGGCACAAAAATAGAGAGGAACATTTTTTAGAGGGTGGTCTTAAATTGTTTTCTTCTAGGTGATGTTTGTGGAGAGACAGTGCTAATTATTGTGATCTTGGTTGTGGGTTTGTTGGTTTTGTTTTGTTTTTTACTAGGCTTAGATTTTACTAGACTTTATGGAAAACTAATGTCTTCTTTTGCTTCTCTTTCAGTAATAGTTATGCACGAGTGCGAGCTGTGGTGATGACCCGGGATGACTCAAGTGGTGGATGGTTGCCACTCGGAGGGGGTGGACTAAGCTGTGTCACAGTCTTCAAAGTCATTCCCCAGGAAGAGAATAGCTGTGCTGATTTTCTTATCCATGGAGAACGACTCAGGGATAAAACGGTAACAATTTTTATCTGTTTAATGATTATACTAAAACTATATAGGACATAGGTATAGATGCTTGCTTATTATTGCCTATGGATTACAAGTAAATTTATAGTCTCAGTCTAATGCTGCTGCTGAACTTCTCTATACCAATGATTGTGTACCAAAAGAGCCAGTTATTTTATTTGGTTTTGATTCTGCTTTTTTAGAATCAAGTGCATTGATTTTTTTTTTTTTTTTTTTTTTTAGGAACTCTCCATCCATTTTAGGAAAAATTTTGCTATCAATTTTTCTTCCAATGAAAGATTAGAGTTAAATCTTGTTTCTATACCAGTGATACTGCATTTAGGAGTGTTGGAAATGAGAATTTTATTAAGAATATGAAACCAGGTGGAATTGCTTAGTAGTGATTTGGTTAGCTGTGGAATATGGCTATGACAAAAAGAAGCCATTTTAGATGAGAACAGCTTCGTATTGAAAGACAGCATGAAGCTGACAGGTCCAAGAATTGACCTGGTTTGATGAATACAAAGTATCCATTCATCAGCTACCTTACATAAAATACCAGTAATAAATGTCTCTTAAGAGGCATCATGAAAATCATCCTTGCAAAAGGAAAACTGGTGCAGGATCTCAGCCATTTCTACATGCAGACCTAAGGAAGACAAAATGGGATTACTAAGGATTGCTTGGTTACTTGTATGGCAAACAGATTTCTGAATGGGGCTGTGTTTTACTGTGGAAAGAAAGAGAAGTAGAGAAGGCACAAAAGCTCCATCTTAATGACTTTTTGCAAGAATTTATTATTTTCTGCAAATGAATGTTGACTCCTCTGTAAGCTTAAAAGATAGAATTACTTCTTACACTGTACTATTGACCCTTCCTCAGCACACCAGTTTCTCGCCTGAGGCAGGACTGCTGAGTTTTCTGCCTTGACTGTGACTATTGTAGGAAGAGAGCATATAAATAGAAATTCTGCTGACTCAGTTGTTTCAGTGGGGCGTAGCGCAATTAGCAGAGTACCCTGTGTTCCCGCACAGCTACGTGCACCTGCAGTTCCTTCCTCACTTTGCAGTAGTTCCCTTTAGAACTTTTTTTAGCCTTGTTGAGGCTCTTTTTGAGAAGCTTAATTGCATTTAGAGATACTTGATAATTTTTTCTTTATTCTTAATACTTGGAATATTCACAGCTTGCCATAAGAATAATAAAATGCTCTGAAGTAGAGACTGGTTTATTGTTTTGCCTGCATGCATATAAAAATGTCTGGTCATCAGTGTCCTGATCTGTTTGCAGATTTCCTCTAGGCAAGACTTGTTTTGTTTCTACTTCTGGTGGAAGGTTTTAAATGTTTCTCCTTCTCTTCCTGTCTAAAATGAAGCTCATGTTAGCATGAATATTTTTTCCAAACCTTTATTGTCTTGAGCAGTTTATGGTGTGGTTTTTTTTGGTTTTTTGGTGTGTGTGTGTCCCATCCTGTGTCCATCTGTCTTCCTTGTACTTGTCCCCCAAATGTGACCTAACAAGATCTTGTAGTTATGGGAAGTTGCTGTTGGAAGTCAGCCTCTCAAAAACATGGGATAAAATGTGGGAGAAGTGCAGCTGGGATGAACATCTCTCCTGTGCATGTTGAATAAAGCTCAGGGAAGGAACAAATGTAAATTTAGGGTGTGGAGAGGAACATTGGAGAACCAGCAATTAATTGATAACTGAATGCAAGTCAGTGTATTCATGTATTTCTGCAGACTTCAGTTAATGCAATTATAAGCAACAGCTAATGTGTAATGAATTAACGACCAAGTTGTATGGAATGCAACACGACCCCACTTGGCACAGAAGGAACAAGATCTACACCAAGAAATGTGATGACAAAATTAGGTCATGACACTTATTTAGAAGGGCAAAAGATAGCAGGCACTGAAAAAGAAATTCTGTTGGACCCGTCACTGAGTCTAAAACTGTTCTGATCATTATGCCTTCAATATGGTTAATGGTTTTACATTCATTCTTAGGATATTCCTGTGGATTCACTGTTCAAGCACAAATTTTAACCTTTACTTTAATGAGGCCAAACAAGTGGGGTTTTACTCCAAATAGAAGTGACTGGTGACTATTTCATAATAATTATATATTTCAATTTTTATTTTAAAGTGAAGTAAAAGTGGAAGCAACTATTTGCTATTGAGTTGAGACCAAATATTTTGATAATCTTCAAATTTGGTGGAAGTGTTATGCTGAATCTACTGTTCCTGTACACCAACTTCCCTTTAGTCTCATTTTAGAATGCCCTTTGTAAATCTCAATGCCTGAATAATCTTTGAAGTTAGTATGCTATTTAGTTGGTTGCTCTGCCATTGTATTTGAAAAGAGTGTTAGAATTTTTTTTTTTAAAGTTTCCTAAACAATTTCTAACTTTTTAGTTATTCAGACTTGAGTACATGTGTCTTCTGGAATGTTTAATTAATAACCTACTGTAATATCTACAAGTCACTTGGACCATGGTTTCCATTTTGCTAAACCTTTTGCAAGGTACACACAGCTGTTTCTGAAAATACTTCTATGGATTAAAAGAGAGAGTCATTTTTACAAATCAACTTCCCCATATTCTCTAAAGTCACAGTACATGTTGCTAAAATACCTTTCTAATCAAGATTATATCTTGATTTTCTCTGGCCAATATGTCTCTTCTTTTGTTAACTGGCTTAGCCTCCAGAAAAGGTGCAGAAATTCCTTATCCTGGAAACCTAGAGTGTGGAACTTGGAGCACTTTTCTGTGACATGGGGAAGCATAGGTTTTGAAATATCTTAGGTTATAGAAAATAAATGGAGTAAATGGATCTATAGCTTTTATCTAGGATAAATGAGAATCATAATGCCAGTATAACTGTTTAACCAATGTATCAGTAGAAGTGTGAAATTATCTCCAAACCAGCTTGAAATCCATAGGTGAGGTATTTACTGGAGGTATCTTCCAGATGCCTATTAAATGGTTATACTGAAGAGGAATTAGCTTTAGTTGCTGCTTCTCACACTACATTGCAGTACCATTCCAGTGTGCCAGATATTTCCATGTATTTTATAGGCTATGCAGGCATTTAATTATAACAATAGATCTCGGCCTGTAAGTCAGCTGTATAAATTAAATACTCTGGAATGAACATGAAAATATTGAAGATCCTTGTTGGAGAGGGCTTGTCTTGTTTCTTTTTAGACCTGAGAGGCAGGTTGCTGTTAGCCCCTCTATGAACCAGCTTCAGACTACGTGTAGACTTCCATAATTTTTGTGCAGTACACAGCTATTTAAAACATCTTGTGGCGTTAACAAAAAGCATCCTAGTTATCTGAGAAGAAAATCAACGTGGTGGCTCCATTGAATTAATTTGAGAGAGAATGCTCCGCACTAGTTTGCTCAGGTTGTTTAGATTTGTGTTGGAATGTAAGGGTATTTCATGAAGACTTTTCCCATAATTACACATTTCCCGCTTGATTATAATCACCTTCCTAGATCAGGCTCCAGCCAGTCTGCTCGGAACAATTGCACTCCCTCAGAACCTGGTCAGATCTGCTGTTCTCTCTTTCTGTGTTTACAGTAGCTCTCTTCTATCTCAATGGCTATGCACATATTCGGCTCAAACTTACTGGTTTTCAGGCTTTGGTGAATTTTACCTTCTTGAATGCGAAGTCTAATAGACTTCTCTGGTTTATTTTCTTCTCCAGACTTTTGCCGCGCAAGTTTTTATCAAAGGAGGAAAAAAATATTACTAGTATCTTGTAGATCATGAATCAGGCATAATGAAGTTTAAAATCTTTCCTTTGAATAAAAACCAGTTGTGTAAAGGGAGAGACACAAAGGTAAAACTGAATAGAAATACCTTTCTCTTCTAAAAATCTGCTTTTTACAAACTTAAATATTTACTTTTTAAATTGTGTTTGAAGTTTGAGGGAAGGTTGATTCTGATGGGCTGTAGTACAGCCCAGTACATCACTTTCTTTTTAAACTGAATCAAAAGTATGCATAGAATAATTGTCATATGGTTACTGTGGCACTGGGTTCATATACTCTGTAGCATGAATATACTCAGGTCTTGCTGCTTGTTCCCAGGAGTAAAGCAGAATAGGCACTGAGAAACTATGTGCTTATATGTTTGTAGATTTGGGTTGGGAATGAGAAACAGTGAAGCTGTCTATCTTACATGTGCTCTTGTAAGCTTTGAAAGTACAGCCAGAAAACAGTAAAATAGTATCTAGGATCTCAAAATGTCCAATTATTTGGTCTTTTACCAAGACAGAAATTTGCATCAAATGCAAAAGTTTTGTTGGTTTTTTTGGTTTTTTTTTTCTTTCTGAAATAAGCTCTAAATAATGATGTCATATCTTCAATACTCATTTTATTTCTGTTTAAAAATATTTGGGTTTTAAGTGCTGAAGTAGAAAATTTCTGACTCTGGAGATTGATCTTGTCTACATAAGCCAAATTAATCTTATTATCTTTGAAGATTTAGGTTTTAGAGGTGAGAAAGGAAATATTAGGAAAACAAGTATTTTTGAGTAGCAATGAATTCATTGGTGTTACATTTAATGACATCTAGATATTAAAAGGAGCATTTTATTAAATAACAGGAGACATAGAGCATAAATAGGGCTCTCTATTTATGCTCTGAGAATTTAAATTTTGGTCATGTGGATCTGGTTTTCTTCTGTCTTGAGTCTGATGATTCTGCAACATTTTCCATTAGGTGCCTAGGTGGATGTTTCATATTGGTATGGAAGTCTTATACTGAAATCTCCAAATGAAGAAAACCTTCAGAACAGTAACCCATAGGGTTTTGAAATGAAACTTAATTAAGCTGTAGGCATTTTATTTACAATTTTTTGGGCCTTTGCTGCACTTATCCCTGGAGATCTTGGGAAAGGTCTACCTAAAAAGGTTTGGGAGTGCATATTTTGGATAACGATGTGGAAGAGTATGTGACCTTCACATGTGGAGAGTTCTGAACCATAGCAAAGCGCACTAAAAATAATTGGAGTTTTTAAATATATCTGCATTGAAAAAGCTTGGTTTGCATTTCCAGGCCTTGGAGAATATGTGTATGAGGATACTTCCTCCAAAGGCCCCATGATAGCTCACATGCTTGAGCATAAGGTAGCCTTTGGCAAAATTAAGTTTTACAATTTAAAAATTCACTATTGCTGCAAAGCATAGAAGTGTTTCAGGGAGAGAGAAATGCTTCTGGGGATGCTTGGTATGTTTTTAATTTGAATTGCATTTTTTGTATTTCTGAATGTAACAAATACTATTGAAGTGCTGGATATTTACAAATTTGTGTCCCACTGCTAATTGAGACCTATAGCTTTTCAGCTTTCTCTCAGGTAGGGCAGGAATCAAGTCCTGCTTAATTATAATGCAACATATTTTTCCCTTTTCAATGCCTTTTCACTGATACCTTCTGTGTTTAGCAGTTTGTTTTCATACAGGTTTAGACAGGAAAAATCAGTGTCACTCCCTCTAATGTGTCATTTCCTTGAATCAAGTTGAAAACAATTACAGTGTTGGATGGGATGTTTACTTGTTTTGTTAATCAAAGCTTGTTGTATCATATGTGAGGGTTGGAAGTAGGGAGTGAGTGTTGCTGTTTGGGCTGGAGGGAGTTGGTTTGAGAATTTTCTAATTTGGTTTGTGTCTTTGAAAACTGTAGCTTCTACTCTGAAGTTTTAGTCCAGTTTTTATATCTAGTGGTAACATGTTTATTAGGTATGAATTTTTGGTATGAAGTAATCTGGATTAATCCCTTGAGCACCAGAAATTCATTGTGACGCTATAAAATCTGGCTTGCAGTACTTTTTGTTGATGTTTTGGATGACATGGCACACAAAATAGGCTGTGAAAATAGTTGGTGTTAAATGTATTAGAGATTTCCCCTAAAGAGCTCTCAAATCTGGAAAAGGCAGTGGTATAAGAAGCCTTCCTTTTTAAGTGCTCTTTGAAAGAGGAAGCAAGTTTAACATCATCCAGAGGAACAAAGAGCAACTATTTGATGCACCTTAGAACTGCAGAATAACCCTTTTTTTCTTCCTGCAAGAACTTTTCCCACAGACCTACAGCAAACAGATTCCATTTTATGTTTTCTTCTAAGCAGTTTTACCTACATATTGTTGACCATTTAGGGAGATCTGAGTAGAGAAACAAAAAATTACATTAATGCTGAAGTAGTTTATATGTGCAGATAGATTATTATCCTTCTAGAGGCAAAGGTAAAAGGCAGTAATATTTGAGAGGAGATGATTACTGCTGGGTTGTAGGGGGGGTAAATAATGAAGTGCAAGAGAAAACACCCATTTGCCTGTGTAATAATTAGACAATGAAAGGAGAAGAGGAACACAAAGAATATGTAAGAATAATCCAAACACAGAAATATATTTCTATTTTTTTAAGTTTGAGGGGTTTTCTCAGTTGTTTGTACTTAAACTAATTTTACCATATCCTGTGAGGAATTTTCTGGTTTTTCTTTTGAAAAGACACATATGTAACAAAAAATGAAAAAATTCTGGAAGTACATCAGGGAAATGATAGAATATTGAAATTCCTCATTCATCTCTCAGTCAGTGGAGGCCTCCATCATGAACTACCAATATGGAGAGACACATCTCACTGGGAGCTTTATCATACTGCAATGGGAGCAGATCAATGCTCCCTCCATACTTTCTTGTTTCCATTGGATTTTTTTAATCAATAAACACTCAGTGCAACAATGTTTAAAATAATTTTTACCAGTAAAATAAATATGCAAATATATATTTTTAAACCAGTCTGTTTAAAGGGGAAATGATAAGGCTTTCCAGTACCTAAAGGGAGCCTGCAAAAAAAGCTGGATAACGAATTATTTAACAGAGAATATAGTGACAAGACAGAATGGCTTTGAATTTAAAGGGGGTGGATTTAAATTAGATACTAGAAAAAAATTCTTTATTGTGAAGGTGGTAAGGCACTGGAACAGGTGGCCCAGAAAAGGGGTGAGTGTTCCATTCCTGGAAGCATTCAAGGTCATTTTTGATAGAGCTGTGAGCAACCTGGTCTAGTGGAAGGTGTCCTTGCCCATGTCAAGGGGGTTGGAACTGGACGCCATTTGAGGTTTCTTTCAATGCAACCCCCATTTTATGATTCAGTTCAAGACTGTGACTGCTTTAGAACTGAATGTACATGTATATCTCTAATGATTTTGTAGCCAAATACTTCTGTTAATTATTTGCAGTTACTGGTTTTTTAATAGTTGTACATGAGCCACAAATGTATTTTTGTCTAGGTGCAGGCATTCGTACACTCATAAAGATTTTAGGTTTTATTAATCTCATTTTTTTAAAGAATTCTCTTGTATTACTTTTACTTGTCTAGTAGCCTTTCTGAGAGAAATCTGAAAATCTGCCTGAAAGCAGCATGAAGTTAGTCTAGCGCTAAAAGATTTTGTTGTTCTCAGTGATACAGTAAAATTTGATATCAGCGCACATCATGCTTTTTGGGGGGATGTGACCTGTTTCATTTGTTGAACATCTACCAAGTCTGTACAGGTTGTTGGAGGTATGAGATTTTTGAACAGGAAGGTTGACTCAATAAACAAATACTGTCTTCAACCTGTACAATTTATCAGCAACTAATAGTGAATAATTTGGCCATAATGGAAATGAAGTTAAAATTACATCCTTGTAGCAGAAAGAAATTTGAAAAGAGACCTCTATGATGTATGTTTTAGGTATTTCACAAAGACTACCCTTTGTTCTCAAATTTGATATATTGGTCATTGATATCTTTTCCTTTTGTTTTCTTTCTGGAAGGTGGTCTTGGAATGCACATTAAAGAAAGACCTTGTTTACAACAAAGTTACTCCTACTTTTTACCACTGGAAGATTGATGACAAAAAGTTTGGCCTCACATTTCAGAGTCCTGCTGATGCAAGAGCATTTGATAGAGGTATTCGGAGAGCAGTAGAGGATATTTCTCAAGGTACATAATTCAGGTGAAAGACTTGGTGGGGTGGATGAATATTGAGTCTTTACTAAAAAAGATGTCAAACCACTTTACATTTACATTGACAGTATTTAAGGATATGGATTAAACTATAGTATATTGGATTTTAATAGTTTTTGAAATAGTACTTCTGGCATTTCTAAAGTGCCATTCATTCAAGTGTCTTAAATTGTTTCACAAACACTAATAAGGTAATTTCCTGAAACATCCCTACATAATAAAGCATTGCTTCTTTTAGACATGAAAAAATGGAGGAAGATGTAGTGTAATGTTCTCTCACTTGGATCTTAGAAGCTTTTTGCAACTCCTGTGTTCTTGTAGGATAAGCTGGGAAGTTGAATAATTTGTGACCTATTGAGTTCTCTTTTTGTCTGCACATACTTTCATTAAATAGTTTCATTTTTTACTAACAGCTGAGTTAGTAGTAGTTCTGCATACAGAATGGTTCTGAGGACAGGTTTTTTTAGGAACAGAAGAATTTGCTCAGATAGCAATATGGCCCACTCTGGAATGAAGTTCCAGAGCTTCACTGAATTAATGGAAATCAGTGAGCAAACTGACGGATATCATCAAGCCTAGATTCTGAGCTGAAAATATGATAAAGGTAGTGCTGGATTGTGACAGTGAGGGAAGAGAACACATACATGTCTATTGAATTGAAAGAACGTCTCTTTCAGGCTTGTAAAAAGTAACTTTAGGGATTTTATGTGTGTTATGCTACTAATGAAGGGAGGAGCATGTTTCTGAAGGGAAATGCTTTTTGACATACTCTAATAACTGCTTTGGAATTTTTTTGGTACAATCCATATCCCTTCAAGACAAATATTTAGAGAACATGAGAGTACTTTTTTCTCTTAGTCTCACACTTTCAATTTCTGCTGATTTATAGCTAAATACAACACAGTGTGCATTCATGCCAACCAAATGTGTCTGCCTTTAATTTTCAAATTGCTACATTAAAAGGAATATACTCCCTTGCTTCTGACTGCTGATGTCACTTTGGAAATGCTTTTATAAGGAAGGTGGGAACAAGAGAGAGGAGTGTGGCTAGGAATACTCAGTATAGAAAATGCAGTGTAGAAATAAATGATGCTTACTAAATCAACTTGAAATGCAGTGATCTATAGGTTAAAACTGTAAACAAGAATATTTATATAATCATCACTGGATATTGAGAGATGATATGGATAGCTAGAGGCAGTAAGTGGTAAATATGAAGAAAATAACCTTGTCTACTTTTTTTCTTTATATGAAGGTTATCCACCCTCCCAAAATGATGTTGAAGTGGCAGAAGACTGCTTTCAAGTGAGTAAATTTTTAAATTAATTGTGCATTTTTTTGTTTACAAATGTACTGAGGAGATTTTACTCTCATTACTGAGAATAAGCAAAATAAGAGCAATAGCAAAATTCAGTTTAATTAAATAAGTTCTAGAAGAATTATCTAGAAGACTTGTAGTATTATCTGTCCTAAACAAAGTAGTTATTATTTAATCCATAGGATCATTAAGTATCCTGAGTTTAATTTTTAAGTTCAGCATGTGTTTAAGTTATATGTCCTCTTTGATCTTATTGAAATAAGAAATATTCTTCTGGGAAACAGAAAATAGAGGGAGGAAGAATCTTTCTACTTGTACATCCTATTTGTTTCCTTAGATTTCCCTTTGCAGTGATACGACTCTTCTAACATCAAATGGTTAGAGTTGAAAAGATGCTGAGACAATAGTTGAGAGGATCTAGTCCAAAGAAAGACAGAAGTTCAGACAATTTTTAAAAACACACTGAAGATAAAGTAGTCACTTATTGAGATTCAAGTTTTTATTGATTTTTTTTTTTTGCATCTTATATTTCTGTAGGTTATAATGGCTTAAGAGATAAAAATTTATGTCCAACCATGCTTCAGAGTTACAATGCTTTATAAGTATACCATATCATATACCATAAGTATGGTAACACTGATGCATAGCACTGCCTGGCAATATCCAAGAATCATGTAATTAAAAAGCCAGTATAAAAAATAACATTATGGATGGATATATAGTCTTATTGTGTCTATGTATGTTTGTCATTTTTCCCTTCTTATTTATGGTTTTAGGGAAAGCCGTGTCTTCATTCACACATATATTCAGTTTTCAGAGTGCAGAAATTTAAATGAATATGAAGATGGCAAAGAAACAAGTTGACTCAAGGGTCTTGGTGACTATTCAGAAAACTGATAGTTTTGCTAAGTGATTTCTTCTGAGAAGGAGTCTTATCACTTATGCAATAATAAATCCTGTATCAGTGTAAATAGATCCAGTGTAGAACCTCTAGAATACAAAATAAAGAAAATTAGCAGCTGACTTTGAAGATATGATAGGAGAATGAGAGTTAAGTATTTAGAAAGAATACTGCAATGCAGAGGCAATACAGAAGTCTCCTGATATCTTTTCATTTTATGGCAGAAGAAATGTATTACTTTGTGTAAGTGTTAGCTGTGTAACCACCTGTTGTTCTTTACTTGCAGTGCTTTATTTTAAGGCACTTGAAAGTAAAATTGCTATGAATATTAGATATTTCAGATTTAAAAAAGAAATTATATTTTTATAGGGTGAAGGAAATATGTGCCAAAGTTAATGCAGTCCTTAATCAGCTCTTCAAAGACTTGCTTAAACATGCTTTGTTGCAAGCATTAATAATTGAACAGTTTCTACAGGCCTAATGAGATTAGAACAAACCAATTACCTCTGATTTTGCTGCCTAGTTATTACATTTCTATATAAGGATGCCAAAATTGAGGAAAATATCAATATAGTTGTAAATTTGTTATTGGGAAAGGAGAGAAAAATGTATTTACAACATCTATTCTATACATGTGAATATCAATATTCCACCTATTTACATACGTAACTATAGGTTTACTTTATACCCCATTTTAAAAAAATAAATGTATGTATTTTTTTAAATGCCTTTAAACCAGATTTTATATGTATAAATACTCACACACCATATATATATTAAATGGACAAACAATTTTGTGTGGTACAAACTGCTGGCCGAACTATCTTTTACATTTTAGACAGGAAAACATACTTAATGACTACATCACAATAGACATTGTTTAACTGTGGATTTGTGCAGTGGATAGATGTCCTGTTTTCTAAAAACAAAAAAAGCAAGAAAGCTAGCCAATATCTCTTACCATATCTCTGCACAGCAAAGTAAAATAAGTGATACTGATACTAGTATTTATCAGAAGGAAGGGGAAAAAAAGAAATGCAGAGAAAACTGAATCAACCCTGGTTTAGCTATGCTTCATGTAAGCCAGGTTTATGTATCAATAATGAAGCTGTAATTGCAGGCTTATGAACATGAGTGTAGAAAAGCTATACCATTTTAGTTACAGGTATCAGGTGTAGTCTCCAAGAATAACTTTGAAATACCAAATAGTCCACATTCTCTTTCAAATTATTAATTCCTTCCCCTTCCAAGATTGACACTCTGATAAGTGACACTGGATACCCTAGGGTCCTTTTAACTTGATGCATAAGACCATCATTCTTTAAAGAGAATGTATTGAGTATTTGAAGAGTCATGTTGACTTATCCCCCACTTTTTGCCACTTCTACATAGTTTAAAAGGCTTAAATTTTTTTTTTTTGTTTACCTGTTTATTTTATAAGCTGTTTTCCAAAGTCTTCATTAGTGTTTTTGAGTGTGTTTTGGAGTATATCCATGCAAGGGCATTTTGGAGTGTGGATAGAATATTAAAGAGTAGTTTTTCCTGTATTGTTCTAGTCATCTTACACAGCAGGAATCCTATATTTAGTGTACATTTGAATTATAAATATAGTATTTGGTTTGTACATAAATTTTATTAATAGTGGCTTGTTTTTCTTTTTTGGGTTTTTTTTAATGAAGATGACTAGATGATGAAGAAAGCTAAACGTGTTTCATAAGTTATTTTACTAGTTGGTTATATTTGGTGCTACAGAGAGCAAATAAAATGATCTAAAGAAGATCAAAAATTATCATCTCAGTGTGAAATCTCAGTGCTTCCTTGTAATAAGTATTGTCACATTTTATAGAAGTAGTTAGCAGAAATAGTGATTGTCCAAAAGTTGTATGTGCATATCATAATAAAGATAAATCCAAAAACTGAACTCGTCTTGTGCTTTCTAGGCTAGCAATTCGCTTGCTATGTTATACCTAGGTTCACTAAATTTCTGATTTTTTAATTTACATTTTGTAAATAAAATCTCCCAGAGACAGCATTCCTTTTCCTGAAGATCAAATTTATCATTTTAAGAAGACATAGCTTCCTTATAGTTTCTTTAGCCTCTCTGTTGTTTACAAATAATGTTAAAATGGTAGTATTAAAAGAATGTAATCACTTAAGGGTTTTCATGGTTGCTTAAATGATTGCAATTATTTTTGGTTGGTTATTTAACTTATTAGATGCAAATTGTTCATATTGTCAAATAAGCCCTAGTCTTACCAGATTCATTTCAAACAGAAATACACAAATGAGTTAAGGCAGAGCTATCTGACTTACTATAGTGTTGGTAAATGGAACCTGGAAAAGTATATGTAGTTATGTGGAAATATACATTGGGAATTTGTTGTGTTAGAAAGTTTAGATGGTTTTGGTATGAAACCTTGCATTTTGAATGTAGGAGCAGCTTGTGTAAGTCAGTTTGCTTGTTTGTTAACAGAATGGCTCCAGTTGTTTTCCTCTACCAAATATAAACTTACTGCTCTAAAATTCACCTAGCATATCTGAAAAAAAACCAATATTTTTTTCCTTAGAAGTAAATCTAAATGAAATCTAGAGCTCATACATTTAAGATTATTTTTGTGGGGGTTTTGGATCCTGTAATGTATAAGTCTTGCTTTTGTGAACTGAAAAATAGAGTAGTTGAGCTTTAATTTCTTTCAGTTTTTGTTGATTCAGCCATATTGGTGTTATTTATAGGCTACCAACACATTTTAACAGTTTGAAGTAATAAGAATTGGATCACTTATGCTTTTGAGTTTCTTACTACTGGCAGAAGAAAACTGTAGACTGATAAATTGTAAGCAGAAAATAGAAAGTTTGGCTTGTTCTTTCAGAAGTAAGTACACTGGACTTTTTGTTAATAGTAAGGGGGAAAGGCCTGAAACTTACATGCATCTTAAGTGGTTTTGTTGCAGGCAGGGAAGACATTAATTGTTCATATGCTGCTCTGTAAATACACTATTTTGTGACCTCTTCATAAGGGCCTTTAAGGACCCCTCAATTTATTTTGTCTCTAACAAAATGTTTGCAGAAGTTTTATTTTATAAAAATAACATAATGGCTTTTAAGGAAATGTGAAATAATTTACCCTTGATGTGCTGTATTGTTTTATCGATAAGACAATACTACATGGTAAAACACTAAAAATTAGAACTATTTAGTGCAGATAATAAATTGCTTAGGTCCAGTTCTTAGAACTAAAAGTAATACTAATTCATATTACCAATTTCAAATCAATCCATTAATATATTGTGCTAAACCATTTTGGTTTATTAAGCTTTTTTTGTGGAGTTGTATATAAAAAACAGGAGGAATTTTTTTTCCCCTCACCAGTATTCCTAGCAGCCTCTTTATATGTAGTGTTCACTATATATTCAGGTGGAAAAGCCTTTGAAAAAAGAGACATGTCAAATATCTTATTTTTTAGTTTAAACTGTATGAAATATTTAGAGTAATCTAGGTAATATTTCAGCCTATGTCAGAAACACATACCTGAAAATAATAGAGTTTCTTTGCCAAATATATTGCTCCATCAGTCTCAGAAATAGCCAAAGCAGAAGGAAGTCATTCAGATGTTTTTGAAACCTGTATAATTTATTCAGAATTGAAAAATTAAGGAAAAAGCATTAAAACATTTCTTGTGTTGTTAGCATCAAACAGCAGATTTTCGGGCCTCATGGGAAGTAAATGCAAGAACTGGGATGAAGCGGAAATGTGGTCTCTCATCCATCCTTCTGTGTAATCATTAAACTTACTTAGAGGAGAACATTTTTAACAATGTTTGCAGAACAATGTTGAATTCTCTCCCAGACTTAACTCTGGCAAACTGGGAGAAGTAAGGAGAGAAAATTTGAAGAACAAGAGAAGCTCAGTCTGGTTTTCATTTTCTCTACAGCTGTCATCTGGCTTTGAATTCTGCTGGAGAGCTACAGCTGGAGTCATTTTATTACTTTACCCAGCATCCTTTTGCTTGTGCGCACAGAAATGTTTTAGTAGTCTTGGAAAAAAAATTCAGAGTATCTCTTAGCAACCATAGGACAGTAATTATTATACCAGCAGCTGGGAGCAAACCAGATTTCCGTTGTGCATTAAAAACTGGCGTAGGTTACTTTACAGATGATACTGAATAACCTATGCCAGTACTGTACTTTGCAGGCTGTGGTTAAAGAATATTGAATGTGGGCGGTGTAATTGCTTTGGACAGTAGAAAAGGAGAATGTGTGCATCTGTGTTAGTGTGTGATACTCTGTATATTTGTTCTGTATATGTTCTTGTGGAAAACTTTATATGTTTGCTTCTTACTTAAATGCATTTTCAACACAGTACCGTTTTTGTTTCTAGGGCTTCCTACTTCAGATTGTCAGTGTTTCCATTATAAATGTGGGTTTTCAGATGTTTATGACCTTGTAATAAAACATCACATTGGAGCAGGAAGTTGTCCAAGGAAAAGGTTTTTGATACTAACAAGTGTGGTTTGACTGTATAAAAACTTCAGTTTAATTAAAAGCAGAGAGTTCAGCATGTTCATTTTGAATTTCTGTAATTCAGAATAGTGAATATTTATTGGCTAAAGGACTGACATGATTGCTTTTTATTTTAATACCGGAAGTTAGTCTGTGTCCACTTACCAGTAGGGTATAGGATGGTAAGCTGAGCATTGTGCTTTCAGAAATGCTGTCTGGCGAGTTCTTGCCTTACAAAGGTCACATGCTTTTCTCTGTCTGCTGCCACCCTGAAATTTGTCCTTGAAGTCAATTAGTTTGAATTGTGGTATCTGTCTTGGAATTTTCTAAAAGCATTCTTTGATAATTGCTGTGTATAGGGCATGAAGGTTTGCTTTAAGATTAAGGTTTGGGTTTCGTGCATCATCTGGCACTGCTAGTTAGTACAGTAAGAGGTGATCTGTGCCTGTGTCCTTCATTAGATGGAGCCCTCCTTGACTGCCAAGGGGAGCACTTGTGCGTGCCTGTGTGAGCATGTGCATGTGTCCTTCTTGCTCTATAGTGGAGATAGTTTGTTTTTAAAGAAGAAAGGTGTGAATCACCTGCAGGGACAGAAAATAATGCAGGCTGCTGCGAATCTCAGCCAGGGATAAAAAAAAGCTTTTGGGTAGTACGTGTTTTTTCCCTGGGAAGGAAGGAGTAGAAGTTTTTGCAGCTTGTTCCCTTCTTCCTAGACCACTCAAGTTTATAATAGCCAGGGAAAGGGGAAAGGGGATGCTTATCACTGTGGTTTCTGTAAAACGGCTTTTGGCTCTTAGCTTAAATGCTTGTAATAATTTTAAACACTGCTCAGACCAAAAATGGTTGTTCCTCATTGAATACAGCTCTTCTGTAGTTTGAGCCACTGTTTTGGAAGCTTTTTACATCATTGGTCAATGTCTCTGCAGGAGTATCTCCTGCTATGAAGATGTTTGCTATTGCACTAATATTTGATGCTTTTTGCTCTTCAAATAAATATACATATATGAAATCTAATTCTTTTTAGTCATTCCAATATTTCTTTTATACTCATTTTCCAACAATGTTTGATCAGAAAATTTAATTTTGACAATAACAGGGTCAATTACTTTGTGGTGGTGTCATGCTTAAGGATCTGCCAATAGTACTTTTTGGTGTTTTGCCTGTCTTCAAAATTTTTCAGGGGAACTTTTTTTTTTACCCTGAGTGAGCTTTTGTCTTTCTTGGGGTGTATGCTCTGTAGTATTAATTACACTGATCGTGAATTAATTACTAAATTTAATGTTTTCCCACATGGTGCTTCTGAAACAATATATGTAAATTTAGTGATGTGATGATTTTCTTACTCCTACAAAATCAGCTACAGACCAGCTGCTTCAAACTATCTAGGTCTCTTAGAACTTGATACATTAGGCTTTTATGTATGTGAGGTACTAATGTAATCCTAGAATAAGTTCCTTAAGTACTTTGATAAGTGAAAACTAACGATTCTGAGTCAATATTTAACCTGTGAAAACTTTAGGTTTGCCTCAGTATTTTTCTGTAGTATTCTTATTCTTTTCCTCTAAATGTTTTCTTGATACATACAAATCCTTATAATAAAGCTGAAACATTCTCATTGCTGAAAGCTGGATGATGCCAGAATTTTCTCGGTGCTATCCATGATGACAGCCAGTTAACTTTACAGCATCCCTCAATGCAAACAAAACATACAGTACATTTTTGGCAGCTCAATGGAATTTGTATCAAAATGCTGTGATGTATCCTAAGTATGTCCCAGTCAGTCAAGCTTAAAGAATGAGAACTGTTGATTTTTCAATTCATTTCAGAAACTGGATCATCTTACAAGCCAGTATTTTACCCAAACATACTTCCTCTTCCTTCTTTTGAATAGCACAGGTCCTGCAGCTATTTCTTCTCATGTTGCTTCATAGTCTCACTTTTGTATCAAATTGCCTGATACAACTTTATTGCAAAATGACAGTCATTCGTGTCTAATGCGCACTTGCTGCAATTAGATATTTTTATTGAGCCAGTATAGGTTAATTTTTTTTTCTTCCAGCTAATTTTGCTTTTAGTTTATTAAAACATCTGAATAGCTTTTGCCTTATTAAATAGTCTCAGATTTTTTTTCCTCCAATTGTGTTTTTTTAAATACTGTCAGCCGCATGGGTAGTTAGAGAAAACATCATCTCAGAGATAGATTAATCTCTGTTTCCTTAAAGAAATCTGACTTTGCAACTGTATTTCAAAGGCATGTATCTCTAGTGCCCAAGTTGTGTACTGTCTGCAGAGAAATTCTGTATTTTCAAAGGCTGACTCAAAATAAAGAAAATACTTGACTACTTCTAAATGCTTTTAAAAATGTGCATTTAAGAATACTGGTGTTAATAGATACCTCTAACACATTATATGGAATAACATTTATGTATGAACTTGTTGGGTTTGGTGTTGTTTTTATATAAATGCAAAAATCATTTCAAGGAAGTTCTTATGTGTTCTAGACTGCTCAAGAAAATACATCAGGTTCACTAATGAAAGATCACCTTTTTCAACATGACACTGTAGTAACCAGTGAAACTTACAACAGTGCAAATTTAAGGCCTTCAGCATTTGAGGATTTCAACACCAGGAGAGCCTGTTTTCCTAGCCAACCTAACCAGGTAAGAATAACAATAAAAGAAGCAGTCCTTACTTTGCTTGCTGTATTAATGTCTCAGTATGTAGTTTCTGACAAGAAATCGCTGCGTTCCAAGTCCATGTACTTTCCACTTGAAATTTTCAATATAAACTTTGCAGCTAAAATATTATTGCATTATTATGGCAGAGGTAAAGCTTTGTGAACGTATTTACCTGTCATTGTAGTGCACCAGACTGCATGAATAAAAATTTCTTTGAAGTCTGTTTTTGTATTGCAGATTTCAGTATCTGCAGCCTTAAAAAGCTGTTTAATTTTTTTCAGACAATGTTAATTGGACATTAGCTCAATCTTAGTTACATGTCTATTAATACTGTTTTGCTTAGAAATATTGAGAAGTATTCAGCCATTGGTACAGCTATATAGCACTATACATTTTTCTTTTTTTCTAAAGCTAAAAGAACTGATAATTTTTTTAGACTGTAGAAGTAGTCTAGGTAAGCTGGATTACAATTAATTTGATGGTCTTATATCTAGAACCAAGGACATGGGAAGGTTTTAGAATATGCTCAATAACAGATGTCAAAGCATGCGAGTTCAGAATGCAAGTTCAAAAGTAGTTCTGAAGACTTACCAAAAATAATTCCACTGCTTGTAATAAAGCTTTTTAGTACCTTCAGTTATTTTTGCAGAGAAAAATAGGATTGTACTTAAGTCTTATATCAGCTACTCTTAATCTGCTTTATTGGGCAAAAGAAGCAAGCAGTGCTATCTGGAGAACTAGGAAGCTTGAAATTATTAATTTTTTATCTTTAATCATTGATGTGCTCAAATTATCTCTTTGTGTATGTCACCTCATTTTTGTTTCTATTAAGGTACTTATTTTTCCTTCTTCCCATTTACTTGCAAAGAGAATTGTAAATATTTTTTAGAATAGAATGGATTGGTGATTAGGTTATTGCTGCTAAAATTTAATGGCTATAGTGCCCAGTGATATATGTTCTGTTAGTCTTCCTTGCATTGTAAAGAAAAGTGCATTAGCTTGAAATGCCTGTATACTTTAAAAGCATGTATAAAATTGACTACTGAGAAAGTAATAATTTAGATTGTGTTAAACAGATTAATCTCTCTGTCTGATAGAAATTAAATAGAAATTTTTTTCAAATGACAATGTTAGAATTCAGTTCTTGAAAAGTGAAGTTACAGGGGATTCCATGAAAATTTAAGTAGGTATTCCTTAAAATATTCTCCTGTTGTAGCACACCTGCAAGCAACAGGCACTCTCTGCTTTTTGCATAGTCTTTTGGTACACACATTTAGAACATAAACAGGTCACCAAAACTTCACATTCTGTATGTGCACAAACTGCACTGGCTCTACTAAACTCCATGTATGTGACCAGGTGGCACTGCAGATCTTAATCTAATTACTGGGTTTATTTCAATTTTGTGTGAATAAGTTTGAACACTCTTACTTAAGGGTGCTCATAAGTTGAATAGCTCAAGAAATTATGAATGACAATTCAGATTTTACCTGTAATATTTTGACTGCTAGTGAAAAATACTCAAGTCCTTCAGCTTTCCAGCTTCTGATACATGGATGTGTGTTAAACTTAGTACTTTGTGATGATGTACGCAGCTGCTGGTGTCTTCATACTGAGAAGTTGCAAGATGAGCAAAATCAGGTGTAATTCTTTGAGGAGAAGCAGCAAAGGCTACAGTACCAAGGAAGTGACTGTGCCTTGTTTAAAAGTGCAACCCTTCAAGTAAGGTGCGATACTTGTGGGTTCAGTTGCATCAACAAAAATTTTCTGGTTAATTTCTGGTTGGCTAATCATGTTCAGAATCAGATTCTCTGTGGAATTTCAGTTTTCTGTAACATTCTTCCTCCCTTCCTGCTTCAGCTTCACATAGATGACATTTGTACTGAGTTTTAGTTTTGGCTATTTAGAGGACTGAGTGCATTATTCTCATTAACTTTTGCTGCTGTTTGAACCTATGTGAATTTGGATTGTGGATTGTGAATTGTTCAAAAGTTTTCATGTACTTCATGCATTCACATAGGTCCCATTTAATACCCAATCAGTAAGCTCTTTCCAGCATTTCTTTAGTTTGCTTATTTTTCAGCATGTTCTGCTCAAAAAATATTTCATAATATCAGTGGCTTAAAGAATGTAGTGGTGCCTTATTTGTAACATGGCATTTAAGCATTTTTAGGTGTTGGACTCAAGACTTAAAAAAAATAAATGAGTTCTATGTATGTGGTGTGTTCTGCTCAAACTAAAAAGCCTTCAAAGGCTAAGGAGAGGTCAAATTCTACCATTGTTAGTATTTGTAGCGATCTTTAATGGCTGTTAGCTGTCTGGGCAATGGGAAATTGAGGGGTTTTGTATTGAGGTTTCAGGGGTTTTTTCTCCTAAACAATGGGTTTTATTTACTGTCTTAAGTGCATGCATAATATTCTATGTGGACAGCAGGGTAAGGATCCTTTATGTCTGTAACGTATGGAATTCTAATAACTTTTATGGGTTTTTTTCTTAAATAAATTTAGGCTGTAAAATGTTGAAATAAACCCATTAGCCATAGTTAGTTATTTTTGCTAAACAATAGATTCTTCCTCTTGTTTGAAAACAGAATAGGGCTGAGAAGCAGTCTGCTTTTATAAGCAAAGGGGAAGCCTAACTGCTTGTATAGGAGGCTGGGGAAGTATGGAAGAGAAGCAATGTTAGCTGAATAGGGTTTAACCTTTTTTCTCCCTGTATCCTTGAAACCTTGTGGAAGTTCAACTGTGTGGCTTGGAGCCAAGGAAAAAAAAAAATTGTTCTTGTTAGCGTACTCCAATTGAAAGTCCCAGGGCAAAGCATCTCTAATTACAGTTCTGTACTCATCACACAAGGATTGTTGAGCAGGGAAGTGATAGTTAGAGCAGGCTACAGATATTCTTACATAATCAGAAGATAGCATATTTTAAGAAGCTCTTCCTTCCTCTTTTCCAGCTGCCTTCCCTTTTCCCTTCTCTGTCTCCTACCCCAAAATCAGGACATGCAGACTTCAGCACAGTAGGAGTATAGATGCATGCAAAGTGCCATAGAAGTGTTTTAACCTAAAGCATCATCTTCAGTAGTTTCACACACTGCAACAGATTAGGAACATGCAGTTCAGTTGTTGTACTTGACTATGGAATGGTGACACATTAATTCTCATTAATTTGAGTATTAATAAGATAAACCCTCTCAAAGCAACAATACTGATGTCAAAGATTATTACCAAGTAATTAATGATTCTGGAAGAATTTGTAAGACTAATAGGTTAGAGTGGGGAGGGCTGTTTTGTCTTTTCTGAGAAATGGTTTACAGGCTGTGCACTAGACAGAGAAAAAGGCAGAATTTGACTTAAAGCCCACTCATCATCTGGTTCTGATTATAATAGCCCTACAGTGCAGGAAAATAATTGTCTGCCTGTAAGGTAGAAATACTGAGGCATACTGAGACCCTTGCATTTTTGCTGTACTGCCTGCTATTTTCAGGAGCTACTTTTATACACGTGCTAAATTTTTATCCTGTAATTATTTGCACCTTTTCTTGCAAGTCACTTGTAATGTGATTTCAGTAACATTTAGTGGCAAATGCACTCTCTTACACTTAGATATCTAAGGCCTGCAATATTTCAGTTTGGATGATTCTCTGAATTTTGTCATCTTTGTCAACTTTTTCATGTGCCCACTGCCTTTCATTGTAAGGCAGAATAAACAAGAACTCTCACCTTATTTCTCTGATGGTTTTGTGTGTATTTAGCACATTCCTTATTACTTGCCTTTTGAAGTAAAAGGTCTTAAATTATGATCAGTTCATTACAAACTGATAATTTAAGAAGTACTTGAGTCTTTGCCTGCTGGTGTCCTAAACTTATCAATGTAAGTACTGTATATTATCGAAGGAGAGACACATTCAGAAGAGGCTGTTATTGATCGATCGTCATACTGAATGTTCTTCATACTAAAAAATCATTATCTAGAACACAGCCTTGATAATTAGTTACCAGTATTCAGTACTCTTGTTATGAATTGGAGAGAGTTTGAAAACTTAGAGCAGGAATTAAGGAAAGCATCTCCTACATAACACCATAGTGAATGTAACAGGGAGTTAGTCCTAAAGCAGCAGATCATCACATGAAATCAGCACATAAGGCATAATTAGTTTGTGGAACACTTTAAGATGTTGACACTCTAATTTTGAGCATAATTCACAGAGCAGCATCAAGTTTTATGAGGATACCAAAACACCCAAAGCTGTTACGAGGCACTAAAAAGTCAGGAAAGAATACTGAAGCTCATAGACCTAATACCCTGCAGAGGACTCATTATTGTGGGGATGTTTGTAAATTTTAGTAATGAGAAAATAATCTGAATTTTTTTATCCTCAGGAAGCAAAAGTCTTGTGTTTTTTTAGTTTTCTAAACTAAGTTTTACATTGTAGGTGGACATGAATTTGGGACCTCACCATAGTAAACTTCTCTTACTTTGCCTTGCTTTTCAGGTCCCACTGAAGTCAATCAGACACGTTAGTTTTCAGGACGAAGATGAAATTGTCAGAATAAACCCTCGTGACATTTTGATACGTCGTTATGCAGACTACAGGCATCCTGACATGTGGAAGAATGACCTGGAGAGGGATGATGCGGACTCAAATATACCATTTTCTAAATCAGACAGTAAAAAATCTGACTATTTATACCCATGTGGAGATGGAACTAAGTTGAATTCCCTAAAAGACTCAAAGAGTTCTGTGGTATTTAAAACTCAGCCTTCCTCATCAAAATTTAAAAACTCAAAAAGAAGGAAAGAGGATGGTGAGCGTTCCCGCTGTATATACTGCCAGGAAAGGTTTAATCATGAAGATAATGGCAGAGGAAAATGTCAAGATGCGCCAGATCCTATTAAAAGATGTATCTACCAAGTTAGTTGCATGCTTTGCGCAGAGAGCATGCTGTATCACTGCATGTCAGACTCTGAAGGAGATTTCTCTGATCCTTGCTCGTGTGACACTAGTGATGACAAGTTCTGCTTACGCTGGTTAGCACTGGTGGCACTCTCGTTCATTGCTCCATGTATGTGCTGCTACCTCCCCTTGAGAGCATGCCATCACTGTGGTGAGGTGTGTGGGTGCTGTGGAGGAAAGCATAAAGCTGCGGGATGAATCAGTCTTGTGCCAAACAGAGCTGAAAAATCTTTGTTTCCAGGAAGCATCTAACTTGGATTTGTGGAAGCTTTTTGGCAAGCTGAAGGGAATCTTCTTTCACATAAGAGATGCTTGATGTGGAGGAAGCAACGAGACTTGTCAGACCTTGGCATTTTACAAGTGCTAGCCACGCCTAACTATTTCCTTTGAGTGCGTGGCATTTGTTGCAAGTTGTGAAGGAGATTTTGTGAAGGAAAGCCTGTTCTTATTATTGGCTATAAAATGAGCATATAAACTATGATTATACTAAAAGGGATTAACTTTTGCCACTTTGTACATTCATGGTTTAGGTGAGGGGGCTCTTTTAAAAGGATTAAAACTTATCTGAGGGGAACTTTTAACTAAAGTGCACTAGTGACAGTTGATTTAAGATTAAGAAAAGTTAATACTCAGCAAATGAGAAATGAAACTGATTTTAAGTGCAACTAAATCACTTATTAATAGTTTTTTGGAAGCAACTTTATGTATAAATAACAAATGTTTATATTTAACTAAATGTGTAAGGTACGAATTATTACTTGTTAAACTTTCCTTCCCTCCGATATAGTAGGTATGGACCATATCTACTGTCACATTCCATGGTAGTATTTTAAATAGTTAATTTAGTTGCATTTTTATTCCAGATGGACAAATTGATATTTTCAGTCCTGGTTCCCTTCAGCTACAGTTTGTGTTGAGTTGTATCCATGCATTCTGATAATCTAAAAACCTTTAAAATATTAATTATTCTAGTCTTGAGTGACCAATATTTTTTTTGTTAAGCACAGATGTAATTGTCTAAAATGTTCTTGTTAGAACATAACATTTATTTTTATATATAAATGACTTTGATTTCAACATAATAGCAAAAAGGACGTTGTTTCTGTTGTTCAACCAGCAAGTTGTTTTCTTTTGGGGTGTCCTCCAAAAATACTTTCTTGCATATTCAAATGTTCATTAAGCAAAAGGTACATTAAGGCAGTTGTAACAAATTGTCACCAGTGTTCTTGTTTATCCTTCTGTTAAACTAGGATCCTGTTCAGCTGTTTATCAAGTACTATGATTAAAACAAAAGATTAATAACAAAAGTGAAATTGTTTTCATTATTTTGAACCACAACTTTTTCTAATTTGAATGGGCAAGAACAAAAGTACTGTGTGTTTTGTTCAAAAAGAACAACAAAAGACTTAGCTTGAGAAATAAATTACAGCCCAGGCAAAACTGAGTGAACTTCTTAATTGGGGAAATTTGAAGGCAGGGCTGGGGAGGGAGGCTGGAGAGTGTGTGTGTATGTATGTGTATGAGTGCTGGTATATTGTGTATGGTATTTCTTATGGCTTTGTACTTAGTAAGTCTGACTTTCAGGTAAGAATTAATCAATTAACCCACAGAGAGTTTTTAAAAGCATTACATGTTGTGCTGCGTTATGAAATAAGAATCATTTACTTCTTATTAAAAACATGTAAAACACTAAAAAATAGTCATAATTCATTAGCAAAGGTGCCTGTTTGACATCTTGGCTGGAGTGGGACAAATTGTCTTTAGTATACCCTTGTTCTTAAGCACAGAACCAAATAATTTCATTTTAAAAATGCATTACATTTCTCACTTACATGCATTTTTTCAATATATTTTGTGTAATTTTTTTTCTGCATGTATCTGGCCCCTTAATTTTCCTTTGTAGTCCAGAAGTAAAATCAGCAAATGTATATAACTATCTGTCTGTAAAATACTTTTTAAAAGAAAACATTTATATTTATATTACAGCTTGACTTGACCACCTTGTGTACATAGATCATCTCAAAGTATTATTTCACATTGAAAAAGATGACAAATATCTTGATAACTATAGAAGTTATGGAAGAGCTTCTAGTTTTGTATTAAGAGTTGATTGGATGGCTGAAGTCCAAGAATATGACACGGTAGCAGCAGTCTTGGGTTTTTACTGTTTATGTATTTGAAAGCTGCTACTCTGGTTGATTTTCATGCTTCACACATTTTCAGCTAAACTTGTTTGCCTAGAATAGACTGTTAACTTTAAAAACAACTTTCATTAAAAAATGGTGATGTTTTTCTAGTGAATGAGAGGAAATTAATATTTGTAAGTTCTAAGTTCCTAATTCAAGTTGGAGAGGTATGAACAACCTAAGAAAAGAACTTGCTGGCTGTATAAGAAAATGCTATATAATCATACTGTATATATACTTCAGAAAGAAATTAGTTTTAGCAATTTCCTCTGAGCACTATACAACACAGTGAAACTCCTGGTCCTGTACTGTATTTTATATGACACATATACTTTAATATTTTTACTAAATGTGTGCATTAATATTTTCACCTTGCATTTAACCACTTTGCTGCTAAAATGTTTTCACCTTTTGCTTTTCTCTTTGAAGACTTGTATAATCTAAAAACGGTTACTGAATGGGCCCATGCTTGCTTGTTCCTGTTGTGCAGCGTCAGCCAGCTTGCCTGGTTTGAGAGACCAAACAAATGCAAAGATCCGAGGTGGCATAAGGATTGGTTTTAGTAGCATGCACATGTACTTTTTCTCTGGTGCTAGGGATCTTACCCACTGTTACATTTAGGAGATGAGCAGTGGCAGGTAGATGTACAGTAAACCCATTCCAGAACAGCTTGTTGCATCCATACATCTCCTGGTTTTGGCGGCACATAACATTCATTCCGTCTCGTCTGAAATACTTGATTGAGCATTTGGAAATAGAGAAATTTCTTCCCTGATCCGTAATCCTTGCCCTTAACATCCGAGCTGTAGTTTGTCAGGCATGTAGTAGCAGAGCTTTGTGTTGCTTGGAGGGGACCCGAGCCTTTGGAAACCGTCACTGAATATTAAGTCCCTCGCTCGTTGAAAGCCTCGGCTACCGTGAAAATTGTTTCCCCTTGAAAGTGGGGAAGTTAAGGGAGCGCGGCGCTCGGGCACCATCTACCGGGGGAAAGCTCGGCGGCCTTCAGGCACCGCTCTTGATGTCATCGCAGCTAACGGGCTATCCGTGCATGGCTTAAGGTACACGATTAGGTTATGCTTCAGCCATGAATTTACAGAATACTCATCTGCAATCTGACTGGGATGCTTTAGCTCACCATGCCTCTTAAGTTTCATTATTAATACTGAAGTTAAAATCCTTTAACCATATATTTTGTTACGTTTAAATTTGTTGTGATGGCGTGTTACAGGAGCATAAGAACCAGGAATGAAATGAAAATTCTTTTGATTGTGTCACTGGGCTTCTAAGAAAGGGGGTTTATTATTATTTTATTTATTTCCCCTCTTGAAGTTCTTCCCACATCAAAGTGATGGAGTTCTGATGCTCATGCAGAGGGAATTTGGCCTTTTGTGATACAAATCAAGTTGTGAGTATGCACAGGTAGGTGGGTTCGTGCTCTCACACATGAAATTCAGTAGCTGTGAAGGATACACCTACAGCTGTGTGCATGGTTAAAGCAATATCTAATGATAATCTACAATTATTATGGTAACTGTTTAGTAAACAGCATGACATCATAAAACTCTTCGAGAGAAAAAGTTTTAGAAGAGATGTTTCAGTCTTAACCAATGCAGTTTCCTCTAGAGAAGCAAATGTATTTTGAAGAATGCCTTACTTGTGCATGCTGGAATATAACATTCCCATTTTTGATCAGTTCTCATCGGAATGATATGTTTGTGTATACCTGGAGGGTAACGTTGAACACTTATGTAAATAATGCCCAGGTTTAAATTAGACTTTAAATCTTTTCCAAGCTTATGGCACAATGTGCAGCCAGAACAGCTATACATTCATATTAGTAAAATGAAGATCAGGAACGCTGGCTGGCAAAAAGACCAAGAACTTCAAAAAGATGCCTTATAGTACTATTAGTCCAGCAACTGGGTAGATAAAACTTGTTTACTTTGGTGCATTTACAAATATAAAGAGGGGTTTAGGGGGATGTTGGATTTTCATTTTGTTTTCTTTTTTCTTCTGAAAGTTCCCCTTAATTACAAAAATTGTGGTTAAAGAAATCAAAGCATTTGGTGAAAAAGCAGCCTTCATATTTAAAGCTGTGGTATAAGCTGTACATGGTTTTCCTTCTTTTGTTTGGTGCCATTTGCTTTTCACCCTAATGACCTCAAAGTGCCTCATGTGTATATTGTTTCCATTAAACCTCAACTGCTATTTGTGTCTACTAAATGATGTATAATTTAATTAACTCATCCCATAGGTGTTTGCATAAAGAATATAAATATAGCTTGTTACTTTGAGTATATAATGTAAATATGTCTTTAAGTTTGTAACTGGTTTGTTACATCATATCCTTCTAAGTTGCCGAAGTAGATAACACCATAAAAACCGTTTCAATGTTTTTCCTGTAATTACCTGATTAAAACTATCTTGAAATGAAAAAAATATGTTTTTCCATTCTGTGTTGGTGTTGCTCAGAACAGTGTGCATGAAATGAATTGTTGCAGCTCAAGAACAGAATAAAAAGAAGTAAATACTGGTATTACCTTCAAACTCCATCATCTTTGATTGTAGGAACCATTTTTAAGAGTTGCTATAATGTTTTAAAGAAAAATGGGCTTATACCAGTTTGCTTTGTATGCATAGCAGTACTTGTCATTGACGTCATGCTGAGGAGGTCAAGATTCCTTTATATAAAACATATATATCTGAATTCCCACTTGACCCCACCACAAAAATGCGTATCTCTGAATTCTAAGCTTTGTGTAAGTTACAGAATAAGATATACGCCAGGAAAGGAAGGAAAACTAATCAGTCCATGAAGAAAAATGAACAAGCAGAAATCTGTGAGACCATAATTTGAAAGTTCAGTGGTCAGGGTTTAGGATAGATTATTTCAAATTGAATTGTATTTGCCTCTAGGTTTTACAAGTGCTTTCTTATTGGTTACAGCCAATAAAGTAATTCTCCCTGTTCATTTGATCAGTTGCTAACTTGAGGAATTTTTATTGTGAGGTGTAAATTTTACATGGACTATTAAGTGTAGATACTTGAGCTTTTAATTGATGATGTAAAAATGCATCTCTACCAGAGAAATGAAACAGACAAATGAATTGAATGACGAATAAGGTGAAGAGCTAGTAGAGAAAACTATAGAACTGTGTGAAAAACAAGTGTGAGAAAGCAGTCCAGCATTAAATATGGTTTCATATGATTTAGAAACCTAGTGTTACACCTCACACAAATCTACCGTAGCGTAATGATTAATGCACATCTTCTGGCTTTGAACAAGAAAAAAGGATAGGTAAGGGGTTCTTGTTCTTTTATTTTTCTTGTTGACTTCTTTTTCTTGCTTTTTTTTATCTTTTCTGTCTTGATTTGGTTTCATTTGGGGGGTTTGTGGCGGTGGTGGATTTTGTGGGGGTTTTTGTTTCTTATTCTTTTTTTTTTTCCTTGTTCTTTTTTTCTTTACAGCTGAGTCAAACTTAATTGCTGGAGTTCACAGAGCTGGTGGCAAGTTTCTAAAGACAATTCATAAAAATATCCAAGTCATTTACCAGTCAATACTCAGACTTTTGTATCACTGTTTCCTGAACCTTTTGGCTACTGTCATGGATCACTATGGGATCCTGTGCCAGAACAGAAAGGCTTCAATCTGTAGGATTGTATATCACTTCCATAATTTGAGAACACTGAGCTGTAATTTAACAGTTTGGAAACAGACGTAATAAGTTAAATGAATGACAATAAAAAATAATCCACATTTTATACCTCTGATTTGAGATTAGACAGTGGGTATACACACACAATGGGATCTGACTTAACTGTGCTTTGAGTAATGTGTCCTGTGATGTTGTAGTGTGTTTTTATACTTTGTAATACTCTGAAGTAGTGTGGTTTTTGTATCCCTGTAGTTTTCCCAAATAGTTTACCCCAGACTCTACCACATTTCCCTTTACCTATGTAATTCTTCTTCCTTGATGAGATCATCCCCAAATCCCACCCTGGCCCTCTGTCAATCACTCAGCATCCCATCCCTTCCATCTAGAAGCTTCGGTTCAAGACGTCGAGTGATAAGCCAGAGGCCAGGGGTCAGCCCCCGAGACTTGTTTTATACGCTGTCCTACATGTCTGTCCCCCAGTACCCATCCCTTAGGGTCATCTATTGGTTGGTAAAATGTTACCTACTTTTGGTTTCCACCTCCCTTTAAATGTAACCTTGGCACGTCTCCCGGGGTTCTCGGCTGGAGGCCCTGAGGTGCAGGAGCTCCCCAGACCTCCTCAATAAAACCTTGGATTTATCCCTGCCAAGAGTCGGCCCCTTTCTTCCACTTTCTTCCACAGAGTCTCTCCTGCTGCAAAGGTGCCTGGCCCAGCTGCCCTCGGCACCCTCGGGGCACAGAGAGTGTCTGCCCGCAGTCGGGGTCGCTTCCCCGCTGTCTGCAATTCGGGGCTACCCAGGGGTTCCCGAGAGACTCCCAGGGGGACAGAGACACTGTGAGTCACTAATAATACGTGGTTTTACCTAGAAGGAAAAGGAAATAAAGAGGTAAGTCAGTTCTTCAAGAAGCTTGTATCTCTAGATATCCATGCCCTGACTTGAGGGGGTTTGGAATATTTGAGAATATAATGTCTTTGACAGAATAAGCTTCTCAGATTAATTGTGATTTCAGCTAAGTGGTGGTTTGGCAGAGTCCAGGCACATCTCAGTACCCACCAAATTAAATACAATGTTTTAGCAACATGCAATTCTCTATGTCAGTTCGAGGTAATGCACAGGAACAATTATTTCATGTTTGGCATTTGCTGCTTTTTTATTTTTTAAACCACCAACAAAAACCTCTTCTGCATTCTGATTTGAAGTAATATAAATCAAGGTAAGTAAGCTGACCAAATAATAACTGGTTGAAAGAGACACCCTTCTAAATGTAGACCTAGTACTTATCAATCAAATCTGTTTCTGTGGTCAGTGCTAAAAGTAGCTATAAGAAAGCCTGTTTAATTGATTAAACTTACTGTTGCATGTAAAACTGGCTTTGAGTTAGGGGCTAATCTTCCTTACTCCAATATTGCAACCTGCCAAACCATTCCTGTATGAGCTCTCTCCTTCCAGTACTACATTTGTAGCATACAAATCTATTTACACCTGATGCCTCCTAGCTCTCTGTGTAACTTGCCATTTTGTACCCCATGTAAACAGCAAGTGGTATAGTGAACTACTTCTCTCAAACTGAAAATATGAAAATATTGTTTCTGAAGTAGAAAAGGGTTGTGCAAACGTACTGCTGCTGTCAGCAGTTATCAGTGCCCTTTGCTGGAGCTGGCTGTCTCTTTGTACCTGACAATGTGCTTTGGTGCTTCTCTGTTGTTGCATATATTGCCTGTGAGCAAAGTGTTACAGTAACTTGTTCTTTCCTGTCTTTTCTCCAGAACTTGTTCCCTTTTTCTTTCTGTGTGTTCTGAAGTCGTCTTCAGCTTTCTCTGCCAGCATATAGAGTTTTTACAGTCTGTGTGTGCATCTGATGATGTTAGCTGCTAATTACTAAATGCCCATTATAAAAAGTATTTAAAAGTTGTATTGCAAGCCTCAAAAGAGTTTGAAATACTGCATCAGTCTCGAATATAGTAATGCTGAGAAGTTGTCTCCATTAGGTGGGCATTCAGCCACAGACTGACCAATCCAAAGAACTGTTTTCCAAGTCTGATATGGTTTTACCTAAGTTTTCTTTTGTCTCTTACCTATTTGCATTTAACTGTTTATAAGATGGGCAATGGGCTGGATTGTGCAAAACATTGGGAGACTCTTTCCAAGGGGAGCAGGAAAACTAAAACACTGAAGCTCTAAACAACCGGTGGTTTGCTCTCTTGTCCTAAAAATCACATTGGTAATAGAGTTAAATAATTTTAACAGTTGTTGGAACTATGTTGAAACCAACAAGGTGGAACAAATTAGTTTGGGAAGGTTGTCACTGTTGGCCTTCAAGAATACAAGAGACACTTGAGTCACCAGCTGTGCAGGATCCACTGTTCTTGTTTTCCATGACTCTACAGCTAAGTGTTAAAAATGCTGCTTATGAAGGAGAGAACTCTTTCTTTCAGGGCTACTTCTCTCACAAGAATGGTGAATGACTCTTCCCGCTTCCTTGGGCTTAGTGGTCTGTTAGTTCTTGGAAGCCTGGAAATTGGTGGAGACATGAGAAGTGAGAATGCTGATCCCTGCAAGGCAAAGAGGTACACTGTGGGACAGAGGTTAAATCACCTCTGTCGAAGCAGGGGATTAGAGAGGGGGAGAAGAGGAAGAGAAGCATCATCTGGGTCCTACTCACAAAATTAATCTCTTCAGGATGTGTTCACAAGTAATGCAGCATTCACAGGAAATTTCAAACATTCTGAATACAGCTATGCAGTTTCTGACTTCCCCAGCACCTTTGAGCCTTTTTGTGTACCTGAATTAATAAGTCAAGTCTGATAGAGTCAAGGTCCTGGCTCTTCCCTAACAGGGAGTGTTTTAGAAATCTGCCAAGTCTTAGTCCAGAACACTCCTCTGTACATGGTGCATGTCTGGGATTTGCACAGATGAATAGCTAATTGACTGGAATTGAAGGTTGTTTGCTGTCCAGACATTTCAATTAACAACGCTGTTCTAAAATAGTGGTGCTATCCAGACTTCTGATTAACTCTAGGTTGTGGCAGACTTGCACAGATTTCTATGAGTTAACTACATTAGTAAACTTATATTTCTAAAGTCATAGTTCTGAAGGCTTTGGTGCATTTGGAGCTGGTTGATCAAAGAAGTGACAAGTCTCCATCCTCTGAGACATTCAGAATTCACCAGGGCAGGTCCCTGAGTAATCTGCTCAAGCTGACCCTGCTTTGGGCATTTGATGTTGGGCTAGGTGATCTCCAGAATTCACTTACCGCATCAGCAATACTGTGGTTTTTCAAGAAAATTATGAATTTTGAAGAAGCAAGATAGTTTCAGAATAAGTGGTGTGATTCTGTGCCTGCTAAACCTGATCTCTAATTTTGAGGCAAATCCTACTGTTAATGCTTGAATATTTCAAGTTAAGATCAAAGAATTGTCATTTTAGTCGTGTCATCATTATAACTCAATGTTTTTCACTGTCAGAATTATTAAAATATGAATATATTTCATGAACAAAGGCTTTTCAATATAAGTAATAGGTATTAGCATGGTATTGAGGTGAGGGGGAAAGCTAAGTGTTAGTAAGCTTAAAAATATTCACAGGTGTTTGCATAAGTACTGAACAGCTGCTTCATATGCTCTTTTGGCACAAAAATGTTTTCACAGAGTTGCTAACTTCAAGATAGTTTAGTTGAAAAAAAAAAAAATTCAGTACCTCCAAACCTTTTCCAGATTACCAATCTATCTTAAAAGCACCTCTAAAACCTCTCTGGAATCTGGGGCCTGAACCAAGCCAGGTGAAAATGCCTGTGCACAGTATATTTGGAAGGCACACACATCTGCTCAGGCTGAAGCATCAGCAGCAGGGTGAGACTGGATGTGGGTGAGTACAGGCAGAGCTGGCAGCTAGTCAGTAAATCTGGGACCCTGTTTCTTCTACAAAATTTAAACTGTTCTTAGTAGCCAGAGCCAGAGGATGGGTGGGGACTTGAGAAGACTGAGTCATTCCCCTTCATGCCACTACTAAAAAATCAAAGTAATGTTACTGCACAGAAATATTCATCCCATTTTTAGTCAGACATTTTTCTCAAGTGGTTACTAGAATAGATTTTAACTATCTAATTGCCAGTTCACATTTCTTAGTCCCATTTCTCTCTTATGAAGTTAGAAAAATGAACTATTCTAAAAACTTTGGCCCTTTTTTGTGTTTCTGGAAAATTCACAAGTACCTGAACTGCATCATGTGCTTGTTGGGTGTCTTGTTGCCAATGGATTCCTGCTAGTTTACCTCCAGCCAGCAGTGAGGTGGTAAGTCTGGCTCATCAGCTTACTCAATAACATGCTGATTGTGACTCAAGTCTTTCCTGCACTATCCTTGATGACTTCATGCTCATTTTAGCTTTTCTCTCCATTAATCTACCAGTGTCTCCAAAAATGCTCAATTATTGCCTAAGGTTTCTCTTCCCTTTAGACCAGTCACATCTTTGCTTTCCCCTCAGTCCTCATTTGTTCAGCCTGATAGCTCTGAACTGGCTCACATTCAGTGGTGGCAGTTCTCACTACTTGACAGTATTTTCCTCCAATGTTTATTAATTGTAAATATAATTTCTCGCTAAATGCTGCTGTGAGGCTTTGTGGTAGTGTAAGGAAAGAAGAAGGATTTTGCCCCAAGATCAAATGAAAAATCCCCTACTCCTCCCATAAGGTGGGAAGTAAGCTAAGGGAGGGTGGGAGTGATTATGTTGGTTGTGCTTTTCCATGCTATCACTCTCAGCTTGCAGTAATATACCTCTGGCACCCGAGTTAGGAGTGCAAGGCACTGGAGCTGTTAGACTCACTTTGACTTCACACCCTGAATGTGTGGCCCAGATGTATCTACTGAAACTCCTTCGCTGCAGCAGTTATCTCCATTCCCTCTGAATTTCTTTAACATAAACATTTACATTTAGAGGGAAAAGTAGAGTGAGAACATTAGCAGAGCTCTATTGTAACAGTTTGTTAGGACAGTTCCAGTTATTATTGGAATAATTTAGAAAATGCTCAACCAGTTGACTTCTAGATGACACAGAATAGTTTCTTCCAAGCTAACCTTTACAATGTGTTTTGCCCAGTGCAGATATTCCCAATTGGCTACATATCTGCTGAAGAATGAGACAGAAGTTACCTTTAACCATAACCCTGGGGATAGGCTTCAGTTACATCTTGAGTTCAAAGCTGCCTGCACTGGGAAACATCTTATTTCAAGTCCTTGCTCCCTTGATTTGTATATTTTTTTCACTCTTTTCCTAAGGGCTTACACTTGGGAATCTACTTTTAATCTCCTGAGGAAGACATAGCAGCCTTCCCCTTCATAAAGCAGGCAATCCTAAGGGTATACAGTGGAGTCTTTTTGTAGACCTGGACAGACCACCTGGGCTTGCTCCTTGATTGATAACCCATCACTAACTCAGTGATGGGTTGTGTGACTGTTGTTTACCCACAAATGACCTTTAAAAGATGTAGGCTTCTTTATCAGGTTATTGGCTGAAGAACTGTCCAAAGTGATACTGATTTGTAAATGGACAAACTAGGTCCGGCTATGTGTGTGGACCTCTTCTGGGATTGTTTGCCTTCTAAAAATTTTGGGTAGGTGAAAAAATCTCACCTTGTGTAATGAATGATTGTACTGTAGAAAAGATCTTCAAGCGTGCCCAGTTTAAAACTGTGTGTGTGGCAACTGGACGTAAGAACATTTAAATGGAACTGCTCCCACGTGTTGCAAAGGTCATTTAGGAAAGGCTGACATCATTAATGACTCATGTCTGCAAAAACACAGCAATTGACATACTATCACAACATCACTTGAGATGAAAGTCTTGGCTGTCAGAGCACACTGCCAGGACTCGGTGGAACTTTGACATCTGTGATGCAGCCCAAGAGGAATTTCAGGTTACATATTTACATGGATGATTGGATGGCACCTCATCAGCTGCGGTCACCTTGCAGTGATCTTTTCTTCCCTATTTCCACTACATGGTGCTGTAAATGCTTAACTATATCTCTGAAGATGAATTCTGCTTGCAGTACTCTCACCAGCTACTGACATCCTTGGATACTTGCTTCCTAAACTTCAAACAACTTCTGAAATGTGGCTGGTAGCAACACGCTAATAGAATTTTCAGTGAGTTCTTTTCTTCCTTTTTTGGACACCAAGTAACTTGTCAATAACACATCTACATTGACAGTTTTAAAGAAGATCTTGAAAGATTGTCAGTTCACTCTTAGCTTGATTTCTTAAAAAAGTGGAGAAAGGTAGTAAAGAGGTAGGTATCAACAGGTGCTGCTTAGTGTCAGTAGGCACAGACTAGCTATGTCATTTATAGATATAGATGGATATGGCTATGTTATGCAGAGTTATTCAAAAGCCTGCCATGTCATCATGTCGATCAGCACAATACCTGAAACCTTACCTTTGTCTTTTGATACTGACTGTTAAATCACAGCTGACAGTAATTTGTGATGTCAAACCAGGACTGAAGCAAAGTTCTTTCCCTAATGTGTTTTTTTTTCCATAGTATCCTCCAAGTCAATTATATGCTTGAATATTGGAACTTACAGTGATCATAGATCTCAGGAATTCAGAATATAAAATTGCTTAAAATCTTTAAAATTGCTTAAAATCTTAACTGGGCTCATATACAACGTGGTGAATGCCAAGGATTGCTGAGTGCACAGTCTTGGTTTCATCCAAGTACTCGTGCTTGCTGAAGACTTTTATGTCCATCCAGTACATATGTCAGTGAGCAAGCAGCAGTTAATCAGTCAGCTAGATAGCATGTAAACAATGTCTTACAGTGGTTTATTGACAGTCCTCTTCAGGTGAAATAGCTCCAGATGAGTTATTGATGGCTGATGGTACGTGTAATCTGCATAAGTCCATTTCAATGTTTTCAAACCATTACCTGACCAGAATGAGAAAGCTGAGCTGTGGTTTACCTTAGCAGCTTGGTATTCAGCCTTGCTCAACCCCTGCATTAGTTCTGCTCATCTGTTTAACTCAAACACAGTCATTTCAGTTCTTCTACCAATATAAATATTGCATGCAGCACTCTACAGGGGCATGGCATGAAAAGTTTCTTTTCAGCTGAGCAGAGCTTAGTGAACCACAGCATGTCCCGAGGAATGGCAAATACACCCAGCCTGATGTTGAAGCAAATTGTGGTATCTTAAGCAAAATCTCCATAGCCAGGTAAACAAACTGTGGTGTCTCAAGCAAAATCTCCACAGCCAGGAGATTTTTCTTTTCTCCCACCAGCAAATACATCCTAGAAAAGTGTTTTGGGTTGTTTTGTGGTTTATTCTCTCTTATTCTCAGTCACTTCTTTGCTTACATACATTGTTCCCTGAGCAGCAAGTTTAGGCTTTTATGCTGCTTGCTGCCCATAGCTTTAGAAGAGCATCAGCTTTGGGAACATCTGTAGAAGTGCCTCATCTCTATGCACGCTGCTCTAGAGTTCTTTTGACAGTGTCATGGACAGCTCTTTAGGAGATCTGTTATAAGCCTGAATCTTCAACAGCAAACATCAGGCAAGAACATGATCAGTATCACTTGTAGTCTTACATGGTCCTGCGCCATGACTTGAAGCCTCCTGATGCTTTTTGTTAATCTGGCAGTGGCAGAGTTTCACCTCATCTCATCAGCATTCACCTCAATGATGAAATTGCAAATCTTGTGCTGAGATGTACAAACCATGACAGTTTTCTTCCAATCATCCCCTAGGAACAAACAGAAAAAAAGTGCCTAAAAAGCTACTCCTAAAAAATGTTTCAGGAAAGGAGCGTATGACAAGGTTTCCATCTATAATACCACACATAATATCTTTAGTTGTCAGGTTAGAGGGCAATATACCTTCAGCTTGAGGTCCCAGCAGGGGAAATTGATCTATTCCTTTTGAAATGCTGAAATGTGATTAGCTGGGCTTCCTGATCTTATATTCTTCTACTTTTTCTTCTTACACCATCTTTTCTCAGTTCTTATCTCAGAACTTCCACTGTGACTCACCATGTAGTATTTTCATTATTTCATTACATAAATAAGCACTACCTGCACAGCTTCAAATGCTGCAATGCTAATCTAGCTTTCTACCATTCCCCTTATGCATCCTGACAGGCCAGGTGGGAAACCCTTACCTGTTTCCTATGCCACCAAACATCCCAAACACCTAATCTTTAGAAGTTAATCTTAATCTTTAGAAGTTGGATTACAACCAGGAGAACAGCCCTGTAAATGTGCGACCCTCCTGTGCATTGGGTTCCAACTACTTTGTTGTGCTCTGGTTTTAGCTCACTTTTAGACTGTGGTTGTCCAAATTCCACTTTCCCACTTTGTTTGGTCCAGTACATCTATTCCAGCTGGGAATAGGCCTCTGAGTTTGTCACTGCTCAGTGAATGAACCACATTGGTAATGTTTTTGTAAATTGCATGGAGAAACCCTGTTGTGCTTTTCCTCCCTTACCCCCTCTGCTGTAAGAACCTTGCATAAATTTTAGTGTCACTTAGTCCCACATGAATAAGACTCTTTCAGTGCCAGGGAAAAAAAGTCATTGAAATGCTAGTTAAAAAAAAAAAAAAATTAATATCCCTTAAATCTAGTGGAAGCTAGTATATATTCATTTTTAAACTAGATCAGCCCTTTAGCTAGTAGAACTTATTATTTAGGTGCTGTTATCATGCCTCACATTTTGAGTAAAGCAAAACTGCATGGATTACAATGGAATTATTTATGGAATGAGGAATGTCAACAGAGAAACACACTGAATATTTCAAAAATTGCTTTAACCCATAAGTGGTTAACATTAACATTTGTTTAGTGCCAATGAAGTTAAATTTATGTGGCACGTAATTTAGGAAATTGAGTAGGCAGAGAGCTGGTAGATGCTTTTTTAGTTAAAAAAAAAAAATGTTCATTTTCCGTTAAACGCTCACACATTTGTCATAGCAACCTTGAAGGTGGCCATAATGCTAAGCAAAATAAACAGTCCTAGCATAATGTTCACTGCAATAACATGTCTCATGAGCTAGTTCAGTACTCCTTTTTATTACCTTATTTTCATTGCTCATTCACTGTGTTGGAGTTCTGTTTTGTGGTTTAATCATTATTACATCATTTTCCTTTCTTAATTTAAAGGTGCTGCCCTTTTCCTGTCATTCCATGACACCTCTTTACTACATGCACGTATCCCTCTTTATTTCATTTTTTATTTCTTAACAGTGAGTTCTTTACTCTATTAGTTCTCAATAAAGACTAATAGTTGGGTATGTTTTTTTACAAATCTAATTAGACTCCTAATTGTCATTAGGAGAAAAAATACAACAAGAAGGGAAACAGGAAAAGGGCAATAGAGTTAAAAGAGTATGACAATACAAAATGCATAGAAATGTTCTTCAAAGTCTATCATAGTGACATCTGTGCGTTACAAAAAGTTCTAATGTTTATAGCTAATTTTCATCAAATTTCATGAATCGTGGACCCAATATTTTGCACAAATTCTGAGTTTAAAGTAGAAAAGCTGTTCTCTATTCCAGTAGTCTTTTTTCCTCCTCTTCCTTTTGGAGATGAAGATAGGTAGGTAAAATTGAGCAGAACAACATAATAGAGATTTGCAGCAGATGGAATATTTCTATTCTTTGTGTCTTTCCTGTCATTCCTAATATACACAGGAAAATCCCCACTGACTTTCCCTGGGGATGGCCAACTGCCAGGTCAGGACTGAGCAGGGACAAGGATTCAGGGCTGGCACCTGGTTTTAGCATTTTACCCTTTAACAGCTGACATATTGAAATAACTAAACTGTTCATTCTTAAGCAACATATTTGTACTACATAAACAGAAAAAAAAAATACTGTATTACCCTTTTCCCTTGGTAGAACATGCTAGTTCATGATTCAGGTGAATATTTTTATCTGGTAATCATCCTCATCTGAAACCTGAAATTTAGTTTATCTCAGATAACTCAGGTAGATAAAGAATACTCACTTTTTAAAATCCTTCTGAGATTCCCATTTACTCAATTCTAAGTTAATTCATGAAAAATAAGTAGGGGTTTTTTTCTGGTTTTGTTTTTTTTTTTTTTTTTAAGTCTCATATTGTCCATCCTCTGATATTCTGTTTAGGTCTGTGTATAAAGGCATGAAGAAATGGTCTTTGAGACATCTAAAGTACCTCTTAATGATATTTAGCCATAGTGCCATTTTCATGGAAAGACTATCTAAAAATGATGCAGAATTCTCCAGGATTAATGAAGAGCAGAAGGGAACAACAGGATGATCAGAAATCAAATTTGTGGATGCATTATGGATATTTGCTTTATAAAATCCCAAAGAAAATGTCACAAATTCTTCTCCCAAACCAAAATGACAATCCAAAGAAAATGTACTTATTCCCAGGAGCTTTTCCCAGGTGCTGATGCTTCAGCAAGGTTCCTTTCACTTAACTGTCTGCACTGAAATTTGATATTATAATTATTGCAACAGTTGTGTGGTTTTTCTCTTTCCTCACTAATCCCCCTCTCTCAGTGCAATGCTCAGGTACCAGAATAAAAGGGAGGAAATGCCATTAGGCAAAGCTTGTTTCCAAAGGTCCATCTGTGCAAGTAAGATCTGCTTGCAGGAGTGTAGATTGGGTCAATTTTGGATAAAGCATGAAAAATTATTTATGGAATTAGATTTAATTGATTATATAAGCCCTAACCTTTTCAGCAATGGTATTCTGAAGAAAATAAGAGATTAACTAAGAACTGATGGAGTAATGCTGTTTGTATTTGTTTTATGATGTTAATTAGGTTTACATGATTGTCTGCCATTTACCTCAGACCACAGGATTAACTAATGCCTTCCTATTGACTCCCTCATCAGAATTATTATAATTGCTTTTTCCATGCAGTATTATTACATACAACATTTACTTTAATTTCCCCCAAATATTGAATAAAAAGTGTATTCATTATATAATGCATTTACTCTTAGAGTCATGAAGTCATGAACTCATTTTAAGGACTGAGAAAAAGAAGCAAATACAAAATTATTATGGGCAAGACATGCTGTCTGCCTCAGCAGTCAGTTTAATGTCTGTCATGGGGAAATGTATTTTCAAGGCCAATTGTGGCACAAGTATTTTTAACTTGCCCTTGCTTACTCTGGTTTAAATCTGGAATAACTCACTAAAGTTAGAGAGTAGAAGCCTGGATGAATTCCACAGTGAGAAATGAATTTGGCTGCTAGCAAGTAAAACTAAAGCTGTTAATCTTCCTTTTGATTCTCAAATTGGTCATTTCTATATAAATGTTTACTACAGTTGTAGAATCTAGGAAGAAACTTACTTAACATTTTGGTTTGAAAATGTATTTTTTCCAGCTGAAATCTATATTTCAAGAAAGTGCCTTATTCTGTCAAGTGCCTTAACCTGCCCCCCTTTCTGTACAGCTGTACTGCCTCTCCACTTCTCACTGTTACCAAGTGGTTTCCTTTACAATACTTCCAGGAGGTGCTCCCTTTTCATGGACAGCCAACTACGTCTCATAGGGATTGTGAGCTAAATTCAGAGCAAGGGCTTTTTTCCTCAGATGTTTCTGTAGGCACTTACAGACACATTCAGTTGCCTTATCTACTCCACACTAAAAAGCACCTGAGTGCTTTTTAGATAAGGCACTCAGTGCCTAGTACTTCATCTGTGAATTTATATTATGTATTGTCTGGACATACAGGTGCAATCATATCAAACAGCAAGTTGCTGGGCAGCCCCAGGGATCTGCCAGGATTCACAAAACAGAGGTTCCTCATAATTTATCCATGATCCTTGATTTACTAACTAAAGTTCTCCAGTAACGAGGCATGTGAATTAGTCCCAATAGTTCAGCCTGTCTGAGTAACCCCTTGGGCTTCGAGTGCCAGGCTTGGACCCCAGCAGTGCTGGAGTCAGTGCTCCTAAGTGATGGTCATTGTTACATCCATCAGGCTCTCTGAAAAATTTCTATAGAACAAATATGTGTCCAAAAGGCACATTTCCAAGGCATGCAGCTAGGTAGGGGCAGACTTAATTCTAGAAATTTATCAGTGAAACCAATTTATTCATAATTGACAATCTTCAAGAAGAAGGCTTGCCTGAGAAAGCCTCAGCCTGCAGCCTGGTGGGATAGGGAAGGGATGTGGTGGGGGCTATGGAGCAGGGAGAGCAGGCAGGGTAGGGCAACACATGATGGGCTGATGGGGCTTGGCAGACAGGTGTAGGGGCATGACCTGAGGGGTGTGACCAAAGGCTGCACAGTGCAGGTTCAGATTTGGACCTCCCACAATACAGAAAATGCAGAAATAGTGAGTTAGAATATGCAGCATCCATCACTTAGTGATTAAGAAACACAATTTGACTGTTACTTAGAACAACAGCCACCCTTGGACCCTTGCCTGTCCCTTGGTATTTCCCAATGGATAACTAAGCTATCTCTTGCTCAGATCAATCAGTTTTATGAGCTTTACCCTTCCACGTCTAAGACTTTTCCTGCTTTACGAAAGATAGGCTGGGTTTTCGCACCACGGCATTGCAGCTGGTAGCATGCAAAACCCAGGGGAAGACTTGGGCCCCTCCATAAACTTGTCTTCAAGAAAACTGATAGAGCTGAAAACTGGCCTAGAAACTGCTCCAGCATGTTATCCTGACTCCTCCGTTCTGTCCACCATATTCTTCCTCTTGAAATGCACCAGTGTCTTGGTGGAATCACCAACGAAACCAACTCCTTCCATCTAAAATACTTTTTCACCATCTTTATGTTTTAATAAAGAGCAAGGAGCACCAGCCCTATGTTAGAAAGCAGTGGTGCAAGGATCCCTGGGTGCCTACAAGGTGTACTCAAATTGTCTTAAAGGAGCTTTTCCATTGTCCCAACTGGGCCATTGTCAACTTAGGAAACAGCATACCTTAGACTTTGGTCATGTCTCAGCACTTCTTACTCCTATTTATGCCTGGAAGTCTTCTGGGTAGGTTGTTATCTAAATGGGTGCCTATATTGCAAAAAAAAAAAAAAAAAAAAAAAAAAAAAAAAAAAAGGATGAGCAAAAGCTCCTACAAAAGAAGTCCTAAATAGTACCAGTATGTTAGAGGTGTCCCCTAATGTTCAGAACAAATAAGGAGAATTATAATTTGGGAAGGTCAGCATCAAGAGCTAACATAAAATACATTGAAAGTAAATTATTGATAAAATGGGGTTTTAAAAGACTATTAAGGAATATCATTCCCAGATAAGTACCTAAATGGATCTAAATTCAAGATGTAGCTCTGTGTATGGGCCTTACAATGAAATTCAGTTAAGCTGTGAAGCATAATTTTTTTTTACTTCCTACGTGATATTTTGCTGCAGAAGCCAGATCTACTGAAACAAGCCTCTCTGTGAACACAACTGAACTCAAAGATGAGTTAGAAAATAAGGGGCAAAACATCTATTCTCAAGTAAATGTAAGTAGAATTGTGAATAGCTTGAATTTAATATATAGGTTTTTTCCCCAGAACTTCTTTCCACTGCGCCAAGGGAAGGCTACATAACAATCACCATCTATGAAACCATTCTATGCATATACATTGTGTGTGTAGACAGTGTACAGAGCACCATCTACTGACATACAAAGAGCTGTAATACTCTTCCTTCCTAAATTATCTTCATTGCAGCTCATAACTATTTTGAGGTTTTAGCATTGCTACACCCCACAACCTGTCTTTGACTTAGATATGTCTTCCAACTCTAATTCACACTGTAAAATGCAAAAGGATTATGAGGCAAATGAAAATATGTTGGGAAGTAATCAGGCTAAGAACTTTCTCTTTTTGTGTCGCCAGCCAGCACACCCTGAATATGATGATTTCTTGAATAATCCTTTCATGTATATTGTAATAAAAATGTGAATTAAAAAAAAATAAACCTTCTATTGGCAGAGAGTAACAAGTGCATTTGCAGAGGCCATAATCTTTCTTTCATTTTCTCAGTCTATGTAATTTACATCAAATCCTAGCTTGGATTAATTCATCTTTCATTACAGTAGTTTTAATTTTGCTTGCTCACAGAAAGAAAACCCAGAATGTAATATATTACATGTATCACTTTATCTGCCTCTCCTGTTAAAATGAGTTTAAAGGTTTTAGTAGACTGAGAGCTGTTGATTGGGTACCTCTGTCCTCACTTCCCTCAACAAGAGGAAGCAGTTTATTTTGCAGTTTTTATTCTTCTGGCATCACCCCAGTGAAGTTGAATTTCCAGACTGCTTGTAGCGATTTCATTGCTGTCACCCCCCAGACATGGGGGGCTGTGCCTGAAGTGGCTCAGATGGCTGTAGTTTGCTGATGTGAGATACTGCAGCTATGTGAGAGCAGCAGAGTGCTCTGGGGCATCAGAGGTGTTTCTATCAGAGGGTATTCCCCCCCCCCTGCCCCCCATTTTTATAGAACTGAAATGCAATTTCACAGAAAGAAGGTATGAATGACATAGAAATAGAAAGGAAGTGCAGTCTTCCTTATTTCTCTGTTCTGCAGTAGAATTATTTTTTTCATATCAAATAAAACAATAAAGGGAGCAAAAAACCCAGATATTTTTCCCTATCTGTGTTGTTCAGCCATTACTGACTTGGTGTATGAATTACCAATGCAAATATGAGAGGGAGAGGAGTCTTTAGAGAGTAGCTGGAGGATTTGTGGAAGTGGTCACGAACACACAATGACAGTGTCTTGCTTTCACCCACATTACTCCCTCTTCTCAGTTACAGAGCCCCCAGCTTTCTGAGGAGCAGCCATATGGTTAGGAGAGGGGAACTGATGCTGCTCGGACAGGATTTGGGACTGGTTTTTCTTCTGTGCTCTCAGAGAACTCCTTAAGGACAAGCTGGGCTTAGGTGGCCGCACGATTTCACCGTTATTTCCTAAGTGATTTTTGCAAGATCCTTTTCAAAGGCTTGCACAATTCTACTTTCCATAGTTTATAATCTTATCTTCTGGTTTCTGTCTTGATACTCATGTGAAGGTAAGCTGTTTGCAAAAATCTGTCATTCAACGGAGATAGTCCTTCCCAGCAAAGCTAATGTTTTAAATTATTATACTAATATTAAGAGTATACACACAAATCCTACCAGATTCTTGCTGCAAGAATTGATAAATTTCTGAGCTTCCTGAGCATCCTGAGCATTCCCCAAAGGCATTTAAAAATTAAAAAATCGTTTGTGGACGACCCTTCTGATTTCATCTCACCAACAGTATGTTGCGAGCATCTTAGACTCATGCAATGCAGGCATTTAGGAAAAGGGAGAGAAGACTATTCTTGAAGAGTTTCAATGGTGCAAACAATTACTGTCATTACATGTTACCAGTAAGCTCAGAAAAAAGTTAGAACCATCCTAATAGCATCAGCCATGATATAATCATGTGAAATTGGACCCCCAGGAAGGAAAGCATAAGCTACAAATATACTGGAAGTCAGATGAAGAATTCAGCGCTGTCAGAATGGAATGGGTCTAAACATTTTTTCTGATGGGGAAAAATAGCCATTCAGAAGATGATTGTTGCTATTTATGAACATCAGGTTGCTAAGTGACATCGTGTGATGTTCACCACTTCATCGGCCACCCACAGTTCTCAAGGAATAGCAACAGAGGAGGTGAAAGGGGTGAAAGAAAACCAAAAGACTGAGTTACTATTAAAAAAGAGAAAAAAAGGCCTACAGTTCAAGGGCAAGGAGAATAAGCTTTCCAAAAATACCTTATTTCTTTTGCTGGGAGAATCCAATAGAATTATGCTAAGTAAGAACTTTTCACAGAAGCTGTACCTAGGTGAATCATTTGAAAAAGAGAGACTAAGAACCAAAACCTCCCCCAACCTGAAATATAAGTTACGGACCTGCTTTTATACATACATATGTAAATGTATGGATGTGTGCACATGAGAGTTTGTATTGAATTTTTCCATGAGAGGAAGACTCCATTTGTTGAAGGCCACATCATACTTTTTTTATTTGCTTCTAATGATGTCAGATTTCAATATTTTGGGCTAAAATGCTCCACACTCCTTTAATTTACTATTTTTTTTATTATTTCAGCTATCTCACTTCTACTGCCTCACATAGATTAGATTATTTAAGCACCATTTCTCTGAACCTTTGTCACTTCCTGTGGTTTGCAGTCTCTTGAAATTTATGAGGGGAACCAGGACAAGGTTGAGATTGAGATGGAGAGGAGAAAAAGTCTGGATCAAACACCCCACAAAAGCATGGGTGAGAAACTGATGAGCATGGATGTAGAAATAGAAAAGACGGAGAAGAAAGAACAAACTGCACAATTCATTTCTTTCTGTTGTCTGGTAAGAAAAACTGATGGCATAGATTGGTGGTCAGCATCGAAATCCTCTTCTCTTCCTGTTTGGGATACTTGTATCACTCGGGACTTGAGAAGCATGTTGCATAACACAAGCATGTGTTATGCCTTTCATGCTAGTGTATCTTTTTAGCTGGTAATAGTCATGTTTTTAATCCTACTTTTTTATTTAACCACCTCTCCCATTATGACTCCTTGTTGACGGCTTTTTGACTGCTTTACTCTGGACCATAAACATTCATTTTAACTTTACTGATGCTTTGCTTTAACCTTCGATACTAATATATAAAATGATTGAAAAATATAGATACACCCTAAATGTCTTGTTGGAGAGAGGGAAAAGCAAGACTTTAATTCCATGAACACACTTCTTTGTTGACATTTTCATTTGTGCTGCTGAAAAAGAAAAACCCAGCAAAAAGGCTCATATGCCCTCAGTTCATTTTCCCATGCTAACAGAGTAGCTTTTTTTCGCTGTGGCAAACACACCTTCCAGACAGGGAGTTGCTTTCGGACTTTAGTGGTTCACTCCCTTCCTGTTTGAGACCAATTATGTCTCATTTGCAATACCATTAGTCAAGGAAGTGGCTATCCTGAGGTCACTTCTCAGCCCACCCTTCCTAAATGGCACTGGTATGCCTTTCTTCCAAGCCACCGGGACGGGAGGCTGGGCCCTCTGTGTGGTGCAGGCTCCTCCAAACGTACAAGCAATGTCAATCTTTCAGGACTGGCCACAACTAGTGTGAGCTGAAATGCTCCAAACTAATTTGAAAGCTGTGGTTTGAAAAATGATGCTGGCTATTTATTAAAACAACAAGCATGATCAGACCAAGCCAATTCACTGGTTTAACAGATGGAAGCTTGTTAAAAATCTTTATTCCAATATGTTAAGAATCCAGCTTTGCTATAAATTGTGAAGTATGACTTGTGAGTCAAGCCCCAGTGGAATGGATGCCTCATACTCTGAAAGTCTCAGCCTTATGTTTAAGACCCAACATTTGCCACTTTATGTTTCAATTCAGGGATTTTTTTAGAAGTAAATTATTCCTATAATTTCATAATATTCAATGTTTCCTGTCTTTTATTTTAACTAGGATAGATAGTCTGATACTTTACATTTTATCAATCAAGGACAGTATGATGATGATTATTATTTCTTCTATTTATTAAATTCTGGTCTACCATCTTTACTACTCACATAACACTGTGCTTTTACACCTGAAGGACCAAGTTTTAAGTGATTTCCCAAGGATACACTGTGTACATGACTAGCAGAGAAATAATTTTGTCTTACTATATGCAGTTCTTCCGTTCCCTAGTCTCTCAGCAGGGGGTTAAGAGGGGAAAAGACCCACAGAAAATTCACTTAACTGTGGGAAATCCATGGAAAAATAGAAACAGGTAGTGATAAAAGAGAGTTAAGAGCTGATAGAGGGAGCTGTTGCAAATTTACATCCTCAGTTTCCCTATGGATGCAGCACAGTGTCTGTGCTGCCCTTGTTCACAGGCTTTCCTGGACAACCCTGCAGCCTTAAGGTGTTACTAACACTGGCTGCCAGGACTCGGTAACAGGTTTCTGATCTCAGGGAATCCCTCTCAGGTAACTCACACTCCTGATCAATCACATACCTTCTTTGCCATTTAAATATTCAGCATTTTCTCATTAAATTTGTATTTGCTATAACTATCATAAGACCTTTCTCTGTTGTACTTAAATGAAAACAGAGTAAGTGGCAATCAGGCACCTATGACGACATCATACATGAGTATAAACACTTAAAATAAAATGCTTGTGTACATTTATGAGCAAATCAACTTTCAACCAGAAAACCTAAAAGCAGGAACACTTTGTGCTTGAGTTTCATTCCCATAACTCTAGCTTTGAGCTGAGATTAATGAAGTTACCTTTCAGTGAAACAAGTGAAAGAGACAAGAATGGCTGTAATACATGAAGCCGCTCCCAGTGAAGCCCCACCATTTAACTTCTAAGAAATAATGTCAGTGTAAATCATGATGTGATGAATGCTTCACTGAAATGATTCATGCCATATGGTCTGAAGAGCAAAATGGGCACAGTTTATTTTTAAAAGAATAAGAAATAAGAACTTGGAATATTCATTGCTTTGTCCTGCCAGGCTGAACATTTGCTGCAGCAGGGGCCAGACTTACTGCAGGTCTGTCTTTTTTTGCTCACTTAATATGTTGCACTAGTTTGTGGCTTCAATCTCATTCATAATGGAATAATGCCTACAAAATTATGAACAGCACTCTGCAGCCTCTTCCGCAAACAAATTTTCACTGGGCACCTAAGGGCTACATCATCTCACTTTCCCTTAAAAAAAAACAAAAAAACAACAACAGAAATTTCAGATGTAATTAGTCCTTACATTATAATTACTATCTTGGTAGCAAGAAGACAATTAAACTGAGTCCCCTGACAGAGGTGAAAGGTGCTGGCAATTCCACGTGTCACTCAGCTTTCCCTTTTGTAAAGCTGCTTATGTTCAGTGCCTTTCTTTCTGTGTTGTTGTGTATTAATATATTCTGTGGGAGACTCCACTTAAGCAAAAAGGTTAAAAATCTAGGTTCCTTAATATTCATAATGCTTCTCTTGTAATACACCACTAGGAAAAAAGTGAAACAAATTATTCATATTTATTTAGTGATGCTGAAAGATGCAAGCACATCTCACTGAAATATTTAGGCCCCACATCTACTACCTCAAAGGTAAATGGCAGAACTCAGCAACTTCAGCGATGTGCAATTAAGTGTATAACCTTACAAAGCTAGACTGCCTTATTCATTTTATTCCAGCTCAAGGAGAGTGAAAAGACACCATCTTCTTAGACAAGCACTGTAAAAAGAGTACTAGTGGGTATGTTGCAATCACTGTGCAAGGTGTCAATAGCTGCTTGGTTCAGCCCTCTCCCACCCCTGTGCAGAGAGATGTGCCATAAGAAAGTCACTTGAGAGCAGTCCGTTTTCAAGGAACTGAACTTTGTATTCTGCAGAATTTATTACTGCGCACAGTTTCTTGAAAGAATTAATTCTGGACTGAAAACTTTGATGTCACTGCTTCAGGTGGCTTGATTTGGTCTGGAAGATGTTAGAAGGGTGATTTCTAAATCAAATATTTATGGTGGGATGTCAAGTTCCATTTTAGCAAGATAGCCAGTAAATGGATGGGCAGGATGCTTGTAGCTAGTGGAAATCTGTTCAGGTTCGGTGACATGGGTATCACATCATTCACATTCATTGCAAATACTTCATCTGCAAGACTGATGTAATTGAAATATATAGATCAATGTCAACTTGCAGTCTGATTCCATGATGATGTAATGAGGTTCATACTGCCTGGGGTGGCTACTCCTAAATCATCCTTAAAGATAAGAACAAGCCTGTGGAAGGATTAAAAGCAATTTAACATTAGCTTTTAAACAAGCAAGCTACACTTGTTTAAATGACAGCAAGTCTGAGGAACAGAACCCATTTTTTTTAAATAGGATAAAAGAATGATTAGCACCTTTTTACAGATGAAAGCTGAACAGACTTATTCTGGATTAAGTAAAACTGATGAAAAAATATCTGTGTAAAGAAACTATTTCATGGTAACAAGTAAACCTGTTATTGATGTATCTTAAACTTAATATAAGCTTCTTCTACCAACCTAAGTACACACAGAGTGCAGAGTGCTGTATTTTCTCAATCATTTTTCAGCTGTGCACATACAGTTCAACATTGCACGTAGGCGAGCTTGGATTAGAGGAAAGCATTTATCATGTAGTACATTCAACTCCTTCTCCACTCCTATGATCCCCTCTAGTGGTCAATTAATTGTCTGCTAAATGTTTCTTAGTACTACAAATTACTTGCTCCTCTCCTGCATTAAAACGGTGTCTGGCTCCAGTATGTTTGAATTCAAGAGACCTCATTTTTTATTCCTATGCTGCATATGAGAAAGACAAAGCAATGAATCTTTGAAATGTGCAGCTGCTGCATCTGTGGGCAGCTTTATTTTCCCTTCTAGGAGCAGACAGATTGTGCCCACCATGTAGAACCCAAAGCCATCTCTGTTGGCAGTGCAGACCAGGAGGTGATGGCCCTGCTAAAGCAGTAAGCAGAACCCTCCCACCCCATTCTTGCCACTAGGCTGTCTGAGAATGCCCATTGCAAGCCTGGCAGCGGGAACGCTTCTCAAGCAGTTTTGAACAGCGTAACAATTTGTGACTTGTCATAGTCATGCAAGTAAATTGAGGTTTACCTACCTCAATGGAAAACTGAGTCATGTATTCTGGTTTTTAGCGAGATTACAGGCAACTTGTAATTTAGAGATTTCATACAGAGTGGCAGACCCTTCCCCAAAATTCCCATTTTCACCTTGCTGTACAGACAGACACAGCTGCCATTTTGTATCAGTTCAAGCTGATTCAAGTCAGTGCTGATCCAATGCTATCTTCATTTTCTAATCTTGGCTGTGCATCTCTATTTTTTCCTTGTGCTAGCACCAAGAGGTACCTGACTGCTGAGGGAGATGGCTAACTGGCAGTGAAAAAGAAATTCTGACAAAAACTGAAAAGGTCTAGGGCACTGGTGACCTAGCTAAAGTCACATAGGCCTTCTGTTGGAAAGTAATGGCTGTGGAGTGCCAAGACCTCTCCTTGTGGTACCCTCACTTGCATGCTTGTGGTTTGGTGTTTATGTTTGTATATTGCAAAGGGCATGGGGCAAAGGCAAAGTCCACGCCCATGGGCACAAAACCATCTATGTGTGTTTTAGCCAGCCTACTCATGATTCTTTTTCCCTTCCCCAGAGATGGGAAACTCAGGAATGGACATGGAGAAAGCTGTGGACTGCATGAATGGTAACAGCATGAGAGGAGCATAAGTATACAACCGCAACCAAAATCTTATCTCAGTTGTGGGTGTCAAGAGACAGTTTGGGAAACTCAGACTTGTTCTCCTTCATACACAGAACATCTCTACTAAACAGAAAAGTTATGATAAAGTTATGATTTTTCAAGAACACCCTGTGGAATTAAAACAGTGACTGATACACCTGCTTGGCTATCTCATATATATATATGTATAAGCAATGCAATCAAAAGACAGTGGGAGAAATTACTAATTTAGGTGTCTTCCTGTAACATAAATTAGCGAAATACTTTTATTAGGAATATTTACAGCAAGACCCACTGCTGCCATCTACTTGTATCACACAGTATCTCTTAAATCACCAGGTTTCTTTTCAGTTTTGATAATGTTAGGCTAGTTTCACTTCCAGTTGTTCCCAGTTCTTTGTCTCAGCCTGCATTATTAACTGACATGAAAACAGTTTTGGAGAACAACTGTACAGTGATGAGTCACTCTGGGTGGCATAGAGATACAGCTTTAAAAAAGAACGGAAAAGAGAATTGGCTATTTCTGTCCAGTTCTGCATATCTTGTTTTCTCATTCTACCAACTGGATGTTAATGTTTAAAAAGGAGCAAGAGTTCATGTTCTGAATCTCTGCTCTCAGATGCACGCTTCTTCATTTAGAGAAATTATGTTAGCCCATCTGAAACAAAAGCTAATCAAAGATCTGTTACGTGGTACAAGCCAGTTGAGAGCTGTGAAAGAGATTGCTGAGGTACTGGCACTGATGTACACATATGGTCAACATAAGTGTGTCAGCCTTCAGGATGCTCTTCCTTCCCCTGACTGCCATAAACAATGTTCCTAATTTCTAGATTTCTGTCTGTGCATGTGGGAGGATGTCATAGCTGTCCTGATTCCCGCTTTTTAAAGCTTAGCACTCAATAAAGCCACGTCTTCTGTTAAACAGAAATAATTCAAAATAGTTGCTTCAAAAATTGTAGAGATTTCACGCATTAAGAAAATCTATGTTGTAATTACTTCCATCTGGTTGTATGCCTTTCTGGTCTTCATCTTAGATTTAGCCACTGGATTTTCTGAAGGTCCATATAAGAAAACACTGGTTTAAAAAGTTGAAAAGGGCTGCTGTGGTTTTACACCAGCTGGCAACCAAGCAACATGCAACCATTCACTTGCTCCCTCCTTCTCTTCCTCTGGGGAAAAATAAAAAAAATGGAAAGACACGTAGGTTAAAAAGTAAAGAGCAAAGGCTAGAAAACTTGTGGGTTGAGGTAAAAGACAGTTTAATACATAAATCAGAAGTTGAGTGCAAGCAAAGCAAAACAGGAATTAAGTCACTGCTTCCCATGAGCCCACTGGGAGTGTTCAGCCATCCCCAGGACATGAGTTACTTGGGAACACAAATGCCATCATCTCCAACTCCAAACAGCCCTCCTTATTCCCTTTACCCTCAGCTTTATGTACTGATCATGATGCCACATGGCCTGGAATATCCCTGTGGTAGTTGGGGTCAGCTGTCCTGGCTGTGCCCCTTCCCAGCACCACCAGTCCCTTCACGGGTGGGGTACTATGAGAGTATGAGAAGCAGAAAAAGCCTGGGCTCTGTACAAGCACTGCTCAGCAGTAACAAAAACATCTCTATACTATCAACTACCTGAAACACAGTCCCATACCAGTCACAGTGGAGACAGTTCATCCACCTCAGCCAAAATCAGCAGAGCAGGGCTGAGGCACCACCCCACAGTGGAAAATCTGCATGTGCCCGGGAGATACGGCCTGCACCATCTCAGGCAGAATTTCTCCGTTTGAGAGGTCACAGAAATAACGCAGCAGTCCATGCCTCAAGGCCGGCGTTTCTGAACCATGTCCCAGAGGGGGCTCGGGGTAGGGCCGGCAGAGCTGGCTGCCCTGGCATGAGCCATGGAGCCCCAAAAGGTGGCTGCGGTCATTCCCGACCCTGTATTTCTGCGGGCGGCCGTACCCCCTGGGGCGGGGTAGGCGACTGCAGGGGTAGCGGTTTGGGGCCGAACCCGGAGCACAGCCGCAGGGCCAGGAGGAGATGAACCCCCCGGGGAAGGGTGAGGGAGCCCGGCCGCTCCCCAGCACGGGCGGAAAGGCAGAGCCGGACTGTATGGAAGGGTCATCCCCAGACATGAGGCGGGGGCTCGCCCCGAGCCGCTCAGCGGCCCCTCGGAGCGGGGGTGGCCGCCGAGGGAGGGGCGGGGGCAGCCCGGGGCCGTCCCCCGGCCGGGGCTGCCGTGCGGCGGCAGCGGAACGCGGCGGCGGGCGCGGGTTGCGGAGGGCCGGTTTGAGGAGGGCACCGCACGGCGCGGCGCCGGCATGAGGGAGCTGCTGCCGGGCCCGGGGATGGAGAGCGACATCTTGGACGCGCTGGAGGCCTTGGGGTAACCGGGGAGCAGCGGCGGCTCCCCTTGCGAGGGGCCGCGGGCAGCCTGGCTGGGCGCGGAGCGGGCCGCCGCAGCGCGGGCGAGAGGCCGCGACGGGGAGCGCGGCACCGGCAGAGGAACGGGCCCCGCGCTGCGGCTGCGGCGGGACCGGGCCTCGGCCGGGAGCGGGGTCACGGCGTGGGCGGTGGGCTCGCCCTGGCTGTAGTGCGGGGAGCGCAGAGGAGCCCGGGCGCTCCTGGGGTGCAGCGGCCGTGGAGGGGCACTGGGGCGGCCGCTGGAGGCTGGCGGGGCAGCACCTCGGTCTTTGGTGCCTGCCCACCTCCCGCGATGTGCTTCGGATGGTGCGGGACAAAAACTGTGCGAAATTTAGTTTTCAGTTTTGTTATTACCAGTACTCGAGGGCAGTCAGTTGTTACTGTTAGGAGGAAATTTGACCAAACACCTGAGTTAATGCTTGGATTCTTGTCTGTCAGGCGTGTTCTGAGAGGACAAAGTGTTTTCACATGCACATGTGAAAGTGCCTGTCTCATATTTTCTGACAAACTATTTTGTGTATAAATGACCAATAACTTTTTGTTGTGTTTAAAAAAGAGAAGTCTGAATTACTCCTTGACGAAAGTAGTGTAGAAAGATCAATTCCTTTAAGTGTAGTTACTAACCAGTTTACAATAAAATAATTTGAAAATATGTATATGTTGTGTTACTCTTACTTCTTATTACTAATGTTTATCTGTCTGTGCAGGTACACGGGTGCCCTGTTGGAGGAGGAGGCCCTGAAAAAAGCAGCAGAAAATGGATTGTCTTCACCGGAATTTTTTGAGCTTTGCATTTGGTTAGGTTCCCAGATAAAGTCACTTTGTAATATGGAAGAAAGCATCACTGCAACAGATGGTATATCAATGTTAATTTAGTATTTGTTCAGTGGATTTAGACCCATACTGTTCATCTAATAGTGAAATTATGGTGTTGAAGTTTACAAGAAAGCTGAAAGGTAGCCAAACTCAGGCTGATATTTGTATATATGTAGCTCTTAGATTAAGATCTGTTCTGAAGACTGTTTCAAAAGGAAAAAAGAAGGTGATTTGGGGTGGTTTTAAATATACATAAATTTGAAGAGTACATTCATGGCTGTAATCATATTTTGATGGCATAACTTGCAGTGCCGGGTGTTTTCCAGCTGTTGGTCCAGCACAGTGCTCCAGTCAGCATCCTGTGTGGATATGAGAAGTGCTTCTTAGCACTGCCTGGTTGTTTCTTCTGAGAGCTGAAGCTTGAATGAGATTTTATATTACTTATGTTTTCACCAAAAAAGTAGTGGAACTAAAACTAATCACTAAAAATAATGGGTTCATGACTCCTGTCACTTCTTCATCAGAAAATTAGTTACACTGACATGCTACTTAGAGGCATAAACTGTTCACTTCCTACTGGTGGTCATTTGTGTTCATGTCTTCACAGACTGCTGTAGCATTACCTCATTCAAAGCACGAGTACAATATACTATTAGAAGGCATATCGTCTTGTATGTAGGACTTTTTAAAGAAAAATGTTACTGGTGTAGTAGGTGGTTAGTCTTTGGGCTGTTGAAATCTGCAACAGAGGTGTACATTAAAAAATTAGATTGCAGTTTGATGTTCCTCTAACAAGCCATTAATTGTGCATTTATTTCCATAGGTGTGAAAGATATAGAGAGCTTCCAGCTTGAAATTAGTGGCTTTCTGAGAGAAATGGCTTGTCCGTATTCATCACTGGTGTCTGGAGACATCAAAGACAGATTAAGAGAGAAAGAAGATTGTCTTAAACTCCTTTGTGAGTAATAATCATTTTTCCCATTTATAACACAGTATTTAATGTGCATGCTTTATCATAACTGAACAATTTACAATGAAGAGTTCTCTATGGGTTTTTAAGTTGATGTGTACAGTCATTACATGCTAGCTCAGCATGCATCAACTCACTTGTGCAAAGTGAAAAATAGAGCAGCATACAAAGCTGTTTAACAGAAACTAAAACTTCTTTTAAAAGCATGGTGCAACCTACTGAGGCCTCCTGATCCCTCTCTTGATTCACTTGTTCCATCTCACCTAAACTGAGACCTTGCCTCCTGTGTTTGTGAGAGGTTTCAGAGCAGCTTGAAAAGAAATGCTGCACAATCTGAAGGTGCTGAAAGCAGAATTGAGAGAAGCAATGTCTTAATTGTAAGTTGGACTTGGACAAAAGAGTGGCAGCAAGAACCAATGTGGTAATATGAAACTAGCAAAGGAACTTGGGATCTGGTGGCAGAAGGGAGTTAAACAGTTAAATGCGGTATGTAGACTGAAGGTAGGAAGTCAGGTGAGAGAAATTTGAGGTAAAGAATAGGAAACATACTGACCTGTTCAGGAGAGAACTGAGAAAGTCTCCCTTTTATCATGGTTATCTTACAAATGTAAGATATTGTAGCTGTACTGAGAATGTGGATGCAGAAATGCTGAAGTGTCTCTAAATCTGCTGTTATGATGCTTTTCTCCCTAGTATTTCTAAGTACAGAACTTCAGGCTTTAAAGATACTGCAGAACAAGAAAGTTAAAGGCTCTCATTTGGAAAAGCACAATGAAATTATTCAGGAAATGCAAACTATCTGTGATGCACTGGGTCTGCCAAACTCCTCATCGTCTGATATTCCTCCCTTGTTAACCAGTGTGGAACAAAAGGTATGGGCTTTTACATCCTCTCACTCCTGCTAAACTGTAAGCACTGTCCCAGTAAGCATTCGTCATAGAGTTAAGGGCCCAGCAGTCTCACCCATAAAAACCCTATCTGACAAGTGCAAAAGAATTTTAATCCTGAAAGCCAGCTTAGTGTTTTAAGTTAAACTGTTTTAGTTATGAAGTGAAGTATTTCAGCATTTTCCTGAGGTTGCAATGTACCATCAGACATATTTTACCATGCAAGTTTAAGGTCTAAGTTTTCCTCTTACCCATTCAGATATGCTGTAGCAAGCAGAAAACTTTGGGTAAAAACTGATTGTGCATTTATATATCTCTAGTCATTTCTGGAATGTACCTAAATTTAATATCAAAAACTTAAATCAGTCCTTTTTAGTTTATTAATTTCTAAATTGCAAGTGTGGATTTGTTGCAGAAGAGGATGAAAATGCCTGAATTGCCAGTATTCAGTGAATAAGCCAGCATAAACCTTAGTCAGCAAGATAGTTCTTTCTGTTGTGTCCCTGAGGTTCCAAGTCATTTACTGATGTGATCCTTAATCTGATTTCCTTACTGCAGAATGTAAATAGGCTCTTGAGGTGGAATTTATCTTCTCTGTCAGACAGCTAAAAGTTTTGCTCTTCATCTCTCTCTAGTGCTTGGGGAGAGAGGGACTGATCCCCCTTGTAGGGTAGAATAAAAGCTCCCTCTGCTTCTGAGTCTTCGAACTTAATAATTTGACATGATTGTGCTTGTTTTTTTCATTCTTCCTCATCAACAATTGGGCAGTTGAACATTGAGAGATTTTGGGGTGAGGGCCTGTTATTTGCATGATTTTTTTACATCTGTCTTCAGTGTGACAAGGCAAAACCTTAAATAGGTTAATTTATAAAAGGCATCACCCAGGTGCAAGTGAGACTGCCTATTCCTACGCTGTATCTGTGCTTGATCTGTTTGGTTCTAAGGAAATCTTTACATTCAGTAAATATTTTTGAAGGGATGAGAAGCAATTCTAGCGCTGTTTTGGGGATGAAGATGTCAGAGTTACAACTGATGACTAATGGCCTGATTGTGCTGATCTCTCTCTGTGAGTGATAGCTGTGTTTGCATCCATGTGTGTTCATAGGCTGCAGCTATGGCCTGTGACCTTTCTTGCTCAATTCCTTGCTTCACTTCTTCACTGGTGCAGATTTAGTTTCAGTGCATTGTAAGGACAGGACTCCAGTTTTGCAGTTGTGGGACAGCAAGACCAGACCTGGAGCACCAGTTCCTTCATACACACATATGATATAGAACATTTTCTTTGAATTATTGGACTCCTGGTGTCTGCCACCTTTGGCAAAGTGTGACATTTCCTATCAGGAGGCATCACAGGCTTGAATAGTGCATGGTGTTGCCATCCAGTTTGTATAAACTGTTACACTTTGAGAAGTACTAAAATGAGCAGAATCTGAAAAGCGTTTTATCTTTGGTTTTGGTTATTTGGTTTTTTTATTAATGCTGCCTGGACTATTTTCCAGTAGTTTTCAGGTCTGTCAGTTCCACTGTGGTTATACCACTTGTACTCACTTCAGAGTGTAGAAAGGTGGCAAAACTAGTTCATTCATCTTCTGTGACTCCAAATTAAGAATGTAATTTATTCTCTGTGTGTTTCATTCCTTATGAACAAAGGATTTTTTCTTACCTTGCAGGAGATTTTGTAGAATTTCTGCAATGTGTTTACTTGTCCTCCATCCATTACTTTAATATAGGGCAAGTTTGATAGATGACTGAGTTAGAGACCTAAACTTACAGATATAGGTGCTTTAGAAAGGTGGTGCTACCAATGAAAGTTCATTGGCTTTGTAAACATTTTTTAAGAGCATCATTTTGTTACTTTTTAAAAATATGAACACAGAAATTCACTTGAAATGATATATTTATTTTTCCAAATAATTTTGTGCTTTTGATTTAGATTCTGCATAAAATTGCACTGTTGATATTTAGTATTATATTATTTGTAATCCAGACTTACATACTTACCTAGTATTTTTATTTAGTGTATCTGCAAATGTATCTGCAGCATTTCAACATGTCTACTCTTTGTCTCTGTCTAGCATCTTCAGCATTGTCAGTAGCTGTGGGAGTAGTTCTGAGAATAGTTTGGCTGTGCAGCAGCAACCTACCAAAGGCCAGATCACACACTGTATTTTGGTATGGAACATTAGAACATTTATTGTTTTAAGTGATTTTCCAGTCTATTTAAGAGATTATTATAAAATCAGGATTGCTTTCTTCATTCAAAATGAGTTTTATGGTAGCTCAAACTTTGAATGTACAATCATAGCAAGTATCTTTTGCATCTCCTGTAATTACCTAGGGTAGTGGTTATCAATATAACTAAAGAAATGAGAGATAAATAGACAGTATTACAGCCTTCTATCACTAAGTATATCTTATTATACAGTACTGAAAAACTAATAGTAATTTCAAAGTTGTTTAAGATGCTGTTCCCTTGTAAAGTATATTTAGGGGGAATCTAGGAGTCAGTCTGAAATTTAGTGCCAAAACCTCCATAAATTCTTACTGAACATTGGTGAAAGATTCAAAAAAGTTTATGCCAGTGTTGTGCTTTGAAACTAGTGCTTACATCTGGCTGTTTTCTAATCAAGATAGTGTGAATTTCACACCTAATTGCGAAGTGACATTCTAATACTGTTTATTTGAAAAAACTTTTAATGTGATATTATTCAAAAGACTTCTAACTTTTTTGGCCCACATTATTGAAAGTACTCCGCTACTTTTCACATATCAGTGGAATGAAAAGAAACTACAAAGGGCTACTGAACAAACTAAGTCAAAATTAAGCTAACATAACACTTAAGTGAAATGTGAAAAGAATTTTTTCTTTAAACGTTTGGGTAGAAATCCTGGAATTTATTATTATTTAAGTTAATGTGTTTCATTTAACTTTTGATCTATAGTAATTTTACAGATGTAATGGTGCCTGGACAGTAAGGATTAATGTAACTGCAGGGAGCAAGACCAAAGTGTTGTCCTGTTCACCAAACATCAGGGTCAAACAAAAATGTATTTAAAGTTAGATAAATACTGAATTTATCTGCAGATATGTGAAACAGAGGCTTAAAAATATTTTGTGCTTAAGATTTTGGGTGATCTCTATGCAACTGTACAGTACACCTTATGACTAATTAAGGAGTACGCCTTATGACTAATTAAGGCAACTTTCTCTCCTCAAAGTGTTGCTATTTTAAATTAATAACATGACACCTTTCCACAGGTCAGGTTTTTTTCAAAATCTCAAAAAACTCTGCAGGTGCATACATATATGATGTTTTTCTGTGCAAATGGTGCTAAATGTAAAAATTACTGCTCTGTTTTGACAGAAGATGAGGATATTTAATAAATACACTGAACATGGTAATGAAATGGGAGCTAAATTTTTTTTCTACAAAATTACAAAACAAATGAGAAATGTCATGTTCAATAAGGATACACTATATTTGTTAACAGTAGAATAACTGTTTCTTTTTATGCAGATTTGAATTTGGTTTTTTTTTGTCTCAAGCAGATGCAATGGCTTATTTGTTTTCATTTTATATTTAGAGAGTGTATGAACTCCCAAAGCAATCCCATGAATTTTTAGTGTTACCAAGGTCATTGGTTGCACAGTATGTCAGATAGTCAAATACACTTATCTACATCTAGTTTTAATTATTTGGTTTTAGTTTTACACCTGAGTGCGTAAAAACATTAGGATGATTTGGCTATTACAATTTGGTTTATGTTTCTTTGAGTATGTTTTCACTGCTCTTTTATCAGGGCACTGCATTTGGTTTCATTTCCACTTACACATGCAGACTTCTTTCTGGGTTGTGGTGGGTTTTTTAAACTCCTGCATATCCTTCTCAATCCAGGGCAAGTATCCAGTGTGGAAATACAGGTTATAGCATAGATTCTCACAGCCATTGTGTTCTTGTCCTCTGGCAGACTGTTGTGTGTCAGAATTCCTGTGCTCATACCTCTGTATCAGTCGTGGCTGGACAATGTATTCTGTGGCTGTAAGGCAGCTCAGATTGTTTCACCATTATAGCTGTAGGATTTCCCCCTGAGCCCTGCTGATGGGATTGAGGAGTACGTAGAGATTCACTAATCTGAATATGACTTAACAGTGTGACAAAAGCATAGACCAGTTCATAAGTATAGACCAGTTCATCAGTGAAGAGATTCCTTCTTAACTATTATTGATTAGTAAAGCTGTGCTGGATAAAAATGACATAGGTGTTCTCTGACTTGGAAAGAAAACATTGCAGAAATTTGGGGGCAGTTTCTCAGTCAGTAAAGGATTGTTTCATTTAGCTGCTCTCGTTTCTTCTAGTTCAGATTTTCATTGATTATCTTCCTTAATTGTTCTCTCTAAACTTCCTTTCACTTCTCAGTTCATGGAAATCAGGAGTATGCAGCAGTGATTGACTTGTGATGGCAGAATGTGTGGCTTTCATATGTGGAGCCCAGTGTTCTGTTTACCTCTTAGTTGTCCTTGCAGCTGCAAACTTAAAATAATTCTAATCTCTAGGTAGTATTCAGCATCACTGGTTTTCACATCTTTCACATTCTAACTGTAAATTACATTGAGGATTTTTCATTTTGCTGTATTGGTTTTCGTTTCAGCAGCTGGTCTCATTTTGATAGACTCTCTCTGTTTTAAACTTTGAGGTAATATTTCTGACAGTGGTATATGAATAGACACCTCTTGTCCCATAGAATTTTTAGTTTGTCTGCTGTTCATTTCCTCTTCTATACTCATTACTGATCTATTCGTCTGTTGTTGTCATGCTGATCTTACTCTATTGTTGATTATTAACTTTCGATTTTGATCTTCAAACATTTATTTAAATTCAAACATAGTTTGTGCTTGGGTGCATTTACATTTTGGAGTGGAATATGGCACTGTGTACATGCTTCAGTAAAAAAAAATGACTACATGCAGAAGACAGACAACCTCGGAGTGTTTTTTGTAAAGAAAAAGGTTCTAGAGAAGTAAGACTTATCAGAGAAGGAGTGTTGGGATCAGTATGGTACATGGAACTGAACTTCACCCCTTCTTGTAACCTCTTTTTATATGAATTGAATATAACAACAGGGAGTATTACACTAATTAGATTGCCACTTTTCAGATACTGCTAGGCAGTCTTTTCTCTTAGAGTCAAAACAGTGTTTTCCCTTAATTTGTTCACTTCACAATATATTTACCTCAGACTTTTTCTGGGATATTGTTTTTAACCTGCCAGAATGCTGCCCAGCAGTGATGTAAAAAGAAAGAATATAAACCTTGGTTTTCACAGAAAATTTGAGATCAGATATTTTTCTTCATATACACACACACAAAAAAGAGATAATTTTAAAAATCCTGCCATATGAGAGATGATTTTCTAAGTATTCCTTTTAAAAATTAACTAGGTGCTCCAGAATTTGGTTTTTGCCTTCTGGAATTTTTTTACATAGCAGTCATTAGAGATGATATTTCTGTAACATGTGAAGCTCAAAACTGAGCTTTGAACCATGCCTTTGTCGTGTAAATGCCTGAGTGCCTGCATGAAGTCTTATAATCCTTGCAAATGTACCTAATGGCTGTCCCCAGTTACAGGTTTCACTGTAGATCATGCACTACCTTAATCCTTCTTTCGACATATAAATGAAAATTAATTCTAGTTTTATTCATTTTGCTTGGTTCCCCATGGTTATTTACTAAAGCAAATAAAGATGTAGTTCTCTCCATCAGACTGTACAAAACTTGCATGAACAATAATATGCATGCAGTCAACTCCAGCTGAAAAATCAGTTGGACTATGTTCAAGCTATGTACAAGTGTTGTGGGCATTCATGGTCATGATTTTAGAACAGCTGTGCCAAAGGAAGCTCACTCAAGAAGAGGAGGTAGAGATTTCTTGTAATGAGAGAGGAAAATGCAGTGGTGTTTGGAAGGTAGAGAAAGCATATTTCATCTCTTATTATTGAGGGCAAGAACTAGTGGAAGAAGTATGAGCAAATTTGATTTGAAGTGAATGCAAAAGTTTCAAACATAATTTTAACTGGAACCAGGTGTAGGATTAGAATAAAATTAATGAGAAAGAATGACTGCATGCCTGTCATATCTCCTGCCTTTCTTAATAACACCCATCACCAGATTTTTTGTAGCCCAGTGTAACATTTGGCAACAGAACTCCTAACTTCCAATTGTTGTCATTGCAAAACCTAGTAGTATCTAAAATGAGTAATTTAGCTGTTCCTACTACCTGTATGCACTTGATAAATTTGCTATATAACTATTGTTCTGTTAATGGGAGGACAAGGGATGTGCCATAAAATATTTTTGTATAGAGGCTGGTCATCTTACAGAAGTATTCAGGAAATCTTTTTATAGTGGATCATAAGCTAGAAGATACATGTCTGTTTTCATGAGTCTGCTAAAACAAACGTGCTGTGTTTGATCTTCCGAGTAGCAAAATGAGATTGTAACAAATTTTGCTGAAATAAATCTAAAATATCATTTGTGTTCTGAGATGTATGTGTTTTTTTTAGGTGAAGGACATTCTCTCAAAAGTTAAAAATAACCATGTGGGGAAGTCACTGCTGACAAAACCTCTGAACTCTGACCAAGTGGTAAGGAAAAGTTTCTCCATTTCTTTTCAGTATTTAACAGGATGGTCAAAATGAATGCATATGGCTTCATTTACCTTTGCCTTTTTACAGTCACTGTTGTATTGCTGAATATTAATACTAAAACTCAATTGCTAAAAACTAACAGTGATAATCAGGTATACTTCTAGAATTGACATTATAGAACAGACCTTGTGTTGGTTCATCCATTGTTCATTTTCAAATCATTTTGTACATGCGTCCTACTGCAGCATTACAAAGATGCTGTGCAGTTTGTAGTGGTCACCTCGGGATAGACATCTTAGTTGATGGATGGGGTTGAGTTTGAATTGACCTCTATAACTTTATATATTTGTCTGTTTGAATTTCTTATTGTAACACTTCAGGAAAGATTGGAAAAGATCAATGATGCTCTTTGCAGTGAGTACGAGTGTCGACGGCGGATGTTGATGAAGAGGCTCGATGTGACTGTGCAGTCTTTTGGCTGGTCTGATAGAGCAAAGGTAAATGTGATGTATTTTTTGCTTCCTGTAGGTGGGAATCTGCTACTGTTCCCCAAGTCTTCCTACACAATATGCATGCCGTGTAAATACACAAATACACTTCCATCACTGTTATCTTTTTTCCAGCCTGTTCTCATCTCAAGCTGTAATATCCAAATCCTAGGTATTGAGGAAGGGGATGGATTTAACCAGGCATGGCACAGTCCATCCTTTGTGATTGTTTATAGCTTCACAATTGGAAATTTTAGCATCCTTTGCTGGGGTTTTTCACTCTAATTAAAGTTCCCATCTCCCTGTTCTCTGTATCTAATGCCTTCCAATGAAGTAAACTAGGAGGGAACCTGTGCACTTCATACAGATTCAAAAGTAAGACAAATACTGGGCCTTAACATAGATTGGGTGTAATAAGTGACTGTTCATAATGTCTGAGAGGTTGCAGTGGCTGCCCCCTATCTTGGATTCTACTAGATGAACAGCTGTTCAATTGAACGGGTTATTTTAATAGTAGCTTGTGTGAGAAAATCACACAATTGCTTGTAAACCTTCCAGTCACTAAAAATTCCAAAGCACTCCACTGTATTTGTTCTGCTGGTATTGCTTTAATTGTGATAATTTCATTTGTACTATTTCCTAGAACTCTGTATATTGAAAAATAGTCATGATAATTCCGAGCTGGAAATATATCTTGTTTGTGTCCCAAAGAGTAGGGAGATCAGACACAGGAAGTTTGTAATTTGATGAAGACATATGTGAGAAGCTGGAAGCAGATGATTTAGTTCATTAGCAAGATCAGCTTTCCTTCCAAAGGTTTCTTTAGAAAGCTTAAGGTGAATAAATCTTACAACTTGGAAAGCTTACTGAAAGTATGGATTGTTGCAAGTCTTTGTGGCATCACAGTTTTTCATTGACAGAATCAGCTACATGAAGTTCACTAAGTATCACTGGAACACATGAGTCGAGGTGCTACTGTGCTGCGTTGGAATAGCTCACTGTTTAATTTCTGAAGGGGTTGTGAATGTTTTATGCTGCAAGAAAGGAAAAGGGAGGCATTTAGCTCAGAGAAGCCAGGAGATGGCCCTACTTGTATAACTTCCTTACAGCTGTACCAATACAATTATGTATCTTCAAATTTAAAGTATACTTATAAAATGTAGTTGATGTGACTGATGACTAACTTAAGCAGACTAAAAAACTTTGTCATTTGCTGTTGTTCCATAAAAACAATTAATGCCCTTTTGAAATAGAACACTAGTTTAAAGAGATTTTTGATGATAAAGTAGTCAAATGATTCATTTTCCTGTTTATAAAGACTGTTGAATGTGAAATATATTAAGTTACACAAATAACCAGGTTACATACTAATTCAAAATAACATACTGTTTTAAATCTTTTTTTTTCCCCTATTTCTCTTGAAGGCTGTTCATAACTTCTTTGAGAAGGTTTTGGGGATTGAAAATGTTTTGTCATTGATGTAATTTGGAGATTTTTATTTTTTTTAAGCCAAGAGACAAATTTTTGTCTTTTTAAAATTTGTTAGCTTGCCCTTTTTTCCCCACCATTAAATAGATATTGATACATTTCTCTGCTTTTGATGGTATGGCATTTTGGGGATTTTTTGTTTGTTTGTTTTTTTGTAACTTATTCAGCCTCCGGGAGGGCTAAGTTTGCAAACTGAAATGGGTTCATAAATGATGGAGTAATTACCTAGCAGAACAGTCTTGTCAAGGTTCAGCATGTATTATCTGGTCTAGCCAATATCAAATGTTTTATTTCACTCTGAAGGTCATTCTAGATTTTCCCAGAAAATATATTTATTTTTCTTTTCTGCTAAATAAATTAAGCATCAAAGCATGCTTGGAAAAAATCTAATGTTGTCCTCTTCTCAGTCTCACTTTTTCATGGCTTGGAAAAGTGTTTTGCTGCATTGGTATATTTTCAGGTTTTTTCCACAAATTTACTTTATGTTGAAGCTGCTCTGTTTTCATCATGTTTAGAAGCAATCTGCTGAATATGGTTATATAAAGCTCTTGGGAGACCAGTATGGACTCCTTAAGTTTTAGTCTGTAGACATGTTGGAAGACATTAAAGAATCTGTTGGATGCCAGTGGATAGAGGAGTTCCTTTTGTACTGGTGCTGAGTTTCAGCATCAATTAAACATAATCAGCAGCACTTAGTGTGTAATAGCCCCACCAACAGGAAGAGAACTGGTGATAACTGGCACTATGTTTTGTAATACAGCTTGTATTTTCAGAAGCTACACCTCACCTTGTGTTCAAATTGAAACTTACTGCGACCAGCACGTGGTTTAGAGTAAGTCTGTTGGCGTGTTTGATATCTGGCAAGTAAGTAGTGTTTGATGTCACCCTTTAGGTGAAAACAGACGAAATAGCACGGATCTACCAGCCCAAGCGCTACGCGCTGTCTCCAAAGTCCACCATTACATTAGCTCACCTTCTTGCTGCTCGCGAGGATCTGTCCAAGATCATCAGAACCAGTAGTGGCTCAACACGGGAGAAGACTGCCTGTGCTATCAACAAGGTACGCTCTTCTGGCAGTGATAAATGGACATGGGCATTTGCAGACCACTGAAAAGCAATTCTGGAATTACACTGGTTTTGCTTGGTAGCTTAATTTCATTTTTTCCATTTAAGAAAGGAAGGTTTGCAGTATTCTGGTAAACATTGCAGAAAGTCCTTTTTCTGATCTCCCTAGACAGTCAGTCATGCAACTGGATGAAACAGAGTAGTGTAGATGAGGGGGAAAAAGTTGTATGTATATGTGCAAATGACTTCTTCAGGTCAGTGATACTGCTCACCTCAAGGATACGTATAAGTATTTGTGGTATCAGTTCCTGAGCTACCTTGCCAGGATATTATTGTTTGGTTTGTAAACCCACATCTCTAGTTCATCAGTGTGTTATAAATCACAAAAGTTTCTGCTGTCAGAAATGTCATTTTGCTGCAAAGTAAAATTATCTGGTTTGGTTGCAGTAATGAATCAACATAGTGCTGCTTTCTTGTGTGTGATAAAAGCTGAAGCTTGCAAATAGTGATGTGAGTTTCACCATTCAGGTGGTGACTAAACCTGATTCTATTGATCCTGTATTTACAGATTTTTCTAATGTTTTTTTACCTCATATAGATACTTTAATATGCTTCATTCCTTAACACTCTGAAATTTCTTAATTATTTTAGGATCTCAGAGAAAGTTGGGGTTTTCTTTTTTCTTGAGAGGACTTTAGTTGGAGTGCCTGGGACTGATCAGGGAATGTTAACAGTGATCACACAAAGTTTAGGAAGTACGAGAGCAACAACAAAAAGACCTACTTGGATAAATCTTTGTTCTTCAAAGATGTTTGTTTTGTTTAACTTAGTCCAGTGCAGTTTCTCTTTTTATACACTGAGTAATACCTGCCATAATCAAGATGCCTTTTTTTTTCCTTTTCTTGGAAGTGTTACTGCAGCCTATTGCATATTTTGTTTGTTCTGGCTCTTTACTTCGTGTCAGTAGTTTCTAATGTTAGGCAAACTGATGTGCCTTTGAGAGCTGCACATCAGTTTGCCAGTTGTTTTTTGTTGTTGGCTGATAAGGTTTGAGCTTGAACTTTGAAATTTCAGTAGAAGAGCCACATCATAAGGAGTCTTTTCTGTATGAATATATATGTGTATTTGTATATATTATATATGAAGTGTGTATATTGCTTATTGCAATACTAATACTTCAGGTGTGCAGTGTTCTTCATAAAAAATTCACAAAAGTGATATGAGCTAGCTAGCTGCAGTTATTTCTCTTTTAGAGGTGAAAAATGAGAACATCTTCACAGTTCTGTTGTGGTGTTACAGGGACAGGAGCTAGTGATTCTCTGTCAGGCACTGCACTGAGAGACCAAATTTCCTGAAAATAGCAGGAACCATTTCTCTGTTCACAGGAGAAAATTCTGTCTTTCTTCAAGTTATTACTACTATTTTGTAACTCTGAAAATGACCTATTTTTCCATACAGGTTCTGATGGGGAGAGTCCCTGACCGTGGAGGCAGACCCACAGAGATTGAACCACCTCCTCCTGAAATGCCTCCATGGCAAAAAAGACAAGAAGGTGGTGGAAGAGGTGGCTGGGGTGGTGGTGGTGGTGGAAGGGGTAACTGGGGGGGTGGAGGGGGTAGAGGAGGAGGAGGTGGAGGTTTCAGAGGTGGTGGAAGAGGTGGGGGTGGCTTCCAGGGTGGAGGTGGCTTCCAGGGTGGAGGTGGCTTCCAGGGTGGAGGTGGCTTCCAGGGTGGAGGTGGCTTCCAAGGTGGCAGGGGAGGCTATGGTGGCAGGGGAGGCTATGGTGATCCGTATGGTGGAAGGGGAGGGTACCGAAGATACTGAAGTACTGTAAATCTTAACGGAGTAACTGGCCGAATATAGTGGTGGTGTTTACTGGTACTAGGAATTTAGATATGTTGACTTGGGTTTAGGTTAGAATTAAGTATGACCATATGAGTAATTTCATTAGACCAACTGATGTTCTCACTGAGTTCTTTTAGTTAACTGAAGTTTTATACTAAAATCTGATGACTGAAGTCCTTGTTTTTCGTACTGCTTATATGGTGTTTTTTATTATGTCATTTTATTTAAAATAAGTCTCAGAAAACTGAATAAAGCCCTTTCTAAACAAACAAAAATATATTAATGGTCAGACCCTCTCTAGTTATTGCATGTTGCATGTCTACTCTCCTGCTCCAAAATGTTGTGTAGAAAAAACAAAGTAGGCCTAAGAACTGGATGAAACCACTTTTAAAAGACTCAAGAATGCTGCTTTCAGGCTTGTTCTCTTCAGGTCATTGTTTTCCATTCATAGTTTTCATGAAAATTAATTCATGAATTCATTCATGTAAATGAGTTTTAATTTCAAATGTTAAAATCCTTAAGGCTTTGGTAAAAATTATTCAATTAGATTTGATTATTCTTGCAGAACTTCACATTATAGTAACATTGTGAATTAATACTTTGCATAAATTAATCAGATCAGGTTGGTTTTTGTGTTCATAATGTATCAGACACTCTTTAGTGGTCAAAGCATGTACTGTAAACTCATCATAGTGAGTTTTGATAGTGTCTTATTTTCATTTAACCTGTTTTCCATTGTGGGTGTTTCATAAAAAAATCAGATTGGGCAGAAAACCTGAAGCCATCATGTCACATCTGGTATGAATTCATGTGTATATCCTTGTGTATCAGCTTTGAGACACAAAGTTGGAATAAGGTGAGCTTTTTAAGAAAGAACATGACATTTCTGCTCACCTTTTTTTCTTTCCCCTTGCTTTTTTAAATTATTCTCTTCTCCCTTGCTGCTCTGTGTTTGGGAATCACCAGCTGTCTGGTTAGTAAGTTAACAAGACACCTCATGCACATCACTTTCTCAAAGTGATTTCTCTCTCTGCCAACCTGAAAGAAGCCCTGTCTTGACATGGTCTGGGTGCCTTCTCCCTCCCCTACACTGTTAGTCTAGAAGGAGTTAGCTGACATACTATCATAGCTGTAAATATATGCAGACAATAATTAAATTTAACGCTGTCACTTAAAGTCAGTTTCTGCTGGCCAGTATCTTTTAGATCTCCCATGTTGTGAGGCTGCTCCTGAGTACAGAGGTGGGAAGGGGATGCTGCCTGAGTATGTTCTCATGACAGCATTTATCAGGGTCAGGTCATGACAGAGATTCAGGAAGGCATCTGATGAACCTGGTGTGTCTGATGATTAAATTGCACAGCAGGCTTCAAGCACTTGTAATTGTAGGTATAACTGCAGGTTGAACTTTAGGATTTGATTTTGTGTTTATATTCCTCAGTTACAAGTTCTTTCTGCACAAATTTCCTATTAGTATCCATTGGTATGTTTTAAAGACTTTTTTTACCTTCAAAAACATACATATCATGTCCTGTTTCATTGGCAAGTTCTTGCATGGGTTTAAAGTTCTTTTCCTAATCAAATTATTATCTTTCAAAAGCTTTTCTTCTGTTATTTCCTCTCTCATCAGTTTGCTTGAGAACGCTGCTTCTAACGTGATGCACATGGCTTTACTTGGGTTTTAGGGTTGCAGCAGGTGCCTGACAAAAAGAAGCAGAAGTTTTGCTTGCTAGAACATGTTAGCTGGGATGTGAACTTTTCCAATAATGGCTTAATGTCACCCAACTGCTAGCACTGAAGTTCCTTTGCCAAATTTTTCTATGTTTCTTACCGGCCTAAGCTCTTGCCAGCCTCTGCAGTTGTTAGGGAGAGACCCCTCATGGGTCACATGGGAGCACAGTTATGGCTCTCTTGATTCTGAGCCTGGTTTTTGCTTAAGGCTCTGGAATAGCTCCCAAACCAATGACGTACCACATGAGACTGCTGGCCTTGGAGCCAAGTGTTGGTCAGCAAAGGAATAGAGAGCAGCTTTTTAACAACCAAAGCCTTAAGATTAAATTCTGCTTCCTCATCCCAATGTTACTTTTTGCTACAAGTTATCAGCAGTCAAGCATGTGGCTTCATCAAGGAACTACACCTGGAGAAACAAACGACTTAGCTATGCTTAAAGGTTTCATTAGTCTTAGGATGCAAGATTGCAGCAGTTTAGTTGGATTGTTGTAACTGCAAATGTGGACGTGCCTTGGTGTTTTTACACTCATCAGTCCATCCTGTTTGTTAGTAGGCAGGACAGTTCTGAATGAAGTAAATCATCAAGTGAAGCAGGTGCATGCCCACTTCAATTCCAACAGTTAAATTATTTCAGTATCATGTTTCAGTTATGTGTATGTAGACCATGTAAAATATGGAAATACAAATAGGCTGGAGATTTTCTTTTTTAATCTGGCCATTTCAGTCTTAAATAACTTCAAAATGTGAAGCCAGTAGTTAAAAAATAAAGTAAGCGCCACCACATTTCATGGAGGTATCCTTTGCTGTCCTTTTGTCAGAATGTATGCTTTTAATTTCTCAGTCAATGCAACAATACTATGAATTGATTTAAACCTCAAGTTTTGTCTTGAAAAAAAAGGTTTTTCAAAAATTTTGTTGTAAGTAAAAGACTTTCATATATATATTTGTGAACATTTTTGTGTTTAATAGCACTTAATGAATACCTAAGTTAATATTGTTTTGTTGGTTGAAGATCTGAAAAAAAAGGTTGGGGATTTTTTTCAGGAATTGAGAGACGCTTTTGTCAACAACAGTAAACACTGAGGAATAAAGTACTGTATTTGAAATTATTTGCATCATCTGTGTGCATTGTGACTTGGATCCACTATCATATGTTCCTCCTTTGTTTGTAAGAAAGAATTCCTGCTGGTGATTTACAGTAGTGGTGAAACTTTTTATGGTAATGGAAATAACATATTTTGGCCAAAATGGAGAAGGCAATAGGTAACTTTATAGAAAAATTTTAACAGGCAAGGTATGTCACAAGTCTGGGATTTTGTCTGGGAGTACTAAGGAATCCCAGTTACATTTTATCTTAACTGAAAAGAATTTAAAAGCATAGTGACCTATATGATCACTGCATTTGTCTTTACATAAACTAAGGAAATATCCTCCAATTACTTCTCAAGTTTTATTTTATTACTTTCTATATACCACTTGTTTTGCATAAGACTGTAGAGCAGATTTGCCATACAAATAGGAGTTTCACCTCTTGTCTTCCTTCACAAGACTGGGGACAACTGAATGGATGCCCATTTCCCCATATGAAAACCAATTTAGGCTATGGTAGTTTGAAGTTTACCATAAGGTAAATAGCAAGTCTTTAGGGTGCTACAGTTCTGCCTGTAAAACAGGCAGCATTAGCAGACACAACAGAAGCCTTGCTTAAATTTGGCTACTGTGCTGTGAAATCTTTTCAAAATTAGTATTCTTAACAAAAGTGAGAGAATATGGTACTAAAGACAGGTGCTTTGTAATACTTGGAATAGTGAGTAACAACACAGTGTTTTTACTGTGTCAGCCCCGAAAATACCCAACAAATAATTTGCAAATACCTAGCTTCCTGAGTTTTCCCAGGCACCATTCCAAGGCTCAGAGAAGGTGAAGCTGGTCTAAGGCACTGGTACTAGGTTAATGCTGCAGAAGGGTCTCAGATAATGGTCAAGGAAGATGAGTATAGGTTGTATAGATTTCTCTGAGATACAAAATCAGAGGCGGCAGGAAATGCAATTTTAATATTTTTCTATTATAAATATTAAACCAAAATCTTACAATTTATGTAAAATCTTTACAATCTGTACACTTTTTCAGTCTTCTCAGACAGCATTAAACTTTTTCAAATTGCCACAGAGATCAGTTACAACAAAATAACAGATGCTGCTAGAACAAAAAGGTTTTTCCAAAACATATATGAGCTAATCTAAATGCAATTGTATTTAACCTGAATGTAAATAGTAGGCCTGCCTTGTTAATTACAGTACTACTCAATATATTTACTTTTATCTTTAAACAATCAGAATTCATGCTTAAAAAATAAATGGGGAATGGTGCTTGTCCTTTCTGCCTTCCTGTAAGTAGAGCTGGACCTAGAGAAGGAAGAAGTGAGCGTTTCCATTTGACTTAGCCATGACAAGATAAATTTCAGTATCACTGTTTGGTAACATGACTTCTAAATAGCACTTATAATCGTGTCTCTTTTTCCTAACATAAAGCAGCTTGAAGATGAACACAAAGGCAAGTGATTTTTTTTCTGGGTAGCATTGTCAGTTTTAAGTTTCCCTGTAGTCAGGTTCCACTGTTAAGTCTTTCATGCAGGAAAAAGAAAGTGAAAAGAAGGCACTAACAGCACTTGAAAGAAAAAAAAAGGGGGGGGGGGGGGAGGAAGGAGGTAACTGAAAGTACTTAGAGAGCTCTGAAGTTACCCAGGTATCAACTGACTTCTTTGAAGCAGGAAGTGTTCAGCACACATGAAGCACTGCACACTTGTTCTGTAAGACATTCCTGCAAACAGATCCCTGTTAAATCTTTCAGATTGAACAAGCAAACTTCACAGAGAAACATTAGGTTAGCACTTAGGACAGTACAAATCCGTGGTCATAACTCAGTTTGGAGTATTAAGTACCTAGTTATACAGTAGCCTTAGGGCCAGCTGCTGATATTAGGGAATTTTCCTTTTAACTACAAGGTTTTGGTCATGATCTCCAAATTCCATCATAGATAAAATATATGTATATACACAAATTCTATTCAAATCCAGAGTTCAGACCACCAGTGAGCACTTACCTTGGCTGTACAAGATTTATGAGTCTTAGCTGCTCCTCTGAGGTATTTTTTAAATAAGTGAAAATATATTCAACTTTTATCTTGTTTAATAGTTTTAGAAACAGACTTTTATTTGTTAAATGCCTATTAGAAATACACCTTGCTGTAGTTCCCTGAAGAGGACAGAATCAAGAAGCTCACAGAAAATGGGCAAACCAAGTTTGCAGACATGACCTGACAGCCATTCTGATTGCTTCACTGACCAAAGTGCAATTCCATGTTACTTGTTAATAATTCAGGTTTAGTGTATGAGTTTAAAAAGCTGCACAGTCTCCAGAGCTGTTTTTTTCTATGCATTTCAGTTATTTACAGTAATGTTACAGAAAGTCTACTATTACTATTCTTTCCCTCCATTTGTTTTTACTTATACATGGAGTTGCAAGTACAATCCAATTTCCAAGCAATTTTGAATCACTAAACTGGCAAGTACTTTCAAAATAACTTTATAAATAAAGCATTCATATACTTGATAATGACTGGAAATTGTGGATGGAATGTATATTTATGCCACTCTGAACACAAAGCACAGATGCTATTGTCATTGACTAAATTTCAACCTATAATGGAACTGGAAATTTAGAAGTGTTGAGCATTAAGTGGACTTTGTTTATGATGTTTGTATGAGTGATGACAAACACACAACTCAAAGTGTACAGATTCTCTTGGAATGTAAATGGAATTTTCAAATCAGCTATATTGACAAGTATATTTATCAGTAACTTGAAAGACTTTTATTTTACCTTAAAAATATATACACTTTGTGTCTTTAAGTTACGTCCCTCGCACCTTTTACTGTACAAAATTTACAGACATAGGAGCACACTCATCTTGATTCTTAATGTAAAGTGCATGTGAAATCCAGGAGAGAGAAAATGGAGAATCTTGTTAGGAGCTCTGCAGTAGCTATTGTACAGGGACTGCTGTACAGTTTCCCTCATAATATGGCTCTAAAAATTCTGCTCAACAATGGCATGTACTTTGACATGAGAGAAATATAATTAGTCTTGTCCCATATCTACTGTATCTGGAGAACAAGTTACTCCTTAAGCCAAATAAGGGGAATTAAATCTTCCAAGCCATGGCATGGAAGCAGTATTCAATGTCAAGTCTCTTTAGACTCACTTCTGTTAACTTAATAAAGGTAAGTGTTTGAGCAGCAGAACTTCTAAAGCTCTGAAAGATGTTTAAAAAATTGTCAGTTTATCTTAAAGTGTATGGATCAACCAAATATCAATAACTTAGCTACTTTAATTTTCTTGTTAATTTTTGGAATGAAATGTGACCATTCACTTCATGTTTTTAACTGGTTTCAGCTCCAAGAAGGAATTGTTTTTCCTAATGTAGTTTTTCTACAGTTTTACTTACTCAGCTTTATCAGCCATTTGTTTCTATAAAACTCAGTTTGGGCCAAATTTGAGGTGGCCCAGTCTTATGAATATCTACTTTGTCAGAACATTTGTACAGTAAGGTGTGCTGTGGCAGCCAAGTAAGTCACTGCAAAGTCAATATGGTCTTCAACATGCACAGAGACTTCAGCAACACTCTCACTCCTTTTAAAAGCAAACCCAGAAGATATATTTCCATTGCACAGATAATGCTATATTACCTTACAAGGTCAAAATTATTTTATACATTTGGGAGTGCATGTTTAGAAGGGAAATGTGTTGGGTAAAGAGAACATTTCTGCTTAATATCCCTCAGATTCTCTCTCCAGTTCACTTGGTAAGCAGCTTTATCACAGCCCCTCTTTCAGTCTTCCATTCTTCCATTCCACAGCAGATTTTCCTCTCATCTGCTAGGAGCAGTCTCTGTGTTGTAGACTGTCAACCACATGGTTTCTTTTCTGGATTGTGAGAGATTCAATTGTTTTGTGTGCCTGTTCCAGTTGGATCTTTAAACCTTCATTGTCTGCCTTTAGAATATTCCTTTCCTAAACAAACAAGAAAAAAAAAATAGAGAATTGTATTTTATAGTGTAATTGTTTGAGGACTGCCTGGTTGAATATTTATGTATATTTATGGCTGAATGCCATAAAAATAAATCGGTCTAGCTCTCATCAAAACCAGTAACTTATCTGAATATTTCCACAGTCCCTGTTCTACCCTTTGGGTATACTCTGAAAACTTTCCACCAGCTGGTATCTGAGTCTTGTCCACAACCTGCACTTATCCACCCTCCACTGCACCTCTCATAACAACAGTAGTCTGGGGAAAAAACAACACAGGTCACGCTTTACCACTCTACTGCTGCAGAAATTGATGTAGCAGAAGCATTAATGCATAACATCATCTGGTGTTTAGTAATTGAGGTCAGAAGGAGGGAGCAAGGCCAAGTGTAAATTACAGGGCTCACATGAATGGGGCATTTTAAAGAATACATTGTTACAAGTCATCCATGTTTCATATCCTTGTTGTATTGAATATACTCTTGATTGAAAGGGAAGTGGTTTGTACTGAAAGACTGTCTTAATCTTGGTCTTAATAAACCACTCATCTTTGATAAAACATAGCTTCACTTTATCAGCACCATGGGATATTTTGAAAGTTATAGTCATCATTCAAAGATTAGACTGTGGTCCTGTGGTCATCACAGAATAATGATAAATACCGAGTAAAAAGTATGGAAACAAGTCTTTGTTCCTCGTAATTGTAGCTGGATCCATCGTCCATTAGTTGCACCTTTGGAATTGTAACAGTCTCTTTAATCTGTCTGGAGAGGTGTTTGTACAAACCTGAATCTGGGCCCCATGTTTGAGGTGACACAGTGTTATGAATAGCTATTTTATCAGAACACTTTAGAGTAAGCTGAGATACAACAGGGCTGATGCAGGTAAAATCTAGCAGGAAGCATCCTGTCCACAGCAAAATTTCTTGGTGGCCCTTACACTTGTCAGTTGAACAAAAGCAGAGCTCCCTACCCTCTCAGCCCCTGTCACTTGGGGGAGCAGAGGCCACCAAAATCAAAAGAAATTCAGAACTATGTTCCTCATTTGATGGAGTAACATTCTGTCCTGAGTGATTGGATTATGTTCACATCCTGGAACAGACAGGGATCAGTGTGAATGTCTTCAAAGCCCTATCCTAGCACTAAAATTGATCATTTAAATGAAGCATTGCTGGAAGTTAAAGTGGCTAAGACTTTATGATGCTATTCATGGATTGTTTAATTGCAATTAAACTGGCAATCACTGGAGTAAAGTGACACCTTTCCACCCAGCCACTCCCCCACACATCAACCACTTGACCGTCCTGTTGTGTAAAACAGAATTTGTTCCATCATGTGTGTACCTGCTCAAGTTCCTGGTATGAAGGTTTACAGCTGTGATGCTCCTCCTTCATTTTCTGGCTGGAGTCCTTGTTTTCCCATTTAACAAATGCCTTTCGGCGGCCTAGAATTGGGCTGGGAAACGTGGATGCTGGAGCTGCCTGGAGATAAGGATTGTCTGGCATCCTGTGTTCTTTCTTCTCTCTCCGCTTACGAGACACATCACCAGCCAGCAGTACAGGATCAGTCTGTGTGCTTTTATGAATCACAGCTGGTTTCAGTCTCACTGAGATTTTCTGAGCTGAGGAACCCATGAGCATAATGGTTCGATCCTTACTGTCTTCACTGTGCTCCATTACTTCTCCATTAGGAAAGGTGAATGATCCTTCTTCTTGTCCTTTAAAATATATATGGTAAATTGAGGCAAGATCTTCTCCCAGAAAAGGAGAAACAGGAGGCATGGTAATTAAACATGATTTTAATAAATAAAGCATCTATTCCTTACTGACTTTTACATTCATTGCTCTCCAAAATAGGTGTCATTAGAAGTTTCTCAGTGTTGTGTCCCTTGAAACAACTCTTAGCCCTGTCTCAGTAACACAGATATGGATCAGTAAGAAGAAAACAGGTGTGGCATCAAGGTTAGCTTGAGAAAAACTTTGGTATGGGTAAGAGGTGGTTAGTACGTAGTGCTGCAGTCTTTTCAGACACAAGCACAGAGATGCACATAGCATCAACAGAAATGGGCTGCATTGAGCTCTACATATCTGCTAACAGGAAGCCTAAGGTGGAATCCAGCAGTATGAATCTTATTTAACACAAAAGATTGATAATCAAAGGGGCAGGAAGCAGATTTGAAGAACATTAAATACAGGCAAAGAACAGGAAAGAAATTCAAAGAAAGTGGATATGCAAAGAGTTGAAACATTAAAATCAAAATAAAAACAGAAGTAGCCTGGTGTTTTTCAAGGACAACATATCTTCTTTGGAAGCCTACACAGTAAGAAAATTTTATACAGTTTGCTTGATATAAGGAGAAAAATAGAGAGGTGTAGATTTTTCATTTCCAACTCTGTGGAAGATGGACAGATGGATAGGAATTAGAGATTCAGCTACTGAAGTGGAAAAAATAAAGACAATTAGATGTTGGTTTTCCTAGCAAAAGAGATACATAGGAAAACCGTCTTTATGAACTCTACATTAAAATTTGAGTCAGAGATGTAACAGTGCAGTAGTCAATGGCACAACCTGCTAAAAAGAAAGACTTGCTTGCCACAGGGTGAGAGAGTTAAGGAAGCCTCTTAGCTCTTCACATCACATGGCATCTAGTTCTCACAAGACTCTGGCAGAAGATTTACTCATTATTTGGTGGAATTTGTGCACCATACATTGTGTAGTGTGACTAGAGATCTCCAGGAAAGGGAGTCCATCCTCAGTCTAGTGCAGGAATGATGTTACTTGATACATGCTAATATACATCCCTTTCTAGTTTCTATGTAGATAAAACACTGCAGTTAACTCACAAAACCTAAATGGATGCTGTACAACAGCTTTAAAAGAAAAAGGAGCAAAGAAAGGAAAGATTATCTACATATTTTGATATTTTCTCACCATGGAATTGCTCTTTAACTCCTACTGGGCAGAGGCTTGAAGCAAGAGCAGATGTTGGGCTGTTGTCTGCAACTGAAGTTTTGGATCTTCTCTTGCATTCTATCACAACCAGGTCTTTGCATTGCTTGTGACAGTTCATTCCACAATCTGTAAAGAAAACAATGTTTACATGATTCAGTGGCTCTGCTGTAGCATCTAAGGTAGCTCTGACACTACTGCCCTCCTGGGAAGCAAGAAGCCTTCTTTGGTGTTCTCTACATGCATTACCTGTAACAACATACATCTGTAAAACAACATCCCTTTGCTATACATGCCTAAAACTCCTTTTCATTATGAAAGCACAAAATGAAACCATTTTGTACTTTCAGAGCCACGTAAGTGCTCTGACTTTAGGAGCTGCAGAGAAAGCTGATACCTATATGAGGAAGAAAACTGCAAAACAGATGTTAGGAATGTGCTGCACAATATTCACAGAATGGTGATGTTTGTGTCCAAGGGTCTGTTCCCAAACCCCCTGAATTCAGTCATGTCTTGCAGAGCATTAGAGATGTCAGTTACAAGTTCCTTCACCTCTGCATTTCCTGTATCTGTCATACTATTCTTGAATCAGTCTTGTTCTCCCGGGGAGGTTAGATTAAATGTATCCATATACCAAGCCATGTACCTCAGGATGATCAGAGTTTTGTCATTTCCTATCAATTATGGATTAAATTTAACAAAGTATAAAGTACTTTACCTTTGCATCTGTATCCTTGTTTAATGACTCCCCATAGCTGAAATTCAAACAAACAAAAAGCCTACGTATTAATATATTTCTCTGCATGTTTGGTACCCGCAGATAAAAAGAACACTAAAAGCTCTACTCTTTTCTAATATCTGAGCACTTGCAGAATATCTTGTTTTCCTTCACTTCTAATCATAACATCAAAATAGAACTATTTACCCCTTTAGCATAAGGTAAATAGAATATTTTATGTGTCAATGACAAAATATCTTGAGCTAATCTACTGAATACATCAGCAGATGTGGCAGTTCCTCAAGAAGCTGTGGAGCTGGAGTAGATGGAGAATTCTTCTGTCTCAGCACCCATGTCCAATCTCAGCTGAATGGAAGATTGGTAGGAACTTATAACAGTTTTATTAAACCTTCTGTGCCTCAGGCAGAGGCATGTCATATCTGTATCAGGACATGAATTCTAGCAGCCCCAAGGAGTGAAAGGCTCTGCATTTGGAAGTCTTGCCTGAGACTGTTTTTTGTGACAAAACCAAACCCCACAAAGTATGAACCATGTTTGAACATATTGGCGCTGCCAAGAGGGGAGTAAAGGGTACCTTAAACATCTACAGAGGCAGAAGTCTGGTGTTCACTGATGTTTTATATAGATCCATTTCTGTATATGACACAAGGCAATTATGAGATAAAAAAGGCATAATTTCAAAGAAAGTTAACATAATTTACTAAAAAGTGAGCTTACAAATCCAGCGCAGTTGTCGCAGAAAGTGGGCCTTAAGTAAGTTGTCTCTTGGAAGTTGTGAGCAAAGCCAAGTCCTAATTTGGAATAGATTGAGCTTGCCCTCATAAAGTAAGCTGTTATTTCATCCCTGCTAATCAGACCTTCCCTGGAAATAAACAAGAAAAGTTGTTTGTGAGACACAGATTTTATTAAATGCATAAGGAGAATTAAACGTCTTTTTCTTCACATTTTATAATAGCAATAGCTTAATGCACAAAACACTAAAGTGATCTCAGTAATCTTGCAATGGCTTCCAAGATACACAGAAGCTTATCTGCACATTTAAACTGCAGACTGACAGGATAAATGGAATATCTGCGTATGTGATGCAACCTCAAAATTACTTCATAGTAAACCTCTGAAAAATCACTACTGTATTTTCCCATGCTCTAATATGTTAAGAAAAATGTACCTGATTTTATCAAAATATACATTTTTCAATTCTCTATTTTTAAGGGACAGCTTTATCATAGGAAAATTCTTTAGCAGTATATACTGGATATAATTTGAAAAATGTTTATTTTTCTATTGTCTGTTTTTCCTTCTAAATGAGCTTGGATACCACTGCTGTAAGGCCAATGAAGATGTCCTTCACAACAAATTTAGAAGATGCTTTTTGTATGTTTTCACTTCTGTCTGTGTCTGAGGAGGATGCTTTTAACACCCTAATGATAAAGTACAATTTAAACACAAAACCCACTAAATCTCTCCCAAAACAGATGCTACAAAGTTGATAAGCAGGTACTCACCAGTCCTTAGCCATTACACAAAACGAGAATGGGAAACTGGCAGCAATCTTTTCAAATTCTTCCTGGGAAATGTATCCGTCCTGATCATGGTCATAATTTTTAAAGACAGACTGTGCAAGGTAATAGCAAATAGTTTATAATGAGGATGGTCTGAATTACCACTTTAAAAAGCCTCCACATTATTTATGGATTTCATCTCCCATCTTCTCCCAGTGTCTATTAAACAGTGAAACAATCTAATTGTGTTTTTTGCTGGAGACTAAAAAAGCATTATGATTTCTTGGTTTGCAGCAAAACATAGGTAAGTCAACATAGGCTGGACTAAAAGCTTCACAACACAATGACAGCTGTTTTTTACTTCTGCTTTAGAGTCACTGTGTCCAGGCTCACGTATACAACTTGTACTAATGCTCTCAATTAGTGCTCTCTATGGTGGTTTCTGCAGCCAAATCAGTGTAGCTGCCTACCTTATTTTATTGGGTCAGTGTTTTGAGAAAATCAGTTATAGGACAGAATTGTCAGGCAGACACCTGTTTCCTCTCATGGAATGTATTACTGTTTGTCACAGGCTACAAGCCGAGGGGCAAACCCAGAACAAATTTTAAAATATATTTCAAAACAGTATGTATCAAATGATGCCTCAATATTAGATGTGCTTAGAAAGAAAAGAGATGAAGCAGGCAAGCAAAGATGAACTCTTTACATCTCTACCTCTATCAGTTTTGAAATCACTTTACTTAGTGGTTTCCCATAAAGCAGGGGCCCCAAAAGAAAAAGCAATTGCTGCATGTAACAAAGCCACTGAGAGGCCTCCTGCCAGACTGCATCAGTAACATGATGTTGGAGGCCCTGGTAGAAATGGACTCCCTGGCTCCCTGGAAGAGTGCCTCTGTAAGTACATAAATCAGCATTCACACCTCCTGCTGGCCCTTTACCCACTGAAGGAATTTCCATCCATGCCTCATGGCTGCTGCTGCTATTTACAGGTAGGCAGAAGTATCTGTTTGTGAGGACAGAAGTCCCATCTCCATATTTTCTCATACCTTGAGATTAAGGCTATAAGGATTTACAATAATATGAAGTACACTGGCCAACCTTACTTACATCTACCATCCTCTGAACGTGTTTGCTGATGGTTTTTGGATCAGGTTTTGGGGCCACTCCTGAGGCCCAGTCTGCAACTACTGGTGGTTTGGAAGGTGTCATAGGCTTAAAAAAATTGAAAGGAACTTCATTAAAACCACATGGAAAGATTTTCAGTATTACACTTCTTCCATTTGTGACAGTGGACTATGTGACACAAGACTGCAGAAATGACCTGTTGGACCCATCATTCTTTTGGTAATTACATGGTGGTTAAGCTCTTCCTTGAATTGTTCAAAAGAGCAGTCATTCCCTAAATTGTCACAATTCACTGACAGCCCTGTAAAATCACCATCTTTTCCATATTAATAAAACAGGAACAAAACTACCACATAACACTCATGTGTTTCATTATATGAATCATATAAGAATTCTCCATTTGAATAAAACAGTATAAACTGCCAAGATTAAGACTGATGTCACGTCTCTACACAGCAGCTTCATTTGTCTTTGTGTTCATATTATACAACCTGATATGGTGTCAACTCTGCCACATATTCCACCTTGAACTTCATCATTTGTGCTTTAATAGATTTCACTTCAGTCTATAAAGCTAAAATGTTTTCAATTTAGCATATAATAAAATAAAATAATAAATTGAATGCAAGAGATCAAATTCTCTTTTAAAAAATCCTGGTTTTAAATTTCAGTCACTCATAAAAGCCCTCCTTTTGTCAAGAATCTGTAAAGGCCCTTACAGCAGCTCGGTGACTTCGTGGCTCTCGTGCATACGAAAGTTCATAAATTTCATCTTCTGTGTAGTAAAGATCAAGGGACAGCTGAAAACAAACACATTAGTTTAATCCCAGAACAGTCACTACTACTTTATAAACTTGCTGCTGGAGTGCACTCATATTTTTTGGTGCATTATTTTTTAATTTAGATTACACCTAGGAAAAAATGAACTTGAGCTGCACAGGTGCTCAGAGTGATGTGAAATGTGTCCAATTTTACATTACAGACTGTTATTGCCATTATTGGGAAATCTGTAACAGAGAGTATTGGGAGTTCAGAAGCTCCTGCATTGAAATGAAGTATTTCTTCTCATTTATATCCTGTCGTATATACCTGCATGAAATTATGACCAAAGTTCTACATATTTGTAATAGCCGTTTTTATAAAACATTATTTAGAAGAAAAAATACTTAGAATAATTTCAAACACAACATTTAAAACAAATGGGAGAAAGAAGTAAGAAGTTCAACATTTCAGATAGCTGTATTTCGGGCTCTGGTCATGTGTGCTTAATCTCACACAAGGGTGCTCCCAGTCAGAACAAATAACCTCAGGCACATAAGCATTTTTATCTATTAGCTTTTTCCTGAAACAGGGCTTGTAACCAGAAAGTGGAAGCAGACTATCTGGTTTTTCCAAGATGAGATACTTGTTAAGGCCAAACAAAACTGAGAAATAAGAAAGGAAGATTTACTCTTTTAATAGAAGGTAGTATTTTAACTTAGTAGGAGAAGCCAAAACTAGTTTTAACAATGTCCTAGGTAGTATCAATTTTTTAGTAGCATGGCATTGACTAGATAGGACTGCGAGTGAAATACATCAGCTACATTTGACTAATGTTTATGTCAGACAGTTTCTTATCAGAAGACACTTGACTAGAAATGCTGTATCTTGAGGGATTGAACTTTTATGTGATTTCTTTTTCAATACAAGGAATCTTCCTTACTGACAGTATAGGGAGTAATACAGTGAAGTAGAAATAAATACTTCCTTCCCTTATAGAGAAATAATTTGAAGCCTACTGCTGAACTGGCACCTCTACCCTTGCTGCCACATAAATCATCACTAGTTTCTTCTCTTCTACTCCTGTACCCCTTTGGGGAAAAAATATGACAATCTTATGTATTCATAATTAATTAATTAACAGAATTCTCTATTTTGTTACTTGATAGGTATATGACATTTTTAATTGGATATATTTATCTTATCTAACACACTTACTGTAAGCAAGTGAACAAGGTCCATATTAGCCTCCAGGGGAAGTGGCATTTCCTGGAGTTGTATCAGCTCATCTATGTGGTTATACAGAGAATATAATTTGTACACATTAATCTTTTTGTCCTCCAAGTAGTCTGGCATGCCCTCATAAAGGGATATCAAGTCTTTCAGGTGGACCCCAAGGATTGGGATCTTAAAGTTACTGCACTCATTATAGGCACGTCGGTAACTATCATAATTTCTGTAAGACGAAAGCAATTCTGTCATTTCATTAAACACCTAAAAATAAAAAGAAAACCAAAAAATCAGCACTGGTTACTGTTTCTGTTTTCGTCATACAGCACAAGAACTTGCCATGTTATTGTTAAGGAATTTACTCATGACTCTTGAAAAAAATTTTAAAACTTCGAATGAAATCTAGGTATTCTAGATCTCCTATACCCATAAATTAGGTACTAATATGTAATTATAGAAGGTTAATATGTAGTCTAATCTATAATGCTGATAGCCTAATCTATAATGCTGGTCTCCTTGCACTCCCCATTTAGTCAAATGAAAAGAAGTATGATTTTCTTGAATCAGGGGGATCTGAATGCCGTCGATGTGTAAGCACAGCACAAGCTCTCTGACATTCATATGAGCAGCCATCTCCACATTCATATGTGGAAAGCATTCTCTGACTTTCAGGACACCAGCTGGAATTGCTGGAGAGGTCCTGGCAGTGAAACCATGCGCTGTGCCATGATCCCATCATGGCATGACCAGAAGTTATGCTATGGTTCAAGGTGACATACCTGTCTTTTTAAGAAAATTTTTTCCATGGAAATGAATTAGAAACAGTATCTTGGGTTTTTTATAAAGGCCAAATCAAGCTTCAGTCAAGCAGTATAAATATTTCCCTTGTTTAAAATTATACAGGTACAAAGTTGACTCATTGACATAACAAAATCAATGGACTAATGTTTTTTCTGGGAAATTCTGGCCAGAATTCTCCATTTGTAACCTTTACAAACTGTATGATGCAGTTAAACCTCGAAGTGTTTTTTCAAGTCACTAATTACCAGACTTTTATTACCTGCTTTCTATTAGCACCTGTATACAATTTCTTGAAACAAAAAGTTATTTAAATGATGCACACACATGCAGACCTTAAAATGACACAATTTTGAAAAATATGTTTCTAAAATAAGTTTTCTAACTGATTTTATAGATTCTGATAGCTGTAACCATTTCCACTGGGAGGTCACACTTCAGGTCCTTACTCCAGGTATGCACTGTTCATTTGGGTTGATCATACTGTGATCAAAACAGGCTCATTAGATACCTTCATGGACTCTTTCAGGCCCAAAAAGAAGAAAGTATCTTATTCTCTTAAGAAGTCTCTTAAGAAGACACATGAATGCTTAAGAATTGCTAAAAAATATGCCTTCCTTCCCTTTTTAATAGCTTTCATTGGTGTTTCACAAGAATTTAACTGAATATTAAAACAGAGTCCTAACAGTCCATCATGCTATGTGTGCATTAGGGCTAAATTTGTTCAAGTCTAAATTAAATAAAACAAATGGAAAGATCTGATGAACAAAATCAGTCCTTTCACTCAAAGTGCAGAGCTCTGTGCTAGCATTTTACAGACTAAGGATGATCAATGTTACTACAGAAGACAACAGTTTGTTTTTCAAGCGTTCTAGGATCCAATTCTCTGTTTTCATGTCTGAATATTATTCTGTACTAGTGCATGTAAACGAAAATGCAGCTCATGACATTTGAGACTAAAGGATAAACCTTACAGAATCTATACAAGTCTTAAAGAAAGGTGGAGTTGCAAGAAGTGTAGGACTAACTGATGATGTAGAGATAAAGTAATAAATAAAAACCCTTCAAAACAAAAGAAATCTTTGTTCTGTCTTTCCATCTTATCCAAAGAAGTAAGGTTACTTTTAGTGTGTCCAGTGACAAAAAAAATTAAAGGTTCTCTTATCTGTAAAACTTAGAGAAGCAATACTAACCTTAATTACATCATGAGGAACACATGAGCTTGTTTCCTTGAGCCTGGAAATCGAACTGTGACAGAGACCTCCTATCACTGCCATTAATGTGTTAAAATTCTGCAGCTGGTGGAGCTTCTGTTCACATTAAAAAAAAAAAATCAGTATAATTTAAAGGTTCAGGTTGTTCAATGTGCACACCCAAATTTTAATTTCCTCCACTGTCTTCCTCCAAAGTTTGTGCCATTTGACTTCATGTATTGTGGTGATGAGCTGTGATTTTACTGGGTGTCACATGAACTTACTCTACTGTTATTAAATAAAATATTAAATTTTCAGATACTGTAAGTCTTCAAAGTACCTCCTCAGCACTTCCTCTTTTCCCACAGCCTACCACAAGTAGGAAACACTGCCTATAATCTTGGTTATGACTGCAGCTGAATTAGTATTCAAAGAACACAAATCGGGGCATAGCTCTCCTTTTCCCCAGAAAGGTGTTTCTGGAGGAATGCTTCTAATTACAGCCAAAGCCATGAGAGTTGCTCATGCTTTGGAAAGCTTCACAGCCACACCTGGGAATCTCACACGCTGATTCAAAAGCAAGTCTAGTTTTACAGTGAGAATCATTTCATCAGAATGAACATGAGAAAGTCCTGGTGCCATGACTCTGATATCCAAACACTTGGTAAGAGAGCACACACACACACAAATGCACATGCTGTGCGTATGAGCCAGCAGAGCAGCGCCAACACTCCCAGCTCACCCAATAGTAGCAGTATGGGAAGGGCAGAAAAAGGGCTGCATCAGAGAAAGACAAAATAAACACCAAACATGCTAGATTTTAACTGACCTGTGCAACATGGATAAACTTGATGAACACTTCAGCCCGAAGCTGTGGTGTTGGTCTGCTGAGAACCATTAGCTGCACCCACTGAGAGATACCATTGCAAAGAGAAATTGATCTTTCCATTGTTGGGTTCTCTTTCACACAACTATTCACAATGTAGTTCTGATAATCTGAGAACTTAAAGAGAAAAAAGAAGCATAAATGAAAATTCATGTAGTTTCATATGCCTCATGATCTGTGTGTGGACAGAGGTCTGCTTTGCAAATGAAATAAACCGTATCTTTTAAACCTGAACTATCCATAAAACCGAAATCTTTCCTTTGTAAAAGCTTTTTTAAGTTCAAAGCAGGGGCTTCCACTAATTGAATTAACTGAAAGCTTCTTTTTGCCATAACTCAGAAGTCTTGGCTCTTATAAATCCCAGGAGGAGTAGAACTGGGGTGTCCCTTGCAGCCTCAGTGGCTTCACAGATTCATTGACTTCTATTGGGAAGGTTAAACAGAACTTAAATTGTAATCTAATAACTCAGTAATAGTTTAAGGGAGTTCAGTGTTCAGTTTATGTATTCTGTATCTGGGGCACACTTCTGAATTAAGCTACATTAATACAAAAAGCAGGCTGAATGGGATTAATGCAAAACTGAGATAAAACCGTTAAGAGTGAGGGCTGCAGACTCAATACTTTTAATACAGCTTGTGAGATTATTTAATCAAGACAATCTAAAACAGTTCAGTAAATACCTGTAACACACTTTTTTTTAAAGCCATTCCTAAAGAGAAGAAATAATTAATTTGCTTTTGTTGATGCAATTTTTATCCATTCTGTTGATTTATACATTAACAGAAATACACAAGAATTTGAATCATCAGAAAACGTGACATGGGATTTTTACATCCATTCTTTACTACAATCACTAACATCTTACCAGAAACACTCATAGCTGTAAGAGATATACACTCCTTTCCACAGGAATATGTGGAATAGCATTGATCTTTAAGCAAAGGTCAGGCTGTTGTTTGTTTCTTACACTCCCTCCCTCACCTTCTCCCAATTTAATAATTTTTTCCATCTGTTTGATAAGAACTACTAGCACTTTCAAAGCAGATGACAGCAGACACCTCTAGATTTGTCCTTATTAAATTAAAAATTTAAGAAATATTAGTAATAAGTAGAGCTGTCTCTGAGATTATATAGTACTTACATTACAATTATTCTTTGAATTTTGAACCCCAGCCAGGTTTGGCTGGATCCTGAAATTCAAGCAACTACTCTATACAGATGGATAATTTTTCAATATCTGACTACATAATTATGAACTTCATAGCAGTTTCAGTACAACTTTGAATCAGTTTATATTTTTTTTCTCAGCAGTCATCTCCTTCAGAAAAGTTTGGGTTTTTTTTTTTAATGCTGAAAAAATTAATCTCCAAAACGCTACTTGAAAGTTTTGAATTAATTGTGGTACACAAATAATTTGAGCTCAATTATAACAAGCTTGTTAGTGGCAGATGCAATATTTATATACCTAAACTACTTCAGTGTAAGAGTCTGTTATTGTGATGACTAACTTAAGAGCCTCAACAGGAATCCAGAATCCAGATTCTTACAAAAGACTGTGGCCTCCCTGTACTTTATGACTAGAGATTAAAATACTTTCCAAACACCAGCATGCCTCCAGTCCTGGCTCTGTGAACAGCACTCCTTGCATTTTAATTTGCTGCAAGATAGATGGCATCTCATGGAAGATTTTGCTGTATGCTGTGTATGTGATCAAATATTCCCTTCTGACTTTCAAAAGCCCAAGCCTTTAACAGTTATTCCAAGGACATAACACAGCTGGTAATCTTCAATCTTTCTCCTGGTATATGATGCCACATTTGAACAACAAAAGGATTCTGTGGCTTAGCACATCATGAACATATTCTGCAAAGATTTAATTAATATAGCTAATTTTAAATTACATATCATTTTCTGACCCAAAGTCTTGGTATGCTCAATTTATACAAAAACATATGAGGTACCCTGCATATGAAATGAATTCATGCATGTAACTGTTGGAGCTCCATGATACATCTGACACTGACTAAAACCATACTTGTTACACTCATTAATTACCTTACATCTGCACAGAGGTTTTGAAAATGGTAAGTTATATAAGCTTTGCATATTATTACTGCCTACAGGCAGCAATCTGTGCATGACTTCAGTTCTACAGCTTTTTGAGTTTAATACAGAACACAGAGTCATGTACTGTCAGCTCAAAACAAAGTACATGAAAACACGACTGTGAAATCTTCCACCCTCTAGTGAGAGCCCCTTTTCTTGCATAGGTTCAAGCTTCATATTAGTGGTACCAAAAAAACCCACCAAAACCAACTAAATAACAAGCAACAGCAAAAAAAGAAAAAAACACAGAAAAAATCACTTTGCTTTCAGTCTTATTATCACACAGACTTTGCAACACTCCTAGATTTTGGTCCATAACATTCACTTTTCCATGTGTAAACTGTATCAGGTTTGAAAAGAGGCGATATTGTAGCATACAATGATGCAAGTGAAGCCAAGGTGCATAGGGAAGTTTGCATCTTATCAGCTACAAACATTACTGAGAAAATAAATCAAATGAAAGAAAAAATATCTTCGATAAATCCTTAAAATTTGTTTGTGTATATGAAAGCTTGTATTATAAAATATATTTAACCCCCTTATATTAAAAATGGCATTTTCTAAAGTGTTTTCTTGTCTCTGGTCTTTATTTTGTTATGCCCAACCACAAAAGACAAGCAGAGTCCAGTGCCCATCTTCAGTGCAGTCAATTAGTCACTGCACAGGATTGCTGCACTGTTCACTACAGCCACAGAAGGTTAGCATTCTAGGAGAATATTCCAAGTTTTCTTCATCCCATTTCAGCCTGATCACTGATTTGAGTCAAAGGAAGCTTCTTGTGCCCAATGGCATCCCTTGTTCTAACAAAATCAGCTTCTTTGGAAGGTTTTCTCCTCTTCCTTTCAACTGATCTTGCCCCAGGTCTCCCACAGTTGAGGCTCATTCTCTCACTCACATATGTTTGTAGCAGAAGGGTAGTTACTCAGAATCTAAGTTACACTGGCCACCTTCAATACTAGTAAAGCAAAGCAGTCTGAAAAAAGGCCCAGCATGTCCAACATCTTGTATGGCAGTTAATCTTGTACTGTTGCCTCTCTGCCATATTTCCTATGTCTTTCCCATATTTGCTTAATATAAATAAATAATTACATAAATAAATAAAAAATAACTTACTGATATTCTTCTGAAAGACTTAAACTCAAGATAGGTAAGGTGGTCTGACAGCTCCTCTGGCTCAAGATGATCAAAAAGAAGAGAGACTTTCCGTTTCTTACTGGTGTTGGCCTTTACACGCTGTGTCAGCTTTCTAGACCAATCCCTAGAATTTCTTTTAAAACACAATTACTCCAAGTTATTTACTGAAGAGCAAAATTTTTCTCTTTCCCTAAGTCAGAGGTAACATTGTTTTCATGCCTTACTGCAGTAAAAAGTGAATTATTTGAATTTCAAAACAGTAAACTCCTTTCATGCATTAGAGATTATACGACAAAATATTATTGTTAGTCTTTATTGTATTGATGTAGCACTTTAAGTACAATACAACTGTCTTACTAAACATCATGAGAGTCTATATAATTTCTGCAATCAGTTCTATATTTCCAGAATAGCTATCTGTAACTTTGTCCTCATGGAACCCACCCAGAGCTCCTCCATTTAATAATCCTTAGATATCCTTGAGCAACCTCTGAGTATGAACTGTCCCCCTTTGCTATTGACCCATAGAGTAATAAAATTTATTTCCATCTGAAATGCCAAATATCCCCTTTCATGACCAGATCCAAATGTATGCCAAATTCTGCTCTGCTTTACCTGTGCATTTCCAAAGTACAAACTGGCACTTGTGTTGCCAGTTGTACTGTTCCACAGAACTGTCTCACTCTCGTGTAACAGGGAAACATGTCCTCCCAACAAAGAGCTACGTGACATACAGCTCTAGGATTTGGTTCTTGTCACGACAAGTATTTTATAACCAAAATCATCTAAACAATATCAAGAGTATGACAATGCAATAGACTATATCCTCACTTACCTTTGTTGCTAAAATATAAACACACTTTTTTTACCTCATCTGTTACCCAATCAAATTTTATTCTCCTTGTTCAGTGATTTCAAGTGATCTTGCAAAACCATTAGGCATCTACAAATTTTCTAAGTTCCCTGGACAGGGTAAAACCTGGCTGTCATAGAGAATCAGCCCAAAGTCTACACTGCAGCTAAATCCAACCTAAGCCATTCCTGAAATGTTCCACTACATAATGTATATTTCATCTGTAATGAAGTATAAATTCTTGTGAGGACAGCTAACATATGACTTATGAGAGACATTATAATCGAATAAAGGAAATTCAGAGCAAAAGTTTATTTTCTGAGTATATTGAGACTTCGACACTCACATTTGAGATGTGTCAATTAGACGACAATGTAACTCCTCACCATTAGCTCGAACCACTTCTTGAAATTCCTCCATAGCTGTGGACAGTTTAGAGTCCATTTTGAACATAATCCAGAATTCTGTAATCCAATACCTATTAAAATTAAAATACACACACACACCAAAAAAAAAAAAGAAAAAAAAAAAGGTTTTGATCTAAGTTAGGTGGAAATTTAGTATGACCCTGTATGGGTTGAAATGTTCCTTTGGTCATTTCAGGTCAGCTGCTCCAGCTGTGTCCCCTCCCAGTCTCAAGCTCACCCCCAGCCCGCATTTTGCAGGGGCAGATGTGAAACAGAAGGCACTGATGCTGTGCAATCACTGCTCAGCAAGAGGTAAAATAATGCTGAGTTTTACTCACAGATTTGACACACAGCATTATAGAGGCTGCTATAAAGAAAGTTAACTCCATCCCAGACAGACACAGTACCCAGCACTATACATGTAAAAACCTGTGCTTGTGGGAAAAATGGAAATGCACATTCTTAGGGATGCAAGTATGAACTTGCCTGGAAGCAGAAATGTTACCAGATCTCACACAGTACTAAAGCATGCTTACATAACCAATAATAATCTGCTCTGAGATAATAAAATAATCACAATTTAAAACAACTTCTACTCTCCTGTTACTAAGAATTTCCCCCTTTGTGTAAAAAAGAGATATCCTCAATCTATTAGAGCTGAATATTCTCCCTTTCTTCTGTTTTCTCTAAACTGAGATATCAAACTTTATTATACTTAATAGGTAAAAGTTAGAGTGTTCCAGGACGACTGCAAGTAGAATTACTAAGGAGAATTACCTACTAAATGCAATAGAGCTTTGCTTAGTATAAAAATAACTGCAATATCCTTAATTTTTAATAGACCTATATAATAATATTAGACACACTTGTATCATTTCCTGAGCACTGTCAATTTTCACAGATGTTTAAGATACAGATTCATACAAACTCAGTTCAAAACTGTGACCTGACAACTCTTGCACTGATTTAAGCAGATCTGCTAAAAGTCAGTTGGACCTTTTTGTGTAGAGCTGCTAAAGTGAACCTTGAAAAGCTGAAGCAAAATACCTGTTTCTCTTTTTAATATCAATTTCAGACATGCGAAAACATATTTATATTATATAAAACATATTTATATTTGTCACATGGATGACTGCAAACTAACCAATAGCTACCAACCACGAATATACTTACCTCACAAAATAGCAGATCTTCACACACAGCATTGAAGAGTTATTTTCTAAAGCATTAAGATAGGTAGAAAGCTGTTAAGGAAAACCACATCCATTCACATATGATGTAAAATGTAACATGCTTGATACTTCCCAGCCTGTGAGCAATAAGAATCATCCTGCTGATGGAAAATATTATATTAGATTAGGGTTTTGTGTAAGTATATACAAAGTATATCCCAAGGCTGTTCCAAAGTTTATTGCAACTATGACTACTATGAGTAATATTGGTGCTGTTGCCAGAGCACTGAGTGTCAACCAGTGAAGGGATTCTGTTTTCTATATGTTTCTTTGCAGCATGCCTAGCAATTTCTCATAAAACTTGTGCACTGACACATGTCATTAAAATTTGAAATATTCATACCAATTTTATCAATCAATGCATTTATGAAGCAATCCTTTTTAGCTAATTCACTGGAGATTAAGAAAAAAAAAGTTTTCTTTTAAACATAACCAGTTGTAGACAATGGCAGAGCAAAATGTAACATCCCTCTCCATAGTAACCTCGCCTTTCTAGCTACACAACAGTTTTCATCTAATTTGCTCTGGCAACTGAAAGAAACAATTGTATTTTTAGTGCATTATCTCTTTAAAACATGTTTTGATATTGTAGCCAATGTCTGTTGAAGTAATGGAAAATCCATTTTGAAAAATGTATTATGCATGTCTTGATTCTTCTGATGGAGGTGACACACATATTTTCAGGTCTGAAAAGCATAATTTAATGAAAATATCTTGTGGATCTACTCACAATCTGATTGCAACTAACTGCAGCCTAAATCTACCACAGCTGAGGGGACATGCCTTCCACCCTTTCACCACGCTTACACTACACTGACTACAGAACTGGTGAAGTCAGAGTAAGTTCCCAAATATTTTTAAGGGCCCCTCTCTGAATGACTAGAATTAGATGACTTACAAAGAACTTGTAACCACCTGAAATCACTCCCATAATTTAGGGGATGGGAAATGGTACAACTAGAACACTTGCAAGGTTTTGCGAAATACAAGAGCCCAGACTACCTGATCCATTCAAAACTGTCTTTAACTTTTAATGTCTTTACAGGGAGCTACACACAGAGTTAAAAACCAAGCTTGCAAAACACGCAAGTCTAATAAAAGTTTGAATTGCTTTTCTGGTTGTAGAAAACGTTCCATCTCAGAAAGAAGATGCAAGCACTGACTTTGTTGCATTTTCCAAGAGCCCAGGAGCCTAAGTGAAATGCAACACTACACCACAGCTGTAGCTCAGCACACTTGATCCAACACCTGCCATTAGAGAAGCAGCAAGACAGTCCTGCTATAGACAGATAGTCAGTGCTCCAGTAAAGCTCTGTTGTCAAGGATGCTGCTTGTAAATGCTTGGAAGACACAGAGTTTGAGGAAAGAAAAGATTATTAAATTGAATTGTACCAAAACTGGATGGAGACTCTTAGCATGACAGGTCTCCATCCTGTACTGTGCTCATCTAATTAGGAGTAAACATTTTGTAAAGCTAAGAAGACAGGTAACATATTCCACAATTAAAAATTCCAAAGAAAGGCGAGTATTGTGAATATGATCTAGTAGCCACATTGTGAAAAATCTAATGAGCCAGAAACACACACATATGGAGTCCAGGCAGTCAACTCAAAATGGGAACAAATAGAAAAGAAAAGCTTATGACTTATTACAGCAATTTTGAGGGTGTGTGAGAGAAATAATTTTCATTTAAATTTTCACACCCAATGATACAGTTTTGTTCTTTGTTCTTTGACTTGATAGTGGACAGAGAAAGACACAGATCTAAAACTTAGACCCAGGTTCACAGTACCTAATTGAGGTGCCTAAATTCATCTAACACCTGCTAGATAGTCCCTCCCCAGCCAACAGAGGGTGATTTACCCTACTTAAAACCTGACTTGGAGTTTCCTCTTTTCCTCTGTGTATATCAAGCAAAACCCAACAAACAAAAACTGCCAACTCCAAACAAAACCAAAGCACACCATACAACCAAAAACTGCAAAGAACAAGTATACAGATTAATTAGTGGAATACTAATACACACATAGATTAAATATCCTCTACTTACCCATCTCAAACTTGTCAGACTATAAAGTTACCTTAAAAGCAGGTGAAGATTACAAAGGATATAGATCAACAAGTTTCTGAAGCATGTCTGCAGAGGAGATGAAAAACTGATGCATGGCCAGAATTATTTTTAGCAGCTGGTTGTTTTGACATGCATTTCCTTCTAAATCTGAAAAACAAAAAGGATTATTCATATTGAAATCTTGCTATACCTTCATAAACAATTTGCAACACGCTTTTTCAGAATCCTAATTCTAATCAGGTCTGTTCATGTATGCTATTTCAAAGATAGCAGTAACTTCCTAATTTAGGGAGTGCATAATTTTTCTGGTGAGAGCCATATAACAACTACTATATTTTACTACTGTGTTTGGAAGACTCTTAAAAATAAGGAAAAAAAAAAAAAGGGAAAAAAAAAAGCAGTTTTGCCTTTTTTGAGATCTGTGTCTCAAAAGTAATCAGAATGCCCAGATAATTATACATGATGATCTAAGCCCAACAATGCACTTAAATGCTTAGCCTTAGGCATATGAATATAAACTTGGAAACATATCATTGAACTGCAGAGCAAAACAGTTCAGCCACTGATCCATCTCAGCCAGTCATTGGAATGACTACAGTTATCAAACAGAACAGCAATATTCTCAATTGTTTGTGAGCCTTTTTATACAGATGACACACACAACACCAGAGTGCACATACAGCATAGGATCACAGATGTGCATAGATGCATGTGGAATGAGACACAACATATGCTAGAAACCCAGAGGTTAACCTGTGCATCCCCCCTAGGCTGGACCTAAATGTACTGCACATCAACTTGAACTGTGCATTACGGGGATTTCAGCAGAAGGACTTTAGACTACATCTGTCTTCTGGGTCTCGTGGGGTTTTTTTCCATATGTCAAAAAGATCAAGGACAAGAAATGCAGAACACTTTAAAAAGTTTCCATTTCTGCAACAAACAGTAGTGAAAGTGTTTGTAAATACTAACTGACTATGTTCTCCCACAGCCAGTCATAAGAAAACCTAAGTAGTTTGAATGGGAATTTGACGCCCTTTCAAATACAAAAGAAAATTTATCTTCTTGAATAACTTTAAATAGATTAACCTCTATGGGAATAAACGTCATTCTCTCTTTAAAAAGCAGTAGCAGGAACAAGATAGAGAAGCAAAGCCCAATACAGCAAAGCCCAATACAGCAAAATGGAAGAGGGATGTGAAACAGCAGATTTTTAGCATATGAAATGACTTCTACTGCTAGGGAAGGCAGGGAGAAGGCACTTTAACTTGCACATCACCAAAATGGAAATTTAAACATAGCCCATTTGCAAAATAAGATAATCCACATTAGTTACTGGGTGAGAATTTCCATGCACTTCTACAGGAAGACACCAAATGTCTCCATCTTCAGTGGTAAGGCTAAGGGGAAAGTCTGCCTGTCCTACAGCCCCATGAATGAGAGCAGCATAGACCCCAAGTAACAGGAAGTTCTTGATCTGCCTTTTGACTTACGCTATGAGTTCTGTTTTACAGCATGAACCAAAGTTTATGTGTTCCTTGTTTGTGACCACACAAAATTTCATTCCATACTGAAAGAATCCTTCTGAGATATAAACTGCCTAGGTATTACAGCATGAGCACTGAGGGCAAACCAGAAAGTTATTCAGCTAGAGGAGTGGGAAATTTGCAGAGGAAGGCTGGGACATCAAGAATAAATACTTAATCAGGCCTTTAGTATTTGGCATTTTGTACACCTTGAGTGTCTTCACAAAGAGCACAATTATTTTAGGCCTTGCACACAGAGGCCTGTATCAGTTTTCTTCCTTTGGCAAAACTTGGTGTTCTGCCAGAAGCTCCATCCACTAGCTCCTGTTTAAACAGGAAAAGAGTTCAGTATATGCTTAACTTGGAAGCCAAATGGATATGTGCACACACACTCTTAAGAATATACAGCTTCTTGTAAGTGCTCAATATAAAACATTTCCAGACAACAAAGACAAAAAACAACACTCTCTCTCCCTCAGCACTTTCATTGTGTGCATTTCACCGTGTGCAAAATCCTCTGCTGTGACATAACACAGGTATCACTTGGCCACAGGTTCCCATTTAAATTTTTGGTTTCTAGGTGGTGTCTCTTCCATTTAGCTTTTTCATGTCACAAAGGTACAGAGAAAAACAGTATGTTCTGCCTACTATTAGTAATTAAGTCAACACATTTATGGTGTTTTCCTACATAATGAAAGTGTATTTATGCTTCACCACATCCAGACCCAATTATCTTGCAACAGAGATACACTTCATTACAATGGCATGCAATTATTTTGCACACATTAAAGCAATACCTACAATACTGGGGCTATCTGTTCTCTCATCCAACTAAAAGGCTCGCCTTCACAAAAAAACCCATTGTATTTGTGGTGGCTTAAAAAACAAAATAAACACTCTGCAAAAAGAAATCTAAATGTTCCCAGTAGAGCTGAGCACTGAGCAGCAAGCCTGCATGGAAGAGCACACAATTTACAATGGTATAGCATCTTGTACAAATGGTGGAGCCAGTAAGAGGGCTGGCCTGACTGTGCTGCAATTGTGCCTCTGAGTGCCTCTGCAGCACTCTCCTGAACCCCCAGCAGTTTGTTTTAAAACTCCTTTTCATTTCCGTTTGTATACCTGCTTCTAACCACACAGCCTACTGAGTAAAACCACCGAGTGAACACTAACTAAAGTGGGATGGGTGTGTTTCAGTAAGTCAATTTACATTAAAGAAAGCTGCAAATTACTGCAAGAGCCTTAGCTTTGTCTCACTGCAGCGAAATACAAATAACCAACTCCTTATTTGTTGCATGTTTTTCTCCTGTAAATTCCCCTATTGTATTAAGATTTTTAATAAATGTACTCTGAAATAAAAAAAAGCAGAAGTTGAATATACTTTTCCAGCATTTAACTCCATGAGTGAAAGCACAATAACAGTTAATGATAAGCATTTTATGATCCATGTAGTAGCACAAAGCTGCTAAAAACTACAATTACAGAAGTTCCATTTCCTGTGTTGGACTCAGAACACACAAGGGTAAGAACCTTCTAATTTAGGCCCATCAGCCACTCTATTGCATGATCCAATGAGTGACTCCTCATAATCCATGATTTAGAAATAACTTAAGTATCTCTAGGTCCTTGAACGCTTTAGAGAAACAAATTGCTCAAAAGTCAGTAAGCAAGGCTTTAAGAGCAAATTATCTGCTTTTCACCAGGTCCTGATGGCCACGAGCCTGTGGTAAATATACTTAACAGAAAGTCTATGTTCACTAGAGAAGATCGCTGTACTGAGACTTTCCCTCTGATGCATGAATGCAATGATAAGGCAGTAGTAAGACTGCCAAGGATGTCTTAACCCAACTGAATTTTGCAGGAAAGAAAAGCTATCTTTTCTAGGTCTAAGAGCTGCTTATTTCATAAGCACCATCTTTATTTCATAAGCAGGTTCCAACAGTATCACCTAGAGTACAATTTGAAATGAATCAGAAGTGAATCACGAAGCACTGACATCACATGATCAGTGACTAAGCTACTAAGAACACGAATAACTTCTTGTAAACTCCCTTAAGTCTTTCAGTGGTTATCAAAATGCAGAAAAAAACACAGTGCAAGAAAGTATCAAGCAATTGCCAGAAGTTAAGTGCAAAGCTGAAAGTTGTGGGTTGCTATTCTGATGTGCCACATAGAATTCTTCAAGACTTCTGCATTTTTTTCCTAGTAGTTTAAAGAGTATGGCGTGAGGATGGTGCTATAAACATCTGCAAAGATTATTAAGTCAACATGTGATCTGAAAACGGAGGGAACTTATGTTCTTAAGGCCTCAAAGTTTCAAAGACCTTGATAAAACACACAGACATGTAAGAAATATGCATATACATGTGGGAGTACATGGTTTAGTGGTTTAGTGACTGAAATGAAACAGCCGTAAGTCAACGCATCTGCCCCACATACGAGGTGCAGTACTGCAAGATAACTTTAAAATGGCTAGAAGCAACCAAAACTAAATAAAATACTTCATGAGTATTTTACAGATACTCCCTGGAAATTCCCTTTACAAACAGGAAACAGTCTGTTCCCCTTCAGCTTCAAACTTATGCAACCCACAGTAGCCTTCTTACTCCAGGCTTACTACTTCTGTGTTGGAATACAATGTCCTCTAACAGAGCTAGTAGTTTAACAATCTTCATTAAATTGAATAATTTGGCCAGAATCAGATTCATAAGAAGCAACCATTCTCCATATCAGTTATGACACCATTATTGAGGGTCAGCGAGCACATTAACTTAAACTAATTTTTTAATGACAGCTGAATGCTCAGTTGATGGCAGATTTCAGGGCTAGGAATCAATATATTGTATTCTGCTGCTCCAATACAGAAAGAGCTTTCTCAAAATCTCACTTTAGAACCAGTTTAATTTGTTCTAAAAATTCTACAGTGATGAGGACTTCACAGCTTTTTTAGATGACTTATTCCAATGCTTGAGTTTCTTTATCATTTAAGAGTTCTCCTTTCTGTCTAATCAAATATTTCAGGCAACTTGGGCTGCTTAAGCCTAGACTCCAGCAAACAGAAAAACATTTTCTTTTCCTTATCAATATATTTTCTTTGTTTAAGGGTTGCATCCCTCATCTATTTTCTGAGCTAAGAAACATCAAATTTGTCATTTTTTTATTCCTCAGAGGCAAGGTTTTCTAGCTCTCTGGTCAACTTTGATGTTTTCTGAACCCTTTGTAGCTCAGACAATTAAGAAGAAAACCTGAATATAGTACTACAGAAGAGATCTTAGCACCAGAGTTAGAACATTGTTCTTAATATCCTTTACATAATACCTTTCTATAAACCTACATTTTAATGAGAGATAATGTATATACAGAAAATATGAAAGTACACACATCCCTCCATGCACACAGAGTTTCCACAGCGATACAATATCATTATTGTAATTAATTCCATTTTCAGTTTTAAAGTCCTTCTTCACAATGAGATCCTTCTCTGCAGAAATGCTGTATTTGAAGGACTTTACCATACCAAACCAGCTGATTACTCCAAGTAGAACTTTGTACTCATCCTTGGTGAATTTTTCTTTATTATTTCGAATCATTATCTTAAGTACTTAATATCTTTCAGAAATAATATAACTTAATGAGAATGTCCTTGCAAAGATGACACAGTAATTAGGTAATAGAATGCTTTTTTTAGTTTTAGCTGCAGCAGAAAGCTGGTAGAATATTGAGCTCTCCAGCTTCCATTTAATTCTGTACAGGATGATGGTATTCCCCCTCATGCCACAAGAGTTACATGATGTTTAGCAGATAGCACCAAAAAGCTCAGGGAATTGCACCAAAGTTTTGGATTAGTTTGTGTCTTTTTAAATTGGCTTATTGTCCATACATGCCTGCAACTATTGAGTTTTACATAAATTTATTTACACAAGTAATTGATCTGAAGAAGAAATGCTTCAAAACTAAACTTAGAAGAAATCAGTATTTTCCTGAGAGGAAAAATTGCACTACTTTGTGATCAATCCTGCACCAACAGCTCTCTAAACAAACCAAGTTAACAAAAATGTTAGAAGAAACCCCATAAAGTTGGTGTTTCTTCAAGCCTATTCCATTTAAGCTCCCTACAGAATAGGGGAGGGGGCAACCCACTCCTGTTCTTCCAAATACTCATAAACAATGCAGATATATCCAAGACAAAATGAGGATAATATGTATCCAAAAAGAATAATAAGGCTGTTTTGTGTGAGGGTAGGGAACATTAGGGGAGATAAATCTCCTGGGAAAATCATTACCCTCTCTCAGAAAGAGCTTTTGGAAAGCTACATCGTGCAGAAAGAGCTCTAGGTGGGTAATTCTTTGAAATGAAAACAAGGAGATAAAAGCTCTTGTCAAAGGGAAATGGGATGATTTTCCGAAATTAAAATGTACTTTGAGAGAAACCAAATGCAATGTGGGTGGAAAGCATTCCATTACCCTTGGAAATTCAGATGAGGCACATAGAAGAACACAAAAAGTTTGCACACACAGATGCACAACACACATCCTTCTACAGCATACTTAAAATATTGATTTTAGCAAATTTAGATGCAAACTTTTTAATAAAATAGTCTTTTTCTCCAAAGCCTACAAAACATAATTTGAGTATTCAAGACTTTTTCCAAAGCTTTAAGTCATGATGCTGGAGCCATGTGAATTTTTTGAGCTGCAGGCAACTCCTGAATAATTCAAGTGTAATGCTTGGCAACACAGCTGTGTAAGCATAGGCACTGATGGATAGGAAAAAAACAGACTCCCAGAACAGACCCAGAAACTTCTGAGGCCAGTGTCCCTGTCTGACCACTGAGCCCCGATGTGTGCTTAACCCTTACTCTGCAGTGTTTTACAACAAGCTCCTCTCTAAGCCCATGACTGATCCTGGGGCAGTTGGTCATCACATCCAAGGCAGGAGGAAGCCTGTCCCACCCAAAGGTTCAAATTGCAACAGACTGGTAGACACCAACCTGCTTGCCTCCCAAGGGCTTGAAGAAGTCGCAGATCCCTTGGGTCCCACTTCCTGACCTCAATTTTCATTAGTGCCGCATGCTCCAGCTCTAATCCTGCTGTAATATTCCTCACTGACCGTTTCACTCACATACCTTAGCTTCCTAGTCTTTGCTTTAACTTCTAGGTACACTTCTGGAACTGGTGTTTAGAGACTATGGCAAGCTAACCTCTAACCCAGCAGCTGGGGATGCCTTCTCACACTGCCCCACCAGCAAGGAGGCTAGAGGGACAAGCCAGAACAGCTGACCCCTAGCTGACCAATGGATATTTTCTGTCATACCATGTAATGCTTAGCATTTTAAAAAAGGCTGCGAGATTGTCAGGGCTGCTGTTGCTTGGGAACTGTCTGGGTGTCAGCTGGTTGGTGATGGGCAATTAGAATATTTTGCATTGCTAAATAATAGTTATACTGATTTTTCCTGAAGTTATATTTAGATGCATGAAGACAGAATTTGCAGTCATATCCCAGTAGCAAATATAAGTAAATAAGAGACTGCAGTACAAAGAAGAAAGTCTAAGTTTTCTTCATTTTGTTTTATTACTTACTTCTTGGTTTTGGGAAATTATATTGAAAAAGTGAAGTCAAATTTGCTATACAGAACTCTATAACATATATATAAACATACCTAAAATTCCTTTTCTTTGGGAAATTTTTTTCACAGACATCAGGTTAAAAAAGAAATAATTTTCATTTTGGTACAACCACAATTAACTTTAATAGTTAGCTAAACAGCACTTAGAATTCTCCAGAGCAGTAACTACTTTTCTCTTCCCACAATGTCATGCATTCTACAGAGCAGTAATGACTCTTCTGTTCCCACAATGTCATTAATTGATCATTAACATAGTTTCTGTTGCCAAGCAATAGTAAGGTTTCTGTATTTGACCAAATAGCACTCAGATTACCTAACACACAATGATCAACAGCATTTTCACACAGAACAGCGTCGTGAATAAAACTTAACCACTTCGGGGGGAATTGGAGACCTCAACAATCAGCTCAGGCTTGAAGAGGGAGGGATAGAACCCTGCAAGTTTGTGCAGCATGAGACAAAACCAGGTGATTGTTCAGGCAAGCCTGAGAGGGAAAAAGCAAATGGCCACAGTTGCATTCTGTGGGTGTGCATATGCCTTGAAAGAATTTATTGCCTTTGAATCAGAATTCTATATAAGAATTTGTTATATAGTAAATCTGATAAAAGGATAAATTCAGTAATTGAACTGTGATTGTTTTAGTAGTTAATTGTATGCTTGAACTAGACTGGAAGAACGTATTTATGTTCAAAGAAGAGTGAGTTTTTCCAGATAACTGATATGGGAAAAACAGGATAGTTTTCATTTTTTCCTGTATTTTAGAGGAGAAAATGCCTACAGCTCTAAAGAGGGAACTCTAACTTGCCTACTTCTCTGTTTGTAAGATGGATGCAATATGTATCTGACTCTCAAAGAATTCCTAAGTCTCAATATGTTTTTTGCATGATATTGATATGAGCAATATAAAAACATTATCAGTTCACGTAAGTACACAACTCAATAATGTAGTTATTTTTTATTCCATAAAATGTGAACCATGACTACCTTTTAGGTAGCTTACATCTAAGAGGCCACCAGCACCAGCACTTTTGTGAGATTTTTTGGTTTCTATCAAAACACTTCCATAGCATCTTTCATCCAAATTAGTCTGAATGTAGTTTCCAGTATTTCTACGGTTTGTTTACAAACATGTCACTTTATCACACACTGAGGCAACAAGCTAGTTTAGCACAGATCAAACACTGCAGAACAGCTAAACATCACAACCTACTCCTAGACCTAGCTGTATATGACTACCATTAGAAGTTGCAAATTGTGTTAGGTTCACATAAATTCTATTAAGAGCATTGCTAATCTTTGAAGTTGTAATTTTCCACTTCCTTTAAGTCCTCCACGGGTTAAAGCTGACATATATGTATAAACAAGTAGCTCCATTGCATGCAGTTTATCTGGGATGAGATTTCACATGGAATTATGCTACATGGTCTCAGAAACATTTTTGTTGCTTTCCTAAAGCCCTTTACTTACATCTCTTTAAAGAAACCAAACACAGGGACACTGTAGTGTGACATGCATTTGAAGATGATACTTCTTGATCTCTTTTTAACAGAAGCATCTGAATTGTAGGATAAGCATAGGTTATCCATATGCTACAGTAAACATACTTCTAGCACTCAAATGTAAGAGGTAAAGAGTAAGATCTTGTACTCAGAGGTTAAGGACAGAAACTTCATAACAACAACATCCTGAGCTCTTACAGAATTCTCAGCTTTTAAATGATCCTCAGATTTGTTTAGCAAGATGTGTTTGAATAAATGATGGCTTTCAAGTGCACTCTTGGAATTGTTTCTTAGGTAATTCTACGACATTTCAGGACTTTATTACAGACAAAACAAGGAGGTATCAAATTGGCAATATGTTAAAGACACATGTTGTCCTGATTGCAAAAGTCTTTAAACACTTGTAAAAACAATTTAAACAAATATTTTGTGTGGGCAAGGAAAAGGCCGTCTGACCCTACATGGTTTATAAGCTTGAATGCATGTTGAAATAGCTCATTGGATCTTTTAAAGGTATGTCTGTTTAAAAAATGAGAACCCTTAAACTTTACTCTAGATTAAAAAAAGTAGGTTTATAAGAAAAAAAATAGACGTAATCGAAGAAAAGAAACAGGGACCTCTTAGCATGCACTAAAATATTGTGAACTTTCAAAAAAAAAATCATTTCCAGATTAGAAATTGACTTCACAACACACATTCAGAACTTCAAGTTCACAGTAGCATGGGGATACCCTAGGGTGATAAATGTCATGAACATTTAGCAGATATAAAATTAACAAATTAGGTATCCAGCAAAGGGAACACTGCTAATACATTTTCCCTCTCTGATCTGTAACACTTTCTGAACTAAATATATGCTACCATTTATGTAGTGTCACAAAGATTACTATAAGAACTAGACATAAAAGTATGGCTGTGTTCTACTGACCTGCCAGCAAACTAGACCCTACTCTGCTGGTTTCAACAACAAAGCTGATAGACTAAGTGCCTTTACAACTAACAACAAAATAGGACACAAAGTCATATTGACTTTCAGAGAACTGTCTGCCAGTCAAAAGTACATTTTTCCAGTCATTTTACGTACTACATAATGGAAAAAAAAAATGGATGCGGGGCGTTAAAGTCACTGTCCTATGCAAAATTCCACTCCAGAATCACAGTCACTGATGAAGATCTCCTCAGGAAAAAATTATCTCCCTCCTGAAGCTGTCATATTCTGGGCCAAGATCTATTAACTACTTTTTTGCTTCCCTGAACTTACAACTTCAGCCATTTTGTTGCCAAAGGAAAAACTACTTTTAATTATCTCTTTATGAGCTTTTTGTTCAGGATTAATATCTCTGATGTAGAGGTTGCACTGAATCTAACCTTTCTGCAGCTACTGTCTTTTCTGGTTTTTTAAATCATTTAACCCTACCTCCTGCTTTTCCTCTCTATGCACTCTCTTTCTTTCTCTTTTTCTCCCCTTCTTTTCTAGGCAATGATGCATTTATTTGTGCTCCACAATTCTTCTTGTCAATCCAGATCATAGCTGTAACACCATCCTGTAGCTTCTTATAATATTGGGATGTCTTCTGAGACACATTTTGGAACATATTTTGAATCACTGTCCTGTATAACCAAATCTCTTCTCTTAAATCTGGTGAGAGTGATTTCAAGTCTCTCCGTATTTTCTCCTAAGAAAGGACCGGTATTCCTTTCTAAAACACTTCCAACATTCAATCTCTCATCATGCTATTTTTTCCCTAAACTCTTGCCTTCACTTACATCCTTGCTTTTTTGTTGCCTTTACTTTTGGCAATTCATTTGCAGGATGATTCATCTTCACCATCCTGATTCAAACTTCCCTGGGACTTGAAGAAACCTCTACTTTTAGCATCTTCTCATCATGCTGTTGAATAATGATGCTTACTCTTTCAGATGTAGTGACCACCTACATGACTTCAAATTACCTTTTAAGACCCTCATTGTTTCTGTCACTAAGGCACACGCCTGTCATTCATCAGTCCAAGCTAAAGAAGACCAAGTTTGAGAGAAGTGAAAGAGCACACACTAATCACCCCAAAGCAGGATTTTAAGTTAACTGCACTGAACTTTTGGATTAACTTGGCTCTCCTGACAAAGTCTTTCATCTTGGAATCCATTTATAATACTGCAGCAAAGTTTAGGTGTCTCACTTTTAATTTCAGTAGCATATTCCCTTCTTCCTTTCTTCTCCTAATCCATGTTGTAAGATAAACTACAACAATCAATACAACAAGAATCAACACAAACATACAGCCTGTGTTCTCCACAGCTGTGTGTATTGATTCTTAATACCTTCTTGGTTAGACCTTCTTGTGATCTTCTCTGCATATACAGCAAAAGGCTGCCAGCTTCTCCTTACACACCGTTGTTGACAGCAGCCTCTCTTACACACTGTTTGCTTTCTCCAAACGTGTATAATTGAGTCCAGGAATATAAACTCAGCTGCATCCGTTACAGAGGAATTGTATTTGCCCACATAACATGCAGCAAGTGCAGTATAATGCTAACAAGATGCAGCATCTATTCTGAAACATGACATATCAACATCTCTATCTACTGCCTCTCGCTCTCCTTAAGACCAGACAGCAAATAAACCAATGGCTTTTTTCAGAAAGTAAACTTCAAATATACAATGTCTCAGGGATGTTCTGTACTTTAAAGATTTAAATAAAACTTGCTCAAATCACAATAATGACTTTATAGAATAATATACAAAATATTATAGGTCAGCATATCCAAGACTGAAGATATAATCTCAGCCTAAACAGAACTATCAGCATAGAGGTTGGAAGATTTCAGTACTATGCATGGAAAGAAATTTGCTCAATCATTCAGATTCCTTGTAATCATTCTGCAACTATGCTTCTTTTCCCACCCTTTTGCTCCCTGCCACAAACCCTCTTCAAAATCTCAGATTAAAGACTTTTTATCTCTTCCTTTATTGGCACAAATGTGAATGAATTTTGCACTGGTTTTGCTGATAGTACAAGAGCCTTCTTTAATGAACTTTATTATGCAGGTTACCTAGTGTTGTAGCAGTTGTATTTTTATTTAAATACCTTAATAGGAGGTTCCAACATAGCATAAGAACATGCATAATTTCATGGAAGATGTGTAATTACAGACACTACTATGAATTGTCCAATTAAGGGTCTAAACCTCTGCAGCACACAACATGATTTTAGCAGCCCTTAGAGAGTTATAATGATGTTTGCTGATGCACTACAATTCACCTTGCTTGACCTATGTACAGCTTGTCAAGGGTCAGGAAAACCCTATCTAGTGGATTACAGTAAATTTTCTAGCTGAAGTGTGAAACCCTTAAGAAAGATTCACACGCATGTGTAGCTGAACTGCACAGGTGCACTTGCTTTTCTTCATTACCTTAGTCCTTTTAATATACTGATGAGAACACCTAGGCATGTCTATATTGCTATACAGAGTATTAGCCAAAAATAATCTCCTACTCAGGGTTTCACCTGCACTACTTTAAATCAATCACTTAATTTTATAACGTTACATTTATATTACCGTTTTTTCATATAAACGTGGAGATATTAATATTGGTCAAGTAGTCACAATATTACAGCTACCTGAAGGTCTTATATTTTAGATATCTCATCCCCCTCCAATTGAACTGAAACTTACAAAAATATCAATCAACATTTGTTGAGGAATTAGGGCTTTACAGAAGTTCAGTGTCTTCACAATAACGAATTGGGGAAGAAAAGAAGCAAAAGAGAAATAAGACTTTACTGACAACTACATGTTTCACCAGCTTTTCTCAGACATGCATTTCTCTGCTCATGCTGATTAGAAGGCTTTAAAGTTAAAAACCCCTCGTTTTAAACAAATGTGAAAGATTAGTCATTGTTTACACTGTATTTATGCACTGTACCAGTAGATCAGCACGATGTGTTACTATTTAACTATATAGATAATTATTTTAGAGCTGAGTGGGTGTTCAAGTACATTTATCTTCTAAGGACTACTTCTGAAACTAAGACTTTCCCACATATACTTTGGGAGTAGCTCAAAGCACTGAAAGACTCAGCATTAACAAACAGATGTGCCACTTATAAGCAAATTATTCAGAATCACTTTAAGTGTCTTCAGTAATAACATTTTAATAACATTGAATATAAACACATTTACTAATGAGAAAGTTGGAAAAGGAAACTAGGGGTACATGGCTCAGGCAATGGTTACACTTATCCATATTTCAATTCCTATTGTAAAAGGACAAATAGATAATTGATACGTTTAAAAAATGCAGTTGTGATTTCTGTTTGGATTCTTTCCTCTTATAAAGAAACAACTTCAAATCTATACTGATAACACAAAAAACAATCCAGTGTTATCTCAACTAACTTAAAAATAGCCCCTCTTGTTTAAAAATGTTTAATCTGAATTTGTTCCTTACATGCATTATAAGAATGTTATTGTAACATACAAAAATACAATGATTACTTGCTGACATTTACAGAATTGGTACTTGAAGGCACAACAAAACTAATCTTAGAAGTGTAGATGGTTGGAATGTGTCCGGTTCCCTCAAGAAAAAGCAGTAGTTACTCTAATCTCTCAGCATACATTACACACATCTGCATAAACACATCCATCAACCAAAACCACAATCACCTGTAGCACAGGCAATTCTCAGTTAACACCATTCTACTCCACCAATAAATCAATTTAATTCTCTACTAAGGGATTTAAACACAGCCAACAGAAACATAATCATAGATATAGAAACAAATTAATATGACTCTAAAAACCTCCAGGCACTCACCAAAAGACTGAATGCAGGTTTCAAGAAGGTCTTCCAAAGTGGCTCCTTTGGCTAGGTGCCCCAAGGGCACCATCATGACCTGAGTATGGTTTGAGAGGCTGTGACAGTGGCTGGTCTGCTGCAGCTCCAGCGCTGATTCAGGGGCAGTGCTGCATGCTTGGGCAGGTTGCCTAGAAGAAAGCACAACAGTGAAGTAAATACAAGATAGAGTGGCAAATTTTACACTGCATGGGAAAGGAGGAGAGATTTAAAGGACAATTAGCTCCTAGTTAGGGTGCTGAAAGGCATAACCCTCCCACTTGATATGTACACCAAAGGGACTGCTCAGTAAATGACTTTTTTGTCAGTTGCAGAACACATGGTTATGGAGCTCCCTGAATGATCTGTCAGGATTATAAGGAGTCTTGTCTGTTTGTTGGAGTGTATGCAATAAACTACCACCAGCTGTTTGTGTGTCCACCAAAAGTAAAGGAGCAAAAAAATATTAAACACATCGGAAAGCACCTGACAAGTTTTATTAATTTAATCTGAAAAGTCACTGTTAAGTAAACAAAATATCAGCACAACCTAATAGTGGAGTTTCACAATCAAAACAAATATATTAATTTGCATCTATTAAATGCTATTATTTCCTAGGTTGCTTTAAAATAGTAAACATGAACAAATAAATGTATTTAATAACAATGGTAAATGAGACGAAAATAAAGCACATATCTAATTTCAGTCTTGTGTTTTGCCCATATAATAAATACCTTCTACTGCAAGAACATGTATGTTTATGGATAATATTAAAGGTTATTCGTTGCTTGCACACAAGTTCATATTTCTGTATAAAATAGTAAATTGGAACAATATTGTATTAATGAAAAGTGGTAAAATATATTTGCCTACAAATACCAGGAACCACTGCAAGATCTGACTTGAGAGTATAACCATACAGGTCACAAAATAACAACACGCACTGCCATTTCAATGAAACTTGGGTTTATTTCAGGGACTCCTGAAATTTCAGGGATCCTTTAGGTTTATTTCAGACACTCCACAGCCTTCCTAAATAAGTGACTCCAGTGTCTTTAAGGTGCTATCTTAAGCTTTCACATAACTTTTATTGGAACACTATGCAAGATTCTATTAATCAGCTGACAGTCCCAGGAAGAAAAGGCATAGAAATTCCTCCAGAGTGTGTTACATACAGATAGTAGAAGTAAATTCACAGACGTCCCTGAATAGGCACTCCTGCATGAAGTTAAAAAAATGCATGCCTTATGAAGACAAGCTGGACCCTACCTCATCCCTGTCAAAGCCTCGTCCTTACCTTTCCGTATCACTTGAATGCTGGGGAAGCCACGAAACTGACCACAGTGTCATTTACAACCCAACGTTGATCCCAGGCCTCCATAGTTTCAAATTCAGGAAAATACATACCTGACTCTTCAGAGGCAGCACTCATCACTGACTGAGCTCCTCCGTAGTTAGGCTGACAGTAGCTGACATGCAAATATTCCCTTCCCCCTTTTTCTCAATTTCCCTCTTAGCTTTTATGATCTGACTTCCTGTTCTCATATAAAAAGAACAGGGGCCTGATCACCTTTCAGTGTTTTCTTTTTTACAAGCTTAAGCCCCTCTCCTAGCTTTATTCCTAGCTTTATTTGTGCCTCTTCAACACAGGGCGGAGGATCCCAGCAAGCAGTAACTAAGTAAGAGTTAAGGCAGAAGATATTTCAGGCTTTGGCAACACCCAGGAGAAAACCCGAAGTTTCCACACCTGAAAAAAGTTTGCAGTTATTTTGTGGCCGATTTGGCCATGCCGGACAGGCAAAGCTCTGCCGGTGGTACCTCTGGTTATTGCTTAGAACAGATCCTCTCGCAGCAGTCACCCGACACGACAAACAGATGAAGGGGGACTGAGGTGCAGCGGGGGGACGCCCGCCCTGCATTTCCAATGTACATTCTCGGCGGCGGGGAGGACATCACAAATAAGCGACCGTGCTCTGGCTGACTGACCCGGGGCAGGTGTCGCTCGCCCGGCGGGGCGGTGCCAGCCGCGTTCCCGGCCGCCTGCCCGGCCGTGCCGCAGGTAACCGAGCCCGGGCGGCGCTCAGCCGCCACCGTAACGTGAGGCTCCTCCAGCCCGCGCTGACCCGCCTGCTCGGCCGCACTGGCACCCCAAAGGGTGAAACAAAATCCTCCCCCGCACACTCCCCCCCGCGCTTCTTTCCTCTCCCTGCCCCGCTCGGGAGGACCCGGGCGGCCCCCGCAGAGCCGCCCCCGTGCCCCACGGAAGCCCCCGCCAGCCCCGCCGCGGGGAGAGCCGCGCCCCGGAGAGCCACGCTCTCAGGCGTGACACCGACCCCGGTGCCCTCCGCCGCGGGGAGGGGAGCGACGGGGGCAGAAAGCAGCAAGGCAAACTCACTGGTTTTCTCTCCTCTTGCCTAAGGTCCCCATGCCGGTCCCAGCCGCAGCTCCGCCGCCCGGCTGGCTCTGCCGGCAGCGCAGGGAGCGGGGCTGCAGGGAGCGGGGCTGCGCGGGGCGGAGGAGGCCGGGCGGAGCGGCGCGGCCCCCAGCATCGCCTCCTCCCTCCCGCCTCGCCGCTCTCCCGCTCCCGTCTCGCCTCGGGAGGAGTCTGAAACAGATTCAAGTAGGGCAGCGACGGCGGCGGCCGCCACCCGTGACGAGCGCTGGCGGAGATCTTATCGGCAGGAGGAAGTACTGAGCTGGGGCTGCTCTTCTCTGAAGCCGCCGGCTTTACTAGGTACCGCACGCGCTCTCACCGCCCAGCTCCGAAGCCACCACAACTTTTTTTTCCACGGCACCACCTCGGCCCGGCAGCGCAGGGCAGGGCAGGAGCTGCCGTTCCCTCCCCTCCTCTCCTCCCGGAGCCGCTGCTTCCCGGCCGCCGGGGCTGGCCCGGGCGCGGCTGGAGCGAGGGGCGAGCGGCCTGCCCGGCCCCCCGGTGCCGGCCGCAGCGGGCGGGCGGGGGCCTGGCGAGGGCCCGGCTCTCGGGTAGGGGCCCGGCTCACGCTGCTCGGCCCGGGGGACACGCGGCTGCCTCACCGAGTGAGCCTCGGTGCCGTGCCGAGGTGGAGGCACAAAACTGAGGTGACCGCGTTGGTGATTGCCACTTTAAAGGCTTATCCGGCACCTTCGCTGTCCGTCCAGTTTAACTGCAGAGCAAGGAGAGGGGCCGCAGTGTTTTTCATGGTTCTTGTATCACGATTAGGAGTTTTTGAGAGCTCTTCCAACTCAACGTTGTCAGCTTTTGTGCTTCTGAGAAGAAATGGCCAGGCAAGAAATCTGAAAGGGCAAAGTCACCCTATATCTTGTAACCATAATTTGCCCAAATGGTCTTTTTTTTGAGAAATATACTCAACAGAGCAGTACAAAATACAGGGTCCCAGAGATGCTGCATTGTCAAGATCTTGTTTTAGAGCTCAGTTTATGAGTCGTCATAATGCCAATGTGCCTCACACCAAGATTCAGACCAATTTCATAAACTAGTTCTTTAATTCTAAGACTAACTGACAAGGTTCAGATATTCAGAGTAATCTTCTGCCAGCAATCAGGGCACATTTCAGGTTTCCAAAATGATCAGTTTTGCTCACTGGCTTTTCTCAGAGGCAGTGATAAATACCATTATCACAACAGGGACTGGGGCAACTTGACTTTTGCTTTGCTGAAGAACTTCAGGTAAAAGGAAAAACCCTACATATTCCTGGCAATCACATTCAGTAGGTGCCATTCTTTTAAGTAATTTGTAAGGTCATTCCTAGCATGGAGCTTGGAGGCCACTGTGGTTTAATGAACACAAATACATTAATATGTATCCAAGGTCACATGTCATGTGCTCTGTGGCAATTGTGTTGTTAAGCCAATCTCCTGGCTGTACTTCAGAGAAGTACATCCCAGCCATCTTTGCTTTTTCTTTAACACATTTTCCTTAAGAAGTTCACATGCATGCTGCCATACACACACAAATAGATGGAGAGATGGAGGTTTGACAGAAAGAGTACTTTCAGGCTTCATGGCCTGAAATTAATCCATAAGTAAATCTTACAGTACACAATCTCATACAAATATTCTGTTTTAGTTTATGTGCCCAAAGAGCAGTCTGACATACTGACCCTTGAATGTGGCATTCTTCTGATGAAATGGTCTCCTACTGTAAAGTAGATTCATGCTTGGTTTGTGTTCTCAGAAGATCAAAGATATGCTCTATGGAAAAGCAAGATATTTCTTCTATTTCCAGAGCTCCACTCAGTAGTCATTTGCTTTAAAGTATAACTTATGATACTAAGCCACCCTGCTAACAGAGTTGCAAGATGCTAATGCCTAGGACAAACCATATTGCTCCCAAGGAACATGACCAGCTCAGTATTTTTGTACTCATGTGCTCAGATTCCTGGAAGATTTTGCAACAATAATAACTTATAAATTGGATTTTACCATCCGAACCAAGTGAAAGAACCATCTTACTGCCTCAGCTCAAGCTGGATCTTTGGAGTTCAGTTGTTCTTCAAGATACATCTTTTCCCCTCCAAATGACTGCAGGACCAAAAACATAGCTTGGCCTTGAATCAGAGTAAAAGTAATTTTCTGAAAGCTGTGATTTCAAATATATTTTAAGCTGATTCTGTTTGCTATTTTTCCTGGGCCCATACCTGCTGTTTACACTGGGCCAAGTAGTGATGCATGTGCTACCATACAGTGGGTTGAACACAAAATCCAGACAAAAAATAAGCAAAGATAACCTAAATAAAAATTATACATATTTTTTAATATGGTACTAATTATTTAAATCATTTCACCACCCACTCGTATTAGCTCAACTGTTGCCACAACCAAACAGTGACATGAGAGCAAGACCACACATTTTTACAGTAGCATCTACTTAGATCTGGTTAACATAGATCATGGTGAAAGCACAGCCTCATTTTGAAAGCTCTTCAGTGTCCTTGTGGTGTGGAATCATGAATGAGAAGGGTCCTTGGCACTGACAGAAGATCCGATATGTGGCTGGGTCAGTAGACAACATTAGAGCAGCAAGGCAGATAATATAGTGTAGGAAGCAATTCCAGAAAAGGAGAAAAACTTGCTAACATAATTGGGAAGAAGAACAGAAAATAGAAACCTTAGAAGAAGAACAGAAAATAGAAACCTTAGAAGAGTCGCTGTATGAAAAGTCAACATTGCAAAATCTTATGTAAACTAGGTTGTAATCAGTCATTGGATTTAACAAATTGTCCTCAGTGAGAGCCTACTAGCAATTGCCCGTGATATGCCAAAGGTGTAGTGTCTGCCCTCTTTAAGGTATCATCTAAATGTACTTCTCTGCTATAATTAAAGTTTATAGATCTTAAAACTCTTAAAACAGTTTGTTGGTGTGAGTGTTGATTTCTGTTGTAGCTAGTAGAGCGTTTCTAGTGTCTGTTCCAAGCCTGGGTTATCCTTTTTGATCAGGATGATCTAGGCTTTGGGTACATTCACCGATTTATCAAATATTTCTATTTTTGGAAAGTTGCAGGGTTAGTGAAGATTTTGGTCTGATAACCCCATTGAGGTTATCAGACCTTGGGTAATTCTCTTTCTACTCTATACTGACATTTCTTCTCTAAAGATTGCTTCAGTTAAACATTAACATCCAGCAGCCAGCCTTAAGTTGAACAAGGTGAGACACAACCAGAATTTATGAAAGGAGAAAAGGAAAAGCTTAGAAAAACTGCAAGAACCTAGAGCAGAGCATGGAATGCTTGGACTTGCTGATTTCTGATTTTGCCAGAGCATTTTGTGGGTTATTTGCCAGCCATGGATTTCCCACCATTGTCAGTGGACACTCAGGCTGGTGGTTACAGCTACTGCGAGTAACTTTGTTCACTTCAAATGCCAAAGGTCTGTGGGATGGATTGAATGAGTCCAGTCCTAGTAATGACCCATGTGGGTGTAAATATGCTGCCACTTTATGGAATATCTGTGGGTCTTAGTCTTGGAAATGATAGGCAAGACATAGCTTGTGGGTATAGGAAATAACTTTTATCAGACCAACTGGCAAAATTAAAAAGCCACAAAATTTTGAGTAGATTTAACAAGAGTTTCTGTAGACAGTCTCAGAATCACACAATGCCTGATTTTGGAAGGGACCTCAGGTCCAGCCTTCTGGTTGCTCAGGGCTTTATTTAGCTCGATCTTGAAAGCCTCCAAGTCTGAAGACTGCACAGCTTCTCTGATCAGCCTGTTAGAACATTTGACTGACCTTATGGTTAAAAAAAAAATCTGGAAAATGAAAAAAATCTCTACATCTAGTTACTGTCTAAGTTTGTTTTGATTTATTTGTTGTCACTCATACTCCTGCTGAGCACTGCTGTGGAAATCTAGCTCCCTCTCAATAGTGCTTTTTCCTATATTGTACTACCTGGTCCAATAAAAGGCATTATCTATCCCTAAAAACCTTGTCTTGACTGTGTTTTTAAGCCATTGCAGTTATGACTGTATAACCACATAGAGAGACCCCTTGAAGACTTGTGAACTTCAAAATTCCTATCTCATGTGTATGGGTGTCAATATTGCCTTTCACTATAAAACAAGGTATCATTTCTTTCATAGCATCTCTGCTTCCATTTAAATCATAGTATGGAGGCATACTGGTGGGAGTGGTCATTTTTAACTGCTTTGGTTACATAAGTTAGATGGTTTGTAGTCACTAGAAAATGAGGGTTAGAGAAGTAAAAATATTGTCTGATGGCTGAAATATTTAGAAACTTCTTGTGCATCTTGTATGGGCTCTAGAGAGTTCTTGCTCTTCAAGCGATGATGCCAGAAAGAGCTTTCTACACACGTATTTGCTGTATTCCTCAGGTGCTGACTGGTCATTCTTTTACCTGCAGAAATTGCAGAAATCTGAACATTCAGTAGTGAAAATTAAATAAAAACCATATTCTTCAATCATGCAAAGGACTAAGTAATGCTAATTAGTTTTTGGAAAAAAAAAATCCTCATAGTCTCATTTTAAGTACTACAACTTCTGTGGCACTTCCTTGTGCATCTGCTCCCTGTTTTTAAATAGAGAAAAACCCTCCCACTGTCCTTCACAACGAGTGATAAAGTCTTTTTTTAATATGCAGTTGTGTTCGTAAATATTTGTCCAATTGCTTGGTAATATATTCTGAAAAGAATTGCATCTGTGCTTGTGAAAGTGTTCATATATTCCAGGAATGCGCATGAGCACAAGGTTTGCAACCCAAATTAGAGCTTTTCTCATTCAGTCCAGGCAGTGTGGGACTGATAGATGAATAAATGCATCAGGCAGTGCATGTAGTACTCCAGTGTCATCGTACTCTGATTGGGATTCTGGGCAGAGACAAATCCCCCCAAAATGGCCAAATTCCTCTTCCCTTTTTCTTCTGTTTAGATAAATCTTACAATATGAAGTGAGCTATCACAGTATCTAATATTTAATAACTTCGAGGTTCCTTCTGTGTGCACTCTGGGCTCCCTCACAGACTTAAAATTCAGCAGGGAGTCTAAAATTGACTTTAAGAACTATGAAGAACTATGTCTAAGTTAATCATTAGGTGTATGTACAGATAATGTGCAAGCTGCTGATTGGCAACAGTCTTGAACTATCGGCTATGTGTAATTGAAACTTAGATTTTGTTGTTGCTTTTAATCAAGAAAATTTTAAACAAAAGTGGACTAAAATGAATTCTTGTAAAATTTAGAAAAAGCAATTAAGATGCATCTTGATAATAGATAAAAGCATCAAGAGGTCTGGTGGGTTAGGAAATGCCACTAACTAGTGGCATTCTTCTGGGTAGATTCACACTGATTTGTGTGGCTGTTAGGCTCAGTTCCCCAGCCTTTCTATTGATTCAAAATTTTGATATTTTTCTATTTAGGAGAATGCTGAATTATAGTAAACATTGATCATCAGCCCATAAGGATCATCTGCCCACCTTGCATGAATTCAGAAGCAGCACAGACTGGGGCAATATGCAGTGAAAGGTCACGATATTGCAAACTGAAATCTGTATTCTGCATCAATAAAATCACGTTTAAAGCTGGCATCAGAGAAAGAAGAAAGTTTTTATTTACTATAACTGAGTCCAACAGCATTGTCATCATAACTTTTATTTCCCTCCTGTAGCCCATAGCAAAGTAGTTTTCTTTCCTTTATGATCTTTCAGAATAAACATATTTGGTCAGATTTGATTTGGGTCCTTACATGTACATACAGTTTACCTACTGATTTTGATAAGAATAGCACAAAACACCTTATTTCTTAAAACACGTGTATAAAGTATGGAGAGATAAGGTGAAAACCAGCTGGTACCCTTGAAATAACTGTCCAGAAACTCAAGATACAGAAAGGAAAAGCATAACAATACTACTAAGAATGCTTCTTTTTGGTTCACCATCTGATTTAAGAGAACAAAATAGCTACTTAAACAGGATGTAGATAAAATCACCCCAAACCCCCTTTGTAAACATTTTCCAAGGAGACAGTGATTAGCTACTTCCTTTACAGGATATTTCTTGGTCAGCATCGAGAGGCCAGACATCATGCTCTAGAAATATACTAAGTGCATTGTTTAAACATTTTAAAATTGGTTTCACAGTTAAATTGTTGCGGATATAACAGTCCCTTTGAAAGTATAACAGGATGAAAGTTGGGCTCACAGAAGTGTTGGGGTTTGGTTTTTTTAAATATAATGTTTACTTAATTTTTTCCTAAAATTACACTGGTCCTTCAAGTTGGAAAGAAATGTAGACATAGTTTCCATGTGCTTTGATTTTGGCAGAGCTGCTTTAAAATTTCCAAACTTGAGTGGACAAAATTTGATTTTGCTGCCGCAGTGTTCAAATTCAGTGATAATAATTTTGCCCCCGTTATTTGCAGTGACAAAGTCAGTGGCAGGGATTGTGTGAACAAGTAGGAGCGACAACTCTTGCTGACTGTGAGGTGAGAAGTAAGGAGTAGTCATAGGGGTTTCATAGGACATGGGTGTGGTCAGTGGTGTTTCTCTGCCCTTTCTGACTTCATCTGCAGGGCAGGAACCTTTTCCAAGGGGAGTTCACCTTGGAATGCAGGGTTGTGCTGATTTGAACTAAGCACTGAATTCAATGCTGAAAATGTAATTGGACATGATATGCCACAGAGACAAGCCCCATTCTTCTCTGCTGAGGGACTCTCCTGTTCCATCACTTTAAAGGAAAAGTTCTTTGCTCTTCTCACCAGGTTTTGCTTGCCCCTCTCTCTGTTTCTCTGGTGTGCTCATGATGTGAGTCAAATGGAGAAGAAAGGGAAGAAAGAGAAGAAAGGGAAAATAGGGAAGGAAGAGCATCTTCCCTCAAACCCATTCCAGCAATTCAGCAAGCCCATGGTTCTGGAGGATCAGAAGGAAGCAGAATTGAGCTAAGAATGTGGTTACAGTTAACAATGGCTGCCAAGGCTGGCTCTATTCTGCTGTTATTGCTACAGGAACTAACAGTGAGTTGACCATTATTTAATAGGAAAAAGTAATCATAGTGTGGGCTGCAAATGGTAAATTTACTAGCCATGTGTGTGCACGAAGGGAAAGGTTAGGCTCTTCAAGACTCCATTTTTCCCTCATGTGTTCTCTTCCTTCTATACTCATGGCTAGACCTCGAGGCTCTTTTTTCCACTTGCCTAGGAAGAAGGGTGGTAGACTGAGTAATTTAATTGATGACTTTTAAGTCCAAGAGAGCTGATATTTCATAATATATTTGGAGCTATTTAGAAAAAATCCTGAGGGTTTTTTCAAACCTGTTCACAAAACATGCTACCCATCACAGTACTTTGTTGAACTTCTGTGTGGTCCCTGAAGAACATCATCAGGATAGGGCAATACACTGGGCAGTCTCTATAGGTCCTATGGTTATGGTGAAAATACCTTCAAGAGGTGGGGGAGCAAAACTGTTCTCAGACCCTTCACAGGAAAATACTTAACACTCTTTTGTTGACACCATCAAACTTACAGAAAGGGGATGTAAAACCTGCTCCTCAGTTTTGTAGATTTAATAGACACTTTGGAATAAATGCTGTTGGGAACAGGTCAGGAAAATTAATGCAATAAAGAAAATTTCAAGTAAGCAGAGAGAAAATGGATATTGGTTGTCCATTGTGGCTAGATGTGAAATGAATAGAGGGCAATGTCAATTACTTAGACCTAAAATGATGCAAATTTTTCTGAACTCCTCAGATCCTTTCCTTTTCCCAGTTTTATAACTCCTTACCTTTTCAACTTTTAAGCAATGTGTACTGTTTCCTGTTTTAAAGGACCACTCAGAATAGCAATATTGTTAAGTATTACTGTCACTTTTCTGGATTAGAAGCCCTATCCATTGTTGGCTTCAGTTTTAATCAGGGAGAATAGATGTAGCAGTACTGAACAAAATGTAATGGTGAATATACACCACTATCAGTGCTCAGTAGCATATAAATAATTGAATCATTTGAAGGTATTTAGACAGCAATTCAGCAAATTCAGTGTATTCACATCTAAATGCACTCTTATTGCAAAATGCCAAACAGGGAGCTAAAAAATCATATGCTGAAAATTAATCTTGTTTAAGATACATCCTTATTTATTAAGAGCTCCTCTAGAGGCAATATTAAGGGGTCCTTGCAAAGCCCTAGCCCAAGCATTGTTAGGTTCAGGAACTTAGCCTTGAATTACAGGTGTCTCTGAATATCTACCTTGGAAAACAATGCACAGTTGTCAAGATATGCCAACAACTTTCGGTGCTAATATTTTTTCTTGTCTGTCTACAAGAGTGTTAGGCAAAGTATCCGAAGCTTTTTGTAACCTCAATTAGAAGGTCTTTCAAAATTGTTTGTTTGCAGCTTTTTATTTTTCTCCCTCAATCATCTGTGAAAAAGGTGACAGTACCTTTCTCTATCCCAGATGAAACCAGTAAAAACACTTCTGAAAGCTTCTTAAATCCTGTGGTATAAACATGAAGAGTGAAGTCTTATGACAACTTGAAAATAACACAGTAGTGAAAGTTAGAGTTTCTGCTTCTGTCTGAAGAGTGATCATTTGAGTGTGTTCTCTCTATCTATCTACCTGTCCTATTTTATCACTTCTTTTGAATTTTGAAAAGAAGATCTGTTAATGTTTGCTCAGAATGACTCACAGGTTAAAAAAAAGTGTGCTATTTCTTTGTCAAATACAAGCACATTTTAAAATTTGTATTTAAACTTAGTATTATCTTTAAAAGTTCAGAAAACAAAGAGGAGGGGAAAACATTGTCAGTAAACTTTGTGACTAATGAGTCACAGTAACTGAACTAATGTTCATAATGCAGATTGGTTTATGCTGCCTTTAAGAGCATGCCACACATTATTATTCTCAGCATCAGTTACAGAATAAAATTTCAGACTCTAGACAAAAAACCCTAATTTCTAGTTCCCTAGCAGAACAATGACAATAAAAAATTGTGCTTAGAGGGACGGGTCAGATTCTATCAATATTCAAATCATCATTTTAAATGGTGCAAAGTATTTGTATTCAGATAAGAAAGTTAGGTTCTTTTGTCTCAGTCTGTGGTTGAGACAATGAAAAAGAATTCAAACTTTTAATCAGAATAGGTCTGTAGAGCCCTTGACTTTTTTTGAAGGGTAAGTGGCAAAAAATAGATACTAGCACACTGTAGGGATAATTGCTGTTTGGGTTTCACAACCTTATACCTCTTTAACCTAGCTTTGATGATTCCTCAGACACCCAGTGGGAAGCATGCATGTGCCATACTGACTTTACAACATTGTTCATCACCACTAGAAGTTGGGCAACTGGGTAGATGTGCTAGACCATCTCATTTTCATGCAAAATTCCAAGATTATGCTGTACTAATTGTTGTGGTGGTGCTCAGAGGAGCAGACATAATTTTAATATTTGGAGCTGTGTAGATTGCAGAGCATGCTGAGGTATACCATACAGAACTGGAGAGTTATTTAATTGATTTTTTTCTTTTGTTATTGTGTTTTATTTGCCTGTATTTGCTTCTATTTGCCTTTATTTTAATTGCCTGTATTTATTTACATACAGTATTAATTACTTTGCAGCCACCTTTGCAGGCATTGTTTGTAGGCCTCAATTACTTTCTTCATTTACCTTATTTTCCTGATCCTTGAACTCTAATCTCAGTGGCTTTGGAAACATTAGGGATAAGAGGAAATTCAGGAAGTCACTCCAGCTATTTAACAAGCCTATCTCAATCATGAGCCTTTTCTTTCTCATTTTTGTGACATTTACATATAGATCAGAACACATTGTTTCGTTTTTTTTTTAATTTTTGTTTACATGTTGTGCAAATACCTCCTTTTCCTTTTATCGTTTATCCAGTTTATTTTATCATCCATGGCCATATGGTAATTTCTGATATTCTGACAATTTTATTATCGTTAATCACACAGAATCTGGGGTAATTAAGTCACTACCAACATGGCCATTTTACTAAACAACTGTTCAGCAGGATTGATACCTTATTCCATAGAGTATATTTTAGGATACAGTATGTTTTAGGATACAATTTTGTCTTTCAAAATCTTTAGATCCAAGTGAAAATTCTTAATATTCTGACATAACTGCTTCCTCAATCTGGTGGCATTTAAGTTCTGTTTCTGGTCAGGCTAGTAAGCCCCCAACAAACAAAATCCATTGGCTATTTGTTCCTCTGGATATTGCCTGAATCTTCCTTTCTCAAGGAAGTGTTCTGGTAGTTGGCAGTGTTCATGTTTGTTGCGTGCATTCCTCATTTTCATGTTTGTTGTGTGCACACAAGGGGTTTTAGTTATTGAATAGGAGAGTGAGAGCATCCTACCTTATAGCCTGGCATTTAAGACATTAGGATAAGATTTGAATTTTTACAAACAGTGGAAGGAATTGAACTTAGGCATCTCATAGAATCATGAGTGTCAGAGTATTCTCTATGAGTGAGAGCATCTCTATTAGGGCTGCCAGTATCTGAGCCCTTGAATTTAAATACATTACTAAACCAGACTGTTAACTTCCTTGCCATTTGAAGAGAATCTGTCTTAAGAACAAATTCCATAACCTCAAATTAAAGAAATATTTCCTTCCGATGAAGACCTCTTCTGCACCTCAAATGATGTTTTAGGATATAATCTATCAGAAAGAATGACCACTAATTGTGTTCATTTGCTCCCAGCTCAGAATGCAGTCTGTGGTCAATCTGAGTAACTTAAGCTTCTGGATTCTGTTCCATGGCCAAGCACCTAAAGTGTCTTGTTATGGCTCATAACTGTTAGTCAGCTCTGTGTTTCATGGTTAAGAAGAAGAAAGCTGTGGAAGAGCAAAATTCTGATTTTAATGTAAGAAGCTGATATGTCACCGACATGTTTTAAGAAGAATCCTTTTCTTGGTATTTTTCCTCCTGAGAAGCTGAGAGGCCTCAGGAACAAAATGTAAACAATGATTATCTGCTGCTGTGGAATGCAACAGGTGGATCTGTGATTGGTCTCATGTGGTTGTTTCTAATTAATGACCAATCACAGTCCCCCTGCGTCGGACTGTTTCGGTCAGTCTAAGCCTTTGTTATTCATTCCTTTTCTATTCTTATACAGCCTTCTAAAGAAATCCTTTCTTCAATTCTTTTAGTATAGTTTTTAATATAATATATATCATAAAATAATAAATCAAGCCTTCTGAACATGGAGTCAACTTTTTCGTCTCTTCTCTCATCCTTGGACTCCTGCAATCACCGTCACACTGATGCAAGTATCTTAACTAAGCCAGACTTATATTTCATCATAATCCAATAAACACATCTTAAGCATTCAGTTAACTTATGCTTCCAATTTTCCTTGATTACATCACTTTTTCACATTGCAATTGTATTGCTACTGTTTGAAAGTACCACCCTCTTAAAATGTGCAATCACAGTGATTGCACAACTAGCTGTATTCATTACTATAGCAACAAGAATAAAACGTTCCCTAGCCCATCCCATGTAAACGGTCTCTCACTGCATTTTATTCTTATGCTGAAGGAACATGTGTGACACAATGGAAATTGTGTGTTTTGGTTTAGTTGAAGGCTGCTCACAGTGAGGCAAGCAGAACTGAATTTTACTGGAACCCTTGTTTTAAAAAGGGAAATAAAATTTCTGACCTGCTCCGGAGTACTCAAATGAAACATATCCACCCGCTCTCCAGCTTCCATCACACCCTCCTGGCAGGGGATCTCACCAGCAGGACAGGGAGCAGTGCTTGTAAAGAAGCAAGTTCCAGCACAACACACATGTTCAAATGGAATAGTCTAATGTTAGAACTTCAATCATTGCCTCCCTTGAGCCCCGGTGAGGCCTTGTCTATGCTGATATTTTTGATTAGCTCTTGCCTCATTATGGCATCGGAGATCACTAACATAAATATTCTCCATCATGAACATAGCTTCATCCCTATTTTCATCTGTTTCCTCTTTCTTCCTTTAAGTACAGCAGTGAAGCTCTCTGCTGCCACCAGTTCTACTCTCTGAAAGAAAATCTGGAAATCTGATACCATCCTTCCGTGAGCAGTTATTCTAGGTAATTTCTTCATTTAAGCCTCAGTTCATAATGTTGCATTGTTTTATGAAGCTTCATTTTGTTGTTGGGTTTTTAATTAATGAAGCTTTTAAACAGAGGAAGACTTTAAAACATAACTGAAGAAAGTGTATGGTTCTGTTAATATCAAAACTAAAGTAAGATGATTTCTGTCACGTGAATTTTCCTGCTATCAGGCTAGCACCTACAAGCATACTCCTCTTTTCACAACATTTGTATAACATTACCTTTGAGACCCAGAGTTTGGAATCACGTTATCTGTGAGACCAATACTTTGTACTGTACCCATTTGCTACAACTTGCCAACAGGTTCAAAAGTTACTACCAGGACATGTGTGCAGCCACCCATACAAACTCACGGTGATTGCACAAGTTTCATTTCCTTAGCAAACCAGACTGAAAAAAAGGCACAATACAGAGAACTCAAAGCTGTCTCTCCTAATCCAGCATAATATCCACATTTTAGCAAGTGAAAAAAAACGAGTATTTCGTTTCCCCTGTAAGCTGTATGTTTAAAAAGCAGCTTCGTTCCCTGCTATCGGGCTTAAATGCAGGAAATCCTTTGTTTGCTATTAGTCAGTTGTGTAATTTTGGTCAAATTTTCATCTCCCTCATCTCATTTCCTTTTTTGCCTGTTTAGAAACAGTGTAGTCAAGCAGGAACAAGCACTTTGTCCATGTCTTTAGTACTTAGCATGCTGATGCCAATGAAAGACTCCAAAAATTAATTCATATAGCAACATTTCTTTTGTTCATTATTGTATAATTAACCAAAACAGAAACAATATTCAGTCACCAAAACACAAAAACATATAGCTGTTCACAGCTAACTTTCTGAAATCTTCCCACAGATTAGAGGGGATTTGTTTATCAACTGGCCAAATTTAAGCTCATACAACTTTTTCTGGATAATTTAAAAGAATAAAAAATCAAATAAGCTGCTTCATATGAAGAACTAATCTTAATGACTAGTTTCTTCTCCTCTTAAGTACCCTTCCTAAGGATTCTTCTCTTAAACAATCATTTATTTGACTATTTAGAATATGTCAGGATCCTAGGAAGGAAGGATTACTGTCTTCTTTTTTTTTCCTAAATTGAGATTAAAAACTACATAGAGAAATTCTGTCTGGTTTTGATGTTACTGGTGGTGCAAGTGCTGATAACTGAAGTAAATTTTTTCAGTTCAAAAGGACTACACCAGCCTAGCTTACTCATTACCTCGCTACAAACAGATCAAGGGATGGGTTCTGTGATAAAGTAGTAAAGGCACACCACACCCTACACCCAGTTATAGCAGAAAAAGGGACAGGTTTTCATTCACACTGCTTCTCTGAGATGCTGTTTACCTCTGCTTTTCTTTCAGCACAGACTAAAACTATGGATTTGTGCCTTAGGTTTAACATCTATAAATAAGGGTTCTGAACTGTTAAAAGGCTGTTATTGATATGACCATAACTGTTGTAGTCTCATTTTGCATGAGAAATGTGTGCTGTGCTTTGGACTAATACAGCAGTGATCCCACAGAGCCTGTGCAAGTTGTGAGAGACAGTCAGTGAAACTTTAGCGTAGTTTGGATTAGGTGTCCATCATTCTCAGTTTATGTTAAACCAGCAACAAGTTTTATGTTGACAGAGTAACCTTCTTCCTCCAATTGCTTTAAGGTCTCTTTCTTCTGTACAGTGTTTGCAAAGGCCTGTTTCTCTTTCATGCACTATTTTTAGGAATTTCCAATGTTCAAAAACTTTTGATAATTTTTTCCTATCTGATTGCTAACTAATCAAAAGGTGTTCCTGATTCATAATTGGAATTGAAGAAAAAAGCTTTGAAAAGGAGATATGACTAGCATAAAAAATGTCAATTACAGCCAATTACTAAACAATTCTTCTAAGCTGGTATTAACTGACGCTGCTTGCAAATTAGCACGGAACAGAGGAGCAATAAGTACAGTTAAACTGAGGCTTAGGGCCTGGAATAATGAGAAGCAAATATGTTTTATGTGCTAGGAATGTGAGAACTGTCATTCTAGAGTGCATCAATGCTCCTCCCTTTCAACCTTGAATCTTGCATTTTCATCATGTGTACTTGTAGACTTCATTGTAGGTTATTTTGTTGCTGCTTAGGAAAGAATCCAAGAGAGCTGAAGTTGAAGCTTGTGATGAATGCAACAGTACTACCATGAAACAGGACCTCTTCAGATCCCCTAAATGAAAAAAAAATCGCTTTGGGTATTATTCTATTTCCATTTTTTTTTCAAGTGTCATGTGATCTTTGAAGCAGCACATTGTGCAAGTTTTGTGCACTAACTCCAGAACAGTCTGTTCTTAGAAAATGGGTAATGCTGAGGATAATGAAGAGCTGAAGTATCAGGAAACTGGTATCAGGACAGGCTTATAAAATACCCTAGAGAGATGTTTTCTGTCAGTTAGATGCATGACACTTGTGCCCACAAATCTGTACATGAAGCAGAGAAGACTCTTCTTCGGGTCTTGGTTAGGATAAGAGAGATATGATGTATGTTTTTAGGACAAATTCTTACATCTGAGATAAGCGAAATTGATGTTTAAAAAATCTTCAGATGATAAATATGGGAAATAACCTGAAAACAAAGAAAATATTTAACATTCTTATAGGAAAAAAAACCCCACAGATATTTATTCTTTCTTATCAGCAAATTTAAAAAATTAAATTACTGAGCTTTGCACATTTATAAAATCTAGCTTATATCTTACTGATTCTGCCATTTGTTAAACATTCATCATTACACTTACATCATATCTAAAAATGACTCATGCACTTGTATGTAGAATTTCAATAACATCCTGGTTGCTAGGCTACATGTGATCACTCTGACATATAAAGTACCTCTCAGAAATGGATTTTTAAAAGTATATAATGATGACATCTGTAGAATTTTTTTATTCAAGAAGTATTTGTCATTAGGCAAAACAGCATGACATTTTAGTTGTATTGCTCACGATGTCTAACAGACACATATGACTTTTTTTCCATTTCAGTAAACAACTTTATTTCTGCCATATGCATGTGAAAGAGTAGTTTCTTGGGTGATTTTTCACTCAAGAAATTTGACTTGTTTTTTCCCCCACTGTCCATGCCTGTCAACATTATTACTTGTTTTTTTTATCTTTGCTTCAAGTTCCTCCTAGCTTTTTCTGAGGACTAGTCAAAGAAATCACCTCAAATATGCATATGGATTTTGACACATGCTTCTATGTCTTCATCATAGAAGTACAGGCTTGTTCATGCACTGAGTTTGTCCCAGCATTAACTGCTTCCTGGCAGAGATTGGGGAGATTTCCTGGTGCTGCCACTTCTCCATTAGTCCAACCTTCTCCAGAATTTGTCCTCATGACAACATCTGAGCTTTGGGACCAGAGCTATCTCTGCCCCACTAGTAGTATTCAATTTTAATTTGTATCCTGAATAACCTGTGGGAAAAGAACACTAAACCTGCAAAGTTATGGGGTTAGTATATGAGAACACCAGAGCTCATGCATTCTGTAAAATCAGAGGTTGATTAAATTAATTACCTTTTTTGGTTCTGTTGCAAAATCAAAAAAAAATCACAAAGTACATTCCTTCTATGTCTGTCCAAAATACTTTTTTTCTTCTAGCCAAACATTTTTCTTAGTATGGATTCACAAAAAATACTTCATTGTGATTTTATTCATTTATTCATTTATTCACGTAGCATTGGAAACATTTGATCTTTTCAAGTTTTAAAAAAATTTAGTTCAGGCTTGATTTTATAAAATGAAACTTCAAAAAATATTTCATTATTTATGAAACAAAATATTTTGCCCAAAGAATAGCAAAAAAAGAATTTTCATTTTTCTGCCTCAGCATTTTCAGATTCAACTAATGTTAGTACAGTAGAAAAATATATTTTTTATCGATTAACAGAATTATATAAATACTTATTTAGGTCCGTAGGTAAACATGCATCAATAGACAGTAAATAAGAACATATTATTTCTGCAGGACTCCTGCCTGATATACCATCAGTGCACATGATAATCAGTGCTTGATAATTATTGAGAGGCCAATATTGTGAGGGGGGAAAGTGGCATTGAAAGGGAAAGTGCTGTTATGTGGTGCTATCACTGGAGCTCTTAGAGGCTCGTTCTTCAAACAACACTTGTTTTGCCATTTCATTAAACAGCCTAGCTGGGGGATACAGGAGTGTGATAAGGGAGTTTGCTGTCAGCAAAACGTGTCTCTCACTAACACAGAAGGCACTGCAATGCCCAGGAAGACCTGCATGACTGTAAGAGCTGGAGCCATACACAAGGGACAAAATTCATTAGTATCAAGTACAAGTATTCTTTGGGACTAATACTGAGAGTTTCTGTTAATTTGTGAGCTTACTGGTGGGAAACAGCTGTGGTGGGACACAGAGGTTGATGACAGAATGATTCATGAGTCACTGGTGTGATATGGCTGTAGGAGAGACGTGTACCAGGTGACACTGGCTACAGCAGTGCTGGAAAGCAGTTGTGATATTTGATGGGCAGGAGCAGGAGCTATCTCATCTGCAATAGCTCCAGGCATCCAAGCTCCAGAAAGATGATTTCACAGTGAAACAAATGTAATGGAAGGAGGTTTGCCATTTCTCTGCTCTGGTCCAACCTGTCATAAAACCCTTGTTTATTTAGCTGAATATATGACACTTCATTCTTAAAAAAACCCCAAAAAACAACAATATTAGCAAGCACAAACAGAAATTTTCCATGATGCAGACTAAGCATTAGAAATTTTTGGCAAAATGGTCAGTAGAATCTGGAGATGAATGGGTTATAGCTTTTCCTACTGTGGGCAAGCAATTCAGTAATCCTTCAGTAATCAATTTGGAACATTTAGGAAAATAATTAGATTACGTGGTAGTCTGCAATTGCATCTTTAGCAACCTATAGCATAAATTAAGTCTGATAGTTGTATGGTCCTATAAGGAATTTCTCATTTCCTGCAGTATACTGCTCGATGACTTATTTACAGTTTATTGCAGTCTGCACTGAATACAGGAATTAGCTTCCATTTTACAAAGTCTGATATTAATAATTAAATTTAGTAAAAATTGAAAGAAAACTTGTTCATGTTGTGATAAAGAAACCAAATAACCAAATTGTAAGAATAAAATGCAGAGAGTTAAATCATGTTGCATGTCCCATGTGAAATATCTATAATCTTGTTTTCCAAATATTTAGAAATTTATACTAAAATCATAGTTATCATTAACTTCTGCTGAGGAAACTCAGCTCTGCTAAAAGTCAGATCATAGGTACCTTATTTTTTTCTGTGTCTTGAATGATACTTAGATTGCAGAACTGTATGAAAGAGACAATTTAATGAAAATTCTCCAACATGTTCTATAGCACTCGTTCAAGCTGTAGCAAAAGACCATATTTCTTTTCACCCAATTTGTCCCTATCAAATAGAGATATTTTAAAGCAATGCTTTGTCTCAAGGTGACTGCTAAGGGTTGAAACTGAAATGATGCTGAGATACAAGCTGTGCAAAAGGCTTAACAAGGTTGAATTAGTGTAATTTGATTGCTGCTCTGATCAGGCACTCTAATTGTCTGCCTGAGCCTCGTTAGAGGATGAGCCCCCACAGGCTCTATTTCCACTCCACAGGGTTTCAGTGGTAATGCCAGCCTAAGGCACTGCTGCCTTTGCCATGCCTGGACAGCCATTACTGCAGTGCTGTGTTCCATGTCCCCTGCCTCATACCTGGCTATGGAACAGCATCACACAACTGATATGCCTCGTTTGTGCATGTTTTCTTTCTTTTTAACATAAATCATTCAAGCCCTCCAGATCACAGAACAACTCACAATTGATGCTCTGGCTTCACCTAGAAGGGGGGTCATGCACTACCGCCTGAGTCCGGCACTTATCAACTTGAATAACTCCTCATAGGGCAATGACTCACCAAGCATGTCTGTGTTGGACACTAGATGTCTGACCACTGCTTGGGGAGACAAACGAGTTTAACTGTGAAGTGCAGTTTGGTAGAAGTGGCTGTAATCGTTATATAATCACCAGACAAAACAAGTTTTAATAAAAGCAAGAAAATCCACACCATCACCTTGGAAAATTTAACAATATCTGACAAGAACGATTATAATGTGATCCTATTATTTAATCTTTTCAATCTACACAGGTCTAGAACATAGACCACATGATGTATTTTTGCTCGATTTTACTCTCAAAGGTGGCTCTATCTTGGTAGCTGATATGTACAGAAATACCCAGCTAGTAGCAAACAGTAGCATGAAGAATTTCAGCCCAAATATTTGCAGTTTGTAGTTAAAAACAAGAAAAAATAATTTCTTAGTAAGGAAAAATCATAAGGATTAGCACATTTACAAAATGATAACCCTATATGCATTGCACTTATCATCTTATTTAAAAAAAAAAAAAAGAAGGCAGGAATATTGGTTTTAAGCTGTGGTTTTACTCTCTCCTTACATGCTCTGCTTTGATTTTGACACTGCTTGTATGAGCGCTTCTAAAAACTGTGACCTGGTTGGTACCTTCAAAATGGGCTTCTGAGAAAACTTTGTGCCTGACAGGTTGTGATTTTGTAAAATCTGACAAAATGGGAGCACTAACCTCATTACCAAATACCAGTTTCTTCTTCAACTTTCTTTCTCAGTCATGTGCGAGTAGTTTCTGTTTAGTCAGAATTCTGTCAAACCTGAACTTTTCTCACACTAAGGTGCTCCAGATTGCACACGTGCATTTGAGAAGTTTTCTTTCAGATGGTCATTGAAGTCTTTGATTTGAGCTAGAATTCATTTGTTCATGCATTTCATGTGACATTACTCTAGCAAACTCACTGACCATATGCTTTAACCAAAGGGTCATTTTTTGATACCATTTCTTTCAAAGACAAGGTAAAAATTGGCCATTTTAGTGAATGAACTAATTAGAGTAAAAGCACATCTTTCTCTTTTACATGCTTCTTTTAGGTGTGAAAAGCAAGTAAAAATTGACATTTCTTCAATAGATAGACTACCTTCATGTTTGTATGGCATTTAACAACCAACAAATCCAACTAGATATCTTTAAAATAAATTCTACAATTGAGAGTTATATTTAACTCATGGAACAAATTAGTTGAGGAAGAGAAAAGAGTACATTTCTGTGTAGAGAAGACAAAACTGCATGTTATTGTAAAAGCTGCCAAGACTTGCTCACCTAATGCAAAATTTATCCTATTAGAAATACTGCTTCGGTTTCACTTCTTTCTCTTCCATGCTCTCACTCTCTTCTCAGAGTAGTAATTTATTTGCTGTCTTTTAAGAATTTAGCTCTGTACCTCATAATCTCCATGATTCACTGATTACTTTAAACTTAGCCACCTAAGAATACAAATAAAACTTATAATTCTAAAATTCAGTTCAAAAACTAGCCTTAAATTCTAGCCTACTGATGACTGATCATCTGCATTCCGATTACCACACCTCTGTATACACAAGCATTCAGGTGAAGGACCAGGGCTGTGGACCATAACCAATCAGATACATCTTTTGCTGAGTGCATGAGATAATGCACAGGCCTAAATATTATTTTCTTACCAGGTTTCAAAACCTGAGATGAGAACAGACTAGGTTATGTATTTTCCTGTTTATACCTACTTTTACCCTCAAGAGGAGAATGGAATGTATATGTATGTAAGAGAAAAAAAACCCTTCTAGTGAGAGCCCAAGTTGGCCTGCACTCTGTATTCAAGAGACAATTTCTACTACAGAAAGAAACAATTTTCAGAGATTACTACAGATAAGTACATAAAGTTTTAGATGTTATTAGCAGTGTTTCTGAAATTTGTAATTCTTGATTAAAGAAGAATCTGTCACTCAGCATTGACCCAAAGAAAAATACATATCCGTAGGCTCTGAGGAGATCTTAAATGGATGTTCCTTTTACAGCCTAAGTATTTGTTGGAACTAAAATGAAAAGAGAGAAAAAGAGCAAGAAGTTCTGTAAAGAAACATCAAAGGCCATTAGAGAAAGAGCTTTTAAAAAGACAGTAGCATATGGAAAATAATCAGGCACTTCTTTATAGAGAAGAATAATTTTGAAAGTAATAGAATGCTCAAAAATGGGTAAAACTTGCTTGTGAGGTGTCTTGTCCTTAGTTAAAGCTATTTTTAAAAGGTTTACCAAAGGAAAACCTCTCTAAATACTATTGTCAGTGGAAAATAACACTTATTATTCACATATTGCGAATATAGTTAATGTCTGGTTATTGTTGGCTGAAAAAATACATATAGACAAAAATAGTTCAGTGGACTTCAATATATAATAAATTAATAATAATTAATAATAAATACATTTAATACATTTCAGTAAAACCACCAGAAACTCTGTGTGGCTTTGAAAATAACAGAACATTTTAATTAAATGGAAACATGGGCTGGCAAAAGAATGGCACTTAGTTGTATCTCTTTAATGAGTAATTTTTACATTTAATAACTTGGACCATTTACCACTGAGATTGATGATATTTTAAGGCTGTTGTTAAACAGCCTTAAATTCTCTATTTAACTTTGTTAAATTCTCTATTTAACTTTGTTAAATCTTTAAAGAGATATCCTTGTATTTCTCCTTGATGCTAAACATGGCATATACCCTGACAACATACCATTTAGTTAATTTTTTGGGTATTGAAAGTTTAAAGTGGCCTGAAATGTACAGTGTTATTCTGACCCTCAATCCAAATTGTTACAAATTGCTGTCTGAAATCTGGATTAATTTTGTGATGTACATCCTTCCTTTGTGAAATGCCTTCTCTAGTAAGTGATCAGGAGCACAACTTCATCCAGTCATCCAGCATTTCAGCATAGAAAGGGTGAGGTAAAACACAAAACAGTAGGGAATATTTAAAATTGAAGGGCCCATTAGGCTCTTCCTTCCTGTAGGCTCTTTGGAAAATTCAGATACCAGAAATATCAAATCAGGCATATACTTTATATACAGCATACCACAGTTTCTTTAGTTTTGGTCTAGCTCCTAATCTCCTGTACCATCAGCTTAATGTGTTATAAGTAGGCTACTGTATAGCTATAATTAATTGCACTAGTCATTAAGGAATAAATTCAAATACTAAACTTGGGAAATGTGCAATCCAGAGTTAGTATGATTGTCAATCCGGACATTATTAACTTACATGTTAATAGATACAATATCAATTAACTGCTAGGAAAAAAAAGTTTTTAAAATTGAGGCAGTATTTTGAAGGTATTTCCAGACATTACCACATTTTAATTTTGTACCATTTTTCATTGTGAACATTTGAGAATATTTGAATCTGTAAACAAATACTAACAAAATATGCCAAAGCAGAATATGCAGAAATACAAACATAAAGAGTAAGTTCCTAGTTTATTTTTCTCAGTTCTGATTTTTGTGTTGAATTGCTGTTTTAAGTCTGCTCAGAATATTTGCCAGGGGACCAAAAACAAGTTATTTACAAAAATAACTAGAATGTAGGTCATACTGGAGACCATATGTACCTCATTGGATTGATTAGAATTGATATTTTACAAGTACCTGGCCTGCACAAAGGAAAGAATCTCATTTAAAAAAAAAAAATTGCATGTTTTTTGTCCAGGTGACGTGACTGGTGAGATGGAAGACTGCTTTGTTCTTCACAAGACTTGTCCAAGTCACTGAATAGAATGAGTATCATGTCCTTTTCATAGATCATGTCTTCATCTCATCTTCACCTTGATGAGAAAGCATGAAATAAATTTGGACAAACATGGGAATCAGAAGCCACGAGTGTGTTGGACATGCCACATTGAGCAAACCCAGCAAAATCTTGTTTGATTTGGAAGCAAACACTAGAAACCAGAGAGAAAGGTATGTCAGTTCCAGTGGCCACAAGGTCAGAAGACTATCAGTTAGGAATGAGTTGAACTCCCCCCAGGACTCAGAGACACTTGGTGCTTTTTGTTGGATGCTTTTTTCTCTTTGAAAACAGGTTTGGGTTGGTTTGTTTTCCTTTTTTTTTTTTTTTGGGGGGGGGGGGGGGGGGGACCAACTGTGTGAATTATGAACATTTTTCATTTATATTTCAAGAGAAATTTCTGCCTATATTGTCTTATCCCTTGGTTAGAAGAGGGATTGCACTGTGTTGACACAAATTGATTCACTTCCAACTCAAAAAACAGGTAAATTTTTATCTTGGTTAAGAGTTTGCAGAACAAGAACTCCTATGTTGTAAACTTCTCAAATAATGCCTGAAATGATGACATTTCTGAGTGTGGGCTCTTTGACAACACTGGGTGGCATTGTACAATATGGGACATTATAAAGTAATAGCATATGTACACAGATTTTTACAAGTTTATCATCTGCTGCCCTTCCAGCCCTCAGGTTGTAAAAATACTGTGAGGAACTCACCACTAGCTTAGGTACAGATACTTGTGCAGTAGTTTTGAGCACACAGACAGGCCTGATGACTTTATGTTTCCCCTCAAAGGAAGTGTTCATGTCTTTGTATATAATTAGTTCCACTATGAAGAAGACCTTAGAAGAGAAAGATTTGGTTCTCTTGTTAGACTTGTGGTTCATGGGGGGGATGGGGTTGGTGGTGAGGTAGAAGAGAGGGTTTTGCACTTAGTCATAAGCGGTGCTGGGAGCAAGTAAAACCATTAGTATAGACTAGCTCTGTGTGGGATTCCATTACCAGCACAGAAGGAGATACTCACAAACAGAGAGTGATTTCAGAGAAATGTCACAGGGTGGAAATTCCATTCCTTTCCAAGCTCTGAACCTAGGAGCTCATTTCCATTAGGGAAAAAGAAAGAAGAAAAATAAATTTCCACGCAGAGAAACACCCCCTGTGCATCACATAACACAATTAGACAGAGACGTGAACTACATTCCTGATGATGAGAAAAATTTGTTTTCCTGACAGTTATGTGATATTTTATAATGTCTGTCAAGAACTTTGTCATTAAATTCTACTGAAGAGGCACATAGGCAAGTTCAGTACAAACACCTATATTTGAGGAAATTAATTTTTTTTTAAGGAAATCAACTGAGTTATTATCTAGATAATCTGAAAAACAAGATAGAAATAAAATCACTTCCCTGTCTTTTATTTTTATAACTGTGGTTTTACCTCATGTAATTTTAATGCTTGTTTCTCCTCTTGTTGTATAAAGTACAGCATAACCGGAAGGACCAACTTGACTAAAGTGTATCTGACAAGTCTTGATATATCTAATTTTTCAGCAAGTAATACACAGCAAAACAAAGAAAACCTTCTCAGTCTTACATTTTCAATGGTAGTTAACTAAAAATAGAGACAAGCAGCTATTCAACTTGCAAGCTGGTTTTAATAGGATGCTATTTCTTAGGATGCTACAAAGCCAGAAGGATTTTAATGGTGTTGCTGATGATTTACAAATTAATTAGGCTCATAATCAATAAAGATAAGGAAATAGAGGGAGTCATGATAATGGATGAGGAATGTTTTCATATCAACAGACAGGAGTTTTTAAAATCTTTAAATGAGTGAAATGAGAGCATTTAAAACCTTAAATTTACAACTGGACTTTGTTTTTAAAAGTAGCAGTCACTGTGGTTATTGCAACTTTACCTGCACTTGATTGGAAAATCCAGATCTCTGAGGTGTTTGTTACTGGCTACACCACTTATTCTTGGTTCTGACTATTGCTATGCATCGTCCCACATATTTTGAGATTATCAGTCAAAATGGCATTTAAATTCAAACACCTCCTAAAATATTATGGCCCTTCTTTTATATATATACACGATTCCAGCCAGTTTATGGAATCCATTTAACATAAGGGCACAGGTCTCAGGAGCAGAAGTTAAACTGTGACAGTCTGACTGTGCTGACACATGCGCCCGCAAGCAGTGTGTCCCTGTGGCCAAGAAGGCCAATGGGATCCTGGGCTGCAGGAAGAGCATGGCCAGAAGGTTGAGGGAAGTGATCCTGCCCCTCTGCTCAGCCCTGGTGAAGCCTCACCTGTAGTGCAGTGGGCTCCTCAGGACAAGAGAGACAGGGAGCTCCTGGAGCTGATCCAGTGAAGGGCAACAAAGATGATGAGGGGACTGGAACAGGTCACTTATGAGGAAAGGCTGAGGCAGCTGAGCCTGTTTATACTGGAGAAGAATGAGAAGGTATGTTATCAATATATACAAGTATCTGAAGGGTGAATGTCAAGGGGATGGAGCCAGGCTCTTCTGGATACTGCCAAGTGATAGGACAAGAGGCACAGGAAGTTCCACCTGTGTAGGAAAGAAATTCTGTGTGCTGTCCTTGTGAGCTAGCAAGGGCCTCCTGAAGATAAGGAAGCCCTATATCTCTCCTGAAGGAAGACACCAAGGTTGTCACCATGGAGACAGGATGAAGGAGAGAAAGTCAAGAGATATGGACTCTGGCTAGCTCACAGAGTGACGTGGCTCCCGGATCACCTACTGGGAACTTTGTTTCTCCTTTATGACCAATGGGCACTTAATGTGTTAGAGGGGTGACAGTGTCTTGTAAAACTATAAAAGCAACGTTGCTAAAATACATCTCACTCTTGCACCTTTCTGATGCAGTACTGTACTTTTGCACTGTGTTGTGCTCTACAACGACACACCTGAACATGAGGAATTACTTCTTTACTGTGCAGGTGACTGTGCTCTGGAACAGGCTGCCAGGAGAGTTGTGGTCTCCCTCGCTGGAGATATTCAACACCTACCTGGATACAATCCTTAACAACAGGAACAATCCTGAATAAGGGACCCTGCAGGGAGGTTGGAGTAGATGATCTCTAGTGATCCCTTCCAGCCTCAGCCATTCTGTAATTGTATAACTCTGTGACAGCTGATCACTTCCAGCACCTGAAGCCCTGTAGCTCCTGTTCTTCTCTCCTGTGTGCACCTTGTCCTTCTCCCTCATCCCTCAGCTGGCCATGTAATGCCAACAGAGCTACCCTGTCCCATGCAGAAGCCATGTCCCTCCAGCATGGGACTGTAGTTCAGAGGTAAAGGAAGTGCAAATGGGTGGAAAGCCAGGACCAGCAAGCCACGGAGATAACTGCTTGGCTTCCTGTGCTCAAACCCTTCACACACAGGCAGGTTTCAAGCACATTGTGAGGAGGAGAGAGAGGCAACTTGGCAACACAACTGCCTTACAGCCCTGGCATGATGCAAAATTCCTGGGGATTGGATTTGGAGTCCTTTTGCGTGGACAGTTAAAAGGTCTGGGTTTGAGGACATTCTATCATATGTCCCACAGGTCTAGAAGCACTGAACACAGTATGGCCTACATACTTTCAGAAACTCTCATAACAGAGTCATTTTCTGAGCATCTACTTTTAAGGTTTTAAAGTCTAAAATATTTTCATTAATTAATTTTAATTATGGGAAGATTTGAGCTTAAATTGGACATTAAATACACTGAAAATATATCTTGGAGAAATGAGTAGAAAACTAGGAGTCACCATAAATGGAAAATGAAGTAAAAAACCAATTAATCTATTTTGGTTTAAGAAAAACCCAAACTACACAAAACCAATTTGTTAAGGACCACAAGTTACCTGTTGGTTTCTTCATGTTGTTCTTTTCATAGCCAGTCATGTAACAGACATTAGCCTGGCATCATGGGTTTGAATCTCAGTAACTGACTTGAAGAGAGTGGGAAGGATTTTATTTTTTTCAAAAAAACAGCAGGTGGAAAGTGACTTGGTAAAGATGACAGCTGACTAAAGAAAAAAACAGAAAAAGTAGCTGCCTACTCTTTACCCAAATGCCTACTCCTTGGAGCAGCTGCAACTGAACAGTTTAACAGGAAAGGATGCAGCTTGTTTTCCTTCATGCTCTGTCACCTCACCCAGCAGTATTAGCAGCATACATCAACCAGGCTGCCTTCAACAAAGAAGATGCTAAACATTTACAAGTTGTTCGGCATCAGATAGGCCGTACTGCACTAACTGCTGAAAGCCAAGGACCTCTCCAGACGTGCCTTTTGTTTTGCAATTAGCGTATGGTTTCTCAAGCAGGAAGTCAGCTTCACGGGTGGTGGTTTTCTGCAGCTAAGATAATCAACATAGGAATTGTCTGATCTTTGTAGGTTTCTTAAACAGATATTTTTGTGCAGTCGATGGACAGAGTTAAGTCGTTTCACTACATGAAAATGTCTCATAAAGCTATAAATAAATTAATGTAGAAACTACTAATGATCATTTCTTCACATTCTAACATTGCTGAGTTTTTTTTCAATCTCTATGTTTTGATTCTGTCTTGAGTGTCTGCAAATTTATGAATGATTGAAACCAAAGAGAAGAAATATGCTAACTACTTTGCTTTCTCTTGCCCTGGTTTCAGCTGGGGCAAAACTCATTTTCTTCTCAGTAGCTGATGCAGAGCTGTGTTTTGGATTCGTTAGGAGAACAATGCTTGTTCTGATATTTTGGTTGTTGCTAAGTCATACTTACCCTAAGTCAAGGACTTCCCACTCTGCTCTGCACTGGTGCGGCCTCACCTTGAGTCTTATCTGCAGATTTGGTCACTGCAATATAAGAAAGACATTAAGCTATTAGAGAGAATCATGGGGAGGTCAACAAAGATGGTGCAGGACCTTAAAGGACAGCCATATGGCTCAGGTCACTTGGCTTGTTCAGCCTGGAGAGGATCCCTGAGAGGGGACCTTACTGCAGTCACAACTTCCTCATGAGAGGAAGAGGAAGGGGCAGGCACTGATCTCATCTCTGTGGTGACAGTGACAGGACCCAAGGGAATGGCCTGAAGTTGTGTCAGGGGAAGTTAATCTTGGATATTAGGGAAACCTTTCCCCACAGGGTGGCTGGTCACTGGAACGGGCTTCCCAGGGAAGTGGTCACAGCACTGAGCCTGACAGAGCTCAAGAAACTTTTGTGCAATGCTCTCAGGCACATGGAGTGACTCCTGGGGATGGTGCTGTGCAGGGACAGCAGTTGGACTCGATGATGATCCCTGGGGGTCCCTCCCACCTCAGGATATTCTGTGATTCTGGACTTTTCAGTGTCTCATCCTCTGCCAGTGAGGAAGCACACGAAAGCTGGGAGGAAGCATAGCTGGGACAGCTGCCCAAAGAGATATTCTGTAATGTAAAAAGCTATGCCCAATATATAAACTGGAGGGAGTTACCTGGAAAGGGGCCAGTTGTGATTCAGGAATGGGCTGGGCATTGGCATTGGTCAACATGTGGTGAGAGATTGTATTGTCAGCACTTGTCTTTCTTGTGTTTTATCTCCCTCTCTCCCTTTCATTTACTACTACTACTACTATTACTACTAATAATAATAATTTTACATATATATATATACATACAAAAATTATCATCATTATTATCATTATTATCATTATTATTCCTCTGTTTCAATTAATAAACTGTTCTTATATTAACGCCTGAGTTCTATTCTCTTTTCTTTCCCGATTCACCTCCCCATCCCATCAGTGGGGAGAAGGGGAAGTGAGAGAGTGGCTGTGTGGTGCTTGTTGCCAACTGGGGCTAAACCACGAACATGAACAGGGGAAGTTTTGCTTCACTGAGGATTACATAATGTAGGTTATTTAAATAAGTATCTGACTGGTAAAAGAAACATTCCTACATCAGTCCTACAGCTGTGACACTGGAGATGGTGGATGCCAGTCTTACATTCCTGACAAAATTATTTCCAAGAGCATTTGTAATTATAGCCTATTTCTGTTGGAAATGTCTCACTGTCCTTTTCTCTACCTCCTTCTGCCAAAAACAAATACCACAATACAAAAAGTGCAATATTTCGTTATTTTGTTGTATTCCTTTTTTATTATTTCTTAATAATTTTTGAAGGAAATATGGATTATAACCATTTACTTGACAGAATACAGGACTCACAAGATACTGTGGCAACTTAAGAGTAAATTAAAATTGGATGTAGCGTGGGAAGCTAGGATGACACGTAGTGTTTTCACCTTGACAGCCTTTCACTGGAGGTGGCACAGCAAAAGATCTTGACACATCTTGACATCAGCATGAATGCCTTCAAGTGGAAGGCAGGTAATTGTTTTCAATGCAGTAAGAATCTAAACTGATCAGTAGTCATGAGACAAAAAAAAAAAAAAGAAGAGTTTCTGTATTTCCTAGATGAGTGCTGATCTTACGTATATTTTTAGAGAGAAAGTAAGTAGCTAAAAATAAAAAAAAAAATTAAAATAACATGCATAAAAATACCTATATATATAATTAGAACTGCTTTTCCTAGTAGAGTAAAGAGTGGAAAAAGTCCAGCATAGCAATTTGAAAATTTGAAATATTTGGAAATGTCATGATAAAAACAGTGTAAAATTCCAGAGATCACAAAGAATGGAAGAAATTTAAGTATACACCAGTAGGTCCTATTTGCATGTTTCATTAGCTATCTCATTAAGCTTTTCTGTTCTTTTTTCTTCTGAGTTGTTGCCTTCTCATTCTTAGTATATTTAGTCTTTTTCAGTTCACTCAGTCCCACACAGAAAGCTGGCCTGAGCTTCTCTGCACTCAAAACATGCCGCGCCTGTAAAACAGATAAAGATCCACCCACAAATAATAGAAAGGTATCTATATGTGTGAGAGTTTTCAGAATTGTGACTCTGTAAGTAGCATGACTGTTTCAAAACTATGTTTACATACATCCCTCATGACAGTGAGATGTCAGTGCTTTTTGTAAAAGTAACTGTAATGAAATTGGGAGTAATAAATGTGACCATGCTACTGCCAGCCACACTAATACTGCATGTTTGTGTCTGGTTTTCTCTAAAAGTGTGTCAGTAGACTAATTCAGATCCAAAAATGGATGGTAAAGAAGTTATATTGTGGTCCCTTAAACCACAATAAGTTGCCACTGTATAAAGGTGCCACTGTATAAACTGATATCTGGTTTTACTCTATATTTACTAACCAACCTCTGCCCCTGAAAATGTTCGTGGTGCGTGGGCTGAATAGTTTGTGTGAGTGTATTTGAAGATATGCTCTCTTTGCTGATTTGGATTCCATAGCCACTAGAGGTCTTTGTACTTAATATAAAGGTAACAGGATCAGGCCTTATAGGAGTAATGTATGTCTAAGTCGCACGGTATCACTTCTACTCAGTTACAATTACTGATGCTTTAGGAAAAAAGAGGTCAGTATGTGGTTAATGGGACTAAATTCCAGGAGATCTGGATTCGATATTTAGTTTAGCAATTGATCTTCCTAGACAAGCTAGATCATTGGCCTATGCCTCTTCTACCTAATAATACCCCCACTGTCTTTCTTGCTTGGATTCCAAGCTTTTCCTAATAGAACCCATTTCTTATTGGATTCACTTAGCACCTATCATAGGGAAACTAAAATGCCAAGTCCAGCAGGCACATTTGTAATATAAATGTGTTAAAAGAAAGGGAAGGGGAAAAAAGATGTAAAAACATAACAGTGAAAATTCCTTCTCCTATGCAATTATCTTTTCTACTGCAGGAAAGAAAAACAAGTGAACTTATATAAAGACGTTAGATGAAAGCAACTCCAAAGATGGGCGCTGGGATATCATAACAACCCTACAATGAATAATTGTGTAACTGATGAGTATAGTATGACTAGGGGGAAAACTAAGAAAGGAAACAGTGTGTGTGCTCTTCAAGGTAAATTAGCTCAAAACCCCACACCAGGTTGCTGTTCCTAGCCAAGGAATATACTTAAACATGCACAGAAGAGCCCTCCAGTGACATGTACCCCACTGTACAGTCTGTAAAACTTAAAATTTTATGTACGAATTTTATTTCTTCAAATACTCTCCCTGTTGGAATATTTAAACAGCTTATTTCTGTCTCACTGCACACATGAAAATTCCATTGCATAAGAGTAACAGAGAACAGAATTAAAGAAAGGGAATCTGCAGCTTCTGTTCTCTGCTGTTTTTCAGTAAAGTTCTCTTCTGAGCTGGCAGAAGAAACTTAGTTACTGCTTGTTTTGCCTAACCCATCTCTAGCCCTAGATAAAGCAGCACGACCCTCAAGCCTGCACAGATTCCTAAAACTACACACATTCCATTGCAAAATGATCTAGTGATCATTCTACCTAGCAATGCATTACATTTGTAATTTGTTAAAATTCTAAGGCTATTGTGACAGTACTTTGATAGTACTGATGTGTAGTGATGAACAATACTCTTGTAACATTTAAATCCTTTAGCACTCTTCAAACATTCAAAAAACCAAAGGACATTAATTGTGTAGGCATTACTTTAAGCTTAAAAACCTTTTTATGCAAGAAATTAAGTCTTCATCGAGAAAATAACTCTTGAAATCTTAATACCTCTCAATGACAGCCACATTTGAAGAGCAATTTTATAGCATAATGATCCTTGTTGCATAATTTGGACAGACTTTTGTTCTCATTTTAATTTCCCATGCACTGCTTGCTTTACCATCTCTCCTTCCCACACCGATTAAAAGGGAGAGATCAAAAGTCAGAAAAGAAAAAACATCAAGTTTGGGCCTGGAGTTAAACTTCTAAAGGCTTCAGCACAGCTCCTGCTTGAGACATGCTATGATGTATCTGACTAAAATGCTGGGTGTTTCTTAGAAGACTTGGGCAGCTGCATTCCACCTGAGATCCCACTGCAGACACAAGTCCAACAGAGCAACTTTAAATGGCCACTCACCTTCCACCCAGGACTAGAATATCTAAACTTCCCATTCTTTTATTTTTGTGTTCTTGAGGCATCTAAAATATGAACCTAGCCAAATGATATGCCAGAAGAAGAGGCATTTTTCTTTCTATTTTCCCTCAAATTGAAGGTTGTCTGAAACTAGGAAGGAAACTAGAAAGACTAGAAATTATTTCCTTATTCCAAACCTTGCTCCAATAATCATCTGATAAGTTACTTATTTCTGAAAGTCTTTAAGACTAGGTAAACTATAAAATGGAGTTTCAAATTCTTGCTTTATTATCAGCTGGAGGAGAGGTATAAATCCATCCTTTATAAAATTTAATAACAGTTTTACAGACTTTTCCAAGGAATGCTCACATAAGCGCAGGCTGAACAACAAGAAAAGATGACAACTGGGAACTGGAGTAAATAATTCCTTATTAAGAGAGAAAGCCAGGAAGAGACAAGAACGAGTAAGGTTGTTCAGAATGAAGTGTACTAGCAGTCAGACTCTGAGGACATCAGTGATTGAACCTCCTTTGTGCAGCTACTTCTCAGAGTTTCTCCTGAATGGTACAGCCTGGCTTTCTCCTCACACGGTCTTTACTTTTCTTAATCTGCCCTTATGGTTTTTCTTCCCTCAGCTTGTCTGTTGATGACAAAAGAAGTCCTTGTACTGCTAGAACGTGGGATACTTACACTTCCTCCCACTGAGTTCTGAGTTTGTTCAGGGAGGGGGTGCTTCAGAGTAAGGTCTGTTTTTCATACTCCTCATGTTACCCTGCTCTTTGGTTTTGCTTCCTCTGGCTGATTTTCTGTTTGATTTGACCACTAACTGTTCTGAGTAGTTACTAAAATGAGATTATTAGTATGTATTTAACTTCTCTTTCAAAGCTGTCATTTCTGTAGTAACTTCCAAAATTCACAAAATACCACACTAAACGTGGGCGCTCCTGTTTTGGGTTTTTTTTCCAAAATGTAAACAAATACCTACCTATATATGAATAATAGAAAAAGTGTCTGTGTGTGGATGCAGACATTTATGCATAACAAGCAAAAAGGAGTGTAAGCCTGGCCCACCCGATGATGAAAGAGAATTATGTAATTTACTTCACTCAGGACAGGATTTCACCAATTGCTACATAAAATTAGAACTATTTAAAATTCCAGAAGCTTGGCATGTCGATTCTGAGACAATTTGTGGCAGGGGGAGGACGAAGGGAAGATATCTCTCCTGGTTTAGGGCAAATTTTTGGGAGGAAATTTCTGAAGCGGTCTCTCCTAGAAAGCAAATTCAAGCGGCCCCTCCCCCAAGCAGTTTGGGAAAGATTTCCTTGCAGAAAAGTGGAAAAAACTATTTATTTAACAAGCAAAGTACTCACAAACATGGAAAAATTAATAACATTAAACAATGGAATCTTTCCTTGTTCCGAAGAGATGGCAAATTCAGAAAGTCCTTGTTGTGGGCTCTGCTCACCCAGTCTGTTATCAGTCCCTCCTGTGCTGGGAAGTGCCACATCCCAGGCCCCCATGGGCCACAGGCGTGAGCTCCTGGTGTTTTTGTGGGGTTTCGGTCCAGAGCAGGCTTGAACAGCTCCAGGAAAAAAAGACAAAGTCTTGGGAAAACTTTCCTTGCCACAACTAATGAGGATAACCAGCGAAGAAACAAAGAAAAACTTCCTGTTTCTCTCTCAACTGTCCATGCTGCAGACAACACACACTGAGAGAGAGAGAGCTAAAGCTCCTGTTTTTATGTTTCTGAATACAGCCACCTCAGACATTCCACTGCTTCTCCTTCTCCCCACTTCACTCTCAGATCTACTTTAGAAGCACAGAACTCAACATCCAGCATAAGCAGAAGAGACAATTGGGGATACGAGCACCATACAGTCACCCCAGGAGAATGCCAAATAGCTGTTTATTTTCCCTAACTTGATTTCAAACGGCTGTCGTAGATTTGAATTTGGATGTTACAACTGGTTGCAAAACTATAGTTCTTATTTGCAAAGTAATTTTTCCTGCTCTAGTCTCTACCTGCAAATAAAACAGAAACATGCCAAAATAGTCACGAAAAGAATATTACAATATTTGACAAATGGTGTTGACAAAATTTGGATAACACTGTCCCTTTAAATATCTCCTGTAAAAGGTAAAAAAATTCCCCACATCACTTTTTTTTAGTAAAAATAATGCCGTGCATACTATCATAACCTGTTTCTTCTTAAGTGAATACTGAACAGAAAATACTCAATATGAAAAGTTCTGATATATTTATCCAGTCACAGCTCCCCCTTGTGTAATTCATCATTACTGCAAAATACTAAGTTGGAATAGAGATTGTTTAAATTAAATTGTATGGTAGCTACTTACTTGATTCCTTTAGTTTTATTTTTCTTGTATTTAGAGAAATTTATTTTAGGGTTGAAATTTTGTATTTTCATGCCATTTCAATGCCAGGACGTTTCAATGCCAGGACAAACAATAATACTTACAGTAAGGTTACACTAAAACCACATTTAGAGGAATATTGTTTTTGTACAATGACATGATTTTGACATCCATAATCAAAATCATGGGGGTTTACTTATGAAAATTTGTATCCAATCTGCTTTTTATTACCATTGCTAAGTTTTTCTTCTATACAATTTGTAAGAGGGTTTACATTTCGATGACATTTGGAAAAATTCTAGCTATTCTCTTTTGATTCTCTTACTTTTGTGTCCCTAAGTGCTCAGAGCACTATAAAGAGCTTGTTATCATTCTGTGTCTAAGCTTCGTGGCAATCTTAGTCTCTCAGTGAAGTAAGACTCACTTCAGAACTAGTAACAGAACACTTGTAAAGGAAGAGCTGGAAAGCTCATTCTTGGTACAGTGCTTTTTTCTGACTACACAGAAAGACTGCATTTGGTTAACTGTAGTGCTGTTGGCACTTGAAGAGTTACTTTGGAATAGGAAAAAAAAAACCCAAAAAACTAACAAACAAAACCCAGAAAAACCAAACCAAAAAACACCAAGAAAAAGGAAGCAGTTCTTCCTATAATAACAGGGTGCAAATCCCAGAATGACTCTGCTGCAGGAGGTGTCTGAGTTCACTGCACGGAACGGGCAAGGAAACCCAAATTTAGAAAGTACAAGCCAAACTTGGCTTTGTCAGCAGAAAATGATGGAAGTAATGGATCACCTCAGGCAGACCTGCAGAGCCCACATAATGCAGGGGAAAGCAATGACAGTGACGGGAGCAGATGGGAAGAACGTTGACATTTTCTCTGTGCTGATGATACCTGACATTCCCTGGACATCCCTGCACGGTGGAAGAGTCCAGTTTACCCCCAAAACTGCGGCGGGCAGCTGTTTTTATTTGAAGCTCATTTTTGGAGAAAGAGACACTTGTTTCCAAGCGACCAAGCAGCTGAACTGTGAAATACAAAGCTGTGTTTCGTGTCAGGTACAGACAGGCAATGTGTATATTTGTGATTGCGGTATGTGTGGGAACCAACCACGGGACAGCTGCGAATTCTAATAATAACTGAGGAAAGTAAAGCATGGAAGAAGGCCTCTGAACCTATCTTTTGTTTGCAGTTAACCTTGACTGATTTAGGAGCATTTGAATTAAAGCATTAAGGATGTTGCTTTTTGCTTGTAGTCAGGCCTTAAAGAGTGCTGCAATAATAACCTTTTGAAGTATAATTTTAGAATATTGCTTATATCCTTGAAACTATAGCTTTGGAATATATATAAAGGAAATATGCTTATCTCACGCCTTAACAAAACCGAGAAAAACAGCTTGAGAAAGGAAGATGAACATCATCTCAAGGATTCATAATTTCGACCAAGGGAAGCTGGACATCACTGTTATGAGATTTAGAGTCATTGTAATTAAAAAGATGGACCCACATCTGGGGAGCTGGACTTCATCAGATGGGATTCATCTTCATTCTTGCAGAAACTGGACCAACATCTCGGAAACTACCAACACCATCTGGGGATCCTCCTTTTTGGGACATATCCTGAAGAACAACTAAATCACAATGGTGTATAGAATTGTGATGTAAAAATTGGAAATATTGGAAAAACTTGAAATAGAAACTGCTGATGAGTAAAAAAATTGGAATAGAACTGCTGAGAAAGCTTACGAGTACCTGCAAGCCCCAAATACCGGCGTGCAGTTGGAGGGAAAACTGCCTCCACTGTACCCAGCGCTGTGTTGCTCTTACTTTACCATATTAATTAATAAATTGATCGCAGCTTGAATATTGGCCTAGTCAAGCTTCTTATTTATAACATGAACGATCCCCAAAGTCGGCACGGCCGGAGACTTGCGGGGGCAAGGGGCGGGCACACGTCCGGGACGCGGCGATGTGGGCACGGAGGGCAGAGCCCGCTGTGGCACCGGGCGCTGAGGGCGATCCGCCGCCCCGCCCCTCCTGGCCCTTAGGCAGCCGGCGCGACCGCCGGCGAGCGGCGCGCAGGTCTTGGCTGGGCGGGCTGGGAGGCGGCGCTCGGAGGCAGGCGCGGCGGGCAGCCCTGCGTGGCCGTTGGGCGGCCGGGGCCTGATTTCGAACGGCGAGCGGCCCAATGAGAGGCGCGGGCGGGGCCGCGCGCTGGGTTTGAGCCGGGCGGTGAGCGCGGCCGCCATGGCGCCCGGCGGGGTCTGAGGGGCGGCGGGGCCGGGCTGGGCCGGGGAGACAGAGGGTGGGGGGCGCAGGGATGGCGGAGCAGAGGCGGAGGCTGGTGCGGCTGGCGGTGCTGGAGGAGCTCCGGGCTTCGTACGGGATCAAGGTGAAGAGCGGGAGCTGCCTGGCGGCGGCCAAGGCGCCGGGAGCTGCAGCGGCGGAGGTGAGCGGGGCGGGGGAGCTCGGAGGGCTCCGCTCCCCGGGCCGGGCAGAGCCAAAGCTCACACGGGTCCAGGGGCTGGTCCTGTCGCCGGGAGCGCTGGTTCCGGCAGCAGTGCCGTTCCCGTAATGCGGCGGCTCCTGCCAGCCCCCAATAGGGCATCACCTCCCGTGATGGAGAAAATAGCTTTTTATTAGCTTTTTATTAGCTTTTTTGCCCCTTTCCTGCAGCGTGTGGGTGCTCCAGGGCGCCATTATATAGCCGTGTTGTGATTGAGGAAGGCGATGGCTCAGTGCGCGGGGTGCCCCGCCCCGCAGTTTGGCACACCAGATGGCGAAATGTTCTTTTTTTTTTTGTCCGTGGGCTTGCTGGCCACCGAAACACGCACGGTCGCCTCTGATCCGTGCGGGAGCTTTTTGTGCCTCACTGTCATTGATGTCACGCACCACAGAATTCAAATCTTAGTAATTGTGCTGTTTCTTGGAATATAGCTACGATGTTGTTTCTAAAAGCTGTGTGTCTTTTACTTGATTTCTTAGATTTTTGGTTTTTTTCGCAGGGCTTTATTTGTATGGTTTCTTAGTATAAGGCATGACTAAGTATTTTGGCACAGACGGCTCTTGCCTTGATTTGCCAGTGGTCCTGGAATGAAATCTCTCCCGTTACCTTAAGTATCAGGTTTTCATTTGATAAAGGACAGAAGTGTTTTCTGTCTCGGGACTGTTATTTAAAACTGACATATTACAATGGATGCCAGCACTGAGCTCCATTAGATATTATTGATCTTCTGGTAGACTCTCTAGTTTATAAAATGTGGACAATGGTCAAGTCCTAAACAAGATCTCTGTGCAACTGGTATGACACAGAGCTGAACATCCTCAGACTGAGCTTTCTGTAAGGCTGAGAAGACATTACACAATGCTGCAGTAATGCTTGGTCAATATAAACTAAAGAAGTTTGGAAGATGTGCTTGAGTTGGGTTGTTTGGAAAGGGAAAATGCAAGGGTAAAGTTAGAATTAGTTTTCTTCCGCTTGTCAGTATCAAACATGGTTCTAGACTTTTCTTTCCTTTTCCATTTGAAAGGGAGATAATAAGAACTGTGATCAATATATGTGTGTCTTGATAAAAGTTGTCTTTGATATTGTCTGTAGTGCTTAAATTGTGTGCAAGGAAGAAAATGTGTACTTAACTGCTGAGCCAGGTAGGAAAAGCTACAGAATAACATTTGTTTTGCCAAGGGATGTCTTATTTCTGTTAGAAAGGAACAGCCATAATTTTATTAGCTTTATTATTTATTAAGAAAAAATTAAATCACAACTTTTGATACTTCAAACACAACCTAGTGAAGTAGTGAGTATATCAGTTAGGAATTCTAAATGCTGAATTCCAAACCACTGGAATTTTCTAGTATGTAATCTTGTACAGAAGAAAAAACGTTCTCTTGGAGTTAATTTTCTTTTTGTAGCTTTAGTAGCAACCTGGAACACAATGACAGGTGTGTTACTTCTCTTTCTTGACTCTGTTATGTTTGTTTTCTGTAGGACAGATTAGATTGGTTCCAATGGGTTAGTTACTGATTAACTGTTTTCCTAACATGGACAGCACGTTGAATTTCAGCTATGAATGACTAACAGTGTGCATTCAGCTCTAAGAACAAGTTGGGCAAAATCCCAGTCCTCTTCTGGTTGGGAGAGGGACTGGCTTGCATGTTCTGTAAACATGAGTATAAACAAATAAAGTAGAAGTTTTAGGATGTAGAACTTGTTGATGCAGTGGGTGAACATCAGAAGTAATGACTGATGAGATTTACTTATTTTCTAATGTGTAACATCCTTTAATGTCTTGCTATAAGGCAGTAGAGTTCGTTTTTTTAAGAACAAATGCTAAATGTGAGGTTCAGAACAGTTGTCTAGATTTTTCTGTTGAGTTTAATCCTTCCTAAAAGAGCATTCTTTAAGAGTCTGAGATGAAGAAAAATTTATTAAAAAAAAAAGTTATTTCAGTTATCTTGTGTTGATTTTTAAGAAAAATAGGATATAGTCAATTTGAAAAACTAAGGTGAGATCCCCAAACAATCTGGTTGATATCCTTACTGATTTGTGAGTCTTAAAAGAAAATTAACTTACTGTGAAATAAGAAGTGTAAAAAACTGCAGAAAAGCTTTCTACTCTTTCACAATCATCTAGGGTGTTACCTGCCAATAGAATCAGTTTTAGATCTCTGGAGATGACAGTGCTTTTCCAGACAATACCTCTTATCTGTCTTATCTGAAAGACTTTGTGTTTTGTCTTAACTACCCTTATGTCTACTTGTGGAATGTGTGCTTCTTTGTAACATGTGGTTGATAATTATATCAACTTTCGAATGACATGATTTGAATTTTGTATTTCAGGGTAAAATCTTTGGAATATCTTTTCATGCGTTGCCACAATCACTTGTGCCAGAATACGGTTATATTCCAAGGTAAATTAACAAATGTGTTTTTAGATTTTGTGCTTACTTTGCTTTCTTTATGGTATTGAACCCTTGTCAGAAGAAGGAATGTAATATTTGTTCCATGCCTGCTAGAGCTTCTGGGGGCTATAAGAATAGTTCCAGGTGGAAAAGGAGGGATGCAGAAGTTAGACAGGGAATTCAGAGCTCTTACTCAGTTGTATTTCTTTATACTCTTGTCATTTGGGGAAATTATTCTATATACTAAGGTTTACAAAAAATGATGAAATAGTTTTTGTGGAAAAAACCCAGGCTTTATTCTGAGCATCAGAACTGTTTCTGTTCTTTTCTCAGTTTTCTCGTTGATACATGTGAATATTTGGAAGAACATGTTCATACTGAGGGACTCTTCAGAAAGTCTGGATCTCTTGTTCGCTTAAAAGCTTTAAAGGTATTCTCTAAAGCTGCTTTTTTTTCTTAAGAAGCTGCATTTTCACTTGGACATGTTTTAATTTTTGGACTCTTTTGAGTCATATTCAGGCTTTAATACTGGAAGTAGATTGGTAACATTGCCTGCTTTAGAAATGATAGGAGATCTAGCCCAGAAGCTGACAGGCTTCCCCCCCTTTTTTTTATTCTTTTTATTTTGAATATTTTGCCTTCCAGGTGATGAGAATAGTTTGGGACCAAACCAACTCATTATCAATTGTGCACACTGGATGCTATGAGGATATTTGTTTAGCAATGTTCTCCTGGTGAAGGGAAGATGGGAAACCTCTAAATTAATACACATGGTCTGACAACCTTGCCTGTGTCTCGTTGTCGATAATGTAGTTGAGTAAAGCATGGCTGAAACTAACAGGAAGATATGACTGTTGTGACATGGGCTAGAGCATTACTACCTAAATTTAGAAATCTGACAATATGTTGAGGACTTTAAATCGTGTTTCTTATGAAAAATTTCAGAGCAAACTGGATCAAGGTGAAAACTGCCTCTCAGCTGCACTGCCATGTGATGTTGCAGGGCTTCTCAAACAGTTCTTTAGAGAGCTGCCAGAACCCATCCTTCCACCTCACCTGCAGGAAGGCCTATTCAAAGCTCAGCAGCTTGGAAATGAGAAGAAAACTGCAACTGTGTTGCTGTCCTGTTTGATGGCTGACAGAACAATTGCAGCTTTGAGATACTTTTTCAACTTTCTGAGAACTGTGTCCTTGAGGTCAGTGTAAAGGGTGTGCTTGTGAACAGTTCTGAGTGGCCTTAACTGCTTCTCTGTCCAGGCAGATGCTATAACTTTCTGTGAGTGGTTTTCCAGTTTAAACTTCATATCTGCACATATTCACTAAATTCAGTCATAGTCTTTTATTTCATAAATTCAAGGTTTTCTTTATGAAAACTTAATTAACTGGAGACTTGACTTTATTTAAACTTTGTTTAGCAGAATTACCATAATTTGATACTTTGCATTCCCTAAAATTGAGGGAGATCTATACCTTCTTGATTTCAGTAACATAGTTGTGCAATTATCTGGCTTGGAATGCGTAAATCTATACATTAATCTTGTTGTATAAGCGCTCCAGTGAATGAGTCCATTTTTATTTTTTTAACTGCATTTGACTGATTTGGTCTTTTCTTTCTCCACTGTTTATATTATCTGATAATTTGAATTTAAAAAGCCTTTTCTTGTTAAGATCCAATGAAAACAGAATGGATAGCAGTAATCTGGCAGTGATTTTTGCTCCCAACCTCTTGCACTCGAATGAAAATGAGAAGATGTCCACTAGTACAGAAAAAAAAATTCGCTTGCAAGCTGCTGTTGTGGAAACACTTATTGACCATGCGGCAGAAATCGGTAAGATGATAAACCCTTATCAACGTGTCCCAATGCACCAACCTGTGTGTGGCTTTTCTTTTCAACTTTTAAGAATTATTAAAAAAATAATTCCTACCTATTTCAGGACAAGTACCAGAATTTATCTTGGAAAAGATTCCTTCAATGTTGGGGGTTGATGTCTTTCAATCTACTCCCTCACTGTGGGGCCATGAAGACAGTGAAAATGAATCTCCCAGTGAATGTAAGAGGAGGAGGCACCGAAGTGTTGGGGGTAGGTATGTTTTGTGAAACTTTCAAAACCAAAAACAAAATTGAGACTTCAGGTAGTCTGACCCTAAGCACTTGTTTCTTCCACAAGCAGAACAGATGTCTTCAAAACTGGTTGGGTTTGATTTGAAAAATCTATATAAGACTTCAGTAATCACATTATTGTATATTTACTTAGTTTTCTAGTCTGTTGTCCACTAAATAAGCTATTTTGGATTTGTGTAGCCAAATTAATATTTTGGCTTTTTGTTGAGTCAACTTCAGATCCTGTTTCAGAAGGCTAAAGGGTTTGTTTGTGCTAATTTTGAAATGGTACTTTAATACATACTTAGAGATGTCAGGTCATAAGAAAGCAGGGATGCAAATGGCAAGTGTGTTTTGAATTGGAGTAGCTAATTTGTGTTTTGAAGTGTAAATCTGAATTGGGTATTGGATACTGTGTACTCTGGTATCATGGATCTGGGATTTTGGGTGAGGTTTTTTTCAGCTTTTGACAGGGTTGAATTGGGTTTTTTGCTAGATATGGGCAATCAAATGGTCCATTCTCAGTTCTGCACTCTCAGGAGAAATACTATGGAACATGTATGCTTGACTTCATTCAAATCCACTGCAAAGAGATCTTTTATGTATTGCTGTAAAAACATAGGTATTTATTTAGCTCATGTAACCTGACAGTAGTTGAAATTGAGACTGTATGACTGTATGTTATGCCATGCCATGGCATGGGTTTTTTGTGTATTGTACTTCTCTGCTCTGTTTGTTTGTTGGGTTTTTTGTTTGGTTTTTTAAAATAGTTTTTATTTTAAGGAAAATAGATTTTTCAGCTATTGGGAAAGCAATAAAAACTATGTCGGTGGGAAGATCTGGGTTATGATATTCTGTACATAAAACAACATTTAAACTAATTTACTCTCTTTCTTCCTGAAAAAAATATACAAATTAAGTGTGAGTTGAAAATAGAGCAAGACAGGCTTCACATTTAAATTTGATTGCTCGGTGTGTCTTGCATTTCAGATATTGTTAGTGGAGCATTGAATAAATTTAAATCTAACAGAACACCCTCCACTACCCCTCAACAAGACAGAAGCGGTAGGTACTGGTGTATTTGTACTGGATAAAGCCCATGCAGTATCTTCTGGATTTGTTAACTATATTCAATGATATTTTTAACTAAAGAATTTGAACTTAGTTGAAGGCAGGTGATTAAATTGTTTAAAATGGAATATAGATATATATTTATAAAGGATACTGCATTTACTTTAATTCTTGGAGCAGCTACAATCACTGCAGTAGTGGGCTGTGTGGTTTAGCTCTGTGGGGATTACCCAACCAAACTTGTGCTTTATAGCTAATAAACCACTAAGGCTTCAGTGCAGTAGTGCAACATTTCATCATCCTTGGAATGATTCTGCCAGGACTAAAATTCTTTCACACTTACTGTCTCTAAAACTTTGGGCAGATGACTATACATTTACTTCTTCCTAATACCTATATTGTTTTATTGATCTGTGGGTTTGGATTTTCCTTTCTGGTACTCTAAACTTGCAAAAAACCCAACAAAATAAAAAATCAAACCCTAAGCTATACTGATTGCTTTGCACGTTCAAAATGCATGCACTTTGGCTAAGCTTTTGCAACAAATTTTTTTAAGAGTTAAAAAAAAACAACAAAACAACCATTTACTAAACTCTCCAACTGTTAAGATATTACTGCAAGTTTGATCTTCTTAATTTCAGTCCTTTCATCAGTGACTCCAGTGGTTCTTACTCCAAGTACCAAGCGGAAACTTCCAACTGATTGCTCTCAGGGCTTGTCCAGCAAGAAGAGACGCTCTTTTAAGCACAATTTTGCCTTTGAGTTTTTACCAAGTAGCATATTTAACAGCAGCTCAACACCAGCATCAGGTACAGTGCCATTACTTTTTCTTTGCTGTTTGAAGTGATTGTTGGTGGCTCTTAATTTAAGAGTGGAGCTGTTTGTTCTTGTTAGACAGTCATTGATGCTCATTGCTGAAGTGTTCCTTGCACTACTTCTCCATCTTGGTAAATAGTGTATGCTTATGTTCATTGGTGACTCATGTTACATGGATTGAGTAAAGCAAAATTCTCTTGCTTGTTTTTTTTGTTCTGTTAATTTCTCATGCTTGCAGTCCTGATGTCCTCTTACCTTATTTACTCTCTATGATCACTCAGGTTATATTTCTGTTTTTTTTCTTGGCACACAAATCCCTGAAGACTGCTTATGCTTCCAACCTTTTGAAAGTTGTAGCCTTCTGTCTCCTAAATGATTAAATAGCTGATCCTAGCTCTATGAAAAATGTAACTGCTGCTTTTGTAAAGCTTCTTTCTTGTGTCCTATCACCTCTTGTTTTTCCTCTAGATGCTACATCTCAAAACTCTAGGAAAAAATTTACTTTTGTTTGACAATGCTTTAATACCGTTTTATTCTACTAGAGTGCTTCCAACAATCAGGCTATTCTGAGAATCTGGTTTTATTTTTATTTCATTCTTTAATGTCCTGCCAACTGAAGTTACAGTAGAAGGATATTTCTAGATTGGCTGTTTTGCTTGATTCCCCCCCCACCAAATAAGTGTTATAAAACTTAGTGCTTTCCTTATTAAACCATTTCATGTTGTCCATGAAATTCTTGTTTCTATGGATAAGCAAATAAAAGCAGTGACACTTTTTATAAAGATAGCAGTGATGCATGTGTTTCATAAAATGTCCAGTAGTAGAAAAATCCAGCTCTTCATTGTTGCTTTATCTGTTCTGGCTAGGTGTATAAGAAAAGCATACTGCAAATAATATGTCTAATTTTTCTTCTTGAGCTCTTAAATTTGAGGAACTGATCTGATGAAACTTATTTGAGGTAGCGATATCTGTAGCATGTAATTAATTGCATTCTAGCCATGTTTATGGATGCTACAGGCAACAGCTTTGTTTAATTTTAAGGTGGAAATCAAAGTAATTTCAAGCCAGCACTCTACAAAATAAATAAATAAGTAAAAAAAATTGTGCTGTTTAAAAACCTGTTCTTTATTGTGTTAGCTTTTAAGTCTTTAAGTCTTTATCTGAAAAAAAGTGACTATTTTTATTTCATATAAATACAATTTCATCCCTGTAGTTCAGTTTGAAGCGAGTCCTTGTGTGTGTCTTGAGTCATCACAAACCTCACTATCTCCTTCAACCATGGGTGAAAATCATGTGTCCAGTACAGGGAATAGAAGAAGTAAAAGACTTGCAAGCAAAAAACTATACAGGTAATTAACTCTCAAAACCTAAAGATAAATTGGAAAGGTGTGTCTAGACCCCTTGAATAATGACCTCAATCTATCTCTAAAATTATTGGCTTTAGTACGTTTTATAGTAATCTTAAAACTACCAGATCTTCTGATGTTGTGAAATTGAGCTCAAAATAAGATCTGGTATCGTAGCTTTCTGTGCCTATTAAAGAAAGGTGAGCAAGAACGCAATAAAATAAGTAAAACTGAAGGAAATAACTGTAAATAAATGTCAGGATGTTTTCATTGTATACCTGAAGAGTTTGTGTCCCTTCTTTCCTTGTGTCCTTCCAGGGCTGAATCAGGAAAGACGGGTTGTTTTTCTCCAAAGATAAGCCGAAAAGAAATGGTTCGTAGGTCTTTACGCTTGAAATTTGGTTTGGGGAAAAGCAACAGAGAAATGGTAAGCACGCAGTCCTCTCATTTTAATTCACAGTTTGGAGCATTGCTTTTCAGGAGCAGGAAGGATGTATTTAGTAATGGAGGGATCCCAGTGTTAATTGAACCTGCTTGCTGTCAAGTACAAGAAGCTTGAGGTTTATTTGTGTAGCAGTAACAGATCAGCTTGTACTGTGTTTGGCTGGCATGGGGCAAGAGGGGAGGGAGCAGCTGACCTGAATTGACTTAGGAGCAATGCCGTGCCATGTAATGTTAAGCTCACCAAAAATGGTAAATTTGTGTAAAGTAGCCACTGCTCAGAGGCTTGCTGAGATCTGGCCTGACTGTTGTAAGTGATGACCTTTGCATCCTGTGTGAGTTTGGGTTTTTTGGTCTGGGGTGTTTGTGTGTCCCTTTTCCTTTTCATCTTTCCAATTCTCTCCCTCATCCTGTTGGGGAATTGGGAAAGTGAGCATGTGGCTGGATGGGAGCTTGCCTGCTTGTTGGGATCAACCCACCACATTTGTGATCAGTGGGTCTCAGAGTTCCTGAGTGTCTGACCTGGCAGGGCCTGTGCTCATTCACTCTGTTCACAGTGTGTTTGAGTCTGCCTGACTGTAGGCAGACTGTTCCCCCCCAAGTCTGCAGAGAGGAAGTATGGCCAAGAACAGGCTGCCTTGGCCGCTTTATGTAGCAGTTTCCTGAAGCTTCCTCTGTAAATGAGATTACAAGTTTATATAAAAGCAATTAACACTTTTTTTTTGTTCAAGAATATTGTATCAGGATGTGCAGCTGGCAATAGATCAGAAAATATTGGAAGGCGTCTTGCAAGTCAGCAAGGTTTGGAAAGCAGAACTGAATGTGCAAGAAGAGATGTACTCTTCAGCCCATATGTCAATGAAAAATTCCCTAAGAAAGGTGATTGCCTAACCAAATATATTAGATGGGAAAACTATTTTTACTTTGCAAAAGCACTTTATGGATAAAAGTATAAAAGCAATTGGATTAAAAGTATGCTTCTAGCTAAGTCAGAAGTCACTTGTATGTTATTGGCTTCTTGGGGAAAAGAATTGATTTAGAACAAGCTTGTGTTTCTAATGTATTTTAGTAGCTCTCTTAGTTAAACAAGAGGAGATGCACAATTTCACTTAATAATATAACCTTTTTTTACATTTCTGAAGTTTAACAGCATAATGACATCTTAAAATTCAGTGCTGCTTTGATAATTATTTTTTAGTAAGAATTTTATCTATAGCTATTAAAATAACAATAAATTATTCCTAAACACTGTGGTATTTATTTTAAGGTTCAAGGAATGTAAGCAAGTCAGAAGAAAACTTGCTAACTCCAAAATGTCACAATAAAGTAGTTCAGCGAATGTCATGGAATAGTCCTGCTCTTACGGATTCTCAGGTGATCAGCAAGAATGAGCAAATTCTGCCTGGACACTCTGAAATGGGAGCCAGCTCTTCAGAATCTGTTTTGGTATTTGGAAAGTCGCCAGTTCATCCAGATGAATTGAAATCTGCAACTGTAAGCAAACAAGACAACAACTTGGAACTTGTGCTGTGTGAAGATGAAAGTAATTCAACTACAGAAACATTACTGAAAGTTAAGCAAGCCTTCTCTGCATCTGGGAGTATTCTTCACAATTTGATAGGTGATAAGAAATCATCCCTCTCAGTTGTAGCAAGTGAAATATTAAATAAAACTCTGTGTCCCTCAGGGCTCAGTTCAGCAAAAGAATTGTTAGTGGAAGAAGTTTCTGAAAATCTAGCAAATGTAAAATCCAGAGAGCTGTTGCACCAATTTAATCCCTCTTCTGCTGCTGATAAACAGCAATCAAAAAAAGAGGGAGTTGACATTTTGGAGAAAAGAAACTTCAAAACTTCTATTGAGATTGAACTTCAGGCCCCAAAACCAGATATAAAAAAAGTAAAAGAACATCCTACACCTCAAGTACTAGGCAAGGAAGATAAGTTTACTGTTGAGAACAGTTCAACAAAAGATGACTTGCATAAATCAGATTTCTCTGGAAGAAAAGAGGAAATGGAATTAATGCACTCACAAGCAGCCGAAAACTGTATGGTAGAGTGCTGTAATTTGGGAGAGGGTACTGCTAAACCTTCTTTGGTAGGACAGCTGCCTACTTCACAGTTGCCCAAATCACAAAATGAAATGAGCAACCAGTACTTGAAAGCTGAAAATTCAGATAAAGTTTTAACTAAAACATCGACTGTTTCTGACCATGGGAAGGTTTCTGACCACATACAGTGGTTCAACCAGCTTTCATTAAATGATCCAAATTCTGCAAGCAAAATGAAACCGCCCCTGAAGTTTCAACGTACTCCAGTTAGACAGTCTGTAAGAAGAATTAATTCCCTTTTGGAGGCTAACAGACAATCTGTAAGCTCTCAGATGGTTAAATCAAGTGGTATTGGTTCACCACTTGTTAAATCTTTGAGCTATGATTCTGCCCTATTCCCCTGCACAGAAAAGCCCTCAAAGAATTCCATGCTTTTGCCACGCAGGAGTGAAAGCACACGTGACCAAGTTTCTGTAGCTCGTAAGCTGCCTGATTTAGCATCCAAATCATGTTACAGGCCATTAAATCCATCAGACAAGCCTGATGCTTCTGTCAGAACTGTTGGAATCCATGAAGAAAAAGCAACTGTTCATCCATCAAAGTCTGTTCTAGAAGATCTAACCAATCATGAAATGGTTAAATCCAGTTTGAAAGTTAATGCAAATATAAGTGTTCCAGGTGCTGCCCCAGAAAAATCTATGATTACAAGAAGTGCTTCAGGAAAAGAAAGAGTTCGTTACAGAGGCTCTCCAAAGAATCCAATATCGGAAGTAAAACTGCTACCAACTGCAAAGCCAGTAGACTTATAAGATCAAATGTGATGGCTAAATGGGTTCTTTGTAACTTAGTCAATATTTGGAAGAATCTAAATCTGTATGATTTTTTTCTAGTTCTTTTTATTTGTAATATTTCATTTGTTTTAAATGAATGAGTTGTTAAGATGTACAAATATAAATTTGTTTCATGTTGAGGTTTTCTTCATTTACTGAAACTTCTGCAAATGCTAGTCAGTTCAACTAAATGAATTTGACTTATAAAACAAAAATAATCTGTTAATCTGTAAATAATCTAACACAAATGTTTGTGTTAGATCTCAGGTTTTGATTATCTCAGTGTCTAAAAACATGCTGCATCTTCCAAAACTTTTTGACAGTATTTATCAAGTTCAAAAACAATTTCTCAAATATTTAAAACAAATTAAACAGACATATAAAGGGAAGTGTTTTGATGCTGAGTATTAGTAGTTAAATTTATGTACTTTTTTAGTTTTAACTGTATTGTAGCACCCCTTGATACTACTAAGTTGGACCTCATATGAGCTCTATTTCTTTTGAGACAATGTTGTTTTGGTTTGTTTTTGTTTGGTTTTTTTTGAGTAAATTGAGACCATATTTTACTTATTTAGTAGGTAAATGTCAAAATACAATCCATGTGGGCACACACACTGGAGAATTACTAGAACACATGGAAAATAAATGTGCAGTTTATTCAAGAATTGAAAAGTCTTAAAACTTCATCCAGTGTTGTGTTCTGCAGTAGGTACCAAGTATTTTCAGTTATGAATAATAAAATGTTTTATTTTAATATGAGAGGGGAGTTTTAACTTATTTTTAGAGCTGTAGAATTATGTTAACTAAGTGGTGCAGAAGCTGAGCTTAGATGCTGAAAGTGTTGCAAGAGACGAATGTAAGAAGCCATAGCGTGTTAAAGGTTGATTTGCACAAGCAAATGTTTACATCTTTTGGAATGAAAACTGTTTGTCTGTCATCAGTTGTAAAATTATTTGAGTAAACACTTGAAACTGTTTATTAGCTTTTTATATGTGTGAATTGCTTATTGGCAGAATGTTAGAGCTGAAGCACTGGATACTTTTGGTTTTAATAAAACCATTGTTTTTTCCTGTTTCTGAGCTTGTTCTTCTATAATGATTTGGAAAGTTAGATTATGCTGTTCTATGCAGACTGTAGACACCAAAATTAGTAAGTCTGAAAATACTGAAGCCAGAAGTAAATCTGTTCTGGCTGTCCTTTTTGTTCATCTTAGCTACGTATTGGTAATTCTCACAACTGGCAAAAGGCACGATGCAGCATAGTTTATCAGCAGTAGTCTTCTGAACTTCTTAAAAGGATATGTTAGTCAAAAGAATAGTTCTTTTCTCTGTCTCCTTCCCCATGTATCCACCAACTTGCAAGTTGAATTGGTTCAGCTCGTTGATCTGTGGAAAACTCCTGCCTCACTCTTGCTACATTGCTGTTAAATCTAGTACCAGGTAGCCAGCCATGCAAAGATCTTAACCAGATTGCCTGGAGATGTGGTTAAGAATGGGAAGCTTCAGTTTCATGAAGGAAAGGAATGAATAAGGAGCAGCTCACCCCCATCCAAAGAGGAGGCTGCTTCTCTTGGCAACATGCCCCTACCCCCTGCCTTTAGCTGGTGCTGGCAGATCCCTCAATAGGCTGAGCAGGCACCGGAGCACCATGTTTTGGATCATCTCAGTGAGGTGAGTAAGGATCAGCAAAACAACTTCCAGCTCTCGTGGCTGATGCAAGGAGGTAGGAGCTGGAAATAGGACAGAAGGAGATAAAGGCAATGTTAGGAAGAAAATGAGGTCTGACTCCTGGAATAGTGAGGTGTCACACTGATTTTTGTTTAGAAGACTGAGACTTGTGTCAAAGCTGCATTAGCATTCAAAATATTTGGTACATATTAAAAATGTGTCTTTCCTATGTGGTGCAGTAAGCTACTTTTGATTATCCATGCAAGCTAGTCTTGAAACATCTTAACTTGGCTTCTTAGGGGGAATTTGGTAGGGCCCTGACAAAGAAACTTGTAGCAGGAAAAAAAAAAATCTTAAAGTTTAGGTTCTGTTTTTAGAGGTTTTGCAGAACAGTTTGGACATACAGCCCTTTTATATAAAGTTGGTTATGTTGTACAGAAAGAAACTAGATGCCAAGTGGAAGTCCCTAGTGCTAAATCCTGCAAGTTACACCTTACATAATGTACCAGAGACCAGCCAAAAAACCCCCAAAACATCTGCATGTGCAAGTTCATGGAGCTGTTGTAGTTTATGGGGTATAATCTCAGAGTTTTCTGTGGATAGCTATACTAAACTGGGATGTGATGCATTCCCCTCAGTAACAGTGAAAGTGTGATACATAAAATAACCTTTAGAAGCTACCGTTTTGCTAAGTGCTGTGTTAGGTGAGAGACTTCATTTAGCAAGATACTTTTGTATCTTGCTTGGTAACCTCTGCTCTGGATGTGTCTACGTTTGCTTAATCTGGAGCCTTTTACCTCCAGGTCCTTGGAGATGGTTGCTGTGTTGCTACCCTGCAAACCGGCAGTTAGGTAACATATCATCCCAGAAGTAAACCACTGATCACATTATTCTAGAGACAGAAATCACAGCAGGAAGATGGATACTCTCCCGGGAATATGTAATATCTTATTTCTGTCACCATTAATGCATCAAACCCCTTCCGTTTCATTTTTAGACTGTTAAGTTCAAAAGGGAGGTTTTTAATATCTCCCCGAGCTTTGTGTCTCAGTGGGACAAAGCCCGCAGGGGCGCTCGGTCGCGGCGGGTACCCGCGGGCAGCTCCCTCCCGGCCGTGGCTGCGCACGGAGGATGCGCGGCCGCGGAGCCGCCGCCCCCGCAGAGCCGCGCTGGGAGCCGGAGGTGAGCGGGGCGCTCCGGTCCGGCGGCTCCGCGCTGCTACCGAGCCGCCCGGGGGGCCGGCAGAAAGGAGGGCATCGCGGCCCGGCTGTCCGGGGCGCGGCGGGGCGGGCGGAGGGGCAGCGGGGATGCTCTGTGAAAAGCGGATTTTCCCCCCGAAGCGGAGGCTGCAGCGGCCGATGGAGCGGGAGGGCTGCGGGAGGAGCGTGGTGCGGCGGGGGAGCCGCGCACAGGCGTAGCGGGGAACATTCCCAGCCTTGGGGTTTTCAGCCATTTTTGCCTCCAAAACGTTTCCAGGTGCCTTGCGCCGGAGGCTGGAGCGCTGGAGCATCTTTAAACGTCTGGAGAGAAGAAATCAGGCAGCTGTGCGTGTGTTAAGGAATAAAAGGGGAACTCGGGGGATTTGTTTATCCAGAGGACTGGAAGTAATGCATTTTAGTTAGGCTCTGATGTGACGGGGAAAGGAGCTTTCAGAAAACAAGCGTTCCGATTAAAATTCAGCCTATCAGAGGACAGTAAGCGGTACTTGCTTGTTGTGGGTTTCTTTTGTTATTGGTTTTGTTTTGGTTTTTTTTTTTTTTCCGAATTAAACTACACCGTGCTGCCGTTTAGTGAAAGGGATTCAAGGAAACAAATGAAACCTGTTTGCTTCAGGTGGGAAAGACCGTGCATGTGAGATCAGAAGCCTTTTGTCTTAACGTGCAAACAAAATACATCCCGGTTGTTCGGCAGTCTCTTATTATTGATTTTCCAGGCAATGCAAAAATAGAGCCTGGAAAACACAGTTCCTGGATGAAGAGTTCTTGGCTTTTAGACCAGAGCTTTATAAATAGCATAATAAACATGGAGGGGGCGGAGGGGTGGATGGTGGAGTGGATTATGTATTCCTGACAAATGAAAAAGTGGATTCATTGTGTTTGCAATGACTGTTAATTAATGCTATGGGAAAATGCAAATCAGCAAGTTGATATTGCAGTTTGCTGCTTAATATTTCTTTTAGAAGAGAATAACATATCCACCCTATTCCCACCCTGGCTCCCCCCACCCCGTTTCCAGCAGGCTGGAGTTCCAGCTGCCCCTAGAACCTGTGGTAGTGAAGTCCAATAGTAGGACCAGGTGTTATTTCCACCACATGTATAGGACCTTCTCCCTCCCACTCTAATTCATAATCAAATTCCTTTCTTTCTGACAGGATGAAAGTGGCTGCCGCTATGATACCTACCTTGCTTTGCAACATGGTATTTCTGCTGGCGTTTGGATTGGCTTCAGCTTTTAGCCACAGCCCTAGGACACCTGACAGGGTCACTGAAGCAGATATTCAGAGGCTCCTCCATGGGGTGATGGAGCAATTGGGCATTGCCAGGCCCCGGGTAGAATATCCAGCACACCAGGCTACGAATCTTGTTGGTCCACAGAGCATTGAAGGTAGTTAATTTCTATTTTAAGATTAATTTTTTAGTATGCTTTGGTAATAATTTTTTTTATAGATACAGAAAGAATATCCTGAGCTTAAAGTCACAGATGTCTTCACGATGTTGTTGCTTGATCTTTGTTTTGAAATCACCATTCATCTTTCACCTTCCTTAATGTAATGTTTTTGGCAGAAGTAGTGGAATTTTTTAATGTACAGACTTTGCAGAAAAATTTATGTTGTCTTGGCATTGTCTGATCTCTAATGCCTCAAAACAATGGGTTTGCTACATTATTCCTGAATATTATGTATACATATATTGCATATATTTTTCACATGAAACAAATACTATCTGTAGAGTCCAAATTCTGTGGATTTTTAGAAACATTTGCTAACCAGATGAGATCAAGTGTTTGTGGTGCCATGTGAGATAAAGGGATAAACCTTACACTGGGGATGCTCCTCTCCCTGTGTCCACAAGTAGCACCTCAAAACCATGTTGCAGGGATGAATGCTCTGGGCTCAGCTTAATTTTTTTTTCTTTGGCCAGTACCTCTGATCTCACACTGTGTAAGTTTTCCTTGGAATCAGTCTTTTATGGCTGTGAAAATAATTGGAAATATCTGGCCCAAATGTTAGGAGATTGGGATAATGTTTCAGTGTGTTGCTATTTTAACAGACCAAACCAGCTTTTATTTTGGCATGACAGCAAGAGGTTGAAGGTATGAAACTCCAAATATTATTGTTTATGTGTGAACATCAAAACAGGGCAGAACGCCTCAACTTTCCTCTCAGAATTAAATCAGTCTGACAGTGCAGTAAGACTCCACAGTTCACAGGTCTATGTTCTCTATTTTATCCTCATTCTGATCCACAGACTGTCCTAACCAAACAGATACAATTGCTTCAATGGAGGCTGAGGAGAGGATTAAAGCTGAATAGGCATTTCTACCAGATAATTGCAGACCTAAGCATATATATATTTTTCAAAGAAACTTTGATGGACACACATTTTTCTGCAAACTTAAATAACAGAGACTAAGTTTAAAGAGCATAATTTGGTCTGTACCTTCTCTCCTTTATGAATGTTCACACATAGAGAAATTGGGACTGATGGCAGAAGTGAGTAATTTTACTCTCCATTTGCCTTTTTTCCCTAGACATTTTTTTAAAAAGAGAAATCTAGAAAATATTAGCAAATCTGAATCTCTGGCAAATATTTAATCTCAGCTGTTCGATGTTACTTTCTAATTACAGTGGTAGCAAAATCAGACAATGCATCTCTTTGTATAAGTATCAAAAGTTTTCTAGTGTTTGTGAGATTGAAGTAATGCTGGTTTTCCAGTTGTCTGTACAGTCTTCCACAAACAGCAGGTTGGACAAACGTTTTCTGTTTCTCCTTTTTTTTTTTTTTTAATGAAAAAATCCATCTGTGTATGTTATAGAGTAAAACTGAAAGGTGATAAATCCAGTAGCTTTATCATATTTAACTTTCCCCTCTTGCTCAGATGAGGATGCCTGTCTTTTTTTTTTTTTTTTCCCAAGCCTACCATGGCTATTTAACCATTTAATAAAAAAATTTCAGCAAAAGCAAAATGGTCTTGTGGGGAAAACATTATCAGTCAGTGTAGAAATAGGCCAGCAAATTAGACCTTTTATCAAATGTTGCTTTCTATGGAGTATTCTGTGATGAGCTTTTCAGGTAGTAATCTCCTTCTCTTTCTTTGGTTTCTTGTCTTTTCTTCTATGTGTCTATCTATAGATAGTTGTCTAAAATCTATCTATCTATAGATAGTTGTCTAAAACAATCTGATTAGAAATTTCTACCTAAGAAAGTGTTTGCATTTCAAGGTTAATGTGGTCTTACATCATTGCATACAATATTTTCTTATTCTGGTTTTTTAAAAAATTCCATATAATTCTGTGAATTTCCCCATGAGTCTATTTTTGAATATAGACCATGAATTATAGGATAGCTAATCCATCAAGACTTGCATTTCATTCTGAAAAAATAAGTCTATATGTCAGGACAAGGTTTCACATCCTGAAGAATTCACCTATGGACTGGTAAATGGACATTTGCCATGACATATTCACGCTGTTATCACTGGCTAATAATTCCATGGGCAAGTGCCTAAAAAATTCAACACCATAATAGAAAGGGAAACTAAGGCAGAAGGAAAGAAAGAGGTTTTAGAATTATTGTGTCATAGCAAAACAGGCTTTTCATTATCAATACCATCATGGCAAAGTGGTAACTCACCAACTGCTCTTCTGCACTACTCTTCTGTCTTCACTGGGATCTTTTGCCTGAAAGTACTGGACAGTAAAGCTGGGTATGAAATCAGAAATTCTGAGCTGCCAGAAGAGTTGACTTCCAACCACTTTTCGGACTGCAGGTTTCAGTGACCAATGTAAAAATTTTAAAACCATATTCATTTCATGCCTTCATTCTCATCATTAAGGCCCTGACTGCTCTGGGGTGCTTTTGTTTCTCATTTTGACTAGATACTGCATTTCAGCATAAAAACAACCCTCTATCCATTAGACCTTAATAAATTTAGTATGTTCCTACAGAAAATTGTTTTACTTAACAAAAGGTTTTTGTCAAAAATAGCCCCAGCAGCCCAGACCTGCAGGAGTGTTGATGACTGTCATTGCCATCAGCTTCAGCTGAGCCACAGCTCCAGAGGTACCACTGACTTTCAAAAGGACAAGAATTCACCCATTTTATGTGTACACCTGCAAGCAACATGCTGTCAGGAAAAATTCATTTTTATGGCTTTGGAATTTGGAAACAAATTTAGGCTGCCATAATAGAAACGTGACATGATGCATGTCATAAGTTTACTCTAGCAACCTGATTATCATTAAATGTTTGCAAATTTGAGTGATTATTATAATAACATTTCCCATGTTATTATTATTTCCATGAAAAAGAGCTTAATAATTCAATACACAACAAAAATATTATTGCTGTTAGCTCACAAGCAGATTTCCTGATCGTGCTCATTTTTCATCTCAGCTTTCTAATTTTTTTCTTGTGTAAATAATTCTATTTTGACTTTAAAATGCTAAAAACCAGAGGGTGGGTGTGCTGCAGGAAACTATACATGATCATTCCCATCCTTACCTTCACACCCACCCTATCCCTTCCCCCAGAAAAAGTTTAGGGCTGAGTTGGCTGTAGAAAGTGCAGTTGCAGACATGTTCTATACCAAAGAAAACTGAAAAAGGACCCTCTTCAGAAAACACATTTAGTAGCATATGCTCTCTTTTTGAAGTGATCAGATAGTTTTCCTGTTGATAGATTAAAAAAAGAAATTACAGCTTTCTTGTTGATAGATAAAAAAAATACAGCTTATTCATTGAAAGAAATTTCTGCCTTTTCTTATGTTGAAATCTATAAACACATGGGTTTTTGTTTGTTTGTTTTTTTTTTAATCTTCTCCTTAACTTTGCATTTGTCAATTTCCTGTTACTTCAGGTCAGGCTGTTAAAATAGGAGCAGTGTCTAGAAAATGCCTGACAGAAAATTTAATGCCCTGGGGAATTCCTGTGGAGTTCAGGGGGGTGCAGAGGCAGCCTGAGCTCTCTTCCTTTGCTCGGGCTCTGCTCGGTAGGTGGAAAAGGACAAATGTGTGCCAGCAGTGGGACTCTGCTGGCTGATCCCGGTGCTCCTGCACTGCAGCCAGCAGATGGTGCAGGGCACAGCAGCGTGGCAGGAGCCAAACAGATCCTGCACCATCAGAGACAAGGGGAAAGGTTTTTGGTACCTGAAAGGGGTGTCTTGGGAACAGCTGTTTTTTGCTGGCCACTTCATAGGTTTCTTTTTCTGTACATCCCCCTATTCCAAAAAGAAATAAACCCATATTACCTAGTCTAATTTCTCTCATAATATTCACTCTCCTTGTCAATTCATCTCATCAGAAAGCTATACTGGAGTCACTCAGCTGCATCTATAAAAAGACTGGAAAACACAGAAAATCAAAATAGGAATTTTTAATGAATGGCTGTGTTTCTGTACTTATTGCTCAGCTTATCACTACAATAGTATGCAAGCCTTACTGGGCTATATTCAAGCTTTCCAAAGATAAGAAGCATCTATGTTAAAAGAAAACAAAAGAATAAAAGAAAGAAATTCATTCAGCATTTCAAAAAAACATTGAGGTTAATTTTCTGTCTGGTACAGCATTTATGAAGTAAGAGACCACACTTTTTTTTCTTTCCTTGCATGCTTACAATTTTGTGCCAATATTTAAGCGTTTATTTGTTTCTGTTTTTGTTTTATGTTATTGTTTGGTTTTCAGTTGCTTTTCTTTTTCTGAGGAGTGGAAGGGAATAAGCATAAAATGTAAATTTCAGGCCTATTATACCCTGCATAGGACAGCAGTAAAAATCTCACTCAAACACACGGGGGCACCAGCAGCTCATCTTGAGCAGTTCACAGCACTTGGCTTCATAACTGGGAATGGGAATCCCGTTTTCCTTTTGCAAATATCATTGCCCACCATAAATTCAGTACAACAGAGAGCCCCTTGTGTGGTTTGTTCGATTTAGTTGTTTTTACTTCTTAAAACCACCCAAACGAAATGATTGTTGGTAAAGGTGACATGAGAGCCTGAAGTCTTCAGTTTGCAGGAGAGGCATAATGCTGTCAACCTCAGTGGCTGCATTAAATCATGTCCCTTAAACCGTGATTGTTTGCAGGTATAAAGAAGTTTTTAAAATACAATGCCTCCCAGGGAGGCTTTTGATTCTCCTGCAGAGGCTCCTCATAGCTACTGGAAATAGGCTGGGGTTTGTTTGATTACTTTGGAAGGAAATGAGTACGTTTATTGTTTTAGAAAAATGTAATTACTGTTTGTCAGATTGAGATGATAAAATTCAAGAGAGTCTGGAACATTACACAAATATGCCTACTAACAACTGGTAATCAATGGCTTGTCAGCACGGTCCCTGTACAAATATCACTCTACAGCAAGCCTGCTGGCCATACAATTATGCAGATTACTCATGCATGTTAATAGTGTCTATTCTGTTTGCATTTTACTAATAAGAAGAGTAAAGGTTTTCTTATTAGTAAATAAGTGTGTTACTTTGCTGTCTGTCCTGTCCTGGGATGAGGGGCCAGCTGGGGCAGACCTCCCACGGCCAGAAAGGCTGATTTGTTTGTTGTTGTGGGTTTTGGTTTGTGTGTGGTTTTCTGGGTTTTTTTTTATTTTTTTTTAATCTATATAACCCAGAAAATATTATTTCAAAATTTTATATGGACATCTCAAATTTTTAAGATAAAATGGAAGTGGCAAACTTACAGTTTTTTATACAACAATATGCAAATATCTAGATTTGCATAGATTTGACTAAAAATACCCATTTTCTTTGCATTTTTTTTCAAAAAATTGCAGTGTTAAGTGTAACCAGAATTTGAGTATCAGACAGTGATGCATGTCATAAGAGAGGTGTCTTAGAATGCTAATTTCAGAATTTAAAAGCTAATGATGGTGCCAAATGGCAGCAGTGGCTTGCAGTGAATTTTCTTTATCTGAGCAATATGGCACAGGTCTATGAGGAAACTGCACATAAAATGTGCACAAACCTCTAACTCCACAAACAGAAAAATTACAAGGGAGTGTGACTTTACTAACAAAAAATCTTTGAAATTTGGCCTTAATATCCTTGATTCCATATGAATTTATAAGCCATGACCAGCAGTGAGTAAGAAAGCCAAGCTGGTGCTTGTGCTGCTGCAGGGAGGTCACACCAGGTCACCTCAATGTGCTTCCCAGCTTTCCCTCTTGAGGAGCAAGGGCAGGATCCAGCAAAGGCAGTGGGCTCTGCCACAAGGGAACTTGGGGAGCTGCCCTTCCTCCATGCCTCAGGGCTGCAGGAGGGGTGCAGGTGCTACTCCTGTGTTCTCAGGGTGGCTGGGAGCGTGCAGGGGAAATCCTCAAATCTGGTGTGCTTGTCAGAGAAGTCAGTCAATGGAGAACAAAAGAAGAGAAGAGTATTAATGCCCATTCCTCTCTAGGTCTGTTATTTGCAGGTGGATCTGACTGAGGAACCCATTTAGATTTGAGGCTTTGAAAGCTTTTCTTGCAACATCCTCCTCTTGTGATTGCAGGAGAGTGTGCAGGCATCACACACCTCTGCTGAGGAACCAAGGAGAGGAAGTGACTCCAACTCTTAACACCTCCTACTAACCCCTGCTATGTGGTACAGACTGCTGCTGCCATTCACAAAGTCATCTTTAAAAGATGCCACCAAAGGACAATGAGTCCCATCTCAAGCAGCCTCTGGGAAGGAAAGATGTCAGGTCTGTAGGGATTTAGAGTTAAGTAGCTTGTCATCTACCTAAAGATAATTAATCAACTAGAATGGGATTTGTAGCCACAATTTATTTATTTATTTTTTTGTATATGTTAGTAGAGGGAAAAATCCAGTAGGAGAGGTAAGGAACCTAAAGAGGAAGGAGAGGGAATATGATAGCTTCTGTATTGTCAGATGCTTTATAGTAGCTGTATTTTCTACTAGAAAGGTATAGAGAAATTTAATATGAATCTATCAAATTCCATCTACCATTGGAATTTGGTCCCAAAGTATTTTAAAAAGTCTATCAGTGAAGGCTGGCCAAATTATGATGAGCTCTTGTTTTTAAATATTTTTTTTCTCTGCTTGCCTCTTCTGAGCAGACTGAGGGGAGACCTCATTTCAGTCACACCATCCTCATGAGGGGAAGAGGAGGGACAGGCACTGATTTTTCCTCTGTGGTGACCAGAGACAGGGCCCAGGGTAATGGTAATTGTCAATAGGTTGGATTTTAGGGAAAGGTTCTTCACCCAGAAGGTGTTTGGGCACTGGAACAGGCTCCCCAAGGAAGTGGTCACAGCCCCAAACCTGACAGGGTTCCAGAAGCTTCTGGACAATGCACTTGGGCACAGGGTGTGACTCCTGGGGATGATGCTGTGCAGGGAGAGGAGCTGGACTTGATGGTCCCTGTGGGTCCCTTCCAACTCTACATATTCTGTGATTCTGTGAGCAGGCCAGGATTTTTACCTTTCTTCATTTTTTTCTCAAAATCAGCTGCATTTCCCGTGCTCCCACCTGAATTTTAAATTAACTAGCACTAAGAAAATACTTCTGCGTTTACTTGGTTCTATGAAGAGATATTTTAGAAATCCAGAGAAGAGGAGTCTCTTACTCTTCTTGATTTTGGTGTTGTGCCAGGAGATAGGATCTCTGGCACTCTCCAAAGGTTTCCAGAGCTCCTCTCCCTGTGCTTGCCATGGAGTGTGTGCTCAGCAGTGGGGATGAATGAGAAGAAGAATCCCAGCAGCGCTCAGCTGCAGGGATGAACGAGAAGAAGAATGTTGTCAGCTGCAGAGGCTGGTTCTTCCCCTTGGGCTGCTTCAGCACATCAGGTGAGCTAATCTGAGCCCCTTCTGCAGCACCAAGGAGCAGCACTGCGCCTGTCTCACCTGCCAGGGCTCCTCATCTCCCCCCTCTCTTGCATCTTTGTTGTGTGCCAGTGCTTTTATCCAAGTGCAGGAGCAGCCTCATCTCCCCTGGGGTGGCTCTGCATGGCAAAGCCTCTGCTTTTGGAGTTGTGAGCTAAACTGGCTCACCAGGCAGAGGCTGGAGCCTTCCAGCTCTGCAGTGGGGATGCTCACAGGGAGGATGTTTGGGGCAGTTGGGAAATCTGCCTTGCAGCAGCTGGCATGGGAAGGGTTTCAGCCTGCTCTTGAACCAGCTGGGGCTTTGAGCCACCTGCATGGGAAATGGAATGGAATGAATGGGAGTGGGGAAATGAACAGGAAAATGTTGTGAAGAGACAAAACCGTGGATGTTCTGGATGTTTCTGGTGCATCCAGGCTTCAGAAAAGAGTCTTTTTCTCGGAATGACACTGATGGAGCATTTGGACTTCTCGAGCAGCTGGTGTCAAGTGAATAAGCGCCAGTGAATAAAGTGTTACAGTCTTTCACTGGCACATGACATTTACAGGACTGAAATAATGGCCCATCCCTCACGGGATAAAGGAGGGCACTGCTTTCCTTTTGCTGCTGTGCTTCCAGAACCACGCCCTGCACACGGGGTCAGCAGCCAGGCTGTGCCCTGGCAGTGACAGGAGGGGGCAGTTTGGGGGCTTGGGTTCCTTTTTGTCACTCTGCTGGGGGGTGGTGGCTGCAAGGCAGGGGGGCAGAGGGGCCCCTGTCTGTGTGCTGCACGATGCACTGTGTGTGTGACACTGTGTGTGACACTGTGTGTGTGACACTCTGTGTGACACTGTGTGTGTGACACTCTGTGTGACACTGTGTGTGTGACACTGTGTGTGTGACACTGTGTGTGACACTGTGTGTGTGACACTGTGTGTGACACTGGGTGTGACACTGTGTGTGTCACTGTGTTTGTGACACTGTGTGTGTGACACTGTGTGTGACACTGTGTGTGTGACACTGTGTGTGACACTGTGTGTGTGACACTGTGCGTGTGACACTGTGTGTGACACTGTAAGTGTGACACTGTGTGACACTGTGTGTGACACTGTGTGACACTGTGTGTGTGACACTGTGTGTGTGGCACTGTGTGTGTGACACTGTGTGTGACACTGTGTGTGTGACACTGTGCGTGTGACACTGTGTGTGACACTGTAAGTGTGACACTGTGTGACACTGTGTGTGACACTGTGTGACACTGTGTGTGTGACACTGTGTGTGTGGCACTGTGTGTGTGACACTGTGTGTGACACTGTGACACTGTGTGTGTGACATTGTGTGTGACAATGTGTGTGTGACACTGTGTATGACACTGTGTGTGTGACACTGTGTGTGTGACACTGTGTGTGACACTCTGTGTGTGACACTGTGTGTCAGCTTATTCCCGAGGTGAGGTGCAAAAGCCCCTGCTCACAGAAGGACAAGTTAATATATTCCATCAGAGGGCTGTTCAACCAAGGCAGGAATAGTTTCTCTTAGAATAAAAGAAATAGAAAAAGTTTCTTTTGTTTTTTGCTTTGTCAGCAAGTGGCTGGTGGATTTTTTTGTTGTGTACACAATTTGAATAATAATGACATATAAGCTACTGTTATAAATTTATTGGGAGAGGCATGGGCATTATTTTGGTCCTAACTATTTCACAATAAGAGTCTTTAATATCTTAAATATTTGTGCTGTTTGTAATTAAAGCATTGGATAAAACTGAATTCTTTGCTGAAAGCAAGGTCAGTAATTGTATGATGTGTGTGCTTAAGGCTTTAGAAAAAATTGCCCCTCTGCAGAGAAATAGAAAATTAGTCTTTATAGTTTTAAGAAACTTTGTGTCATTAAGGAGAAGACAAGCCAAGTCTGGAATGCCTGAGCATGTATAGCTGCAGTGTTTTTGTGTTTCTCGAGGCATGCTCTGGAATGGTTAAGGAAGTTGGCTAGGTTTGCATTTTTCCATTCTTTGTTCTCCTATGCTTTTTCTCCCTCCCTATTCTCTTATTTAGCAGCTTCTGTGGAATAGACAAAATGTGATCATTTAGAATTTTTTCAGTTCTTCTCACTTCCTTTGCTTAATCAATTTCAGCAAGCAGGACAGGACTCTCTAGGATGAAGCTAGCAGAATTATAATGACAGCATTGGGACATTAAAGCCCTTTGAAGTGTTAGAAAGGGTAAGGAAAATGTAAATGCATTTTCTGCATTCAGGATGCTTTGAGAGTTTACATGATGGATGGTCCTGCAGATAATAAAAGAAAAAGCAAGTTGGTGGATGGTGTCCCAGTTTAACACGTAAGAGCACTGGGAAGCATTCTGTCAAACCTGCCTTCCACTGGGGAGATGTTCCTCTTGAATGTGACAATGACAGCAAATGTAGATACAGCAAGGTGACTGGGGATGAAAGTGCAGGATAGTATGGGAAGCTGTCACTTCCCATAGGAAAAAGGAAAAATATGTATTTCTGATGTGTTGAGGAGACACTGTGGACAATCTTGAAGATTTTTTGGGTTTTTTCGTCATAACAAATAGTCCAGATTAACAAAAGATTTTGCAAAGTAGGAAGTATGGTATGACATCTCTGATTGATAGGTATTTTCTCCCTTGGGAACCTTGGGCAGGTGAGATAAGCTATATCAGGCTTCCCTTGCAGCTCGTGTGTGCTTGGAGTTTGTACAGGTTGAGATAAGAGATGTGATTTTTGCTCAGGGAGTGGATCCCCCTGTGAATCTGTGAGGGGCTTGGACACTGAGGCCCCTAGTATGACTTGCTAAGTGAAGGGCTTTAACTTGGGATCTGGGATTTATTTGCTCACAACACATATTCATGATCCTTCCTATTTTGTATCTCCATGCTAAGATTGGCCACACTGCCTCTTTTCTGAATTTGTGACCAGGGAAACTCTGTCTTCACTGTGACATGGGAAATGGTTTCAATGAGACTGAAAGGCAAATTTGTCCTCTTGTTTCTCTTGAAATGTTCTGCAAAAATTTTTCACTTTTGAAAATCCGTTTTCATTGACTTTCTTAAACTGACTCTTCTGGGGGACAGCACTGTCTGTTTGTATTGACATGGAGGATTGCTTTCCACAAATTTGTTCTCACTGTGCTTTGCACTACCAATAGATGGATAGCAGCAGCTAAAGCTTCAGTGGACTAACAGCATTTCCATTGGATGTGTTTGATCAGGGAAATATTCAATACCTGCAAGAAATTAGTTGCTCTTCATGTTTATTTTCCTTTTTTTTTTTTTTTTTTGGTCCTCCAAGAATGGAGTGGCTCTGTTGTCTGCATGGGTGGGACAGTATTGCTCTTACAAAGAAATGAGCTGAAATGTATGCACTTTAAACTTTTAATCATTCCAAGGACCTCTAACTGAAATCAGCTGATAAAATACTTTTCCAGAATTACAGTAATGGTGAGAGGCATTGTTCTTTTTTTTTGTTTACCACCCTGCAGCAGTTCAAGACTAGTGCTAGATGACTACATATATGCATATATTTTAAATGAAATTCAAAGCTTACTTATGACAATGCTGATCTTAGCCCAAGAGATCTAAACCTCTAGTTTATCCTGTAGGAATGTGAAAATACCTAATAATAAATGCTCACAAAAACCCTGCACATAAAAGGGAGCTGATTGTTTTGGAGTGTTTTCTTTGCTAGTATGCAGCACAGAAAATCCTGTTCATATTAGTAAGGACACATGGAAAAAAGCATAGATTTATCTAGCTCATCCTTTCTCAGTACAAGGGTATTGTCTGTACTACTCTGGATTTCTGGACTTTTGGTAGTCCAAGTTTGAATAATTTAACAATGATGTTTCTCATGATTCCTTTGGATAGGATAGGAGATTATGAAAAGTTTCTTGGTATTGAGTTGCCTGCCTTTTCTTTCAGGCTCTGCCTCAAGATTCAAGAAACTGATCTTCTGCTATTTTTGTAGCTGACTGTATATGTTTGTATCCCAATATTTTGACTTGGCAGCTGCAGTGTATTTAATCCTAATATGTTTCTTTAAATCAGTAATGTTATAATACAAAAACTAATGCAACTAATGAAAGTTACAGTACATAGTACCCTAACTTTGTATATTCATAGCATTTAATTTTTAATATTGTAGTCTTTGCTGAGTGCACTATTTATCTGAGTTTATAAGGAATGAGCTTTGCTGATGCTATTAAATCACTCAAGTGTGCTAAATTATGGCACCAGAGCAGGTGCTATTGTCTGCAGCTCTTTTGGAAAGAAAGGAAAAACCCTCAGATGATCCTGGACATTTATACCTAAAGGAAACAATCCTTTATATTAAAATAAAAAGATTGGTTTGTACTCAGTCAAGAGAATTCTTGGCAGTCGGTTTAAACTTACATGTATATATAGCACACTGGAGCCTGCTGAGTACCTCTGTTTTCTTTTTGGATGGAGCTTTGGTGCCAAGAGGTCTGCAGCACATGCAAGCACAGATAGGCTTCTATCTGATGGACTGCCCCATGGTGAACCCCTCTGTGTACAGGGTGTTCAAACACCTATTGATTATGTGGTTCCATAGTCTACAGCAGATTCACAACCAACCTGATGCTCTTAAGTACTTGTATGTAATCAGTCTTCATGTGAAGGAACTCAGGACAAAAGAAGTATTTTATGCTCTATATTAGACATGGTAATAAATTACAGTAGATTGAATGTATGTTATACTTCTTTTTAACCTCATCACCATAGCATTATTGCATTACAAGTGTGATCTTTGTATGGAGTAAAGGTATAATTAAGCTCACAGAGGGGATAATGCTGTTCTGGTTTTAGTCCCAGGTCTCATGGTCAGCTACAAGCCACATTCCCATATAACAGAGATGCAGTTTTTTTATAGGGGTTGTTTTCTGTTTTGTTACATATCTGTAAATCTTTTCTGTAATGCTGCATTACAGAATAAGATAGTTTTACTTGAGGGGGAAAATGAGCACATTGATTAGATTTTAGTCCATTGTGCAAACAAAATGGAAATATATGTGCTTATAGACTGATTTGCTTTACCATAATGCCAACACCCAACTGGTCATTTGCAAAATCAATTTGCAAAATTTGCCTCAACTGCCACTTCTAAATGTAGAAATGAATACAAAATTTGAATTTTGTATTTGAGTGCCTTCTGTTACCAATTTTTGCAAGTGATTAAGTTAGCTCACAATGTTTGGCTGTATAAAAGATGATTTAGGCTGGTAATATTTATTTGTAATTTGAGAGGGGAGTACTCGAATGATTCTTTTGGAGCAACTTTCATGTTCAGAGGCTTTATTCACATCTTCTGGATCTATGAAAAATAAATAAATTTTAAATAAGACTATTTGGCGATATTATGGTGATTTTGCTATTTACCCAAGTTGTTGTGTCTGCGTTCACTCTTTAACTCATATTTTCCAATTGTTCAAATTCCTTTTTCTCTCAATTCATTGTTAGTAGAATTTATATGTTGACTGTACGTTGTTATCCCTCATTATATAGGGCTTAAAAAAAATGTTACTTTGCTGTCACACAACCATCTCCATTGCTGCAGTGTGTGTGGTGGCTGTCTTTCTCAGGGAAAAAGAACATGCTTGAAACTAACGTATTATGTCTGAAATTCAAAAGAATAGTGTACAATAGTATTTTAAAAAAACTCCACAAGCAGCTGGGGGTTAGCCTGTGGATGCATTTGGCCAGTAAGGCATGCAGAAAAGATCTGGGACAGATAATTATTTGTAGAGAGCCATAGAGAGAGAGCGTGGCCTGAGCTTGGTTCCCAAATCTTTCGTGGAGGACCCTCCTTGTCAAAGGCAGGGCACCCAGCTGAGGTGTGGGGGAGCTGGTGGCCACAGCACAGCAGTTTTGGGTGCAGCTGCCCCAGCACAGCAGGCCCATCGTTGTGTCCTCTGGGTTGCAAAACCTGCTGCACTCTGCTGCTGTAACCCTGCAGTGATGCTGCTCTGGGGCCCACAGGGAAAAGGGAATCTTGTGTGTAAAAGTGTGAAGTCACTGCCTGGGATGCTTTGGACCACACTGACTACTGTGGAGGTATATGTGAACAAGAATTCCCATTAGCAACATGGACTCTCCACCACTTCTCATCGTTAAAATAGAAAATACAAATTTACATTTAAGAATTGGTTTCATTTAAAAATATTTTTTCTAGGTGTACACAACCAAATTAGCTAGAATACCCTGGGTCCCTAAAGACCTTAATATCTTAAGCCCTCTTGGGACTAATTTATTAATGTATTTCTAGGCTGTGCAGGTAGTATTTCTTTCTACAGCATCATTAACATTGTCCTCCTGCCATGATGCTGTCTTGCTGTATCTCCTCTCGTTAGTTGCCATGATGAACAGTAATAGTATCAGTGACTGAAGATGATTGTGCTTTAGATGTATCAGGTTTCATGGTGTCGATTTCTTTGCATTTTGCCTAAAATTTTCATAGTTAAGGAAAAAAACAACCATAAGACTAATAATACGTGGCCAATTTTGTTTCCTAGTTTCATTTTTAATTATCTAAGTTATTGGATTTAGGTCAAATGGTTATGTTTCTAAAAGAGATGCTTGGATCTAAACTTGGATTTGTCTCTAAAACAATTGTATATAGAGAGAGAAATATAATATTTTAAATTGAAGTGTAGATTACTTGCACCAGCTAAAGTACTTACACTTTAATCTCGTGAAACAACTGTGCACAAATTGTCTTTGCTAGGTGGTGCACATGAGGGTCTCCAGCACTTGGGTCCTTATGGCAATATCCCAAACATCGTGGCTGAGCTGACGGGAGATAATGTACCAAAGGATTTCAGTGAAGATCAAGGATATCCTGACCCTCCAAATCCCTGCCCTATTGGAAAAACAGGTAATTCAGCCGTACCCTTTGTACCTCTGTCTTCACTGTACATCGTCCTGTCTTTCAGCGCTTCACAACCTGTGATCAGAAATGAGCGTTTTTCATTCTATGCTCCAGGACCAGAGCTGTTGGGAAATCAGGTGTTTTAGTGTTTCGGATGAGCTGCTTTTTTAATCTTTTTTTTAAGAATATGTGCATATCCTGTATTGCTGTATGATGCTGGAGAAGGTGGAAGAAATCATCTTGATCTCAGAGTAGAAGACACTGAGATTTATGAGAGCATCATGTTCCCGGGGGCATTCATTTTTAAGCTGGCCCCTGAGAAAAGCTATTCTGTACAGATGAGATTCACCCTTACTTTAGAGACTTTCACTGTGCCAAGAGGAATGAAACTGTCTGCCCTGATCTCCAACCCAGACCATGAGTCAATATTTAAGATACCTTGGCTCCGGTCCACGCGTCTTTACAGCTCACTCAGGGCGCATCTGTGCCAGCAGCGGCGGCAGGGCACCAGAGCCCGCGGCTCTGCGGGCAGGCTGGCCGGGCAGCGCAGCCTCGGGTCTGTCTGTCTGTCCGTCTGTCCCGGGGCCGGCACATGCGGGGTGTCTGTCTGTCTGTCCGTCTGTCCGTCCCGCATGCCGGCCCCGAGCCTGGGGGCTGGTGGCCCAGCTGGAACAGCCCTGCGTGTGCACGATGCATACACACCCCGGGAGAATGGATCTCCTTCCTGTAGCTTGAGCCAAGGAACGACTGCCAGGACTGGGAGCAGTAGTAAAACACCCATTGGCTGCCTTGGGATCTGGAACTGGGAATGAGCGCTCGATTTTTCTCTGATTTTTTATTTGTCAGCTAAGAGATCCTTTCAAAATTTAGTCTTCTTTTATATATTTGGATAATGCAGAACAGTTGTCAGTATTCTTATTTAAAACGTTCTAACTATCTTAGAATTAATAGAAAGAAAATAATGTCTGTTTTTTCACTGTGAGGTGTTTTTGCATTTCATTCAAAAAATTGACAAAATTTCAAATAGTCCTCCCTTACTGTTTTCTATTACAGCCCGTTTTGTGATGATGCCATCTCTTCTGGAATAATACATCATCTTCCAAGTTGTTCACTATAGCTGTTGTCTGACAAGTTGCAAATGATGATTTTAGATTTTCTCACACACACAAGCACACACATGGACTTTCTGTCTTCCGTGTTTGCCCATTAGACTTCTGTTCATGATTAGATAAATAAATTAAAACCATGGCGTCCAGGGAAATGCTTTTGAAAATCCCTTCCATTTTTCTGTCTTAGGTGAAATAAAAGTTGTTAGCTAAGCTAATACAGTCAGATCTGAACGAGGGGGATTTGCAGGGAAGTGCTGCCTGCTCAGATAAATGGCTCTGTGATAGGTATGCTGTGAGTGAAGATAGTATCTGCTAGGATTAGAGTAAAATGTTTTTCAGAGCCTTAAATGGAAATTCAAGTGGTGACTGTATTATGCATACAAATTACCAGAGGCTTTCCTCAATCAGGTCTGTGGATTTGCTTAATGGAAAACAATTTTTCCAGTCACTGTCTACATATGCACATTCCACAGCAGGAATACATAGAGCCTGGAGCAGCTGAGTGGAAGACTTTTGGATTAGCAGCCATAGAGGACACCCATGTGTCCAGCTGCCCTTTGTGTTTTCTACCAGAAGTCACAAATGCTCTGAGGTCTACCACAATTCTGTTGTCACCTGTTTCTCTCTTGATATAACCTTGCTCCTGATGAGACTGAAATGATTTCTAAATGTTTTAATAGCTTCTGAGTTACTTAGCCAGTATAAAGAGTATTCCCCTGTTTTCTATTGGCAATTTTATTTTTTACCAGTCCCAACGAGAAAAGAGAGAAAGCTGGATCTGTTGAACTCAGAATAACCTCCTCAGGTCATTGAATCCACTCAGTCTTAAGTCAAGTCTTTACCCACATCTGAGGGAAAGAGACAATCCATCTGTAAATCTTTTTACATGATGACACACAGGGACAGAAGGGAAAGTCCACAGGTGTGTGCTCTGGAGTGGAGTTCTGGCAGATGCAGCTGTTTGAATGCCCAGCATCATGCCCTGGCTGGTAGGATCTCCTTGGGTATGTCTGAGAGGAACTTGGACTGCCAGCTCCCCATGCTACCTAAGCAGTGGGAGCTCCAGGAGCAGACTCTATCCAAAAAGCTACTCTGGCCTCAAGTTACTGAACCTTTGTGTCAGCTAAAGATGACTTACTTTGGTAAAAAGACCCCAAGTTGATTTTTAAAAGGATATTATCTTGATGTGACACTGCCTACAAAACCATCCATTATGGTTATAGGTTGTTTCTGGACCAATCAGATTAGTTACCAACCTACAGAAATGTTTTCATCATAAAACTTCTCCTACATAGCACTTTTATGAGGTCTTATGATGCAGAAATGATTTTCAGCGAGTTTGAACAAAGTAGCAAACCAGAAATGGAGCTCCAGGAAGAGATAGCTATTCAGTGAAAGAAATTCTGTCTTTTCTCACAGCACTGTTTTACCACGACCTTCAAAAGTATTGCATTACCAATTTCTAAAATGTTTAAAAGAGAAAAGAATATCTCTTCTGAATCAGAACAGGATGCAATTCTAGGTAAAATCAAGTGCAATAATAAAAAGAAAAACATAAAGGAGGGAAAGAGCTTGGAAAAGAAACTCCTTCAGTTTTCATTAAATTGTGAGGATTTAGGTTTTTTTTAAATAAATGCATTCTGAAAAATTTGTTTCAAAAGAAAAAAAAAAAACTGGTATTTTCTAGCCATCCAGTTCTTTATGTTTTTTTAATTGCATGATTGCATTTAAGATGTTTGCTGACTAATGTGGCACATATTGTGTGTTTCAAAGCTACTGAGCACTCAGTGCTTTCTTTTGCAGTTGATGATGGGTGTCTAGAAAACACCCCAGACACAGCAGAGTTCAGCAGGGAGTACCAGCTGCACCAACACCTTTTTGATCCAGAGCATGACTATCCCAACAGGGGCAAGTGGGTGAGTACATGCTTCTTGCTTTTTTTTGTTCCATGTGAAACTGGGTCTTGTCTGCTGTGTGGGACACTATGAAACCATGAGGAGAATATCGTCCTTAATGCTGGAGAAGTTATCACCCTTAGGGAAACTTCTCAAAAGAGGTGAACTTGCCCTGAAAAACAGAATAGTGCTTGTGATTGATAAACATCCCAGAAAAACAGAAAGTAGGAATCCTTGTTCTATTACCTGTCCCAAAGCATGACAGCTTGATAAGTGCAAAAAAGCACATTTCAAACCACAGTGAACATGTAGCCAAAATTAGTGCAGATGTTAAGATTTCAAACCATAAAATGGCCCTCATCTGAAAGAATATCCAGGTTCAGTGAGCATTCACTGTTCAGCTACATATATAAAAATATAAAGAAAATACAGATAGATGGAGTTCAGCAGCTTAAAACAGCTTAAAAAATCTAGGATGACAATTTGCCTTAAGGAATCCTCCTTGCCTTAAGGATTTTGGAGGACTTGATGCCTCTTCTTCCTCTGGTCAGGTTATGCACTGTACTATATTGAAAACCTATTTGACACATCACATGTAATAAACACAGTGAGCTACACTAAGGGCAAGAATCTTGCTCTGAGCATACAAGGACTTTAATAACTGCAGCTAGACTATTTCTGCAGGCTAGAGGCTCCAAAGAAAGCTCTGCCACTTAATCTTGGATTACATCAGTTAAAATGTCCAATCCCAAATCCATTTTCAGGCGCCAGGAAAACAATAACAATGATCATAATTTATGCTTGTAGAGCAAATAATGAAATCTCATTTTACATTGTTATAACACTTCACTTAAGATTGCACTAAACCAGCGCTCTGTAAGCATATATCGATAAATGGACATGTTTGGCAGTCTCTTCTCCTGCTGTAATTTTGAGACAATGATTCATTTTCATAATCAAACCAGGGTAAGATTTATAGTCTTAATTACTTATGTGAGTGCTAAATTTCTGGAGAGAATCATGCCAAAAATCCAAATTTTGGAAACTTGTTGCATTCTAAGTAATTACCATCAAAGGCTTTCATTTAAAAAACACCAGATGGTGAACGTTCTTATTTATGCCAGATAAGGCTGTTAGTTTTCTCATTATTCATGAGTACTTTACTTTCATAATACCATTCTGAAGACTACAAAAGCACTTCTGTAAATCTTTGGCCTATAGCAATATTTCAGAATCAAACATACATACTGTATTGTCATCAGCAACATATATACTTAATAAATGGTAGTAAATCATTAGTGAATCCTGGGCTTTCTTGTATCTTCATCCATCACTACTAATGCAGGAAAAAAAGCTGCTCATGTATGGATTAAAACACTTCTGGGTACGAAACAGTAATCATATCTAGCTGCAGCTTAGCCAAGTCCAGATCTTTTTAATTAGCGATGAAACAGCTGGTCAAGTACATGAGCAAGTATTCTGCTGAGATCCAGAAGAACAAGCCTGATCATCTCCTAATTAGATATTACCAAATGGTAAAAATATAAATACAGTGGTATCTTTTTGTGGCTGGAATTTTTATTTTTAATTCTCTGGAAAAATCAGGTGAGCACTCTAAGAATTAGCTGTTTGCTTATAAAGCAGAGCTGAAGTAGATCAGATCTTTTAGGGCACTCACTGTTGTCTGCATTAAGTTGTAAATGACCAACACAGCTGGCTGTGAGCTGCCTAGTGGGTAGCTGTGCATCCTCACCCTCCCACTGTCCCCAGCGCCTAAAATTCCCTCTGCCCACAACAGCTTGTTCCTGCTTCTCCTGTTGAAGAGCCTAGGACCAGATGCCCAGGGGCAGTGATGGTTGTGTGCTCACAGACTGTTTCCACCAGCTCTTGCCAGCTGAGTGGGCACCAGGCTGTCATCACCAGCTGCAGCTCCTGCAGCCAGTGTCTGCTGGACCCATGGAGGTTGGCATGTGCTCCCAGCTCTTGGGGGAGCTTCTCCCCAGCCTTTTCCCACCACTGTGTGATTGAGGAAGTGTTACAGCTCCCAGTAAGCCAGCATGCATTCCTTAGTGCAACCACAGAAAAACCCAGATTCCATTAGCAGGTCAGAAAAAATGGACAGAAACAGGTTGGTTGGCTTGTTCTGGTGACAGACTGTCATCCTTGCAAAGCTGTGGGACCTCTGCAGCATCCTGTGAATAACACACATTTCATAAGGGTCAGGCAAGTCTACAAGCTGTCTCATGCAGCAAAGTACATGGTTATGTAGATGCTAAATATTATGTGTAAACACTGCTAATACATCTGCAGACACAAATATATAAATCATAATTAATATATACTGGGTTAGGAGTGGGAAGAAAGGGAAAGAATTTTTCTGTCTTTGGGACAACTCCCCATATATCAATATGCTGGCCTGTGAGAAGTCTCAGGAACAGACTGTTTATAGAGTGAGATCCACGGCTTATACTCTCCTCCCCTCTCCTCATATGGGGAAAACATAGAGGGGACAGTGGAAATAGCAGGATGAGTGACTTTTGGAGTTTTCTATCCCTGTGTACAACTATAGTTTCTAAGATTTCTGAGGTTTTTTTCCCCTAGTTCAGACTTTTCCTTATAGGACACAGACACTTTCTGAGTGTGCCTTTCTTGCATCTTGCAGATTGGCTCTAAGGATGGTTTGTAAAAGTATTGTTGGCATCCAGAAACACTTGCACAAAAGATTGGCTCTAAGGATGGTTTGTAAAAGTATTGTTGGCATCCAGAAACACTTGTACAAAAATAATTTACAATATATGATTTACAACCAAATATAAAAACTTCTTACATATTTTGTTGGTTTAAAGCATTTTAACTTCTGATTTTTTTTCCATCCAAATCCCAGCCTGTAGTACTCTAATCCAAGTAACCAAGAGGATGCAAAGAAAGCTCCAGGAGTGAGGGAAAAGTAGAAAATCACATTCAGTATGTCTCTACATGAGGTGTATCTTTAACTGAAGGAAACTCTGTGCCTTCATCCTTAACAACCTCTCAGTGAAGGATGAACACTTCATGGGTGGATTTTAGTGGCTGATGAGGTCAGGATGTTACGCAGTGGAACATATTTTCAGGATTGCTATTATCATACAAATATGTTCTTAGCTCATGCTCCACAACCATATTTGCTTTGTACTCCACATAATGCTACAGCAGTAGTTAGGGTCTTAAAACATTTTCTGAAACAGACTAAACAAAATACGGTTTCCTTGAGCAGGGATAGTTCAATTGTAAGAAATTTTTCAGGATGACAGAAATGCTAGCTCCAGTAGTCCATGAAATTATTTTTGTTTCAGAAACACCCTTTTTCCTCTCATGAAAGTACAAGGTCAAATACTTTAGAAAGAGAAGCTTTGATGGTGCTTTGTTTCCTAAGGAGAATAATTCATGCATCCTTGAGTTTCTTTAAAATGTTAAATTTAAGTTTTCCTGAAGTGAGCTCGCATAAATGACTAGCCAAGAATGTCCCCCTTGGCCAACTTCATCTCTGTTCCCTTTTGGAACAGCTCAGACAAAATAACTGAGGTTGGAGAAGAGATAGGCCATGTGAATTTGAGGTTTAATGAACGCAAGAAGTACAAAACAGACAATTTTGGCAGATTTCATCGTAACACTTGAAAATGTTTGTTTTTTCTCATATCAAGGCTGCAGAGAGAGTTAGACGTGTTTGGTGAATTTGTCTCGTGCTAGAATTACACTTTCTATTTATATAATCAATGTTAGGTCAGTTGTTTATAGCAGAATTAATGGCCTTGTTTATATAGTCTTCTGCTTTTATACATGTAATTCTTCTCTCCTTCCATTTTCAGGTTAGGGTTTGGTTTTGGTTTTCTTCATAACACAGAATTGAAACAAAATGTGTTGAACATGTGTGTGTTATTCCAGATTTTATTAGAATTCACTACTTATAAGAAATACAACAATATGTGGATGCACTTATGTAAACTATGGTCAGAGGGGGTTTTTTGTGTTGGTTTTTTTTTTTCATTTTCTTTTCTCATCATCATAACTTTCTCTTCTGCCAAGATGTTTCTGGCAGTTTTTAAAAGGTTTGCCATTAAAATGTTATAGACCAAATGGTTTTTAGAAGCTTTATTGAGGGCACTACTTAAACAAAGGAAGAGTTGGCGCTGAACTCCTTTCAGCAGAACTCTGCACTGGGAAGTGTTGATATCTGGAAGGGAATAAGCAAAGACAACAAAACAGTAGGAATGACGCCTAGTTCTGCTTTTAAAAGGAATTAGAAAATCCCTTGTAAAGAAATTTTTTTTTTGCTCCTGTTCCTGTGCCACCTCAAATGTATAGAAAGATATACCAGAGGCAGGACTCCTGTTTCTTCTCTCTCACATTCTTATTTTTCTTTTTCTGTCTTTTCTTTAAAAAAAAAATATACCATGATGTATCACATGATGGGGAACAGGGGAACATCCAGACTATACAGTACATACTTATTGCCTGAACGTGAGGCATAAAATAGTGGAAAATTACTGGCTTTTAAATTGTTGATAAGGCTGTGACTGTTCCTGAAGAACTGCAAATCTTAGTAAGAATACACAAATATTTATTTGTGGTTTATTTCTCCCATAAAACTACACACTCCTCTAGACTTGATAATATTTAATAGCAGAAGTAGTATTTTAAAAGAAGAGTGTAATGGATTTGATGGCTGTGTTGCATTTTTTCTTCTTTCCAGAGCAAGAATTTACTCTTTGAGAAAATCAATGGTGGTCCAAAAAGAAGAAAGAGGGTAACTATTGGAATATTTCATAGCCCCTATATAATCTAGAGATCTAATAAAAATTAAAACCATATTGTTGAAATGAAGAGATAGTTCAATGTATTTGTATTTTACTTTAGATTATGTGTCAAGGACAGAAGATACACTTAAGTGTAGAACATTATAAAACCTCATATTGTTTGTCTTTTAAAATTGATCCTATTTGCTTAAAACCATTTAAATTATTTAAATATCTCTAAAACAGAATTTGAAATTTCCTACTAAAAATATTAGTAAATTTAATTACCACTATTTATGTGTGTGAATATATTTTTGGGTGTAAATATCACTAGAGGTGGTTATTTATCTGAGCTACCTCAGATGAAACTCCTATCTCTGTTTCCCACTTGCTTGAAAGACAAAGATGAAAAGGTTATCACTGTTCTGCTCCTGTAACAAGGAAGGCAACCCACACAGACAGATTCTGCACAGTCTGCCTCATACCCTCTCTTTTTTGGTAGTGTCAGCCTTTCTTTAATTAAAAAAAAATCACTTTCAGTAAGAGTCGACATATTCAGCTTTGCTGCTGTGTATTATTTTTACAAAAAGGAAAAAAGTCTCTCTTTTACAAAAAGAAAAAGCTTTCTGCTAGAAGGTAGCTTTTCAAAATATGACAGCACAGTTTATATTGTAAATTAAGTAAATATAATTTAAAATAACGAGCATAAGCAAAGACCATTTATTTATTTATTAACTCTCCAACTTTAAGTCTTTGCTAGAAAGAGAGAAGATGAGTTGATTTTTTCCTGATTCAGAGATCACTGGCAGTTGGTATACTTCAACCATAAGTTAATGATCTGACCTGAGCTTAGTACTTACTTCATGCTTACATTTGGTGTTTGAGTTTGTTAGTTGAAAAGTAAAAATAGATAGTCACCTGACTTTAATTTTTAAGTAAGTAGAATTTACTCTGGAAATAGTTCAGCAGAGTATTTATTAATAGCTAGAACAGCATGTTAAAGTGGAATTCATGCAACATATACAGGAGGGAAAACAAAGAAAACAAAAAAGAACATTTTCTTTTTGCGAGCAGACTGACATAAGTGGATAGAAAAGAAATACTAGCTGGAGACACTTGACAGCTACGTGGCCAGGGGTAGCCCAGAATCTTGAAAGTGAATTGCTTTACAGACTTATAAAATAAGCAGACTTGTTTTCCTAGCATCAACATGTCACTTAATGCTAAATTCATTAGAATTTAATAGAATCAATAGAATTTAAATTATTTTAGGGTAACACTGTAATGATTACTAATGATTTAATGAACAATTCAGAATCTCCACTTCACCAGCAGAAGAGTAACCTAGAACTGTCAGCAGCAGAGTGTTTTTCTAAAAATCAAGAAGTCCACTGGATTTCCCTCCTGCCTTTTGTGTTCCCTGCCACTCCTCCATGCCTTTCTGCACAGACATAGTTTTGGGATCTGGCAACGGATTGATTTTTTTGCATCTGAATGTCCCCATGTGAGGTTAAAACAAGTCCTGTGTAACAGTGTGTGTAGTGACCCTGCTGTGTCTATCCAGGGCTGCAGTGAAACAGCCACAGAGGCACTACTGCAGTCTGGAAAAGCACATCTGAGCACGTGTGTACATTCATGTATTTCTGTGTGCCTCTGCAGGCACATGTGCAAGCATGCACACAGAGCAGTGTTCACCACGTGCTGCTGTGCTCATCCTCTGCAGCACTTCCACTGCAAGACAAGGAGCTTTACAGTGACATCTCATTTTAACCAGCAGCTCTCCCCTTTTCTAAATGTCCCCATTTTTAAATGTCTCCCCTTTTTTAAGTGTCAGTTTAAATGACACTTCTGCAGACAGCCCTGTCCAGAAGTGTCAGGACCACTTCTGTGATCACTGAGTCGCTGCGGGCTCAGAGCTGTGTACAAAGGTGCTTAGGAACTTGCATTACTTTGAATTCTGCACAGCTGCATGGGATTAAACATATTTTAGTCAAATCAGCCAAAGTATTTTGCATTATATTATGTGTTTTCTTTTGTTGTTTAAGAAGGATTCAAAATTTTATGTAGTCTCATTCTCTTCAACTTTATTTCAAAAAGTAGCAAGCAAGTACCATTCCAAAAAAAAGACCAATTAATCTTCCTAGGAATCTTCAAATAATTCCTAGAAGTTTATGCAACAGTTGAATTTCACTAAATCAACATTAAACAGAACTTCTTTAAACAAACACAAACAAATCGTTTACATATGTCTTATTTCTAACAATTTAAAGCATCGGAGTAAGTTTATTTTCAAAGATTTTTCCACATTCATTTCTGGTTCTTAATATTTTTATGTTTTCACTTGCAGCAGGCAAACCACCCAAAACCTAACAGAAGTAAGCAAAAGGGCTACTCTGTGCTATGACTAAGTATTAATGATAGCATCCACAAATCTGGAGAAACCCAAGAGCTTAAACCTGTAGATAAACCCCAAATATTTTCCAGAGATTTGACAAATACTTCAGATAGCTGAAAATAAATATTTCATGCCCATTATGAATGCCTTTTTTTTCCTTTTTTTTTTTAATTCTTAAATTTTGGTGAAAGAAGCACAGAAATGTCTCAAGAAAAGTAATTTCTGTGACACAGGCAGTCTGACAAGAATCAGGAGATACTGGAAAATTTGCATTCCTCTAAAATTTGTCCTCAGGCAAACAGTTTTTATTACCATCAAAAAGCCTTCATGCTAGAATTTTTGACTGTATCTGTGTGAAGAAGACAATACACACTTGAATTTTGCTTACACTGACACTGTAACAGGCCAGAAAGCAGGTGTAAATGATAATACTAAAGCTCCACTGAACTGCTTGCTACTTTGCACATACAGTAAATACATTCTACTCCGCTGGTATAGATAAAATTCAGTCATAAGCTCTCTATGTTACTCCATCTATATCTCCAAGCAGTTTTGAGACAGGATCTGTTCATCTTCAGCCTCACGTTGTGCTGCTTGCATGGTGCAAAGCGAAGTTCAACCCTCTCCAGGAATCTTCTTTCCAGCATTCCCTTCTTCTGGCAGTGCTACGAGAGCCATTTTCTATGCCAAAACCTTGTTTGGCTCTGCTTCTTTGCCAGCAGTTTTTTATCTCTGCATCAAGAGAGGAAGCAAGGAGGGGTTTCCTGCAGAGGAGGCAGGCTGAACAAGAGGCTTTGGTCAAACTGGAATTGTGGTCTCTAATTTGTATCCCAGCACAATGGCCATCAGGGGCTAGTGATTTAAGCTAAAGCTTACCTGTATTCTCCAACAAGTTCTGTCCTGCCTCAAGAATCAGGGAGTTAGAGCTGCTGCTGCTTCTCTGCTGAACTGAGGAGAGGAGGAGTGGAGCAAAAAGGCAGTGTTTAATTGAGATTGTTCCATATTCCTGAAAGGCCTCCTTCACTTGTATTCCTTTCAGTGGGTCAAATTAAATTATTGCACAAAAAAACCCCAAACAAACAAACCCAAACAAACAACAACAACAACAACAAAAACCAAAAAAAACCACCCCAGAAACAAAACACTGGTTGATTTTAGATTTAATCCATGGAAGCACATTTTTCCCAAGTCAATAAATGTCTGACAGATAAGAAATACATAAATATGTTCACTAATTCTAGTTACCTTTTATCTGTTTCCCTGTTTCTAATAAGTTTAAATAATTTTAAACTTTTTCAGAGTGTGAACCCCTATCTGCAAGGACAGCGACTGGACAATGTTGTAGCAAAGAAGTCTGTTCCACAATTCTCAGATGAAGACAAAAGTCCTAAATAAGTACAATAAAAATGAAAGATAAAAACTCATGCCATCCTCCTCTAGATCATGATATTGCTTATATATAATCATCTATTAAAATCCTTGTGAATGGCAGCATGCTTATTATTTATATAATTGTAGATGAAAACCAGCTGTATTTATAACAGCATGTTCTCCTAGATGATAAAAGTATGGTTCTGCTTTTTGTTAAGTTATGGTAAAAGGATATTTCTGTTGTTTTTACTTTAGTCATGGAGCAAACTTTAAAAATGTTAGTCATTTTTGATAGCTAATGTGAGGTAAATGGTCTTAATGAGAAACTTGTAAATAGGAAGATGAAAAAAAATGCCAAGTCTGACTCCAACATTTAATCTTAAATGTTACTATGTTTGACACATGAAAATTATAGTTTTATGTTTTGTTCACAAATATTGTTACTTAGCAAAGACAAAGTATTTATTTTACGCAGGGAATTTTGGCTTTTGGTCCATTTTAATAAACATTTAAGCAATCTACAAGGTTTGCAAAGTGACATTTTCCAAAATATTTCAGAGGCTCGTTTGTCTCTGTTACTGCTGTGCAAATTTAAGAATTAAAGAACTGCTTTTTGACTGTATTCACTGAAATATTTTTCTGTTTTAATCATTCCATGCCCGCAGCTTTCCTGAACACTTGAACATCTTCATTCCTTATCAAAGGAACTGTTATGTGAAAATTGATCTCCCCTGCTGTTTTTTGTCTCAGTAACTGCAGCATTTGTGCATTATAGTGTTCTTAAATTATAAGTAAAGATGGAGACATTTGTCTGTGTTAATAAGGTTGTGTCAACAACCTCTGAATCTAAATCCAGGATATGAAGGTCATTACAGTTGATCTTCTGAAAAAATATGCTACTCTGATACCACTTGTAGCTATCATTTCTCTTGAAGTTGTTCTGGGAAGCTTAAATTGCCTTCTTGCCCCTAGGAGATTGAAGAACTCTATATTCCAGAGTTCTCCCTTTCTGAAAGATGAGAACACACCTGACTATTTCAAGCCATGTGAATGGAGCACTGGAATTAGGGAAAACAGCATTAGCTTTCAGCTGATATTACAAATAATATGAGGGAAATGGTGAGGAAAAAAAAAGTAGTTTCCTTTCCCATCCTATAGAAAGATAACAGGGAAATAATGATGACCTCTTAGAAAAAAGAAAACAAATAAGAAATTAATGTTCCTAGCTATATAAAATTAAAGTTAACAGGATGGCTCAAGTATGACTGTTGTTGGCATTTGCTTTTTTTGTCCCACCACTTAGTTATTTGTAATAAATTATGTATGTAGAGAATTGGGCCTTTCACGCCATATATGGGTAGATTGCAAAATTCTAACATTTTGGAACGGACTATCATGTCTTTCATCATATTTCCTTTTTAAAAAAACTCTTGAAGAGAAAAATGAATAGTATGTCATAAAGTGGGGTTTATACTCACACAAGACACAAGAATGAGGAATTTCGATGAGTCACAGAGCTCCTTTGGCTTCCAGTGTCTGGAACAGGGTGGGAGCAATCTAGCTGTCCATGTGACAGTACTTGTATTTTCTGTGTCTTAAGCTTACTCTTTTTACCTGCACTCCTAGTCTTCACACAGGTGTTGAAAACTGCAAAGCTACAAAGATTGCTCCAAAACCAACAAAGAGTCTATATATATGATGGCATAAATCTGACATTAAAACTTATTGATGCCCAGTGGAGCAGAGTGTGTGAAATGGTCATTCCATCTAAACCTGCTGCCAGCCACTGCTGGAGATACAGGGCTTCCAGGCATTTGGAGGCCAGACTGCCCTTCCTAAGAAATTGGTGTTTCTTCACATCCTTGGCTGTTCAGTTGATACTTCTGAAGTAATCTGAGTTACATTCTGTCCTTACAGCTCCAGTAAAACCCATTTGAATCACAAAAATGAAACAACCATGGTGGCAATTTATTTCATGTTTTAAGCTCTTTTTAAGGACAAGTGCATAATAAAAGGAAGTGTGTACAGTAAACAGGGGGCTTGAAAAGGGAAGGGCAAAGAAGCATTGCTTGCTTAATAGTATCAGTAATCCCACATGTAATTTTGTGATGCACTCGAGGTCACTCCAACCCTGTGTGGGGATGTGAAGTCCTGCAAACTGGCCCAGAACAGGGATACCTGGCAGGCTCCCTGCATGCCACCAAGAGAAGCTGCCCTCCTGTGTATGAGAGTTCTGCACAGTGCAGGCAAAGGAAAAATATCACAATTCAGACCTGCTTTTGTCCTTAAACGGAAGCAAAGAAAAAAAAATCTTTACACTGCACAAAACAATGATGTGTCTTACAGGAACTGTCTGCTGGAGCAAGTCAAGTGCATGGTGGTGAGCAGCTGTCTGCTGAGTTCATCAGGCAGCTTGAGTGTTTCACCAGGAAGACTCAGAAGTACTATTGTGAAATTTTATTAAAATATAGCTATTGCACCATGATAATGAATTTCATTATTCTAATTTCAGTTTCATGGCAGAGCCGTCTTTTGGTACTGGGACTGGCCAGTCCCATATTGGTTAAAAAAAAAAAAACAAAGAAAAAACAAGCAAAAATCCTTGTCCCTTTTACTGTTCCAACAACAGCCCAAACATATGTATGTAGTTTTTTAAACAGAATAATCACACTGCTTGTCTTTCAGAATCAATGAACAAAGATACCAACTCTCCCGCCTCACTCAGACTTCACCAAACCAATATCTACAAGAATTTAAATAGCTGCACAGGTGTAATTGCCCTTTTACCTTTATGATGCATGTGAATTAAAGAGCATGTATATTGATACTGTTGTTTAGAATTTTCATCAAATTAAAACCTTTTAGAGTATTTTAAAATTTGAAAGTGTGGTAATTACCTCTAACGCATTAGAGACACAATGTGCTTGAAGGAAGCTATACAAAATAAAGTGTATTGCCCTGAAACCTTGGCTTTGTCTGGTAAAGAAATATTTATTACTCTAGTTTAAAAAAAAACACTGCCTAACTGATGAGAGTATTTGATTTGTGACACAAAACTTAGACTGGGGTTGTATGTGCATACACACACACACACACACACATTTATACACTTTTCAAAACAATACAGTCTGATAATAAATTCATTAGTAAAGAACATAATCATGTTAACCCACAGAAGAAAGTAATATAAATATGCTTAGTGAATTGCTAAGGAGGGAAAATACTGATATACTTCTAATTACTGGCATATTTGCATTCACCAAATGCAATAAAACCATTCTGCTATCAATGCAGCAGCTCAGGAGAAATCCAAAGAAGCTGGGTACTACTTCTCTGATGTCAGAGCTCTGAGAGTCACTTCCAGGAGGGCATGTAAAGCTGACCTAAAGTTTATTTTATCAAAATGTGATGAAGCCTATCTTATTTGTTAAACTGAGGAAGGGCACAGGCAGAAAGATGACTACCAAGTCCTTTAGGTTGTTGGCTTTGGTGTCAACAGAGAAACACTCAAGCCCCTTTGTTTCCAAATGTCTGTAGCTGGGGAAGCAGACAGTAGCTTTTGAAGAGGAGACCTGCCTTCAAATCAGGCCTCTAAACAGTAGCTCTATTTTCATGGGTTTTTTGTTGAAAAAACTAATTTTTTAACAAAAAATCCCTAATTTTTTGGAGAAGGCCCATAACAACATTAACCCAAAACTTGGAATCTTCTGGCCTGTTTGCTGGTAAGCGCACTAAACCAGTTCTCACCTCAACTTGTAATGTGATACAATTTTTATACAATTTTATACAATTACTTTTTTGACGCAAATAGACAATGCCTGGATCCGTAGGACAGAGACTTCAAGACAACTTTTCAGTTTTCTGAAATCACACACTCAGATTTATAGAAAGAGAAGGGCAAGGTAGAGAGGTTCAGAGGATCCTACCACAATCCCATGAAAATTTAAGATGTCCAAGGAAAGGACAGTTCCACATGATCCACAAAGAAGATGAGGATGTTCCCTATTTTATTAGCCCAGTGTCACTATCTGTAGGATTTAAGGCACCGCTCCATCTAAGCCAGAAGCTATCAAGGCTGTCAGGAAGAGAACATTATCTCCAATTTTGAGACACCTGAATCCAACATTTCAGGCTAACAGAACTGACAATTAGACTGAATTATATTTCTGCCATGCTTGATACAATTAGGATGTCTATGCGATATGCCCTGAAGAGAAGACAGCAACAACAAAAACCCAACAGAAAACGCTGACTCCACTGCCATACGAATACATATACATACACTTAAAAATTCAGTTTTATTTAAAGGCATGCAATTACCTTCAATACTCTTTAAAAATAATAATATTCAGGAATTATCTCAAAGAAGAAGTGTACTTTTTAAATAAAGACATTTCTGTATCACTTAAAATGTCTGTCAGTTTGTCATGCCTGGGGTCAATGGCACATTCCAACCCCAAGCAAAGAACAAGTTCCCTTGAAGGGCTCAGCCATTGACAGCGATGTGCTTACATGCAAACTAAATAAAAACTAAAAATAATTGTAGGCAAAGGATGTGGAATTGCCAACATGAAGATCCCTTTCACTCACGAATGCGGCTGACTACTATAGGATTGGGAACTAAGCCAAGATTTTCAAATATAAGAAAATAAAAAGGTCAAATGAGCCATTTTCCAAGTACACTCATGGTCTAGGTCTACCATGCTCAAGCCTTTTGCTGTTAGGTGAAGAATGGCATTGAGCTCCAGCTTACCATCCTAGTTTACCATGAGAAGTAACTATGTAGTTTCAGTTGTCATGTTTGCTTTATTTATGATGATGACTGCTTTGCTCTGATTACATGAGTCCTGATGGTTGGGAGAGCTGCTAACCATGTGTTCAACACATGGGAGCATAACAAACATTAAATATGAGTGTCATAGCAGTAGCATTATCAAATGGAACTTAAAGAGCTTTAAAAAATCCCATTTTATGAATGAGGTCTGAATTTGTATGTGGGGCAGAGGCAGACATGGTAGGAATTGAGAATAGTTTCAGACTTTAAAGATTAGGTAGACCTGAATCACCTCTTTTATTTTCCTCTGTAGTTCCTGTTACCAAAACACACAGAGTGCAGCTCCTAATGCAATACATGGTTGTCTTTTACATTTAATCACTGTTTCTTCATCCTACTCTGTTTTCCAAGAAAAACAGTGGTGTGAGTCAGTGGCTCAATTTCATGGTAAACTGAGTGAGGCAGAGGAGGAAGCACAGAAAAAAAGTAATGTGCTACTTGTTACTGGTCTCAAACTTTCCCTCCTTCCCTAAGCAGTGTCATACAGCTAGAGACCATTAAATGTATAAACACTGACTCCTTTTATGCCAGATCTTTGTTCTGAGCCTAACCACCAAATGACAGCGTTACTTTCCTGGGAACAACTGAAGATCTCCATTACAGGTGACAGTGATTTTTGGGTCTGGGCATTTTTGCTAGATCACAAAAGGCACATATGGCTTTGATGCTGAATTCAGACACCTTTTAACTAATTCTTTATTCTTAGAAACACAAAAAACCCCAAACCCTAGCAGCTATTTCAGTGCAATATCTATATTCTAATGCCCCGAAGTTCTCTAGGTGGCTGAAGTTGAAGTGGGATAGCCTGTATGGGGAAATGCAGTTCTGATTCCTCAACTCAATAGAGAACACCTTTCTACACTGGAAATATAAAATACCACACTGTGACATTTTATATTTCTAAATGGACAAAACAGGCTCATGAAAGAGCAGGTTAGGCCATCCAGAGAAGCACTCATAATTCACCATTGGTTAATTTTTCCCTTTCTTAACGCTGCAAACAGTGACTAAGAGAACTGCAAAACTGACTCTAACGAGTAATGCACTGGCTATAAGATTTATGGACTTGAAAGCTGTGTTATGGTACTTGAAGAAACCTATTTTTAATGCTGCATAAACCATTGATCAAATTTAAAAAAAAAAAAAAGAAGAATTTAAGTAAATTCTTTAAAAGTCAATGTTATAACAGATAAGCACGGCTGTTGTAGTTCATGCACGGACCCTGGCCATTGGTTGAATTCCCAAACTGTGGGACTTTTTCACCAAACCCCATGACTGAGCTGACACAGGACTCTGTGCATGCCTGGGTAATGTATGTGTGCATACTAAAAAAGGAGAAAAGTATGTATGTCCTGCTTCTGATTGTTTATAGCTTCATCCTGCTAATCTCACAGTGCCTTCAGCTTTGCTGCAACCTTTCTGGTGGCTACTGCTCTGAAGTTATGGTGTCTTGGAAGACTTCTTTTCAGGGACTGTCTTGAGTATAAAGTTATCCAGCAGGCAAGCAATATGTGCCATAATGATATACATTTCTTTCAGTTAAAAATACATTAATTATTAGCTGAGGCTATTTTTCTAATTTCTAACCACACTGACTGTTTTCTGCTGTGTTTTTATATTCTCGGCAGCAACCTTTAAGCCTTTAAAAGAACAAGAACTATCCACAAAGTTGAAGGTAAGGCCTTCATAAACCTATCCTAAAGTATCAGCTGCTTGTATTTGTGTCTATTTTGTTGTGCATCTGGAGGTTCTTGATCTGGAGGTTTACAAACTGGGAATAATTTCCAATTAAAAGACAGGTGAACAGTTGCAAAGAAGTTAAGCGCTGGCTCCAGTAAAGGCCTAAGTACCCGCAGCTGGACTTGTGTCCAATGCAAATACCAAAGCCCAAGCACATGCTGCTCAAACCTTGCCTCTCTTTCCTGATTCCTCAGGCAGCTAAAGGCTATGCACAGCTATGCTTTCCTGTAACCATGTACCTCAGGTGCCTGAATTCCTACTTGTATACATGCCTAGGACTGTTTGAGACTCGGTGAACCTGCACAGCTCTACACCTATCTCAGTCCTAAACCCAGCCTGAATCCACAGACTTGGCAATTCTTCCCCTATATTCCCTGAGGGAGCAAGCCTGGCAACTGCTCATCTCACACATGTCTACAGGACCAGGCATTGCACAAAATACCACAGCAGACATAGACAGTTTAATTAAAAAAAAACTGAGAAGTGTCTGTAAAAGTTATGGCAGAAGAATCAAAGCTCTAATGACACCAGAGAAGGCAATTGAGAATGAACACAGATTTGTCACCCTAGTGGTTCATATGACACAGGCTGAACACAAGGAAGGACAGGGTAACTGGGCTCTACCTAGTCCTCAAGGAGTGTTTGGGCAGCTAGGCAGACACCTGACAAAAATACAAGAGTAGTCTGAGAGATGACAAAACCGAGCCAACCACCCACTCCCACCCTCCTGAGTAGATGGCTAATTTCTGGCTCCTTGTCTTGATTTAATTGTTTTCTGAATTGTTGAACAGCTTCAGCAGGGGAGGTGCAGGTCTCACACAAACAGGCTAAGAGGCTGCACCTCTGGAGGTGCTGGTTTGGAAACCTCCAGTGAGCAGACAGACACCTTCTCTTTTCTGATTCCTGAAACACCACCAGCCTCCTTTCACTCACTTTTTATGTATTGGGTTTTTTCCTTTGGGAAAGATGTATTTAGCTGCTACCCAAATTCTTGGAAGAATGTTACATTTACTTGGAAACTAGCAAGAGTTCATTTGCTGGACTGCGCATTCTTTATTCTAGTAACTTTAGAGATATCTTTAGATCATTTTGCATCTGTTGAAAAGGACACATTTAAAAACTCCACTTCCTTACTCACTATTAGCAGTCCAGTGACAAATTTCATCTTGCAATCATTGTAATGTGTGGGATTTGCTGACCAAGAGCTCCAGTGAGCCCAGAGGATCCTGTTAGTGTTCCTAACATGACATCTCCTTACAGCAAGACATGCCCTATTAGAAGCATTTTCAGCACTGAAGTTAAGGCACAATCTTTTTATCCACACCAGCATTAATAATTCTCTTCAAGGTGGTTTCAGGTGGAATTTGCCCTATTAAAGTACCCATGTCCAAGTACTGAAGGGTTTTTCAAAGCTTTTACATATGCTGGTGGCAGTGTACTCAAAGCAAGAGGGATCTGGACTCCAAATCAAACAAATCATTTGATTGCAAAGACTAAGCCATAGAAGTACTTGGTTTTACAAAGTACTTCTCTAAATTGGAAATAAACAAATCACATTTGGTTATGGTGGGTTTTTTTTTACCTGGGAAGGTGGTTTTGTTACACCTGTCATCTCCCCTCCGAATGCACAGAGGCTTTCTAAACAAGCTGTCTGATCTCCACAGGATAAAAATATGCTTTCTGCCTCCAGACAGCCTGTGCACTCATCTGGATTTATCTCAATTGCTAACTGCATCAAGATAAAAACCACCCTGCTTTGTCTCTTGTGAGTTTTTACATCATAGCTTTCGTAATGTAAAAACTTCAGCCGATAAGAAAGGCACAGGCAAAAGAACCCATAAACTCTGAATCCAATAAATTACTGTATTAAAAATGAGGGTTTCTTCTTTGCCTTGCAGCACAGGAGAATATCCTGTTCATTTGTGTTCTCTCTTTTGTCAGATCAGAAGAATAAGAAATGGCTAAGATGATTTTTTTTTAGTGTGTCTGATAGCTTTTAGTGACATCAGCTCCCAAGGAGTCTTTCCTCTCAGTGTTCCAGTATATTTAAAAAAAAAAAAAGTCTTTTTTTTTTTTTTTTTTACAGTGAATTCCTATGTTCATTTTGAAACCCTGACAAGCAAAAATAATACCTCCTTCACAAGAGGTCTAGTTCCATCTGGTTGAGGACCAAAAAGCCCTGCCACAGTCTGATCTGAAGTGTAATTGATTTGATCACTGGCAATTTAACTTCTCTGCTTACGTCTTTAGTGCATCAAGACTTCCTGGGGAGGGGAAAGAAAACTGTTTACATTTTTAGAATTTTTATAAGTGCATCCAAAAGCTCCAAGTGTTTGGAGCCTGATTAATTACAAACACCTAGAGGACTGCTCCCAGTCCTATTTACAGAATCTCTCCTAACATCAAGTGACTTAACACTTTTTCAGGCACTTTGAATCACATGTTGTGAGGGAGAGAAAAAATCATTCAATCAAACTGCCAATGAAAGCAGCTAGTGGAGAACTGCTGGGCAGTGTGGTTTGTCCCAGAATGTAAGATGACAGATCTTTCATGGTTCTGAACAGCTCTACAGAAAGGAAGAGAGATGTCTGCTGGAGCTATGTTTGGAGAGTTAAGTAATAGGACTCAAAAATACTCTAATTAGAATTCAAGATAATGCAAGAAATGAGAGATCAATTAATAAATATCCAACTGGCCTTGGCCAAACAAGCTAAACAGGATCATTCTGACAAGGAAACAAAAGAAGCAAAACAGAACAGTTGTTGGAAATATGAAAAAAAAAAAAGAATTGGCCTTAGGTTTGTATGTGTAGTTTCCCAGAAGTGATTTTTTTTTTCTGGCAATTTTTGAAAGAGTAAATTTTTGGTAACCATTCAGATTAGAAAAAATAGACTATCTTTGTGTGTTATTATTATTGTATTTCTAATCCTGAAGTCCATAAAGTTTAGCATTTTAATAAGCACCCTAACTAGAAAGTTCTTTAAGAGGGGAAAGAGCTATATATAAATTATTTCTTTAAGCAAGGCTCACCTGACTGCAGTCTCTTGGATTGTTGCATGTGCTTCACATAATACACTCTGAATAGTTCCACTGAAAACAAAGTCAAGCATCTGGCAAGCCCCTGCAGGATTCAGGTCCGAATCTAATTTCAGAAGAAAAATGAACTATGCGCACAAATCCACCTTTCTTACCAAAACACTTGACTATCAGTTTGCATTTATGTATATAGGAAAAACATGATATAAGTCAACCAGAAATTCTTTTAGGAAAAGGCAACTGGTTAAACAATTCTTTGTCTGCCTTTAAACTTTTTTATGTCCACGACAGTGAAAACTTGGCATATTCACTGGAAATATCCTTTTTTTTTTTTTATTGGAGAGAATTACAGAAGTTAAAAGGCCTTTTTTCCTATTAAAAGCATTTAGAAATTTCAAAATGGAGGTATTCAAGCATATAGACACGAAGTATGTGAAAGTTAAAAAAGGTGTGTTTCATCTCTCCAGATTGTTTTGAGCTCTCAACTCCTCTTATAAATAGCTTATTTCACAAGTTTGGTACCCAATCAGCTTCAAGGACTTAGGCCAAAATTATTCCTTTGAAAACTCTGTTCCCCACTGCAGTTTTACAGGTGGGGAAATGGAGTCAAGAGAAAATTAGTGTGATTTAAACAAAGTAAAGAATGAAGATGGGAGGTAAACTTGTCCCTCCTACCTGTTCTTGACAGAGAGAGCATCTAAATAAAAAAGGCAGTGAGGAAGAGTTTTGTTTCTTCCCACCTCCATTAGTATTCTCTCTGAGAAGTGGAGCAACTGATGCTGCAGCAGTAAACTGTTTAACACAGTTCTTTCCTTCCTGTAATAGAGCAGCCTTTTTCTGTGACACTGGATTTCAGCTACAAAATGCAGAAATTCTAAGTTGTTGTCTCAAACAAAAATCAGACAAAAAAAAAAAAGCTTCAGCTGTTTCATTCCTGCAAAGCTACATTTTCATTTTTTCCTGGTATTCTGTTTTTACATGTGTATTGCCAGGAAAAGCAAAAAGAACAGATATGATTTCAATTTTGAAAAGAGAGCAATGGAATAAAAAACCAAAACCGAACCAACCCACAACAAAACAAACCAAAATAAACGCCTTGCAAATCTCCTTACATAATAAAATAGCTTTCCTGTCTCTCTTACTCTTTTTTTGTTTCACTACAGACTAGAGTCAGGAAAAAAGCCTAGATAGATCTCTTGCCTCCCCACTACCCACCTCCCCCTGCAGACTGACACTGCGTGCTCCACGGGTGTTGCACAGAACCCCCCCATGTAACACCCTGAAACACAGGTGGTCACACGACAAGCTGCCCTGCAACACAGCAAGAAAAAAGTAAAAGGGGCTATTTTGGCAGAACTGTGCACGAGATAACTGCTCATGGGTTAGAAGTGTATGAACTCTAAGATGTTGGGATGCAGCAAGGTTCGGGAAAGGAGTTTTTCAGTTTTGCAGCATAACTGGAAATTGTATTTCAGAGCTGTCATATAGTGAAATATGTATGTAAGTAACACAGTGAGCTCCTTAGATGCCTCTTTTCATATTTCCCGGTCGCAGCTTCATACTGTAAGGGCTTCTGATGTTCATACAAACTCAGCTTGGTTAGCTGAGTCACTTCTCACATCACGTTGCTCCAGAAGTGCCCTGAAAGCAAAGCATGTCAGCAAACACCTCCTACAGATTCAGGAGACAAAAGAAAAAGAAGAGCAAATGCACGAGGGCAGAGGAATTTCATGACTTTCATTTTCTTGGCAAATTATTTTATAGTCATCAAGTACATAAGATGCATCAAAAAATTGTGAAAAAGAGTTTAAAAAGTTTAGCTTGAGATATGATATCTCTTCATTTGGTATAAAATTTTGTATTTGTTCAGCAATCAAAACTTCATCCTAATAAAATAAGCTTTTCTAAATAGCTTTTGAAAAATAGTCACATATGGATTGAATTATGTATGTAGGTGTTTTAGGGACAGAAAATATATTTTTTGTTCTCTGTCTGCATCACATAGCTAAGTGGAATGCTGGTGGGTGACCTGGCTCCTAGGTGTGGACATCATTACAAGCCCACAACCTGGCAGTATATGCGAAACAAGAAAGCTTTTCAAGCACAACAGGGCATCATACTTTTCAGAGCAGAACCCAAGATAAATTATTTAGATGCTTAAAGATTTTCTATTGAACTCATTTATTAATTTGATTTCTAATGTCCTATTTATGAGGATTTTCAAATTATTTCTAGATCAAGCAATATTTTGAAGGTAAAAACCCCTAAAATACTTCATTTAAAAAAAAAAACCAGCCCCAAAATAAGCACTTTTCCCTAATTAATTTTCTCTCATTCAGCTGATGGAAATCTGTAGGTTAAAAAGCTGATGTTCTGTCAACATAAATATAAAATATTGCTTTTTCAGTAAGTACAATATTTTCCAACCTCCACCATATATACCTTAATTCTAAAACTCAGATAAGAGAGAGATTAAAATTCCTTAATTAAACAGAATTTGCCAACATGAAGCATAGTCTTAAAGCTGATTTTCCAGGACATTTTAAGAGAAATTTAACTCAACTCAGAATAACCTCAGCTTTTTTCTGGAACTACTTTTTCAGGCTTAATATGAAGCTACAAGGCTACTTAAATTAGAGGGTTTTTTTCATATAATCATCTGCAATAGAATAAACAGGAGAGTACCTGCACAAGAGTAACAGGCCTGGTATGCCAGTATACTGTCCTGAAACCAACATGCACACCTCTCTCCCTCAGCAGCTATTATTGTTTGCCTACTTAGGTTTGAAATAACAAGCAAAAAACCCCATTTTACTTGCTGGTTTACAACGAAGGTTTTTATCCATTACTTTTAGATACGTCTAAAATCCACAGGAAACTGGATTCTTGGAGTGTCAGTTCTTTTCTAAGACAAAACAAGGAGTGTTCTTCCCATACATAGCACAGAAGCTCGCACACCTCAGCAGGAATGGAATGATGGCCACTTCCACACGTGGCCCACACAACGCACACTATCAGCATCTCGCTCTGGCCCCAAGTCATGAGTTCCTTCTGAGACACTGCTGATCTCATTCATCAAGTCAGGAAGACAGCAGTGTACACCACCAGAAACTCAGCAAGAGTTGAGTCAGTGCTTGTTCTAGACTCGCTACAGCTCAGCTAGAAAAGTTACTGCTGTGTTGGTGAGACAAACCAAGGTCCTTTCTCTCCTTAACAGAGGAGTTCAAAATACCAAGCAAAGCAGTTCAGATGTGCCCTGTCCCTGTTGGACAGCATGCCTTACTTCTGACCTGGAGGAACACGTCTAGGAGTGAGAGATACTGGCTTTCTAGATGTATTAGGGCCAGGTTCTCAGCTGTCATAGATCACTTACATCTCCCTGAGTCATTAAAAGCTATTCCAATTTATTCAAGAAGAGGCTCTGGCCCCCCGTGAGTTTTGGCTTCTCTGCAAAGGCTTTTAATAAGGTGCCAACTGTCCTGGCAGTGAGGATACTTTGAGCAGCACTCAAAGCTAGCAGTAGCACACAGGAGCTCAGCCCAATAACATTTTTCTCGGCAAGAATTAAGTACAGCACTTCTTTTAAGCTTACATAATTCTTACTGTTCCATTGAAACAAAGAACAACTCACACAGTGAATACCAGCAAGAAATGAGAGAGGAAATAAAAAATTTAAAAAAAAAAGCCAAGCAAAATAAGAGCAAGCAGGTAGTTGTAGTTGTCAGGTTCACAGTACACACCACTACCATCCAATGACATTAAAGCTCTTCATCTCAAACCTATACCTATACCACAAAACCATGCACATTTCCATAGGCCTCTTTAATACTAAATAATTAAACAACATTTCCCCATAAGTATTCCAGCTCCAATTAGAAGCCCTGATGAGAATTGACAGAATTCAAGTCTAGGTATGGTAGGAGGAAGAAGTATTTCCCTTTCAGCAGTGGGCACTTTTTTAACCAGTCTTTGCTTGGGATCTAACCAGCACAGCTGAAGCTCTGGAGCAAACCCATGGAATGTTAAGGATTCCAGCAGAAATAAAGAATTCTTCCAAGCTGGAAGTTATTCCGGATACCTGAAAGAATGATGAGGGGAAAAGACATCTTTCCCCCTGCCTCCCTCAATCTCAAACAAATAAAAAGAGACATAACATTTTTTAACATCCTTTTAAAAAATATTTTTAAAAATTTTCTACCTTCCTTCAGTCCAGATGCAACTGCAATTACTTATCTTGTTGGTATCCAAATTTAATTTTTGCATTTTTGTGAATGAGCATGGATATGCTTGCAGAAATAATTCTACTTTCCAACTGCTCAGAAATAATTCTACTTTCCAAGTGTTCAAAGAAATCTGAACACTTGTCTTGCTTGGCCCAAGGTGCTAGTGCACACTTGGAACACTGCAGATTAAGCTAAAAGAAAGAAACCAGATGAGAAGATATGATATAGGATATTCAGCTGCAAGAAAAGGAAGATGAATCTTGAGGAGGGAACACAACTTCTATACCAGGACCTGCTTCCTAAAGTGTTTCCTAGTGTGCTTTAAGTCAGAGTGAGAGCTACACCAGATCACCAACTCTGGCTAGATCCCTGAATGCAATAAGGCATTAAGTGGATATACCTACTCTGCAATTGCTGCCCAGAAATATCATCTAGGAAAGGCAACGCCAGAGTGGCATGTAAATGACAAACCAGAAAAAGAGAGCAGAGAGGCAGCAGGGGCTGGCTGGAAGCGCCTGCAGTGGCAGTGCCATGGTGGGCACCAAGAGGAGCTCAGATCAAAGCGCAGGAAGCTCTTCCTGCAGGCACTCCTGTGCTTGGGCTGCGGCCCTGGGCAGCGTGAGAGACAGAGCAGAAGAGAGCGAATAGACCCTTTCAATTCAATACAACTGCTTCACAGAAGGAAATGGAAAAGAGCACAAAGTCCCAACATACTGAGAGGTGGGAATCATGACCTTTGGAATCGCGAAGGAAGGACACCAATTACTTAAAAACAAAACAAATAAAATACAAACAATAGCACTTTTATGAGTAAAAACCCAAAACAAACAAAATAATACAAATTCCCTAGGCCTCTCCTTCTACCCATATAGATGTCATTTGCTGTAATTCCTTGCCAGTAATGCTTCCCCGTTAATTGTCTTTGAATTTCAGTGTATCCTGCACACCAACTCATTTTCTCTCTCATGCTGCCACCTACCACTGCGCTATGGTGACTTGCCCTGTGACTGAAGTTTTTTTAACAAGTTGTCGCTCTATGCGTGTGAATTATTGTAATGGGCCTATTTCACTACCTTACTAAGCACTCAGGCTCTAAGAGAAGCCAAGTATCGGTCTCAGCAAAGAGCAAGCCACCGCTAAGTACTGTGAAAGTCAGAAACTTGGCATCTTACCTATCTCTGGCACCCCTAATGTAGCAAATCCTTTCATTCTAATTCATCTTCCCCTTCTGCAAGTAAACTACCTCTTAGGTGAGATCCGGGCCTGTCTGAGGTCCAAGCTGGGTGCTGACTGCTGGTGACCGAGAAGTAGGGCTGGTTTGATTCAGGGGCAGTAACTTGTGCCCAACAGCCAGGAGAGCACAGACCTATCGGCACCACCTGCAGCGCTCGTGTCCGTGGCAGAGCTTTTCCCAGCGCTGCTTTCTGCTGCGAGATGCCCGCAGCTGGAGGCGGCAGCTGACAAACGTCTCTGTCTAACCAGCAAGCCCAAAAGTCAGCCCGTGGTTCACAGGCTGCTCCTGCCCGTAGGGTAGCCCCGCAAGAGACGAGCGCCGGCACTGGAGCTTTTGGAGGACAGGGTCCGGGTAGCACTGGAGGAAGTGCAGGCTTCGCTGCGGGGTCCGTCCGCCCTCCAGAGCTCTGCCCCTCGATGTCCCCGGCCCGACGCTGCAGATTCGGGGTACGCCTAAGGGCAGCTGCAGCGCAGAGAGATGTTCCCAGCCTGGGACGGGCTGGGTCCGCAAAACGCTCAGCCCCCGCCGGTTTCTGCCTACTTTCGGGGGACCCCCGGGAGCCCGCGGGGGCTGCCTCGGCGCGGTTGCGCTGCCCCCGCGGCCGGTCCGACGGCGGGGCCGCTCCGGCCGGCTCCGCGCTCAGCCTCGGCGGGACGTGCCGCTCCTTCGCCGTCCTTGCCCCTGTCAGCAGGCTTGAGGAGCCCCCCGAGAGACACAGTAACGGGACAAAATTAAAAAAAAAAAGAAAAAAAAAAAAGAAAAAAAAAAAGACAAACCCCCTTCCCCCCAAAAAAACCAAACCCTCATGATACAGCCATGGGCGCGGGGCTGCGGATCAGGAGCCACGGCTTAACACCCTCTGCACACAGACATTGCCACAGAGGCTTTTTCCTCCAAAGCTGCGAAATTCCCGGCATACTGCAGAACCTCAGAAAGCCAGTTTGCTAGCGGGAGGGCCGCAAAGGTGGCTGCCTCCCCCCGGCCAAGGCAGGCCGGTCTGGGGCTCCCCGCAGCGGGCTCACTCGCCCGGCCGGCTCATGGGCAGGGAAGCGCCCAGCGTGCGCGGAAGAGCGGCGGAGGCGGTGGGAGGGGGGGTAGGATTTAATTCTTCTTAACTGTCATACTTTAATGGGGATGGAAAATGTGAATTTTCTGTGCATTCCAGGAACAATTCCTTGGGGTGGTGACCTTTAGCACCGATTCTCTGAAGACAGGAAAGTAGTCGAGTGTTTATCTGGATGACTGAAAGCTTTCCCTGGTGGAAGTTTATGGAAGTGTTAAAAGGGGCGGATAACACGGGCTTTGGAGGCGCTTGTCCAATGATCTGGAGGGGCTTGGAGAGCAGATCTCAGCTGGCAGACATTTAAATGGGAGACAGCTCGGCGCTGCTGCAATTTGTAGGCAGGACCCGACATTCTCTCTCTCTATGGACTCCCGGGCAGCTTCGGGCTCCCACGCCACCCGCTCCACCGAGTGACCCACTGCTCAGAGCCCCGCAGAGCCCCAGGCTGCGCCGAGGAGCCACCGCCACCGAGCCGAGCCCCGCCGCGGAGCCGCCGCCGCGCAGGTGAGCTGGGACGTGCACTTACAGCGGGGGCGCGAACGGGTCCGGCAGCCGCGAGTTCGGCCAGTGTCTGTGGGAGGCAAAATTTTAAGCTCTCTATCCTACCTTCAGAGAGGGGCAAGGGAAGGAGGCGTTCACCGGTGTCTAGCAAAACTCCGGAGCGTCTCGGTTTTGCAGGGGGTGACGCCCGTCCCTCCCGTCCGCGGGAGTGAGGTGCGCCGACCTTTCCGCCGCAGCGCCGGCGATTAGGGCACCGTTACATCTCTTTCCCCTCACAAGCACGGGGACGCAAAAGCCCTGTTAGCTCTGCCTCTCATCTCCGCCTACAGCATCACTCCCGACAAATTGGATTCGGCGCCCACCCGAGACACGGAAAAATCCCGGCCCGGCCTCTGCACGGAGCGGGGCGGGGGCAGATCTCCAGGTGCCAGCCCCATCCCATCTCGTCCCGCCGAGCTGCCCTCTACGAGGCCGCTAAGCCCCCGGCTCTGTCCTGGCCCGCCTTTGCAAACCTCCGCTCCTCGGAGGAGCGTGCTCCTGGTACCTCCGGAGCTCCCGGGGCGGGGTGCGTGCCGTCCGGGAGACTCGGTGTGTGCCAGCGGCGTCGGGTGCTGCGGAGGGAGGCTCCGCACCGGCAGCACGCCCGTGGGCTGCGCCCCTAGGCAGCACCGCGCGTCCTTCCCGGGGCGGGCGGGACCGCAGCGGACGGAACGCGGCTCCTCCGCCGCCTCTCCGCCTAGCCCTCCCACCTGACTCGCAGCCGCGGGAGTTTTGTCGAGCCGACGGCTCCGTGCGTCGGCTCCCCTTACCGCGGTGACGGGCCCCTCGGCCCGGCCGCAGGAGCGCCGCCCGTGCGGCTCCGCGGGGGCGGACGGAGCACGCTCCTCCCGGCCCGGGGCCAGCGGCGCGGCTTGGAGCAGGGCTTTTCCCTTCTGGAGGACGCCTGCTTGCTTGCCCCGTCTGTTTCAATACGATCGCCCGGGGGCTTGGCAGTCCCTTCAGCGAGTTCGTCCTCCGTTGGGTTAACCTAGACGGCGGCCGTGCCCCGTGGGAAGAGCCGGTCGGTGTCGCCAGCCGCCGCCAGGAGCGTCCCCGCCCTCGGGGAGCCGGGCCGAGTCGCTCCCGGCCATGCCAAGCCAAACCAAGCCTGCGGTCTGCCCCCCGCCCTGACGGCAGCCAGGCTCCCCCGTGTTACCTCGTCGGCTCGGGCGGTGCGGCGGGGCCCTCCGGCCGTGCGGGGCCCTCCGGCCCGCTGAGCCGCAGCGTCCCTCCCCGGCCATCAGCTGCAGCCTCGCTCCTGGTGTCCCATTCGTGGCTCCTCTCGGCGAAAGCATGGCAAGCGAAGCCCGTTTCGGTCACCAGGGCTGAGACGCAACCTCCTTTTGCATAGACGGGGCTCTGGGGCACCGGCGCGCCTTTGGCTCTCCGTGCTGCTGACAGGACGCCGGGTTTCGTCAGGCGTTTTGTGAGCGGCGACTTCTGGGTGCAGTGCCGGTGGCCCCCCAGCCTCAGCTGCCTCTGAGCCCAGCCCGGCGACCCGTGAGCTGCAGAAGCTTTGCTTTGCTCCTGCCCCATTCCCCTCTGAGCCCGGCAAACCGGGAATAACCAGAATAACCAACCAGCGTGCGCTGGCTCCGTGTGTAAGTGACAAAAGGCACCGATGGCCGTGGCCCTCCGCTCCTCTTCAGCGTGCAGCGCCAAGCTGTGCTAAAGCATTTATTCTTTTTGTCTCGGCAGTGCTACCCAGAAATGCGTGGCTTCTGCTGAAGACTCTCCTTTTCAGCACGCATGGCAGTGCAGAGAGAGGAGCGAAGCTATCGCGGTTGCTTTAGGGCTCCATGAGGAAATGTGTCTGGAGGGAGTTCGGCGCTAGGAAGCTGGGAGCTGTCAGGCTGCGTGGGCGTCTTCAGGCAAGGCAAACTCGGGTTTGGTACCAGCCATGGCCACCATGATGTTCTGCTTCCCGGGAGTCCCATAGGATGTCCTGCAGAAAAATAGTTTCTTAGACGGGGAATTCTCAAGGTTTCAAGGGTTGGTTGGTTGGTTTGTTTGTTTTAAAATTGCTGCCTACACTCCTTATATGTCTCAAAACCCCCCATCTCTATGACTCTCAAGAAGAAATTTTCTGAAATGTAAATATATCCAAATTCTATGAAACACAGATGTTAGTTTTGCTGTCTTGATTTCAGGAAAAAAAAATGCAGTTTTCTGGGAACTGCCATTACTATGCTTTTTTAATATTTAAAAATACAGATCTATGAACTATGAAAACATTACATAAGAGTGTTTCTGTAATTCAGATGTAATATGCAAGGCATAAAATTATTCTGATCCTTCGGGACAAAACCACTTCTATTTTCACAGTAGTCAGAGGGATTGTGTTTTGTGTCTTTCTTTGGCTTGTATTTGAAGTCCACCAAATAATTGTTGGTTAGGTTTTTTTTTAGTTCTTCATCAGACTATTTTTCATGTTTCTTGTGAAGCACAGGAGTCCATGGCTCTTCATAATATTTTCCTAGTAAAAGGGGTTTATAGATGAAGTTGCAGGCCTGTTAAGATCTGTGACAGTTTTGCTGGGTATTTCAACCAGGTTTCCATCCAGCTCTTTTAAACAAGTTGTGTTGAGCTAAACATGTCAGTAGTAACTTTCTGACTCTGCCTAGGAACTCATAGGGAAATTCTGTCTATGACCTGACATGTGGAGATCCTTAATTCATAGCAGAAAATGTATAAATGAAAAAAATTACAGCCTAATTGTATGAAATAGTAAACCTGAAAGCATTTACATTTATCTCTCAATAGTTGCTAGTATTAATCCACACATTTCTTAATCTGTTTTAGATGATGAGATCTCAGGCTCTAGATAAACCACATATGAAGTGATATGAATGTTAGGGCCCAATTCTGCTCCTGTTTGAAGTCAGCAATAAAACTTCTTTTGGCTTTAGGACTAAGAGCTTACAGATGATGAAAAGTGGAACTCAGCAGTGAAATGTGGAAAGAATAGAGTTTTGGAGTATTGTGTTACTTTTAAAAAATAAATATTAATTCTGTCATATCTCTCTGGATCTGAATGAAATGAGGGAAGTGATAATTTTGGTTATGGTCATCTGTTTGTTCAAAGGATTCTCAAATGAATTGTCCAAAGGATTTCTGGTTATGCCAGTGTAACAGTCAGTTGGTATCAAGTAATGAAAATTTTGCAGAAACATGGAATATAAGGTTTTACAGCCTGATTCTCACAGCTGCAGAGCTATAACTTCTGCAGAATTATGACTGTAATGAGGAGAAAAAGCATTTTCTTCAGGAGACATTTCTCCTCAGTAAAACTTTTGGTATGGTAGCGCTGATTTTAGTTACTTCTACTGTCCTCTCCTGTGTTCTACTTCTTTCAGTAATTAAAAACCCTGTTAAAGAAACATTCACAACTGCTAACTCAGATAGATGAACCCCTTCACTTTCTAATGTAAGCCAAGGTGTCATCTTCTCTCATAAGCAAAAGCATTGATTGCCCTGGCACCAGAGGTGCTGCAGGGTGCCCATACTGCACCCTGGCTGCTTTCCTTCCTGAGGCATACCACCTCATTTTCCTTTGTATTTTTCATTTTAAAAATTAAGATCTTAATTTTAAAATAAATTTTTCATCAGTTATCAAAAAAAAAAAAAAAGATCCTGCTGTGGGGATCTTGAAGTTCACACAGCCCCTTCTGACTTTAACCTGTATTTATCCCTAAATTTCTGGATTACTTTTAGATGTGTGTTTTGGAAGTGACCATAATAAAAGTTTCTGCTGAGTGGCTAATTTTCATTTGAGTTACAATTTCTTTTATGATCATGTAATGCAGCTTCCACCTTTAAGGCTGGAAACCAACCCAGTGAAAAATTACCTTCCTCCCAGTTTAGGATTACACTGAAACACATGCTTGCATTTCCTTAGGGATAAGCATGTGCTTAATAAAGTTGCGTGAATCTGGGCCACAGACCTTACAATAGTATATATTACTATGAAACTTCCCCCAGATTCCCATCCCAGAATACACCTCATTTTTGTAGGACTAGACCTTGCTATGTCATCTATGGTGGAAAAAAAGAGAAAGAAAACCATGTGTAGCTAATCAGTTTTAAAAATTAAAGTCCAGGAATATTCACGTTGGTGGAACCTCATCCAAGTTGTGGGACACTAAATAAAATAAACACTTGAAGTTTTCTGGCACTGCTTACAACCTAGCAATTTATTTTCAACTTCATGAAATCACTTTTTTTTTTTTTACTTTTAAGACTCTGGCACCATGTTGAGTAAATAAAGTGCATATTAAAATAGTGTTAAAATAGTGGTGACTAGTCAGTCACCAGAGAAATAAGAATAGTTTTGGAAGAAATCATTCTGATCTCTTGAGGGAATAAGCAATAGTTAATAATTCTTTGAAAACTTAATTTTTAAGAAAAAATTAAAATGAAACATGTTTAAATAATATTCAGGTTGTAATAGAGATGAGGAAAAACCAGCAAATATGAAGTCCAGGCTGATACTTGAAATTATGCTGCATTATTCCTTAATTGGAATTCCCAACTTATTTTTGTCTATGTCAAAGCCTTAAGGTTATTAAAATTGTCTGTTCCATACCATTTTTCATTTAGATACTCACAGCAGTCCTTCCAAATTGTCTGTTGGAGTCATCAGTTGTATCATTCTTACACCCCTTCCTTGACTGCCAAACACAGGACATGCTGGTAGGCAGATTACTGAAATGAATGTATACATCTATGATATATCAGGAACTCCAGGTGCTTTAAAAATCTGCTGACAAACACAAAAAATATTAGATCCACAAGCAACTCCTTGAATGCAGTAGAACCCCCTTATGACACTTTCCCACTTCAGGAATTCCTCTCCCGATCCAGTTGATGAGAAAGGCTGTTTGAACAGTGTAACATTTATTTTCTCAGTGTAATTGGAAAGGCCTAATAGCTGAGAAATTAGCAGTTGTTTTTTACAGCAGACAGTACTTACCCTGAGCCTCTGCTGAGTCTCTAGGTGGCCCTCACAGCGCTGGCATTTGGCTGCTTTCCTGCCTAGTTGTGTGGTCTCAGGCAGAGCGGATGGAGCCGTCCAGGACAGTGCCCATGGTTTCACATGTTCCTCGGGTAGTAACACAAGAAGGACTCTTCAATTCAAATGCTCATTTTTTCCATACTGATAAAGCAAGTCAAACGAGGGATACAACTGCAGCACTCCAAGCAGGTAGAAAACAATTACTTCCTCAGCATTTTTTTTCACAGTCCTTTTCCTTTTTAATGCCTGTGCTTCTTCACAATTTTAGTGTTTTACAGTGGTTTTTTTCAATTAGTTGCTCATTCCTGGTGCCTTCTTCCACGCTTCCATGGGGAGGGTCCCTCAGAGACTTACTCCTTCACCTGTTTGTCTTGCTACCACGTAGCTCCTTTCAGAAAAACTTGGAGACCATGGTGCTTCTGGAAGGGGGAAGTGTGACACTGATGAGTTTCTTCTGTGCTGGTTGGTGTTTTAAGCTGACAGAACAGTCCCAAGAACTCAGATTTGGGGAGCAGCAGAAGTGGTGGAATAAGGGAGGAAAGTGTAAGTAGGAAAGTTATTCCTACGCAATAATTAGGTTTGGAGCAGTCATACGGTTTTGAAGGACCCGATCATCTCCACTTAACTGCACTTCCTGAAGTGGTCTTTTTTTATGTGCACAAACTCTGTGATATTTAATATAATTTACAAAATTCTGCTGTCCTCTGACTATACCATTCTGTGTAAAATGAATAAAATTTAGGGATCTGAAAAATTCTCAGCGCTGTGATTGCTGAGATTCAATCCTTGATTCAATCAAGGATTCAGAGCATTGTGTGAGAGGACATAGTTTGAAATGATAAGACACACCTCTTTTAACCTGTACCTAAATATTCTTTTATGTTTGTTGCCTGACATGTTGCACATCTCTCAGCTCAAGCATCTTTACACTCAGACACATTGGACCCCTTTAGAGGTCCAGTGTGGCAGAAGTTGGGAAGCTGTAAAACAGGCTGCAGGTGTATACGACATATACATTATATACTGGATGTACATTATTCTAGGAGCTGTATACAGACTACATCTGCTAGGACAAAGACTTTAGCCCTCTGGTATTGTAGATAGCTGTGTCATGTAAATGAATCCTTGTGTAGTATAAAATTTGTTCTTTCACTGTTGTAAGTAAGGGGCAAACTTCCTATATGTCAGTGAGCTATAAGAAGGGAATGAGAACTAGGGCAATGCACTTGGAGAAAAAAGATGGAAAAAGATGGAGGACACACAAACAAAATTCTATTTGGGCTTACTTTCAATCACTCTATTTGAAGGCTTTTATCACTTGGTAATTTGGGAACAGCTTTCCAGCTGGCGCAGGCTTGAATGCTTATGTTTTATGAGTGTGTGTGCACACATTTTTTTAATGGAGCTGAAAATTTAGTGCATACCTGGCTTCTGTTGATATCTGAAATCCACAACTGTGCTTTATTTCCTCACCTTCCCTCCAGGATGGTCCGCACACTGTATGCCATCGGTGCCCTGTTTCTTCTGATGGGATTTCTGCTGCCGGCAGCCGAAGGGAGAAAGCGGAATCGTGGATCTCAAGGTGCCATCCCTCCTCCTGTCAAGGATCAGCCCAATGATTCGGAGCAAATGCAGACACAGCAGCAGTCAGGCTCCAGGCATCGAGAGCGGGGAAAAGGCACCTCCATGCCTGCTGAAGAGGTGCTGGAGTCCAGTCAGGAGGCGCTGCACATCACTGAGCGCAAGTACCTGAAGAGGGATTGGTGCAAAACCCAGCCCCTCAAACAAACTATCCACGAAGAGGGCTGCAACAGCCGCACCATTATCAACAGGTTCTGCTATGGCCAGTGCAATTCCTTCTATATCCCCAGGCACGTCCGTAAAGAAGAAGGCTCCTTCCAGTCGTGTTCCTTCTGCAAGCCCAAGAAATTCACCACTATGACTGTTACGCTCAATTGCCCCGAGCTTCAGCCCCCAAGGAAGAAAAAAAGAATCACCCGAGTTAAGGAGTGCCGGTGTATATCTATCGACTTGGACTAAAAGGAGAAAATGTAGCAATTGCACTCTGACTGTATGCAATCACTGCCAGCGGGAGAGCGAGTGGCATGAACTAGCCTACCTGCAAGGCTGGGCAGAACTGAAAGGGACCTAGTGAATTACCTAAAACAAGCAAAACCCCCCCAAAAAGAAAGAAAAAATTCATGTAAGGAAAGGGCATGCATGTGTGTGTGTGTAAGGGGGAAAATAAATACGGATGAGCAAATGCATGAATGTTCACTACAAAAAAAAACCCAAACAAATGAAAAAGGGGTATGAGACATTTAAAAAACCCCTAATTATTATCCATATTCATGAATTAGGTTTCCTAATTCATGTGTATATTCACAATTTTGCCGCTTGCTGGGAAAGTGGAGCTGTGGCTTTTGCGAATGTTCACCTTTGTGCTATTTGCTTTTACTGTATTAAGTGAAACATCAAAGCGAGAGGACAATATATTTCAAAGCATGAATCTATTCTTATATAAGAAATAGACAAAGAGCAATTTAAAGTGTAGCACAGCCATCACTGAAAATAGAAGCTGTGTTGAGAGTTTGTAACACGCTTCTTCAAAAAAATAGCTGTAATCCAAAAGCCATGTCTGGAGAACAATGGGGGGATGTGGGAGTGCTGAAAAGTCAATATAGGTGGATGGGAAACAGATCTACAGCAACTTAGAAAGCAAAAGGTCAAAGCAAGTAGACAGGGAGAGTACAAAAGGGAGTAGAAAAAGGAAAGGTACATAAATAGGAAAACACAGAGGAAGAGATATTGTCTTCTGTTTACGTTTTGCTTTAATTTATATACCTAGTCATATATTACATAAATTAAAAATAACTATATACAAAGCTATAAATAAACTTCTGAATTCTGATGGCTCTCTAAACCGAACAGAACCCATTCTCATGCCACTAGATCCATTTGATGTCTTTTATTTCTGATATCAGTTATTCTTCATATCTACATATATATGTATATGCAGTATCTTATAGACAGTACCTATACAAACATGCAATGAGTGTGCCTACTTCATTGTGTGTATCCAAACTCCTCTTTTTCACACACATACATAACCACAGCACAAAAATCTTGCTAACCAAGATCAAGTACAGAATGGCAGTAATTTAGTACATAAAGAGCAGAGCAAAAATTAAAACAAGCATCATGTGACTGAAAATGCAATAACCACACAAGAGACAAAAGACACGACATTCATGACTAGTAAACATTGCATTGTTATTGTTATTTTAGCTTTGCCACAGGCATGCAGTTTGTTGAAACAGAGATGCAGAACTTTGCCAGCAATGATCCTCTTTTTATATCTTTTACCACAGACTTGCATTTAAACTGGATTTGGAGTAAGTAAAGAGAATTTCCTGAACACTCAGGGCTGACTGCCCCTCTCATCTGGGGGGAAAAAACATAAAAGGGAACACACTACTTCCAACAGCTCGATGACTCTCACCTGTGAGGTTATCTTGTCTTTTCTTTCCTTCAGGCTTAGGAGCTTAAAATTGATCAGGGCTCTAAAGTTTGGCAAGAGCACAGAAGTCCCTACAAAGAAGTTAGTTTAATGAGGTGTGTCCTGGGGATTGGAGCAGAGAGGCAGCCTGTCCATGCATGTTGTCCTTGCTAACCTGAGCATTTGCAGCGGGATCCCACACTTCCTGTGGGATCAATCTTGGAGGGTCCAGGACTCAGTTTCCCCACGCAGCAGCAATATTCTGTAGGATCCACTATCAGCATAACTCTGCTCTCTCCCACCAGATGCCTCTCTCGGCCACAAGGTGATTATTTTGACATAATTTCTTGCCATAGAATATTAAGGAGGACAATTCTGCCCTCAGTAACGTGCCCAAAGGGAAAGATATGAGTGCCATGTCACAGGTGCATCCTATGTGGCCTCATTTTATCAATTGTCCCACCTGTTACATTATGCATCATACATTTATTGGTGATATCCTGCATCTCTACAGCTCGTCTGTTTTGCTCTAAAATCCACTGCTGTGAGGTTTGTGTTTGTAAAATTAAATGATTACGACTCATTTATTGGTATTATTAAAATGCATTTCATTTGGTGTACTCTCACTCAGCAGTTTGACACATGTTTTCATGGATTTTAAAATCCAGTTTTAAAATCTGGAATTATAGGATGTAGGTTTCCACTGTGTGGAATGTGAATAGTTAAACAGAAAGATAAGGATATTTAATGTTATTATTAATACAAATTCTCTTTCACTGATAATAGGCAGGGAATATTTTCCTTTAAATTTTTTTTCCCAGGGGAAAGGGCCAACCTCAGTCATTGCTGGAAATTTTGTACTAGCTTGGGTTTTTGTTCAAAAAATGGGAACACCTTATGAATGATTTTTTTTCTTCATGTACAGTTGACAGCAAAATTCACATTTTATTTGACAGAGACTGCTATGTCCCTAATCCCTTAGCTGTTAAGCAAAGCTTCAAACATTAGTGACTCCTTAAAGTTTTGTCTAGAATTCTTAAGGAAGATTGATAAAAGTATTCCAAATCTTTATGTTCTAAAACTGCCTGTTCATAGATCATGATGGAACTCCCCTTGAGGCAGATTCCCCTTACCCATGTAAATTTTATACAAAGAACTTCTATGAATTGCTAGTTATTGCCTGAGAGTAAGAAAGTTCTGCTAACTTACAATTATCTGAGATATTTAATATCAACCACAATATGTATTTAAATGTCTGCTTTATTCTAAAAACAATGGACTATATAACCTAAGGCTGCAGTATTTTCATGCTCGGTCTCACAAAGCAAAACTTGGTTTAAAATGAAGTTTTAATTATTTTGTAACTGAATAGAATTGGAGTTTTTTCTTCCCAGCATTTTATACGTCATTTTAACTACTAGTAACAAATAAATAAAATATCTTCTCCAGCCTGTGTCTATTGTTGTTTGTTTTTTGGTTTTTTGTGGGGTTTTTTTTGGTTTGGTTTTTTTCCCCCCTTCCTCAAGTTTCCAGCTCTTTCTGGATCTGTTGTACTTTATCCTGACTTCTGTGGTTTCTTCTAATTATAAAAGGCTTTACATTATGACAATGGGACATAGAGACAAGCAATGGCACCATCATTCAACACGGCTACTTCAATAAGGCTTTTAAATGAGATCTGTCACTTCCCCCTCACCCTTCCACAATTTATAGAAGGAAAATCTCAATCTTTGCTCACACTTTTCCCCTTGTAAACCATAGAGTGACAGTTGAAAATAGAAATCAGCCTTGAATTGTTGTAGAGTTAAAGTTGGAGTTGGCCTGCCTGCCTTATGCCTTATCTCAGTTTAATGTCTAGCTGGCAGTTTAGTCCCACTTCTAGAAAAACAGAGTAAGGAACACCTTTACAATACAGCATATTACAAGCTGTGAATAGGGACAGAGAAGATGCAAAAGAATTATAAAAAAAGAACAGGAAGCTTTGCAACTGCTGGCAGCACATGTGCAAGGCCAGGGTTGAAGAAGGACTGCAGCCAGGGAGAACACATTTCTTCAAACTTTCCATCCCTTTTGGTTTAGCCTTCCTTCACATCTAGCTTTGTCATGCTTCTAAAACTTGCTGAAAAGATAATAAAATTAGCTAAGAATCATTTTTTTTGGGAAGGTAATTGACTTTTTCTGGTCTGAGTTGAGCAGAATAAGTTTCCTTGAGAAGTTGTGCATATGTATCTTTATTTAACTATTTAAACCAGAGAAAAACCTCCTGGACTTAGCTTTCTAGTAGTCCATGGTACCACGGTCTTACTAATTATATAGTGACATACAATTTCATTATAGTTCATATTTGTCCTACATGCCAGCTTTGACTTGAAGATAACCTCCCATGTGCTTAATAGTTAGTTACACGGACCAAAAGGAGGCAAGAGAGAGAGAATTCCCACACCTTGCTCTGCTGTCAGGGATGCAGACAGAAACGAGACCCTCCTTTTCTCTGTCCCTGGCGGGCCAGGCTGGGTGTCTGTGGGGTTTCTGCCTGTGCTCTGTCAGCCATGTGCTGCTGTGAGCTCGCAGTGTGAGACCGAGGCACCGGGAGAGCGCAGCGCCGGCTCTGCGCTCCCATCTGAGCGGCAGATGTGCACCGTGGGTACCGCCGGGTCAGCTGGACACACAGCACCACGCCTCTGCTCCACCAGCCTGCCAGCAGGGACCAGGCCTTTGCAAAAGTGGTGGGGTAACTTCACCTTGTCGTTTACCTTCTCCAGAGTGAAAAAAAAAAAACCCAAACCGAACAAAAAACCCACCGCCAAAACAAAGCGAAAAACCCAACCCAAGCAAAAAAAGCAGGAAGGGGAATTAGAACTGCACCCTTGGGGCTGATGTTCCTTTTCCACCATAGATGTAAACCAGCAGGTTTTAGTTCCAATAGGTTTCCTGAAGGAGAACAACCAAGTGAAAAAACCTAGATCTTATTCACTCCAAATAACTAAAATCTGCCCTAAAAACTACTTTGGTAGTTACTGAAATACAACAGTTAATTTCGGCAGAAGAATGTCCAAAATTTTTTCTGAGCTGTCCTGTTTACCTGGATGATTGCAATGCCCTAACCAAAGAGGAGAGCTGCATCATTTAAATTTTAAGGGAGTGAAAATTTGACATGTATTTGTATTTAGTCAAAACGGTGGAGCTATCACTGGTTATTTTTAATAACCATCAGATTTATTTCTTTTTATCGGCTGAGATTGAAACAGAAATTCCCAGCAATGCAAGTATCACAAAGAGTCCCAGTGCAGATTTTTGATGCTACCTTGCAATGCATCTACATAAAAACATCTGAAGCCTATGTGCACTGCCTGCCTGGGAATGTAGATGATGACTTTAAAGTGCCCTGTCTCAGCGTGTGGCTTCTGCCTGCCTGAATTCTTCCTCTAGCTTTCATGGGCCTGGGTGGAGGAGTACAGAAATTTTAACTGTCACTTGCTCACTTTCCTATTATTTTCTAAAAGTTTTGAAAATAAAATTTGGAATCCACTTTTTTTTTGAATAATCAAGGAGCAAGATATGAGAAAGTCTATACTTATGTAAAAAAAGATTATTTGGGATTGCATTAAAACCCCCCAAATTTCTAGGCTGTGATAGGCAGTAACTCCTCCTTGCTGTGGTACAGATGTAGATCACATAGCTTGGGGATGGATCAAGTGGAAAAATTACACTGACTCACAATAAAAGTTCTGCAAAGAAAATTGGAACTTGCTACATTTGCATTTCTATTTTAAAGAATGCCTTGTGGAAAAAAGTAATATTCCAGTTCATATTACAAGAGCAAAAAAGAACAAAGGTTAAAAAAATCTCTTTCTCCAGAATATTTGAGAGCTATGTCTTACCTTTCTGCCTAGTAATATCAATAAGGTTTATGGTTTAAGCAATTGGAAAGAATCAATGGGTATTTTACAGCTCATATGGGTTAGAATACTCAAATTCATTAATCAGAGTTTTATTGTATGGCATCACAACTGAGCACTGTTGAGATTTTTGATTCATATAATGATGAATTTGCAGAAAATATTGTCTTTATTTTGTTTCAATTTTTGTAATTCAGTTTTTGAGGTGTAAGGGCACATTAAATTTTGTATTTAAGAGAAGAGAGATACTCTCAATCTTAGCTTTGTATTAGTCCATTGTTCTGTACAGAGAATTAAAAAATCATGCTATATAGATGTAACATAAATGGATTTGTTTCTCTAAACAAAGGTGTAAAAGCCAAGCTGTGCATTAGATATATTTAGAAGTCCGAAAAATGTATATTGGATAAGATCATACATAAAACTATCGAGTACTGTGCCAAGCTTCTTAATAACACACTTTAGGAGCGACTAGTATGGAGTAAAGTCAGCAATGACACCAGTTACAAGAGTAGTCATGAAGGATTTCTTTTTTAAGGATGGGGACAGGGCTTTGTGTAGTCAGTTAAGTTTATTTCTAGACAATTACACTTAATGGATGAAGTCTTGCTGAACTTCTCTCTTTAGGATCTGAAGGACCTTAAATGTTCCTTCGAAAACAGATGTTCATGAGGGACATGATTTCCATTTTTGTTGTTAATTTGTTTCGTCTTCAAATGAATGAAGAGGCTAGAATTTGGGTGTAAAGTTAGAATTAGGAAATAAAAAGGAGAAAGAAAACTATGTGTACAATGGCAAGAACTTATTGAATGGATCTAAATCCTATGGTAGGTAATTTGATCTAATTTTTGCAGAAAGGCAAATGCCAGATGTTTGCTCCACTTTGATCTTAATAACACTTTAGGCTGCAGACAATAAGATTGGTTTAAAATTTATTGTCTCTTTGATTTCTCTATTCTAATGCTTTTTAAATTCTTTACACAAGACAGATCTATATATAGGCAACTGGGGTGGCATCAGAAGCATTGTGTACTTAAGACATTCTTGAAAACCTCAGTATGGAACAGTGTTTGCTTTTTTATGCATCAAAACAAAGCCAGATTTTATACAAGCAACATTCAATTTTCATTTTATTATAATGTCTCTTTTTATTTTGCGTATGAAGTTCTGACAGTCGCATCTGTGGCACAGCTCCTTATATGCTTTTATCTTTCAATAACCTTATTAAAAGTCAAGACAATATATTAAATCAACATTAAGCAGCAGGAGTTGAGAGTTAAGCTAACCCATTCCTTTGCATTGGGAGTGTAATCTATGTAGATCTCTAATTTCACCACTGAGTTGCTTTTGTGTTCTTTCTGTACAAAATACGCTTTCTAAAAGGAGAGCTGCTGCTGAATAAACACCAGTGAAAGATTCTGAAGTACCCTAACATCCAAGAGGTGTCCAACTTGCCTTTGATCTGGACCTTCCCATTCAAGGAGAGCATTGCTCTGTGAATGTGAGTTGAACTCATCTTAGAGCTGCTTTTTAAGTGGTCTCAGGTTTCTCCCAGGATATCTTATGTATTCACTACTACTGAGAAATGGTGGAAAGCAAGTAAGACTCAGGACAAACAGCAGGGCAAGAACAATGGTTTAAAGGAAACAGAAAAAAAAAAAAGCAGGCAGAATGTCTTATCATGATTCTCTAGCATAGTCCATACCCATTGGTCCCTTAGATCCATGCACGATGTCTCAACAATTGGTTTCACTCTGCTCAGCTCAGAAGTCTGAAAGTTCAAAAAGTCAGAGTCAGTTTTTCTCTGAAAGAAATTCTGAACTTTGTCTGGTGATGAAAATGCCATCACTCAGCCAACTGAGAGAACAGCTACCCTGGCAGGTTTTCTTAAACTGTCAGCCTTGATGAGAAATCAGCAGGCTCCCTACTCCTGTACAACTAAGATCAGTTCTTGCAACAAACTCCTTTATAAGCCAAAAGAAAAATTCCTTCCTTCAGAACCAAATATTTTAATTCATTACCAGGACAAAATATACACAGATGCACAAAAAAAGCTCATCTCTTTCTGTCACATAAGTTAAGTGAGAAGACTTGCAATTAACTCACCTCAGGAGAGAAGCTGGATAAAACTAAAGACTCTTCCAATGAGAATTGTTCAAATGCATCTTCACATCTTTTCTTCCTTACCATTGCTATGACTACAGAGGAAAAAACATCTTTATTTATCACTTTTACATTGAAATACTGTTTGCATAATTCCAAAGCACATTTTGCCAGTCCTCTCCTTGACATGATATACAACCCGTGCCATTTGAGAAGGGGCTGTTTGAAATGACTGGACAAGAAAGTCACAAAACACAGGGAGGTTTTAATGGTAATTGATTTCACTGCAGAAGCACTGATTTCCTAAAAGGACACTAGTTTTCTATAAAGGTATCGTGTTATGAGACTGAAAATCTTTTGCAGCGCTGGCTTTTGTGCGTCATAGCTGAAAAGTGTACAAATGCTACACAGTGAAATTCAATGGAAGACACACAAGGAAAGATTTTAGCCTCGACATTTATCTTTACCAACACATGGAACCACCTTGATCTGTTTTACTGTTGATGAAAAATGAAGGTAGTGTCTATTTCACAGGAGAGGATAGGAAGTAAGAGTCAGTGTGATGGATGGTGAAAAGAAACAGAGAGCAAGAGCAAAGAAATATGAGCGTCAGGTACTGATCTCAAAGATGAGGTCTAGTCTGCTGTCAGAATGTGTCTAAATAGCTTATTAATATCAGGAGAGATGTGTTGGCATTAGTGTGAAAGGAGGAGTGTACTCAGTTTGTACTGTGTTGTCAGAAGTGAGCCATCTGCATAGAGTTTGTATTTGTTAGCTATAAATAGACTACGCAAGTACAAATCGAGCACAGATCAATTCCTGTGAAAATATTCACTTCAAGGCATTTATCCAGCAGATAACACAGCAGCAATCTCTACCACCTCTATCGAATCTGTCAAATTCACTCACGGGGGCATAGCTGCACTTCAGCGTGGCATAAAAATCCCAGTGAAGTTTTAACCTCGTGAACTTGTTACAAGTAATAATTGCATTGAAAATGCTTGTAATCTATTCTTTGATTAGTATTAGTCAATGGGTGAAACAAACCCCACTTTCTCCCAAGGGGACAAATGAAGGTTACCAGGGAAATCTTTTAATCTCCTGTAACAACTCTGAGTGCATCAATTTAGGATGATGTCATTTTGCCTCACCAGTTCTCTTCCCATTTAACCTGTCAATCCCAACAGCAGCTCGATTTCTATCTGGGGATGACATGCTGAGAAAAGGAAGACCAAAATCACTTGTTGAGGTGACACTGAAGAGTTTAGGCTCAGAGGAACCCCTGGAAAGTGGGGTACTTACATCTTATTTTTTGCTGGCAAGGGATTGAATTAAGGGAGGCCTGCAAGACCAGAAGTACATCTGTGGGGCACCCTTGACAAGTTCAACAACTTGCTGCTGAAATCCCTCCCTGTCAATGTCAGAACAACCAGCATGTCCTGGGAAGTAACCTGATTTATTGTTAGATGCCAGATATTTTAATGATATTTAGGGAATGTTTCATTCAATGTTGCAAGTCTTGCTTGATTTAGGCACCTATGTTTCATCTCCAGTGACTTGTAATGTTTTTCTTTGATTTACTATTTCTTTGGCAATACTAATTAGTCTTAGTTGTGGACTTTTCAGATTTCAGAAGCTTCATTAATTCAATTTGCTGATGAACAGCATACTGCCCAATAGCTACAGAAACTGGTTCTCCAACAATCTATGGATTGTAGGAATAAACTAGTCATAGGGCCTATTCAAATGAAATGCTACAAAGGAGTTACAGACTGCAGCCTTCCCTCAGGGCTCACTCTTGGTGCAATGATGAGAAGAGTATACCTGCAGTATTCATTCAGGTCAGAACAGCCTGCAAGTTGGGGGGGCAGCTTTAAATTTTCCAGCTTCAGCCTCATCTGTTTGTCTTTGCATAAAACCCTAACCTTAAAGCACAACCTCAGCCAGGGCTGGTTTCATGCAGAGGACACAAGTGCCAAAGCCTGTGTGTAGGGCAGTGTTTGACTTCCATAAGGCAAGGCCTGGAGTGCACACTACCCTCTGAGCTGGGATCGGATGTTACGCCCCGAGGCACAGGTCAGCATGTCCATCATGCACAGACGAGATCGTCTGCACCTCTGGCTTGGAGAGGGATGTTATTTTCTTAAGGAGCAGGATGTTATTCCTAGAGGTCTGCCCCTTGGTAGGGTCAAGAGTAATATTTTATGGTTAATGTTTATGATTAATTTTGGCTGTGGCCTTTCCTTTCAGAATTTGCATGGTGTCAGTTCAAGTTGGTAAGGGGAAAGCTTGACAAGGTTAAGGCGTGAAATGTATACTCACTTTTCCTTCCAAAGTAAATACTACAACAACAATGCACATGGGAACCAAGCAGCACATTCCTAAATCAAACCAGAAGATTCATACAGGGAACTAAAACAGTAAGGTCCAAGAGAGTGGGTTTTGCCTTTTTGTTTTTTTAGTCCAAAGGATACATTTTCAGAAAGATGCCTTGGGAATTAGGTAAAAATAATTCCAGGAGCAAAAAGGGCAGTTGGGCATCAGATTTCTTGTGCTCACATTACTTAAAAATTAATATTGTCTTCACCCCCATTCTCTCAAAAATTCTGCTGGAGCGATCTCGATGTGATCCAAGTTTACACTGATGCTTAATTTTGGAAAATATCCCAATCAACTTCCCAACTTTGAATAGGATCTTTAGATTTGCATTCAACTTGTTCTCTTTTGAAGTATGTGAACTTGGAAACCGTTTTCCCTTCATGTTTTTATTAATGTAATGGTTTGTCAACAGGCTTGCAAGTGGACTCGGTTTGATATTTTAGAAGACACTTAAGACCAGAAGAGATGGGAAACTTCTTTTAAAATCTCAAGGTGTTTTTGTTGCAGGGACATAGCATATAGGAAATATTTTTTTAAATCAGAGAATATATCCCACACTGTGTTTTCCTTTAAAATTCTGAGCAATTAAAAAATCTTTCAAATCTTTATTATCACTGAACTTCAGAGCTAAGGGTAGCAATGTGATCTATAATTAAAACCCTTTCATGAATGCATAGCCTTTCCAGGACATTTGCATTGCACCACTCCACTTCTCAAAGACAGGATTGCTATGACTGCTATGAATCACATATAAAATGAGCACTGTCAGCCTTCATAAACACTTCATTGGAAATCAAAGATTCTCAAAGTAAAAAACAAAGGGGCATAACACACTTGTCTGATTCACAGTCAATCAACAGCCAAAAATACTGCTACAGATGCTGCAAGGGAGATTGGCAAAGAAAACTTTAAAACATCACAATGTTTCCATTTTTGAGATTAATAAGAGAAGGAAAAGATGAAAAATATCGACCTCAGAATTTAAAAATGTTTCCCTTGACTCACACACACGGTCCTTCGGAGCTCAACTGTGTATGGGCATTTGTGGGTTAAGCTTTTTGTAACAAGTTGAAGTTTTACTGCTCAGCTACTTATATATTTATAAAATTCTCAATGGTTGATTTACACTGTCTTGATTAGTTATGAATTATACAGTGGAGTTTTGTGCCTGACTCTGTGACTAATTGAATCTGAAATGAAAACTTGTAAGTATTAACATACTTACAAGTATGACCAAAAACATGGCTGAGAAATTTAGAGATCAATTATTGGAGCAATTTCAAATGGCTTAATCATTTCAGTCTTGGAATTTGCAGCTTGAATAAATCTTATTATTAGTAATGAACAAATATTGGAGCTGGATAAATGCACATGAATCTAGCAATGGTTTCTTAAACAGGGAGGGAGAAAGAGGAAGAAAAATTTACAAAGAGGAAACAATGCAAAAGGGGAAAAAAAGAAAGAAGTCTTAGAAGTCTTATAACACACTGTGACTGAAAATATTATTCCTCACTCACCCCTCACATTCTTTTTAAGAAGCTGCAGAGGGTTTTCATGAAGGCCCAGCATGCCTAAACAAGTTTCACTCAGAAAGAATAAGTTGTAAAAGTTAAATCACCACTCATTTCTTTTGAGCCTGTCTTCAGCTGTGATCTGTGGAGCTTTAGTTTCTCTTTTCAGGCGCAGATAAAACAGCACTGTAAGACCAAACTTGAAAACCCCTAATGTTTCCCAAGTGTCTGGGAATTGCCTTTATAAGAACAGCATTTCTTCCAGCACCAATCTGTATAGTAAATGACCTATATGCAACCCAGGAGCTTCTGAAGCCCATACACCTGTTCATCCACCATCCTCCAGGAAAGATTTGGCACCTTCATGAATGTGTCAAAGATTGTCCCTAAGAAGCAAAACGCCCTAGAGCAAATGGACACAATGAAACGTAACAATTATATGGAAACCAAAACCGAGACTTGCAAACTGTTTTCAACACTTTTTTTGATCCTTACCAAAAACCTAGCATGCCTGGCTTTGAGGCTTGCACTTTTTTTTGCATCTGGAATCCCTTGGTTTGTTGACTTAACAGTAGCAGCATTCTCAAGAGCAAGGACTGCTTTGTTTGACCTACTGTATTCATCAATATTTGCACTGCTAATTTCATTATTTTGTAAGGGACCTTGGGATTTGTCTCATGAAAGAGGTTACACGTAGAAATCCCCAGTCTGCTTTGATTAAAGTTTTCTGAGCAACACATCTCAAATGCTCATTTGCTTTTAAATTATTTCAATAACTACAGTTATCCAGCTTTTAGGGTTGAGTTAGCACTAGCTATCCTTTCCTGAACAATGCATGTATGAAAATTTCATTATAGATTGCTGAAATAGAGATATTGGGTCAACTTCTTTTGCCATATCAACAGAATAGCTTCTCTTAGAGATATATATGTATACATATGTTTAAAAAATATACATATGCATATATATGTATCTGCATATTTATATAAAGTAATTAATAAATTGCTTGCTTTTATTTCCAGATTTATCCCCTGTTTAAATGGCTGTGATATTTACAGACATGAAACAATTAATCTCTGAAATGATTTAATTATATAGCTCTAATCTGCCATTTAATTAGAGGCAGCAGTTTGCATTTTAGTATTTTAAATCAGCGTATCACAAATTAATTCTGTATTTATGAAGTCATATTTTAAACAGCACCAGAACTGAAATACATTAACAAATAATAAATAATACTGCGTAATAGAAAATAAGATTTATGTCTGATGAGAGCTTTGTGTGTTCAGAAGAGTAGCATTTATTTTAGACCTTCAGGATTGGTCTTACAAATTTGGACTTCTGTTCAACCTATTATGTTATTATTCTTGGAAAGAAATTCACTTTATCTGATGTATTTTCTTCCCTGCATGTGGTATTTTTATCTCAGTTATAATAAGACAGGCAGTCGGTGGCAAATACTGCTCTTTGGCTAGGTAAAAACATCCTGCATTCAAGGAAGCATAAAGAAAGCTCGAGAACTTCAGGCTCCAGGACTTCTTTTGGACCCAAGGACTAAATTTAGGTTCTTAATGAATGAAGTTAGTTGTTAACATGAATAAACCATCTGTCATGTGACATCCTGGCATATTAGGATTCCAAACAAAAATGCCTATGAAGTCCATTTTTTCAGCAGCACAGCATTTTTTTTGTTTTAGAGGATCATGAAACTAGACAGTAAAGAATATGAGAAGGAACAGAGAACAACTGGAACAGAGAACAACAGAGAACAACAGAGAACAAGCTGGATTGCTTTGCTCAGCGACTTTTAATTAAGATGATGTAACTAATTACATACTGCTTAACTGTTCAGTGTTTGTCTTGATATTTCTAACATGCTTATCATTGTGGCATCTAGTATGTCTTCATGGACTCACAGAATGGTTGGGGTTGGAAGGGACCTTAAAGATGATCTCATTCCAGCCCCCTGCCACGGGCAGGGACACCTTGCACTAGACCAGGTTGGTCACAATTCCTACGTGTCCCCTTCTACAGAAAACTGGTTGCAAACAGTTCTTCATATTTGGTTAATGTCTGCACCTTGGTGATTGGTTTTTGGCAATATATCTTCAATTCATCTATGTGGCTAAAATCCTTGCTTAGATGCTTGTCTTTTCCATGATGAAAAATGCAGATTTTCAACTCAAAATCCATTGATTATGCTGCTGTAGATTTGCTGAGTTTCTCCACTCCCTCTTTTAACCTGTTGTGATTTTCAGCTCAGTCATAGAATATATTTGCTCTTAATCTCTCTTGACATGATCACTCCAACCTCTGCTTGGCTAAGGATTTTCAAACAAATACATAATGTTTCCAGAAACATCTAAAACCAGATCACAGTCTTCTGATTTTAAATTTACGTGAAGCATGAAGCTAAAATCCCACTCAAAACTGCCTAAAATAGATCTTTCTTTGGAGAGTTGCTGAGCATCCTGCTGAAGATGCTTCCAGTTCCTGTAGTCCCCAAAATGGTCAGCTGATGAATGAAATCACAGCAAAATTTTCAATTGAAACTGTAATTGTTTTCTGTTCTGGCTACAGGAAAACTGGAAAAAAATACATTAATGACAGTAAGGTTTCCTACACTATCAATATAGTTATACAAGTAACAGTAAAATCTAGACAAAATTATGATTCAATTAATAGTTTTTTTCTTCCCTAGAAAACAAAATACAAATATTAATATCTGGAGACATGGATGGTAGAAGCCACTGAGATTCTATTTTAATATGATTTTTTGGTTAGTATGGTCTGAGTTACTGAAAACCTTTTCAATATTCTGCATCTGGAAATATGCCTAGTTGCCAAAAGTGGGATGAGAACTAAAGGAAACCTACATTTTCAAAATGCAAATTGTTCCTGCAAATTGTTTCAGATTCACCCCCCAAAAAATACCTTCAAGACATTGACTTCAGAAAGGTAGATATTCAAATTCAAATTCTTTGCAGATCTGAGAAATAATGTCTTTTTTAACAAACACACTGAACCTGGGATATTAACTGTACTAGTAAAGCAGTGGAAATAAAAGAAGTTATTTAGACAGAATTTTTCAAACAGAGAAACCCACAGTATCCCAATAACATATTTTCCATACAAAAAAAGACAATTGAAAAAATTATCAAAAATACTGAGGAGGAAAATATAGTCTTTTATTTACAGGCAATGTCTCCTTAAGAATTTAGTTTAAAAATAAATACTCCATCCCACTACAATAAATTTTACAAAGTCATTCATAGCACATGTTGGTTTTTGAGAAAATTATACTTTCAGATACACAGTAGAAACACACACACACATACACACACAAACACACACACACACATAATTACAACATTTTCCCCTGAATCTATTTAACTTATTCTTTTAAGACATTTGTAACATATTTAATCAGGAACTATTCCAAGGAGTCTAATTCTGAAAACCAAAAAAAGCTAAACCATATTAATATTCCATTATTTTTGTTTTACATATTGTAGGATGATAAATGCAAGGTTGATTTCAATTCAAAGGACAGCAAATATATAATTGCTGAGTTCATTTGCAAATATTCAAGCAAACTATGATTTTATTAAAGCAAATCTCACATGGATATCAGAGCCTAAATGCTGTTATGTCTGTGAAACTTGCTAGGTACACATATAACACTATCAGCATTGCAAGAGAATTTAGCATTTTGCTACATCTTCAAAGAGAAGTTAAGCAGCCAAAGAGGCCTCTCTTTTGATGATTTTGTGTCTTATGGAGAGAAGAGAGGGAAGCGTATCAACAATAATAATTTTCAACAGTGCACATATTTAACTCAGAATGATTGGAAAGGAAAAAGAACCCAAATAGCTAAATGGAGGTTGAAAATCATACTATAATCCTACTAATACCACTTTTCAGTGGTCAGGTCTTGATTTTTCATGTAATATTATTTCTCCATTTTTGCTTCCAAATGTGGCAAGGCTTTTGGTACAGTGAGCAATAGCTCAGTACAATGGCAGGGGCAGCTTTTGTGCTTGAGGCTGATAAACCCCCCACCAAAGATAGTGTCATTGTACATCGGTATTTCTTAAAGTATATAGCTCTGTTATTCCTGGGGAACATACAGTCAGTCATCATCTGGGCATTCACAGCCTTGCTAAAAGCACCTACAAGAAATTGCTTTTACCAACTCTCTGTGCAAAGTCCTTATCCAGTCCCATCTGACACGGAGCATGAGTCTTTGCAACAGGTATCACTGGTTTCAAAGCCGATGCAATATGACAAGCACATTTCATTTGACAGAGCTTTTCTGAACTTGACCCCTAAAAATCTGTTCAATTTCCCTCTCAAGTCTCTCCCTTTTCTGAGCTATATGGAGATGAAAGTGTGTTGTTCAGGCTACATGCCTGATGAGCATTCACACAGATTATTTCACTTGACCACAGTAGCACTCAGGCCCCCTTAGAAACTTGTCCAAGAAAAGCTGGCTTGATTGTCTGATATAATATAATCTTTTAATTAAACAAAGCTCAAACAAACCCAAGCAAACACTTGACTTCAAAAGAAAATCCACAAGGAAGATATAGTGAGGTTTATATTGTTGTTTCAATGGCACTGCAATGTTTTCATTCTTTACAGCCCTTCTAAAACACACTGGACTGTAACACAAAATAAAAAAATGAATAGAATGAGAAAAAAGTGTTATTTTTATTTGGAATGAAATCAGTTCTATTTATTCACCTTCCTGTCAGATATGAAAGAAGTCTAGAATAGAACTGTGAGCTTGTTCTGTTTTGATTAATTACAAAATGGTATCCTCCCATACAAAATCTAGAAGATACGCGCACCACAAAAAAACCCATCCTAATAAATAGGAAAAAAAGAATTATAAGAAGGAAAACATGGCTTTTTCCCAGTTAATAGTGATTAGCTGCTATTTGCAATACACCCCTAAAACTACTTTACACTAAAGTATCAGGTGCTATACAGCATCTATGTTAATATGCTGACAACTGATGGTCCAAGCTGCAGGAAATAGTGCTGTAATCTTAGATTGCTACCCAGTTTCTGCAGCTTCTATAAGCTACTGTTTGTGGATAGCTGCTCAGGATGAGCATTTGTTCAACAACAATGGATTGTATTTACGACATGCCAAATGAGACAGTATAAGTACTGAACTACAAGCTTGGCCCCTCTGGGGAAAGTCAGAGAGAAAATGCACTATTTAAAGTACTCAAATGCATAGTTCAGAGATTGAAAAATCATCTTGTGGAAGATTAAAAAAAAAATTAAAGAAAATTATCAACCAGTGAACAGACGTAACAGGTCCTCTTTCTACAGACACTTGAACTTCTATAAGGATGCCATTTGTCAGTACCAATACAGTACATAAATCTCAGCCTGTCAGTACTTTTCAGGTCCTTGAGCTGACCAAATACATTATGGTTCAATGTCTATCACAAAAACATCCTAACATTCTTAGTATTATTTTGTGCCACAGTTAACTTCTAATTGCAGTGAAGACTGTAGTTATCAGTGATGACAGAATTTGGCCCCATCTCTTGGCCCTATGATACAAGTACCAGCTTATGATTAAGAGAGGCTGAGAAGGCAGATGTCACAGCAGCTAAACTCATCTTACCTCTAGGAAAATCTGAATGTTCCTGCCAGGACAATACTGGCAAACCTGAAACACAGCTGTCTGTCGGGACTCTGATGATGGATCACTCTTTAAACAGCTTTTGTAGGCAATATCCTACTGGTCAAAGCACAAGAGTAAGATAATATAAGTGATTCTGTTCATATCAAATAATCATATCATCAGTAATAGGCACTGGATGATGTTCATATACATGAATGCAGCATTTCTGAAATCTGCAGAACCTAATGAGTGGATACATACAACTCTACAAAACTCTGCTATTTTGGAAGAGTCTTCTAGCTTTTATCTTAATCTGGAAATATAGGTATGATCTTTCCCTTTTGAAAATCAACCATTGACATTATTTTCCAGTCTCCCTTCCAGGAGTACCCCGGGCAATCAATGCTCAGGGAATTCTGCAGTGTAACTCCTGAGAAACATACTGTTAGGAACTGATGGATAAAGCAAAGATGCTATGCAACAGCTTTCTCCATCCTCCAAAAGCTCCCAGGATCCCAAAACCTTTGCAGGCAGATCATACCACAGAAAGGAAACCATGTCCCACACTGGGACAGTTCAGTACAGTTTTCCTAACAGGATTCTAAAAGATCTTATGCAGTCCCATGACCCCATAGTGTTCCCTAAGGATATTTTTTACCATGTGGGCCAGAGGAATAAATAGTAAGTAAACCTGCATACATATATAAGTACTATCAGCCTGTATAAAAAGGCTTCTTCTTAACTCAATATTAGCTTATTGAAGGTGAAATTGAGGTGAAAAAGTATGAAATGAAATTAACCAGAAACAGCTAATGAAAAAAAAAAAAGTGCAACCTTTAGTTTAGTGTGACATGACACCCGAGAGAAGGAAATCACAGGAAATGAAATGGTGTTCCACACTAGGGAAAAGCTTATGTCACTTGATAACGTCCTCCCGGGAAGGTGGAGCACTCTGTCTCTAAGCTGTTTATCAGTTCAGCATTATTACTTCATTGGTTCTTACAATATATAATCTTGTATATCCACTGCTTAAATTTTAGTAACAGGTCCTGATTTAAAAGCTTGAATTCTATGAGGTATCAAATAAAAATTTAAATACAGTTGAAGCTTGCAAAATTTCCTCAGAAAGTACCATGTAGGTACACCTCATTTTCAAAAGCGGAAAAAAAATTTTTTTGTAACGTTGTTACGAATACTTTTAAATTGAGAAAATTGTTTACAAAAACAAGCAAGAAAAGGTCTTGCAGGCATTTTGAAAAAAAAAAAACTTGCAAAGCCAAGTATTTTTGAAGAGTGCTACCAATTTTGCTTGCATAACTTCTGAACTTCAGATCTCTAAAACAGTTGCATAAAATTCTTATGGTATAAACCCTATTTAGCAGTGGAAATGATTAGTAATGATATTAGCAGGCCATATCTAAAAGGAGAGACAGTTATTTAAATCTGGCACCATGTTAACTGTACCCAAGGTAAAGTCTTTTGCATAGGCTCAAACATTTGACTACTAAGGAACCAGGGTTTCTAGGATTCTGGGATTTCTCACTGTGCAATCCAAAATGCCAGTTTTCTCAAACCTAGCTTGGGAATCTCCAAAACAGTGTTGAATTTCAGAGCATATAAATTTTCTACCTTAATACTGCAAGATGCATCCAACAAATGTTAATTACTAATAATCTGAAATATAAATATTTATATACAGAAACTGAAGGTCATAATTTCCGTTTCGATGCAAAAAATTCTAAGTTAAATATAAAAGTCTAATATTCAATATATACATTTACAACCCTATGATAAAACAAGGCGAAACAATTGCAGGGGTTAATGATGGCAAAAGACCTGGGTAGTTCTCATAGTTTAGTAAAAACCTAATGAAAAAATGATTTTTCAGACCTCAAAGACACTAAAAGGTCTTCAATTTTAAAATCAAGTGGTAATGTTGTAAATAATGTAAAGAGCACTTTGCAGATTATCTACTCATTCCACACTGAGTTCTTCCTAATAATTCGATTTATAAATCAGTACTGTATATTGTTATTGTGGGTGATAAGCACCTAATGAGTAACATGGGTTTTAATAGCCTTATGCTTTACAGTCTTTGAGAAGCTTGGCAGTAAGAGAAGAAATGAAACCAAAACACAACAGAAAATTCCCCCTCTTAAGCCACATCTACTTTGCAGTCACAGAAGTGACTTCTGTGAAGTGTTGAGGTATTTTAAGTTAAATAGACCAGAAGATTGTAACTGTCTAGCTATTGCTGCTTGGCTTAATTGAGTCCACTCTTTGACTTCCTTGACAGCAATGTAGACATGTACCAGAGACTTCTGTTCCACTCCATCTTTGTAGTTTCCTTCTGTTCTTCTTCTGTCCTTTTATTCTCCCCAAACTAGGAAGATCAAGGTAAAGTGAGGCATCAAACTAAAGCTTAAAGATTAAAACATAATGTTTGGTGACACTTGGTGACCCCACAGATGAGTGCTGGCTGATGCACATTTGTTTGCCTGAAGTGTCTAAATATTTTAGAAATAAACAGCTTATGCAGACATATCTGTAAATATCTCCTCTCCAATACACAATTTAAGTTAAAGCCAGCAGGTGCACCATTGTGGCTTCAATTACTGTCTGAAGACACTTGTGGGCATCACTGGGGGGGAAGTGTGATATTTAGCTGATGAATGCCATCCAGGAATCCTTAAGTCTTGATTAAAACAACGAATCAAATAATCTAGGTGAATTCTTCTTTTCATTTAAAAATAGTTCAATTAGTAGTAGAGGATTTAAGTCATGGGTTAAGCTGGAATCAGAAACTCAGACTTGAGAGGAAAATCAATACAACTGAAAATTAGGAAGAGACAAGGTCCCTGTGCTATATAAGTTTTTGAATCTTCTAAAAAATAGCCTTAATTCTCAAATCCTTGGCAAATTGCTAATTTGATAAAAGAATTATAAGTCTGATCAAGGAATGCTTTAAATGAATAATTTTAATTTTAATCCCTTTTTATGTACATTTTTCAACATTTCAAAATGAAGTCAATTTGAACTGAAAAATGAAAATTCACATTTAGAAATTTTGAAACAGGATATTTCAATAAGTTAAAACCTTTTTTTCCACAATATACGTTTAATGGGAATTATTAAGACCATCCATTTTCACAAACAGTGCTGCTCTTGCTGAATAATACTTCAAGTAATTAATTTCATTGAAAAAACTCTCATTCAGGCAATATACACTATCTTCATGATAGATAGAAAACTATAGAAAAAATAAACACTGTTTGCTTAAACACTCATCAGAATTGCCTTGCTTGCTATTGTTCTTTGGCTTTTATAGGCATTATTGCTCCTCTTATTTATCACTAATAGTATTGGAAAGAAATGTACTTCACCTAGTTAGTGGAAGACAGGAAACTTAAATCTTTGGGATTTTCTTTTTCTCTGCAACAGGACTAGTCAAAATACAAATCAGATCATTTTTGCTGTCACATTGTTGACTGCTTTCATAAGAATTATGCTTACACATCTTGAGTATATCTGTAGCAGGTCTAAACTCCCAAACATACAAAAGACTCTTTGAGTCTTTTGTTTTCATTTATGCAGGAATGAGAGAGATACTAATTTAAGAAATCTGCACTGAAATCCTAAGTTAATTTATGAATGAGTCTCCAAAACTGCTATTTTCCTTAATATAAATGTACACTGCTAGGGGTGACTTTGCCTAGGTTTCATCTCAGTCTTTCTATGGAATCTGCTGTGTGATAACTGATGTCTGTCTCATGTATATTCTTTCCAGTTTCAAAGCAAAGGACTCATACTTTTCCCTACTAGCTTTTTGCACCTCTTTGCTTCACCTAATTTCTCTTTGTAACCAACTTCATGCACCATTATCATAAACTCATTTTCTTTCTTGTGGACAGCAAGCAGAATCACTTTTCTCTTTTACCTTAAATTAACTTGTTCTTCCAGATTTCTCCTCCTAAGAATCCAAATCCTTAAAATGCACTAAAAATCTTCAAGCAATGGTGGATATTCAATAGGGTTATTTTTAGGCTCTGCCACTTTATGGCAATGGTTATAATGTTACAGGAGGACAGCAAGACCCTGTTAGTTCTTTCTGAAGTTTTACTTATTATATTATGTATGTGTGTGTACATGTGTGTATATATATATATATATCAAAGGGGGACAAGAGCAGGCTGCATAATGTATTTTAGAGTGAGATAATTGCTGTTAAAAAGAAAGCTTTCAATGGAATTAAAAGTCAAATGTTTAATGGCAAATGCATAACTTCATGGAGAGATATTATTGTATCTTAATGAATAATGACCTATAAACTCATCACTTTATGGAATTGTTATTTGCAATATATACTGAAATAAAAATATACATTTTATAATTTTTTCTTTTGAAGCTCAAAATTTAGGAAATGTTAGATTAAAACCATAAAAATAATAAATCTGTTATGCCATCAATCACAAAACTAAAGAATTTGAATATTCCTTTTTATGTGCAAAATATTACTCCCATTTCAATGAATGGCATAAGCTGAAGCTTCTATAAAAATATTCATAGTAAAATACAGCATGAATCTATAATTACATTTAATCAGTTTTAGAAAGATGCATCCAATAGTTAGACACTGTAAAATTATTTAGAATCAATCTTACCTCAGTTACTTCTGAAGTAACAAAAAGTATGCTGCAATAGACCTTTGTGAACTGAATGGCATATTTGCTCTCATCTACATAAAGCCCTGTAAATAACCTACAGGTTGTTAGTCGTTATTAACTCAGCATCCAAAATGCTCATTTTAGCTCTTCCATATTAATACATTATACACAGAATATTTGAATAACCATTGACAACAAGATGCATTTTAAGCAACGTAAGGAACAGTTACAAAAAAAAAAAATTGAACTTTCCACGTAAAAACCTTCTTAGAATTCCCTCCACTGAACATACAAACCCCTCTGAAGGAACTCAGAAGTCTTTAATGGATTGTCTTGGGACAGATCAGCAAAGCAGAATTGAGTATCTAACATAAGGTGCTTCCTGGGCCATTGGTGTAGTAAAGCATCAGGCAATGTGTGAAATCACTGCACTGTTTTCATTCATCTTCCTTCAGTTGGCAGTCACACTGGCTTCCTTCTGACGTAGTCTTTCTTTCTGTTAAAGAAAAAAAAAGAGTTTTATTATAATTCTTGTCTATAATTTTCCGTCTCCTCTCAAGTTCCCATGAGGACTTGGTCTAGAAGATGGAGAAATAAGTCACAGTTTCAGTTTTCTTGAATTAAAAAATTCTTGCAGCACTCAGAGAAGGCTTAAAACGTTGAAACACATTACTTACTGAGTTTGCTTTTGCTACATACTTGTCAAATACTGTGTACCTTTAAAAATACACATCTGTCATGACCACTGCAGCTAGAGAAAACCAGATACATTTCAAATTCATGTGACTCTAATGCCTTCTCATGTCTGGAATGGCTTCTGCTGACATATAGGCTCTAATTTAGCATTAGCTAGATGATCTTCTTAATGACCTCTTCCCAGGCAAGTGTAGTCATTCATATCTCTGCTGCCTGATCTGCAACTGATATGCTCTGCTGGGAATGGAAATAATACCCTGATTCCTTCATGTACATTTCCTTCCCTTGGTCTCTTGCCTTCTAGAGTTTGAGAAATGCTTGTCTAACCTATGTGCCTTGCACACAGACAAAAAAAGAATTTATATACAATGCAAATTATTAGACGTCTTACTGTGTTGTACCGAAAACACTGGTGTACAACAAGGAATAAAATGGGGATTTAATCCCTTCTACCACTATTCCACAGAGAAAACAGGACTTTTAAGGTATTGAAAAAATCAGACACTCCAGCCATTGGAAAAATATATCTAGTGAGCTTCTGCAGTTTGAAGCATGGAAGAAAATACAAGAGACTACAGTGGAAGGGAAGAAGAAACCACAATAGCAGCTCTTTTTGTTATCTAAAATAGCAGAGCCATGCTTAGGCACAATTGAACTAAATGTGAAACATAACTGTTGACTACCAAAGGGCATAAGCTTTAACATTTCTCCTTGGGAAGAAAATCACTGTGCTGCATTCAAACTAAAAATACTACGCTCTCCAACAACAGCAGAAACCAGCCATCGTTTTGAATGACAAGAACGGTATCACAAAACCCCTTTGGAATGTCATACTGAAAACCTGATCATACCAGGCTAGCTGTAGGATTGATTTTCTTCGTTTCAACTTTCTTCTCTGCAGTTAACTTGCTCACTGATTGCTGAGCCACTTTAATTCTGAAACAAAGAAAAGGAGTCATTAGATTTGATGAAATGAAAGGTATTCTGGTTCTGCTTGGTATATACTTTGTAAGAAGCCTCACCAGTAGCTTTTTTTAGGCACATTAGCCCAACAAACTGCTATTTCTATTTAAAGGCACTTAATAAACTACCAAAAGTAGATCAAAGTACATTTTCAAATGGAGAAAATCAAAAGCAAAAGGAGAGCCTGTCTGTATTGCTCCTTGAAAATGTCATCGAAAAAATGATTTCTCTGTTCTTGCAGGATCTGGATTTTATGGAGTATCTTTCCCACCAAAAAAGCTGTGCTATCAAGGCAAAAAGATCCTCCTCTGAAAAAAAAGAGTGAGCTGGCTTAATCCGTCCGACACACAGAATATGCTATTTTAGCAGGCCATTTGCCAGGCTATACATTACAATTCCTCTGAAAACCTTGAAATGAAAGCATCTGCCAGTTTTTTGTTAATGTTTTCTGTGTTGCTTTAGATGGAATTGTACCTCCTATTGCCACTGGCAATAGGAAGTACGAGAGGTTCTTGTCTCAGGGTAGTTAAAGTTGTCTTGTGTACAGCTACAGACTAGCCTGCCAAAAGTACTGTAGAGATAAGGGGAAAGAAGAACACATCTGGCTCCTTTGCTTCTTGCCTTTTGTTCTCAGGCTCTTGCATACAGAACCCTTCTTTCTGTGGAGATTTAACAAGAAGAACCCAATGAGGAGTTTAATCAGGAGGAAGAGGAGAAAAAAAAGTAAAGAAAAGGGGACTTGACTCTCCTTGTACAGACTGGAAAGCGCATAGGAAATTATGTGCTAAACAGAGATAAAAATGAAAGAAAATTCTTGGCACTCCTGATAGAGGATCTGCCCAGTGCTAAGTGCCTCTATAATACTGATAGTACATTCAGCTGCTTTAAATTCTATATGCAAAATGCAAAAGGAAGGAGGTTGGGAGTGAATTTTTACAACCAAGGAGAACTCAGCAAATCAATTTTCAGTAATGTACACCAAGTCAGTCTTTTACTAGAAGCAACATATTTCTTGGCAGTCTCAAACTGAAAAGTTCTACTTTCTTCTCCTATTTAACTTTTTCCACTGGCAGAAATAATGGCTATGGCCAGTCAAAAAATATTTAAAATACCATGTCCAGTTCAAACCACTTTCGACACACTCAATTTTTAAGGAATTTTGGAAGAAAAGCAAAAAGAAAAGTGGATTATAGCTGCAATTACTGATGTGTACTTCCTTGTCGTAACAGTAGCAGCAAGCTGGATTCTTTTTAAAACACAGAACACATTCATAAGTCCATTACTGTCTTTATCAATGTTGGAAATGTTATCAGTGTTGGAAACCAAAAATTTCTTCTCTATGTATTTTAGAAGCATGTACAGGATAGTTCTTGGCGTTGTCTCACTTTTGAATGCTTAAGAAGAGGAGAAAAGAGTTACACTACTTTCAACTAAACTTACTTTCAACACTCTTTAGCTACAGTGTTGATTCAACCTGTAACTACAGCCTCAAAAACACACTTATGAAATTATTATTCTGCACATTTTTTAAATACAGCTGGCATAGTTTTAGAACTTAATTAGTGTTCCCTGTTTCTACATGTTAACATGCACGTGACAACACACCATTCCATCCCTTTATTTTTGTTAATCTGCACAGTTTACTTCTTAATGCAGGATGACTGCACCCACTGGACAGCATGCTACTCCTCACAGCTACAACGTTTATGTAAAGATGATGATGAATTTCAAGACAGTTTTCTTCTCAGCAGAATCACACCAAGTGATCAGCTTCTTAACTCTTCCTTATTTTGAGCACATTTTCTATCTGATCACATTCTCCTTGATCCTAAAAGTGTTTTCAAATAGTTTTCAAATGTCTCAAGTCCACACTTTCACCCAAAGGTAGAATTACAGGGATTACAAACTTTTAGAATTATGCCTGCCACTGATATAGGCCTAGCTTTGTGTATTTTATGGCCTATTTTCACTATTTCTAGGAAACCTGATGTTTAAAAATAGAATGAAAGATGAGGACAAATTTTAAGCAGGGCCTATTGCAAAGGAAAAGGGGTAATAGTTTTAAATTAAAAAGCCAGTTTAGATTAGGTAAAAGGAAGAAGGTTTTTACAATGAGGGTGCTGAAACAGAATCGAGCCCTGAGATGGAGGGTCACAATCTACAGCTCACAGTGACAAGGACAGTTTCAGACAGAAAGCACTGGAGAGGACAAAGAGACCAGAAGGGATGACAGAGCAGCTGAACCACAACACAAGACAAGGGTGACTGAGCCCTGGAACAGGTTGCCCAGAGAGGTTGTGGAGTCTCCCTCACCGGAGATATGCAAGAACTGTCTGGACACAATGCTGTGCCATGTGCTCTGGGATGGCCCTGCTTGAGCAGGGAGGTTGCAGCAGGTGAGCCACTGTGGTCCCTTCCAACCTGACCACTGGGCTAACTTAGCAAGCAGTCATGAGGCCAAAACATTATGGAATGCAGGCCACTTAAACCTTCAAATCTGATGAGCTGCAACATGGATGTGTTCAAAAGTTATTCTCCTTCAACTGTGATCAAAAGAAGTCAATATACCTTAATTAATATAGATGTGGTGTCAAACTGAGCAGTACTGCACATTAGCACACAATATGGAAAAACATTGAATTAAACAAGTAACAAAACTATGTACTTTTAAATATGAGCACCATTACTCCAATGCTACATACGTATCCTCACTATAATCTACGGGAATGTAATTGGCTTTTTCCTGACTCTGTGTGGCAGGTGGTGTCTTCCCCTGTAAACTGGATAAAAGCCAAGCCTCAAATTAGAGGTTATTAGTGAAAAATAAAGACATTATTTTTATTCATAATTGCTTTCATTCTGTACCTAGGCATGCAGAAACCTAATCTAAACATAAGCCTGTGTTTATTATAAAAAAGTTTCCTTTGTAAGCTCAGGAAAATATGTTTTTTCCTTACAGGAAAAGATATTACCAAGCCAGGGACTAAGTAGATAAACTGATTATCATTTTCACCTCTGCTTTCCACTCAAGTCAGACAGAAGGCAGTGTGAACTGGCACACTCCACCCTCTGAAGTTCTCCAGTTAGGAAAACCAGAATCCCTCGTAAATGAACCATTTGCTATTCTCATGCTCATGTTCTGGCTCTGTTATTGTGCAACAACAGAGACCAAATTATCTGTTTCTCTCTCAGCTTCTCAATAATCTGGAAAATCCATTCTTTTTGCTTCTACAGCTCCTTTCATGCAGATGGTGAGTTATATGGATAGCTGAGGGTTAGGAAATAACTTGGAATGACAGTTCAGTGTCACCTGAGCTTCCCATGACTAGAACTTTAAACTTCTCCCATAAAACTGTTTTGGCATAAGGAAATGTTGTGCAAACAAAATTTCAGATATGGGTGGAAATGAACAAGTGGAGGTAGCTACAGTCAACATCAACTGTTCAGTCTAGAGCCAAGCTGCATACCTAGTCCAGACCCTTAACACAGCTGAACAGCGACTTCCCTTAGGACTATGAGAAATGCCCAGAGCTCAAATTCCTTTCATGTGTTAAATGCCTTTTTACTCTCAGTCCTATTTCTGTATGCAGCTCATAAACCATACCTCAAGTCACAGCTCCATTTCCTGAAAACTGTTAGCCCATGAAATAAAACAGGTTAGATTTCAGTATCAAAATTTTAGAAGACAGATGTTTGTGTATTACCTGGCCTGGCAGATGATTTTACAGAGTACTTGGCTAGCTTTAAAATTAGAAGCCTTATACCAGATTTAGAAGTTTGAACGTTGCCACTTCTATTATTCTGTTGTACAGTACAACTGCCTATCATCAAGCCTTCAGGCCTAAATCTTCTGGAAGGAACTTGGTCATGACTGATCAAATCTTTAGACTGCATTTAAAATAAATGTTCACTAACTAAATTAGTAAAATACAGTAAAATGCATATTGTCAGTGGATTTTGTCATCACACCTCAAATTGCCAATATGTTTGATATGTTCCTTTTTTTTCTGGATGTACTTACAGTGGTTTATCTACAAAGTTATCCGCAAAGTAAGTGAAAAATTTCATCTCTGTAGTCATAAGGGATAAGATATTTAAAAAAAATTATTTTTTAAAAAAATTTATTTTAGGAAAGTTGATGCATAAGAAAAACCAATAGGAGCACAAGGGCTAAAGAACAAAAATGTACTTCAGTCCATCTGAGATGGCCACTGGCAGATATTTAGGAGTATATAAAGACAGCCAAAGCCTAGTGAAAATCACCAGAATGCTTTTGCAGCTGGAAACTCGCTTAATGTGTAAGTTCTTTGTAGATTTTGCTAATATAATTTTGTATTGTCACAATTTAGAAGCAATGCAAGCTTTTACCATCTGTGACATCTTGTAACAAAGTGTTTGTTTTCAAGATGAAATATATAATTCTGTTCATTAAATAATGATCATGTCTTCTCCAGCTAATGAGACTCATTTTGGTTCTGTTTTTGATTTCTGAATTCTGGCCTATTTGTATGCATTATTCAATCTGAAAGAGATTACTTCATCCAGTACAGTAACCATTGTAGCAATCTTATCCTTGCAAGAGTCAGCAGTGAGTTAAATTAAGAGCAACAATTCTTTCCTATTTTAATTACTTCATATTTGAAGGGTAACAGGCATAAACACATTTTTATAATCTTTGTCACATTTCTTTTGCAAAACATAATCACAGTTTGTGATGAAACTCACTGCAAACTACTAGTATTTCTTCTGTATTTATACTTTTTCCTTATTTCAGACTTGTCTAGGACATCCTCTTAAAATAGAATTTAATGCACCTTGAATACTTTGATTGATTTATGGATGGGCATTCACGTATGTATGTATAATGGATTTAAGTTGCTATAAATACATATTTGTTTTGGTTCTGAATTCATAGACATGCCCACTGCAAATAAAATTACTACTCTAAGAAAAGGAAGTGACAGTGGAAATATCTGCAATCCACCTTGCTCTAAGTGCTTTATTGCCAAAGACTCCAACTTTTTAGTCTTCAATTCAGTTATCATCTCAAAATTTCATACACAGAAAAAAGCAGAAAGAGCAGTTGATGTACCTGAATGCCTACACATTGTAAAGTATAAAACTGTCAACAACAAAACTGGATTTTGATTCAAAACAGCACAAAAAAAAAAATGTTTCCAACATTTGGTGCACTTACATTAAGCTCTTTGTCAAAGATGATGTGATTGCCAAAGCAAATTTTATTTCATTGTACTTAAATTCTGGTATTGAAGGGAAAGTAAACTCTCATTCTATTCCTATCAGGCATATGGTTTGGGAAATAGTTTTCATTTTATCCCTACAGTCATTTATATATCATAGCATATCATAGCATAGCATAGCATAGCATAGCATAGCATAGCATAGCTTAGCTTAGTTTCTTATTTATCTGTAAGCCTTTCTTGCTAAATTATGTGCAAATTTTGTCCAGGAAAGAGACAATGACTCAATTGTATTTTGCATGCAGCTAATTTATTTTCATGGTGAGGTTGAATGCAGGGCAGCTCAGTTGAAGTGTTTCATCTACTTTAAGAAAAAGTCTCATAGAAATCTCATTAGATTCTTACAGTTTTGGGAGCCAAGTAGCTTTAGACAAAACAGGCTCTTTGCAGCTGAGACTGTCATTTAGTTAAAGACAGCACTCTTTTTTCCTGAAACTCAGAGCTTTTAAAGATGTCTGTTATACAATGGAATGTAGTTAGTTTGGGATATAAAATTTTAATTTTGGAATCAGAGATCTTTTGACCTGTTTTTACTAGTATTAAATTTACCCTAATACATTTTAAATTATTCCTTTCATTAATGATTCTGTATATTATAATTAAATTTTTATCTGTCATTTTTCTTGAAAGACAAATTACAATCCACTATTAACGTTCCTATGTAAATGTAAATAATTAGCTAATTCCTACACATTTTCCATTGGGTTTCTTCAGCTCCTGAAGTTTGAAAGGGAATCCAATTGGAAACATGTTCACATAATGGTATCAATGCCTCAGTTTCAGAACTTACATTTGCAATTACTGACTTACATTGATGTTTCTTCCTCTTTAAAACTTCCTTCAAAACAAAATAAGGATTCATGATAAAAATGTTCGCTTTCCTTTTTTTTAAAAATTGCAATCTTTAAAAATGCACAACAAATAGTGCATCAAATTAATTAGCCAGTTAAGGAAGACAGCTGTCCATTCCTGTCATTCTAAGGTTTTTAGTTACCAGTGTGTACAATGACTCTTGCTTTCAAACTTTTTTGGACAGCAGTTTCATCAATTGCTAGTTTCATAGTTTGTTAAACAGGACCCTTAAATGATCAAGACTTTACAAGACACTTTCAGGTGATGAAAAAAGCTTTTCCACCATTCTAATCTATTGATTTCACTATGTCTTTTCAGTAACACACTACAGAAGAATTTAGAATGATGAAAATAGCTCTTCTGTCATTCTAATTGACTATTTACACAAGGCTCCACATTTTAACAGCTCATCATCTTGATGAATCACCCAAATTTGAATGTAAAGGACAATGAAGTGTCCTTTTGAGACTAATGAAACTTTGTAAAAATAGTTTGAAGTGAGCTTTGAAGAACAGTCTATATGATCCAGAAAGTGTCAGCACCTAGAAGTATTACAGTAACTGCTGCTCTGCACTCTACTGGTATTGCTTTACCTGGAACAGGAATAAAGGCATCTGTCAGAGGAACTGATGATATATTTGTTCTGTGTTTTATTTGTAGATTTGATTGATACAGCTATTAAACCACAAGAAATTCTCACCTCACCTAAGTATAAAAGCACACAATATAGCAGTCTTCTTACAAAGATTTCTTGATTATTGTATTAAGATAGTTAAGAAGCTATGTACTGTTTAACATAAGACACTTCAAATCGATTTACTTGAAAGGATCATTGTGTACCATTAGCAAGGTGCTAATTACATAAAAAAGAAAGGTCTGCACGGTCTGGATTTTTTTTTCTCGGGCAGTTAACTTCTATTCTTCCCAACTGCTTTTGGAATAAAAATAAGTCAGGATTCAGCAGAAAATATATCCCTGAGATGATCTCTATCATGATCATAGCAATGTGCTTGAGACTTTTTATTTTATACAGTTTTTAACATGTAAACCAAATTTGCATATTGATTTAGATACAAGGAAATACAAGAGTCTTTGTAAATGTTTGCATTTGTCAGCTTCCAAAATCAATCAATAAATGATACAAAAAGCTACAACGTTCACATGTTTTAAAGCTGCAAGATCTATAAAACAATGCTGATAAGGTTGATAATTGAGAATTCATAACTTCTACATCAAGTGCTTCAGAAAATCTATTTTATAGGAACCTGAAAGCTCCACTGATTTGAAGCAAAATGGAAAATGATAATGTGTAAATGATTGTTCTACTTTTGCTTGTTCTTTTAAAGACATTTTAATCTACCTCTTTGTCAATTTGGAATAAGCACCTGGATTTAAATTTCATGCTGAAAGTAACTGCTCCATTCTTTTCCAAAGAATGACTACATTACCACTCTAGGTCTTTTCAAATGAATTGTAACATGCTCAGCGTGATGAGCTTGTAGTAGAATTGCTTTTTTGTGCAAAAGACTTTAAGTTTCTTTAAGAAAACCAAGAAAATAATTGAAGGTTTTAGGTTTTTGGGTTTTTTTTCCTCTAACTAATAAAATCAGGAGACTGTTGTGAGATCTAGCGGCAAGCAGTTTGATGTCCTCAGCAGGACACCAAAACTCAGAAGTAGTGCTGTAAATTCAGTGTGGGGCTTCGACACTATGCTAAGTGTGGCCTGAATCTCTGGGGCTTCTCTTTGATGCAAGTGCAGTATATTAACTGGAAAAGCATTCACTTTTATTTGTCTGTACTGTCTGCGACAGCAATATCGCCTCATTTAGGCTAGTTCAACATGAAAATGCACAGAGAAGCAATCTGTTATAAATTAGCACAGCTCTCCTTTCATTTTACTAGCTAGTAATTGGAAGGGGTTACAAAAGTGTAATTTATCAGATTATATGTGTTTATCTTTTTGTGGGGACAGCATGCCTTTGGTGAATTTTCCTACGCACCCTGAGGGAATAATCTTTCCTTGATGTCCATTAGATCTGAAAGAAAACAATGACGCCTGTGAAATATAGGAGCATAATTTGTTGGGTTTGAGAAGCAGCAGTTTCCCAGACATCTAAAATGGTATTAATGACTTTATTAGAACCTTACCGTTCCTTGGAAATGCTTTTGCTCTCTCGTTTCCAAATGGTCTTGAAGTCACTGCAGAATTCGTACCACACCGTGAAAACGTAGTTTGGTGTGATCTCCTTCTCGCCAGCCTTTGGCTTTATCCCAAAGTATCCCACTGTTTCTTCAAAGCTGCAAGGGAGGGGGAAAGAAAAGACACCAGCCAACACATAAGCCCACTGGGGAAACAGTTTCTCTGATTCAGTAGTCAAGGCTGGTAATTACCATAACTTCTCCTTAGCCCTGGAAATCACAGCAGCAATTCACGCTAAGTATAACTAACCTTCCTACACCCACCTCTTTTCCAGGAGGATAACTTACAGATGCACGAGCCAGCACAGAGATCTGTCATGCTGGCAAATCATGGCTGTTCAGTTATAATGAGAAAATCTTAACTTCTTGCCTTACAGAAAATGCTGTAATATATTTATTTATTTAATTCTGCTGCATTCCATGAAGATCCTATTCTCCCATTTATCTTTACTGAAGGACTCGGCAAGAGTCACAAGTTTGACTGAAAATAGTCTTCTAGTATTTAGGAAGATTTGGGAGCAGCAACAACCAAGCCACAGACAGTGCCAATAGTAATTTTGCAAAGGTTTTACTGAAAATAATCTCTTTCCACATAAGAGTCAATAGTGTCAATAAACAATTAATTTTACAAAAATACATTGCCAGTATTTTGATGCTATTAAAAAGATTTTATAATGTGGCTGTTACTGAATTGCTATACAGCTGGACATTTTCAAAGTATTCTTTTATTACAGACAATACTTCCAAGAGCATTTAAACTGATTGTGCATTTTTAACCATTAAGACATTGCTTTGTATACATAAAATAGAACAACCCATATGGCTAGGTACTTATATAAATAAAAGTATGTTCACTTTTTAAAAAGTTGAATCACTTTTCTCTGCAAAGTGCTACAATCCTGAAACATTTGGTGATATTTATTAAAAATAATGCTATAATTCAAAAGCAACGGTAACAACAGATTAAAAAATAAGTAATATTTCCTGGAATAATAATTTTATTTAATCAGAAGAAAGCTATATTCTTCTTTAGAGTTGCGAATAGGTTCTTAATCTAAATACGGGAGGCGTAAATCTTGAAAATAAAATAAATAATTTTGAAGACCTGTAAGAAGTCTCCAGCCATTCAACACTTGTTACATGAATGATGGACGCAGCTTTGGCATCTTTCTTCATTTATATTTGCATTTGCACAGTCCACATTGCATGTTTTCATACAGAAATACAAGGTTAGGCTCAAGATTTTTTTACTTAGTTTGAAATAAAAGCTCTTTAGCTAGGCTTGAAGAATATAAAATATCCATCAAAAACTACAGAAGTCATCCCTCCAAAATAAAGCAATATATGCTCCAGCTACTTCACAAAGAAGCTTGGATTTTATCCACATGAGTCAATATGCTCTGGGGTTTTTTTTGACACTTTAAAGATAAAAACCATGCTGTGCAATATCCCATATTGTTCAAGGTAAGCTATTAAAATAATAGGTTTTTTTAATCCTTATAAGTGATAACCTTTTACATTTCTTACTAGGTTTTGCATGAAACATTTAACTGTATTTCAAGTTAATTGATGTTCCATATTTAAAGAATGAAATATCTGTATATAAGATCATAACACTAAATGGTCTTGCAGTGATGCTATGAGGAGAAAAATAAATAAATAAAAAACCAACCAAATAAATCAAATACAGCTTTAAATATCTGTGCAAAATATTTGGGTTTTCAAACTCTAAAAATACTAAAATACCTTAGTCATAATTATGTGGTTAAAACCATTTATGTCTACTGAGCAATGTAATTTGCATTACATTCACTTGGGCCAAATACTCCTCAGCTGTTCACAGCACTTTCACTGGGATAGCTTCACCAAGAGCAGCAAGAACAGAGACTCTTCTCAGGTTTGCTCCATGTAACAGCAGCCCCAGGTACACTGTGTATTCTTCTCCCTAACAGAACCCTTCACCATCCCAGCTGGAGAATACAGAGGTGGCATCCTGAAATCCTGCCCTCTCTCTGCCTTCATCCCGACACTTTGCATCCTCTCTTCCTTTCTTCATCAGCCCCCACTAGCACCCCTTTCCTTTCACCCATCTTAACCTGGCTTCCCTGGCTACTTTCTGTCTTTCTAAAGTAGTAATTTAAAATACTGAATATTCAGTTAGCAACTGAAAAACCCAAACTCTGTGTTGGGCAACTAATTCCCTAAGCGAACTGCAAAGCGGGTGCAGCTCCATATCTTGGAGAGTCCATTCTACTCTAGAAAGGCTACAAAGGAGGTAGGATATGAAGGAGCCTTGTGCCAAGGAAGTTAGGTTTGCAGCTAAGTAGAGCCAGTCAGAGACTTGAAATGAGGAGGTAAAGCCCCAGCTGCCATCAGCCAGTTCTTCAGCCAATATTTAGACATCTCCTGCAAGCAGATGGGAGCAGTTCACCTAAGACTTGAACAGCATTTGGGAAGTGCTCCTTATCTCCCTCTTCCTGGCTGCCTAGGAAAACTAACTGAGGTGTCTGAGGTGGAGTGAGCATGGTCTGTGAAAAGTACAATTAAAATCCAAATTACCACAGATCTGCCTTCAGTGACCAGGAAGAAAAAATATTGACAGGAAGCAAAAAATGAATTTACCCCACTTTATTTCTAGCAGGTCCATAGCTAAAATGGATGCTTCACTCTCACAAAACTACAATTTGGTAAACAATTAGTAACATGAACTTATTGAATATTTTACTATCAATCTATAAATCAATCTCACTTTTTCCATACTTTGACTCCTTTGGCCTGAGGCACAAATATTCAAGCAATAAAAACATTGGGATTTCAAAGGCTTCTTAGGCGACCGAGTGTTGTATTCTAAGGGCTGATAATGTCCAGTGATGATGAAATACATTTTTATGTCATAAAGTAGTTAATCAGTTCTTTATCTTTTCTGTAAAAGCCTCATTCAGTTCAATGCTGATAATTATTAAAACCTCAAACACTACATGGTTTGGATAAAAGCACAAATGAAGTTTTTCCTGGAAGATTAGGTAAGAGTTTTTCAGGAAACATATTACTTCTATGAAATGCAGATCTTTTTTGCTATTTAATGTAATTCCTAAGTTCAATAACATCTTTGATCAAAATAAACTGTCAAAGAACACTAGCAAAAATCTTACCATTTTTGAGCATTTTCCAAACTGTTCTCTTCTTTTTTCCGTTCTTCTTTAGCTGCCAATGAGAAACATTTTAAAGGTATAAATTACTGTCTTACTGTTTTAGAAACTCCACAGATGAAATATTTCTTCTTTTCAAAACTGCACAGTTTGTACACTAAGTATAAGAAAAGTAGGAAACACTTGCTGATTTTCAATTTTTATTTATTTCTTGTATACAATGAAAGTTTCTACTGTACCAATAAAGTGTATTGGATTTGAAAAGTAATTTAAAATCCATATTATAATATACAGTGTTAGGCATAATTTGAATAAAATGTAAATAATTAAACTTCACTTTCAGATTTTTTAAAAATAAAATAATTTGTGTTTGTTTCTTTATCGTTGCAGGCCAGAACTTATAAAATTAAATGTGTTTCTGCAGCATAAATTATTGGAAGTTCAATTGGAATTGGACAGGTACCAAACATAGTTAGAACCAACTGCTCCTTAGAGCTATCACATTTTGTTCTGGAAGCTGGAAAGTGAAAACACATGTAGTAGATTTTAAATGTATGACATATACATGACTTTTTTTGAAAAATCAGCCAAGAATTTGAAATATGGTTAGTGAATCTGAGCCCCTCTATTACAGAATGCTCACATGAACTACTTGAAAGGATATGATTTTCAAAAGATAGGCATTCTCTACTACTGAAAATGTTTCCTGACCTGGATACTCAAAGCAAAATCACTAGTTTTTTTGATCAAGTCTTCTTAATACAGAAGAGCAACTTCAGCTCTGGCAGAATACCACATATACAGAATAATAGTACTGTTGAAAAGTTATTCCTACTCCATATTAAAATAATCCTGTAAGTGGTAATGTTAATATAAACAGAATTCAGACTTTTTTTTATACAAAGATAAAGAACTTTATCTTTTTGCATCTCAGTCCACAGGAGTGCCTGCTTGAAATACAGTTACAAACTTGAGTCCACAGGCAAAGCCATTGAGAAACTGGTCCTGAATGACTCCATTTCATTATAAAGCTACTGACAAAGAGGTTTGTACTATGATAGTTTAAAAGGAAAACAAAAATTGATTGCTTCAGCATGTTTGCTGTTAACAAAACAAGTTAAGTGGGTTTAAGTGGGTAAAGTTTGCTGTTAACAAGTTAAGAGGGTAAGTGTGTTGGAGATATTTATTCCTACTATTTCAATATGGGCAACAGGCAGAAATAATGTTGTGTGCCCTTTGCAAGGAAAACAATTAATTCTATATGGTTAGGTTCTCCCCTTCGAATCTTAGTGGCAAGACAATGTGGAAGTGGCAAGTGAAATACCATAGAGCAGCTCTGATTTATCACCTTCACCTCAGGGTCCCAAAAACTTGCCTAAGGTTAACCCAATATACTTAATTCATTATTTTAGTTTTACAACATTACAAGTAGAAAACATAGGTTGGAATTCTACTGATTCATAATTATATAAAATTAACTACACAAGCTGAGCTATGCATAAAAAGGGAAAACAAGAAGGAAGAAAATAGCTGTATTATATGGCAAACAGTATTTTCTGTATTTTTAACTGTAAACATGTCCACCCAGGAACTGTTTAAAAGCATTTATTTGAAATTTAGATGTTGAGACTTGTTAAGAAATTATATAATGTGTGAGACAAGAAACTAGAGCAATTCTCTTATCGTCCGCGATATTTCTAACTGATTTTCCACTCAAAATCTGAAATATCCTGCTCTTTTTCTCCCCCTCCACAACCTGCAATGACTAGCACAATCAATGCTGTTAGTAAAGGTTTCCATGAAACAATGTAATTTCCTCAGGAGAGCCTTCAAAGCCCCATAGTCAAGATATGAATCCTTGTCTAATTTGTGGAGTTACTGAAGACAATTCAAATGAATTCCATAAGTAAAAGAAATGATCTCTTTTTATTTTTCTAGCAACACCATATTTGCTTGCATAGGATTTGCTTTTTGCAGAAGTGGAATGATGTAATCCTTTCCACCCTTAGACCTCGTGTTTGATTTCAGTTTCATCAAGTTAATAATATATTAACAGCCATATCAGACTGGCACAGGGATTCATCCAGCCTAATATCCTGCCCCTGGCAGGCACTGAAACAGGTGCTCAAGTTAGAATTATGGACCAGGACAAATTTAGAATTATGGACCAGGACAAATTTAGAATTATGGACCAGGACAAACACACTTCCCCAAGTGAACTCTCTGCCTCTGAGGTTCTATAGCTCATCCAAAATGTTTCCTGCATTGAATGGCATTGTCATGTAAGCCTCAATGGATTCTTCTTCAAGAACCTGCTCATTCTTTGCTCAAGCTTTTAGAAGCTTTTTAACTTTCAAAACCTGCAGTGGCAAGTGTTCTATAGCCCAGCTATAAGCAGCACATTTTGTTTGTTTTGAAATGGGTACCTGGTATCACTCCTTTATCAGAGAAAACCTGACTGCAGTGAACACTGAAATAAATACGGTGTCTACTGGCATGAGCTTTTTGGTTAGGATGGATTTGAAGCAAATTTCCTCAGTACTCTCCATTTATTGAGTACTGATTTGGTTTGCAGGTAGGTTTTGGTGCTTGTAAACTAATTTCCATTAGGAGGAAACTAAACAGGAAGCTCCACAGCAAATGCACTCCAATATTTAATAGTGACAAAAGGACTAAAGTAACATTTGGGCCTTCAGACATCTCTGAACATATGAGATGGATCATCTTATGAATTTGCCTTATGAATCAGATATTTGTGATGACTTCCTTTTACTGAAATGCAAATGTCAACATAAAGATTCACGATCCTCTAACAGTTTAAAAAGTGAAGTAGTGTTAGAGTGAAATGGTAAAAAAATTCTCCAAAGTATTCTTTCTACATATTCTACTTTTGGAGGTTGGAAGAGGACATGAAACATTATACTGAAAATGAGAAATTACCAGAAAATATTTATTTTTAACAGGTCTAACGTATGCACAGCAACTTCCAGTTGTAACAGAACCAATACCTCTTCATGCATCAGGCTACTATGAAATAGATCTCTAAAGAACAAAGGAAAGAAAATACTGGATAACAGCACAGACTGAAAATTGAGAAGGTCAGTAACTAACAGAGGCAAGCAGAGAATGATGATGCACTAAGAAAAGTGCAGGGAAAGACAAAAGAAAGACAAAGAAGGAAGAATGGGTACTACACAAAAATCTCTCAGTTACTTCTGCCCCTCCAGTGAAAATTTTAGCACTCATTGAGTCTGACTAGAGAAATTTTCTGGTATTTCTCTCTGACCTTATATATATGAATGCACTTAAGAATGATAACTCACTGAACTGTATTGATTTAGTTGGACACATTACAGCTTTTCTTTTATTTTTCAGTATTTTCTTACTTTCATAAGTGAAAGATCTGATGCATAAAGTTTTCATAAATTTCCTAAGCATTTTGGAGCAGTGAAAATTTCCACGATTACAAGAAAACTGTAACAATTACCCATTAGGATGGAGACATCAGAACTCTTAACTTTATATCCCAAGGCCGAGTTTCTGTGATTCAAAAATATATGCTTGAAGAACTTTAGGAGACAGCTTTGTAGATTATAGTGTTTTCTGGATAGGAAAAACACCACACTAAAACAAGGTATTTGATTTTTTTTTTTCCCCTTTAGGAGGGAGATATGTCTTTTCTGACTCTTGTCTTCCAATCAATCACAGTTAAGATTAAGACAAAATCTATAATAAGACATAGACAAAAAAATCCCCAACCAAAACTCAACCTTGAAAGTAAACAACAAAACCAACCAATGAACCAAAACAAAACCCCTACTGACATTCCTCTTGGAACTTTATAAAGCCTGGAAAGAGACTGTTAAAACAGTGACAAAAGGTTATTATGACATTTCTAGTCTCACAGGAACTCTCCTTATTAGTCAAAACTAAAACCTCTTAGGTAGGCATGTTGAAATGTAGCCAAAACATGAATCCCATCCTAGAAACATACCAAGCCATGATTTAATGGCAGAGGAAGTATACCCTCCAAGAGGTTATCTTTTCCCAAGGTGAGGAAAGTCACATTCTATGACATTATCAAGTTAGGAGAACAAGTGACAATTGACCTTATTTTCTCAGTTTCTGTAAAGCACGAACCACGCCTTGAAAGCATTATCACCATTTGAAAACAGATCCAAATCTGTTAGATATTATCACTGGTGATATGCTTGGGTATCAGAAGTTGAACCCAGAAGGCTCCCAGGCTAGAAGTGTAGTAGATCTATTTCTACCCTCAAGAACAACTGTCATGCAAGAGCAATTGTTTAATAACCCTGTTTAATCAGGGATTTTGGAGACAGGAGGAAAACCTCAAAGGTGTCCTAGATTGGCAAAATGACTACAGAGGATCATCAAAAGCTCTGCAGTTTTACAGTTTTTCTGTTTCTGAACAAAAATCTTGACGTGTTCAAACTACTAGCATACTGCACTATGATAGTACTATGACCAACAGAATTAGAGCAGGATGAAATAAGCCTTCTTTGGTTTTGATTTCAATAGATTTGTTAACACTAAAATTTTTAAAACAGATTTAATTTTTAGGGAATACTTGACTCGAGCCATATTGATCTAAAAGCAGGATCATGGAAAACAAATTTTCATGGGGATGCACTTGCTAGTGCATGGCATTTCTCTGAGTTGCCAAGAACTACCACAAGCAATCTAAACCTCTTCCCAAGGGCTATTTTAGAATCATCATGGGTTAACTGTGGCCAGTAGCTATGCACCCCACAACCACTCACTCACTTTTCCCCCTTCCCCCTCAGTCAAACAGAGGAGACAATAGGAAGAGCAAAAGTGAGAAAAACTTGTGGGTCAAGATAAATGCAGTTCAAGACACGAAGGAAAGGGGAAGAAAAAACTGAAGTGATGCAAGGGCAGAGTGATGCCTCGCCATTTTTGGAGCAATACTGCCTCTCCCAAAATCCTTTCCTCTCCCTCTTCATTGCTGAGCATGACATTACATGCATGGAATGCTGAGTTTGAGCCAGCTATCCAGGTTGTGACCCCTTCCAATTCTTGCCCACTCTGGCCTATCACTGAGGGGACAGCGTGGGACAAAGAGAACACCCTGACAATGTGCAAGTGCTGCTCAACAATAGCCAAAACAGTTCTGTACTATCAACACTATTTTAGCCACAAATCCAAACCACATCCCACACCAGCTGATACGAAGAATATCAACTCCATCCCAGCTGGACCCAGTAAAACAGCAAACAGCCATACAGAGTAACCATATGGCCATGGAGATGAATACTAAGATTTAGACAAATTGGATAATTTGGCTGTTAAAATACCTAATAATCAAGACTATAGCTATTTTTTTATTATAGTCAAGGTCCAACAACTTGACCCAGAATGTTAAACAATCTGTAGTTTTCAAGGCAGTATGAAGCTTTATTGTTCTTGCTGATGATAGCAAAGCCAATAGCATGTAGCTAACAATTCATTAAAGTGTTCATAAGCATCATCAACACCCATTTAATCTTTTTATTCTTAGTGTAATCTCACTGTCTAGAAAAAGACTGGGCTCTACATAAAAGGCCAAGAATAGAACACATTACAAATGGTATAAAATATTTTATATTATATAACATGTGAAATTGTATTTTAATACCTGACACTGCCAGAATCTGCTTTCTTGAAATGTCAATTTTTAAGGAATGGAAATAAAATTAATAGCATCTTTTCAACAAATTTTAAAATGTCAAGTGTAAATAAATGAATATTAAAAAAATCCACATATGAAAGCATAAGAATGTAGAATCAGAAAATGGATTGCCTTAACTTTTTAAAATTTGTTTTCATTATCACCCTGGAATATATTGTTTTTTAAAAACACGGTTTGACTAACAAGTGTGAGTCTGGATGCTCAGCATGAAAACTGGAGCATTGGACTTGTTAAAGACATGGAAAATAATTTTCTAATCTAGTGTCATATGGTACTAGGATGAAGTTTTTCATTTCACACAGATTTAACCTAAATTTAGAACTGTTTTACTTTTTGCAAAACATATTATAGAATAAAGAATTTAGCAGCAGAATTAGGTACTGTGACTACCTAATTTCCTCAGAAATTAGGTACTTACAGTAAAAAAGAATTTTGAAGTTTCAGATATTTATACTTTTAATTCTAATTATTGAGCAAGTTTTCTGAATAATCCTAATTTTTTCATACATTATGATGTTTCAAAAATTCTAGAGGAGTCAGGCATCCTGATCTAGGAAGAGATATTTTCAAGAAACATCTATCTGTCTAGAGCTGTACATAAAACCTGAGTTTTCTCCTACTTATACATTTTTATATTGAGTTACTTCTAATATAACTCTGTATTTTGAGAAACAGTATTACTTTTAATTTAGTTCTAAACAATAGTACTTAGATGATTTCATATATAAACAAAGCAAACATGAGAGAATACATCCAGTGTAAAACATTTTCTGTTTTTTTTTTTTTTTTGGTTGTTGTACTGTATTAAATTTCAAATTTGAATATGAGCACAAACTATTTCCCATGGCTACAGTCCACCATTCTCATGCTGGTGCTTTTTTGCCTTATAAAAATGCTGCATTTCAGAAATAGTGAAAAAACTTAATTTTCTAATATGTATTACTTGATAAACTGTCTTTAGCCAGCTACTAACTTCTAATTGGTATGCTTTATGAACTCATGGAATTCAACAGACAGCCTGGGAATTCTATGAAAGTATTTGACTGTATGACTAATATAGTTTTCTATCATAATGCAAAAAATCGCCACAAAAAACAGTCCCATGCCCATGAAGAGATTGTTCTTCTATGCTTTCAGTTAAACAAGAAGCTCTGGGAGAATGGAATCAATGAAACTTGGGTCTACTGTGGGTCTGTACTTCAGCTAGTTCCCAGATGGATTCATTAATGTTTAATTAAGGGGTGAGTTCATGATACAGCCATGCTCTCCCTGGAAGGCTAATAGGGTCACTCTTGTCTATTTAGCCACGTATTTTTATTGAGATTTTAAGAGCTTAATATCTCAGGATCTCTAACCTTGTCACATTTGGTCAAAATTGGACAATGCATTAAAAATTACTGGCAGGGGAATAATCAAAAAGCAGTGTGATCACATGAGCCTTGTTTCTTTTATCTCTTCTTTAAATGAAAATATATCACATTTTTAACACGGAATTTGGCTATGCCATTTTTTTTTGGCAGTTTAAATACTGGTATAGACATCTTAAATCCTTTCAAAACAATCTTCAGAACACTTGCTGCCATGAGGTCTTAATCACCTTTCCCTGAAACAGTTCTCACAAGTTTATTTTCCTCTGCAGTGGTGCAAAAGTTTTTTTCAACTAAGAAACCCACATCCAACGATGTGAATGTATAAATGTTCCTACAGCACAAAGAGTCTCTGTGCAGCCTTGGAAAGCTTCTTAACAAGCAAGTATCCCACAAGTTACCAGGAATATAAGTTGTCAACCTGTATCTTAGGTATGTGTCAAGAAAAAAATTAATGTTTACCATATAGAAATTGTTAAATATTAGATTCAGTGTTTTTAATGTTATGAAAACATAATGAATTACAGACACTTGCACACACAGAGAGACCCACAATACCAGCAGAACATGCTCAAGCAACACATTCAAGAAAGTGTTTATTATCATAGGTAATAAAAAACCTAGGAAATTATGTTTTCTTTTTAAAGTGATAATGCTGTCTATAAATGTGCCAGAACAAAGTGTTGAAGGTCATTTTACCAGAACATTAAAACTAACTATGAAGAAAAAAAAAAGTTATATTTATTTTCATAAATTCTTTTATTTCTTAAAATGTATGCTTCCTAGCATGATGCTTCTATTTTATTTTGGTGAAAGAAGTTTTTTAAACTAAACAAAAATTAGCTTCCATACAAAAGAGTAATTTTTTTATTAAAACTAGGACTAACACTAGTCTTTTTTTCCTTATTCTGGAGGCATTAATTACAAAATAAGAGTTAGCATTACATTTTTCAATTTTACTCATTCAATTAAATTATTTGAAACTCCATTCTGCTTAAATGTAACCAAGACATCAATCTCACATTCTCCCACACTTTGGTGATCCAGATAATCACTCTTTTTTAAGGCATGTTAGTACTTAGCACTAGAGAGATACATTTTCTAATTCTACTTTCTTTCCAATAAACTCCTATAATGTTGTGTTTTAATTCCAAGATTAATCTCTGACTAAATGTATCTAAACAGTTTACGGAACTGAAAAATTAGTTCTAATGCTTTCAAACAGAACAAAGTTAAACCCAATCTGTTCTGTGTCTGGGAAAACTAACTATCCAGATTATATGTAACTACAATCTCTTTATGTAAGCAGAAGCAAAAATTTTGAAGATTGGCCCATTATTATACCAAGGGCAATATTTTAAAATAGTTGAATGATTATTGAAAGCCAATACGAAGCATGTCATCTCAAAAAAAAAAAAAAAAAGAGTACTACTGAGGAAAAAAAATAATTTGATGGTGAACCAACTGCTAATCTGTTGGGTAAAAAATGAATATAACAAACATAACAAACATAATTAAACATGTAAATATAAATATATAAATATAATTAAACCAATTTCAGAAAAGCCGTGTGAAATTTGCGGCCTGAAAAGTTCGAGGAGAGAAAATCCACAGCAAAGCCTCCTTCTGTGGAATGATAACAATGATTTATGAAGCTCAAGTTATTTCTGCTGATTGAGCTCAGTCAAGATTGGTTTCACATGATCAGCTAAAGTACAGGAATCCGTGATGTGTAGTGGCCCCACACGTTTGAACACACTAGGACACGCTCCTCTAGGTGATCCAAACGTTGGGGGCAGGGGGTTAAAAGCTGCTGCTTTGTTTTCCCTACATTTTCCCCTCATTAGGATACGCTCCTCTGCAAAGTTAGCCACTTCTGGTGGTCGGGAGCAAAGCCTCATTGTAAATGCACAGCAGGATAGTGGCAAAGCTGAGATTAATTCTCCATAGATTTATATAGACCTTTCTCACTGTTGATTGCTTGTACTGTTTCAAAGGTGCATACGTTGCCGTTTTTTATTGCTGGTTACTGACTTTATTCCAGCATATGGTGGTTGGCGCCATGACACAAAGTGAACATTTTATACTAGAATTAAAGTGGATATTTGACAGTTTCTGTCAGAAAGTTCAGAGCAAAGAATTTGTGAGACAAGATTTATTGCATATTTTATATGGGACACATCTGTTTCTTTGCTATGTTTCTCTTTAAACAGAAAAATAGCAATGAAGTTTCTTTAAGAAACAAAGGCTGTCAATAAAAAGCATGAACAGAAAAACTACATTATTGAGAATTAATTGAATCATTTTGACCTTCTTAAAATGTGTTGCTCGTAAGTACGACAATCACTTTTCCCTTTTTGCTCGGCCCTATAGACTATAGACTGTGTATTTGAAAATTCTATAGATTCAAACACACTGTTACCCATATTTAAGGTTAAATAAAACGAAAATGAAAATCAAATTTAATTTAAGTATTGATATTTGATATTCACATTTAAAAGCAAGGTGAAATTATTAAGGTAGATTACGCCTATTTTTTTAGAATCTGTAACTGCATTTTAATGATGTTAAATGTGTCAAATAAATGCCCCTTTCTCTGAAAATGTCTTCTTAAACTATAGATCAATTATAAGAAGATATGCAAACTGACCCACATTTATCTATTAATATCACTAAATCTGATATAGTTTGGCCTCTGAAGTTTAATTTAGTCTTCTTAACACCTGAATCAAAACTGAATTTGAAGAACACCTAGCAGGATCTTGTTAAAGGAAAAAAAAAATTGCATGCATTAAACAAGAAAGTAAAAATCTTTCAATAAAATTCCAAATTTTTAACTAACAGCAGTACTGTTTATGAAGATTCATATTTAGTGTAAAACCCTAAGACTGAGCTTGAGAAACATGAAGTTTAAGTAGGTAGAATTAAACAAGAACAAAAATGAAGAAAATATATTCCTCTAAAATCACATATGCTTTTATGAAAAGGCATGGGTGTCTTATTACATCTAATTAAAGAGAACAGCAATAGAAAAATCTCTTCTTTTGAAATACATAAATTCTAAGCAAATAGTTATGGCAAATAGTTAAAAATACTTATGGACTCTATACTTTCTTAAACAAAAATATTGTAATTTCCTCTACAAAATAACAAATATTTGTCAAATTGTTTCCTACTTACAATGCATTAATTCTTGTTCGTAACTCAAAGATTTTCTAGAACTTCAATTTATGTAGGAAAATTTATCTAGCTACTAGTTTGAAAAGCCTGTAATTTGAAATAAAATGTAAAAAAGAGGCAAACTTGGACCTGGAGTATTTCTCCTTCTTATCACAAATAAAATACAGGATACTAACATTAAAAAGTATTTTTTTAGGATTCTTTTAAATGATGAAGAAACAAGAAACACCAAACTACATTCAAATACAAGGCACTGATATTTTTCTGAGCTTGTCTTCTTTGTGATAAACACTTAGAAGACTGTATTTGAAAACAGAATCTCTCAATCTCTAAATAAAAACCTGCAAGCCTACTATTCTTCTTATGGGGAGATCTTGGGAAAAATAAAACATGTGTGACACATTAACCAGGTCATTTGATTCATTCCTTGAAAGTACTCAGATACAACTGTGATGAGAAAAATGAGATTGTATTAAAAAAAAAAAAAATCTCATGTTAGCCTAATTTAAGACTGGGAAAATAACAAGAGTTATTACTGCATCTACCTGATCTATTTTGGTGTTTTACAGCTTGCTTACTTTCTATTGACTCTATGCTGGGAGCATAGAATTTTTTCCTTGCAGTGTCTGGAAACATTTTAAAATGTATATGTTTATTCTCATATAAAAGGAAAGAAGAGGATATAAGTATTGGATAACAAGGCCAGGGAATGTGAGTGCACCAGCTCAGCACATCACCGCAGACTTTGTGCTTGCTGTACCTCTAGGCTTTTATTATTACCTTTGTGTTTATGAGATACTGCCTGTCTCTTGGAAATGGCTTTTACTCAATAATAACAGTAGATCTGTGCAAGAGGCAATCCCAACTTTCCCACTAGTAGAAGAGTTAAATATAATTGTAGTCATAGTTAAAGCTTTATCTGACTACCATTTTGATTTGATATTGTCTATTGAACCACACAAACACTATTTCTGAGAAAGATAATTAACATGAATAATTTGCATCTAAATTCTGTTATTGTAAATGAAACAGTCATAATGAGCTTAATTCCTCTTAGTTTTTGTCTCTATTAGAACAAGAAAGTTTTAAAATTTAAATTATTTTTAAAAAATTTAAAAAGTTAATAAATCATATGCAGGTGAAAGTAATAACATACTTTGGAATTTGGTTCATCTGCATCTATAACCACAGAATATTCTTTACATCAAGTATTTAAAAGGGCAACTTTAAAAAAATTTCAGAAATTTGGGAAGAAATTTTAAATTCTGAGAAAATTTACTTCATTCATGACAAAACCAAAACTGTATCAAATTACATTACAATGAAAAATGACTGGAATTTAAAAGAAAGAACAGCCAAGGGAGAACAGTCAAAGTTCCTCTACTGTTATTTCAAATAGACATCATAGAATTAGCTCTCCTCATTAAACCTGGGGATTCTCTGGTCTAGGAGCTGCCCAATTACATGTAAGGAAAGAATTCCTGAAGCATAAAGCTTAATAATCTTTAACATACGCCCTATCCAATTCCACTTCAAGTCAATGGTGGGTCAAGCCCTTGGTGTAAAACTGAAGTTAAGGAAACACATCTAAACATTTACTGATAAACTGCACTGATAACTCCATAGATAATCAAACTAAACATATTTTATAGAGCAGTTTTTCCTTTTAGCATGATACTCTTTAATGTTTGAAGATTTCTGCTTGGCCAGAGAAGATACACTGTTGTGTCTAGTCAGGTATCTCTGCCTGACCTAGGGCACCAGCAACCTCTGTAATACCACATTCTGTTCCAGAGATGGCAACACTTTGTGGAGGGACATTTCAGGCTGTAAGACATTCTCAAGACTTCATACATACACTTTGTACAAACAGTTATATCCTGAAGTCAGTTCAGAAGCTGAAGTACTTAAAAGCTATTTTTTGACATTTTCAAAATGGTTGACTTGGTACAACATTTAGATAGCTAAAAATTCTTATGCTATAAAGTTTGAATTGATTTATATGCCATGAAAGAAGTGCTGTTCCAATCAATTTCATACATAGATCTCTTAAGAGAAATAAAACTTCTGAATTCTCCTCCTGAAGGTGTTCAAAAGCATGGTAAAGGCTCTTCACAGGACAAAGGTAAATTTTTAAATATCATGCCCTGGCATCTGAAGTATTTAGGCACAGAAGCATCAGAGAAGTTACAGGAAAGGTTGAATGACGACCTGAAATCAGACCCTTTTTTTACATTTTGGAGAAGTCTGTCTTTAATCACAGCTGTAATCTCACAATACTGTATTATCCATATGGTTTTACTCGGTCATTCCTCAATTTTGAGAGCTTAGTTGCAACCTTCTGCTACGTCCTTTAACTAGCTCGAAATTTCTGGTAACTGCCCTATGAAAATTGCGATTCATATTTTTGTTCTCAAAACAATGGTCCATCCTGTTCAACAAGACTGCAGGTTTTACCTGTTCTTATTGCTGAAAAAGCAAATCAGAGCTCACACCATAAAAGAATCTAACTCAGAGAGCTTCAACTTCTTGATGGAATTTTCAGCATCTAGTATTTTTTATCAATCATGCTGAAAAACATTAAAACAGGATATTCATGTGCTTGCACAGGTCCAAAAAAAAAAGACTGAGAAAAAGTATTAACATACCAAAATTACAGAAGTCTACAGAGAAATTCCACGTAATTGCATACCAGATTAAGCATGCTATTGTCACAATCAGTTTGTATTATATGGTGGACTGAAGGGCTTTTCCAGGCTTAATGGTATGAAATTACAGAGCACAGGGGATAAACACAAGGTAAAAGTGACCAGTGTGAGGTTAGGTACTGGGATCTCTTGAGACCAAGTGTGTTTGAGCCTTTCGTTATTTAAGTGCATGAATCTCTTCTATCCAATCCTTTCCAATTCTTGGCTCTGCTCTTTCCTTGCAGTAGTATCTCCCATATATGTAAACAACTGCTCATAAATTATATAATCTAAAGTAATGAATCAGTGAGCATCTTCATTTCCTTCAATGAAGCTTTGACACAGATTTAAATTCTATCTGTTCACTGGCTTTGAATATCAGGACATGAAGACACAAAAGGAAAAAAAGATAAATAGGAGATCATGCAGGGGATTCCTAAGAGTATAGCGAAAAAACCCCAGCTAGACTAAAAGAAAAGCCTAATAGGATCTCTATGAAAAGCCAACATATATAACCTACAGTTCCATTTACCTCTAAGCCTATGATAAAGAAAATGGAAGAAATACAGTGGATTTTAACAGAAAATAGAGGTAACAATGAGAATTTAAAGAGGATGTTGAACTCCAGAGAGCTGATAGTGGTTATAGTAAAGGCATCAGTAATTCTAGGAATAGATTTTATAACTATCATACACATAATAATTTTGTATTAAATCAAGGGTATGAACAGTAACATTTTTTATGTCACTTAGCTGCTATTAATAGGAAATCCTTCCCTATCATGACATGCCAGTGACTTTGTAACAGCCATGGTAATTCAGTATACCACAATCAAACTGAAAGGAAGTTGGAAGGAACTGTTTTCTATAGGAGATTCCCTCCTTGTTTTCTAAGAGGAGATGACATTGCATTTCAATTACCAGCTCTTCTAAATTACATTCATAATACACATTATAATAGAGTGTAATCTTCCAATTTCTATAGTAAGTAGTGATATAGTGAAACTGGCTATAGCAATTTGATGTACATCTGCTTCAAAAATAATAAATTGAGCTTCCTGAAAAGTCATAGCCGTAATTAACACCAATTTTCAGGACTTTGATGTTAATAATTCTTCTGGTAGTGTGGGAGAAAATACTCACTTCAGAGCAAATTCTTGTTCTTTGAATCAGTTCATTGTCAATATTGCATTACTTAGGAGGCATATGGATGCAATCACATTCCAGGACAACTTATTTGGTGTCTTATGGACTGGGGCTATTGTCTAACTATATAATCTCAGAGTACCCAGCAGTAAGGTTCTGTGCTTTGCAGACTCATGCCAATTTATGTAAATCACTCTTTCATCTGTTTAAATATGACTATATTTTGAGTGATGAAAACAGTTATGTCTATCACAAAGTTTGAAAGATTAAAGTAATTCTGCTCCTGGCATATAAAACAGCGTTCCAGATCTGAACACAAACTTTGCCTGGTCTGTAATGTCATTGCTGGGAAGCATAAAAAGTTTTAAGCAAACATTATTACTGCAAGGAAGTATGACATATTTTTCATGTTTGACACTGGACATAAATATCCTCCCACACTGTTTAATGTGAGAAATGCATATGTGTGGCAGAGATAATAAAACATCTCAGTGAAAACAAATGAAACGAAAAAGAAGCTATGATAAGTAGAACAGAAATAAAGCTTTGAAGTTAAAAGTCTTCATATCTGTACATTTTATTCACAAGAGGAAGAAGCAGTATTTGATATGCAGAGTGGATAGTCACACAATCTGGAAGAGTCTCATGCTTTGTGTAGGAATGGTTATCTGTTCAGAGATAAATTTTTTAGCTGACAGAAGCAGCTTCATAATTGCAGGTAAGAAAAATCTGGTCAATTGTAAGATCCTTGCAAGTGCAATTGCTCTTCTGCTGTTGTTTACACATGGTATTTTAACAGACAGCTGTTACTGAAATGTTACAGTGTTCTTAAAAATGATTCTTGATTTTCTTACTTCACTTGTTCAGCATTAAAACATTCAAGAGCTTTACAAATAAAATGCAACATAAGTACCATGATCATACATGTATTTTAGAGCAGAGGAGTACAACACAAGTGGGAAGACAAGTATGTGATAATTTCATATACTATTTTAGAGTATTTCTCTTTATTTCTGTTAATGTTCTTCTTGGGGGGAAAAGCTGTAATTTTATTGCAGAGAAGCAAGAATTTTAAATAGTTTCCAGAGGTTTCTGATATTTTGGGATGTCATTGCAGACAAGCTTTACCAGGTGACTGCTTTGAGTAACAACTTAAAAGATAATCTCTGTATCTGTCTTTAAAATAATATAATATTGTCACACTATGAAAGGAAATGTGGCAATGTAATTTTCTTCCTAATCTCTGACTGTAGTAAGATGAACAAAGGTATGTCCTGTTGACAGTAAGGGAGAAAAAAAGAAGTATTATTGTATCTTGGAAAAATGGTGCCTTGGAGTGTTCTTGACTTCTAATTCACTACTGCTAAATGACATTAACATCTTGCTTTACACTTCATAGGCTGCTTTGAGAGAAAAGCAGCAATTTTTAGTGGAAATACTTTTTTCCTGTAAAATAATAAACTGTGCCATCATTCTCCTACACCCAAAATATGTATGGAGCTATAAACTAATAAAAGGTTGCTTTTCCAGGGTTAATGCAATAGATGCTACTAGATGAGAAGCATAAATCACCATGTATGAGCACCTATAGCAGAGAATATTTACATACTGATGAACAAGTAGGAAATGATGAACAAGAAATTCAAAGTTGGCCAGCTGCTACCTTTTACCATAGACTCATAGAATGGTTTGGATTGGATGGGACCCTAAAGGACATCTAGTTCCAACTCTGCTGCCGTGGGCTGGTTGGAACAAGTAAACCAAGTGGTTCAGAGCCCAATCCAACATGGCCTTGAACACTTCCAGGAATGGGGCAAATCACAGTTTCTCTGGGCAAATTGTTCCTGTGCCTCACCAACCTTACTGTGAAGAATTTCTCTCATTATCTAATCTAAATGTACATTTTCTCAGTTTAAAGCCATTCTCCCTTTTCCTGTCTCTACATATCCTTGTGAAAAGTCCCTCTCCAGCTCTAGTAGGAAGTGGAAGGCTGCTGTAAGGTCACCCCAGAGCCTTCTCTTCTCCTGGCTGAACAGCCTCAACTCAGCTCCATGGCCTTCTTAATAGAATTTATTTCTTATCTTCTTTCCCAATGGACTACCTCAACAATCCTTGGTGGTGCACATCAACAGTCAGATAAGGAAATGTGGATCAAAACTCCTGTTCTATACCAGAAATCCATTTAAAAGTGCATTGGACTGAATGCATGCCCAGGTAGCTACTACAGCCTGGCTAAAAACATTAAGAAGAAATCACTCGGCAGTTAAAAGTGGATTTGTGGACTGTTTCCATATGGTTGCTAAGCTTGTCTGAAAAACTCACTAGCTCCTGACATAATGCTGCAGTGACTAGTTTGGTCTATGACTGTTTTTCTACTGCATAGTCCCATAGATAGCACAGTGTTGATCTTTTATGTAGCATACAACACACAGCAGTTGTAGCAAAGCAATTAATCTAACCAACACTCCCCAAATGTTAGGCTAGAATTCTGAATGTAAGACAATTTCTTTTTCTTTGGGATTAATCTCAATAGATGACTCTACTTGACAAATCACTCCCTCTCCATCTTGCTTGTTACCTTGGTCACTTCAGTGTATTGTGCACCTTTCCCAAACAGCTTTATTTTCCCCTACTAATGAAATTCAAAAACTGTTCTGTCTTGACATCAGACTCCTTGCTTCCCTGACTCTGTTCTAAATTAAATGAATTCTTGTAGTAGCAGAGTCTTCATCACCAAGATGCTTTATTCTTAGAGAAATGAAGATAAGCAGATATGCTTTTCCTATGCTAACTGCTACAAAGCATAAACACTTCTTCATTTTCACATTCCAGGTCATGAGGGAGGAACCCAAGCCCAGATTAAAGTTTTTACATGCTTTCTGACCTGGACCCAATGAAGAAGAATTTGGAAAGATATTTTGCAAGATCCTGCATGAATGTGTGTTATTTATTTCTACATTTACTAGAATGGACGAACAATATGAAATAGTCAGGTGGCAAAATAAGAAATAAATTTAAATAACATTAGTCACCTACTCCTGTATGTCATTTACTTTCTGTTTTGTATTATTGTTGAGGGAATGCACAATGAGAACAAGTAACACTATGGAAAACATCAATGGCTAATGGCTCTTCTAGTGAGCTGCACAGTTGCAGTAACAAAAATCCTTTTTTCTCCTTTTCAAAATAGAGCAGTTTGCATCTTTGTCATAGTCATCTCAGTATTCTGATTTTTTTTTTTGTGGGAGATAGTTTCATATCAAAAGAGGAGTTTTCTTCTAAGAAATTCTGAGCAAGATTTTAATGAATTAAAGAGCATTCCAGACCACACAATAATTTCATACTTGCAAAGGCCTTCTTGCATATCATGGCAATTTAAATGGAAAATCTTTATGAACATATTTTTAACTGCCCCATACAGTAATTTCAATGGAAATACAGTAAGTGAATACTAATTTATAATAATTAGTAGGTCTCCATACCATGGGAAAACTGATATAATTTGTTGCACATGATATAATTAGATTTACTAAAGATTATTTAAACTTTGTGAATAATCTAAGCCTTTTCCAAAAAGCATAGGCAAATCAAATACAGTTAGTGAAGCATTAAGACAGTTTACACAAGGTGCCTTTAATGTGGGATTCACAAAGTACTTGACAAAGATTATCTTTCACTACAAAAACCAGCAAGAATCATTATTTAACATTCTGTGTACCAGGAAAGAGGGGCACTCTCTGAAAAGGATATTAACCAACTGCTATCATCACATATGAAGTAGCTAAATTGGGAATAGAACCCAAAGCTTCTGGCACCTAATTCCCTGCTGAAGGCACTGGGCTGCATTACATCCAGTTATACAAACCAGCACTGACATCAGCAGAAGTACAGTTTATCCCCTCTAGCATTTTAGAATGTCAGTCTCCATAACACTCTCAGTCTTTTTTGTTACAACACACCAAGTATTAGATTTAATTGGTATTAATTATAATTAGGAAATGTAAACACTTCAGCATAAGCAAAGCAGGTCTTTTTCCTTACAGTATTTCCAACTTCACATTGACTAGAGATGACGGGAATTGCGCGTGTGGGAAAAACCTCAATATCGATGAGTTCCAGCCCTATTTTCAAGCCAGAAGTTTCAGAAAAGCATCTGAGTTTTGGATACTTGCTGTGAGCTGGCAGAAAGATAACAGACAATTTTTTCTTACGTTTGCTAAACCAGCCACAACTCTTTTTTAAACAAACAAAACTGGAAACAGATGCTTATTGGACACACAGTATTATCAGCTAATTTCAGAGAAGCGGCTGAGTTTGCAGACACCTCTGACCCTGACATTTGTCCAATGCCTATTCTAGTGCCGTTAATCAAGATGGGTTTCTGTGGTATTTTCCCCTATCTTTGGTGTGGAATTCTATAGGATTTCCATTCTAATGCCCCAGAAAGTACCATCCACCATTACAAAGATTCAAATCAATCAGGTGACTGACAGAAAAATACAGTCAATCATTGTAGAATCTGACAACCTACTGAAATGCCATCTCAGAATAAGGTAGAATAAGATGTCAAAAGATGAGAAGTTAAATTATAAAAAATTAAGTGCGGCTGATTAGATGCCATAAAGCAAAACATTATAAAGCAAAAGAAGAACAAGGGAACATGAGAAAAAACGGACAGGTGAGTAATCCCTCAACAGGTTTTGCTCTTTCTAGGATGTAAAAGACCTTACTAAAAAGTGTCCCAATAAATGTAATATATAGAGCTTACTGTCCCAGGACAGCTGCAGGAAAGTATTCTCTCTTTCTCTTTTTAAAAATATATACATTATTCACGCACAAAAGGATAAAATTTTCTGTCACACTGACAAAGATAAATATATCTCAATTTTCACATCAATAGGCATAAACAGGGAAATATTTGGAAGAATGTTTTTCTATTTGAACTGATAATGCACAATTGGATTGCAATTTTATCTAAAGCAGAACTAGTCTTCTTCCCAGATCAACGGGATATTTTTAAAATATTCCACACAAAAGAAAGTGGAGTATGATAAGGATGGTAGCTCAGCATTGCAGGAGAAACCAGGTACTGAGTTGTCTTTATTTTTTAAGACTGTGTTGATATGATTTGCTACTCCTTCTGCTGGTTTTGGCTGGTGTGGAGCTAACTTTACAGGAACTCCTATGGCGCTGTGGATTGGATTTGTGACCAAAAGAGTGCTGATAACACATCCATGTTTTAGCTATTGCTGAACAGTCCTGCACAGCATTCAGGCCTTCTCTATTTCTAATGCTGATGTTTGGAAAGTAGGCTGGGGATGAACAGGTGCTGTGCTTAGGGGCACAGTTCAGTGGTAGAACTGATAATGTTAGGCTAATGGTTGGACTTGGTAAATTTTAAGAAGCCTTTTCTACGAAATGGCTGAACACCTGTTCATTGATGGGAAGGAGATGATTGATGTTCACACAGCTTTTCCTTTCCCTATTAAATTGCCTGCATTTCAATTCACCAGCTTTCTTTCATTCACCCTTCCACCCTCTCCTTGCCTCCCCACGGAGGGGCAGCAAGCAAGCAGCCGAGTGGTGCTGAGCTGCCAACTGCATGAACCACCAGAGTCCTGGTGAGATCCAGGGTGCAGTAAGAATTACAGAATCTGTGACACCATTATGGAAGACACCATTTGGTTAGGGTCCTGGCAAGACCTGGGCAAAATTGATCATTACAATATTTTGGCAAGCTAGATCAAGAAACATGCTGGAGATCATAATGGTTTGTAGAAATACAAATATCTAGATATATATATATAGTACTAATTCAATCTTGATGTTATTGCTAAACTGTAAGTGAAAACTTCCAATTACATACATTAGAAAGACGATGAAACTGTCCTGCAGTGACATCAAGATTTCCATTACATTTTTTGTTTTAAATATTCTGTGGGGAGAAATTTGTTGCTTAAATACTGTCCAAATACACTTGCACCTAAAAAAATTTTATCAAATAAGTATATCCCTTGAACTCCATGGCCTGGGAGAAGGGTAAGGAAGAATATCAGCTTATTTACCAGTACAATTTAACTACTACTTTTGAAACAGCCTGTTTTCATTTGTCAAAGTATTTACACAAGATAGCCTTATGAAACAAAGTTATTAAAAAGACATTAGGACAACCTTCATAAAAATAATTAAGCTAATTAATAAATTACTACAATAATCTGAATGATCACTAATATTCTGTCTGGATAAGCAGATTCAGATAGTTCAAATGACTTCTCAGATAATAAATTGTTAAACTGTTCACCATTTTTATGAGAAATACAATTAAATTCTTAACAATTCTCATACCTCTGTCAAAAACACAGATTTTTTTTTTTTTTTTGCTTACCCAAGATTGTACTCCTACAAGGAGAGTGGGGAAAACCTCTTCCTGCATATATTTCCACAACTGCAGAAGCAATGGTGCTGGCAGAAGCAGGTGATGGGGAACACAGTATGAGAAACAGGAAGGAGCAGGACTGTTGTTTTCAACAGCAACCTGCATTTACATTGTCTTCAGTTGAGCACCAAATTGCACCTTGGTTTTCACCCATTGTCTCCAGACTCTACTAACCTGGTAAATCTCTTTTTTTAATGCTTGTTTCTGTCTCACGCAAGACAAAAATCTTTAAATATGAATAAGTCAGTTCATAAGCTCACACTAGGGAGACAAGATGACATGTATACATGTGGACTTTCTCTAAAAGTGTCTTTCACTCTTGTCTTTTTTAAGTCTTTGAAGCTTTACATTCCCTCTGATAAATTTCGTCTGTGATTAATATATTTTTCATTTTGCCTAAAAATAATAATAAAGAACAAAGCACAAAATAACCAATGGGAAATGGGTGAGATCAAAGGAGTGATTAGCTTTGACAAGTGATGTCTAAGATCTGTATAACATATATCAACATATATGAACATATATTAGGCCCATTAGGAACATAATCCACAGGAATTTTCAGAGGAAACATATATTTAATACAGCTTGTATTTCACATAACTTTATAAACCACTACACTATTTGGCAATAAGTTTTTTTTCAGATGTGGTTACCTTTCTGGAAGAATTCCTCTAATTTCTCCTTGAAGGGCTGGAGATGTTCTTCAGAAGACTCTCTGCAAACTAACTTCATCTGCTTTTCAGAGGCTACGAAAAGATGAGACACATTTATGACAGAAGAAATGTACCAGAAATAGATTTCAGCACCATAGGAGCCTACATCTAAATTAGTCACCTGAATTTACTTTAGAGGTTATAAAGCACTTAGGATTCCACCAATTACACTAAAATAAAGAATACAAACACTAGTCATGCATACTAAATAAAAAATTCTGTATGTGTTTAAAGAGTAGAATTTGTCTTTAGTAAGGAATTTGTTCTAAAAGTCCTGCAGTGTGCTAGGGCTTGCTACTAACACAGCTTGCCTCACACACTAATTCTAGATGGTATATTTAAAGCTTTAAAGTCTTTTTCTGTGGTGAGTAGAGGATCCTTTGTATCTGGATTGATTTTAATCAATCAGTGTCAGGCATCCCCTACTCAACCATTCTTCCTGAAACAGATGCAGCAATTCAGCATTACTTGAGTATTCCATCCCCAGACCCTGCTATGAAACAGTTGAAGTATGTAAGAAAGTTAACTTATATTTAAGTGCAATTTGTTTACTATTTAATCTATCTGCTATTTTAAGAACCAATGCCATGCCAATTTCTGAAAAACTTAATTTCATTTGCCAACGAATTTTAACAGGCCTAGAACTTATAGTAAACTTAGTGCATTCCAGTGTTCCATATTAAACATGACAGGAGGCAGAAATCAAAATGAAATTACTTTCCATTTAGTAACTGAATTTATGAACCACCACAAGATTTTTCTTCCATGACTTTTCATTTCCAAGAAGCTCCATTTAGATGGAAACTTATTTTGGAGTTAAACCTAAGACTTACAGTTTGACTGCATGAACTGTATTCACACCATATTGCTACCACCATTTAAGAAAAATTAATGTAAAACAGTGGAAATGGAAGTTGAGCCTCTAAATTTAAAATATCCCATTATTTAAATTTGCAATGTAGTGTAAAAAGTCAAGGGAAGGTTGAAAATAGATGCATACATTTCACTATCCAAGTATTGTGCTTATAGTACCCTTGGACCATCAGGATGTACTGAAAAGAGTGACAGCTTTTCAATTAATTGAGAGCAGAAATACATTTGGTCAATTCTTATAGAAAAATACCCATTCCCACCCAGGGCTATATTTTAATTTAGCAACCCTCCACTACTCCAATTGCAGGTTGTGTAAAATGGCCTGGGCTAAAGTCCAAGTTTATATTTAATCTATAGTCTTGTACCTGGTAGCATATGACAAACTTTTCAAATGATTCAGAGTAGAGTTAATGGATATTTGTCTGTATGCCAGATAGTATGCAGAATGGAGTGGTGATTTAAACATACTAGAATGGGAAAGAAAGTCTTTTATTAGCTGCTCCCATGTGTCTTTAATAATTTAAATTAAGCAAAAAAATGTCCAAAATCAGGGACTTTTATATGAAATCTTAAGATTATTTTCTAATGATACATGCTGTTTGCCATTAAAATTTTGACCTTTCTGTGCCTGTCACAATACACTGATTCAAATGTATGCATGCCTAATATTTATGTTTACAGAATTAGAAAGAGATTTCTATCAACCAAATTGTAACACTGTTTTGGAAGACAACAGACACTGGAATATTATAAGTGCAAAAAATCTAGCAAAATAACTGAGACAGTATTGTAAGTTTCTGACTGCAAGTTTGAACAAAGTTAACACACAGGTTTGTGATCTTTTTTCCCCATTAAACAAATCTACAGAATATCATAAGGCAGTATTTAGAAATTATTTTGGATAAATATTAAAATTATGAAACCGTAGAAGTATTATAGTACACACAATATGTTCAGACATTTGAAACACAGTAAATGCCCATGATTCTTACAGTCATTTAAGGTTGCAAAAACTGCAAACCAGTATTTCTTTTATAATACTCTCATATAAATGTATATAAATCTATACAGAATTAAATTTCTATGAATATGTATTAGATTAATAAGCTTGTAGGTAGGGTAGTATCTAAACACACTCAAATATACTCTAGAAAGGCATTTTCCCAAACATATAGTGTTGCTAATGCATCCCCTGAAGCATTGAAAGCTTCCTGGATGCTTCCTACAAGCTTTAATAATACAAGATTAAGAAAGGTTACTCAGGTAGGTCCCTTGTATTTAAGTGACCATGACTAGGATGAAATGTTCCTGAAGCAAAAAGAAAGCACATATACACCTTCTTTGGTAATTTTTTTTCTTAATTGAGGTTGCTAAAATTAACCTTAATTAGATGACAAAAACAACAGGAAAATCTGGATAAGAAATACCAACACATAGTGCATATAGGAAAAAAATTGATTTGGATAATGAATTCTTAAGAAGAATCCTAACATCCCTAAAAAGGAGATGAGTATTTGGAATAAGGGGAGAGGAACAGTAAGAAGAAAGGCACAGGAATGAAGAAAAACAGGACAGATGGCATAGAATAAGTGAATGCTGATTAAAACTCTGAAAGTTTGAGATGAAGTGGAATGAGATGAGATACCAGTTTCAAATGCTTAAAGTGATCTTGAAACCATGAAATTGAAAGAGACAGAAGAAGTCAAATAAACACTGGCAAATTCTAACAATTTACACTATTGTAAAGCCTGAAAAATAGATCTGAAGAACACGACCAAATTTGTTGGGGATATATATAGCAAGGAATGATGGAAGTGTGTTCAAAGGAATCACAAATCAGATACACAAAAAGATATTTTTTGAATAGGCAAAAAGCATTTAATGACACAATTAATGTGAAGTGTTTTATTAAAACTGCAGTTGTGATGATACATAAAGTCAGATGGTCTTGGTCAAGCTGCTTAAGTAGTAATGGTGGAAGTCTCTACCATCCAACTATGGGACCTACCTCAGTTCTACACAACATAATAAAAAAATTTCTGGTAACTAGCATTCGCTGAATTTCCTGTTATATAAGGTTTTGTTTAGTTGGTTTTTTATTTACTTGAAACATAATGTTAAAAATGTCATGCCAAGCATTATATAAAAAACCTCTAAATCTCTAGTTCCATAAATTGTTTTGATTTTCCTTGCTAAAACTATTACAACATGAAGGAATCTTACATCTATTCTTTATACCTCATTCTCATATTCACTGCAGAACAAAACTTTTCGTCCTTGAAAGAAAATTACTTCACCAAAGTTTTTATTAGTATGATTTGGAAGTAAAGGATCCTATTATGCATTTTTAGAAGGGCACCAACATATTATACATGCATATTCCTTCTTTTAAATACATACTGAAAAGCTGCTTTCTGAAAAAATGTCTTTCTGAAATTCTGAGGAATCTGAGGGAATTCTGAGGAAGTTGACAGCTATCACACCACACATAAAAGTCTCCTCTCACCATCTCATTCCAAAATAATCATTTGAGAAAATGAAAAACCTGTTTCAGCATTACTGAGTTCAAACAGATGCAAATTCTCCACTAATGTAATAAACTTTTGGTTCTTTTCCTGGGTATGAGCTGTATGTTAGTGAAATTGAATGTAATATGCTATTTCGAAAATTGTTTATTTCTAAATGAGCTATTGCAGGAAAAAAAGGGAAAATACAAGTGTGCAAAAGTATTTGAAAGCCCTTGCAAATTGTTGGATGTACATCATGCTTCACCCACTACAAATCTTGGCCACAGAAATGGAAAGCATTAGCAAAACATTAAAACAAATCTGGAAACTGCTGATTATCAGTTTGCCACTGTCTTCAGATTTAATGCAGTACTTGGCTCAAAAAGTTCTTTAAAAATCCCCAATATAAGTGAAAATATTTACAAAATAGAATGTCTCTCACTTAATGCCTATTGGGCAATAGTCTTAAAACTCCACAGACACTTGTAAATCTGTCAAAAGAATCATGGCCCATAAACAAACTTTCATGTAAAGAGCATTTCTGTGTCAATCAGACACAATTTGGAATTTTTTAAGCACCATTTTAAAAGTAAACGCAAAACCAGAAATAGTTTAAAGTTGATAACAGTAAATTACTAACTATTTACTCACCAGAACCCACCAGTAGCACTTACAGGAATCAGTCTGACAGCAAAACCAAGTATCAACACCATGAATTCCTATAAAGCTGTCACTGACACTATCCCCTGTGAGTTATGCCTCTGTGAGAGCTGCTAAAGATGTTCCTGTCTGTTCAGAGCATGGCAGGTTACACTGCCAGGCTCGCTCTTCCACTCAGGTACAAAGCAAGCATATCTTTGGCAGAAGGATTACTATTTGACAGCTCTTTTAAAGAGCTCTTACCTTTTCTCTTTCAAAGAGCATTTGAAATAATACTGCAAATGAATTCAGTGTAGTGCTAAATAATCCCAAATTTCTGTATGAGAGAATCCATGACCTGTCACAGTGCACAAAGCTGTTCCGCTGCTTGGAACTGTGCACCCAAATTAAAACCTAATAAACCTCCGATAAAGTTTCATAAATTTATATTATTCAGCAAGTGCTGTATAATTTTCTCATGATTTAGTTCCTTTGGTATTAATTTATTAATTTTCTTGCTTGGAAACAACTTTGCAAGCTAAACAAATAGTTACTGGTGGAGACACATGTTTACCCATTGGACACCGCTGCAGGACCTGGTTATAGTCTCCTGTTATTACATGCACTTAGGTACCTACTCACTGGAGCTGTTCACACAGAATTAACTGAATGCTTCTTGCACTATCTGCAGCTTTTGCACTTTTGTACAAACTTGCATGTAAGTTTCTTTTCAGCTAGAATTTTAAATAACGTACAGAAGGCAAGAGATTCATCTTGCTTCCGTGGGAGCGTGGTAAGAACTTTAACAACTTCCAACTGCAAGAGGCTATGCTGCTACTGACTCAGAAGAGCTTCAGAGACAGTATTTTATTTGCCCTTTTGTACCCATATTGATCATCAGTACACACCAATAACAGGAAGCCAAATGTTCAAGCACTACCACCAAAGGCAGAGCAGGGCTGACTAATACGGACGGCTCTGAACAGAGCAGAGATGGAAATGCCGTGGAGTGGGAAGTTCTCTAAGACAAAACTATCTGAGAAAAGCATAAAAGGGCATCAGACTGTGGTAGCACTCTGTTCTCAAGCTCAGTCTTTATTGCCTTAAATGAAAGTCAATAACTTAATGCAAAAAAGTATTAGCACATGTAAAACTAAATACACCATTCTAACCTACAGATTGCTTGTATAGCTAATGTTCTGTGACGATATTTTCAGCTAATTTAAAAGAAAAGTGCTTCTATATAAAGTTATTTTCTTCACATATTAATAATTCCTTTTTCTTAAAAAAATCCAGAGGACAGAAGATAATAAGTAAAAAGCCAGTCTTTAAAACACATTTCCTCATGACATACAGAAACAAGTATCTGTTTAGGTGCTCTATCTGTGATATATGAATGAGACAGAAAAAACATTTCAGTGATACATTCTAAAATTATAATTGAATTAGTGGCATACAAGTTTAAAAAGTTCGGCTGCTCGGAATGAGTCATTTTGACAACTCTCACAAGTTTAATCCCATGTTCCACCTTTGTCTTTTGAGGGGGCTTAAGTTCAACAACATTTTTGAACTTTTAGAGTTAGTGAGGGCATACAGAGGAACTTTCAGGCCTATATTAGTTTCAACTAACCTAAAATATTTTTCTCTCCTTATTTGGTGAAAGCGCACCAACATATTATACAAATAATTTAAAAACCTTTCTGTTAAAATTGCTTCCCAAGAATACATTTAGCAAAATGAAAAAGACTGCTAGTAAAACTAAATATTTTTCACACCATAGCAACATATCTGAGCCTCTGTTTAATGTACTCCTTTTGAAATGGTAGTTTACATTCAGGGCACCCTTCAGCAGAGAAGCACACTGCAAGGGACAGAACAGTACATATAAATGGTTATAATGACTAAAGCCTCATAATTTTCCAGTCAAGTCTTTGAAAGATTCCTTTAAGTAATTCCAGCACACATGATTAGTAGAAACTTTTTGTTAAGTGTCAAGATCTAAACATACAGAACTCCACACATCATTAAGATCTGTCAAGAGTGTAGAACTGTGTGTTAGCAGAATCTGCTGAGAAACTGAAACATTTCCCTTCGCTCTGAACAGTACAAAAGAAAAGGAATATTTCAAAACTGAAGAGTCTTGTCTGGCTAATTAAGAGGGAGACAATATTTTTAGGAAGCAAGAATGACATTTTCATCAGATGAGCTAAGATTTTTACTGTGCTAAGAAAAAAAAAGTGATAAAAACATTTTATCACTTATTGTGCTGAATAAGGGATCAGGCATAAGAGCCAATAGCTGAAACAGTTTATGAGCTGAAATTGTAGAAGCCAGAGAAGTGCTGTTTTGCTCTCTGTTGCTGGATCTCTGATTTTATGCGCAAGACAGATCATAAAGTTGGATCTAATTAATTCTTCCACCAAGTTGGTGAAGTTTGTTTCAGCTAGAGCATTCAGCTTAGATTAAAAACCATGTAAATTCATAAGCTATCAGCAATATTAGCAGGAACATTTCACAAAGTGCTTATTAGCCCCAGTACTACTAATTTGCACCCCACAGTCTGAAGTAATGCACTTTCAATCTTTGATACCTGACTGTCTCAATTCTTGCAGAAATCTGTCCTGTCTCTTACTGCGTACCTCCACAAAGGGGAAAAGCTGATGAGGTCCATAATACGAAGTCACCGTTCCTCCCAAAACCAGTATTTAACACTCTCCAAACTACAGAATTCATTATCCATCATACACATTGATAGGGACAGTATTCCTCCTGTTCCCAGATGTACACTACCTGCTCCCAGATGTATCCTTCAGTTACGTAACTAATGCTTGACATACACACATGTACTTATTTATTTAAAAAGGCACACAAAGAAGTGCACAGAAGATTCTAAGTGTGGTTTCCCAGATTCATTTTAGATTCTTAACATTTGAAGAATGACTTTTAGCAAGAAATTTCCAAGAATTCTTTAGCAAAAGGAAAAAAATATATTAAAAAATTAACAGCATGCCATTGTTTTACCAACTGAAAGCCTTCTCCCTGTGCCTTTACACATGCACAGGGAGACATCACACATGCAGACATCTGCTTTCAGGGAATAAAGTGTTCAAAAACATAGTTGCTTTTCATCTATATTATATATTTGAATGCTTAAAAATTTAAAAATTCCATACTATCCTTTTAATCAAAAAATCGAACAAAATTTTAAGAAATCATCCACCTAGAAAAATTTATACTAAATGTATTCACATATGAACACGACCAGTGGAACACTGTCAAAAAGTTAGTTTTATTGTAAAATCAAATCCAATGCAAATACAGAAAATGCATTTTAAATGCCTGTGTTGGATCTTTCTAAATGAAAACAACCTGAAATATGTTTCATCCTGCTGAGGCAAGAGACTATTCAAAAAGTGGTCAGAAAACTCTGAGAATGAAGAGTGCCAACTCTCGCAAAAAAAAAACCCTTTTCCTGTACAAAGCCATTTGCTTTGCTCTTTTCCTTACACCATTTTGCATTGCCTCAAAATAGGTAACGTAAATATTAGACTGTGCAAAAACAGTGAAACCACATACAAAACAACATGATGCTTTTATGCTATTCCCTAGAGAAATAACACATGCACCTATTTGGCTTCTCATGTTCCACCACCTAGTTCAAGTTTCTATTTGTTTTCACTTCCAAAATTTTCAAGAACATATAACTAACAATGAGAATTAAAGTAAGCATAGCCAGTAAATTATTATACAACTTCTCTGCTGCTGCTGGGAAGACGTTTTGACATGTATGTTAGACATTTCTCTGACAAAAAGCACCTCTTTCAAATTGACTTAAAACATTTAATTTAAATTAGTCTAAGGCTTCAATTGGTTGAAAATATTTTAGAAGAGTATCTTTGATACTTTTTGGAATACTATCCTCCTAATGAATATCAATCATCTTTTATCAAGACATAACTATTGATCCTACAAATTATTTAGAAAGTTAATACTCAAATTTGATATAATACTTAAAATCTTCTTGATGTGATCCAGTAAATTTACCGTCTAACAAGCAAATCAAACAATTGACAAAACCCCTCAACACAATAATAATCCATAGTGCAAGGATTACAGTATCATGATTTCACTAAAACTCTAGTCCACAGAACAGACTCTACCATAGGCTGTATTATGTATGGACTAAATATATAATTCCTCCTGAACTAATGATAACCCATCAAATTAATTAATCTCTAGACCAAAACCAGGCTATAGTTAATTAGGGGACATTTTGTTGCAAAACTCTTTCACTCAGTTTGACAACTCCGATGGGAAAAGACATTTAGGAATTTTAAATTAACTTCTTGGAATAATACCAATCAAACTTTTCTGCCTTTGTATGTTTTCCTATTGATAAATATATTCTCCTCTAATCCTTGATAAATCCAAATGTTTTTCAGTACTTTAAATTTGGAAAATCAGAGTTTTAGTCTGCATGGACGGATTTATTTTTTCTTTTTGCAGTTTCTTCCTTGACTCTATTTAAAGTAACAGTTGCTGAAGGCATGGCAAATGAGTGACCCTTTTCAACTTCCATCCATTTCTTATTTCTAAATTCTCTTGCGTGCTTTGCAATAGAATGTGATACATGGCTACCTGGAGAAGCACTGAATGAGAGCAGTGTAGATGCAACGGTTTAGTCTGGTGTAATCAGCCATGCTGAGGGACAGTGTTAACAGAGTGACATGACTGGCATGGTGCTTGTTAGTCACATCCAGTCCACTGGACCTGTTTCTAGGAACAAGAATATATTTTATAATATATAAATATATATTAATATCTGAAAAAAAGTATTTATATTTAATGACATTTAGGAATGAAAATTAAATGAAGCACCTGAAGAAGAGGAAGGAGAAGCCAGGTATGTTCAGCCTTGTTTAGAGAAAGTGGGCTGGAGATCTAGATTTTCACGTCAACTATCTAATGAAAAACTAGAGAGAAGGCAGAGCCAGACTTTTTCAGGAATGCACATCTAAAGAGAATAGATCAATGGTCACAAGTTGCAGCACATGGAATTCTCACATGGGATAAAGAAAAATATTAAAGGTGGCAATTAAGCACTGGAGCAGGTGCCCAGAGAGGTGCTGCCATTTCCATCCCTAGATTCAAAACTGAGATGACTTTGGCCCTGTACAACCTGATCTAAATATGAAGTTACTCTTGCTCAAAGGCTCTGGACCTCAAGACCTCCAGATGTACATTCCAACCTACCAAACTGCACTCGTCTATAATTTTAAAATATTTGTAATGCTTCTGAAAGAAAACCAGTGTGAAAATGGCCAACACAACATTGTAACGTCTCAACTTTTCTTGCATAGATTTACTTACTTCCCTTTTAATCTTTTCATAAGGATTATGCAATTTTACAGAATGGAGTTGTCATAAACTTAAGTTTTGGTTAAGTTCCCCCCTTTAAATGGGGAAAAATTGGGGTTACATACTTATGCAAGATACAGATCTGTCAACAACTAGGTTAAGGGGTGCCCAATATGAAACCATGTCTTCAGTCTCCAACTGACAATTGTATAGCAGATCCCTAAAGCCTTCTTTTTATTTTAGATTTTTTTTTTTTCTCACACACGTTTGCAAACACCTACATATATACTCACACACAGAGATAAGTTAATAAAAATTTAAAACTTAAATACAGTGCCAAAATATATTAGTATGAAAATTGCAACCAATATTTCTACTGGCGACTATGAAAGGAGGGGAAAATAAAGGGTATGTGGATTTTCAATGGAATCAGTGTTACAATCTCTCTCATAGTAAATTTAATTAATTATGAGAAGCAGAAGTGACTCCTCAAAATCCTTAATATGGACCTACCTTGGTTTTCATTTTTAACAATTTAATATCTGCTGTTTCATTTGTTAAGGTCAAAAACACAAAAAAAGTTGAACATCACAGAATATTACATGAGGCATCTAATATTGCTTTCTTTTGAGGAAGAGAGCAGCACAAAATTTTTAAATTTTATGTACTGTATTGCAAAGAAGAGGAATGAGTATGACAGATGGAAACCATCTACAGGGCAACTAATCTAATTAAAATTGTTCAACTTCAGACACAGATTAATAAAAGGATTCATGGTAAAACTTATACTAGTCTATCAAACTTTGATAAAGGGGCTTTCTTTCTGAGTATCTTCTATGATTATGTATTTAAAACAGTCTCTGTTTATTCTAGAAGAATACCAATTTCAAGAATACCAAGTGGCATTGTTCAAATTAGAAGGTAAATCACGTTTGGTCACAGGGAAAGAAAAATGTGGGAATCATTCATTGCCCTAGACAAGAAATAAGGTGTCTTACAATCTTAAGCAAAGCAGAATCTTTTCTTTCCATAACTCTACGTTAACTGGAAAGCTAGCATGTGTTAAATGAATAAATGTATCTGCTTATGATACTGTGTAATATTTGAAAGCCTTGGAAATACACCAACAGACCTGCAGTGAAAACCTGAGTTTACAGAAATTTCTTTCTAGTTGGATGTTAGAGTGGAACCAGATTTCACCCTAATATTTTCATCTTACCATTCAATATCCACTTCTTTCCCCTTAAAAGCCTATATTAAATGCATATTATCGTTTCTCATTCTTTTTAACCTAAAACACCCATGATTAAAAAGTTTGTCCTGGAATATGTTTTAAAAACCTATTGGATTAAGGTTCTCAAAAAACCTTTTTGAATTCTTGAGTCTTCAGTCTAATCCCTTCAGAGTAAAGTTAGCCTGTACCTTTAAAGTCTAATCTGAAAGATTTAAAAATAGCAAATTGTATGGAACTCAATCTGTTTATCTGAAAAGGATGAAAGGGTTTGTACTCCATCTAGATTTGAACTTTTGGTTCCACAGTGTCTAGGTATTTCAGACTAGAGGTTTATACCATGAGGTTTATAAGACACAACACTCATGATAATTCCATCTTTCCTATGTTAATATCCATGTTAGAAACAGAAATGAATGCCTTGATAAACTAGTCAAATATATTTTTAAATACTAAATGACAATTAATGTGAAAAGTAACTATCAAAATTGCCATTTCAGTTGCAAGAAGTGATATGCTTCTTTTTTTTTAATCATTCCTTAGAAATCTCAGAAAAAAGGGAAGTCGCTAAGAGGAACATTAGTTCATTACCTAATGACACGATGAAAACCTCTCTCCCATTTATTGCCTTTGTCTCATCCCACTTCCAAGGTAATCTGCTCGAGACTACCTTAGCCAACAAACTGTGAAACAAATCCAATGTACCCTGAAACGCAGGCAGCCCCAGTTAATATTGTTCAAATTATTTACATCTGAAGGGCCGCGCCTGTCTGGATAGCTGGGCCCGACGCTTCTCTGGACTTGCTTTCTGCTACTCACATCTGTTTCAGCTTTAGACTTTCACTGGTATTCTGCCAGCAGCCACAACTTTTTAATGGCTACAATAAACTACAGAGACTCATCAAATCTTTGTTGTACATGTTAAAATTATAACCTCTTCAATTAAAATTCTGATTTAAAAATTAACTGGAGCATTAACCGAAGAAAAACATTTGAAAGGGAATCTCTGAAAAAAGATAAGTTCTTGTATAAGTCTTATGTAAGTTCTTATATAAGTTCTTATTTCTTTGTTTAAATGTAAGAGAAACAATCACAGGAATGTTTGTTAGAATCTGTTGCATATTTCTAAGTGATAAAATACCAACATTCTGAAAACATTTCCACAACCTTTTTGGTTTCACATCTTTGCTGTCATTAACTTTGTGTGTTAATTGCCTTGGCTGGCTTTAACATACACCTTTACAAAGAATTACGGAAACAACCTCAAGATAACAATTTTCCTAGATTTTCTATAAATACAAAAATTTGGTTTAGAAAACAGAAATCAGTGATTACAAGAAAGCTGAAGTTTTGATTTTAAAAGAGTTTAGCTTTTCCTACTCGCTGTATGTGTTGTTGCAATGTAGAACAAATATGATGTGAATGCCCCAGCCTCAAAATGCAGCTCCTGCTCGACTAAGATGTATGACAGCAGGACTACATGCTGAAAAAGTACAAGATCAAACACAGATCACGTTTCTGCAAAAACTAGCCCAAAAGAGGGCAGGCCAAGGGGCTTACAGGGCCAAGCGATGAGAGGAGATAGAGCACTCACTTATGGCTGGGTTGAACAAACAACAACTGATACTTTCCTACCACTATTAACCTTTGAAATTATCCTGAGGATGGCAGTGACCTAATCCAGCAATTCCTAGCTGTAAGGATAAACTATTTTGTAACGGTTTTCAGCGCCTTACATTGAAAAAATTTGAAAACAATTATCTTGTTCAACTCTGATTATAAAAGGACTCTTCTAGTCTGGCGCAAACATGTAAATCTAAATGTAAAAGTTTTTACTTGCTTTTATGCAGATTCTCTTAAATTCCATCTTCAACACAGAATCCCCTTAGTAAAGTACAAACTTTTCTATAACAAGAAAAAGGCTTAAAATACGCAGTCATCATTTGTTGAATTTATTTTAGAAAATTGCATGTAGCACAAAGTAAAAAAGAAACTGCTTGGAATACTTAAGAGAACAACCCTTCCTACTTTATTTCCACTCAGTACCTTGATTGATAGATGAGTTGGGTTTCTGAGCCCCTCTTTATAATAAACATTTTTAAATGTTTATTTTATGTCCCAGGGTGAAAATATTTTGAACTGGAGCTTTCCATTTCCCTTTGCTCTGCCTTGGCAAGCTGTGTTTTATTTCTACATTAATAGTATTCAACTCTTTCTTGTAGCTTTTAAATTGTTGCTATACAAGTACTGAAGAAAGTATTTATGTTATAGAGCTAACAGATATCTACAGTTAAACACATAGTTCTGGAGAAGCCAGAGAAAAATTCTCACATAACTGAAGGAATATTCAGAAAGATTTCTTTAGGGGCCTTTTGATTGTAAAACAGAAAATTACTTTTCAGGATCTCTACTTTCATTTTTATTAAGTCGTGAGTTAAATTTTTTTTTTTTTTTCTAATTTATGTGAGTAATTTGTGCCACAGTGTAAAAACTCTAAATGAATCAACACTATAAACCTAATTAGCAATAAGAAAACCTCATAAAGATCACATTTTAAATGGCACTTTGTTGTTAGCAGAACAAATGTGAAAGTTCCCAGTTACCTTCTAGATCTCTCCTCAGTTTCCTTAAGTCTTTTATTAGGTCTTCAAATTTAACTTGGGAGGCCTGGAAAAAATCCTGTGGTTCTGGTAAAGGAAAAATACTCTTGTCTGTTCCTGCTTCCTAAACAAACAAACAAACAAACAAACAAACAAACAAGCCAGTATGAAAATTGCATGCATTTAGAGTGATATAAGTAGCTTTTGAAAAAAATCCTCATCTAAGAAACAGTGTTATAAAATTACAAATATCACATATTTTAAATCATTCTTGCTAAAACAACATCTCATTCAAGATTAAATATTGACCATTCTGAGTATTGAAACTTCCTTTTAGATGTTGTAAAGCAAACTGTGCTCAATTTAAACTTTGAAACAACATTAAACACACAACATTTCAGTTAATTTTATGTCAATAAAGGTTTAGATAAGGGATTAGAAGTTTCTTAGAAAAAGATAACAGGAATGCCCATTTTAATGCAAGAAGGGATCTTATGCCAAATGTTTGTGGTTTCACTCTCTCACAATTCATTAAAAACACACACACTTTATAAGCATAAATTGAAAACCCTATTCATATATTTCCTGAAGCAGTTTACACAGATAAAAATACACAGTTGAATGCTTATGTGGCTAAATAAATAACAGGGGTTAAAGCCTGCATGGAACCCCTAAGTATATACCTTATTTTTAGCACAGTAAGAAAAAAATAATCAGAAATAAAACAAATAAACAAACAAAGCCAACAGAAACCCCACACATACAAAATGAAACAAAATAAAAAAAGGCCCAGCAACCAACCAACAAAAAACTTTTACAAGGGTCCAAGCAATATCTCCAGTGGAATTTCAGGAAGTTTGTAATAATGGTATTAATATGACATTGCTGTGTATAAGCAAATATTACTGAATTTGAAATATGCATATACCTGCATGGATTTCAGTCTGTAATAAAGGAAAACTCATAGGTTGGAGAGCTAAGTGTTTAGTGAATTTTATTATTCTTAAGATATAAACATTTTGGTGGAGAAAGTGTAATGGATGATAACACTGTGTTTATTTTCCTCCCAAGGAAGATATACTGTTTTGTTTCACAAAATTCCCTGAAGTAAAATTACAGTATAGTAGGAAGTTTGCAGAAATATTAACTAAATTAATAAAAAATTTTAGTAAATAAATTAATGAAATATTTAATAAATTCATTAGAAAGCATAAAAATCCCAGTTCCCCAAAAAAACCCCAAACCAACAAAACCACCAACCAGAGAAAACACAAGAAAAAAGAAAGAGAAACAAACAAACAAAAAAACCTTAAGAAAGAATACTGATACAGATCTATATATCTGAGGACTACTAACTCATCAGTGCAACAACTTTATGTAAGAATTTTAAAAAAAGAAGAAAAAATAAAAAAATAAATTAAAATTGTTGAAAATCATTGTTAAAATCATTTAATAGCAACATTTTTATTTAAAATACAATAGTTCAAATTTTCCACTCAGTAAGTTTGGCTATTGCCAATACCAAATATATGTATATTTAATATTTAAATACATATAATAGATATAAATGAATATACAGAGGAGTATCACATACAAGTGAATGTAACTTACAGCAGCATTTCAACCCCTAACTTCATCCCCATCAGCTGATCCACCTATCTTAAAATACCAACCTGTCCTTGCATTTTTTGTCCTAAGAGAGAAATCATACTTCTGCCTTCCAATATCAAGACATCAGAAGAAATACTACAATGTTACAGCCACCCAGATGTAATAAGGCAGGGCTGGAGGGACCACCAGTCCAGTCTGCAGCAGTCACAGCTAACTGCCTGCAGTGGCTCTCTCAACAACCAAGGTAAAAATTTCCCAAGTCTTATCTTGAAGCTTATAGCAAGTTTCATTACTTATTGAGGTACACAACTATTATGAGAAAGCAAAAGAAATGGATTTTATTTTCCCATCAGAGGTACTATGTTCAGATTTCTATAAAGCTGTTACAAACCCTTTCATCATCTCTTAAAGAAACCCGGTTTTGGAGAGGCTGATAGAGCAAATCCTTTACCTTATCACAATGGCGTAGGTAATATATGACGACATAATCCACAAGATTAATACCATTATCCTAGGAAAAATTAAAGACGTCTGATTAACACAGATTCAGTGTAAAAATGCACTCCATTTAAAATTAAATTAATTATAATTTTATATTGCTGTGAGAAATAGGATTCACAATACTTTTTAGTCTTAGCATTACTGACCAAAAAAATTTGATCTTTTACAACATCTACTTCATCGTACCACTACTAGATTCAGAATTTATTTTGGTTTTAACAAGCAGAAAAAAATACATGCAGAGAAGAATACATGGGAGAAGCTTTTTATGTAATAATAGAAGGCATTACAGAATAATAATATTAACTCAAATAAAAATATTATTCAATAATACTACTCTTAAACGTAGTATCAACTAAATATTACAGTCACCTCAGATACATTAATGTGAACAGAATTTCTTGATTCCTATGGTCTCAATCACCTATAAGGAAGATCTAAAAAAGGCACAGATACTTTACATATTTTATTGTAAATATGAAATCAGCATTCAACCAAGAAGTATACTTCATGTCCTGTTACTATATAAATATGAATTTTAATTCTCACTTTACGGAATCACCATTTCCATGTTCCTGCACACAACTGTAAACAGTATTTTATTTTGTTACATGTCATTGGGTCAGCATGGGCCAGATGAACCAAGGAAAAGTTATACATTACATTCAGCAATATAAAAGAACTATGATATAGGGAATTATATCTGGAATGCCTTTGAAGTTATTTGGATGTGTTTTCATATTTTATATTGACAGGTATCAGAACAAACATTTGTATGTGAACAATGCCTGACTTCCTGTACAGAGCTGCCTTGTCTATATGAGAGTCTGCAGCACATTATATTTTATTAGTATCATACACCAGCAAAATTCTTAACTAAGTAAGTCACTGCTGTCATGCAGGAAAAGCCACCCTGCACGTTTAAGAGTTTTAGAAGCCATTACTGGCAGGTCAAAAAAATCTCTATAAAAAGCAACTTTCTAAGCTCAGAGGACAATAAATGACTTTTATGGGAAATAAGAGGTATTTAGCAGTGGCTCTTTATCTTAGCTCATGGAATTCAGCTCAGTTAAGATGTATTTGCTGGCAACTCACAAGAAGGGAGCAATAGGACAAAGGAAGAATACCTTAATGCTCAAGTACACAAGACCCTGCATTCTTCTCCTTTTCAAATTCAGACCACCAATTATCTCTGAGGTTTCATATCTCCCTGTAGCAACTGGACCCTTTGAGTTTTTATGCATTTTGAAGGCTGATCTAAACTAATAACATATTTATTCTGTCTACCAGGAAACTATATATAATGTAATTTTGTAGCTTGTTTTGCTAAGGAACAAGTCTTTCATACTTATATTTTATATCAGTTACTCCTTTTCATAATGCATAATTTTGGAACAAGCTTGCTAAATTCAGCCACATTGGAAAGTCCCAGAGATTATTAAATTCTATGAAGTTTATAGGTAGATAAAAGAAAGACACTAAGCCTAGCAGTTCTACTGAGAAAAGTCAGGCAAAGCTGAGTTTTAAATTTTTCTTCAAGGCAGCTAGCCAGCCAACAAATGCCTGAGTAATGGGAAACTTGGCCTGGTTCTAGTTAAGCTGCTGTTTGTACTGTGTCTTGTCCATGCAGTAGGACTGGGAAAAAAGTGGTTATATGGAACAGCTGAACCATCACAGTGAAGACGAAAGTAAAAATTAGAATCGCGGAATCATTTCGGTCAGAAAATACCTTTAAGATCATTGAGTCCAACTGAAAATCCACTGCCAAGCACTGCCAAGTCCATCACTAAACTATATTCCTAAGTGTCACCTCCAGGGTCACTAATTCCACCACCTCTCTGGGCAGCCTGTTCCAATGCCTTATAACCCTTTCAGCGAAGAACTTGTTCCTAATATCCAAGCTAAACTTCCCTTGAAAGAATGTGAGGCTGCTTCCTCTCATTTTATTTTTTGTTACTTGGGAGAAGACACCAACCCCCAGCTGGTTACAGCCTCCTTTCAGGGAGTTGTAGAGAGTGATAAGGTTTCACTTGAGCTTCCTTTCCTCTGCTAAGCTACCCCAGCTTTCTCAGCCACTCCTTGTAAGATGTGCTCCAGACTCTTTACCAGTTTTGTTTATCTTTGGACATGCTCCAGCACCTCAATGTCTTTAGGAGACAAAGGACTCAAATCCTTTGGAAAAATCTTTCCTTAAAACACTGAACAATTCATTAAATGTGTTTCTACGCTTTGTTAATGATGATAAAAGTAAAACAAGTAAAAGAAAATGCTCCATAGATAAACTCTTTTGCTGACATTGCCTGTCTCACAAAAGCAGTCTTATGTACATGAAGCATAATAGGGAACAAAAGCTTAAAATCTACATCTCTTGTAGTCAAGAAAGCACTTATAAGAAAAGTAGAAGAGCACGAAAGAATTTTTTTCCTGACACTCCAAGTCTATACCAACATCAGCAGAAAATTATCTCCTATTCTTTGCTGCCTTCTATACGCATGTTGCGTCTAGGGATGTTCTGGCAAAGAATATATTTGAGCAGTGTTCCCATTGCCTACATCACCTAACACCTCCTGCTCTGCCCTACTGAAATAAGAAACAAAGTAATCTCATCTCAGAAGGTGTCTAGCCTTTCAGCCTTTGATCCTAGCATGACTAATCAAAAAGCAGCTAGTTCTTCTCGATTTTTTACAAAATAATTTACTGCCATCTATGAGCATTTTCTCATGCATGTCACTCAAACTTCATAGCCTACATCCATTTAACTGACAATTAAAAAAAAAGACTGAAAGTATCTTGTTGGATGTGACATCTCTTTGATCCTTATACATAATTTTTTAGTGTATACACTATAATGAACAGTTAGAGATATTTTGTTTTTAAACCTGATTTTTAAGGAGTTTTTATTTAAACAGAGCAACCTTCATTTAAGAGTTTGAAAAAAGAATGAGGACATTTACTGGAGAAGACTTGAGCAGTCTGTGCTCTCTTACCTCTTTCTACCCTATGGTTATTAAGCCCCTACTAATAAAAGAGACAGACAGAAATTCTCAGATAAGGTAATTATCCTAGTAGTACTGAACAGGAAAAATTACATATTACGGAAACACACACACGTGCCAGAGAATGAAGTGAAAAGCTAGGAGAAAAAAAGAATGAAAACTGTACAAAGCACAGTTTTTTTCAAGCAAGAACAGTAAGAAATAAAAGATTAACTTCTGTCAGATGAAGGAACAATTAAAAAAAAAATCACTTCAGAAAAAAACCAAACACTAGTACTTACTCTGCTTTTGACATCTTTTAGTTTGGGGAGTATTTCCAAACCAAACCCATCAGCTTGACCTCGGGTCCTATTCCCTCCATTCATATAATTTCCGAAAGCCAGAATCAACCCCAAAATTTCCTTTACACTTTTCATGCTCAGCAAAGCCTGGAAAATGAAAACTGGTCTGTAAATCTGGTTGACATAAAAATTCTAATTGCTAATATATTTTTTTATTTTATTTTTGCTAAAGTATTTTTCTTTTCTGTTTTTACCTTGGTAGGTAAGGGAAGCTGAAGCTGGTGCAATAATCAAAACTTTAAGAGAACCATTTTTTAGACTGCATCACCATAAGATAAATATGTTTAACGTAATCCATATGAAGCAAATTATATGGCATAAAATACTATGTCAATGACAAAAAGATTAATGGAAGATTTCTAAATGTTCTCGGAAGACTTCAAAAGTCTTACAGACAAAGAGGTGGTTTATCATGAGTTCATCATGCACAGTAAAATGGAGATGTGCTATTTTTGCTGTCACCAGGTTAGAATCAGCCTGTCACTCAGTCTGCTTCTCATGGGTCTGAAAATTCATATTCCTGGTATTCCTGGATCCATACTTAATCCAGAAATAAGAGAGCTAAGGACTAGCTAATTACATGCCACAGATCAGAAACCAGTTCTAGAAACACAGTGTAGAACAAGTAAATTATTTTCAGTTACATATAAAGACATCTGTCAGTTGACAATCTGAGGCCACAGGAATAATTCTTAACTATGTAGCCTTATACATGGGATAAATCAGTTTCAGTGTGAACTCCTCATAAGTGAAAGGAAGGCAATATGGCTTTCCATATCTCATGCAACACTGATTCTTCATACCTTCTTTGGAAAGGAAAGAAACAAGTAACTATTTATATTGCAAAGAAATCCAAATATATAGAGCATGGGTACTCTGTGAAAGCAAAGTTAGTCAATAACTAATCTTCAAATTAGAAAAAAAAATTAAAATTGACTACTTTTCTAGTTAGGATGTTAGACCTTTAAGCCACTATTTAATTTCTCTCCTAATTTTCACCTCGCTCTACTTTTCACAATTTATTTGTTACAATATAAAAATATTGTCCTTAGTCTTTCATAGTGTGTAAATATTAGGTAGAGCTTTGTCCCAAAGTAAAAATTATGCTGTATCAGGTTTACTAGAAATTAATAGATGCCAAGGGAAAGTAATAAGATAATGAACATGACAAACATCTACTGGCATTAACAGTGGTATGCAAATAAAAGGCACTTTGCAAGGCCCTGTACTAAGCTTTCCTTATATTTAATTCTTAGTTTATGGAGATTATCTATTACATTATATGACTAATAAAAATCTACCATTTAAATACAAATGAATTTCTACATACTCCATGGGGCATCACACGCAATTCACTTTCCTGCTTCCCTCTTCCTTTTGTTCTTAAGCAACTAAAAATTTACTACAGTTTTATTTCCTAAAGAGCCAGTAAGCAAGATCAAGGTACATTTACTTATGGTAAAAAAGAAGCCTAAATACTCTAAAACACATTTAAGTTTTAATTTAGCTTTCATGAGGACTCACCTTGGAAACACGAGTCACAATATCTACTTTCCGATGCACTGATGTTATCGCTTCAGAGAAAACCGACTGGAAGATAATACACTGAGCTCGTTCTGCAAAGTTGGGGATTTGAGACAACTCATACAGAAATCTGTAGGGAAAAAAGGACTATTAATGAATCTTATCATTCTTCTCAGTGGGGTACATAATGGATCAAAGCCTACAGTATCATGAAATATACATGCATTCTTTCCTTTTTGAATCAAATCCGTCAGAATTTATAATTGTTATATTCTTTATGCTAAGAATGCATTAAAAATCCTATTAATGTCAAGAAAAAGGCAAGATATTAATCATTATCATATAAACCATTAACTGTCATAGCTGCACAGTAATAAACAGAAGGATCTCAAACTAAAGTCATCCACTGGAAAAAAAAAAGGAAAATCTATATAGCACTTACTACACACCAACTTATGCAGTCTTGTTTCCCTTACAAATGTGCTCAGAAATATAGAACTCAATATATTCCTACAAATTTATCTCATAATATAAAATTACTGCCAACAGCTTTCTTCTGATTCTTAGCATCATTTTCTTTTTCTAATTTGCACCACACTTTCAATCATATAGCAGCATGCTCCATGGGAACACACCTAGATGTGTATTTAGCTCTAAAATACTTGCAGAGCATATCTGCTTCAGTCACTGTTCAGCAAAGTTACTAAGTCTTCATCTGCTCTATATCTGTTCTCACAGGTATGTATTCCTCATGACTCTATTGTAGCTTTTCATCTGTTAATGCTCGGTAAATAAAAATAAATGGAGGCATATTCAACGACTGCAGTTCAGACCTCACAAAATAAAAGCATCTCAAAACATGAGTAATTCCTCCCTTTTCATCAATTTAAAATAAAAGAGCTTGGCTAATAATACAAGAAGCTCTAGCATTTATTATAATAACAATATTAATAACAATAATTTGCTCTTGGGTTTTAAATTCAAGATTTCAGAGATACAAAATCTTTCTTGAAACCCAGAGGCAAGCTTGTCTTTTGCTCCAATGTCGCTTCATGTAGCATCATTCTTCTAATCTCCTGTCTACAGATATCCTTAGATTCCCCTTAATGCAATGCTGTTAAGATTTTTTTCTACCTCACTGAATTATAAGAAATTCAGTATTCAATTTATTAGCTTGAATTCTTCCTAACTTATTTAAGCCAACAGACCTGATTTTTCCAAATTATTTCTTTTTCCCAATAAATAAAACCAGCATGTTAAAATTTGCCTTTTACGTTTCTCATGGATGCTAGGCTTTGCTGATTACATAGTGACTGTTTAAAAAATCAGCAGAATTCACCTGTGGCTGGTGTGAAATTCTATGTTTTAACTGGAATACCATTTTTTGTTTCTTTTTGTTTCTTTTTCTTTCTCGCCTGATGAAAAAACCTATTGTGAGAGAAGGATCAGGGAGGCCCAGCTTGGCTCTTAGACTTAAGAAGTGGGAAAAAAGAAATGCCAAGCTGGTATTAATAAAAATGCTTCCTATTGGGAATGAATGGTATTGCCAGGAAAAAAAAAAAAAGAGGGTATTTTGCACTTTGTGTGAGAGAAACAAAGGAAAGAAAAACCAAGCTCCTTCATTAAAGTTCTAACATACATACAATTAAAAAGTTTAAATTTAAAAAGTCAAATGACACATATTCTTGCCTTCCTGTGAAAAGAACTATTTCCCACATGGCTGACCATCGAATACAATGTCATTGTGCTAAGAGTTAAAAGAGCATCAGTGTAAAAAGAAGATGTCTTCAGATCCTGGAATTCAGAGTATTCAAAGGAAATATCCAGACAGAACACTTATAACTGAAATCTGTCACAAAAAGGAATTTTAGTGACTACAAATGTAGCAACAAATCAAAAAGTCATAGCATGAAACTATGGCTGTCACAGATAAACCACCAATTCAGATGGACAAAACTTTAGAAGAGAAAGATTCTTATTTCAATTTTACTCTGAGAAAAGTAGGTTTTTTACTCAAAATAATGATGACGTGGCTGTGACATAGCTTTTGGATAGGTTTCTCATTACTACAATTCTGATGGCCTAAAATGAACATAGAAAATGTGCTGTACATCTCCATGAGGTACATGTACCCCTCTCTTTCAGAAACTGTAAATAAAAAATGCATTTACTTGAAAACTCCTTTAGCCTACCAGAATCTTGTAGTTAAGGAGAGAACTTTCAAGCCAGGCCTATTGTTATGGTGTTAGTGTAAGAGAACATCCTTGCAGAACATGGACAAGGAAGGCTGATTCTAAGGAGGTAAACTAATTTTCAGATCACATTTATCTGCATTTATATATAAAATATATAATTTAGAAGCAATATAAATATAAATATATATATTTTATATATAAAATATAAAATTTAGAAGCAATTTTTTGGGAAAAAGATGTACCTAATCTTGTAAGCTTCTAAGTATGACAGCAGGATTTAAACTGAAGTCCAAGCAGAGCTGTCTTCAAAGAGAAGCAAGTTGCATTACTGGGACAGGGATTATAAATCACTCCTTACTTCCTGAATCAAACTACATTCAAACCAGCACCATATTGTTACTATTTCCTTTATTAGTACTTATTTCACAGTGGAGAAGCCTACACAGACAATATACTACAACTAAATGGGGTCTCTTGGAAAGTAGCTATAGCATCTGTATCCTGCTAGGAAAGCCCCAGACTGTGGCCAGTTTTGCATATAAATCTTTATCATGCCAATTAATATTAGCATTTTAACAGCTATTATCATGAAGAATAATTTAGGGGGGTATTGTTATGCTGCTGTCATACTTACAGTTTGTGCCAAATTTAACATACAAGCAAGACAAAAATCATGCATGCAGAAGAACATCAGTGATACCACTAAGGCTTCTTATTTGTCTGGTAATCCAAGCACATAAAGGTTTCCTTTAGACTTCAGTGAACTCAATTCAAGGGTTCCACTACAGGAATGACTACTGTTAGTATGGGCAACCATTTGATAAATTATTTCATGTACACTTTTTTTTTTGATCCTCATTAAAGACAGTACATGAGGCTCATGCCCCACAGCAAATATTTTTAATCACACATGCAAATTTAGCACTTTTCTGTCTTTAACCTTTTATGGGGCTAATAAGTAAAGCACAGCTCCAACAAATCTCCTGTTCTGCAGTTAGGCTGACTTAGAGGCTGACTGAGACAACAAAGCCAGGGGCACATGATCTACTGAGTTTTCAGAAAGCACATTATTTTGAAGGTCCAACAAGATTTACAGAAGTGCATAAAGCAAATTGTTTGCCCCTTAAGCTACCTTTTAAAAAGCTAGTTTTCTTAACTTATGTAGTTTAATTATAGGGTAAAAATGGGATACTTAAGACTTGCAGAAAGAGCAATGAGTAATAATTAATAAAAAAATAACTTTTGTCTTTGATACTACTATTTCACTCTGAACCACCAGGCTTCATTTACAGTTCTTAATTATGTAACAATGATAGTATAAATCCAACTTTGTATTTAATTAAGATTAACCTCTCTCCACTATAAGTTACAAAAAAGACAACCTCCTATAACCCTAGAGCTCTACAAGATTCGTATTCTCCAGAAGACAAAATGCATTCATATTTATTTAACTTGGACATACAGCAAACAGACTGCCAAAGATTCAAGCTCTGGAAAACATCAGCTAGTCACACAATGTATCCTTATGCCCCAAGCCAAGGCAATGAAAACCATGGACATGGGATGCAAAAGTAAGCTAGTATATAAACTTTACAGATACTTCTCTTAAGACTTACTAAAGAACAACAGCCTTCCTTCATCAAGACTAAGATAATAGCCTTATCTCCCAGTATTAGCCTACTCCTTAGTGTGCACTTACAAATGAGTATTTAGCTGTGTCATGTAAGGAGAAAAAGAAAAAAATAATCTGTTCTTCAGCACTGACATTTTAATGGGAAAAAAGGTATGAAAATACAGTAATTCTGACATTGACCAATCATATACCATCTCCATTTCAGCTCTTCCTTCCCCTACCCTTTCTTACACCAGAGACAGCAGAAAAAGACAGAGACTGACAAGATGGAAAAGGAAACAAGATGACAGAGAGGCCTCTGGGAAGGAAGAACTGAAGAGGATAAGAGTACAAAAGAAAAAAGCAGCGAAGTAGCAGAAGACAAAAACCACTGGTAGGCCAACATCTGAAATCAAATGTCTAAACAAATATAAAATTCAGGATTACCGTTCTGTTCATAAATTCTTGAGGATTCTTTCACATCGGTCTAAGGTGTATTACAACAGAAGGAGCAACAGTTATGTTTTTCATCCTAACAGTTGTCACTGGCCACAACAGTTCCAGGAGAACTGTGGCATCAGTCTTTTAGGTTTACAGTGAATTTGACCAGAGCATCCAAGGTGTCTTTGGCCATAGGATTAACCCAAATCCTCTGTTCATGCAGCTTTTTCAAATAATTAACAACCAAAATCAGCCAGGCCTTGCTTTATGTAATGCTAATTTAGCCATAAATGCTCTAAGGGAAGGATAAGGCTTTTACAAATGCGAGAATGGGAAAAAAAAATTCTTATTGATTCAAAGCTACATATTTTATCAGTTCTGGTGGTCAAAGCTGATGTAGTAAACTGCTATGTCTGAAAAAAGTTTTGTGATAAGGGCAAATTTTTCATCATGTCTTGAAATACACAAAGTTTATAATTTTAGAAAAGCTTATAATTACCAAGAATTATGTATCAAAACTGCTTTCAACATATAATCAAAGGACTGCATTATATAATGACAAACTATTAAAAAAAACAAACAACTTACTGTTCTGGTTTATCCAGAAGCTTCAGTTCCTCCTCTTTTGAAGTCTGATAATATTGCTTGATTTTTTCCAGTTCATCCTTTTGTGCCCTCTGAGTGAATTAATACAAATGAATTTGTTACTAATTAGTAAAAAATTAATAAATTTCTTCTTTACCTGTTTGCCTGCAAGCCAGCAATTAAGTTTTTTTAAGCTGAGAATCACTTAGACTATGCAAAAGAGGGATGTTTAAAGATCTGCGATAAATTCCTGCAGTGCCTTCTATGCCATTTACTGCACAGGAACATCCCCAAGAGTCATACCATGTGCCCAAGGGTATTGTCCAAATACTTGAACTCTGTCAGGCTGATTCTGTGACCACTTCTCTGGGGAGCCTGTTCCAGTGCCCAAATACCCTTGGGGCGAAGAACCCTTCCCTAATACCTAATCTGAATGTCCCCTGACATGACTTCAGGCCATTCCCTTAGGTCCTATCACTGTAACCACAAAGACAAGATCTTCCCCTCTTCCCCTTCTGAAGAAGCTGCAGGCAGCCATGAGGTCTTCTCTGTCTCCTCCAGGATGACAGGCCAAGTGACCTCAGCTGCTCCTTGTATGTCTTCCCCTCAAGGTCTTTCACCATCTTCATAGCCCTCCTTTGGATGCTCTCTAACATCTTGTATCTTTGTTATACTGTGGCACCCCAAACTGCCCCCAGCACTCAAGGTGAGGCCACCCCAGCTGAGAGCAGAGGGGACAATGCCCTCCCTTGCCTGGCTGGTGATGCTGTGCCTGATGCCCCCCAGGACACAGGTGCCCCCCTGGCTGCCAGGGCACTGCTGACTCATGTTCAGCTTGCCATCAACCAGGACCCCCAGGTCCCTTTCCCCACAGAGCTTCTCTCCAGTGTTTCAGTCCCCAGAGTTGCCCCATCCCAGGTGCAGAATCTGTCACTTGTTTTGTTTTAAACTTCAAGCAGTTAGTGATTGCACAACCCTCTGATTTGTCAAGGCCTCTCTGCCTTCAAAGGAGTCAATGGCTCCTCCCAGTTTAGGATCACCATCAAACTTACCTAATACACATTCCAGTCCTGTGTCCAAGCTGTTAATGAAGATGTTGAAGAGCAAAGGGCTTAGGATAGAGCCCTGCAGAATGCCATAGTGACAGGCCACCAGTCTGACGTCACCCCATTCACTATAACTCTTTACACATAACCCATGATCCAGTTGTTAACCCACCATATGATGTGTTTATCCAGCTGTGTGCTGGACATTTTATTCAAGAGCATGCTGTGGGAGATAGCATCAACATCTTTGCTGAAATTCAAGAAGATTACATCAGCTGGCTTCCTTTGGTCACAGAATCACCAAATATGTTGAGTTGAAAGGGACTCATCAGGACTGTTGAGTACAACTCCTGGCCCTGCACAGGACGCCCCAAGAATCACACCATGTGCCTGACAGCATTGTCCAAACACTTCCAGTTGACTGGGATCTCTCCAGATTCCCAAGAGAATTCAAAAATCATCAAGAAAAGGCCTCATAATGACATCACCTAGCTCTTCGAATATTCTTGGATGAATTCTATCAGGCCCCCTAGACATACAGGGGTCCAGCTGAAGCAGCACATCCCACACAAGTTCAGAGTTAAGCTCATCCAGCTCAGAGCACTGGGAGCCCTTCAGTCCATCACTGGTGTTGAAGACAGAGGTGAAGAAAGCATCAGACATCTCTTTGTCTATGTCCCTATTTGTGAAGTTGCCATCCTCATCCTGTAACCAGCTGATGTTATTTTTATACTCCCTGTTGCTATTAACGTATTTAAAAAAACTCTTTTTATTGTCCCCCACAGTTCTGTCCAGCTTCAACTCCAACTGAGCTTTAGCTACACAAATTTTCTCCCTACAGTGGCAAGCAACATCTCTGTATTCCTCCCACATCAGCTGTCCTTGCTTTCACTGGGCATACACATTCTTTTTTTGCCTTGGCTCCAAAAGGCAGCTCAGATAAGCCAACCTTCTGCTTCATCTGCTTGAATACTTACATTTAGGAATTTCCTGCTCCTGTGCCCTTCATAAGGTGGTATTTGGAAAAAATAATCTGCACTGATGGACCCCAGAACCTTCATAAGCATTTTCTCAGGGGACCTTACTCACTAGTTCCCTGAGCAGCCTAAAGTCTGTATCCGAAATACTTTGGTGATTAAACACATTTTTACCCAACCTTTACTTACATTTTCATACAGGGCTTCCAGTGTCTCCAGATCTACTACAGAGTCATCAACACACAATATAGCTGTATAGAATACAAACACAAATTAGACACTGGAAAACATAACTTAAGACTTCAGTTCTTTTCCTGCGAAATGTACCAAAGGGTTCTAATGTAGATACAGGACATTTATGTTTCCAGTTAATGGGTTTTTTTCAGCATTTTATTTTTGTTCTGATGTCAAATCACAGCACTCCTACAAGAACGTTCTATAAACCGTCTCAGGAGAGTAGAGTTGTACTTTTTCTCTCCAGTATAATCAGCAGTCAAAGATGTGGCCAGTCAAGTAGCCAGTTGATTGTGTAGCTGGCCAGGCAGGAGAACATGAGAACAACTGATACCAGACAGCAAACAGCACAGATATCACGCTAGCTTAGAAGGCTGGATAGGAAGGAATTGAGAGTGAGGGTATTTAAGTCTCCCTGTGTGCACGGGAAATCTGTGAGACATGCTGGTCTCGGAGCTAGCAATCTTGGTAAGCAGACAAGTATACAGCTTTCAAAGTTTACAAGCTATAAATTTGCAAGCAGAAAAGACTGTGCTCCAGGTTTGAAGTTATCTTCAACAAGTTCACATTTAAGTTAGTTTTATCCAATAGAAAACTATCCACATGACAATTTACAGATAAATCCTTTTCAACACCACACAGACACACATGAGTATACTCTTCAGTGATTAATTATGCTTCATTATTAAAAATGAGAACTCTCAAAATGTTTCCTTAGTTCCTAATATTACTGTTTGGAATATATGACATAGGTGCTTCTAACATTTGCAAATCCCATTACAATTTAGGCAATTGGTATTTGTATTGGAAAGTCTTGCTATTGGAAAACTGGTATTGGAACTCTGAAAATTAGATGGGATTGCTTCATGGTGCTTTCTAATACATTCTGATGTTAAATTCCAGTAAGCTGAGAGATGCACAGTGGAATGGAAGTAACCTGGATTTTTAAATTTTCTGAAACCAGCTTTTCCTCAATATTCATAAGGGGACTAGGCACAATTCTTGAACTCATGACTTACGCTTATTTATTACTGAGAACATTAATCCCAAAAGAATCAAGGGCATAACCAGTGAGATGTTATTAGCTACTATCTGATAACTTTTAATTAAACTGTATTATATTTCCTCAAATGATCCTTGACTGCTCATGAATTTAGAGGATTTTAAAAGCTCTTGCTGCATTTGTAATCCATGTTTGAAAGGCGCAAGGCACACATCTTTAAATAATTATTTAAAAGTAATAAGCTTTCGCCTGCTCTACCACCTACCCCATGATTTTACATTGTGAAATTAACCAGCAGGCTAGTAAATTTTCTCTGTGGCAGGCTAATTAATTTTATTAAAAGGTCCAGTGACGTTTAGAATGCTTTAAAATTCTGTCAATTATTATTCCATCTGTTGACATTACACCTAGGTTTGAAGTAAAGAATTACACAGAAGACGACATCTATTAAAAAATTGGTTTTTCCAACCATTTTTGTCTTACTGGAAAGATTCAAGACTGCACCTCAAGACTGTAACCAAATGTAAAGCCTGAACCACTTAGATTGGCAAAAAATCTTTGTTTAAAGAAAATTCCTTAGGGTTTGAATTTATGAGATTCTCTCTTTTCTCCTGCAAGACAGTTCCAAGAGTTGTACTATCTTCTGTATCATACAATAAAATTTCAAAATAACCTAAGAGATGGAAAATCTCTTGGAAAACTGGTTTCACAGTCCAATATATTTAACTTAAGATTAACAATATGCATATTAAGTTCAGAAACTTTCCCTTGTGGTTTAACTTTCATCCTATTTTAGCATATTCTGAAGTCTGATTACAAGGAAAAATTTACTTGTCCAAAGTTATGTAGAAAAAGCAACTTATTGTAGGCAATTTAAACTTGTACTAGAAATTCAAAGCATGTAATTGATAGTCAAATTTTTATGTACAAATCTATTATGATGACAGGAAGTAGTTTGATGAAAACCCACTATAATAAGAATATCAAGTGTTACACAATTAGCTGAATATTTCAGCCAGATATTTGTCACCAAAATGGACCCAGAATCACAAAATGGTTTTTAATGCTCTATTATGTTAATCATGTTTCTGTACTCTACATCAGATCTAACAAATTGGCATTGTTCTGAAGTGATATGATAAAACAAAAAAGTGTTTGTGATAAAACTAATGAAATACAATCTGCTAGCCCATATATTTGATAGAATTAATAATAATCAATTTTAAGAGATATTGACGTGAGTCATTATCTCTCTTGGAGAGAGCATGTGATTTTATGAAAGTGCTCAGAAAATATTTTCTGATTTACTTGCTATAAAACCTGTACTGCTATTTTAGCAATGAATGCATAGACAGACAACTGCAGTTAAAAATCAAGCCATACAGCTGGACATCTTAGGATGTCAATGTATGTAGAGACACATTCCCAGTAAGTCAGAAGTACTGCCAAAATCCACATAACCTCCTATATTTCATCTTTATACATTTTATTGTCTTAGCCCTTTTTTTTTTCCTATTCAAGCTGATTGAACTGAACACCATGCACATTTGGAGCAGAAGACAAAAATGAAAGCATGCAAACTTATGATGGGCCCATTTTTTTGAAAAAAAAAAAAAAAAAAGGCATTAACTTTGAAAAGCTGGAAATCCCCAAATTCACACGTGTCTTCATATTCTTATTCTTAAAATATGAAATATGCCATGTGCAAATACATTCACAGTATTTTGTGTAAATTAGCTTGAATTGGGGCAGCTTAAAAAAACCCATTGCACTAGATCAAAGAAAGTAATTATTTTGATTTTCACTTAAAGTAACAAGAGCTTTTAAATTTTTCTATGAAAAACAAAACCCACTTTTCGTCATATGTATATTAACTTCATCAAAATTAATACAAACCTAGGTATGTTTTTCAAAAAGGTCTTCCAGATACAGTGAATTTAACCATGATATTTTACTGCATTAAATCTCATTATATCCGGCTTACATAAGTGTAAGTAATATAGGTGAACTATCATAAATCCACAAAAGAGGCTCCAAAACAATTAATAGCTATTACAATATCAATCATCATTGGTGGTTTTTACTTTCATCTTGCTTTCTAGTTAGCTGTCTTCCTTACACTGTCAGTTCAGTTAGAATACTTCACCTACACCTCACAATATGTCAAAAGGAAGTAGACTCATGCTGTGAAAAGCTGGTAATTTTATTGGGTTCCTCTACCTTTAAAAAATCTGTTACTTGGCCAAGTCTGGTTTCTGAGATCCTTTTTTGCAGGGAAATTGAGGCAAACATTTTTATGTTGCCTATGGTGTCTGCTCACAAGAAGAAGAATTTATATACACAAGGATCATTAGTGCAGGGTTGCTCCCATTAGGATATAATAACCGTCAGTTAGGACAAAAAACAGATCAGCATCATGCATTCAAACTAACAGGCACACATAAAAATACTTGCCAGCTACATTTCACATACTAAGAGCATTGCTTCAAATATAAACTTAATACCAAAGGTTTTTAACATACTAACTTCTAAAAAATGAATCTAACAGATTCCCTGTTGCACAGATTTTTCACATATTCTGATCAATTAAAAAATGTAAAGCAAAAAAAAAGCTGAGATTTAAAGCATACTGTGTGCAGTGTACATACAACTTTGGAACTTAAAGTGTAATGTGAAAAATATACTTACCTCCTCTAAATAAGCTGAAATACCAACAGTCTTAAGGCAGAATATGACATACAGCCTCGCTCTTACTAAACACATTTTGGCTAAATCAGGATTTAAGTCCTGCTGACAGAGCTAACATATACTTACCAGTATCAAACCATTTAATACAACAATTAGACTATGAAATATGAAGAAATCACCTTAGCTGCTCCCAAATAATAAAACAAAAGTACATTATTTAAATAAAAGGAGCTTGCCAAAGCCCTATTTATTTGACCTGGAAGTACTTAGTTGTTTTAGGTACTGCATTCTGTTGAGTAAGGCTTGATTTCATGGGAATATGCAGCCTGTCATTGGGAAATTTAAATAAAATTGTGACTGACCTAGTCAATTAGAAAATGACTGTTAAATACTTGGCAAAACTACCTGTAATATCCAAATCCCTCTGGCTTACTTCTGACAAATATATATGTTATCAACTTATTTAAAGGTTTTCTCCAGTATTAATTGCCATGCAACACAAAAAAGAATATAGGTAATAAAGAAATACCATGGGCACAATGGAGGTTTAGAAGACTAAGAAAGCTTGAATCTTGCAAGAAGCAATGAACAAAAGATTCTGGCACTAATGTTAACCTACTGACATGCAAAGGATATCCAAAACAGATTAATAAAAATATATGTTGTGAATTTTCCCAAAAAAAGAGAAAAACATTTAATTTTAAACAAAATGGTTTCCCAACTTCTGAGACGGGTATGCAGCTACCTTTATACTTCATGCATAGTATGCTGAATATATAGAATATATACATGTAATATTTTGGGAGTAGGTGGGAAAGACACAAAACTTTGGAACAACAGTTTAGATGTGCCATAAGGCATAACTTTCACTAAGACAATGCAAACCCATTTATAAATCTTCTGTGTGCTCTTATTAGCACAATCCCAGGATGATTAGAAACATAATACTGAATCAGAATGGTTATTAGACTGATCATCAGTGTGGCTGGGTTAATCTACAATTCATATTCTCCCAATTTTTTACACTCATATGCTGAAATGAAGAGAAATCACAAAGTTGAAGGAAACAAGTCAGATGCTTCACTTTTAGCATTAGAAATAATCTCTATACTAAGGATAAATGTTAAGTTCCCCCCTTTTCATACAGGCTATATTCTGTCAGCATTATAGTGCTCCAGTACAGATACCACGGGTTTGGCAAATGTGGCAGCAAAGTCTGCAGCTGTTCTGTGGGAAACATACTACACTTTACTACCACAAAGAGTACAATAAGCTATTAGGTGTGCATCTGATGTGATCTACCACATCTCAAAGATGGAAAATATACCAGCATAAACACCAGCAGACCATTTAGTTAATGTGCTCTGACGGCAATCAGCAATATTCAACAGTGAAATATTTCTACAATGGAAAGAAGCAGAACTTCCAGTGCTCTACAGTTTTAGTGGCAAAATGCAGGTACTATGAATGTACTATGAATGGAGGGATTTGGGATAATCACTCTTTTGAACATAAGACATCTACATTTTATCTACATCCCATTTTCTGTAACTAAAAGTTTTTCATCTGGACTGCCCCACAATTTTGCCAGTTAACTCTTGAACAAGGATCTCAGCAGCTCACGGAAAGACAGTACATACACTGCAGAAAGGAGTATTATTATGTGCTTTCCAGTGCATTTACATTGCCAGCTACTATTTTGGAGCTGTCTCAGTGAGAGGAATATTGCCCTATAAAAAGTTGGGACAAGGACCCACACAGTATTTTCACATACCACTATAATCAGTATTTCCCATTACAAACAAAACTGAAACACCTCACTGTACAGCAAGTTGCAGTATATCAACAGCAAAATCACACAAATAATGTTGATCCACAAGTTTGTCTCTCAAGTTGTAGTATTTCACCTGAACAATTATAGGAAAAGACAGAAATGGATTGATATGAAATGGAGATTACTTCTCTAAGTGTGGATGCTTAAAGCATACCTAACAAGTGATCTCTGCTATTCCTCATCTCCTTTTATAAAGGTTTTTAAAAATGCAGAGAAGCAGCCTTAAGAAATAATATCAAACCTATGCACAATTTGATTACTGCTATTTGTCTTTTCAAGATACAGATCCTATATAGCATACTGAGTCAGACAGATTTTTTGCATGCCTCTTCTGCTCAGGAAAGGAGTAATATTAATAGTGGTCTAACAAAAAACTTTATTGCTCTCACCAGTGCTCAGAACACCGAAGTACCTGGATATCTCCCACAGTACAAAAAGGAGAGTCTTAGGACAGGTGCAGCATGACAATGTTAACTTTCCCTGTGCATCATGTAATACCAACAGTACCCAAAATAATTATTTAGTTTTATGCTGTCTTCTTCTTAGACTGTACTCAGAAGCAGTATGGATATAAACTTATCTGCAGAGGATGAATTTCATTCTCTTAAACAAATACGTGTGGGAGATCCCCCTCCTGAAGTGTGGTGGCTGGCGCATTATCAAATGCAAACTCAAACATCTGGATGCCAGATATGGTCACTTGCTTGTTTTGCTCTGCTGAGTTATCTACAGAATATCCTGTGAAGCTATGTACTTTGACTTGAGAGGATAATCCTGTGGATGCAGAAATCTCACACTATTTTAAAGGGAGATGCAATTTTTCTTGTGGTTACTCTTTTGTCTTCTCTACAATTCTGCATGCATCTGTATGCACAGGGCAGTTCATCTGACAATTTCTCTACCTGTATTCGAGGTAGTATTCTGCTGCCTAAGGTAGACTAACCAGTACATCACACATAGATCAGACATTCATTTGTACATGATTTTACTACAAACATGGTCATAATAGCTTGAAATATAAATTAGATCTTTTTTTTCACTTCTGACTTTCTTTTGCTTCAGACTTCTACATTCTCTATTGTAAGCTGTCAAAGGCTATTAACTTTTCCCTGTTTTTCACATACTGAATTACGCCATGGAAATTGGCGTGAAAAAAGAGATGAGTGCTTAATCTGCATGTTTTTAGAGGTAGCTCTTTGCAACTCCTCTTTAAAAAAAAAAAAGTTGACATTCATGACCCAATGATTACATGATTTTTTTGGTTAGGTGTTGTCATGCACCATTTAGCCTACTATGAATTTTTTTCATCCAGTGCATGGACTACAGCAGTCTTCAAATAATTTGTCTGCTGAGAGGCAGGACTGCCCACAGATTTAAATTACACAAAATACTATGAAATAAACTGACATTAAAAGGGAAACAAGCAAAATTCTAATGTTGTTTTCAGAGTAATGTACATTTCTAAAGGTCCTCTCTACAGAACAATGTTTTCCCTGAGTTTTGTGAACTGGTTTTTCACCCTAGATAGTCTCTGAACACAGATTGCCTTGTTAGTATATTTTTTAAAAAGTTCCACTAATGGTTTTCTCAAATCCTGATGGTAGCTCCTAGTTGTTTCCATAAGCAAGAGGCAGCATATCCTATTGCTGCCTTGAGCAACACATGTGGTGACAGGCCAGTCATTTGCTACCTCAGACAAGAAAGGGTGATGAGTTCTAAACTTTTCTTCAGTGACAGCCCTTGTTTTGGTGTCTTTCTTCTACCAACACTCTAATTTTCATTAAACTTGTAGGACTACATTAGCTACATCTACAACGGCAAGTAGTGTAGTCTTTAGAAATGGATTTGTAGACAGCAACAGTTCACACTATACATGTTTCAGGGAGTTTTAACTATCTCTGATCTGATCCTGGGGAATTTAGAGACAACTATACATGGAGACTGATGGCATGTTCCTAAAGCAAATCTTCTCATTTAATTTGATTCTGAAGCATGTTTGTGCGCTCTGAGACTGCTCTGCATTGCTCTGCAATGCAAACAAAGCCAAAGGGACAATTGATACATGTGATTCAAAAGCGCACTGCTCACTCAAGTTAAAAATGCTCTTGGATGTATACTGGGATATTTGGGTCCTTATGGTCTCTTAGAGTTGGTATAAATTGGCCGGAAGATTTCAAAAGCTACACAAGTACAGCAAACAACATAGAGAGATAGAGATGCTCTATTTTAGTAGAACGTCGTGGCACAGAAAATAAAAAGAAAACCAATCTCTGAAGATTCTTAAGAATATTACCCAGTTTTTGTAATAAAGCTTCTATCCTATCCCTGTGCTGCTGACACTTCTGCCAGCAAATTATTTAGACCTTTAGTAATAGCGGTTTTTTTCCATCTCATTCTGATACCTTTCACACAATACTGGCAGACACAAAGTTATTCCTTCTTTTCCTTATTCCTCTGCATCCCAAGAGACATCTGTAAGCCCTTGTGCTTTTAAAGTGCTAGATGCTCAAAGGCTCTTTTGAAATTAATAATAATCAATGCCAGCAGCATCTCAACACCCTACCCAGTATTTGCATGTGATGGAAGGAAAAACAATAGCAAAAAAGGAGACATCAACTTGAGTTGTTCCAGCAGTTGTTTTAAATGGTGAATATTTTCCTTTTCTTAATGTGAAAAAGAAATAAACAATATCCTTAAACAATATCTTTTTAAATCCAGAACATAAGCAGACTCTCAATCACCCCAGTGTTCTGAAAAATCTGTATTTCTCTACAGTTGTATTGGCAAACTCAAATAATTTCTACCAGTAATGGAATTTACAACTGACTAGCCCCATGCTTTGAAAAATGCCATCCAGTAATTCTCTTTCTGATGGTTACATGGTAACATCAGTTTGGGATGTACTTCTTATACTGTGAATGAAGCAAAATGTAAATATTAAAAAATACTGGCTGCATGTTTGAAGCCTGAAAACTTATGCATAAGCCCTCCATTTAATTCCTGTGGGTGGATGACTTGCTTTAGAAAAAGCAGGGAACTGCAGGGGAGGAGTACTGAAAGTGTTATGCTAACTGTAAAGGTAGAGAAAGAGTTGTACCCAAATTCAATTCTAGTTTTTAGGTGAAACTTTGACATAAAATGGAATATATTGGAAGAATGATTCTTCTGGTAGGAGACTATTCAAAACACTATTCTGCACTGTCAGAAATTATCTGAGGGCTATGATAAAATATCCATGCAAGTACAATACATTAAGTGTAAGAAACACTTACCTTGTTGAATATCCTTCATCTCCAAGTGCAAACTGGATATTAAAATTCCTACAGTTTGCGACCGCTTTCCATCCAGCAATTTGATAATCTAGAAAGGTGATGCAAAATGATCTGAGATCAAGGGAACACTCTACAAAATATTCAGTCACTTTTATAATTTGTGAATTGAATTCAATATTTCTCCACACATCAAACCCTTTTATTAGCTAAATGTGGTAGCAAGACCTTCATCTTATCTTTGCGCTCTGCACCTTAAAAAATGAATTGTAAGACTGAATTCTCATCAGGACTACCAAAGAACATCACCTCTTACTTGTAGGATGCTGTTACACAGGAAGAGAAAAAGGCACATCAAATATTTATTCTGGAATATGTTCCCCACCCCCCCCCCCCTTTTTCTTTAAATGACATTTAAGAACTATTAAAGACATTTATGAACTATTAAAGTACATCACAAGTTCCCTAGTTTGTCTGGTAGTTTACATTTCAGTGTGAACAGGCTTATGTCTATTTTTTCAGCAAAGAATCAAGTCCTGACCAAGAAGAATTGAAGAATTGTCTTTTTATGTCCTCTCAACACTACTTCTGGAACACTGGGCACTACTCAAAGTATTTCTTTTGCTCATGTCTGAATGTGCTTATTCCACACTGTTGACACTCCACAGGGATTTCAGGATTTTTTTCACATTTGGGTACAGATATTTGATAGTATAATATACTGACATGAAGACTGTAATACTTTCTGATGTCAGTTTAGGGGGAGAAGAAGAAAGAGGAGGAAGGAAAACCTTAATATTATTTTGGCTGGTTGAAATTACTTATAAAGAAGGGAATTAGTGTTACTCAGATGTTACAATGTAAAAAACTTATTTCCCACAATTTCTGGGTTATTGGTATTTGTGATTTTGATTAATTTCGTAACGAAGATATGACAGGAGGACATCACAAAATACAATACAGACACAAATTCTTCAGAAATACAAAAAGTTCTGATCCAAGCAAATGGCTTACTTCATAGTGTTGATGTACAAAAACTATCAAAAATACTAACTCCTATGCAAAATTAAAACTAATAGCTATGTTTTCCCTAAATTGATATTCTTAGTATTTGAATAATATTTAATCTATATTTCTCCAAATTTAATTTTATTATTTAAATTAAAGGTGGCATTTATATTTGGATATTTAATCATAGTAAGAACTTAAAGCAATTGTTATCCCTTATTCCTAGAATACTTTTATTGATACTCAAATTAAAGACAGTTAACTGACAAAATTTATACTAACTCATAAAAACGTTTCCTATCTGTGTTTTATGTGATTTAAAAATATTTACCTATGAAAGTACTTAGTCACTCATCAATTAAAAAATACATTTTTTGACAAATAGAGGAAAAAGAGAAATGATACTGACATTTTCACTTGAAAATGCAAAGTTAGTATTTAGAGTACTGAAATTGGATAATATGTGCACAAGTTGGAACAAATGCTCTCGTCAACAAAGATCTCACAGATATTTTAGGTCCCTCTTGTAGGTACTCAATAATAAATTCATGTTAAAGTAGATTGCACATATTTTCTGCCAAAATTGGAAAAAATCTATCCTGAGAGTTTTTCTGCCTATATGGACAGCACATATGATGGATATTAAGAAATTAATGTTGTGGAAAGTGTTTTGTTCAAATGACAAAGTATTCAGGCTCTTTATCTCCTGAATACACAAGCAGACAAGATGATTTTGCTCCAAGTTACCTTAAATGAACGCTTGGCATTGTCACATCCTGTTGACTGATTCTTCTGAGCAAATGCAACTGCTTGGTTTATCATGGTCATCTCTGAAGCTTTACATGAATTTGCTGAACTCCGCAGCACATTAACTTCTTACAGGGATAATTACAGGTTTGAGCAGTATGCAATTTGTACAGCATTCACTGACCTCCAAGTTGACCTTGTTCAGGGCAAATTCATAGGTTGTCATAAACCCCATTAGACATGCCTAGTTTGAGGCAAAACCTTTCCAGACTACAGCAGTTGTAGACAATATGACATTTGAAATCATTCCACTAAAGTATTTGTAAGCGCTACTATGTGCTCCATATATGATCAAACTAGCTCACATCACTAAGCAAGACCTCCCCCCTAAACAATTTGTGAGAAAACCCTTAAAGAAAGCCCTATATAATTTTAAAAGTTAAACCAGAGATTAATGATTTAAAACAGCAACTGACTGTACGTTCACTTGCATTTTAGACAAATGTACACATGCACCATTACCAGGCATCAAGCTAGATGCAGACTACCTGAAACAGCTTCAACCAAGTAGCTGGAGGCTCATAATTAATTCATTGGAGAGCAAAAATGGAGGACCAGGATAACAGAATAGCTTACATTAAGCATAAAACTACTTCAAACCCATAGTTATAATGCTAAGTATTATACTGGAATTTTGTCATAGATTTTTAGAATCAATGTGGAACTTGAAAGATTTTGCAGTTAAAATATATAATCAGTAGTAAAACAAAGAATTAATTTTCAAAGATACTTTGTTCCAGTGATGGTTATTCTATCTCTAGGGGTGAATTCCAAATATACACAAAAAAAAAAAAAATCAGCACTTTTTCAGTTCAGTAAAAATATAAGGCAAATAAAAGGAAAGTTTGTAAAGACTGTGCTGAACTATTTAGTCTATGTTTTAAAAGACAAATCACTGGTCACCTCTCAGCGTATTGTGACTTGCTTGTAGCTGGCAGTGACAGGTAAGCAGCTACAAGCCAGCTGACGCCAGCTGATGCTGCTGTGCCAGCTGGTGGGGTTTGCCAGCTGCCTGTTGCTTCTCCAGACTATGAATGTATTGTTGCAATGGATGCAGCATTTTCTGGCTTAGTGAGAAAATTGTGACTGCTGGTGATAATTTCTTTACTTCACCGGTCCATAGCATTATTTGATTTTTGTTGTTTTTTCCCTTATTTTTTAATGTTAAGTCAGCTGATTTGCTGTACACAAGTGTCTCATCTATATCTTTCAAATCTTTATAATCTAATTAAAAAATGAAGATATACTAAAGCTTGAATACACTAATATTTCCATTAGAACACACATTTCCATTAGAAGGTGTTTCTCTAATGTAGCTGGAAATGCATTTCATTAAATACTATACAGCAGACTTTACTGTTCTGTCAAACTGCAATGCCTATATTTGTCCAGGACACTTACTGGTGCTGAAATCTGAAGAGACTCAGTTTACTTTAGTGATTGAAAGTTAAATCCTTCCTCCCGGTGGTGCATGGATTCCTTCCATTTATTGAGAAAAGCCATAAGCTAAAAAGCTGTCCTGCATATTACAGCATTTCCCTCCATTCCCACTCACCAACTTTTACAGCAAATCAACAGCCCGGGCCCATGTTTGGATTGCTGAAATCCTGTTCAAACACAGGAAGAATATCCTGCACAAGAAGCCAAAGTATGTCCCTCAAGCCATTCGGCATAAACACTCCAAGAGTAACCAATGAAATTTCAGAAGCTTAAGACTAGACATCATCTCTCATATTCCTACTCAAGGGAGAGCCAAATTTAACCATGTTTTCCTTATTATGGGTGAACCATGGCTTTATATTTTTAAAAGTCTATTTACAACTTTATTAGCCTAAAAACACCACTACTTTTAGCCTTTTTCAAAAGTACACACAAGTGGCAATATATCAGGTTCAAATAGGAGGTATGAAGGAGCTAGTAAGAAACTTTTCTCAATATCTTTACTCCTATCAGAACTGCAAAAATTAGACAAACCACAAACCAGATATTCACCCTGTGGACAATTTCTATATTCTACATGACTTCAGGGCTTTGTGATAAACAAGGAATGCCAGTTATTTTTCTCAGCACAGCATAAAATATAAAGAGAAAGTGAGAGTGCCTCGGATGAGCATGCACTAGCATTTTACTACGTCTGCTTAAGTTTGAACACTGTTTATTATCTTATGCAGACAGCTGAAGACAGTCATTGTGCTTCAACCCTCCAAAGCTTCCAACACTTTCTGCAATATCTGCCCTTCTTGCGGAAACACAAAATTTATTAATTGTAATTCCTCATTTAGTTAGATGGACAAAAAAACTTGCTGACAGGCATATCCCTTTCAGTTAAAAAAATGCAATTCACTCAAAATATTGACACTCTTCGTAAATGAGAACACATGTTAATAATTATGTGAAGTCTGTTAGAGATAACAGACAACAGAAAAGCCATTATCTTTAATGTCCTCCTGCGTCTTTGAAATTATAATCATTGCACTAAAGGGCCAAAAATGATTGATGGACTTTCATTTGGAGCATACACCTGACACAAATTACTTGACATTTACTCTTTTTTTTTGGTAAGATGAAGACAGAGTGGCATCACAAATATCCAACTATCCTGTTTCTTGAAAAATTATAGAAAATACTTGAGTTTTTGAGGATAAATTACTAACAAGTGCTCAAATATAATGGAAAAACTAACACAACATCAAAAATATGTGTTAGATCTAGCAATGGAGCTACAAAATGCACATGGAAAAAATTGCAGTAAGCAATCTTTTTTAATTATCTCTTTTTCAAGATTACAGAGTATCATAGCTTATTACATAATGAATAATATCTTTTATTTATTTGATTCATGTTCAGGTGCTAAGGCACTTTTGTTTTCCTCCAATAATTTGAATTTTTCCTGCTGCAGATTCAACCACATCAGAACTATAAAATAACAATGAAATAAATCCCACTCCTTCTTTATATTATTTATCCATCTAGAGTCTCTGGGAAAGTCAGCAAACATCTCTTCTCGAGTTCATGGATATCAACTCCAAACATTAACTGCATTACATTACTTCATATAAGATTATAATGCATCTAGTCTTAATTCAAAAACTTTTATGAGAGAAGAATTATATTTTTAAGGTTTAAATATGTTACATAGTATCTTGCTCTAATATTGGGACACAACTAATATATTCATCTAGCCAGTAAATTCTCCCAACCAGAAAAACCAAATTCTATTCTTAAGACATAATATCAAAACCTCAGAATAATAATAATTTTTATAATTATCTACATAATACATAGAATATTAAATGAAAGATTGCATACATGCAGAGAAAATAAATGCACAAGAACAAGAGTTTCCTGCATTATTTCAGAGGGTGTACAGTTGGAAAAAAACCTTAAAGTTCTTCCAAAGGTGCTACATTTTCCAAAGGGCTGCATGATCAAAGAAGCATGAGCAGCCACACAGTTTGCAGAGCTTCTAAGCCCAGATAAGCAATACCATAACAAACTTCAAGTCTTCAAGTATATATATTTGAGTACTAGAAAGGTACACCTGACCTTTGTTTAACCTATATTGGGTTTACATTGTATCACCATCAAGTGAATGAACTATATTTTTCCAAAATAAGTTATTATATTTCTAAAAATAAGTAAAATCACCTTTTATGCAGTCCTTTAAGTTGTATTAGCATTGCTGTTTAGATTCTTAATTTCTGTTCCTTTCTTCCTCCACATACCTGTCAGAAGCTTCTAGAAATCAGTGCAACCCAGTAAGCCATTTCTATCTGGCATAAATGCAACAAATTTGGGAATCATGAAAGTGTTTTTGAAAAAAGTATAGCCAGCTGTTTCAATCCATAGGACAATGGACAGAAGGTGGACTTTGTCTTTTAATTGATTAACAGCGTCAAGAGGTTGAAAAGGCACTCAAAATGTCATTGACAGCATTTCTGCACTTCAAGACAGTTACCAATTATAAGTGTACCACTCTAAACAAACTTTCCTAAAGATCTCCAAATACAGACACACAATTTCCCTAGCCAAAATTTTTCTGCATTCCTTTGGTATCCTTGCTCTTAGAAAGCTTTTCATAATTTTTCTTTGCAGCAGCTGCATGCACTTGATTACACTTATACTGTGTGTCCCAATCAACCTTCTCCTTTCTAGACTAAACAATCATAATAATTTCTTTCCTTAGAGACTACTTCACTTTTCATCATTCTCCCTCTTCTTGACTCTTTACAGTTAGCAAATTTTTAATGAAGGTTTGTAGTGCCTAAATGTAGATGCAGCTCTTAACTGAGACATGGCTGAATAGTCTTGCAAGCAATACTACTTGATCTATCAGAGTTCTGCTTTTCATTTTTAGTATTACCATGATTTGACAATTCACGTTCCTCTTGTGGGCCACTAAAATGCCAAGACTCTTTCTGCTGAACTATTACCAGCCAGTTAGCCAGCTGTACTCCATCTTATTTTTTAGGTAGCTGAATATTCTCAATCATATTAACCTTGTGGTTAACTGCATTAGCTTTGTGCTTATCTTTGTCTGTCAGACGAGATCTCAGACACACGAAAGCCTTGTGAAGGATCTACTTCAGTACATTTGAAGCCTCTCACAAACAGGTGGTGGCTGCAGAGTTAGTATTCTGCTACCCAAGAAATAAGTGAAAATACCACGGTAAACAACCAGCAGAGAAGTCCACAGAGTCCTCAGTGTATTCTCCTATTTTGACAGTGAGTATATATATGTACGAATAGAAATATTATTGATGATATATTGAAATATTACTGATATATTATAAACATTTATTTTATGAAAAATTTAATATATTGTAATTATATAATATATATGAGTATATATATATATGTATAATATGAATATATATCCAGAAGTTTCCTTTCTGAGCCTGACTTGCCAAATGGTACTGGAAGATAGACCAGCCATTCTATTTATCTTGATCACAGAATCAATCAGGTTGAAAAAAAGGTTTCTGACACAAAGTCCAGCCTATGACTAAACACCACCATGTCAACCAGACCACGGCACTGAATGCCACAGCCAGTGTTTCCTTAAACACCTCCAGGGATGGTGACTCTGCCACCTCCCTGGAGAGTCCACTCCAATGGCTAATCACCCTTTCTGTGAAGAAATTCTTCCATGTCCAACCTAAACCTCCCTGGTGCAGCTCACATAGGACATTTAGACATTTCTGGCTGAAAATGGCAGGTGTTTATCAGCTGTAAGTAAAAAAAAGCAGAGCATACAGTGAATTTTTTAATCTGTGTTGCCATACACTGTTTACTACCTGGAAAAATAGGTAAGAAAGGAAGAAACTGAAATTTCTATAGGCTTTCCACAGAAGCATTCATTTCACAGCCTAAGCATACAGATTATTCCAACTGGTTTCACAAAACTAATCATTCCGAGAATAAACTGAGTAATATTGCTTTATTGGGAATTGCAAAAGAGTTAAATGAGAAACAATTATCCTCTAATTCAAAAGATAAAATCTTAATTCCAGTTGAAAAAGGAACTTGACTGTGAGGGACTGATGTAATTCTCATTCAAGAAGCAAAGTATTGAACAATCATGTTTTAATAAGAAAACCTGCACCATCTATTGGTCTGTCATTTCCCTAGATACCAAAGAAGGTGAACTTAGTTTGTATAAGATTCTATGAAATAAGGCATAGTTTGTGCAGAGCAGAGGTTTAGTGCAGGGAGTGGGTCAGTCCTACCAGGTATCATTAAGTAAAACAGCTCAACTATTTCAAACACAAACTGCAACTTCATTGCTGTACCTATATCTTGCTCTGGAAGGTTTTTTTAGTGAACATGCAAAAGGAATTGATAAGTAAGTACATAATGACATGGAATCAGCTAAATCTATAATCTATGATGAGCCTCATCTAAGATTTGTGTTTCTTAATGTCTGTAGAAAGCATCTTTAAGGGGACTACACAATTCCCTATAATGTGACACTGGTACCATTTTTAAGACCAGACAAGCAGAAATTTATGTACTGAAGCAAAGAAAAAGATTCCTGCTAAAACCCTAGTACATATAATTGTTAGAAAAAAGGCAAGAAACTTTGAGAGCCAAAAGAAGCATGAGAAACCAGAAATTGGGCCAGCCAAACTGATAGCTTTATACTGATCTACAGGAATTCTCTATTATTATCTACTAATAAATCCTCCTGTAAGTAAATAAAATGCCTCTCTACTACTGTATCATTTGCAGCCCACCAAGACTGATCCACCGGAGCTAGCCTGCACATATCTGGGCTTTCAGAGAGACAAATTAAAACAAGGACCATTTAAGAAGGCCAACTGTCTGTAAAAACATTCAGCTGCTACTATGAGTAATTTAACTGAGAAAGGTTAAAAGACGGGATACACAAAAAGAAAATGCTTCTGTACTCAATTAAAATTTTCTTTGAATTCTAAAAACAGGTTTATTTTTAATTTTTGATTTGACCAAATGATGGAATTTTACACTACTGACCATGACCTTTGTAAATTCTCATGGAAAACCTCACAGTTCCCATGGTTTGTAACACCATCATCACAATCCCATTGGTTTTAGAAACTAAAGACATGGTAATAGATATAATTCTGAATTTATTTCTAAGGGGATTTATTTTTGTATTTTCCCACAGTACTTTAAAGGAACCTTTTTCATTTCATTACTTTCAGTAATATATCCATTGTCTTGAAATAGTAAGTTTACCTCTAATAACAAAGCAGAATAATTAAAACATTGATAGAAATAAAAAGGATGTCTTTGTATGAAAATATACTGGTTGCTCACAAGAAATAATGCATATAATTATAACAATATTTTCTGTAAGTATTACCCAATTCAATTTTGGATAAGCCAAGAGAGATCACTAAAAAATCACGCTGCTCAAAAAAAGCAACTTAGTTTGCAAAGCAGCAAGGAAAAAGAAAAGCACAATTTCATCTTTCAGTATACAGGCCTAATTCTGTACCTGGTTTGCTGTCACCCCCTTGGAGAAGTAGATATACTCCCTTAGTTACTGAGAGTTTGAAATAAAAAGGTAACCACTTGTGCGTATTAATTCCCCATTAAAGCTACAGTGATTAAATTCTTCAAAGTTCTTTAGAAAAATGTATTTCCTATTACATAATTCTTTCTGAGAAAAGGTAAATTACTGAAATGGAAAAATAAATATTAGAAAGAAGGCATAAGATATGTGAACCAATGGAATTTATGGATACAGCTGCTGCTACATATCACATTCACCTCAAGCATTTGTTGAGTAAAACATATCAAAATATTTTTCACAGAGATGTTCATGCCCAACTTCAGTCTAATATTTGAAGGACTGTAGCTATTATTTCTTTGGTGTGTATTTACAAATGCCATCATGTCCCCATCCAGGCCCCATTTTTAATTATTTACTTTTTGCATTGCATGAATTTGAGTTCTACAAATTCTACAGCCTTACTGATACTTCTCATCAGCAGTTGCATTAAGACAAAATACAGGGAATTGATGATCAAAGATGTTCTGAAAGATCTGAAAGCCCCAACATCCATACATGTTTCACGCTCTTATGTATTATATAATTGAAGGTAAAAGCACAGCTCACATGCAAAGTGCCCTCTTGTGGTTCCAAGCAGGTAAACTCAGAGATTTAAAACAGTGTTTTTCAGTAGTTTCTGATGTGTAATCACAGTGTTTTAGGAAAACAGTATTGATTATTATTCAGTCTAGAATTTTTCTGGCAGCAAATACTGCTAATGGCATTTGTTTTTCCTATCTGCACATCCCAATTGGCAAGCGCCAGCTGCTTCTGCAATGGATCATGTCTAAAGCTGAATGACACAGCTACTGCATGGAGCTTTGGCCATTAAAGACATGATTGTCCTGCCCTTTCCTGCCACAATTCCTTAGCTATACTGGAAAAAAAAAATTGGCATTCCTTATTTAAAATTTTGTCTTAAATTTGATTTTTCTAACAAAATTTATCTCAGTGGAAGAGAGGTTTGCTGGAGAAACTAAAGACAGGCATTAATTATACATCAGCTCAGGGGCAAATAATGGCCAGAAATACTGGCACTTCCAGATATTAATTAGAACTTTAATACTATTCTCCTATACAGTATTTTTTCCTATACTGTATAGGAGAATACACCACACCGGGATGCAGAACTTTCATTAGCAAAGGTAAAAGATTTTTCAAGGTAAATAATAGCCCTGCATTCTCAAGGAAGAGAATTGAGATTGAATCAGCAATCCATAGTTTTCTTTCTTGCCCATTCACAAAAAATCCAAAAATTAAAAGGAATTTTCTCAAAATGAAAGACTAACCAGTGCCACACACACACACAAAAAAAAAAAAGAAGAAGACAAAGAAACAATAAATACCTTTTTGGCCTTGGTTTTTTTTTCGTAAGTCTCTGATAATGGTTTTCTTTTTTCCTGAGTGGTATCTTTGGAGAATAAATATTCAAACTCAGTAGTGTCAAGTATATCAGGTTCTTCCAGTGATTCCCATAATGTTGGCATAGCAGTTTTCCTATAAAGGGAAAGGTAATAATAAAAATTCTAAACATCATGAGAAACCATAATAGATCTAACCATAATAGATGAAAATCCATGATAGATTTAAACTCAAAGCAACACACAGAGCATTCCTTTCCTATACCTTCCTCCTGTAAGAAGTCAAAAGTTTTCCTGTACGTTTTAGTTATTAGTTTGAGCTACTTAGTCCATGCCTGCTAGACTACGCATCATTCGTACTGTACTGTTCTTCCTGCAACAACGGCAGCTTGTGCAAATACATGGCAAGAGATTTCTGCCACTTCAACTAGGATTAGAAGTACTCCAATGTCAGCTTTTTTGAGGAATTCCCAGTAATCTATTTAGACCTATAAAAATAAACAATATCAACAAATAGTGAACAAACTTTATTCAAGCATATTTTAAGAGTGTTTGGGGAAATTTTTATAGGACCTGATTTACTCAATGTTATCCACAGATGTTGTATACTCATATTTATCCTTGTTGTAGTTCTGGGAAACTAGAGTAATTATGTGGCTTATATTTTGGGAGACTAGCCAGTATTCTTCTCCATTCAACCAACTGCAAATTTTAAATGTGGATTATCTTTCTTTCTTTTTTTGCCTTCCAAGACTGGATTTAGTTTTGGATCAGCGATCCTCTAGTTTTATCTGGATAAGGGGAAAATAATATGTAGTGCTACAAACATTGCACATCAATTCTGAAAGGGCCTCGTTTCAAAAATTTCAATGTTTCAGGAAAATATGTGGGACAAAACTTTTGAGTGTTCTTGTCTGTTTATCAGTAGAAGGTGGGACCGTGTCTTCCAGCAGATGTCACTAAAAGGCAGTGAAATTATTCGCAATTTAAAAAAAGTGAAGAAAACCACTAAAAAATACAAATGGCTGACGTCACTAAACACAGATGTAATATGCAACAAAATTGAATTCCTAGCAATTCAAAAGGAACCCATTTTTTTTTTCTTTTCAAATTTAGGATTTTTTTTCTACTTCATACTCAACTGCCTACTATCATGAATGTTTAAGGAACTTTTCATTATTTTCTATTAGCATCTGCTGATGCAGCATATTCCATGTCACAGGACATGCTTAGAGCTCCACAGCTCTGCTCTTCCTGATATTAGTTGTTGTCCCTGAACCAAGACAGAAGAATGAAGGATTCTTTCTGGCTCTGCAACCAGAAGTCCTGGACAGCTTCCAGTCTGAGCAGCAAATCCTTGAAGAAATTTCCAGTTCTAATACAGACCATGAAAATGTTGGACCGTTATATTTGGGGACCAGCAGTTCATCAGAATGCTATGAATTATTCCTTACCTTGCAAAAGCTTGGTGAACCAGCACCACCTCAGAAAAGAAAATTTTTATTTAATTGATTCAATGGGAAGAATTTCAATAAAGTTTATTTATGGACCAACTATTTATTCACTATGAAACAATTATGCCAAAGAAATACTGGGAAAGTAAAACTAAAATGTTCAAGACTCCTGCTCCAAAATATTTCAATTCTGAAAAATTTTAATTCTTTTTAGTTCTGAAAAACTAAGACTATACAACTGAAATTTCAGTAATTCCTTTGTTCCTGTCAAATATTTTATATAAAATATTGACATCTTACAATGCTTTATTACACCAGAATAATGGTACTTTCTCATCAAAATAAATTCAGAGCTGTAAAGTAAAATAAAACCCATATTTAAATTCACTTAGTTGCAGCTATTTACTTCAAACATGTTTAAATATAATAGAGAAACCTGAAAATAAAATATTATTATAATATTAAATAATTTAAAGACATAATTTATAAAAATAATTGTTAAAGGATAAATAAACTATAATTTATAATTTCTAAAAATTAACAGTATATAATAATAATATATGTGTCCATGTATATATACACACACATACATATATTATGTGTGTATATTTTGTATAGCACATATAATATTATGATGCATTATGGCTGTAAGCCCTATATAGTAATATGATTTAGCTTATTAAAATGTTTAAATTTACCATCTTCATAACTGCTGCTAGGCTAACATAATTTTGAACATAGATAATAATGGTTTGAAGCTTAAGATCCAAATAATAATGTAATTTCATTACTTGCATTAATACGGGACCTAAATTAAGGAACAACTCTTCATTAACATAAAATAGTCTGTGTCACTTAAGCATCCCCCAAAAATCTTTTTTGATCCATCCCTCCTAAGGAGCTCTATATTACAGTAATAAATACAAGAAGGAAAGTCAGTATCAGTCAAATCCAAAAAGAGCAGCTGAGTAACTATGGCAGTAAGGTACTCATTAATGCTGGTTCAGAAAGTGACTGGGAGAACTGCTTTTCTCCTGTCAGCTAAATAAACAGGTAGCATAAACAAAGACTGTAGGATAATAAAAAAAAAAAAAAAACCTGGCCAAAAATTGTTTATTTATGCCTGTTCACCAAATGACCCCTTCCAAACTAATCAATTAAACAGTATATTTAGTAACTTTGGATTTGATACAACAGAATAGACTACTAGAAGAATACTGTTACAGAACCGCAGAATGACCTGGGTTGAAAGAACGTTGAAGAACATCTCATTCCAACCCCTTGCCACGGGCAGGGACAACCTCCACTAGACCAGCCTGTGCAGCACCCCATCCAATCTGGCCTTGAACACTTTCAGGACAGAGGCATCTGCAGCTCCTCCTGGAAACCTTTCACCACTCTTACAGTAAAGAACTTCTTCCTTATATTCTACCCAAATCTACCTCCTTTATTCCACACATTTTACGGATACTGGGAGTTGCCCCAACTCCAGTGCAAGATGTTACACTTGGCCTTGTTTGCATTCCCACTACTCAAGCAAATCAGGGTCCCTCTTAGGGCATCCCTCCCTCAAACAGGGATTCCATCCCTGCACTAAATCACAGTGAGGTGGGTATTCTTTCTAAAATTTTATATCTATTATTTTTTAAAGCTGTACAGGTCTCCATCAATACTGAGACTTGTCCATAATGGACACTTCATGCTACAGGTTGCTGAGCTGCAATATGCTTTATTCTTCCTGCTCTGACAGAATTATGCACAGAGGTTAGGTTCCAGTTTAACTGTTTCCAGTGTCTAGAACTGGAATCATAGAGGATGACACAACATAGTGACCAGAAAACAAAAATGAAACTAAATTCTCACCTGACCAAATTTTAACGTTTCAATTCTAATGCTAACGCAGACTTAATTTTAAGAAAAAAAAAAATTTAAAAAAATCTTTTTAATCTCTAGGCTATCCTTTTACATTTTAGTGCTAAATCTGGGTAGTGCACCCTATCACTACTGTCACTGTACTTATCCACGCAATGCTTGAATTATTGGGAAAAAAAGCCAAAATAAAACATGTTTTTGTTATGATGCAAAAGATTTTCATTTATAATACATATAATTTTAATTTAAATATGATATTTTAAAACAACTTATTTTTTCAGACTTCTAGAACTGATTCAGATTTTTTTCTAGAATCATGTAAATTCCATGTCTCTACACTGACCTGTAAGCAGCAACTCTAAGTCCAAGTAAGTATATTTTACCTGTTATCTTGCAATTGTATTCGTGTCCAGTACAAAGGCTTCATGGGACGGCCAGGTTCAATGGCAGGTTTTCGAGGACCTTGGTTTGAAGATAAAGTGCTATTAAAAAAGAACCCAGGCCCAGGAGGTGGAGGGGGTGGAGGTAACCCAGATCCAGGCAGTGGAGGAGGAACAGGAGGTCCCAGCCCTGGAAGAGGCGGTGGTGGTGGTGGTGGTGCTTGAACATTCCTACAGCCTTCAGAAAGTGGAGGTGGCAGCGGTGGACCAGATCCAAACTGAGATGTCAGTGAAGCCAGACCCATTGGCAAAGGTGGTGGTGGAGGAACTACAGTGGACAGTGAAGAATCAGGAAGGGGAGGAGGTGGTGGTGGCGGTGGTGGAGGCAGCATTTGTTTTGGTTGACAAGACAAGACACTTTCTGATGACTGTACATTGTAATTGTCCTTATTTTCACTTTGGGCAGATATACTATGTGTCAAAGAAGAAATATTAAGCTTTTTGGGTACTATTTGGTTATTTTTCACAGCTCTGTTTTCCTCTTCGCTAGGCTTTATGAAAGTTTCTCTGTCAGTCTGTATACATACATTTCGGTATGCCTTTGGTGGGTTATCATCTTCAGTAGAAACACCAATATCCTTTGCTTTTTCACTTCTTCTGTTTAATTTATTATCAAGTTCATTCTTCAGATGTGCAATGGTTTCCTCAAGCTGAGCAGTTGAGACAGCATGTTCTCCGCGAATATGGAATACCCTGAGTTCAAACTGAGACTGCAGAGCAACAAGAAAAACACACCCTTAGTGCAAATATTTTTTGAAGCGTTTATTTTGTAGTTTGTTAGAAACCTTCACATTTAAACTATGTTCTTAATCAAAGTGGGAAACACTTCTCTTTCCCAGTTCTAAATGGTTTTAATTCAAGCTACTATATAATTGGACAATTACTAATCTTTAATAAAATGTAAGCAGGGTGTGTTTTAACAAATTATATTTTGTAAGGAAAAATCCAGAACATCAATTTGGGCAACTTTTAAGTTGTATAGTATCTTTAAGCAGACTTACCGGTTTTTAATTGAATGCAATAATTAATGGATATTATTTTATATATAAATATTATATATATACATAAAAATCAATGGATATATTTCCCATATATTATGGAAAAAAAGTACCTTTTTCAAATGTTATTCTATTTAATGACATGAGTTTATTGCTTGTTTCATTTACTATATATGTCATACGTATATAGAGATAACATGCTAGGAAGTAAAAAATAGATTAAACACAATGGAGGTTGAAATTCATTCAAGATAAAACATTAAATAAAGTAATATCTCAATCTATTAAGTGTTATCATCAATAAAATTCACAGAATTTCACACATAAATTCTTCAAGCTTATCTCTGCTATTATATTAAAATTTCATTTCTTCCAGATATATTTTAATCTACAATTCAGGAAATTAAATATTAGAACCAAGAGAATCAAGAGGATTTCACTGTATAACTAAGTCAGTAAGGAAAAAACCACACTTTTCTTATGATATGTCAGAAAGATACAAAACATCTGGCACAGAAATATTTCCTTTAAAAAATCCAATACAATCCAATACTACTATTCCGGGTAATTAGGTGCCTACAAGTTAATTTCTATTATGCCATGATACTATCAGGCAGCTGGCTGATATTACCATGATTCTTTGCAAGGCAATGACTCCTGAAAAAGAGTTTTTCATGGTTCTTTCAGGATCCCTCTACAAAAGGGAAGCCAACCTTTTCACAGAAACAGCCAATGAGCTGTGATTTTTCCAAATTCCTACAGGCACAGGAATTTACACTTAAAATTCCCATGCAGTGTTTGTTAGAAGTGGCAACACAGCACTCCCTACTCACCATTCCAACTTGAGCATTAGGGCAGAGCTACGAGTTCATTAAGTAATGTGCATCCAAGTCATTTATGTGCAGCTCAACGTGGCAAATATAATGTAATAGTTGTGGTTTTATATTATAAAATGAAGCTTGACTAGATATGCAAACAAGATACTCATACTTACAGCAGTATCATCAGCTTAGATTCTAATCAATTTCGTAGGATAAAATCCAAAGTAAACAATCTGAACACACTGAGTATGAAATGCTCCTTTACACTGGCAAGTGTAAAAGTGGGAAATCAAGTTGAAGTCTTACAGAGAGAATCAAACAGATTTGCATTGGAAAAAACCCAATTTTGGTTAGTTTTATAGATGACTCAGAACAAATATGTATAACAATACATTTCCTTAGCTTTCTTACTTTTCCTACTATTACTCTATTAGCACTTTTCTTTACTATTAGTTCAATTCAACTACATGATTTTCTGCCACTTGAATTGCTCCAAAGAGACTGCCTTTCTTTTTAAACTTGGCATACTGATCCATAAATGAGGTAATGAAGTAAGTTTGCCTTAAGGAATTTAACAGGGTTTTTTTTCCATAGTACTTTGCTCCTATTGGACATCAAAAACTCCCTCACAGAACAATTTACTTTGAATGTTAAAGATTTTCCCAGCAGTAAATCTGAAGCCACCTTAAAAACACACTGTAAAAGAAGCACAGTATCTAACAAAACTATTTATTACATTTAAATGGGCATAAAAGCAACTATGCTAGTATTATAAGCCTTTCCAAATACAGATCTCCAGCTTAAATTTACAATATAAAATTGGTAGTTTAAAGTAAAAAATATATTTGAGGTGAAAGAATGAAAAGCAAGAAAAAGCATAAAACTTGCATGTTTTCAGAATTATTTTCTGTAATGTGAAAGAACCGTATAAACAAGAATTAAAGCTAAAAATACTAAGCATTAGTAATAACAAAAAAATAAGTAATATTTCCATTTAGTAATAAGTAAGAAACCAATTTTATTTTTATTACTTTTCATCTCAAAGTAAGTCTTCACCAAAGTAAGATTACATTATATACCTATGACAATACTTTCAACAAGTGTCAAGTATGTGAGTATGTGCTATGTTTATATATATGCATGACTAATACATACATATTCTTAATAAAGGTCTGCTTCCTTGAAAATATTTCTTAAAATGAGATAAAGTGCTCTAAAGTCATATGATAAATTGAATGGAGAGCAAACATCATCAACATGTAGTAGTTTGGTCACAACTATTTTAGGCAAGACGAAATATAAAATTATTTCAGTAGGAAACAAGGTATTTGATGGAGGGAAGGTATGTGAGGAAGGGTGGAGGAGCAGAAGATATTAGAAGGCAGCTAAAACTAAAGCTTATATACAGGAATGAACATGATTTAATTCTGAAGAAGGGCAGAGGATTTTGAAACCTATCAAAGAAAATTTCTATTAAAAATGCTGTATAAAATGAAAGCAAGACTAAAAAGAACAATGTGGGAGATGTTCATCAGCAAGGTTTAGATATATTTCTTTTCATTTGAAAACTGCATTTGACACTTTGCTGACTGGTATAGAAGCCTAGCTGCTTGCTTCCCAGCAGCACTAATTTGAGAAATCTGGATTGTATAGCTACATTCAATACCAAATAAACTATTGCAAGGAACATATTTCTATTCCCCTGACCATTTCATTTTCTTGCAGCAATAATCTGCTTTTTCAGAGAGTCTCAAATTAAGCCCTGAAGCCTTGGTCTGTTGAGGTTCTCTGGCCTTCCACTGTATCAGTAACTCTCACCAGTCAGCCATTGACATATTACTCCCTCTCCTGTACACACACACACACACACACACACACACACACACAGAGAATTGATTTAGCTGCCTTAATTTCCATGACAGGTAATATATATTTTTTACAGGTTACTTCTACAAATACCATATTTGAAGCATGAAAGCTTCAATAAAGCCTTATTACTAAATTTTCTTCATCCTGCTAGCTTAAAAGAAAAAGCCCTAATGTGCTGAAATCAGATTTCAATCATCAATTTGAAAGTACCTCTTGAGTATCATAAGCCTAATCCACACAGAAATGTGCTACTGAAAAAAGCTGCCTTGCTTTGGTGCAATCTTTCTTGCATTAACTGTCAATATTAAATAGGCAAACAATATTATGCTATTAAGCTAAAGTACACTGTTAAAATTCAGAATTCACAATAATTTTATCAGACAAGGAAACAGTCTGAAAATACATGCTGCAATTCAAGTAAGAGGGTTGCAGTGTACACAGCCACAGAAGGGATTGATCAGTGGTATGGCAATTCTAAGGGAAAAGGATCTGCGAAGGACAGCACATCACAGACCGATTCAGTCAACCCTGTATTAGAATAAAAAGAATTGTCATATGCAAAAGAAGTAATATTTGTGCTTTATTCAGTACTAAAAGCTGTGTGGTTTTCAGTTTAAGAGAAATTCTGTCCCTGTGTTCATGACCACTGCTATTGAAATTTGGGGCAGCTCATTTGGTCTTAATTTTCTAGGTTAAATCAACAATGCCTTTTGTCTCCACCTCACCCTTACTGGATAATGCTCCCCTTGTTTCCTTAGTTTCTTTCTGTTTCCACTGCTGAAAAATACTTTCAGTGAACCCTTAAATTTCCTTTGCAAGATGTGATTCAGCTTGAGTATTGTCAAATGCCCTTTTCTATTGTGAATTCTAAAACTAGCCCTCCTGGCTAAGGTACCTCTTCCTTTCTTCCACGGCTCTCTGCTTCCATCCAATACCCATTTTAAAGAGGCTGAATAAACAGGCAGTTCTGTCTATTCTTCTTGATAAAATGTCTTTTGCTTCCAAATCTGCTCTTGCTTGGAATGCAGCCTTTTTTGCACCTCTGATTCTGACTAAAGAATGTTCTTGCCTATTCTGGTTTTTCAAGCCTCACTAGTGCAGTTGTACTTACAAATCAATTTCTTTAATTTGTCGAGATTTGTCTGGTATGTGCCATTGAAATGGACAGGATCCATTTTCCTAGGGTAAAACCAATTCACCAAGAAAGTGATCCCAGCTGACTCTCAGATCTCTTCAACACAGACATTCATATTAAAGCTTAGAAGGCCTGTGTTACCCTCTGCCTAAAAATTACTTCTGTTAATGGGTAAAATAAAAGCCATCCCTAAAAAAATAAAAACCCCTCTTTACTAAAATACATGCAAGAGGATTATGCAAATATCCAAAAATACTAATACACTGTAACCTGGAAAACAACAGGAGTGCTTGGATTGGTTTTCTAGTGCCTTCCTGTTTTCTCCCTTTACACCCATCCCTCTGGTGCATGTCTCCAGTGACCTCCTTTTGGCATCTGCTAAGTGACTTGACACAACACAGAGAAAAAAGGCAAATTATATTTTCTGACAATGCCAACAACTCAGCCTTGGTCCCATGGGACCCAGGAAATGATGAAGCATATGCTCAAGGAAGAAAAATTCCAAACATTGAATCCATGTACAATACTGTTATTAATCATTACAGTATCAGTTGATAAATAATAAATTAATCACAAAAGCAAAAGACTAAATCCTCTCATTGATGTAACCAACAGGTTGTCTAAATATCTTTGAAATGATAATGTGAATTGACATGAAAAAATCACAATACCAATGTGACACCTTTTCTCTGTGCTCTGATATGTGAGAGAAAGATCACAGCCTCATTTCATACAGTATATATAGTAAATTACAGTCAATTAAATGCAATCAACCGAAGAATGTTTGTTGTTGTTTCACTGTTTTATATAATGTGATTTTATGTGAACAAAAACTTTTAACCATGACACAGAACTGCTCTGATATGAAAAGCTGTAGAACGATTTGTATGTATGAACACAAGGAAAGTATAAATTTCTACAGGTATTTACATTCAAAAAACAGTTGCTAACTTATTAGTCCAGACTTATTTGCACCATAAATGTTTAAAAATCCTGAGAATTTTAACAGTAAATAATAAAAAAATGTTCTCTAGCAAGCAATATGCAGAACTTTTGCTTTGAAACTAGCAAGTTCATGCTCACCATCAATGTCTAATACTTTTTCACGAGCACTTACAATGTAATTCTACTTTGAAAAGTGACTGTGTAAAAATGACACATATTTAATGAACAAAGCTGTGCTAGGTATATCAGAGACAGACCTCTTCTTTAACTGAGAAACACACACTTTTACAAGTTTTTACTCTAATTAGAGTGGAAAAATAACATATTAGGGAGAAAGTGAGCTTGATTTTATTCCCTTCTCTGACTTTTATACAGTGATTGTTATGTCTAATTAGTTACTTATGCTAAGACATGAAAATAAAAAAAAAGTGGAAACAAAGAAGACACAAAGTATCCAGGGATACAGTTAGTAGATGTGGATATTTTCTAGAGAGGAGGATATTAAAAAAAAGAAAAAGAAAAAAAAAGGAAAAAAAAGAAAAGAATTACTGAGTTGCCAAATTAGAAGGTTTTTTATATACTTTACAGCTTTTTTTCCTAATAGTCTTTTGGCCATCAAAGTAGTGTGCACAGAAAAGAGAGGAAAAGCAAATTTTTCAGAGAGAGCCTCTAACTTGGTTTTGTTCATTCTAAGTAATTTAATCTTCAGTTTTTGGAAGAGTTCGCACTTTTTTATTCTTCCATTGTGTTTACAAAAGAAAAGAAGCTCTTTTTTGTTGAATCTGTGTCCTTGAAAAAACATACATTTGTTTTAAATTTTAACAACAATCAGAGATTTAGCAAAGGATTTCTCCACAGGGAAAAAAAGTTAAACCCATGCCAGTTTACATAAAAATCAAAATTCCTCTCTAACAAATACCTCAACAAACATAACAGTTACATATGCTATATCATCACTGACAAGGGCACACAGTAAGAATTGTTCCTTCACCTCACAATAAAAAAAGTAATGACTGAACACTCTCAAACAATCCCAGATCTCTAAATATTAATGTAGCCAATGCATACAGAGTCCAATTCTCTTTCCAATTTAAAAATAATAAATACATAGCTTTATAGAGGAAATGTAGCAAAAGTAGTTGGGACAACAAACAAACAAAACCCCCGGCTATTTCCTACTCATTGTCCTTATAGATCCACTAGACTCAATATGCACAAATAAACTGGCCAAAGGCTGACAGTAGAATAGAGTGGGAACAGGAATTAAGTCAGGCACATGGAATGATCCTTGGGTGTCCTAGGCAGGGCCAGGAGCTGAATCTGATGACCCTCATGGGTCCCTACAACACAGCATTTCTATGACTGGGATTCTGACTCTTTCTCACTAGTGGTAAGTTTCCACTGACCTCCTAAGTATAAGGTAACAAAGACACTTCCATTTTTATCACTCTCCAAAGAGTATGAACAGCCATGCAAAGCAGATCTATGAGACAAGGACACTCTAGATATTTTCTGACCAGGACTATGTATTTTAAGAGACAATTCTGTACAAGATACAAACTGCCCCTTTCATTATGGGCTGCAGAAAATCCTATATTCTTTTAAGCTCCAGCATCTTCTCTTGCTGCTCTCTGTGGACCTTCCATTATCTCTTAATGTTCTGTGCTTTTTTCCATGCTCTTCACAGAGTGATCTCCAGGTTGCCATAAAGTTTGTGCTCCTTGTCTTTATTACCTTGTGTCTGCTCTGTAAACGTTTTTGTCAAGTAACATTAATCTAGGTATTGTTTCCTGCACTTATACACATCCTTCACTCCTTTCATGGTTAAGAACCACCACCTAACAATTTAAGATTACACAAATTAAATCACTTGGAGAACTTTGTTATACAACACATAGCTCACAACAGCTCATCTCCAGTTCTTTTTCTACAGCTGTCCTACATACATATCACTTTACTCAGATCAACCCAATTAAAAAGGGTAAATAACTCCTCCATAACTTCTAATGAAATAATCAGATAGTGCCCTTGATGTGCCCCTGAAATTTCTTGGTAACCTTTCAAGATCCTGCAAACATTATGAATCCAAACAGATGGAAAAATACCTCTAATGATGTTCATTGTATTCCACAGCACTCTCCATGTATGCTGTGGAATACAATGAACATCAAGATCCTATTATGTCCACTTCACCACCTGGTAAGTGATGTACTCTACTGTGGAATCTCTGTGCCTACAGAGAAATCTCACCAGAATCTAAATTCTTCTTGATTTATATCAAACAGAAAATTGTTAATGCCTTGGATTCACTAACTTCTTACCACAGGCACGTTTGCTAAACAATGTCATGTCTTGAAACAAATGATAAAAAACTTTAAAACACTACATGAAATAATACTTAATACAGCCAACTATTAACAACGTATGCTTAAAGGGGTAAATTCGGATTATTAATAAATAAATATTAACAATAGATAATTTAGCATTTTATGTAGATTTTAAATGTTCAGTAGCTAACCTATAAAATTCCCACCAATACTAAAGTTTCTCATTTGAATGAATGCTTTTAGAAACAATAAACCCATGAAAATATTCACTGACAAAAACCACTTTAAGCCTGTGTGTATCTCAGGCAGCACTGAATTCCCAGACAGTGGAATACCACACCCACCAGAATTTGCCAAAAAGTAGCAGCTACCTGTCATGCCATTCAAAAGCTAACAATCCTTATAGAAAGTGACTATGTGTTGATTCTTCCTAAATGTAAGATAGCCTATGCCAGGAAAAATAAATCCTACATAATATATAAAAAATGGGTACCCAGCTAAATTGAGACCAACCTATAAATTTCTAAGAAAACTTAATTTGGTGGACAATTTAATTGGAAAAATCTCGAAATATTGTTAAACTCCGCTAAACATTTAAATTCTGCAGAATGGAATGAGGTGACTCAGCATGCAACACGCCAATAAATGTAAATGATATACTGCATGCAAATTCTCTGAGGCCAAGCTAACCATAGTATCAAACCACACCATAAGCTAAAAATTAATTTCAAACTGTTGTTGAACTAGGACCAAGACCAGTTAACATGCAAAATCCAAACATTCCCTTCCTATCAAAAACTGTGTAGTTACTAGCTTACTCTGCTTCTCACTTGCAGCTGTTACCATAGTCTTAGGACAGCCTCAGATACTACGCACACAAAAATACTAATACCTATTCTCTCAGGTGGTGTTCAGAAGAATATATGCAACGAAGAAAAAATACCCTGAACATTGCTAATAAAATACTTTAAAATACAATATGTAGAAGCATAGACTGATAATTAAAATTCTATATGAATTATTTGTTTTGAGGATAATTTACTTGAGATAAGTTGCAGTATTTCTCAATTGCCAGGGAAATTACATGATGATGTGGCATATTTTGCATCTGGCATGTAAAATGTGAAAACAATGCAAAAAATGGCTGAAAACAAGTCGAAGATGAAGTTTCAGTGACAAAAACTACGGAGGCAGTATGGATCCAATAAGAAAACTGATTGTAGTAGAGAGCAAGTTGTCTCTGATCTTGGGAGAATGTTTTTGGACACCTAACAGCTTTTTTATTACTGTGGCTGATTAAAATGAAAAGCCCTACTACTAAAATGTTCTTTTTGATGAGGTTTTTTGCCATGAACTATAGACCTTGCAGTCCAGTGGGATACAAATCCTTTGATCCTGTGCAGTCACATAAATTCAAAGTCGTAAACCAACATTGAATTTGATTTTATTAGTGTGGCTGATGTTGCCAGAATTGTAATGCAACTTTGTTTTTCTTCGCTTTTCTTCCTTTTCTTTTGGGAAGGGGATGGAAAGGAAAGTTTACTGTCAACATTGCTTCACCATATAAAGAACTAATTTCTTTGGCAACCAGGCTACAAGATCAGCCATTATAACAAAGCTTTGTAACTATACAGGAAAGCAAAGATATATGTTGCTAAGTTGCAAACAATTAATTGAATTAAGTAAAAGCTGAAGCAAAAAAGCCTTACTAGTAAAGCACATGGAAAACAGCAACCAAAGATAAAGTTACATATCTATAGAAAGAAAATGAGCAGCAATGAATACTTCTCAACAGGAATTATTCAGCCAAATAGTGCCATGAGAATAAAAAAAAAGTAACTCTACACTTTTACAAACTAACAATTTTCATTCTTTGTAATGAAGATAACTTTTGTCTAAAAGTTTTGAAAATTTTTAGAGATGATTAGTCTCTCCACCAAAATAGTGTTCTCATGTGCTATCAAAACAACAAAAAGAGATTCTACATGGATAAAGAGAAGTATAACATCAGTCATGAAAATGATTCTGTATTTGTGTAAAAGACACACCTACTTTAAACTAACATATACTGCATGCTAATTATGCATCACCACACTACTCTAGACATTCCCATTATAGAATTTGAAGAAAATATTGCAGATGAAAAAGCCTCAGAAAAAGCAGCCTTGGTCAATTACTCAAAAGGGAGCAACAATCTTAATTTTATCCCTTCCCATCAATGCTTCCAAGTTGTGCTGCTATGCAAAAACTTTCTCTTTGACAGAACTAATACCTCATTCAGTGAACATGATGGGAGATATTCCAGACAAAAGTTAAAAATTCAATGAAAAAGCAGCAAGCTTTTAAGACTTCTGCACTGCGTGTGCAGAAGTTGAAAGGTATGTAAGAACAAAGTGTGGACCCTCAGAAAAAGAAACAACACCAGTATAGTAAAGGCATGACAATGCTGACCTGGAAAAACAGATTCTACACTTGCTCAAACTGCAAAATTCCTGCATGCTGAGTCATGGGTCATTTTAGTCATTTTCCTCAAGGAACCACCAAGGATACACCTTCTTTCACAAAAAACTACCTTGGGATTTTGGGACTCAACATATAGTTGCAAAGTCAGTTAAAAATGAATTGTGATTGAACATTTATGCAAATGTAAGCATCCCAGTAAATCTGTTAAACCTTAGGTCAATGAATAATAAGATTACATGCCCATCCTAACACATATTGTAAAGTCCAGTTTATACTTAAACATCCTGAAGTTAAAACTTCTGACAGTAGAAAAAACTGTGATGAAATGACTTCTATTCAGAGCAAATCTTGACTAATAAAGCAAGGGAGGGTATTGCTTACTGAACAACAAAATTAAAATCAAATACTGAATGGACTGTATTCATTCCAGGACACATATTCTGGAGAATATTGCCCACATATAAGTAAAACTTGTATTGTGATGTCCAAACCCAAGTCTGTACCATCTGTCTCCTACTGTTTTCTGTCCTAATTTCCAGACTACCTCTTTTGCCCTTCATCTTGCCAGTGTGGTGCCTCTAGTACAGTGTATGCTATAAGGACTGCCAGTCCCAGGATCTCTACTCACTGTTTTTTACCTGAAATTGTACCTTTCACATCTCCATACATACGTCCAGCTATTGCTGTCTGCTTTGCATTCCAGTGGGTTCTCTTTCATTGCCTAATCATCAATAAGAGGGTCAGGAGACAGAGTTTCATTTTGAAAGCATTTTCTGAAGGGTGATCTCCACCTAATCAAGAGTAATTTGTGTCAACCATTAATGAGTGAAATTTTGTTTTGACCCAGTGTTATTTTATAACAACTTTGGTGGCTTTGTGGAAATGGCAATTAAAAGTTTGTTCAACACCAGAAGATGCAATCAGTGATCACTAGATTTGCAAAGTCAAAAGCTGCTTAAATCAGGTCTTTACTGAACATGAGAAAAAATAGTTTTATTTTAAAAATTTTAACCTCCAATTTCAGACAGATTTTCTCTTACTGGCAAAATGCTCATCCTTGACAAATTTATCCCTGTTCCTGTTAAAATCAGAAATATTAGAGCCAGAGTTTTTCAACAACAGAATATTACACATTTAATTCAGAAAAAAATGCCTTACAACTACTAGATTCAAACAAGTATCTGGTGTAGTAAATTTCAAAGTACAGATAATTTTGGCAAGAAAGCATGGCATACATGTTTTCAAAATTAAAATGGTAACTTTTACACTACTTAATTTTTAATGGTTTTTATATATCTATGATGCCACTTCAATGAATTTCTCTTCTATACAATTGTTTTCTATGTTACAGAGATCTTTAATATCTGTGAAAATAAAATGTCCTCTCGTTCAAAGTGTGTGCTCTACTTTATTCTCCTGACTATATAACATGTTTATACAAGGCAAGGTGATGGGATAAATTAACTTTCATAAACTACGAAAAATGCAGGTTATAAGGAACGTTAAGAGTTTTGTTTTAGCCCTAACTAAGCAGAATTTTTTGCAATGTGTGTAAATTTGAGCAGGGACTCAGTCTTGCTGAAGTTTGAACGCTATAATTTGTCCTGCTCTATGCACATTTTAACTATGTACTACCATCTCCATGTGCTGAAATAGAGTTAGAGATTTTTCACTGTTTTCAATCTAGGGAATATGGTCTGTGGTAATTTCTTAAATAAACAGGAGAATCCTTGGATCAACATGTGGAATTAACAGCATTCTGCAGCTGACATGAAGTTTAAACAATCCAAGTCTCACAGCGAAATTGCATTGAAAATAACAGAATGGCAATATGGCAAGTGGCCATACTGAAAAAAACCCACAACACAATGAAAGAAGAATCTTCCAGGATATTCAAACTATCTGATAAGAAAATATTAACAATGTAAACATATTGTTAAAGGAAAATAAGGATGAGAAGCATACATTCCATCAAAAATATGACAATTGGAGGAGAAGAATGGGAAAATATTGTTTACTGTAAGTATCAGAGCACAGCAGGGATGCTTAAAATGTCATCAAGAATTTTATTATGGAGTATGATTTGAATACAGAAATTGTAATGTGCAATTTTTTAAAATATTACCTAACTGGGGAGTATCTTCACACAACATGAGGAATCATTACAAGCTTCATTTCTGAATGAAGATGAAATTGTCAAGTGGTTCCAAAGAGATTAAGTGCTGTTTGCTGTAGAAAGATACTGTTTTATTGCTCCTGTCCTTTGCTCCCTAGTCTGCCACTTTATCTTCTCTAGTAACAGCTATGCAAATTTTTCAGCACAGGAAAACTTTTTTTCCTGCTGGGATTTTACTATTTTTGGAAATGTAAGTTTTAAAGATAATGTTGCTCCCATTGTCTGGCAACCTTAGGAGTTCTGAAATCAGTATTTTAATACAATTTCATAGGAGTTCAGTCTCTTTTTTCTCATAACTTTTATGCTTTTTTCCATCTTTACATTTTTTCCTTTCTTGCATTGCAGAGAGGCTCTGCAGGAAACAGGGAGAATTCCTCCAAGAGGACGAAGTAACCAAGAAGAAGATTCATAAAGGCCCACAGTACACACACAGTGGTGCAACCATACATTTAGCAGCTGAAAGACTGAAACATTTCAAGTTAGGCAAGATTACTATCAATAATTAACCACAAGCTGGGAGACCTTCATCAGTTCACCACATGGAAATGCTGAAAAGCCTGAACAGCTCATTAGGAAAGACTGGCTAATAAACCCTTGCTGACCTTGGCTGCTCCTTTGAGCTGCAGCTCCACCAGAGAGAGAAGCATACATGATACAGATTTTCTTCTGTATGTGCATGCTGGAATACAAAAATACAACAGAGAACACTCAAAGCAGCCAGCCACCTTATGGACGCATTTCATCTTGTTAAAGTTAAAACAACAATCTCATCCTGAAGCAAAATCTTATTACCAAAAGTCAGCATATATCCACATATATTAAAAAGTTTTGGATTTTCTAAGTACTGTGGCATATTAAAGCTTTCAACACTATTCATCATTGGACCCCATATCCTAATAGCAGATTTCAAAACGTAGTGACTTTAGACAAATCATTATATCCCTATCCCATGCAAGAATTCACATATGCACAAACAAAACTGAGGGGAAAAAAATTCTTTTTCTCCAGAAAGGAATAATAAAAATCCTTAAGAGCATCCAGGTCAGATTTCTTTCAGTTTAATCTGCTCAAAAGTATTCCAGTTTGTTATAATAGTCTACCTATAGAAAAAGAAGATTTAGGCAAATTAAAATAGTGTAAAATGTTTTGATTTGGTGTTAAAACATCCAATTTGTGATGCATGCTTTGAAGCTGAAATTAAAATTTACTTGGACACCTAAGTAAAAGACATTTTAAATTGCCAAAATAATACTGAGATCACCACTTCTATAAAGAAGTATTTTGATAAGCATTCTGGCATACAAGAGCTTTCAACACTATTCACCATTGCCTCCCACAGCTGAATTAAAAATTCCAAAATGTTGCAGAGAGAAGCAGCACTTTTTGTTATATTCACGTCATAATTAAAGAGCAATGGAAGCATTCATAAATGGAAGCATACTGACCACAAGGGAAAACAAATTGGAAGGTGAAAAGAGAAAGAGACAAGAAAGAACTTAGGAAGCATTAGACATGAAAAAATAGATTTGTAAAAGAATGAAATGGTCATAATAGAGCTAGAGTTTTATTACTTAATAAAATCCTAAGTGTTTTTATGCTTTTGTGGTCTCACTACCAAATAAAAACAAATTATCTTTAAGTTATCAGAAAATTTTGACTGGTACTATGACTTTTCCTTTCACATTCCTTTTTCTTCCTCATTTTTCAATGTTTTCTGGGGCACTTTGAGGCACTGGTCTTTAACCTCAATTTATGATATGAAATAGTTTTCAAAGTTAAGGAAGTTCTTCTGTGAAAAGGAAATTACTTTCTACCCACTTCTACATTTTAGCTCTCGGAACCTTCACAAAAAAAGCAAAAATGCAAACATTACCATGGAGGCCACAAAGGTCACCATGAACACCTCATGATACATTCTTCCCTAAATGAGGCCAGCTTGCTCTTTCGCAATGTCACGGGCAGCTTTATCCCAACTGCATTACCATTCACGATTTCTTCAGTTTCAGTAATATGTTCATAACTGTGATGGATGCAACTACACAGGTATACCAGGATTTTATTATATGATATTTACTGAATAATTTATAAGCTAGCTATAGTTAATTTTTAATCAAATACCTATTAATATTTCTTACACTGTATTATATGACATGCAATATGTTACTATTATGTAATAGAAATACCTGAAGATACTAATATTCTCAGTTTGGAAATATATAAAAGATCTAGGGAGCTGGTGGAAACCTAACCTGTGTCAGAGAAAAACACCCATGCACAGGGTACAGGGTTACAGGACAGCTAAGGACTTTCCTTCCATCTTCAACAAGCAGCCCTAAACTCCCACGTAACTAAAGATGAAGGGATATTTGGTAGGTTTGTTCTAAAGGGAACACAGAGACATTAGGGAAAAAGTATGCTTGAATGTATGCTTGAATTTTTACTCATTTTATCAATTTAACTTACAGGGGAAAAAAAGCATGGCGCACTCTTGTGCAGCTACGTGTTGGGTTAAATATTAAGCACTGCAGGCAGAATACTGCCTTCAAGTAAATTCCTTTCTTTCAAAAGTCAGGAGTCCATTTACATTATTGTGATTTATGTTGTTGTCATCTAGTTAGTTGGTTATTAGATACTCATGATTTGGTTCTGCTGGACAAACACTGTTAAGGTGTTGACAGCTATGACTTATCGATTTGAGCAAATTCAATTTCAGTTTCATAATGTGCAAGATAATTTTTGACCTAAAACTAAAACAGATATACAAACAGTGGGCAGGATGTCACCACACTCAGTTTAGAAGGAAGTATGAAACGTGCACACGTTTTTGGGGACTTTTTCCGCAAGACTCAGCTGACATCTAGTGGAAAGGGCAGGGAAAGCAAAGCACTTTACAGAACAGAAATCGTTCCATCTCTTTAAACTGTATTATTCAGCATTTTGTAAACATTTAAGTGAAAAATTCAAGAAATCCGTTGAATGCAGCCAACAGCATTACCCTTTTTAGACATTACTTTCATGTGGATGATTCAGTTGAATTATATACAATAATTAACCCTTCAAGAGTTAAGTGAGATTGTTATGCAATAAGAGAAGGTGCAGATTCACAAGTAATTGGCTTGGTGTAATAGATGCTGTAATCTTAGTAAGTACACACACTACATGAAAAAAAGTGAATTAAAGTGACATCAAAAAAAGGAACAAAGAACAAAGCTTCAAGTTTTGGTGATAACAATAAGATGGCAAAATAAAACACAGTACAGTCATATGCCCTCCCAACCCAGTGATTATTGTGCATCTTTCTGCTACATTCACTGCAACTTCAGTCTCATAGATTCAGCACCAACCCCCAGAAACTAGTGGTATGGGCAAAGCCCTGGCTGCACTCTGGGTATTCTGTATTGTTTATAGGAAATTAATGCAGTGATAACAAATATTGAAGCATTAAAAACAATCTGGAGTTCCTGTTCACATACTCAAGGGAAAAAACCCTACAATAAGAAACAGAACAAAAGTACAGGGCACTTTCAAATGCTAAAGAATAAACATATCACTCACTTACAAGCCACTATATACAGGTTTCAATGAATAGAATCTAGATCATGTTGCTTACTTTCACCTTCAGAGAACAATTCAATAATATTTTAAGAACTTTCCTGTACACACAACTTCCATAACATTTCTCTAGGCCTTTTAGGAATAACAAAGACCAAGAGTCTACTCCTCACATTTCGCAGAGAAAGTATGATAATAAAACCTTCTTCATAAACACCACATAAGGAATTTGGATCCGTTTGCAAAAGAGCTGCTTAAAAGAAATTCCTGTCTGTAGGTTCCGTGCATAGCAAAAAATCAGATTTAATCCAAGAACTTCCCACAGTTGGGACACCTACCATCATATTTTTCTGTTATACCATTAAAGAATAAAATGCAACAAAGTATTGCATTAAACCATGACACCATTTTACTCTCCCATTATATGTTCCCACTGAAATTTTATAATGTAAATTTCAATACCTCACATTATACAATGTAATCTGCCTAATGACACAGCTAATGTATCAATGTATTGGATTATCAGAATTGCCATATTAGTAAATCTGTTTATTTTCCATTATATTTGCTTTAGTGATGACAAAGAAAATACTGAATGTTTTGTAATTGATGACCTGTACAGTAACAATTTAGCATATGAACCTGCATTAGAAGACAGTGCAGCTATACTTAAGAATATATCAAAGCTGGTCAGAAAAGGAAGATGCTGTTAATTTTAACTAGGGGTGACCACCAGATTCAGTTACACTGCCATTTAAATTCCTGCTTTTATGATAAAAACACTCTCTTTCACTTACCACAGGTAAGGGAAAATGAATTCTAGTACTAAACAGTGTTATTTCTGATTTTGATAACTAGTTGGTCAAGTTTACACTTTAAAAGATGAGACATCAATACAGAGTGCTCAATACTAAACTTCAGAAAATCTCACACATGCTTATTTTCCTGTTAAAATTACAGAAAACTGCTTCTTCGGAAGTATGTTTCACTGAGAAAGAGTAAGTAGTTAAACATCAGTGCCAATGCAAAAATACTGCACTGCTGTGTTAGCAGGAAGAATTTAACAGAACAACAATAAGGAGAACTACAAAGAGGAAACAAAACTGCTTTCAGACATCATTGATGAGTGCAGGTATACATTTTAACAAAATTAATTTTAGCTGAGCTGGCAGTCAACTGAAAACAACAAAAGAAAGAATCAAATTCTTAATATGTGATAGAAAGTTTATGTTTGCTCCTGTAAGATCTGTAAAATGAACTAGACAGAGAAATAAATAATTACAAAACTATACCTTTAATGTTTCAATTTCTTCTTTGTGTTCCCTCTTTAAATGCAGAATGGCAGCTTGGTACTCTGTAGAAATAAAAAAGTGCATTCCCTTAGAGTCAGAAAACAATGTGCCATCTTCAGCATAAAATATTTCGTACAACACCACTGGGTCCAGAATGCAGGTGTAGGCTCTCAAATAAATGACCTTTTGTGGTGGTGATGGAAAAGAAAATCTGAACACAGTAATTAGCATTTTTTTTCTAAGACCACATGACCAGATTTTCCATCGTGTTTCTGAGAGAAGAGGATAAAGCAGAGGTCTTTCATGCTGAGAAGGGAAAATGGGGGAAAAGATATGACAGACTGAAATAACAAAAGGAAACTCTAGTTTTGCTTAATTTTGCAAATAAATGTGGAACTGATAGGATATTATGACATGCACATGCATTCATACACACACACTCACCTGAATTCTAAAACAACATGCATCAAGTACAGTGATTTAAATGGACAAACATACCATCACTATACACAGTCAAACTGGATAAAATAGCAATCACAAGTACAAATGAAGATCTCAGAAGGTACCAAACAGCGAGATACAAAGAATTCTTTCTCTTAATTCTATAATATGAAGAATAATTACAGAGTTTCAGCACAGAATACTGTGAATGAGATACAGGATAGTTCTGCCATTTAGCAATATAACAAAATCCAAAGGCTGAAAGCATGAAACTGAAAGCTAGAGAAATTTAAATCAGCAGTGAAAAAATGAGGAGGCCAGGAATTGATCATGCAGGTTTAGTGATGGCATAGATTTACAAAACACACCTCTAGGACCACTAATACTATGGTTCCCTTTAATCTGTACCATGACTGCATTTGGCCAGATGAAGAAACAGACACCCCTTCAAAACACTGGTGTGTAAGGCTTTAAGAGACCTTAAGAGAGTCTTTTGTAAGACACTGGCCCAGAAGCTACAGCCCTCCTAAACAAGTGACTGGAGTTTGTTGTTACATGACCAAAGTCCTACTTCCATCTGCTTTCAAATCAAAGTTGTGTGTTTCCGGTTTTCTGGCTTGGCTTCTGCCTCCTCAACTAAATCCTAACTTAAACAAGGTTTGAAAATAGGCCAAAGAACTTAAATTTTAATATGTCAGTGGTCTCTAAGACTAAGGAGTCTGCAAGATCCATTGAACAGAAGAACTAACAAAATAGCATTAAAGTATCCAAGTATGACCAAAGTACCAGATAAATAAAATATTCCAGTGCTTATCTGCTCTTTTTTTTTTTTTTTCCTTTTTCTCTTCATAGCACATGAAGGAAAGAGGAAAGAAAAGGTAACTTGATCATCATCATGAATTCTACATGATTTGGAAGCTTTTAATGTAAAGCTTCCATGTCACGTAGACATGGATTTTTTCCAAGCACAGGTGAAGTTATAATCAAGCCTAACTGATTATAACTGATGCATAAAACCAAAAGGAAAAGGGATCAATATTTTATATAGCATAAAATAAAAACCTTGTTGATTCCAGGTAGCTATAGCATCTATCTAAACTGCTCCTTGCCCTCTAGCAGATCTCTACTTAGAGCTTTCAGGCATAAGAAAATTGCCTGACTGCTCTGCTGCAATCACAGCTGGTTAGGTCTACAAACTTTTAGATTTTCTGCTATTAATTCCTTTGACTGGTTGATATTCCCTATGGATACAGGCTCTGCATATCCATTCACCTAAACAGGATAGAAAACAGTTGCCTCAGGTCCCCAGAAAAAGTTGTGACCCTTCTGGCACCTCAGCTGCCTTAAGCACTCGGTTTGCAGGGCATGAACCTTATGAATGTCCTAACTTGAAGGTTAGCTCTTTAAGGTCACATGATAACTGAAGCAAATAACAGGCTTTGAAAATGCTCCTAACAATCAGTTCTTAGTTTAGCTCACAGAAGGACACAGATCTATCTTAACAAAAGATCTACTTTCTATGTGGGATTGCCCAATGATTAAAATTCTTTGAGATTTGGGTAAGAGAGTCATAATTCACCTATGATGACATAGACCTGCACTAGCACCAGAAGCAGATTTTTCACCTTGTCTACCTATTCCCAACCCTCTGTTGCTTATTTTTTTTATCTTGGCAGAAACGCTTGTGCAATTAGAGAATGATGGAAGAACCCCTATGAATGAAATCTATCACAGCACAGGAATTTAAAAATTTTTAAACAATTAAGTATATGTCATTGTTGGCACCTGTTTTTCATTGCTTCTAGCTGAAAGCTCTGAAACCATTTCTGGAGATTGTTTTGTTTAAGCTTTGTTCAAAAGCAGAAGTAAGACAGAGAGTACCATTCTTTTACCATTTAGTTATTCCTTAAAAACATGCTTAGAAAGTACTAAGCTATAAGAATTAGCAATAAAAACTAATTTCCTAAAACACTGCTACTGCATAAAAGCAAGTGCATCATAAACTGATATACTGTAACTTAGACTTAATAGATTGTCTACTTTGATATAAACTGACATTCAACAGCATAAGCTTCTAATTTTATTATTTTTAACTAGAAGAAACCATCTATTGGACAGAAGCTGGAACCCAGCAAAATACTTTAATTCTCAAGCAAATGTTCATTTTTCTGTACAAGATATTACACTGAAAATCACATTACAATTATATTATCTTGCATAACATAAAGTAACTCATGACCATTCCTTTTCTGTCTTTTGTGAGGTCACGTTTATTTGGTACAATTGTACACAGATAGTTAGCATTTTAAGAAAATAACCTATATATGCCTGAGATGGTTCTCAGAATCATTAAAATGCTGAAGAATTTGACTAGAAAAAATAATTTCATTCATGTAATTCCCAAAATCAGTTCCTTAACATACTGGCATTCATGTAATTCCAAAAATCAGTTCCTTAACATACTGGCAACAGAATAATGAAGATTGATTATGCAGAAGTGTTGGGATGCTGCTTACAGGGGCAAAAATCAAAAAAGCAAAGTAAACAATGACATTTTAACAGAAGGAACTATACGGGGAATAAAATATAAGTCAGGCTTTATAAACTACTGAATTCTTAAATTCCATTTCACTCAAAAAATAATTCACATAGACTACACATAAAATCCAGAAATACCAACGTATCACTGAGTGATTTGTCTAGGTTAAAAATTAACAATGCCAGAGCTGAAGAAATCTGATAGGGCTCTGCAGCTAGCCTGACTCTCACATAACCACTGTAACTCATTCGGCTTTGTTAGCCACGACACATGAACACCTGAGGGCAGCTCTGAGAGCCAGCCCAGAAACAAGGCTGCAGCTGAACTGCAGCACTTCCCATGTCCTGGTGCTGCCCTACCTTAGGGACCTTCCAGACTGACAGGGAGAAAAGCTTCTAATCACAAACCACAGAATGGCTGAGGCTGGAAGGGACCTCCGGAGGCCACCTGGTCTGCACCTCCACCTCTGCCAGACCTGGCTGCCCAGGACCACGTGCAAACAATATTAAGAAGTGCCCCATCTACTTATTTTTTTAATACTTCCAGGGATGGTGACCTGTTTCAGTGCTTAACCACTCTTTCCTAATACCCAAACTGAACCTTATGTCACCTTATCCTATCACTAGTTGACTGGGAGAAGAAACCAACCCTTGGCCACTACCTTCTGGCAGGTAATGAGCACCCCTGAGCCTTTTTTTCCCCAGACTAAACAACCCCAGCTCCACTGGCTGCTTCTCATAGGACTTACATTCCAGATCCTTCATCAGCTTTGCTGCCCTGGACACGCTTAAACACCTCAATGTCAATTTGCTGAAGCTTTAAATTCTTTTATTATGACACATAACAGAAGGCTGATTGTACAAATATCCTGTTGTATTTGCCTGGTCTCCAATCTGCCTGCAAGAAGACAGTGGCTGTAGGGAACAAATTTAGTTTCCCCGTAAGCAGATATTACTCTTAAGGACTTTTGAGACAAATCAGATAAAAATCAGATTGCAAGCGCTAAGTGTGTCAATCCTAAAAAATTAACACATGCAAATTAGGGTTTCGTTACTGAGAAAATAATTTTAAAAGTCACTCCTTTACAAATGGCATTCAAGCAAAAAAGTAAACAATCACATTGCACAGATTCCACTCCAAACAGCTTGTAGTCTCAGTTTTTATTTACTACTTTTTCCTTTGTTTTGAGAGTATGCCATCCCAAGAAAAATGTAATAGATCATGTAAGCTGTTGCCCACTTGGACATATTCTTTACTTTTGCAAATTGATGCTACCTGCAATCAATAATTATAGCCCACTGAAGCTAAAGCAAACTTTCATAAAACAGATCATTTTTTCTAAGTTAGTGAGATGAAGCAGAAATACATTAACAAGCCTTAAACAAATATTTGTTACATTTTCTGATAGCTAGCAACATAATATGTCATTGTAAAATGTTTCACTAAAACATTTTTTGAAAGTGATCTGAAAGTTGGCAAAGTACACAGGAAGCTGTATAGAGACCTCAGTGATGACTAAAGATATACAGTAACATGAAAATGCAAAATTTCCTTTTTCTATGTTGTTGTTGGAAAAATAAATCAATTATTAATTGTAAAAAAAAAAAAATCTACCCTCTGTGAAACTTAAATTTCCATTTACTCGCATGTTTTGCCATAGCCAACACGTAACATTCTGATGAGAGAATGCTAAATTTGCATTGTCTTCCTACTTCTACTAACTTTGTATCAGCTGCAAATTCTCAAGTCTTACTTTTCCAGTTCAATCCTATTGTTTTATTCTAGATATGAACTTATCTCGTTAGTTTTTAACATAAACTTTTATTTTAATACCATTTTTTGTCTTACTTTTTTCCTAATGAGTAGCTTGCTAAATGGTTTTTAATAGTAACATATATATTTCACATTTACTTATTAAACAGTTTGTTCTTATAAAGTGCTTAGGAAAAAATAAACCACAATTTTTGAAGTGACGAACTACATAATTGTCATGATCCTGTTCTGCCACCCATTGATACAGTCAATATTAGAAAGTATCATAACTTCCAGTCAGGCTATATTTGGTTCTGCTTATGTGCAACTGCAGGAAGAAGTAAATCTAATTAGTATTTTATTAAAAAAAAAATTGATTTGATTAAAAAAAAATTACTTTAGCATTGAACATTGCAAAGACAGAACCAGTGCAAACAGGATAACCTTCCTTCCCTGTCATGTTTGCTATCAGTCTGCTTCATGATTTTAAAGTATGTTGTCAATATGGATCATATAAAGACATCATTGACTAAAATGATACCAGTCCATCAGGAAAGCACATTATTTTCTTAATCATTAGGTACTACAACATTTGAAATACTCCAGTTAAAGCCTGGAATTAACAGATACCCAAGTAATGGGCTGCAAGAAGGAAATAAAATTGTGTTTTAACTAACTACCAAATGCAAGGAGGAAGTAACTCTGGGTCCTGTAATTTCATCAAACATAGCATGTGAACAGATAAAAGAATTTTTGTTGAAGCACAATGGAAAAACTGAAGCTGCAACCCCCAAACAGTTCAAAATGGTTGAATAAGGAAGATGGACACGATGAGAACAAAGAGCTTAAAGTGCTGTAGAGCATCAGAAACGGAATTTGTTATAGAATCACAAACATCTACTGTGTGAAGCAACAGAGTATCATGCATTGTGAAACAGTGGACAAATGCCTATACCCTTTTAGACATCACAATCTGCTAAAGCAAAAACTGTCCAAATACACAGAGAACATTAGGGGTATGGTATATAGGTACAGCACCAGAAGGTTTATTCATGTTCTCTTGAATAGCAATTTTTAAATTAAAAAGTACCTGGAACCCAGAAAGTTGACAGATACCAAAACTTACATATAGGGAAAAAAGTAATGCAATACAGAAAAGCTGTTTATCCTGATTAAGTTATACAAAAAGCACAATCTTTTCAACAGTTATTGTACTTCATGAGTTTTAAATTTAAACATAAAATAACTTGAGACAAAAGAAGATATATTCAATATATTGGGCTAATTTTAAAAGCAGTGCATTTTCTAAAATTTGGGCCCTGAAAGCTAATCTTGTAAAAAAAATGTATAACACGGGACTGCTTGAATCTACCCTTAACATTCACAAAAACCAAGTATCTAAACCAGCAGGATATTCTAGTATTCATAGGCTTTTGGTATCTGAATATGAACAAGTCCATCAATATTTATTGCCCCAACTGCTCAGCTTTATTATTTTTCCTAACCTTTTAGGATAAACATGCTCTCAAGGCAACATACCTGTATTTTCTGTGAGCCCATTTGGGACTATGGTTTCTACAGGGAAAGCTGAGTTACAATACTGAAGTGCTAAGGACACTGAATAGACAGTTTAGCTTCAGGTAATTTCTTTAAAACACACTGAATTCCCAAATAAGTACACCTCTAATCCTCTTAGGTACAAATTCAGATGATCTTCAAAATGTGAACCATGTATCGGTATAATCAGTATTGTCAACTGTGTTAAAGAATTTACATAGGAAGAGATGAGTGCTAGCATTTTCTTTTTCTGTTCCACAAACAAGTCTAAGAAGTTGTTTACTTATTTGTTTCATTAGAATGAAGGAAAAAACACGAGATTTTTATGGGACAGGCAAATACAATTTGCCCACTTGCCTGGTTTCCCAGCAGGCAGGAAATAACACAAGTGGCCTCTAACTGTAAGTACCTAAGAGTTTCTACAAAACTCTGCACCACCACCACAGAGTCCTGTGAGGAAGAGCCCACTTTGAGTGAGATTTAGGAATGGGACTCCCAAGTTCAGTGCCCCCACCAAGACTCCCCCAAATGACACACTGCTCTTTTCTCTGTTCCTCCTTTCCCTCTCCCTTCCTGCTGAAGCAGGACAGAGTTGTGAATTGGAGATGTCAAAAATGAAGATCACAGGTTGAGATATGAACAGTTTACTGGAAACAGCAATGAGATAAGAAAATGAACAGTAATGGCAACAATATTAATAACAAAAGTATACAAGACTGAGGGTGATTCACATGCAAAAAAGCTCACCCTGGACCCTGAGACGAGGAGCAATGGAGCACGGCTTCCCCTCTCCTGCCATGCTTTTTTGACTGGAAGCTGCAGTCCCTTTCTCCTCACCCCTAACAATGATACAAGGTGGTATCAAATAACAATAGGGTCCTGGGTGAAACTAGGACACGAGGGAAATAGGAAATGCTTGCAATTGAATTGTGAGGGAGAAAGGTGTCTCAGACCAGACTGCTCAAAAGTCCATTTAATGGCAGTCTATACAGACAATATAATTTCCCTAACCTAAGATCACTAAGGGCATGTGCAGGGAAATTCTAACAAGTTCCAATACAAGCTGCTGTGATTAATGCAAAATTGTCTTAACACTGTCTTCTTTCCTATGAAGTATCCATGTAGCTGTGACAAACATGATTGGACTGTCATTATGAAACTTCAAAGGGAATAGGAGGGCTTCAAAGTACTTTGGATTTATTTCTTCTAATATGATGTCTACTCACATCATCATCTAAATGGTGTTTCACAGTAGAATTAAGAAGTAGTTCTTCACTGACATAATGTATGAAGAGTTTATCCTGGTCATAAGGTTTGTTTTTAAATTTAAATCTTATACGATAATCACACAGAATACTCACCAACGTCTAATATTCCAACTCAATTACAAAAAAGGATTAAGAAAAAAATCAAAACCAAAACCCAATCCTAATCCCTACAAAGTTTTAAATCAGCAGATTGCTACTTTGTAATTCTATGAAAAGCCTGACAACAGGAAATTACCCTATGAATAAACATACACAGAAAAATATAAATGCTTTGAAACATGTCTTATTCAGTATTGCCAGTTACTTCAGCAAACAACTGCAAAAGTGATAAGGCCAGTTGAATGAGATATTGAGCTACGTGGTCTAGTGGGAAGTGTCCCTGGCCCTAACAGGGGAGCCGGAATTAGAAGATCTTTAAGGCCCCTTCCAACCCTAACTATTCTATGATTCTATAATTTGATCATTCAAAAGAGCTGCTTAAAAGGAGCTTCTGAGTTAATGAGCATTTGTTCAAAATGTCTTTCTTAAGCTTCACTTAAAATCCAAAAATGGCCAACGCTCTGCATGTCCTGCTCTTGGTGAGTATAAAACTGTGCAAGAAAACGCAGGGGTTATAAGTGAAATTAACTTCCAAAAATCAGGTTAATATCATAAATTCCTTTTCTTAAAGGACAATTAAACCTCCTTTTCCTTCAAAAGACAGCCCTACTGATTCGTTACAGGGAGGCAGCCCTGCCCATGGCAGGGGTGTTGGTACTATATAATCTTTAAGGTCCATTCCCATCCCTTAATATTCAATGATTCTATGGTTACTAATGACATTATCAGTTAGTATCTCATATGGTTGTCAATGGGATTTTACTGTATTTCTTGGTCAGCCTTACATGTGTTCTGGTTCTGAATAAGGATCAGTATATGTCCAAATAGTTTTCCATAACTCTAATGTTAAGATCTATGATCACGTTAATTTTCACTACTGTCTTTGCTCCAAAGACTTTAGAAAAAAAACCCACTGTCAAATTACAACATGTCTAATGTGAGATTAAGAAGAAATTAACCTAAATTCCACTCACTTTAGTGGGAGGGCAGCCATTGAAACTGAAGTACCACAAGCTAGAATTCTGAAAACAGTTCCTGATATCTTATAGAACTTCTGTAGTCGTACAAAATTTTTAGCTCTTCAGAGTGGTAGATATAGCAGACTCACATTCCATCAAGGAAAGATAAATACTACCTTTATGGTAACAAAAGAGACCAAAGACTAGACAGAGACAGACAACATTACACTATTCCACCCACCTGGTGGTCCCTCCTTGTAAAGCTTTAGGTGAGCTAGAGACAAAAGCATAAGTAAGATTGTATTTAAGCCTCACTCACAGAACCTGTATTTTACACTCTTTAGGTTCATATACTAGCAGGGAGTCTTGCCCACCCCCTGCTTTTCATTCATTACTAAAAAATATAACTGAGCTGGTATTTGCAGCTCCCCCTTATGTTATTTTGTCTTGCAAAAAATTATGAACTGCTTGTGACTGCCGAATTTCTGAAGGGCTGCTAAACACTAGCTCAGCCTATCAAATAAAACCAAAATCAAACAGCAAGTACTTAAATAAGTTTCTACCTTGTAAAAATATCCTGTGGATATTCCTTGGTTAACCATGGGCCACATGCAGTAACCCTATGAAAACAAAGCCACCTCTGTAGTACCCCCCACTACCAAAAACAGGCCACACAAACCAAATACACCTAGAAATATTTCTGTAAAGCTCTCAGCTTGATATATGCACAGAATACCATATGCTGATTTTATTAATTCCTCAAGACTTACAATTGGAAGTAACAATCATGCTCACTCATTATCGTATTTTCATGTTGTGTGGTAAGGGAAGGAGACCAAAGCAGATCAAAAAGCTTAGACTTTTCTAAGAGATTAATCCCTTACAATCTGATTAGAAGACAGAAGCTTGGGGTGGGAACACTTTGAAGAATTCCTCATCTTGTTTTTCATTTCCAAAACATGCATTTAAAAAAGAAAGTTATAGACTGTGCAATAGCAGTGACTGATATTGCTGACATGTGACAGACAAAATATGCCACCAGGTGGCAGAAATAAAACATAAAACCAAAAAATATTCCCCATGATTAGTAAAGTATGAGGCATGCTTCACTGTTCTGCAAAGAAAATACATACTAGAGCATGTGTGCTTTTCCTAATGCAGAGAAAACTGAACATGAAATAAAATTTGGATGTTTTGGACAACCTACATAATCAAAATGTCTAATGTATGTTCAGTTTTATCATCACACAGAACTTTTCTGAACACAAAGCAACAACAATGTTTACAAATGTATTCAATACATGCTCATGAACATATGATACTGAGCGTGCTGCACTCTTCACCAATATTTCTAAAAGATACAAGCATTCACTGGTCAATCTGGTGACCTGAAAATTTGACCTACAACCCCAGAAATACTGGACAGGGTGGGTCACAATGTTTCAGAGGGAAATTTTCACTCCTCAAAACTGTTGCAAAAAGCAAACACACACATTCAGATATTATTCAGTATTATACTATTGTGTTCACAACTCTGCAATGCAAGAATTACCTTTTCTTCTTTGGTGATAAAACAACTTACCTACTTAAATAATTTTAAATAAAATCTTACATTAAAACCTTTCCCACAGAAATCTCCATAGCTTACATTTCAAGTAGATGGGTTACTCCTCAAACTTCACACAGCAATTTAGGAAACTTCTCTGCCATAATCTCAAAACTTCATGTAGAAAGCAGAAGCTTTGAAGTTAAATGAACTATATAGCCACTTCTGGTCAGTACACTCATTTTTGTAAAAAGCCATACATATTAAACTTGGTGTGTGGAAACATGCAAAATAATGTTAACACAATTTAAAGGTAATTAGAGAACAAAAGCTAGAAAACTTGAGTGCAATCTACCTTTCTTGAGATGTACCACACCCTGCAGTATAAAGAAAATCATTAACTTGTAATTGGACTGATTCATTTAATTTCAGAATAGTGAGGGTTTCTCAATGTTTTCTCCCTGCATGGCAACCCTTGGTCCCATTTTCAATACTCCCCTTTACTACAGCATTTGTTTCCCCATGTAGTTCTAATCTTTAACCACCGGGTGTCAGAAGGGAACCTACTCACCACAGGTATACCTTTTTAATTACTTTTTATTTATTTTTACAGATGTATTGATGCGACCTCCCAGGCTCTCTCGGGCTACAGTCATAAAACAGCAGCAAATTTTCAGGCTTTTCTTTCAATAAAAATACACACAAGCGACTTTCAAAATCTAATTTGTTCAGTCTTGGACTGGTTTTTATTAAGCACAGCCACATTTAAGCATCCTTTTATAACTAGGAAATTAAAATTTATTTATGCTCAAAGAAATTCACAAAATTACCTATTTTTTAGGGATAGCCATGTTTCTAATCCTCCTTCCCTAGACCCCATTCTATCTACTCCTATGCATCCTCTCTTATTTAGTTACCACTGAACTTGAACTCTTTTACAGACCCATAATTCCTTACATGTAAGGATGCTGAATCCACAGACTGGGAAATGAGCGGATATCCTTCACTTGAGCTTAACTTTTGTTTTAGTTTTGGGATTTTTTTTGTTTCATTTTTAAGACAAGGAAGAACCCTCCAACCCAAAAATTTCAAAAATTCTCAGCACCCTAAAGATTCCAGTACGGTGAAAATATGGCAGATGTGAGAAAAGGAAAAAAATGAAGAGGGACTTGTGGAAAATAAAAAGCCCAAAAACAAGCCAACAGTCCAGTATCCAAATACTGTCCAGATATTTATATAATACAAACACCAGAGTAAACTTAATACAGAACATTAAGTATCTTAACAATAGCCACTGAATTCCCCAAGAATAATAGAACTGTATCCCCAAAAAAACAGCTTCCAATGGAAAACCCAGCACCCCCTTGATGGTCTGTGATGGAAATGAGGAAAATAGTTACTCCTCTTTCTGATTGCAAAGCAGTATAAAGCACTATTCAAAAACAGTCACCTGAGTAACTTATCTGCCTGACCATTCCTCGGCTGTGAGGGGCTACAGTTACAGCTCATTTACCTGATAGCAGAGATGAATAGTTTCGCTTGTCATTTCACCCTCCCAGAAAGGCAACACTAGAGGTGCTGCTGCTGGGGACATGCAACACGAATTCTTTCCCAATAAACGCCCTACTTTGTATTTACAAACCAATCTATTACAGGATCGCGTTCACCAATGCGGTACGGTAAACAAGCAACTCTTCAAACAGCACACATGAGGAACAGATTTATTACAGAGTACATGTCAGTGCCAAAGCAGAGGGAGCAAACCTGGCAGGGCTGATACTGAATTTATCTAAAAAGAAATCCAAACTGCACTTCTAAATACAGGTGCAGATGTTCAGAAAGCATCACAACAAGCAAACAGTGAGACTTACGAACAGGAAAGGGAATTCAGTGAAACTCAGAGGCATTTCTGTTACACAAAGGGCTTCATATATTTCAAAATAGAACCATGGAAATAAAATACAAAGTCATTCTTCTTGCATACACAATGGCTCTTTCACTGTGTTTCAATTATATAACAAGAATCATCTCATAAAACCCCGTGACTTCTGGGTCTTGGCAAAATTGGATTGCTCAGGTGCATAGTGCAGTCTATATTTCAAAATTAAAACTACAGTAAAAGAAGTAATTCCCACAACTTGCCTTCATTATATTCAGACAACAGATTAATCTTCTCACTAGGAAAACATTAAACTTAGAAATCAGCTTTCTACTCCAAGTGGACTAAAGCTGTTCTGATCGTTTAGGCATGCTTGTATGTGTATCCAGCCATGTCTGTATGTGTATCCAGCCATAGCTTTGGATTCTGTAAAACCTGTCCTTGTTAGGCACCTGCGGCAAAACATGCAACCAGACTCAAAAACAACAGGTCTCCCAAAATTACTACATTTCTACAAAGAGTATGCATAACAAAAATAAAGCAACGATTTTTATTGAAAAACTGGAGCATAACTCTTCTTCCCTCTCACCTTGTAAAAGTACAATCCTCAGTGTATGGGAAGGCAGGGACATTTTATCCCATGGCCTTAGGTACAGTTACCATTCTGGAACTTTGTGGTTGGTCTGGGCTTTGTTTTTTAGATTTAACTTTGAAAAGTGGATATTCTTTCCTATTCTGCATCTCTATCTAATGCTAAGAGCCTATAAACAGAAAAGGGATTTAATTTGACTTGAAAAATAGGTCAGAATTCTTATCCTAATTTTACGGATGGATAAACTGAAACTTGGAATGGTTCCCAAAACCTTCCTGAAGCCATTCCAGAAAGTAGCAATAGGACTGAAAATGGAACACAAACATCTTAACAACAAATATTCATCACCCACAGGTGCCTATCTTTTTGTTCCTGTCTCAAGAGGCACAGTATGACTGACTGTCAGCTGAGGTGGAGAGGGAAAAGTAAAGGGTATTTTTGTTGCTTGATTGTTTTGGAGCATGGTTTTTGTTAGTATTTTCAAAGTAAATCTTAGCCCAATACCTTCTGAATCCATCAAGCTATCATAAGTAAGGGGGGAAAATGTTGTGGTTACTCTAGAATACAGTATGGTTACCAAAATCTGGCTTGTAATAAAACCCTTAGCTTCTCAAAAACACACGAGTGTTATCTGTCTGATTATGAAACACTGAATTACACGCACCTGTCATGCTACACAATAACAACGCAGCAAAATGTAGTAAAATAACTTTATGCACTCTGAGGTCACATCAAATTGATCAGCGATTCAATCACAAAAGAACTACCTTGAAGCAATCCAAAATATCCTGTGTGCTATACTGCTGCTTGATCTAATTCCCTACAGTAAAATTTATAACAGAATCCCAGAACTAACACCACACTGAAATGAAATAAACCTAAATTACTAAAATTTTTTCTTTGCCTTTTACTTAGGATGAAACCAACTGTTGGTAGCCACTGTTAAAACAACTTTCTTCAGGACACAACATCAAACATTGTCTTTGTTTTAAAGACAAACTGTTCAAGGCCACAAAGGAAGCTTATGTTAAAGAAAGATAAGAAATCATGCTCTTATCTCTCATCCTTTTGTTCCAACCATTATACCTCTCTTTCTCTCATATAAGCTGGTTATTCCCTGCATTTGGGGCATATGGCCCTACATCATAGATATAAAGTGATTTTCTTGCTGGGAACAAAGAGTACAGGGAATCAAGGATTTGATTTATTTGAGACTTAGCAATAAACCTCTGCCACTATTTTGTATTTCATTCACCATTTACCCAGGTATTTTTTGTCTAATAAGACCTTTATCAGGCACCTCCTGATTTTCTAATTTACCTTGAAATTGTGCTTAAATCCTCATAGACTGTTCTAGAAATTGTGGCACCACGGAGACAAAATTAACTCACTTCAGATTTAAAGATGATGAACAGACAGACTGTGAGAAAATTAGATTTTTAAATGTTTTAGATTTGAATCTAAAAGAAAACACTGAATGAAAAAATGAAAAACCTCACTAAATGAATTAATTTTCCAAGTGGCTTTTTAAACATTTTCTCCTGATGGAATGTCAAATACTTCTCTCTCTCATTACTTTTTACATTTCTGTTTTGCTACACAAAAGACTAAACTTCTTCTGTCGTATATAAGAGAACTAGCTTGATCCTGAAGGCTAAAATGGTATTGTTAATAGGAATAACAGAATCTGTGTATCTGTACCATCTTAATGTGGAGACTGTTCTTCAAACATAAGAAGTTTCAGGAGCTGCAGAACCCACGTCTGAGCTCCTTTTCTGGGACGTGCTTGCACAGTAGTTGAGATATTCATTATATGTGGATTCAATGTGATGTAGTATCACAGAGGAATTTCTACAGTATAGACATGAATTTGTCTCTTCTATCTGGCCAGATATTTTCACCACACATAATGGCTGACATATCTACCCTTCTGTCAGAGTTAATGCTTAAAAATGTGGGAATTCTCTCCAAGAATTATGGAGGAAAAACAAACAAAAACCCCCTTAAAATTAAAGCAGAGGAACAGAAATTTAGGAGCCAAAAATATATGCACAGGAATGTCTTTAATTCCATGGAATAACTATAAACTAAAGTACCCTTTTTCTAGTCTTCCAGAACATAAATGTTCTACAGACTTTCTGGACTTCAGCTATTTTAGACACACTTCAAAGAAGTTCCAGTTTCTCTAGAGAATCATGCAAGCAGCTTGTGCTAATTACAGAGAGCCAGTTGACAACACAGTCAACTTGCTCTATGGAAACACATGCATTAAAGAATTAGGAAAACATAAATTAAACCAAAATATTGCAACATCAGCCATTCAATTAAAAATTAACAACTCAAGATTTGGATACTGCAGGAGACAATATTATGACTGCACAAGCAGTTATCAAATGCATGAAAAAAAAACCCGGTGCTCAGTTGTATCCCCAACTTCTTTCACTTCTAATATTCCTAACAGACCCAGTCAGCCTCACACACGTGTTCCTTGTTATGTCCATTTGCTTTTCAGTTCCTTTCCCACACATCAAGCCAGACTGTGAGCCTCAGGAGGGAGTTAGCCACTCCTCCAAGCTGCTATGAGTCATTGTGATGTCTGCTGTGTAGGCCAAATTAAGCCTGAATTTCTTGCTTCCACTAGGCAACAAGAACGATGAGGAAAAACATGACAAGGAGGTGAGAAAAGATCAAAAAGACAGGAATACTCTCCCTCAATATCCCTACCTTCCTATCATAGTTGTCATAGTTCATGGTGATGAAGAAAGTAAATCAAAGACACAGTGTAGAATTGCAAAAAAGATTACTGTATTCCAGCTTTCAAGTTTACAGTCTTAAATCCTATTCTATCATGACAAATGAAAAAAACAAACATGCTACCTCCTAATATATGTATGTATTTGTGTACCATGTTAGAAATACAAAGATGAATGTTGACAAATTTATCTTTGGATATGAACATATATTTTGTCTAAGCCTGAAATACAGCTGTGCTAAATGAATATTACCTAATCATTCATCCTCTTATTATTATTTTTATATACATTCCTATTGTTTTGGTAGATGAAACCCTTAATCACAGGAATTAAAATACTAACAGAAATTATTGACTGAAAGCTAATAAAACAAACCACTTCAGCATTTTTTATGATATGGATACAGGAATATCAGTAGAGGAGGACTGGAATCACAAACACCCCACACACAATTTTTGAATTCTATTCTGACATCAAGAATTTTTATTTCATCTTAGTAGTCAGGACAAGATACTGAGTTAAGAAGTGGGATTTTTGGATTAGAATTTAAATAATGCAGATGATTAACCTGCATTACAGCTTATTTTTAAGAAGCCCACTTCCTAAAAGGGGGTCAAGAAATTTCTAATGTATTGGTGGCTGGAAGGGAATTTTGGATACAAAGGCTCATGAGGGCAAATGCCAGCATACACATACCCTTTGAAGGTACCTACTACTGCCAGAGAGAAGATTGTGAATTTAGCAGTTTTGCTGTATTGCCATGTTCATATTCATAAAAAACCCCACAAACCCCAGCAATAAGACCAGCATTGAATACGATCCTTATTCCTACGACTCATGAACGGCACCTTGCTTCACTTGTAGGAGACTCTGTAATTTCATTTCTGTGCACAATGCTTTAGAACAGTGGCACAAGTCCTCAGATCAGCCAATCTAAGCGGACCCATCATGTGCAACTTACAACTTTCTGGGCATCCCTGAGCAGCTGAAAGAAACCAACCTGCCAATCTCTGCAGCACACCTATAACTTTACTTCAGACTTAACATAGCCTAAACATGCAAACACAGTCTTTGCCTGTTTCCTTTAAAAGCACTGCTTACATCTCATCCCAGCTGAATCACCAGCGGTTTGTTTTCATTCAAATCCCTCTGCCAGACGCTGGAGCAACTAATGAACTGCAGAATCTGGTCTTTAAAAATTTGACTTAGCAAACAAACCATCGACATGTTGATGACACTACCACCCAAAATATCACAGTAACAAGAGTAACAATTTACATGGGCTCTAAGCCAGTCTGTCTTTCCTATTCAAATTTCAAGAAAGCATGACCTAATTCCTCTACAAGTACTAGAATCTGGAGCTTTTGTTAATGCAGTTTTCTTTCTTTCTTTTTCTTTTCTTTCTTTTTCTTTTCTTTCTTTTTCTTTTCTTTCTTTCTTTCTTTCTTTCTTTCTTTCTTTCTTTCTTTCTTTCTTTCTTTCTTTCTTTCTTTCTTTCTTTCTTTCTTTCTTTTCCTTCCTTCCTTCCTTCCTTCCTTCCTTCCTTCCTTCCTTCCTTCCTTCCTTCCTTCCTTCCTTCCTTCCTTCCTTCCTTCCTTCCTTCCTTCCTTCCTTCCTTCCTTCCTTCCTTCCTTCCTTCCTTCCTTCCTTCCTTCCTTCCTTCCTTCCTTCCTTCCTTCCTTCCTTCCTTCCTTCCTTCCTTCCTTCCTTCCTTCCTTCCTTCCTTCCTTCCTTCCTTCCTTCCTTCCTTCCTTCCTTCCTTCCTTCCTTCCTTCCTTCCTTCCTTCCTTCCTTCCTTCCTTCCTTCCTTCCTTCCTTCCTTCCTTCCTTCCTTCCTTCCTTCCTTCCTTCCTTCCTTCCTTCCTTCCTTCCTTCCTTCCTTCCTTCCTTCCTTCCTTCCTTCCTTCCTTCCTTCCTTCCTTCCTTCCTTCCTTCCTTCCTTCCTTCCTTCCTTCCTTCCTTCCTTCCTTCCTTCCTTCCTTCCTTCCTTCCTTCCTTCCTTCCTTCCTTCCTTCCTTCCTTCCTTCCTTCCTTCCTTCCTTCCTTCCTTCCTTCCTTCCTTCCTTCCTTCCTTCCTTCCTTCCTTCCTTCCTTCCTTCCTTCCTTCCTTCCTTCCTTCCTTCCTTCCTTCCTTCCTTCCTTCCTTCCTTCCTTCCTTCCTTCCTTCCTTCCTTCCTTCCTTCCTTCCTTCCTTCCTTCCTTCCTTCCTTCCTTCCTTCCTTCCTTCCTTCCTTTCCTTCCTTCCTTCCTTCCTTCCTTCCTTCCTTCCTTCTTCATATGTTTCACCACAGATTATTACAGTCATTAGGAGGAAAAATATTTGTTTGGGTAAAATTAAGTATGGCAAGCATACAGCCTATAATAAAAATCTAAGAGTAACATCAACTTGCCAACAGCTGAATACCTGTCCTGGTCACCTAAGTAATAGACTCCCAAATTCAGACCAATCAGATGAACCATAAATTCAATTCCATATATTAGAACCATGTTGCTTCTGTCAAGCCAAGTTTTCTCAATCTTTCAACAAATTTACACTTCCGGTATTATTCCCATGTTACAAAAAAAGAAAGATTAATGCAGAGAAAACTGAAAAAAGAGGGAGAACGACTAAACAATAAAAAGCAGTAGACAGAACAAATAGGAGTACTGTTTCTCAAATACAAGGCCAGATGGATATCCACTGGCATTAGAAAGAACCACACAGTATTACCCTGAACAATTTCTCACAGCAAAGTAGTATAAAAGCTTTTTTTTTTCCGTTCCACTTAACACTCTCTAGGTAGTAATTTCTAAAATCTCCAGGTACCTGAAGAAGAGATGGCCTATAGTCTTTCACTTTAATATTTCAGAGTATTCCTCAGTTTATGGTTAATTTCTGAATATCAATGACTTGAGTTTTACATTCAAGAATATAAATTTGAACCAGAGTTGTGGAGGCTAAAATAATCACTTCCTCCCTTTCAAGTATGTTATGTAAATATCTAAATAACAAAAAAACCCAAGAAATGTTTTTCTGTGAAAAAATTATCTGATAATTACCATTGCACTTCAGACATACCCTTTCATACACTTGCATAGGACAACATATGTGGCTAGCTAAAGAAGTGGCCTGACTGAATATGAGCATTCCTCTGTTCATACACATGTTGCAAAAATGGTGCTGTTTTCATTCTGGACAAAATGCCACTGGAAATGGATAATCTAATTTATCAAAAAACCTCCACATCTCTCCTCACGAATTTCTACAGGCAAGTTTGTACAATATTTAGCCATTCACATTTAAAAATCAGATGCAGAATTAACAAATAGCAGCAAACCACACATATGAAACATAAGGTCTGTTTCTCCAGATAAGAAAATACTGTGACTTATCACCAGCTCTGTATCAAACAAGATTAAAAATGTCAGAAACTAATTTCTGCAAATGCTTCACCTCTTTTTTTTACCTGCTTCTGTGTACTTCAATCCTACTTTTACTTCTTCATGATTTGCTTTTGGTGGCGGCCAGACAGTCTGGAGTCTCCCTGGAGTCTTGTCATCTTGCTCTGAGGGACTCAGGTCAGGCTGTTAAAAATTACACAAGAAAAAATTAAAGTCTGCAGTATCAATTGATTCCAAACAGCAACCGCCATGCTCAGCTCTACACATGTGCTCCAGAAATTATCTGTCTCATTCTACTGACTGAAACAGTGCTCAGTTGGTTGGAAGGGACACAAATACATCAGTGTAGAAAAATATTTTTGAGGAGGAAAGTAGCATAATGCATGTGACACGCAGTGATTTGTTGAAAGTGTTCACATCACTGTGGAGAGGTGTCTATCCTTTCGTGAACCACAGAGGTGGTCACGAATGCTAGGGTTTTTTCCTGTATCTTTCTTCCAGAGTGAAATATTCCATAGTGCGTTCCTCTTACAAGTAAACATTAGAGCAATTCACCTAAGACATCATTTGACAATATAATTTTCTGGAAGCAGAGCTAGCTTATGAAATTCCTGCCCCACCCCCTGCAGATTGCTCAGTCCACATACCAGGTAATACTGCCACATCAAAGTAATGCTGCAGCTTTTAATGGGACTGCACTGTCAACTGGAACGCTAAAATAACTCTTTAAATGGGGAAGGGGTGGAGGGGGAATGACCCACTAAACAAGCATTCTTTTAGAGGGATTTCTTTGGTGGTTTCTTATATCTCCAATATTTCTGTAATCTGTTTTTCAACATGTTACTACAAGTAGTTGCATAGACACAACTGAAGCAACAGTGAAACCCTGTAGGAAAATGGCCCCATAAATGCCCCACAGGAGCAAGGGAAAGGACAGGCTAGACCCCCAGGCTCTGGCTTTGCCCTGAGAAAATACAGATTTGCACCAGACCGGACATTAAGCAGACATTTATAAAAGCCACTCCTGCTGACTCCTGTGCCTCCTCCCTCACTGTGTGTGATGACAGCTTCCCAAATAGGTTGCTGAGGGCCACGGGAACGCTGACGCCAGCACAGCACTGGTGTAAGCAGGAAGGAGCAAGCCAGGGATGGGAAGGGCACACTCAGACTGCACTTGCTGTACATTCCACAGCCAATGAATACCTGTTTTCTCCTCCCCATAGGTAATTTGCTGCAAACTGGTATTATCAGTCTACCCAAATGTTGACCGGGATTTCTTACATGTTTTTTTATATTATGTAAGAATAAAAATTTGAAAGAGAGTATAACCAACACAGAAAATTAACTTAAGTAGCTTCAGGTTTAAGGTCCAATCCTGAAAATAGAATCCTTCAAGTAATTCTCCCTTCAGCCAACAACAGTCTCCTGGGCTGATTACATCTTCCAAAGATGTGGCTGTAAGAATTTCGAGTTGGGGGAATGCCAACCCAAAGGTTACTCATTTAATTAAAGAGTTCAAATCATATTCAAAGTCATTTATGACTGTACCAAAACTCTGCATTGATTTTTTTTATATAATAACTGCATCTCCATATGCCTAAGAGCATTAACCTTGCAAACACTTACATTAATCAAAGATTTGAGTTGTCTAATTGAAATCACTAAGTTACACCTGCATAAGGTTAAATGCCCATCAATATTTGAAAAGCCAGCTATATGCTTGTAAACAAGAAAAAACCCCTTCCTGTTCTATGTTTTGAGTTTGACCCATAACTTCTTGTTACAACTCTTATCATACAATTATTCCTACAGGTAAAATGAAATACTACTTATAAAAATAAAATACTCAATGAAAGAAAACAGAGCGAGAATCAGAAACTGTTAAATAATATTACAGTAAATATCTGCAGCATCAAAATTATTTAAAGCCATCATTGACATACAGAGAACTGTTATGCAGCCATCTTTTACTATCAGAAATTGATTGTTAAGTTCTCACTTCTAATTGAGAGGTTTTATTGTTGCCATCAGTTGTGGCCGAATTCTGCTTCGACTGCAGATGATCAAAAATTCTGACAAATTAGCCCCAAGATTTCCTCGGCTGGGAATCCAAAATTTGACATTTTGATCTTAAGTCCCCACCAATAACATTTAAACAAAAATATTTAATCCTTCTACTTCCAGATCTTAGGAAGAAAATTCAACCTACAGATTTGTCAGATGATCCATCCCCAGGTTTTGATTTTGACCTTTCAAATACAGCTTTCAAGGACTCTTTTTCATTTCTCATTTTGCGTTTCAGGGCTTCCAGCTCTGAAGGATCTGCAGTTGTTTCTTTCTTGGGAGGTCGCGTGAATAAGGCTTTAAAGGCATCCAGTGCAGATTCAGCAGGGCTTGATTTTATCTCCTCAGAGGGAAATCGTGGTTCTCTTTTGCTGGAGGCTTTGTTCTCTTGAGCTTCATCACTGTCCTCGGTCTCCCCAGATCCCTCACCAGAGTCCTCAGTTCTATCTTCATTCTTGGAGACGTCTATGTTTAACAAGTGTGAGAGCTGTTCTAGGAAAGTGGGATTTGCTTTAGGTTCGGATGATTTTTTTTTAATGGTCAAACCTGATGCAATACTGGATTTCTTAACAGGCTGTCGTAATTTAAGCAGAGCTAAATCATTCTCCCTTGGTTTAATTTCTGTAACAGTTTTCCCATCTTCTGTGGTCAGTCCCTTTTTCCTGACACGTAGTCCACTGAAGAAAGCAGGCAGCTGGAAAGTCTTTTCAGCCAGCGCTGTTTTTTGGAGTGATATATTATCAACGGAAGGTCTTTGTTCTTCATCTGAAAGTTCTTGAGGGCATTCCCCTGTAGCAAGCAAATGAGTGAATTGCTCATCCATTAACATTTTGTCTTTTCCATTGGAGTCATACTGTAGAATACCGTCCAGCTCTTTTGGGAGCTGGTTAGAGAATGGTGGGCGCAATCCAATGTCATCTGTATCCACAGTGTCATCACTGTTGCTGTGCCCTTCTGATTCTGACTCTTCCTTATTTTGATTGCTGTTGTCCAAGGCCTCAGCAGACAAAGCGCCATTTTTCAGCCCATATTTGCTTGCATTGTTCTCATCGGTGTCTAGGTCCTTATTCTCCGTGTCCGATTCTGTGTCACTTGTTGTATGAACCAAAGTACCTTGTACAAGAATAGCATCCTTGTCGTCATTGTCAGATTCAGACAAAGAAGTCTGAACAAACCTCAAATGCTGAAGAAGTAATTCATTTTGGTCAGCTAACTCCAGCTCCAGGCCTGCCTGCCTGCCAGACATCGGGTCAGCTTGGCCACTGGTACTATCCATGCTGTGCCGATTTTCTGAGTCCTCATTATATCCATTATCATTCCTCTCATGCCAGGTGTTAGCGTGAGTATTTATATTGCTGTGCAAAGGTTGAAATGCTTTAAGCACTGTTTCTTCTTTGGGAGCTGAAGATTCAAGCTTAGCTGTAAATCCAAACAGTGTTTTCACAGAAAATGTAGTGAGTGGGTCAGGGTCGCTTTCTGCTGTGTTCTTCAGGTCTAAAAGCTGACTACAGTCAGGCATCCCATTCTGTTCTTCCATGTTGCCTGAAGTAGAGAATGGGTTCTCTCGCAGCAGTGCTGCTGACTGCTGAGCCAGCCCTTACTGCGCGCATTCAGGCTGCCGGCGGGCCGGCTGCCGGCGCTGCAACAGGCGGCCCGGCCCGCGCAGGCCGCCGGCCTCCCGCGCTCCCGGCCGGGCCGCCCCGCCGCTCCTTCCGCCCCGGCCGTCGGGGCTCCCGCTCCGCCAAGAGAGCAGCCGAACGACCCACCGTAAAAAGCAGTTCTCGGCAGCGTCTGGAACTTGTTCCCTCGCACAAGAGGGCTTTGTCTCAGCACTAACCTCGGCTGAAGCCCGGCCGACAGTCCTCCCGGGGCTCCGCACCCCCACGGGCTGCGCGCCCCCGGCAGCTACAGCAGCCGTCCCGCCGGGCCGAGCGCGCCGCGGCGGCTCCCTACTTCCTTGTCCCGGTGCGCCAGCGCTGGGTGGTTTTCAGCAGAAAATTCCCGACGGATTCCTTTGCATAGTCTTTCCACTAGGATAAAGAACTTCTTTTGTAAATCCATAATCACCAAAAAATGACAAATGGAAACCCGAGCTTACGACTCTGAAGCTTCCTGTGCCCCCTCCTGAAGCCCTGGGAGAGCCCCCAGTGCCCGGCCGGGCAGAGGCAACTCGGGTGAGCGCCCTTGAAGCAGAGGAAAGTAGGAAAAAAAGAGACTCTCTTCCGATTTGCTGGAGGTTTCATCTGGAATGCAGATTTCAGCCTCCAGGGCCATGAACAAAAACCAACGAGACTGGTTTCATATTACCACTGTCCTTGCCCTGCACAGCCCCAGCTGAGAGGTGCGCGCAGGTACTTATCAGAGACTGCGGCCGCGCCCAGGGAGCGGGAGCGCCCAGCAAGGCCGAATTAACTGTTTGGGAATCGGACAGCCGTGTCCCTCCTCGGCACCAGCCTTGGATGGGTCCGACCCACAACAATCTCTGCTGACATATTCTGTGATGATTTTCACAGACTTTGCTGCCATATGTGTGAGATTTGCTTAGTTGAAACGAACAAGAACACTTGAAATGTACAAAACTCAAACTACCAGGGATACTATGTACTTTTTTTATCAATACAGATGGAGAAAGTACAAAATACTCTTAAGTACTCTTGATATTCAGAAAGCCAGTAATATTTGGAGCACGTTTCCATCACAAGTCTCCACTTTTGCTACATTTTTTTATTTATCCAAGTTAAAGGTCCATTCTACAGTGATCCATTTAGCTGTGATGAGTAATCTTAAGCAAGCAACATGGGGAAAGCTGTCCTTCACAGGGAAATCAGCTGCAGATCACACTGCTATATGTGATTACCAAAAAACATTTACTAAAAAGCTGAGTATTGCAGCCAACAAGCAACAACAAAGTATCCCAACACATTTAGCTTTTGGTTTAATGCTTAAATATGTAGACTGTACAAAACCCATTTGTTTGTCAACAGCAAAAGCAAAAGCCATTGGTATCTCCTGCAGGAACAAACTTTCCTGAAAATCAGATTGTAATACTAAGGGCTTGGATGGAGCTTACAGACACCTTTTCAATTACAGGCTTGTGTGCATACCTATAGACAAAGGGCATTGGAATCATTCCCATCTTTATCTGTGATTTCACAAGGAGCAATGTCTTCTGCTCTGCTGCCTGGCATTTCCTTAGCAAGCCCTGGACTTGCTTCTCCGCTATGCTTAATCATCAGGTGCCAAGGTCAGAAACAACTGACAGGCTCTCCTGGTTTCTAGGCTGAATATCACAAAAGGAAGCACTACGAAAAGAAGGAGACAGAGAGTCCCTGCCACCCCCTATGCCAACCTATTCTTATAATTCCAGCACTTATAAACAGGTGGAAGGAAGCTACCACAACACTGGTGACTTCCCCCAAGAAAAAATTTCTTCAAGGCAAATCTAAAGCAATTCTATATTCCATTTTATGGCAAAATAAATGGGGCAAAGTGACCAAAGTTTTCTACATTTAAAAAATGCACAATCTGTTTTTATGTTCTATTACATGATTAATTGTTCATTGTTCTGATAAATTGTATGGTTATGTCTTGCTTATTTATTTATGTGCCTACTTATTTGGTGTTTGATGGATAAATATTAAATCATATTTTCAAAAATAGTCTTTTTAGGCACAAGCAAAAATATACCTCTGTGATGAACTTCATGATACCTTTTAAACTAAACACAGTGATTCAGATTATGCCAAAATATTTATTCATCTCTTTATATTAACAATAACCCATACTTAGAATAAAACTTCCCTTTAATAAAAAAGGGTCACCAAGCTGTAACAATCCTAAGAATAGAAGGCTAATGATTACAGCCACTATTTAACTATTTAAGGTTTTAATGGACTTATAAAAAGTTTAGTTTAAAAGTGGACTTAAAACAGGATTCCCATACTTTATGTCCAAACAAAATCCCAACAAAATATAGCAGACCAGGATCAAATTAGAAGTGAAAAGAATGGTGCTTTTAGTGTAAAGCTTAAGTAATACAATATATTGAGGTGCTAGAAATCCCAGAGTTGAACAGTGAATAATTAAAATTCCAGAAGCTGAAATATGCCCTATATAACCAGAGTAATCTCACAAGCCTGCAGAAAATACTGCTTTCTGTGTACCTCTTTTTGTAGTAAACTCTAGTAAGTGTGGAGAAACTTTCAAGCTTTTTGAGCTCTAGGATTAACAAGGAAACTCATCTCTACATATATGCCTGGAGAAATACTCAAAACCTGAAAGTCATTGTGATGAATGAGTCAGTCAGTCTCTAAAATTCACCACACAGTCCATAAACTCCCAGCCTAAAATATGGCTTTTGTAGAGACCTGCTTCCTGCATTCTGATGATCAGCCTAGTGGAGACTCCTCTGAGGGACTGAGTAGCTGACAATGAAGCACATATTGGTTACTTACTCAATAGAGTGTTTCGGGGTAAAATACATACATCAGTATGTGCCTATAATATTTTGATATAAAAAAGAGGTCATCATTGGGATGTAAAATGAGATGGAGTCAGTTTGTTGGCAGAAGTGTTTTAATGCTGGGTGGATCTATCTCATAAGGGAAGTCTCTCTGAACAGGCTATAACACTGCATCTAAAGGAACAACTTCAAAATCTTCAGAAAGAAATCAGTTATAATTATGTTACAAGCCTCTTTACTTAATAAAACTGACAACTCTCTGGTGCCTCAGAAAAGCCCTTAAAACCTGTCATAGCAACTTTCAAGGCAGTCAATGCACTAATTATACAAAAGGACAACCATTCTTTACAGTTTAAAGCACATTTAACAATCCACACCCTTTTTGACCTACATTTCATCACAGACAGAAGTCACACCCACAACACACTCTAGTTCTGTTCTTGAGGTGTCTAAAAGCTCACCTGAAGTAGGTTTTAAAACTGGCTTTGAAGAAAACACACATTAAGCCAGAATAAGATCATCTAATTTCTACCACTATCATATGGCAGGGCTCAACACTTCCTGACCCCTTATCTATTCAGATTGCCTTTTTAGATCACTGTAATAACAAACTAGATAAACACGAACAGGACAGAAAGACATTCTACAAAACAGCAAGGCTGCTAAACTGAAAACAAGTATTCCACTGTTTTTACAAAATAAAGAACTCCAAATCTAGAAAAATTTGCATAAATTCTTGAAAATAGTAATAGAATCAAATATGCACCAATTGCATCAGGCTTCAGAAGAGCCACGAGAAGCAGCAGGCTCTGTTTGTAGCTCAGGTGGCTTGAACTGATCTGAAGTTCAGCTGACACAGTCTGCCCTCTGCCCTGTCCTCAACCTAACCTTTACTGTGCAGGTTGATAATGGTCTTAATGTTCCCCTGCTCTCCTGTTTGTCTCTCCTGCTGATTACCTCATTTTGAACTTAGTATTTTTACCTGTTATATGCTCTGAAAGAGGAGAGGCAGGGAAGATAGAATTTAAAAACTATAAGGCCTTGATTTTCATCATTATTATCAGGCTTGTTACCTCACTTAGACCATTATGTGAGCTGCCTTCCTGCGTTTTGATGGAATTGGGTATTGCCAACATAACTGCCTAAAATGTAAGTAATTAATTTAGATGTAGCAGCAGAAACATAGACATAATAATTCTTATCAGAATTCAGCAATACATGTTAACAATGTGTGGACACCAGACACATTTGGTGAAGGGGTTTGTATAAATCCATCTGTATAAATGCAAAGTGTTTCTTAACATTTTCATCTAAATTCTGATTGACATTGAGATATGCACTACTTTAGAGACTTTGAAAAAGCACTGTAATACCTATACAGTTATAAAATCAGAAAGCACATTAAAAACTTCAGTTTACTATTTTGCAGGAGTGCATACTGTATACTGTATCAATAAATGTATGAGATATTAACTTGTAAAACCTATCATGTGAAAAAGCAGTGGTACATCTGAGACAGAAATTCTAGAAAGATATATTGATGGGTCTGGTTAATATGAGCAGACATACATGTAACAAAGACAAGGAACAGAAGATCACTATAAACTGTGTAAGTAAGCTAATGAAGATCTTTGTACTTTAAGGCACAAAGGCTGGCACTTAGTGTAACAAAGAATGGAGATGAATTTTTAATCCTTTTCCTTTTATAGGTTACTCTCTTTTCATCTTCTTTTCATTTCAACAGGCCTTTTGCTCCCTATCTACAATATGATATAGTAGTTTAAAGCTTAAACAAAAAGCTTTATAAAATAAAATCCATATAGTTGCATTAATTTACCATAATTTCTTAAGTAATTACTAACTGTTAATTGCAATTTTAGCTGCATTTTCACATCTCATTTATGTGCTTTTTTATCTGAGATGAAATGCCGTATAAAAAATAGGGTGGAGTTTCATTTCTATTTTGTTTCATTACCTTCCATATCTCTTTATCTTCTGCCCGCCTAAGGTTTAAAATCTAATGCAAGATCTTTTTTCATGCTTCTGGTGTAGATTGCATTTCGAAGTCCTGCCAGAGGAGAGTTAATTCACTCTTTCTCTCTCTCATCTAGATTATCTACTGCCTTCCATCTAATAGAAACATAGAAACATCTTTTCAATAACATAATGGACAAGTTGGAGAAGCGGGCCAGTGGGGATATTATGGGGTTATACATGACCAAGTGCAAGGTGCTGCACCTGGCTCAGGGCAATCCCTGTTATCAACACGGGCTGGGGATGAACAGCCCTGCTGAGAGGGACTTGGGGGTGCTGCTGGCTGGAGAGGCTGCGTGCCATGACCCAGCCATGGGCACTCCCAGCCCAGAGAGCCAAACGTGTCCTGGGCTGCAGGCAAAGCAGCGTGGGCAGCAGGGCCAGGGAGGGGATTCTGCCCCTCTGCTCTGCTCTGCTCAGACCCCACTGCAGAGCTGCATCAGCTGCTTTGGCAGAAGGAAAGGGAACAGAATGTCGAAGGAAGGATGTGGAGCTGTTGGAGTAAGTCCAGATGAGGGCCAGGAGGATGATCAGAGGGCTGGAGCACCTCTCCTGTGACAACAGGCTCAGAGACTTGGGGCTGTTCAGGTTGGAGAAGAGAATGGTCAGGGGAGACGTTACAGCACCTCTCAGTACCTGAAGGGAGCTACAAGAAAGCTGAAGAGAGACTTTTACAAGGGCCTATATTGCTAGGACAAGGGAAAATGACTTCAAGCTGAAAGAGAGTAGGTTTAGATTAGATATTAGGAAGAAATTCTTTGCTTGTGATGGTGGTGAGGCACTGGAACACGCTTCTTAGAGAACATCTGGATGCTCCATCCCTGGAAGTGTTCACAGTGAAGTTGGATGGGGCCCTGTGCAACCTGCTCTAGTGACAGGTGTCCCTGCCCGTGGCAGGGGAGTTGTAATAAGATGATTTATAATGTCTGTTCCAACCTGAATCATTCTATGATTCTGTAATTCCATAAGCAAACATTAGTGTATCTGTAGATGCACATACACAATTTTATTATACATTAATGTTAGGGTGCTCCTAATCCAGAGCAAGCAGAGCTTTTCAATAAATAGCTTTTTCATATTGCTATTGTTATGAATACAATTGCATTTTAAAACCATAGTGCCAAACTTTTGATCAGTCAGGCTAAGGGTTTTCTTCTAAAAGCAGAAAAGGCCCATAGATAACATGACTGGGTGTAGTGCAACTGTGAATAAATAAATTGGTCCATTTTAGATGCTATTTCCTGGGAACATTATCTTAGCTTCAGAATTGCTCTCCAGACACTGGCTCCTTTTTTACCACAATTGTCTTGCTGTCCAGTCTGACGACTGCACAGGGGAGACAATATCTGGGTGCAACGTCCCACCCTGAAGAGGAAGGGAACACCCAAGGGTTGTTGTCACCAGAGCAATTCATGCAGCCTGGTTTTGGCCACTATCTTTCTTACACGGTACTTCTAGCAGGGCTGCAGTCCAAAGAGATTCTGATGGCAGCAAGTGCTGCAGCAGCCTTCTCACTATTGTTTGTTTGGCAACTCCTCCTTCAATCCCATGGACGCATCTTGAAGAAGAAAAATAATCTTGGAGATACAAGGGCTCTGTAATTCAACTCAGAATTCTGTCCTGAAAGAGAGTCACAGGGAGTGAGATGCAGGATAAAGTTTCTTGGTGGGCCCCTAGAAGTCCATCAGCCCATGTTGAGCGCCCTTTTTAAAAAAGAAACTAAGACTTTTGTTCTGAGTATTTAAAAAATAATGGAATAAATATTCTTCCTTTTTAACTACAAGAAACTGAAATGATTCCATTTTTTTCATAATTAGATTTTTAGACATAAAATGTTTCTTTAAAAATAGTAAGAAAGATGGAAATAAACTGTTTACTAATCTCAGATATTTCTTATGTTACTCAAAATGTTGTTCTTAAATGGCCTGCATTTGTAAGTGCTCCTGCTCTATACAAGGACTTTTAAATGCAGTCAGAGAATCCTCAAGGACTATGTACTTTCTGTTGTAGCACGTATTTCTAGCAGTGATAACAGCTATGTCGCTGCTCCTATCTCAGTTCAGTTATTTGTTTTCATCTCAGCAATTTATTACAAGGATAAACCTGTACCTTCAAACTGATACAAGACTATTCTAAAGAATTCTTTTAAGAAAAGGAAGTTAGGACAAAAAATCAATTTTATAACAAGCTCAAGAGAATACCAAGCATTGGTGATTGTAAGCATTAAAAAGCATTTTAAATGTACTTCTAAGTCCATTCTTTTATTTCCACCAATAGATGTCACTCTTACACAAATTTTTCTTAGTGCTTCTTTGCACAAACTGTATTATGTAATCTAGTCTTTAGAGCAATTTCTTCCAACCATTCAATCCTTCCCATGCTTCTTTCCTCTTTTTCTGCATTCTGTTCCCTTTCCTTCTGCCAAAACATGTCTCTATAGGCTGCTTACTGCTCACCCTGGCAGCATGTAAGTATTTCCAGCTACATTAAGCTGGCCTGGCCTTATGATGAACTCAGGTTGCCCTCTGAAGCTTCATTGTTTCATACCCCAGGAAGTTGAGAAACTTTTCCTGTCAAGATCATGGCCAGTCTGGCTCCAGTGCCAGTTCAGCTTCTCCAAAACTCTGAGAAGCAGCAGCCTGGCTCCCAGTGCTGCACACATGCACGTGAGCACACACACATGCACTTGTGCACAGGTGCACACACAGAGCTTGCTCCTGCAATGCATCTCCAGGAACCAACTAATTTAAACTGAACACCCATCAAGATTTTAGAAATGGCACATCGTGTATCTTAATCTATTTCTATAATTTCAAACATTTCCCATATGTATTGCTCTCAGCTGCACAGAGACATATGGGCTCACAGACCATCTGGAAAACTGTATCCCATCCAAAACTTTGCAGTTTGTCAGATATTTTGGAACACGCTTTTAGCCTGGCCCGAAATAAATGAGTACCAAAAATGTAATTGTATATAATATATGCTTGTTGAAATCCAGTATAGCATGAATACAGTCCTACTCACATTCAGTTCCAGGCTCAGATGCAACACACTTCTGTTGATCTTCTCCCTCTCACTTGAATGAGGAAAAGAGTTTGATTGCCCCAGTCTGCAATCCAGAACCCAGGTATCTTCATCTCTGTTTGCCACATCCAAACTAGTCAGCCGTTCACTGAAGTCATCCTTTAAAGCAGACTCTGCTGGGAAGCCCAAATGAAATGAAATTAAATTTAATAATTCTATGCATCTGCACATAATCCCTGCATACAGAAAGTTCTGTATATTTTTGAAACTCTAGTACACACTACCAATAAATGCAAACTCTCATGTTTGTTTAAAGCACAACAGAATGGTATAAGCGGGGGTAACAACTTTGTTTTGACTCAGAAAAAATTGTTTTGTCCTTAAATTTTGTGGATCAGATCTAGCATCAAAAACAAATGGGCTGCTTGTCTTTCCCCCATATACAGACACAGACTCTGTGTAAGGTGATTGAATTTCTAGCTCTGCCAAGGCACTCTTACTGGTGATCCTAAATGTGCTCATTACACGCACATATTTCACAGGTGGGTGTGAAGTATAAAACTAAACTAAGGAAGCTTCATAAACTGATTTGATGAGCTTTTTGACATTGGATGAACACAGTTTTAGTGGGGACAGTGCCAATCCACCTTAGTCCCTTACACCAAGTGCATAAAAAGCAGGGTCTTTCAATTAGAAATGACACTTAAGATTTTAACTTTCTCCAGTAAGCTTAAAACATATTGTCAGCCTGGTTTTGGAATGGTTTAGGCACAAACAACCAGATTTAATGGGAGAGGTAAGAATAAAACCTGTCAGCCGTGGGTGTACTCCTGTACATCATGCTGTGCAACCACTCAGCCCTGTCCCTTCTGTTCACAGCATTGCTGGTTTATTAGACCCCTCAAAAATATCTGTTTCTGCATGATTGCCTCAACTTTAGCAATGAGAAAACCAATGAATTGCATGAAGTTAATTAGTTCTCTGAAGTGTAGTATCTTACATGAGATACATAACACCTCTTTTTATATTCTACAGGATATATACATCTATCCTCTTATATATATACACTCATTCATATACACAGACACATCCATCTTGGAACATTTTACTGGAAACTTCAGATATTAGCAGAATTCCTGGCTGCTGCATATCATAGCTTAGCATTAAAAAAGCAGCCCTGGAAGACTTTAAGGCCAGATTTGATGGAGCTCTGAGAACATGGTGAAAGATATCCCTGCCATGACATGGGGGTTGGAACTAAATGATCTTTATGGTCCTGTTCAATCCAGGCCCTTCTCTGATTCTAATAATGGCACTTACCATTTTGTAATTTTTTAAAGTTGTATTTTCTTTTTCCCTACTTTAAAAGACATTTTAAAAAGAGGCACTAGGATCAGATTCTGTATGCTTAAATGTAGGATGACTTTCAAACTTTCTGATGGCTTGCAGTTCCAAATAATTTAGGTGCCACCCTGTATCAATAAGCATAGTAAAGTATAATACTTGATAAAATGGCCAATAATCCAAAGTACAAGTCAGTTATTATTGTGTGAATATACTCATCTTTTGTCTTATTCAGGTGAAATCTCAGAGTGAGATCCTATCAAAATACAGCATTTCTGCAGAAGAGTATTACACATACCTTTACACATTTTGAAATTATGCACTGCATATAATATTAAACTATATCAAGATATTCAAACACAAGACAGCACATTTTAAGACACTCTCAGGTCCAGATGCGCTATCTTTTAGATCAGGGGCCTAAAGAGAGAATTACTTTCTGACTTTCTGATTCATTGGCTTTCTGTATATTTTTACACACTTGATAAAATATTTCTTTTGTTGGCCCTTATGCCATTATGTAAGTGTTGTGGTTTAACCTCGGCCAGCAACCAAATACCATGCAGCAATCATGTATCCCAAACATAGCCCTGTACCAGCCACTGTGAAGAAAATTCAGTTTACCCCAGCTAAAACCTACTCATTTTGATATTTAGAAAGCTTTAAGATCAGAAATACAAATATTATTATTTTAATATTGAATACAAATATTACACCTATAATAAGCTGAATAAAATGTTTTGGTTAAATTTTGACCTTGTTTTTGTTGCACCATACAATTAGACCAGTTAACTCTAGCCACCCCCCCCTCCCTTTACATGATTATGACATAGAAAATGCAAAGGAAGTTCCTAGTGAGTGGAGAGGAGAAAGTAAAAATCACCACTTTTAAGGTAATTGGACATTATTTGTATCATGTTAACAAACCTAACAAACAAAACAAATACTTCCCTCAGCTGCAGAGATCCAGTTTTTGTCCAAATGTAATTTTATGCACCATTATATTAATTTATGGTATTTTTGGCTGTTGGTAGACTCCTCCCAAGTCTGTTACCAAGCCTCTATTCTCCACCCTCTATGTAATTATTACTTAATGTTGTGTTCTCTATGTATTCATGTCGGTAGCTGATGATTGCTTCCCTCCCTGATCCAGTCCTCACCTGCCCACACCATTAGCATCCAACCACTTCCATGGTAAGGGACCCATCCAACCCAGCAGACAGTGGAATATGAAAGGAGAACTTTAACAATCCCTCTATGTATTCTATTTTAAGCAAATTCTTAAATGTTTGGCCATATTTTGCACTGAAGTTCACCATTCTCTAAGCTCTGACAGATGGATTTTACTGCTACTTACACTTATCCAGGAAATGTTTTTTTTTAAAACCTAGAAGCCTACTGTAATCTGATTGTGCATTTAAAAAAAGGTCATATATACTTTATGCATGCATTTGCAGACACATGTATATATCATTGAATTGTATATATCATTGAATCATAGGCTAAATTTAGGCAGTTTTAAAATGCATATGTTTATTCTTTAGCCAACTTAAATGAATCAACAACATTTTTTTTCCTGTTTAAAAAAATAAGGCTTTCAAGAAAGTTCAATTGCTATTCAAATTGTGTTCCAGGTTTTAAAGTTTATACCACTTAGGAGTGCCTCCTGTGTGCACTGTATGTACATAGAAGACTGCCCAAATACAGATCTGCTGCCATCTATTGTCCCGAGGGAATGGAAGAAGAGCAATGTAAATAAGGGAAGACTGAATACTTCATGCTTCTTTGGCAATTTTTACCATGAAACTTTGTGAGTGTAAGGAAACAATATTTTTATGTTGTCACAGCTAAGACAGATGAGGCACTCAAACTTGAGGGGTACAGACAGGGTCTCGTCATCAGACTGTGAGAATAAATGGCACATCCAGGATTTCCTGAGCCCTCTACTCCTATGCTGAACATACATCATTATAAGGTAATTGCATCTGACTTTTTTTGTACAAATTGCCATTCTTGTCATACAAAGTCTTTTAAACACAAATTGTTAAATTAGCAAGCAGGCACATTAGATGCCATGTAGTACATTTATGTTAGGTCGCCGTTCTGGAATGCACAACTCTATGGAACAGTTTCTGTGGGTAGAAAACCTGTTAGTGCTTTCTCAGCTGTCTGGGAAAAGAACTTGGGGGAGGAAAATATCAGCTTCTTAAACTTTTTTTTTTTTTTTTTTTTTGCTAGTTCAAGGAATGAGGATGTCATAGGATGTCATGATATCCATTTCGTTCAATAGATGGTTTGCTTAACCACAACTCACGTAACTCTCAGGCCAGTGTTTACACTGATTGCTTTTAGCTACGTTTCCTGACCACTAAATATTAATATTTCAATCACACTCCATTCTTTCTAGATTGCTCTACCACATAGGATAAAAATAAAATGCTTGGCCTTTTTGTATGTTGATTCCTCTGTAATGTAATTCTGTTGCCTAGTTGATTGAATAAGTACTCTTATATGCATGAATAAAGAAATTGTGTTAATTACATACTTGTATTCACTGCTTGCCTCTTGGAAGAAGTGCAAAGAAGGTAAATTAAATTTAAATCTTTGTACACCATTTGGGAACGAGTCTCAGATTGCCAGGTTTTGTGGACCTTTAGAATTTTGGGCGCATTACATTTTAGGAAAAGAAAACCCTAACAAATAAAATAAATAACCAAATAGGTTTTTCAGCAAGTGAACCACAAAAATGAAACAATCTAACTCAGAAGTTGTGTATTTAAAGGCACCATTTTGACAGTAGAAGCATCAGAACTGCATTTAGAGGGTTTACAGTATTACTGACTTAAGAGAATATTATTACTGCAGGGATTTAGCTCTTGCAAGATCTTAAGACAGCAAATCACAGCATGTTACAGAGTCTTTGGTACACTTCCTTATTCAAATAGATGAGGCTTGACCACTATTATTGAGAGCATTGGTGGAACATGAAGATAAACTGAGTCAACATATTTTTAAAAATTATGAAAATACAAAATATGTGGATCCTACCAATTTTTTTTGTTTTGCATGGAAACTTCAAATTTCATGATCTATCCCTCTGATCTGACCTTTTCCTTTCTAAGCAGCAAAAGCTTTCTGATTTTTCCTCTTTAAAATATCTCTTTTATTTTTGTTTTCAGATACACCAACATATTAAATCTCAAATTAAAACAGCATTGGAAGTAGTCTCAGCAGTTTCAGATTCTGTGGTTAGATGACACTGCACAGCTCCATCCACATGCCATCTGTGGTGCCTCATATCTGTTAGCATATAAAGACATTAATTCTGTGTAAACATATAAGTTATGCACTCAGTGTTCCTCTGTATGTAGCTGACACAGAGGACAGTAAGATTTAATTTTCTGGAGTTAAAGTCTATGAAGCTGAAGATAAGTGAATAATTAGGGAAAAATAAGAGAAGTAGAAAGGGGATTAAAAAACCTAGAGGAGGCTTGGGGATTGACCAAAAGGAGAGAGTTCATGGGATGCTACAGAAGCCCTCCTCCCTCCCTTTTAATTTTACATATTTTCTTAATGGCAAAGAAGCAAATAGAAGAAACTTCTTGCTCTGGTTTCTCTGAGACCCAAGAGAAGACTGAAATCTCAGCATCAGTACAGTTCTTTCTGTTTTATTGGATAGAATGTAAGAAGTATGTAGCTGTCTGTGCAGAAAAGTGAACATTGTGCATTAGGTAGATGAATAAATCCTTTTTACATGAGGAAAACTCATAGTGCAAGGCTAAGGAACTGGAAAATGACACTAAATGCTGTCTCTGGGAATGAAGACATATGTCATCTTTCCCCCTAATTTATATTTTTTTTATTTAATCTGTATTGTACAATTCATAGTATAAGCAGTTTAACAAAATCCTTGCTCAAGATTGCCCGTTGCCACAGTACATTTAAAAATTCTGTTTGCATGATGACAAATTGTGGATTTTAAAAAGCAAATGTTAAGCCTGCTACTTGCTATGTTGCTCTAACAAAGAAGCCTGAATGGCACAGTCCTTAAATCAAATCTCTCAAAGTGGTGAGTGTGGGAACAAAGCCCTGGAGCAGCAACACCCTGCAGTGGCAGTTAAGGTCCTTGCTCAGAAAGCCAGAAGCTCCTAAAGTACCAATATCCAAAACAATCAACCATTTAATGTATTTTGCTTGTGTCCTCTTCTTGTAAGTACAACTTCGTGCAGATAATAATGGAGAAAAAATGTGTAAGTGGCTTCAAATCCATAAAATTCCTAACAGAAAAATTTATTGCCAAGTAAAATTAAGACCTCCCTCCCTGCTAGCAAATAAAAATCAGTATGTTATTCTGAAGTGTGAACTTGAAGAAGGATATCTTCCTGCAGGAGATGAAAAACTATGTAGCTTGACATGAATGTCTATCATTAAAAGAAAAGAACAGCAAAAAACAGTGAAAATAAAGCTCTCTGGCCTAGAAAGTTTGACTGAGCAACCACCAAACACAGACATATGAAGGAAATCCAAAATACCTATTTTCTTGTAAAAAACATTTGTGCAACTTCTCAATGCAGAGTATATCAACTACAAAAGCATGTGATACCACTCAAAGATTTAAAAATACTTCAGAATCAGCAGAAATCTAAGAAAAATAGCAATATCTATAAAATCCTATAAATTCCTTATATAAATTTAAATAGCTTGTATTAAACCATATTTTCATTTATTCTTTTTATTTATTGACACAATGTGATTTATATTTTTTTTATTTATTAAGAGTTTACATTTACAGTAATTTATATACTTTATACTGCCTTTCTTTCCTTCATCTCAAGCTATTTATACAAAAATCTCCAATCGGTAAGAGAGCAAACTCTAATAGAAAAAATAAGAATACTTATCACTAACTTAATGTAAAAGAACCAGTACAATTTAGATTAGGGAAAAAAACCAACCCAACAAGCAAAACAAAAACAAAGCAAAGAAAAAGGCAAGATCATCTGCAGAAAGATGAGAGAACCCTATTCAAGATTCAATGCTGTGTCATCCAACATGTGCTTGAGAAACCCGAGGAACAGGAACTCCAGTAGCAAGTACAGAATGTGTTTTCTGAACTAGGTCAGAGACCTGAAAGGTGCTGAGCCAGTTCGGCCCCATACAAGCCTACTGCTTTAGCACATACTCAAATATAATGAGTTTAGCTCCTGCACAAACAAGGAGCAACACCTGCCTTGTCTCTTGCCAGCCCACTCTTGCTTTCAGATGCAAGCAAGAGGCCTCCAAGTGTTCCCAACTGGCTCAATAAACAAAGAGCCAAAGATGCTAAAAACCCCAAGAGGATATAACACAGGGAGCAATTGGCACCTCAGTGCAAATTCTTCGTCTTTTACTATTCCCAAAGAAACCTCACATGTCCACAGTCAAATGCCACAATCAATGTTCAGGCCAAGGTTCTGAGCTGCAATGACAGGAACTTATAGTGAAAGGCTTACTTTTCATTCCAAAGATCTTCACTGCTCACAGTAACTTCCAGATGGGGGTAATACCCAAAGTATCTAGTTAAATCTAGTTAAATATCCAATCAGCATGTATTAATCATACAACATTTCCCAAGTGAGCCTTTTATGGACACACAAATATTAAATACTACAGAAAACTTTAAAATACCTGACAATTTACATATGTTTTTCTGAGTAAGCATACACTAAGTATCTTGTGGGGCTATAAAATATATGATGATAATTTTCCACAACCAGTTCATATCTGTTTACAACTTCATTACCTGAAGTAATTTCTATGCAATCAGAGCATATACCATATTTGTTATAGATTACATTCAAAGCTACTACCAAAAATGGAAGCATTCCTAATCCTGAAATTGTTGTTATGGGGAGTGTTTCACTGTGACTTTTTACAATTAGTTCTCTCATCTGTGGTATTTGCCAGATAGCTAAAAGAATGTGGAGGAGGAGACTGATGTTTAAACATTTTTTTCCTTATTTTGTTTAGCAAGATTCGACCTTGCAAGCAACGTTTTTGAAAATAATCAAAATCTATAGCTAGTGTAATAAGGAAAATGAAGAGATATATAGAAAAACATTGTTTTTCTCATGTGCTTTTTATTATATTTCTCCTTATACATTGGTTCTCACTCTTAACCATAAGAAAGGAAAAGTCACCACCAAAAAGATTTGATTTGGGCATTAGGTAAGTAAAAAATTAATGACAGTAGGATTGATTTTAAATCATTTACATCTTTTACCTTACACTTCAAAATTTTGAAAGTTGCCTAAAATAAGCTTTAAAATCAATGCATCTACTTGTAGAGGTCACTTAGGCCAGCCACCTCTACACTGGATTAATGTCATCATATAAATATTTTAGTGCAAATATTAAGATTTGATATAATGGGTAGAAATATATGGCTGTATGGATAGAAATATACAAAAGTGCCAGAAGGAATAATCAAAGAACGGCCTCTATAATCAGGGACATTATCGACAGCAACAAAATTAATTAACACTGAGCATGTTATTTATAACTGAACCGTGATTCATCAGTGAAAGACTGCACTGTGATAACAGGAGAATGCACATGGCCTGCATAGCCTGTGCTCTTCCTTCTCCTCTTGGAATAACATTGCATTGCGTGGGACAGTCTTCTGCCTTTTATCCAACAGGAAGACACATGACAGCCCAAAATATACTGAAAATCAGGAACCAGGAAAATGGGCAGCAACCTTGCTTAACATTAATTAAAACTAAAATACATAAGTCTTTACAGGAAAAGGATCACCTGTTTTATGACCAGTCCAGCAGAACCTGAGAGCTGTAGTCAGGATTTGACAGCTAGTGTCTCCTTTTCTCTCCAACCTCATTCCTAATGCCGTCCAAACTGCTTTGACATATACATTATCTTGAGTGAGAATGGCAACATTCTGTGAATATACAGACTCAGCCTAGACTATACTAAAGCCTTTGGCACCGTATCCCACAGCATTCTCCTGGAAAAACTGGCAGCCCATGGCTTGGATGGGTGCACTCATCACTGGATGAATAACAGGCTGTATGACTTGGCTGGTGACAAGTGGTATTCTCCAGGGCTCAGTACTGGGACCAGTCCTGTTAAATACATTTATAACAACCTGGATGGGGAGATCAAGGGCGCTCTCAGACAGATTACAGGCAGCACCGAGTTGGGCAGGAGTGTCGATCAGCTGAAGGGTAACAGGGCTCTGCAGAGGGATCTGGACAGGCTGGATCGATGGGCTGAGACCAATGGCATGGGGTTCAACAGGGCCAGGTGCCAGGTCCTGCACTTGGATCAGAGCAACCCCAGGCAGCTCTATAGGCTGGGAGAAGAGCGGCTGGAAAGCTGCCCAGCAGAAAAGGATTTTGGCCTACTGGTTGATAGCCATGATGAAGTGATGATGATGCTGCCTGAACATGATCCAGCAGTGCCCAGGTGGCCAAGAAGGCCAATGGCATCCTGGCCTGTATCAGCAATAGTGTGGCCAGCAGGAGCAGGGCAGGGATTGTCCCCCTGTATTCCACATCACTGACACCACACCCCGAGTCCTGTGTTGAGTGTTGGGCCCCTCACTACAAGAAGGACATTGAGGGTCTAGAGGGAGTATAGGAGAGGGCAAAAGAGCTGGTGAAAGGTCTGGAGTACAAGTCTTGTCAGGAGCAGCTGAAGGAATTGGGGTTGTTTAGCCTGCTCTCTATGACTCCCTGAAAGGTGGTACTGGCCGGGTGGGACTTGTTCTCTTCTCACGAGTAACAAGCAATAGGACAAGAGAAAATTACTACAAGCTATACCAGGGAAGATTTAGACTGGTTATTAGGAAAAAGTTCTTTACTGAAAAGGTTGTTAAGCATCAGAACAGGCTGCTGAAGAAAGTGGTTGAGTCATCATCCTTGGAGGGTTTAAAAAATATGTAGATATGGCACTTACAGACATGGTTTAGTGGTGGACTTGGCAGGGCTGGGTTAATGGTTGGACTCAATGATCTTTGTGGTTTTTTTCAACCTAACTGATTCTGTGATTCTAAATTAGTAAGTGAGAACTTGCATCCAGGACAAGTAAAACACATTTTTGCAACTGTAGGATCACACAGTTCTGAGTCATTAAGAAATCTCCATCCTCTTCTGCAAGAGCATCCACATTAATATCACATCCAATAATAAAAGAAATAAACAAGTCTGTCTGACACCTAAAATTATTTGATAATTCATGTCCCAAAGATCTACAGCTATGTTGTTTTACAGATGCTGTGGCAACTTTTTCTGCTTTACTAAGACAGGAAAAGAAAACAAGCAGTGAAGACCTTTCTGCCATAGTCAGATTCTGAGTGGTAATATCTCAGCATGAGGACAGTAGCAAACAGAAATAGATTACCTTAGTTCACACTCCTGCAAGTCTGGCATCAGTACACCCCATGTCACTATGGACAGGGTCATGTTGAACCTAAATCAGTCAACATCACATAAATTTTCCAAAGATTCAGCTGACCTTTTTTTAATTCAAATATCTCTAAATGCCTTTTAGTGCATCATGAGCTTACAGAAACTCCAAAGCCCTGCTATACTTCTGTTCATGAAACGCTATCATTGAGATGTTTGAAGCATGATCAATTAATCTTATAGGCATAGACAGACATAGTGACTTTTACAGTCTTGGGAAAATTGGATGGCTGAGCAAAGGGAATTGATCACCCATCTAGCAAATCTTCTGAGTTTTCACACATGTCCAAGTCCTATGGGCAAGGAAAAAGATTCTGGATAGGATGCAATTTTTGTATATACTCACAGTGAACTCTCAATTAAATAAGTTTTATCTTTACTGTAGCATACCATGACTCACAAATGGGCATCAATTCATCCAACACCTGAGGAAAGCAATTTAGCCATATTCATGGGGCACTGAGATGTGGTTTTCACATTTCCAGTCAGCACTTGTATAAGAATTTGAGCTGTGTCACTGCTATTGCCTTGTTACCTCTAAACTTGAATGGCAATACTGAATGGCATACTTTACTCTTTTTTTTAATATTATCCACTCTTTTATTTTATTTATGTCATTCCAAAGCCTCACTTGCCTCAGCTAATCACAAGCTCACTGTATTAGACATTGGACAAGAAATCAGTTTAAAAAACCAAATCCATCAGCTTTTTTCTTAATTAATTATTTTTTAAAAATTCTTTATTTCTTTTTCTTGGTACTTAGGAAATTTTAAGTTGGATTTAGTCCACAACCACTGGAAAAATTTTCCCATTTACAAAGCTGTTGAATATGCCTTACTTTCACAGATTTCACAAGAATTGAGAGGTGAACAGTAGTTCTAAAAATAAATTATGCCACCTATATAGATACTGTTACTTGTGAAAACATGGGGGTGTGGAAGTGGTAATAGAGCGCTTAAAGTATTTTAAACTTTTGTGGAATAAATTAAAGGTTCAAACTATTTCTCTTTTACATTTATGCTTTTCCTGGCATTTTGGGTTTTATTGTAAATATGTATTGAGATGTACCCTACATGAATAGCATGTGAGCTCAAGATTAAATTAGAGTGACATCCATGAATGACTTCCCTTCAACTGTTAAAAACTGTTGCCAAGTGAAAATTCTGCATTCAAAGAAGATGGTTTACATTTAGCATTTTCATTCCACCATCAACATTTTGGTGCACTTAGTTGGTATACAGGAAAGATAGAGAGAAAAACCCAACCCTATCCAATCTTTTCAGCCACTCAGTTTTACAATCTCTATCATACATCTTGTCAGTTATCTCTAGGATTTTTCTCCTAGGCTAAAGACAATATTTTTGTACTTTAAAATATCCTGTTGTCCTTTCCTGAGTATGACCCAGTTTTACCACATGCTTTTTGAGACAGAGAATGAGAGGTTCACGATATTGAAAGTGTGAGAGCGCTAGATCTCATGAAGTGGAATAATGTTTTTGGGAGTTACTTCTTCTCTAAAAATTCCCAATTTGCTTCTATTGAAAGTTATTGAGTTTTCAACAAACATTTACATGGGACTATCTGTCAAGATTCAAAGCTCTCATTGGTGGAAGAAAATGGCCAGCTTCATATTATATATGAAGTAAAATTGTAAGGGGTTTTTGTGCATGGCTTCCTATTTATTTCCTTTAAGTTCACCTGCCTTTTTCTACTTAGTAAATGCTTTCTACAGTTCTTCACAGCACTTCTCCCCAGATATCATTATATGATATTCATTGACTAGAGCAGTGTTCCTGACCTTCAGAGAGGTCAGGCTGGATAGTAGGGTGTGCATCCCCAGGCATAGAAACATTGATTTTACAGCTAGTGATGAAGACTGACCAGGACTTGGTTAACTCTTGGGATAAAGAGAGGAATGAAAGGCAAACAGCACAGTGGAGGAGGTTTCAGAAGTCAGGAGGATATGTGCTCCTTTAGAACAACTACCTCTCAACATCACTCATTTCCTTTATTTTAGAGTGATTCAGTATAGGAATGGCTAATTATAGCAAGCTTAAAATTGCAGAGCAGAAATGATGCAAAAAAAAAAAAAAGAGCTAGAACTTTACTAGTTACCACCTACATTTCTTTTTAATACAGTCTGTATTTATTCATATTTTAACAAGTATCTGCCAAAATGACAAGCAACATTTCACAGTCTCAACTCTGACACATCTACATGTTAAAACTAGTCAAATTTGGAGACAGCTTTTTATTTTCCTTAAAGTACTTTTTTGGGAAAGACATTTTTTCAGTGCATGGCTGTTTGCATAATGTCTGCAAGATACTACGTGCATGCTCAATAACACTTGTATGTCAAAATAACTGTATAACAACCAGAAGAAGCCACAAGCATCTCAGCTTTATCAGGGCTTTCTTGAGCTCCAAGTGTTCTATTACAAAACAAAATAAAACACTCTTCATTTTGTAACCTAGACCTTTTGATTGGCCTCAGTTTGGTCAGGTGAAACAAAGCCTTAGATGTCTAAGTACCTAGCAAGTGGTCTGCTTAATCCACTAGAACATATTTCTGTCATTCAATCCACTTTTGCAAGTGTTTTATGCAGTTATATTACACTACTGAGGAAAAAAAAAAGCTGTATTCTTTTGAAAGTTCAGAGGCTAATTAAAAGGTGGCTCATTAGCCAAATGGATTTTTGTCACATTAAATTTTTCACTGGGTTGCTACTGAACCAGATATAAATACTAGTCACTACTGCAATCCAGCAACCACAAGGCTGCCAGTATTATTACACTTACTTTAAATATAAAATTACAACTTTGCAAGTGTGGGCCACCTAGCATATAATTCTGTTTTGGAAAGCATTCCTATTTAAATCAATCATAAGCATATGCTCTCTGTCCTGCTTTGAGTGAAGCCTGCATTCAGTGCTGTTCTTGAAAAGGGTGGTTCTGTCTTTCAAGGCACACTGATAGCACACGCCATTCTGAAGAACACGCTATAGGAATGTGACAGCCAAATGCTAGTGGTCATATTTCTGATTCATGTGAAAGACACACTTCCTATTTTACAATTTTCATCCTGGACATGTAGATGCCAAAGGAACCAAATGAAAAGCATAACTTCCTTTTATTCCTGTGCTCATAGTTCAGTTGTAACCGTAAACCTGTTATGCAGATTCTGCACACTGGCCAAAGATCTCAAAGGTTTGTCCTCCTGAACCCTGTACTTGTGTCACCAAGAAGTACAATTAGTTTCACTTCATCAATTTTCCTGCTAGGATTAAAAAAAAAGGGGGGGATGCTGCATCTGTGGGCTGAGGACCATAAAATAATTTTCCAGAAAATCCCAGCATAGTCTGTTAAGTTTCATGGTTAAAAGTCAAATGAAATGCCTTACTGCTGTGACACAGAGACAATGACTGAATTATACTTAAGTAGAAATGTAATACAGAAATAGAGGTAGTTCCCAGGAGAAAGAATACAGAGTTAAATAGAGTTCAATTTTTAGAACAATGAACAACGACTACAAAGCACCAAAACGTATGATGAGAGTCTAGACCTAAGTTCAAATGCATTTTTAATTTTTTTTTCTGAAGAAATAAATCCATTTTTTAATAGTTTGGCTAGGTGAAGTTAACAACATTGCTGCAATAAAAAGCTGAAACATCATATACAAGACAATTATTTGAACTCGGTTGCCTAAATGAATGTTAGATGCCAAAATTAATTTACCCCAGTCCACAAAGGTGTGGATCATTTCAGGTCAGATTTGCCAGCTCTGTGTCTGTGCCTCAGACACCCCTAGGGCACCTAAAAGTGTGCTTTTTCCATTCTGCACAATTTTGCATCCATTCCAAAGATCTTGTGCAATAAGGAGGTAACATTCAGCATTCCTTCCTTTCATTTGTGAAATTATCTTACAGGTAATTGCCCAGTATATTGAAAAGGGTGGCAGAGATCATTTTGTGTGAACAAGCAAAGTATGAGCTTGTTTCAAAAGGTGCAGATAGGAGAGTGTAAGTCAGATGAAGAAGAAAAGTAATGGAAATGAAGGAGACATGATGAAGGGGTTGTGGGAGTGTTTTAAGGATGACTGCTGAGTAAGAAAGCAAAGCAGCATGCTACTATACAAGAGGACTGGTGGAAATATTTCCATGACTATTCAAAGTCATGACTATTTAAATATTAGTATCATTAGATGTTGTTTTTAGCAGCCGAAGCTGCTAAAGCAGACCTGAATTCCAAGAAACCTTTCATTTGTTCCACTGGAACACCCAGCTGTCATCTCCATTTGCACATTTAACATCAATTTTAATGAATTACACATAAGAGAATTCAACCCTCTGATGACAGAGCTGCAACTTACTTTACAAAGTTAATTGAACCTCCTTTTATGCTCAGTCTCATTGGCCATCCACATTATTAATGCCTCAAGCCCAGGCTATGTCACAGCCTTGCTGGTAGCCTGGAATCCCCTTTGAGCCTGTAGTCACACCTAACCCACAGGAGGAAAGCTCCAGGTCCTTCCAAGCTCTGTGCCACAAGAGTGGAATGACTGCAACCCACTGGGGTGAGAGAAGCTGTGTAGCACCAGCCGTGCCACGGGGATTCTGACAGATGTGTGAAGTCTGTGCAGACATATCTTAGCAACTGCAGCTCTGCAAGAATTCTTCAGGCTTCTCTTTGAACTGCCTGAGTATCCATCCAGTGAGTCTTGTAAACTGGAAAAGCAGTGGGTGGCTAGTGTGGGCTAGACATGCCATGCAAACACACCCTATGTGACTCCTCTCATACAAAGCATCTGCACTATTATAAGTGAAATACAATTATGCAGAGGGGAAAAAAAGTAGGACTAGAAAGTCAATTTGCATGGTTAGAAATACCATGGATGACAGGGGAAAAATTCTCACTTATTTAATTTACTTTAAAAACCCCCAGACTTCTGCCTGTTTTCGATAAAAAACATTTCACTTTGGAGGAGCTACAAAAGAAAGTCTTTTCACTGTACTTAGCTGTCTCAAAGGTATCTCTTCAACAGAAGAGAGATCTCTAGCAAAGTGTCACCCTGGAAATCTGAAATAGCTTCTAACTACAGCTCATTTTCTGATAGCCTTTGAATAAAGCCTTCAAATTCAAAGTTCTTACAAGAAACCAAAATCTGATAGAATGGAAGCAAATGTTTTGTTTTGGTTTCAAGGTGAAATGGTTTAAGTGTTATTCCATCACTTTGATGAAAAGGATCTGACAAATATTCAATGCCTGATGAGAGGACAAATAGGGTTCTTTGGACTAATTAGGTCTGGCCTCTTTTACTAATCCACAGATTGGAGAAAAAATCTCAATGTGGATTAAGACTGACAAACCAAGCAACAAAATTAGAATTTTTTTTTCCCCCATGATATAACAAAAACATTCAAATGGAACACTGCCATTTGTACTAAACATAAGATGACAAGATAGAAACCTGAAGGCTAAAAGATAAGAGATTTGTGAAAAAAGTGAAAACCTGAAAAAGTATGTCCTAACATTTTTCTTCTCATCTTTGGATGAAAAACATCTTTCATTTTTGCCTAAATAAGTATAACTTGCATAAATAAGTATAAAAGAGGAATACAAATTAATCACAAGAAAAAAACATGTTAAAAACTCCAGGGAATTTACATAGTGCTATCTATCTTACTTATAATACTTAAAACTATGGTTTCACTATGTGTCAGATTTAAAGAATAATCTGTTGTTGTAAACTAGTACAAAAATAGGTCCCTATCCCTAGAAAGAAGCATATGAAAGGAAATTAAGTTTGAAAAGCATGATAAGTAAGTACTTAGATTTTGTGTAAGACTGTTCTTTTGGCCTATGCAAAAAGATGCATTGCCATCTTCTGTTCTTGGTATGTTAGTTGGAGTTTATTAGTCACTGGGAAAATAATTGTCAGAAGGCTGCTACTTCTGGAAAAAAATTGTTTGTTTGGTATTTTCTTTGTTTAAAATTTTATTTCTATGAAAGCTGGCATTTTCCAAAAAGAAGAAAAAAATCTGAGTGGCATGACTTCCTATAACAAATACATGCTCAAGTTTATCTGTAATGACTATTGGAAAATGTACAAGCAACTGTATATAAATTATAATACTTATATTATGTATAGCTGTAATTATATTTTAATATGCATTTATTTAAAAACATATACTCTCAAAAATTGAATCATTTGTATTTCAATAATTTTCAATATATTTTTCATACTTGAATAATATAATTTCTTAAGACAAAACAAATTTGACTACAAAAAATCAGAAATTATTGAGTATATGCTCAAGTTTACAAATATATTGATAACTACATTACTGACAAAAATATATACTCTAGAAGAAAGAGAAGGTAACTTCTAAATTTTAGTTATTGTAAGATGAAATGGCTCACTGCCAGCTGCTTTATAGGCCATATACAGATATGTTTTAAATAAAATTAACAAAGAGAATAACACCCCCAAAATTTTACTTTCTCCAACAAACTTAACAAAGATTTAGATTTCACTCATGCAACAGGAACTATCAGACTCAAGTATATGTTAACAAAATGTTAGTTGAGGGACTACAAAACCACTGACTTCAGTGCAGCATAAATTAAAAGAAGCCATTTTTTTGAGTAATTGCTCCAAAGATCTTGGAATGACTACTGCTGACTAATGCTGCAAATTTACCACAATATGCTCAAGAAAATTCTGCAGCTTCTAAATATGCCTGCCTTAGCAGCTGTAGTGTTCAGTTTCTCTGGGCATGGAAATCAAGCTATTTGTTCTAAGTGCACAGCCAATATGAATCAGATCCAGTACACAAATTATGTATATGAGCTGAGTGCAATTAACATCTAAGGTCACAGAGAGCACCTGGCATTTTGCAAATAGTAACAATTAAACCTGCTGGGAGCAGGTTAGGACCTGAGGGTGTGCCCTCCAGCCTCAGCAGCTCCCAGGGCTACTAGCCTAGCTGCTGAAAAATGGCAAGTGTTAGGGGACAAAAGGATGGGAAAAACCAGTTTTAGCTTTTCTACAGTTTCTGACTCAAAAATAAGTTCATGCACTCATAGAAGGAATAACTTTTTGTTTGCCAAACTCACCTGTAATTCAGTTTTGTTGGTTTTACTTATGTTTCTGTAATAGAAACACTGAAGCTTAGAGAACCAGAATCAATTTACTTCATTTTGTACACATAATAAGAATTATTTTCTATTCATAAATATTTGGTGGTTTTAGTGACTTAACAGGTTCAGATTTGCAGGGGTGACAATAAATAAACAGTTCTACTCATGAGATAGGCAAGGAAATACTGAAATGACTGAAAATGTTATACAGCAGAAACTCAGAATACCTTCTCCCATAAAGTCAGATTTTTCTAGAACACATTTTCCCTCTCAATTTTCCAATGTATTCAAGAAAAGCGAGAGCAAACATGGTAACAGATTAGTGAAACCATTCATCACTTACACCCTTAATCTTGAACTATCCAAGTCAAAAATCATTAAAATGTGTATTGATATCAAAGAAATGCTAAGTGACTGCTTAGGACAATTTCAGAGAGGCTTGTTGTATTCAAAATGCAAATCTGTCCCTTATGCCTCTTCACAGTAAAAGCAAACCTTATAAGAAAAAAACATAGCACTTTCCATTTTAACACTTCCAAAGTGTAAATGTGAAAAAGAAATGTAGAAAATTACAAAGCACTGAAATCTTTATCACACAGGACATTACAAGTAGCAGTATATAGAGACTGTCACTCAGGTTAGGAACTGTGAATTATTTCTATTTCCCTCTTTCCTCACCTTTTGTTCTGGTAAAGATGAATTTCCCATAGCCTTTAAAATTCTTCATGTAAAACACATCCAACAGTTCTCAACATCTCACCTCTATTTTCTCAGTCCTATTTTTACCTCGCAGATCCCAGCAACAAAACAGACAAGCCTGAAGAGATCTTTGAATATGGTCTAGCAAATCATAAACAGTGCAGTTGAGAAGACACCATAATCTAAATGCAAGGGTACTCATAATTTAAGCCTGAAAAAAATGACTCTGACACACATTTAAATAAATCATTAAACCACTAGGCACACTATTTTAATGCTATGACTCATAAACAATATTCACAACTTACAGGTATTATTCAAATGTGTTATTATAGATTTATGTCACATCTAAATAATGAAATATTATTAAAAATTATTTACTGGTATGGGACACCACAAACACATAAATTGCATCTTTATTAATTTTCAGTATTTTAAAGTATATTTTTAGCAGCGAGTATGCAGAATTTTTCACCACTTGTACAAGTGGGATTTGGTGCTATGTCACTTTTTCAGACAAAATACCAAATGATAGCTATTAGAGATTTAAAAAATTACTAAATACATTATTAAATCATACTTACAGAGATAAATACCTGAATCTGATCTCAGTTTATATATCATCCTGATCCATTCAGCTGAGCCATTTCTAGCAACTTGTTTATAGTGGCCAACAGAATAATAAAGATTTAAGAAATGACAACTATCACATTGTTCCAGTACTTTACTTCAAGAAATTCTTTTTATACTGATGAGAAAAGAAGTCCATTTCATTACAGTAAGTTTCTTAACCTGCGTGCACAAACTGTAAGCCAGAAGGAATGTTTTGGCCTTTTCTCCCACCATGAAACAAAAAATTGTTAATCTATGACCTGCATAAAACATTAAGCTGTCTCTGGTTTTCCATTCCAATTTAATTCACTTGGTTTCCCCTCACTGATTGCCTTTGACTGAAGAGTCACATGTTTCAAAGAGAGAAGAAAATATAACTGTTGCTTAAGTGTGTCATGCTGAGAAGTCATTCAACTAAAACAGGAGCTATTTGTTCACAGAATCTATCAAGGCCAGTCTTCAGAGGGTCTTTTTAACTCAGAGACCATGTCTTGGACTTCCAGTCCTGCCTACATTCATTTCAAACTGCCATAAGTCTGCCTCTCGATGCAGCATTGCCTTGCTTTGTATATTCTGGTACAAAAAGATTTTGGCTTCACTGGGATGAATATGAAGGATCTTTTATCATTACCGTGTGTAATAAACCTCAATAGAGAATACAGGATGCTGTCCTAGAAGGCAATGACAATATAGTGTACAAAGAGTAACTGCACTGAATAAAACAGGAAAACAAAGATTCATTAAACAGCTATGTGTGACTGTAATTTTACCTAGAAATACAATTAGCAAACTTTCCAAGACTACCTATATAGAACGAATATATAAACTTAACAGGAAAAATTTTAGATATAGCTTGCAACTGTGACCAGAAGGAGCCAGAGAAATCCTTATCAAAGAGGCTGTCTATCCTAAAGTCCTAAGTGACAGTAAGGATAGTGGTGTTACTCACCACTCAGAAAGCCAATAGCTGGAAAGATCTTCAGAAAAAATTTACTCTGCTTTATCCACACTGAATCTGTAGGTAACACAGTTCCCACAGAATATTAGAGACACACCGGGCTAAAAGAAGCAAGTTTAGAGTAGAAGTTAATGGTATTTATAACACTGAGATGGTAAATTCAAAATTTACATGGATCCACCTGAACTAAAGGAAACACACTTTTACTGTGAGAGTGACTAAACACTAACACAGTTGCACAGACAGATTGTTCAGTCATCATGCTTGGAGAAATTAAAAAATCAGCACACAGGCCCCTGCAATTTGCTCTTGGTGATCCTGCCTGAGCAGAGGGTTGGCCTAGATGATCTCAAGTGGTCCTTTCAGCATAAATGATTCTGACATTCTATGATTAATTCTCTCTTCTTTTCTATTTTAATTCTTTTCTTACACCAGTCTCTTCATTCTTAACTCCTTTATAGCGTCTTCAAAGAACATTTATTCTGAATAAGATGGGTTTTGTGAAGCAACACACTCATGTATATTACTTTCATGTGAATTACCTGTGAGAAACTATGCATCATCTTTCCATGTGATCCATATGCAAACTTCATGAAGTGCATACTCACTGTGGACAGAACGCTATAGTGCTTTTAAAATGCTAATTAGCAATTCTCTGAACCACTTCAATTAGAGAAGATATTTATAAACCTTTCCCTTCCCTATAAAAGGAACATCAAAAACACTATAATATAATCTGTCTCCTGTTGCAAGAGCCTTCAAACAGAGTTTTGTTTATATGAAACTTCATTTTGCAAAACCATGGTTCAGGAACACATCATAAAGCCTCGTTATTGAATTTCTCGTAACTGACTATTTGCTGCTTTTCAGCTTAAAGAGTGAGTTAAGTTAGGAAAAGACAAAATAATATTCCAATACCTCGATATTAATTATTTTTGCTACCTTCATTACATATCTGGAGTGAAAGGTTGCCTGTATTTTTCAATTACCAGTCTCCTGGCACTGGCACTGCAATAGATTCATTATCATGTAGTTAATGATAATATATGCAATCAGAGCCAAAACTAAAGCTTCTCACATCCTGCTACTTTAATGCTGGAAATTTAAACGGATGTGTAGAGCTACAGACTATAGAACTGCCATATTTGTAGAATCAGAGTGTTCTTCTTCACGTGGAAGTAATCCATGTTTACACTGCAAACAGAAACAAATGCAGGAAAACTGGGATAACCCAGTTTTAGCAGGCAGCTGAAAGACCTAAGGAGTAGGGCAGCTCTTAGAGCACAGATATGGAACAGTGTTTCTCCAGCCACCAAGGAGAACTTTGAGGATTAAAATACAGTCTTACACCAATTAAATAATAATACTTATTCAAGTATGTATCTATGTAGTAAACAGTTCTTTATAGGTTGAAGCACTTTTATATTTTGATACTGCAAAGTTGATCTCCAGGCATAGCCATTAGCAATTGGCACATTTCCAAATGGCTGTGTGTAATTTTTGACAGCCATACAAAACCACCAGAATGTTTGTTTTCAATTCTTTCTAATGGAAAGTGAACTGCTGCCATAAAATTCTCATTGGCAGAAACAAGCAAACACAACATTCTCCATCTAATAATCAGCAGGGACAGGGATAGATGCATCTACAATTACATCCAGAATATATTGCAAATAACTCTTGGGTAAACATCCTTAACTAGTCAATTAAAGAAAATTATTTGAGAAATAACCTTAAAAACTTATATTCACCAACCTTTTCAAGCAGTTAAGATTCCTTACCTACAACACAATAAGCATTATAATTTTGAAGACCTTAAATCCAGAACTCTACCTCATTTTTCTTTTTCTTCCTCCCTTCTCTTCTCTGCATATCCAGAATTTCATGATACTGCGCACTGAATTCATGAAACCTCAGCAAGCCAGATAGATTTATAGCCATAATGTACATTCTAATGGTTAAAGTTCCTTTTGCAGACTTTCCCAACAAAATAAAAATAAAAATTATCTCTTATCAGCCATGTTCTACTTGTTTTGTCATGCTCCATAAATGTTCTCTATCACAGCCAAGGTAACACTCTCTATTCAGTCTTGGAGTTCCCCTTTCTCACTTGTCCTCCATCTCTTGTTCCTCCTGTTTCAATATTAATAGCACCCACTCAAAATATCACAGTCCCTCCATATCTTCGTCCAACTTGATTCATCTCATTTCCCACTCCTAACAGCTTCTGTTTTAGCCAGTCCCAGCCAGCCTTCTGGCTTCCAGTTTTTAGCTGAAACTGAGATTTTTGGGGATCAAATGATTCCCTGCAGGAGGGGTGGTCTTGCTCACTTGTCCTTTGTGCCACACTTGCATGCCCTCCCTCGTCCTAGCTGTGGTTTTTGTCAGCCCACTGGGAACTGCTCAGCTCACTCCACCAGCCAGAGCTGCTCACCTCTCTCTCCTTGCTGGCTCAGTTTTCAGCTGGCTTAGTGACTTCACTCAAATTACCCAAAAGCAAGAAAAACACCAAAGTTGTGGCAGAGAAGGGAAGGAAAAATGAAAAGAGGAGGCCTTCAATGGAAGAAGATAGAGTAAGAAGAGAGTGGGCCTGTCTTTTCAGTCCCATAAGTCTCAGCCATTTTACCTGACACAAACCTTAATCATTCCATTCTATTCCAAATTTGGTTTAATTTCTCTGTGGTCCTACTAACTTTGGATTTCTGTTTCCTGGGTATCTTCTTCCTTCACATCTACTTGATACCAAAAAAGGATCATTATTCATTGGCTGGGGATAGGGTTAAAATCATCCTTCTCATTTGTTCCCTTTCTTGCTTTCACCATCCCCCCTTGGCAGATTTTTATCCTTTTTTTTCCACATTAGGAGTAAAACATATATCAGAAAGTGTGGTGAATAACCCTTGCCAGTCTCATCCTGACTCAAAGCACAGCTACCAGTCACTATCCTGGAAGCTATGTCATAACAGTGATTTTAATTTTTAAATTTCCTGCTCTGAATCACATTCACTTCAATAACTGCTAAAAATTCCCCTAAAATTCTTTCTCTTACAGGCAATACTTAGTAAAATAGTATATTGATGTTATTCAGTACTAAATTGATAGAATAGCTCTGAAAATTTTCTCCCTAGTTTTTTCTACTGCTATAGAAACTTGAGAGAGAAGCAGCGACAGGAACTAAAAGGTCTCAGAAAATCCCTGAGAAAATGCATCCAATATTCAGATGCATTGAAGATCTTTTCAAAGGCTTCCCCAAGACTACAAAAGCATGATATACTTCATATTAGAGTAGAAAAAATTTAATACAGAAATGCAGGAATTATGTTTCTGAGGATTTATTAAATGTCACTCTATGATAAATTTTAGTGTTTGTACTTCTGGTTTTGCTGTTTGCAACTGAGCAGTTTATCATTTGAAAGCCCTAAGTTATTCTAAAGCTTTTTCTTAGAATTTTGATAATTCAAATAGAACTATTGCATGCTAGTACAGGAATTTTGATTCCCAGTCCCACCTACAGAGAAAATTGCCAAATAATTATTGTTGAACTATAAATTATTCCCAGTTAACTATTAACTTACTAAGATGAAAGCTGTGGCCTATTCCCATGGCCGAGAGTTGCACTTCAACAAGAAGATCCAGTAAACTGTACTTTCAAATTAACTGCTAATAGAGCTTTGGGCATTGAAACTATTATATGTGTGCCATATATGTATCTATACATCTATAAAGAAACTGAATTTGAGAAAAAGTGGAAGTACAGAAATCAAGCACTCGGCCTTAGGTGCTTCAGTTTTCACTAAAGGAATATTCGCCAATTATTGAGAAAGTCTGTGAAGAATCATGATTACAAATGACAAGAAAAGAGAATTAAAATGATGTATAGAGCTGTATGATGAGTCCAGCTTTTAATTTAAATTAATAAATTAGAATATCTGACTAATTAATGAAATTTTCCAAATACAAAGTTACACGGGTAACAAAAGGCTCCAAAAGTTTTTCAGGAAGAAGTAGGGCATACGATGACAGCAATAGAACTTGGAAAAGATATACAAAAGGCCATTATTTTTGCTATGAAGCAAATCTTTCAATCAACCTGACTGATAAAAAGTTGACCAAAATTATCCATAATTCTTAGAGGCATTGTAGATACTCACACAATTTAATAACTGACTGGAATTGAAAGAAAACATTTCACAATAACACCTCACTGAAGACAAATCTGAAAAATAGTCTTGAACTCTCCTCTTCACACATGGGAGGAATCTAAGAATCAATCTGATAAGAATCAAAGAAGTGCAGGTTCATAACTGCAAATCTTCATATCATTTACATTAATTCAAATTGGAGTTACATCATTTGTCTCACTGAACTATAGTCAGTTAGTTATTATTCATGTATGTTTACAGAAGAGTGGTATTCCACCCAAATGCTCTGTCAAGATGAATGATTCCACCCCTGGCTCAGATGGAAATGGAAGTCATTATCCCAGATCCAGAGACATATCTACAGCATTATATATGCCAGTAAAACAGGGAATTTTTCCTTGAAGTCACAGATTTTCTGAAACACCAGTAATAATGTTGGCATGCAATCATACTTGAAAACAAAAAAACCAAACCAAACCAAAACCAAAAACAAAAACAAAACAAACAAACAAAAACCAAACAAAAAAACACCTTGTGATATTTTTTGTCTGTAATAATGTTGCTAAGTAAATGTAAACAAGAACTAAAATTGGGCATGTTTCTTTTCTTCTCTTCAAAGATGTTTCTGCTTAATAGCCAGGATTTTCAGCCAACAGATGCCATTAGTATGTATGTGTGTTGTTTTGTTCCTTGTAAAACCATTGTGGGTTAAGCCCAGTGGGAAAATAAGCACCACACAAAGATTCATTCCCTTCCTCCTCCCTTTCCCCAAGTGGCATGGAGGAAGAGGCATGGAAAAACCCCAACAAGTGGGGGTCAAGATAACAAACAAAAAAAATCTGTCTACTAAGTGAAAGATAAGTAGAAAAAGTGGGAAGAAAAAAAGGAAACAAGTGATGCTACAGCAATCACTCACCGCCTCCCATGGGTAGACTGATGCCCTGCCAGGTCCCAGGCTGAAGATGGCTAACCCCTCTAAAGCCCCCTCTTTGCACTTTTATTCCTGAGCATGACGTTATGTGGCAGGGAATTTCTCTTTAGTTAGTCTGGGTCATCTGTCTGGTTGTGTTCCCTCCCAGACTATTGTGCAGCCCCTGGCCTATTCACTGGGGGGATGCAGAATGAGAAGCAGAGAAGGGATTGATGCTGCGCAAACACTGCTCAGCACAAACTAGAACATCCCGGTGTTATCGAGACCATTTTCATCACAAATCCAAAACACTGCTCCATACAAGCTACTGTAAAGAAAATTAACCCTATCCCAGGCAAAGACAGTACAAGAGTACAGCATATTAGGTACAGTTCCACATCCAACAATTCTAAATGATACAATAATTTTAAAAATACTAATGGAAAACTAAGATAAAAAGATTTGCCGTGCTACTTTATTCTTATAAAGGGGTGCAATTGCTGATTTTGTCAGCTAAACCAGCTCACCAAAAGGTACAATGAGTAAAAGATGTAATGAGAGGGGTAGGACAGCACAGCACAACAGGAAACAAGAAAGGAACTAAAGAAGAGCATAGCACCCATCTTTACAGCCTTGTCAACTCACCAAACAACCCCTTAAATTTGATTTAGTCTTGAGTGGAACTAGCTCAACTTCTAGAAGCAGCAGGCATAAATGCAAACCTGATAGGCAGTATTAAACACCTTCTGGCTAAGGTAATGGTTTCACACCCCTACACACCTCCCCTTTTAGAATCCCTCTTTTGTGTCATTTTGCTCTGGCAGCCCCCCCTATAAGACAGAGGGACCAGTCTGAGCCACACCTAGACCACTGCAAAATTAGATCCTTCAGCCTTCCCGCTCCTTAAGTTAAAAATGAAGGGTATAGATGTTGATGTTCTAGCCAACAAAAATATCTATTCAGGATGTCATATAATTATGCATTTTTACACGGTATATCTTTATAAATAAACTCATGCATATTGTAATATGACACCTGCATGCAATAATTTTACAAACAAGCCCTTTCTTACAGAATTTGCATCAACCTTGTAGCTAAATGGTCAAAGCACCACTCCTATACTTAAGGCGCTGTAGAAAATATTCAGAAAATCTTCTATCAGTTAAGCCAAACAAGCAAAAAGAACATACTGGAGAATAAATGTTACCATAACATTTTGAAAGACTAGAACACAGCACGGGAAAAGCAGGAAAATAAGCATGTGAGCTCTTTTCATTTCATACAGAAAGATTTTTCCTTAACTTTGGCTAAGAGGTCATTCAGTAACAACAGGACTGAAAATAAGCTGACAAAAAAATGTATCTTGAAACCTTTTATAGCTGTAACTTTTGTTTAAAAACTTCAGCAACTTTTCACCCAGTCTGTAAGTAGTGACAAATAGTTTTTCTATTTAACATAATATTTATTATTAATAGCTAGTATTAAAAAAAACCATGCCAAACAAACCCAGAAAACACTCAAAGATTTCATACTTGGCTGATTCTATTAGCTTAAAAATGCATAAAATAGGACTGACCTGGACAGAAATTCTGCTGTGTCCGAGTAGTCAATTTTTCTTGCACAGCACACTTTTCAAAATGTCCTGCAGTTGCATTCTGATGCAGGCCCCGTTGTCTGCTGGCAAATCCCAATTCTCCAGGATCAGAAAACTTCCGATAAAACTGTGGCTCCAAATCACTGAAAGAGAAGTTTATAGCACCGTGCCTTCCATGGCCATAGTCACTGAGCATGGGTTCGTCCTCGGTGTTCTGTGCTGGCAGCGGGAGGATCCGGTGGTGCAGCTGCGGGCTGGGCAGTCTCGAAGATAACGGAGAAGGAATAGGGGACATTTGTTTGTGTGTATTAGATAGCGGATATGAATTACTAAAAACATTACTCACTGCTGCTAATGGGGGTGAATGAAGCCTTTTCTCTTCCAGTTTAAGATTATTACTTGTCTGAGGAATATCAGGACTTTCATTTACAGGCAGGTTCAAGAATAAATGCTTGCTGTTTCCGCGGGATACCGTGGTCCTTTTCTCATATGGTGAGCCTGGCAGGTTTCTGTCTACTCTTGTAATTTGTTGCAGTCTCTTCCATTCTGCAGCTTCATCTAAACTGTCGCTCCGGATAACTTTCAGAAGAGCTTTATTAACTGCTCCCACAAGGTTGCATGACTCATCAGTAATGTGCACTCTCTCTGCTTTGTACTGCAAACCAGAGCCCTCTTCCTCCTTCTCCTGCAGCACACTGTTATTAGAGTCTCCAGCATCTTCATCTGCAGAGTATACATCACTTCTTGATATAAACTCGTTATGTGCTGCTGTGAGAACAGGAGAAATGGTTTTGTTATCTCTGTGAGAGTCAGGCAAAGACTCTGCAGGGGGGGTGGTAACTTTTTTAATACAAGTGTCGAAATCCTGGACTTCAGCAAGACCTGTGATTCCTGGTTTCTCTTTGCATACTGGCTCAGCATACTTGCTACTTTTCAAGATTTTAGCAGCTGCAGATTTACTTAATGTCTCAAGTTTGTTGGACAGACTGTAGTGAGATGAATTCACCAAAGTGGTCCTCCGTTGTACCTTGGTAACTTCAGGCATGCATTCTCCATTATCCACTGGTTCAACTGCAACTACATCCTTGATGTCTTTTGAGCTTGAACTTGGTAAGTCAGCATCCAATTTCACAGCTTTGTTACTCTTAAGAAAATACCCCTCTTCTATCCACCTTTCTGGTTGTATTCTATTGTCTACTGGTAAATTATCCTTACCTTTTACTGTTAGCAAGCTGGAGGGAGAAAAAGAGCTGGGATAACTCCTGGTAGAAAGTCTTGTGGACACCATCTTATTTTTCTGTTGCATGTCTTGTGTACTCAGCAAAAAGAGATGTTCATGTGTCTTTTTTCCCTCTTTACGATGTCTGATCTCCTCAAAGCTCTCTTTCCTTTTGTATTTCCTCATTTTTTTGTGATTCAAATTGTCTCTCTTTGTAGAATCCACCAATAACTCCTGCTGATGTGTAAGAATGGAGTAATTATCACCTTTAGGTTTCGGGACTCCGGAAACATCCTGCTGCTTTTCCTCCTGATGTCCTGCCTTAAGGTCTGGAATATGATGAGAGCTCAAAACACTGGATAGCAGGTTTTCCTTTTCAGCAGTTAGTTTGTACATTTCATTGAGAAGGTCTTTTGTGGTAGTTTGCTTGAAAATAATAACTCCATGGTCTTTACATGGCCGTTCTCTCAGGGCCATGTCTAACCTCCCCCTCACTTGATAGCAGCCACAGAAACTCTCACTGCTTCTATCCAGAGTTCCAGAGCCCACGTAAGTAAATCCTGTGACTTCCCCATCTGGATGATAGAAGCTGATGTAACAAAGCTCAGTAATGGGTTTGTGCAACAGGAGGATGGTATGCGTGCCTTCCATTATGCTTGCCAAATTAGTCATTCATTTAAATTACGTTCTAAGTGTTCCAAAGCTTGCATGACATAGCATGTGAGGCAGGGAATGGACGGAAGGCATCTGACTAATCTTCAACAATAATGTTGTCTGCTGGAAAAAATAAAGAGAAGCCTGTCAAACTTGATTATGGCAAATTTAATATGACAAATAACAAGCCTGCAGAAGCACAATCTTCTCTCAGTATCTTTTACCTTGAAAATCTGACACAAAAACAATGACATTGCCAACACTCGTAGTTGGAGTCATAATCTTTCTCTCTCATACATCACTCCTCTGCCTACAGGGTTCTCAGTCAATGCTGTGCCACAGGTCACAAGGTGGTCACCAAAACACCCCTTTCAAAGAGACTTTACTTTTGAATGGTGGAATCTCTTGCTCTCTCTCTGTTAAAAGTTAACTTGCTGTTGAACATTAAGTAAAAAGAACCATTCAAGCATGCCTGTTGCCTTTTTACTCAGCACAAGCACCAGCATAACACCATCACAATGTAATTAGGTCTCGCTGCTTTATTTATCAAGAAAACATTTTGACAACAAAAAAGGTTGAATATTTTCTTCTTGTATTATTTTGTGGAACTGCCAAGACATCAAGAAACCTTGGAATAATAAAAAAATATAGGTTCTCTTTACTTGGCTAACACACAGGTAGTAAACAAATCTATTTTGAATCAACAAGCAATAGTGTAATTATATTTTTATAGGCAGATTTATTGAACTTTTTTATTTCCTATCCTTTTCATCACATATTTTCTTCCTACAGGTTGGATATATTTACATTCTTTGGATACATAATGGAAGTTTGTTTGCCCCTTTTGAGTACTAAATTGTTTTCTTATCTGGAATTCTGCTACCACTATTAAAGTGGAGAAGTCGGAAATCATTAGGAAATGCATAAGCATCAGGGAAAGACCTAAAGCCCAGGAGCACAAAAAGCTAGAGAACACCTCCTCCTACACTGAAAAATTCAGGAATTTCAGTTTTCAACTGAAACAGCATAAATGCAACAGAACTTTTCATGATTTTAAAAGAGTCAAACTTAGACAACAGTATTTAAAAGGAAGCTGTCATATTACTATGTAACATATTTCATAGAATCATAGGAAAAGCTGATTTGGAAGGAACCCATCAAGATTATCAAATGCAACTCCTGGCCCTGCACAGGACACCCCAAGGGTCACACCATGTGCTTGAGAGCATTGTCCAAAAGCTTCTTGAGCTCTGTCAGGCTGGAGCTGTGACCACTGCGCCTGGGAGCCTGTTCCAGTGACCAACCACCTCTGGGTGAAAAACCTTTTCCTGATATACAGTCTAGATCTCCCCTGACTCAGATTCATGCCATTTCTTCAAGTCCTGACACTGTTCATGAGAGTGAAGAGATCAGTACCTGCCCCTCTGCTTCCCCTCAGCAGGAGGCTGAAGACCGCAAGAGGTGCCTCCTCCAAGTGGAACAAAATGAGTGACCTCAGCCGTCTTAAGGCTTCCCCTCCAGACCCTTCACCATCCTCATGGCCTTCCTTTGGATACTGTCTAAGAGCTTCATATCTTTCTTATACTGTGGCTCTCAGAACTGCCTCCAGCACTGGAGGCTGCCCCAGCTCAGAGCAGAGGGGACAATGCCCTCCCCTGCCTGGCTGTGATGCTGTGCCTGATGCACCCCAGGACAGAGGTGCCCCCCTGGCTGCCAGGGCATGCTGACTCATGTTCAGCTTGCCACTGACCAAGACCCCCAGGTCCCTTTCAGTGGCACTGCTCCCCAGCCTCTCCTTCCTCAGTCTGTCCATACATCCAGGGTTGCCCATCCCAGGTGCAGAATCCAGCACTTTCCCTTAGTTCATGTGGTTGGTGATTGCACAGTCCTCTGACCTGTCAAGATATTTCTGCAGGGCCTCCCTGCCTTTGAGGGAGTCAACAGCCCCTCCCAATTTAGTGTCATCAGCAAGCTTATTTAGTATTCCTTCAAGTTCTGCACCTAAGTCATTAATGAGGATGTTGAAGAGCACAGAGCTGAGGATGGAGCTCTGTGAAACCCCATTAGTGACAGGTCACCAGTCTGATGTCACCTGATTCACCCTTTGCCCCCAACCTGTGAGCCTGTTGCTCACCCATCCTATGATGTCTTTATCCAGCTGTGTGCTGGACATTTTGTCCAGAAGGATATTGTATTTTGAGACACAGTATTGAAAGCTTTGCTGAGGTCCAAAAATTTACAAGTTTTGTATCAGTTTTTATTATGCAGACTTAGATATCATTTTATAATGATACCCATAAATTATTATAAGTAATTAGTGAAGCCCAACTGTAAGAATCAAGCAGCATTTACCCAAAACATCAACAAGCAGTCATTTATTGTAGTAATTTAATTGCATCTGTTAATAATGTTCTTTAAACAGTTTCAGACTTTCCATTTACTTTGAGTAGTATCATTCTTCATGCCAGGAAAATTCTTAAAATGTACACAAAATCCTCAAAGACAGAGGCAATATCTGTCTTTAGTAACAACTAAGAACAGTGTTCCATTAGAGCCGTATGAGCTCCTTAATTCTGTTCACCAGGAGTTAACAGCTGAGTGGCGTAATTCAGAAAACTGTTCAAGTATAGGAAGTGGTAGAAATGTGCAAAACCTTTAGTCACTACTTTTGTTGAAGACTGGCTGGCTGTTTCATAGACTTGTAAGAGCATCTGAGAAAAATATGCCATTCTGTTTCCTCTTTTATTCCTGTTTTTACTCATTGTGCTTGTTTGGAGTTTGAGATACAGGCAAGGCCTGTAAAACCACCTAAAAGAGCAGTGTCACCTCTGGCCTCACCAGTATCCCTTGTCTCCAGCTGTGCACACCTGCTGCTCTCTAGCATACAGTGATCATGCAGGTGGTGGCACACACAGGCAGTGTATGCCACCAGCAGATGCAGTCAAGAGTTGTTCTACATACAGAAATATTACAAGCTGTCTTAACCCTACTCATTCTTCAGTCAAGCAGTAGTGAACACCCCTTAGGAAATAGCATCATAGAAACTATAGACCCAGTAGCTACAGACCCAGACATTATGATCAACTTTACTTTCCTCAAATGATATCTATGATATCACCAGGTTCAAGTCAGCCCTATTCTGTAGAGCACATAACTTTCGGTACATGCATGGGTCTGGGTGGGGTTCTTACTGTGACAAAAGAGGATTTGTGAAAATAAGAGAACTAGCTATCCCTTGTCTCAGCTGCACAGATTTGCTGAGCTATGCACCTCCCAAAAACCAAGCAGCTCCTCCAATCTAATCTGAGTTCTGAATCATTACATTACTGAAACAAGACCTACAGCTCTCCTTGAATCATATTGGAAAAATGATTAAAATTAAAGCTCCTTTTCACTTAAAAATAGACAAATCTACTAAGCTTTCTCTTTTTTTTTGAATGGTATTATCTTTGAATAACAAACTTATGCCAGTTTGAGCCTAGTATAAAGGCTACATCCTATTAGTTTCTTCTTAGTTAGACCAAATAAAACAATGGGTTTGGTACACACACATTGACACATTAAAATGTAGAACCACTGTGAGTAGAGCATAACTCCTTATAAGGAAAAAATTTACACAGGCTTTGAAATTAAGTATTAAAAGTCAGTTATTAGAAAAAAACCACTAATAGTAACAAGAGCAATAACAGAAAGGACACTTTGTTACTATTAGGCCAATGTCATATTCTCTACCAAAACTTCCATGTATTTAAAAGACAATGTGAAACCATGCACAGCACTATTTACTGGTATTTTGAAGCTTATTTCTACTAGTAGATATATTTATGACCAAGAAAACATTTTAATTGCCTTCAGCATCTTATTCTACCTTTTTTATAATCTTCCTTCAGAAAACAAAGAAAAAAGTGAGCTTCCTGCTCTATAAGCAGAAGCATTATAAGAAACTCTCAGGAGAATTATGTCAAAGAAAGAAACTGGTAAAGGACTTTCAAATGTTATTACAACACTCATCCTCAACTTTTTTGTTCACTTTGTAATCTGTTTATAAAACTGTATCTATTACAAACCTTACTATAGGGAATGAAATATTGTAAAATAAAGTCACATTCAGGCAAAGCATACAAGTTAAGTAGAATGCCCATTATTCCAAGAAAACTTAAAATTTTAGCTACAAAACATATAACATGGGGCAATGAAAACAACCTTCAGCATCATTGCTAAGTTTCTCTACACAGCTTTCCAATGCATAGTAGCAGAGCAGTGGAATTCAGGTTGTAAGGAATACTGTTTCAAGGAAAAAACATCTACTTAGAGAAAGTTAATAACTGGAAAGAACAGTTGAAGTTGTTAAATAGGCAGTTGAAAAACAAACTGGCTCTGCTGATGGATTTTCTTTCAGTTTAACAATGACAAAAAATGTCACAGTGATCTTCTAAGTCTAATGCCAACACATCCATTCATTATGCTGTTCAAAATATGCTCTTAAAAACACACAACCCCATTCCTACAGCTCCTTTTCTCTAGCAGTACACATTATTCACTTCTCAGCATGACAGATGGTCTTCCTCCTTTCTCTGATACTTAAGTAAGCCAGAATTGAAATTCCTTACTTTCCCAGCTCTCCCTAATACCTGATTGTTACTAGGTGCCTTCCTGTTTCTGAGCACACTATGACTAATGTGCTGAGCTATGTAGCTAATTAACACATCACAACAGAAAAAGCATGGTAGAGGAAAGGTAGCAAAAATGTGAGCAGACCAAGGCTTCACATCACAAGCTTGAAGACAATGAAATGAAATTACCGTAATATTTGTTTACTGAGCACAACTGGTTGGATAGAGACAAATAGAGACAAACACCATCATTTTCTTCTCTTGCCTAAAATCTCAAGTTTCTCTGAGGTTCTTTCAAATTTTCATTAGATTTAAAGATATTGTCATTAGAAAGATAAAGGTTATAATATCTTAATGAAGACAAAATATTACAGCGCCTTCCAGCAGCTTTGACATAAATAAAAGAATTTCATAAAGACCTTTCCGAGACTAAGTCTACATCGTGTTTCTTGGATTGTGGCAAAACCAACAAAAAAACCCAAACCAAACACCACACACAAAAATACCAACCAAGTTCAGAGTATTTAATTATTTTATAATAGTTTGAACGCTACTGCTTATTGTTAGCAATAGCAGCTTAAAATACTGCTCTTCTCAACTTCACAAGTACTGAATTACACCAGCAAAGAGAGCATTAAGGAATATAAAACAGAGTCTATGCCAGACAGGAAGCTGCTTTATTAAATTTCAGATCTCAACCAATGGCACAAGGGAAGTATTAAAGCATATTAGAATCCTGCCAACAAATTCAGATGAAACAGAAATAACCCAAAACATAGGGTGGAAAGTCATTAAGTCAATCCACAGTGCAAAGCTTTGTATACCAAAACCAATTTCTAACCATAAATACACCCTTTGGCTGTGTCATTCTGTTCAATCTAATCCAACACTGAGAACCAGGAAATTGAGGACAAAGTCCATGAAACAAAAAATCTGAAACCCAGATCTCTGAATACATCATCCTTGTGATCCGAAGATGAGGAAATCTTCGGATTTCCTCAAAACTTCTTGAAACCAAAAGCCATAATTTAACAAAAAGATAATTTACATGAGGCATGTAAAGTTAATTAAAATTGGGTTTAAATGTTTCTGGCTGGATTGAATAATATGATGATGCCTCACTAGGAGCAAATACATTCTGAGTAGCCAAAGTGCCCCATACTTGTTCTGGTCCTTTGTAGATCGCTGTCTCATCTGACATAGCTGCAAACATGCATATTAGCTTCTTAGTGTACAGAAGATGGATAAAAACAGTGATGATACTTTGGGGTTTAGCACTAATATTCACCATTTACACAAAAAAATGTATATCACGTTTAACTAGTCAAATATAAAATAATATATGTATTATTTGCACCACCAGGTCTCAAAAAAATGTTCCTGAAAGGAGTCTGACATGAAAGTTCTCATCCCTCTGTAGCCTACTTCAGTTCAGCAAAGCAATATCTATCTTTTTCTCACACAACTGCATCAGCAAGTTAAAAAAAAAAAAAAAAAGTTGTCACACAACATGTCCTCATGAAAATGTTTTTGGAATCAACCATACCATAAAAATGTCCAAAATCTGTTTGTCAAAGGTGACTCATTTGCAAGAATTAGTTACCAAATGAGATTTCCATCACAAACTCACCCATCTGACTGTTTAAGAGGTTGCTAATAAAAAAGTCTGCAATGGCTATTAAAAATATGAAAAGTCTTTAATGTAGGAAGTACATTAATAGCAAACCAGCAGACATTAAAGCAGAGAATGAGTGAAGGCAATCTGTACATGTATCCCAAAGAAATAACACAGTAACAGCCTGTTTGAAACAGACTATTTCAACAAGTACAACATTTAAACAAACAAACAAATTCCTTCCGCTCTTCAGTCAGGTTTTTACACTCCACACCTTGCTCTTGGACATTTGGCATGGAAAGAACCAAGAGAGCAGATGAGTCAACCCTCTGGCTTCTAGGGTTTTTTTTTGACTAGAACAGTTTTCTGACTGCCGAAGAGGCAAACTGAAAGGTAAGTACCACTAAAAACATTCCTCATACTCTCACCATATGTAGAAGCCCAAACTAATGATTCAAAGTGATGCAAAAGATGCTTATGAACAAGCAAACAAACATGACCCCAAACTCTCTTTGATGGTAAGAAAACTGTAATTAGCTCAGTTGCTTAGAGCATGGTGCTAATAATGACAAAGTTGTGAGGTCTATCCCTGCATGTGCCATTCACTTAAGAGTTAGACTCAATGATCATTGTGACTCTTATAGTTCAGAAAAGTCTGTGAAAAGAGTATTTTGCCAAATCTAGAAATTAAAATAAATGTTACAATTATTTTGTCTATTTTAAAATAAAGAAAGGGTTTATTCCTCAACAGCAATCACATGGTATACTATGCTTTACTAATTTTACATCAATATATATACCTCATTCAGACAAATAATTCTCCCCTACAACATGCTACATCCCTAACTACATCAATATATATACCTCATTCAGACAAATAATTCTCCCCTACAACATGCTACATCCCTAACTTCCCTATATCCTTTGTACCTAAGATGAACACTCACAATGAAATCTTATCACTTAAAATAGAAAACTACTCAATATGTGTACAGGGGAACTCATATAGTGATGTAAAAAGTAATCAGAGGCAACAGGAAAATATCTTTTGCCTCAGGTCACAGATGTCTTAATGAAAAGCTGCACTTATTAATTGTCAGCTGATTTTCAAGCAACAAAGAAAAAAACAAACAAAAAGCCATACTAGACCAGAACAGCTACTACAGACAAACTATTCACATTATTTAAAACATAACCTTTACATATTCCAGCACAAAAATATTATAAATAATAAATATCCTGATAAAATATATTATCAGAAAAAGTAAGATTAAAAAATCACATTTACATTGAACAAAAAACCACAAACTTGCAATGTCATATTTGTACGTGTCAGACTTGGGTCATAAGCTGTACACATGACTTTTTCCAGTTTTAACCCAGATAGATAACACCCCTTTACAATAAAACATTTTTTCTCAATACTTTATCAAAGGGTAAGTTTCACAGGATACACTTGTTTCCACTTCTGGCAGCAAGTATAGGATATTTCTACAGGAAAATAACATGAATTAAATAAGTATTTTCTGAATAAAAGGATCATCTTCTTGTTAATCATTGTCCAAAAGCTTTAATCTTGCTTGTTCAAGTAGCCAACTCTTCAGCAAGAGCTGCATCTTGTTCTGCATTGTATCAATAACATCTTTAATTTCCCCAAACCAAGAAAGAACATATTTATTTATTTATTTATTTATTGAATGCCCATGCTTGTTAGTTTCACGGTGATATTTAAATGAGGCATTTAGTGTACAGCCTTTTAGATCAGAGGTCTTTCACCAAACATCACTTTCAGAGACTTATCTGGCCATATATCCTGAATTTTAAACCCAGTAGGGTATTCAGGGAAAGTAAAGAAAGTATCAGAAAAGCTACACTGCAGCAAATGTTTGAGCTATTTCATCAGCAAGGGAAGAAAATACAGCTGCAAAAAGTTTGGACTAATCTCAAAATGAGGTGAAAATCATAAGGATGTTTCAGTGGTGAAAACAAGAGAGAACTTGAATTTCAAGAAAAATAACAGCAGTTAAAACCTCTCCCATAACAACATTTTAAACCTATAGAAGGACTCCTTCACAAAATACAGCAGGTTTTAAATATATCTTTCTGTAGTTAGAGGTCAAAGACTCTGTCCCACATTAGGTTCTTAAGAATCAAGAACAATTTTCTAAACTAATGTATTTGACAGGTTAACAAACCTATTTTTAATTATGCATATTTTTTCAAAAATTATGCAGTGGTTGAGATAAACTCAGTAATGCTTTTAACTTTTCTCCCTTCAAAAATTTCAGTGGTCTTGAAATTGCTTTAGCCTTAAGGGATGTTGGGTTGTTTCAAAAATTCTAACAATAATTCAAGTTTTGAAAACCTTGGCTGTACGAGATAAAATGGGATGTAATGACTTGGGATGATAATATTAACACTTCAAAGCAGAAAGTATTAGATTAGACAACTATGGTTGCCTTTGTATTCTTCATTCCAACTTTCTGCTAGTAGTATTTCCTACACAGTTAAATGGTTTCAGAATATGACTACAAATAACAAAAAATGATAAACCAAATTGCTAGGAGAGATAATAGGTTTTCAAAAGGCCTGGTAAAGAAGTAAGCACTGGGTTTTAGATATACATTTAGTTTGTTTTATCAGTCTCAAGTATCATACCATTAACATTTTTAAAAGTCTTGAAAGTGGTTAATTGCTTATATGTCATTGTCGTTTTCTTGGTCTGCTCCCTATCATGGAAGACTGAACACAGAATTTTTATTAAATTCAGCAGGTCTGTCAATAGCAAATGCAATTTTACCAATAAAAATATTTGAAAGTAATGATAAAACCCAACTTAGTTTAAGATTAAACAGGTTACATAAACCCCTCATGGAAGTTCTAACTTATGAACAATACAACCCTCACTGGGAAAAGAAGCAATAAGACTAAAACATGAAGAACACAATATTTCAATATAATGAGCTTAAAATACCACAGGATCAAGAGAATGACTGAGAAAAATGCCAACTTAAATCTTGACATAAGAAATAGGCATTTTACTTCAAGATTTCAGTAGTGCCATTTAAATTAATCTATAAGACTTGATAACTCTTTAAATGGAGGACATTGGCAATTCAATATAAAGAATTTCAAGGCCTATTGTCATTTTCTAAGGGTCCAACTCAACAAAATGTATATGGTCTGGTGGAGATAATTGGCTCTCAACTATAGCCCCTTAGAAGTAGATTTAAAGTCAAGCTGAAGGTCCAAAGTAACAATTGGAGGTTCAATCTTCCATGGAAAGAGAAGAAATGGTAGCACCTGCCTGGCTAGGAGACAGTGATTTGGATAAGAACTCATGCATCACATGTTGTGTGCTTTCTTTCCAGCTTCTCAGCCAGAAGTGCTGAGATATACATACTGCATATTTAGCTATGCATACTGTATCTCTAGTCTGGCAACACTTACAGGAAAGAAAAATGACAAATATTAATCTGGAAAGATGCAATGAAATTGCATAAGACTAAATGATCATGGCAAAAATAACACTTTCCTTGGGTTTCCTGTTACAGGCAGATCTAAGCTTTATAGGCTCCACTGACTCAGAGGAGGTTTGAACTACTCTGGGCACCAGACATTAAACCAGATTTTAAAAAAATCAAGAACCAACTTGAGATTTGTCATTAAAATATTATTGTGGTCTTTGTCTCTAAGTATGGGGAAATAAACATTAATCGTCATAACTAGCAGTGATGTGATTTTTAACTGAAAAATTAGGGGTTGTCATCAAGGAATAATGTATAAATATATAAAGTATGCTGAAACAGTAGAAACAACTGACACTTCGTTAAGGTTCAGATGCCATTGAGTTATATCTATTTGTTTACTCCATGATGGCCAGTTTGCTGCATTTTGCTATTCCTCCTGATACCTAAACCCTAATGGAATATACATTCAGATATCTTTTTAAGTCATATGAGATCCAAGCTTAAAGAGGAAGTCATTTCATGCCAAAATAGCTAAAGAAAAATTAAAAGCTGACAGACTTAGATTCCAGGAAGACTGGGTGGAGAAAGGGACACAAACAAATTTTTGGAAACAGCATCATACAGGCACATAGAAAAGTTGGGTGTTTTTAAGAATAGAACTAATTCAGTTCTTAAATACTATACTCTAGGAGCAAAAAGCCATCCAACCGTTGAGCCTTAAAGAAGACCTCTGTGATTGTTCTTGCTTTTTTTTCTTTACTCTTGACTACAGTCTGGAAAGTATGATTTGGATTTAATTGCAAAGGCTGCTTTGACTTTTGGCTCAATTTTCAAACATTTTATGTGTGCAAGTTAAAGCAGGATCAAAGCCTAAGAAAGGATGACCTTGTTAAATGATAGTGTGAAGGCCCTAGGCTTTTTCCTAGGTAAACATAAAGCAAACAAACAAACAGAACAACAACAACAAAAAAAACCAAAAAACAAACACAACACCACCAATGAAAGACCAAAAATACAAAGACCTCAATGCCCACTCCCTGCCAAGTAGTTCTTTATATCCCAGGCAGAACTGTTTCTTCACCACCTTTTTATATCCTGACAAATGTCAGTATAAAGCTGACATGCATTACCTTGGCATTTATTTTGAAACCCAGCCATTTCCCATTTTTCTACTTCATATTTGCGTATAGCTTTCACTTTACAGACATAAAAATCTGAAAACAGAAATTGAAAGGAAAAATTCCAATTTCCTGAAAATACCTGTCTATGTAAGAAAATCTCTACAGAGATAATAATCTTTTACCTATGCCTCAAATCAATCTTACCTTCACAAGATGCAAAATATTAGAGAAACATTGTCCTGTTGTTTACTACATGATTAAGTCCCTCATGCCCATGTAGCTGCACCCCCTACACATCCATCCATTAAAAAACCGCACAGGAACATGCATGTCCATGCCACTTGACTTTCAGTGAGATAGGTTCAGCTCAAGTGAAAACTTATTTCCATTGCTCACAACATGTTTGATTTCATATAAAACTGCAACTTTGTGTCTTCAGAAGAGTCCTTCAAATTAAGTTGATGTTATGCGTTGACAGTTTCTTTTTTTATAGCAACATAAAAAAGCAGTTCTTTCTTTCACTCTCCATTTAACCCAACGTTGCTGAACTGCTTCTGCTGAAACTTACCAAAACAAGCCTATTCACCTGCAAGCACAGTCCAAGCTACCCAAAAGGTGAAAGTTTCACAGCATTATGTGGAAGTGATTTACCTAAACTTCACAGGAATACTACGGATATACTTGTAGAAATATCTTTAGATGTGTACATATTAGTTTAATAATAGCGCCTGCACAAGATATTTCTACAAGTAAAATGATAAGTAAATGCATCATGAATGATTCAAAGAATGGGTGTAAAAAATAACTAAAACTAGGAACGTATTCAAAATTCCTTCCTCTGGAGCTTCTCAGCAATTTTAAAAAATTGGTTGATTTTCTGTGAAGCTACAAGAAAAGAACTCATTATGCTTCCTGCTACACACTTGAGAAAACAAGTATCACAAGACAAGACTGTGGGACAGCTGGAAGGACTAAATATATACAGGTCCCAGACCGACTCTGTCTGTTGTATCGTGATGTGATTTAATATTGCAGCTGAAGAAAGGGGACTGTGCAAAGCAGCAAGAGAAGGGTTTCTCCAGAATGTCGGTGTCTGTCTTTTTCCTACATGTAAAAGACATTAGCAAATGTCAGCATACAAATGCATTCCAACTCAGTTCATCAGTAACAGTTCATCAGCCTCATCTGCAATGGTGACCCCTGTAAGCTTCACAACCCAGACTAACAGATTGTCTGAACGCTGTAAATATTTGTCACGTGTTTCCCACTCATCTGCCCTCCCGAGTGCCCGACGGTATTTGCACACATCAAACGCTACAGAATGACAGCAATCTGCATTCCCCGCTTCACCGCACCTATCCCGCACACCGGACTAGAAGAAATCCAGGATAGTTTTAAGAGTCATTTTGGGCGGGGGGGAGTAATCCAGTTAAATTTACTTTAATAGCGCTGTCAAGAAAGGGGGAGGGAGGAAATCTACGGACTTTCTTCGGACCGCAAGAGAAACTAAGAGATCCCAGCTCTCGTGATCCCCCAGAAGCTATTTATACATAAGCAGCCAGGGAGAAGACGAGATGCTAATGACGACCAAACAGATCCGTTCCCTGCAGTCCCGAGCGAGTGGTTTTATTTTGTAATCCACTCGATTGCGACAGAGCCACTGCGGGGAACCGAGCAGATGGGCAGACCGGTGGGCAAGCGAACGAAAGAGCATTACCTTGCGAGAGGCAGCGCGCCGGGTGCCGATGCTCCTGCCGCCGTTTCGGGTGCCGGGAAGGACGCGGGATGCCGGGCGGCGGCAGGGCTGCGGCTGCCCCGCGCTATTCCGGCCGCCCCCGCTCCCGCCTCCTCCCCCGGGGCCGCCGCCGCCTCCCGGGGCGCTCCCGTTGCGGGGCGCGCGCCGCACCGCTCCCTCCCGCGGGGCGGGACTGACGGCCCGGCCGGCCAATGGGCGGGCAGCGCGGCCGGGCACCGGCCAATCGGCGGGCTGCGCGGCTGGCGCGCGCCGGCTCCGCGCGCGGTCCGGCGGCGGCCGCGGGTCCCTCCGGCGCGCGCGGGGCTGCGCCGCTCCCGGGGCCGGGATTGCCGGGATTGCCGGGATCGCCGGCCCCGGAGGGGTCAGAAACAGCCTCTCCGGCAAAGCGTGCGGCTGAGGAAAGGTAGCGCATCGCGGCAGCAGCCTGCTTATTTTCGTCGTTAACTGCCGTTGCATAATCCGTCAAATCTGTTCTCCTCCTGGATGAGCATCGCTGCCAATCATGCCGCTACCGCTCACCACAGTGATTGCAATACAGCCCTCGAGCGAGCCAGACGTAACTCTGGACTGCAACATTAGAGGACAAGAAATTCTCTCCTCTACTCCTAACACTGCTAGAAGAGGAAAATCAGAATACAAGCTGCGGTCCTAAACCACCTCATGAAATACCTTGGTATTTCAAGGGACAATTTTAGGCGGACCCTGTGCATTGGTCCGAATCTCACTTTTCCATAAGAAATCTTCCTGCAACTCTTCCCTGGAAATTCTCCATCCTCAAGAATGGAGAAGAAGGCTTTTGGAATAACTGATTTAGGTAAAAATAACAGTGGCAATTCAGTAGTAACAGAGTTAAGGTTAAAATATTTCTAGTAACAGACACAATTAGGATAAAGAAATTATCTTGTAATTTTCATAGGCGTTTAAGATCCTTGCCTGTGTAGTCAAATATTGCACCAAAATACTTTTTCTCACTGTAACTTGTAGCCTCCTGAAAATGTCACATTTCATTCTGCTTCATTAATTAGTTTATTAAATTCTTTATTATCTCTTTGTGCAGACCTTTCATAAATGAGTATGATCTTACTCAACTTAAACAGAAAACATCTTACCTCTATTTGAAACACTAGAGATTATCAGATTCTTATCACTTTAGACCACTCACATCTTCCTTTCCTTTTGAAAACTTAACAAAATGAGTTTTCCTACTTTTTACCTGATATTTTTTGACCATCAGCTGGTCACCTACACATGTACTGGCTCATACTCTGCATATTGAGACATGTCTGCAGACTAGGGAATGGAAAAAACCTGGCTGAAAGTAAATCTTGCTCTTCTGATGTCTAGTACTTTGAAACAAAGATTAACAATTACTTTCTTAGTAACTTCATTTTGCAAACATGTGATTTATGTGGAAACAAGAGTTCACAGAAAGCAACCAACATGAAATGATTATGCCAGGCTGGGCTGCAATGTAGGGCACAGTGAGAGCAAAACCTAATCTCTGAGAGGTTTCCACTTCATCTGCACTCATCTGCGTAATCAGCTTTTCATCTTGTCATAGGATAAATGCAACCTGCCTTCTGCTTCATTTACCCCATATAGAACACTGCTATAGATTGCTGTGAAGCAACCGGTAAGAGCTCGTGTAGAAATGTATTCGGAAAGGAACTCAAAACCATTCCATTTTTAAAGGAAATTAAAGCTTGGAAGTCTTCTATTTGCTAAGTTAATACACTAATTAGAGTTGAAAGCTATTCACTGCATCCAGTGTGCAAACTGACCCTGCTTTAGATGAAACAACCTTTATTTTCAGCTACCGTTTCATTTCTTAATCTGTGACTCTGTGTATGGTAATAAACAATAGCTCTTGTTTAAACCTTTCAGGAGCTTTTACAAACTGCTAAATTCCAGTGACTAACCCAAGTTTTTGCGTGGAACTAGTGTTATTTTCACTCATTTTAGTCTCAGTCTGTCTGAGTGTGGAAGGCTCATACAAGTAAAGACCTTAATGGAGCAACGCAATGAGTAGCAGCCTCCTGTTCAGGCTGCTCCTTTATTTGGAAAGGTTGGAAAATCACCAGAAGTCATAGCTGACAATCAATTAAACAGCAGTGTTCTCAGAAGTAATGTCTGATTGGCTTTGATACCTGACAACCTAACTCTAAACTAAGTTCTAAGGACTAACAATGAGGATACAGGCTGGCCAACTACATATTTATAATTCTTTGTGCTCTTCTCTGAAAGGATGAATATTGTTCTGTATTACTGTCAGAAACATGTTCATGTAGATGTATGGTAATCTAAACATGAAGATGTATGGGTAATCTACAGGTACATGAGGAAAACATGAACTGCATAATGCAAAAAGGGGAGTAGGAAAAAAATCACAGTTTGCTGCCAAAGCAATTGTTACCAGTACGTTTGCATTTGAGGATCTAAAAAGCAAAGAGCTATCACGCATAAAACAATTTTATTTTCTGGTTTCTTTTTCCCTTATGCTTCCATCAAATTCTCATCCCTGAACAGGTATTTCAGTCTTTTAATACGTTTATTCTCTTGTCATAGAATTGTACATCAGAGCTGACACATCCACACAGCAGGGATATAAGATTTAATATTTTCATCTTAAAATTAATGCTTTGAATTCCCAGTAAATGCAGCTCCATAATGCAGGAATTCTTTGTCTACTTAAATTTACATGGCTGCTTTTGCACCAAAAAGATTTAAATCTATTCCTGAACTTGTTTAGAAACATGAATTGAATATATTTATGTCATAGCAAATACACCCAGAGTTCTTTATTCTTCATTTCCTCGTCCTGCACCCTCTCAACTCTCCCTAGTGTCATCATCCCATATTCTTCAATCCAAAACATCCCATGCCGTGGAGCAGCAGCATGAGTCGTCATTCCAGGAATACCAGGTACTAACTACTACTTCAGATTCTGATCCCTGCTGTCCCAGCTGCCAGTTTTATTCTCATATCTAAAACTCAGAAGAGACTCAGCTCAATAAGAATGAGAACAAATTGTAAAATTTTGTAGAATTCTTAACAGGACCAATTGCAATTCTGGTATTATTGTCTGATGCAATGGATAGACAAAGAAAAGAAATTAAAAACCCCTCATCTAGTTAAGTGTAAGAAAGCATCTCTTTCTTAAAAACTATTAAAATAAATAGAATTGGAATTGTAGGACCTTGATTAATTTGTATCTTCATATAGTAAAAAAAGCAATATCACTGTTTATATGAACAACATAACTATGTTGAAATGCATGTTTAAAATTGATTGGATGGAGGGGTTTTGAGCAGTGCTTTTTTTTTTTTTTGCCTCTGCAACATATACTGCATTGTATTAATTTGGTTTATTCATAAATTCTTGACCTAAAACTGCCTAATACAGAAATATTATGGTTTACATTAGTAATCCATTACATACATCAATATCAAACATTTTATCCTAATGAGAAATACTGATTTGCCTGTTTCAAATTATACCAAGTCACCCAAATGATTAAGTAACTTTGGCCAAAATGGCTTTTTCTCTGATTAATAAAATGGAACTTCAAAAGACAGCAGAAGAGAATCTTTGTATTTTTTAAAATCCTGGATGTATGACTTTGAAGTGCTGCCAACTCTTGTTATTAAATGTCCTGCTTTTGGACAGGGAGGAAGCCAGTCCTACAACAAATACAAGTATGTCTATGCAAAATTCTGAGAGCGGGCAGAATAATAACTTATTTTTATGGGAAAAGAGCATAGTCAGGATTGTTACAGAAAGCAGACAGAATGTTTCAGAAAACAATGTGGAAGACCTCTCTGCAAATGAGTATGTGTTTAAATGGCTAAAACACTAAAGGTGAAGTGGTAGGACCAATTTCATCAGTACATTGAAATTGAGATATTCTCTGCCAGGCTTAAGTATAAGAAAATTAAGGGAACCGGTGACAATTAAAATTTAAAAATAAAATTATACTAAGAAAAAGCTCTCTTTATTTGTATATTGCATTCTGTAAATAAATGCATGGAAACATCAAACATTCTCTGGAGATTATAAACACCAACTACTTGTCTGTTACTTGAAAAAGGAAGAGTTTACTGTTAGGCATATACTACATACCAACAGATTTACATTAAGCTATTACACTATCAAATCTTATAAAATCAATAAAATTGGCACAACTTCTCCTCATGCAAACTAAACACTGAGATAATGAAAAAAATGTGTGTGTTTGTGTATGGCATTAAATACTTTCTGGGAACGATTAACAGCTGCAGATACAGACATTTGTTTGGGTCAGTAGTGAAATTCTGTGTCCTGAAAAAATAAATTGGAAAAGAAAAAGAAGGTCGAGTATAACTGCCAGATATATGTATCAGTTGTACTGGTTGAAAGATTGTGGAGACAAACTGCCCTCAGAAATGGTCTTGAGAATAAAAGAATCTTGGGACAGCAGAAAATCATTATCACTCCTCTCTCTTTCTCTGGTACATGTCCTATTTTACAGTCACTAGCGAATCTAGAATCAAACATAATACAGGTACATTTCCTCAAGCAGAATGGATTCAGTTTGTGCAGAGATGTGAAAAGCTATAACGAAGAGCCAGTTTCAGTGTGCTGAAAGGTTACATTCAAAATACAGGATTCAGGGAAAACTTTGCAGAGCATGAGTGGAGAGCTTCTTGGTCTCCATGTCAGTCTCAGTACAGTCTTCTACATGCTGATAACAGCAATTCAGACTTCTGTTTCCAGTATTCACTTTAACATTTTTATACATGATATATATGCTACAGTTCAATAGTTAAAAGGTCTGGAGAGAAAATAAAGAGACCAAAATAATAACAAAAAGCTTAATTAATAGATACAGCACATCTTAAAAAATGCCAGCTTAAGAAAAAAAACAAAACACACCAACATTCAATGATCCAATGTTTTTAATATAAAACATCTGGCAGTTCTGCACAATACATAGAAACATAGGAAAATAATCAATGCTTTTCCATCTATATCAGAAGTTTTATACACATGTCAACCAGATGCAGTTAAGCAACAGTAGAATTAATTAGATGCAAAATTATAATTCCTCAGGACTAGTAGTCTGAAGGAAAAGGTAGAGGAGAAGAAGAAAAGTAATCTGTGCACAAAAAAGGTCACACCTTTGTAAAACACGAACATTCAGCATCATTGTCTGAAAATATTTGCAAAATAAGTTCAGACCCACACAATGGCTCTTGCAACCTTTCTGAACTTACTTCACCTGTTTTTGGAAATGTGAAAATGTGGTGGTGTTTTGCAAAATTTAGTTAAGCTATTACCTTGTGAGAATCTCAGTTTCACACTTTGATGAGTCAAAGAGCATTATGAGGGAATGTCTCAAGTCACCACAAATCAGGAACTGAGACCAAAAAACCTCAATTCTCTGCATATTTTGCAAAGATGGACTATTACTTCTTCCTATATAATACAGAAAAATATATGTTAATTCAAACAGTGACAGGAGGAGACCATGATGTAGTGCTGTCTGATCACAATTAGCTACTAAGCTTAGATATAGTCTTTATGAACAAATCTTTATTTTAAACAATTTTCTTTCTATGTCGGTGGGGGTTTTTTTTTCCCAATTTATTCATTAAAAAAAAAAAATAGAATCACACATTCAGCTGCTCTGCAAGCACAACACATATTTGAAAGGAGAAAAACAGATAATCCTGCATGGTTTAATCACATAAACCACTTCATAAATTGATCACATGAGTTTGACATTTCTCAGAAGAATGTCTACCTTACAACAGAGTAGCTTTTTTTTGATGAAAGTTACTAAGAAATATTTTATTTACAACCATCACTTATGTAATCTCACCAAAATAAATCCCGCAGTTAAAGTGCTTCAGACATTTAATGACTTCATTTCTTGAAATTTTGTCTCCAATTTGAACTTTTTGTAACTGTCTGATGCTGACCAGACTTGGCATGCACACTGTCTACAAAAGAGTGGAGCATGCCAAGTCTAAGGCAGTAGAGAGCAACACAATTTATATTCCCAATTATTCCAGAAAGAAGACTCACATAGCAGTGGTGCTTTCAGTGGTGCTTTCAAACGCTACTTAATTTACCTTCAGATTCTAAGCAGTTGGAAGCTTTGCAATCCTAACAGATTCAAAGGCAGTGGTTACAATGTTAAATAGGATGATCAGCTGACAGTCATCAGTCTGACTGTTAAAAATTTTAGTTTAGCTTTAGCATAATATTTCTGTGGCCTTGAATGCCATGGAATTCCCCATTCCCACAGCTAAACACTTGGATAAATTTTATATCTTTCTGAAGTAATAGTAATCTTTGGACGTAGAAGGCTTGAAAATGTATAGTTGCCATGATTTAAGTAACATTTTTATTTTGCAAAAAGCTTCTATATTTTTACATTTAAAATATAGTCTTTAAAACAATATTACCTCTATGTATTTCAACATACAATAGAAAATAAGCTACTGACAAATCTTGAAATAGGCTCAGTGACCAACAGATTTAAAAAAAATGTTTAAAAGCTGAAAGGTTTATTTACATAGTATTTGCACAGGGAAAAAAGCAAATTAAGAAGCCTTGCTTTGATGATTGGGGAAAGACAGTCAGTACAGAATTCAGCCTCTGCAACAGGATTTAATTGCTGAGCTTTGAGGTAGGCTAAGTCTGTATACGGCTGGTAAGGGGATACATAGTTTACAAGCAGGTAAAATGAAAGAATAAACTGCAATTTCTTGAAACTAATTGTCATGGGCAAATGGTCTCCCATTCAGAAACATTCCTGCTGCTCTTTCTTAAGGATTTGAAAAGAGCACAATGATAATATTGATAAAAGGCACACTCTGAAAGGGAAAAAAATGACCTACTCACACGAGTCAGTTATTTCCTCAAAGCTCATGGTATAATATTTATGTACTCAAAAGCAGATGTCAGTAAGGGACTGACCATTAGGTATATCTGCTCAGCAGTAGTTTAATAATGTAAAAATATTAGAATAGCAAAATCTTGGGCAAAGATATTCAGCTTAATGGTCCTAATATCCAACTTGGTCCCTAAACATAGGATTTAAAACCAGTATGTGTAATAACAGCAATCTAACTTTTTATCCAAAACCACTTTCCAGCATAAAGCACAAACAGGTCAAAAGTGTGTATGTCATAAAATCACTGGAAGACAGATCCTATAGCAGTAATAAAAATACAAACCATATCTTCTGTTATTAAAAACTACCACATAGTAACCTGTTTTCACTAAAGTCTACTTGACAGGAAATGCAAGGGTTAGCTATGTGTAATCTTCCTAGATTAACAAAAAAAATTTAAATATCCCCCCCCCCCCGACCTGTCTAAATGTGCAAGCAGCTTTTAGAAGAATACAAAAAACTACTGAAATTTTGAATGTGTTTTTCTTCTGTTGCATGCACAAAAAACTTCTTCATGCATTTTTCAGAATATTTTTATATATTAATTGCACAGTTGCAATTTGATACTCCAAAAAATTCTACAAGTTTGCCGCTGGGACAAAAATATTCAAATACTCATAGCAGAAGCAGTACATCAAAAGCAGTTATTTCTGTAAGCACATTATACAGATGTAAATACCACAGTATTTGAGAAAAAGATCTTTTGTACAAGAAAGTTCTGCATGGAATTAGACTGGCCAGATAAATCAGGCCCCTACACCTTACTCTAAGATTGGCACATGTCAGAGGAGCAAGCAAGAAAGATTACTGAAATGTCATTCACTACTTTCATGTTGAAGGGAGAGTTAGCATCTCCTGAAAGATGGTTAGACATCAGCCAGAGAAAGCAGGTACTAATTTGGCTATGAAATATTTTTAAATTAATTACATCTTGTAGACTCTGATCATTGCAGTACACCAACCATCTAGAAAGTGAGCTACTGCTTGGAGCAGACAACCATCAAAATCTCTGGCTGGTTGTTTAAAGACAGTGTCAGGGGAAAGAGCACAACAGATTTGAGATTTGCAGTGCTCAGTTGCTCTAGTTACTGTTGAAAAACCCTTTCCATTGAAGCACCAATACAAATAATGACAACAGAATAGATAAAATTTAAACATACACATGTCATAGCATATGCCCCAGCGGGACAGCCACGATACACAGAGTGTCACTGTACAATTTCAGAAAGCTTCAACCCGCACAGAGTAACACCACACCACTTCAGGAAGTTTCAGGCATCTGCCCATCCAGAGTAAGATCATCTCACTTCAGAAGGCTTCAAGCATCCACCCTTCTTGTTCTTTAGCCCAGCCTTTTATACCCCTGCTGTTGATGCATGGCACCTGTGTGCCCTCTGTTCCCTTTGGGGTTGGTCAGTGCCCCTGGGCACTCCATGGCTCATTGCTGTCAGTGCTGCTCACCTGCTGCTCTCAGCTGTGCCCACTGGGGAATGAGGCTGGCCCAGCCCCCCTCCCAATAACCACAAACTATACCTACGTACAGTGAAATAGAGAAAGCAACTTTTTCAAACTAAAGAGTGTGAAAATATGGTTTCCCCACACACTTTCAGGAGAGAGTAAGGTAATTCAAGCTTGTGTGATATATTTGATCAGAACAACAGCTAAGACAATGTAAGAAGCAAAATAATTCAAACAAAATTTTCATCATCACAGAACTAGTTCTCAACAAGGAGTTGTATAACCTTCAGATATGCTGTGGAGGAGTTGTAATAGAACTGCTCATACAACATTACATCTGCTTCAAAGAGGTGTATGAAAAAAAATGACAAATATTTGTGACAAAAAAATTCGGAGCAAAAAGATGTGATTGAATATGTGAAGCTGATTTAGGCTTAGGGAAGCACATTTGAAGGTCAAATTGACATAAGGTTCTGGAAATAATGGTAAGCAATGGTATGTACATTGAGGAAAGAAAAAAGAAAGATGAACTTTATAGCTGCTTCATAAGGTGGTGTTGTTCATGGTTATGAAGCTTCAGAACAAGTTATTTTGTAGTTTCATTGAACTACAAATTACTGTTAGGTTTTAACCTCATAAATTACCTAACCACTTTCAAACCACAAAGAAGGTATTTACAATTTTCTACATCAGACGTTATACTGACCCTATTTCTGAGAGCCTTTTAGTTTCATATTCATCCTAATTCAGTATGTTCATTAATATTAATATGAAATTTATTCTCATTTTACAAATTTATTAAATAAATGTACATTTTTCATGTTTTCCCCTTAGAAACCACTTCCAGCCTGCTTGATACTTTACCAAAACCTATAAAAGAAAACTTCTGAAAGATCTATAATGTATGGGAGTGGTAGTAAAGGGAAAAGAATGTTTTTAATGTGACATTTTGCCCAGAAAAACATTATCAAGATAATTTAAATGCAGTTTTGATAATACTTATATGTATTAGGAAAGAGAAAGAAAAAAAACCCAAACTAAGCATGTGTATTTTATGACAATCCAGGTTAAAACCCTCAAATTATTTATGGAAGAAATGGAAATTAGAACAAATTAAGATAATTTAAGCTATCCGAAAAGCTATTTAAATGGCTGTAATAGTATATAAACCTTTACGTAATTTAAGATTTGCATATGCTCATTCAAATTCACATGTAATTTTTTTATTTTGTTAATATCAAATTAGACATATAACTCCATCTGCAATTTCTTTCTTTTCTTCATCTGCAATTTTTAAAGCAGAATAATATTCCAATCAGATTTTTATATATTTTATAGACTTGTCCCTTAATTAAAAGGAAAAGTTACATAGGTAAATTATGGAAAGGGAAAGAACCTTCCAACAGCCTTCTAATATATAAAGAATGATGGATATAATTCTAGTAGCACCAAACAAGAGGTGACCACAAATACCCAGGATTTAGTCATTTAGGATTTTATGGATTAAAACTAACTGCATAAGCTCAGCCATAGCCCTAGCAGGAAACAAGTGCAGATGGTGTGCTACTCAGCCCATAAACCTGTTAGAAAGATGGTATTCCACCAGTGTCTCTTACTCAAATGATCGACTGGACAGGGTATGTGATACAACTAGAACTAGAGAGATGTAAATGTTATTGAACTGCTTCATTCATTGTCAGAAAGGTTTGTTAATAAATTTTCTACTGTTGGTAGAAATTAGGTATCTTATTCTTTTAAATATTCTAATGATTTGTGACCTTGGAAGAGCTTAGACATGTGACAAAAGCAATACTAGACAGGGGGTGTTCTCTCTGTCTGGACAGAATAATGACAGGCAGTCTCTGACTTTGATCTTCTGCATTGTCTGGAAGCTAAAAAGAAGCAATTCTGCTTGAATAATGTTCTGTCAATTACTGCTACAAATCAGCATTCTGGGGTCAAAATTGACAACTTCCAGAAATTAAGGTGGGTAAAGATTATGAGAGAAAGCAAAACAGAGGAATAGAAACACAACCATATATAGAGTCAGATGTGGTGACTCACAACTATCTACATTTTCCCAATTTGTTAGTGTAAAATGGAATTTCTTAATAGGTAACTGTAAGAGGAAGTTACATTAAAATAATAGTATTTGTCTTTTGACAAAATTACTCAGCATGTCTCTAAGCTATGAAAGTTTCAGTACAACTGGCCACTGAGATACAAATCCTAAAAATAGAGATGTACTTGTATTTTTAACCCAATTCTAAAAGACAAAATGGTAAATTAAATAGAAGTATTTTCAAATAACACTTGTTCAAGTATCTTTTGGAAAAACCTACTATGTCAATCTAAGAATGTTAAAGTAACTGATAATATTTTAAAAATAAAGTAATTTGATGGTGCCACAGCAGATTTTTGGAATTGTTTTTAGACTGGGAGAAAGAATATTTCTGTCATAAAAGGGGCCAAAAACTTTAATCTTCTATAAAAATAAGTTTGAAATTGTCATGAAATATAAATCTAGAAACAGGGATATTCATCTAGAAACGGGAAAATGAAAGAAAACTTAATCTTCGCCCCTTGACTAAAGAAACATGATCATGCTAAGACTGAAATAGGTATAAATCTAGCATGAGAGTAATAAAAAAGACCAGCAAATGCTGCATAAAAGAAAAAGACAAAAATTAATGCCAAAATTCACAGTGTCAGGTATACATGACCTCCCATATTTATGTATAAGGATGTGCCAAAAATTCCTACATGTTTGTAAATGTAAAAATATATGTGTATTCAGGTCAAGAGGCAATTAAATAATGTCCACATTTTTGTGACTACAACTCTTTTGAACATGTATTTTTGAAAAAGGAAAAATTAAAAGCATTAGGATCAATACTGTGTGGCACCTTCTTTGACTGCAAGTTGAAGTAAATCCACATGACAGTTTACAGTATTTAGCCATGACTTTCATTAACTCAAGAACAATTACTGTGTAATATCTATGCAAAGCATTACCCTTATTTATTGTTAGTTTTATTTTTGCTCATGAAGAAAACTGTTGATTCTCCTGTCTCAATTCTTATTGTTCTTTCACAGCAAGTTTTTAAACACTGACCATACTTTAAATGGTAACACAAAATAATTAATTTTATTTTTAAGAATTTCCTAGGACAGTTGGACACAATATGGGATTTTTTTTGAAAAGGCATTAAAAACATTAATCAAAGGTTTCTTGAACTTCATTGTAACTCCCTTCCTTTGTGATGCCATATTTAGTTTACATTTGGGTGTTTTTTGGGGTTTTTTTTTTTGGAATTTTTATTAGAAGTACTTGTTGGAAACACTCTCTAGGGAAAAAAAGATACTTATTATAACATTCTGCCCACGTCATATGACATAACGACTCACACATAATTAATGAAAACCACAGAGTTAACTCCATAATGGTTTTCAGAACTGCATAAAACTTCAGTACATGCTAGTTAAGGTACTGAGGAGCTATAAAGGTAAACACAAAGCTATAAAATTAAAAGCCCTCAATCCAAGTCACTCAGTTACACTAATACTACATAAAAATATGGTAAGGCTTACTTACCATCATTTGAGTTGAGGGGTGAGAAGATTATCCAAAATTTTGATTGAATTTCCTTTGCATTTTAAAAAGCTGTTTGGACAGATCTCCTTCACATGTAATAAATTTCCAATGTTATACCCGGTGGGCTGAAAGAAAATACATACAATTAATTGCTGAGGGGTGATAAAAGCAAGTGATAAAAGCTGACCCTTAGTATGTGGTCAGCTTTACCTTTGCAGTCTCTTAGAGCTGTTACAAATTGCAGCAGGTGCCTTTATTTCATCTGCAAAAGCCGTAACCTTTCTTTGCCTGCAGAGCTGATTCATTAGAGTCTAGGTAAAAGTTTGTGGCATTTTGAAAGCGAAATATTATTTTCCATCAATTTCTCATTTCAGCCCGCAGTGTTTTTGAACCCATCTGTGCAGGGCTCAGGAGACCGAAGCAAATTTGAGAAAAGTGAGGCAGTGCAGCATCAACTCCGGATTTGCTTCCTCTGTTCCCTGAGGTGACTCAGTGGGGCAGGTGGTATTTAACTATGGTTATAAAAGTCAAGTAACAAAGAACCGATTGTTTTTTGGGTTATTTCTATTATTAGACGTTCGTAGATGGCAGGTCAAGCTACCTTCGGTGAAGCCACAGCTCCCCAGGGCTGCCTGGCTTAAGGAAGGGGACCTGCAGGCACACAGTTTGTGGTGATTGGGAGTGGGGCTGGGGCCAGCCTCATCCCCAGTGGGTACAGCTGTGAAAAACAGGTGAGCAGCACTGGCAGCAATGAGCCACGGAGTGCCCAGGTGCACTGAGCCTCATCCCCAGTGGGTACAGCCGTGTAGGCCAGGTGAACAGTATGGAAGATAATGAGCCATGGAGTGCCCAGGTGCACTGAACCTCATCCCCAATGGGTACAACTGTGAGAAGCAGGTGAGCAGCATTGACAGCAGTGAGCCTCATCCCCAGTGGGTACAGCTGTGAGAAGCAGGTGAGCAGCACTGACAGCAATGAGCCATTGAGTGCCCAGGGGCACTGAACCTCATCCCCAATGCGCACAGCTGTGAGAAGCAGGTGAGCAGCACTGACAGCAATGGGCCATTGAGTGCCCAGGTGTGCTGAACCTCATCCCAAGTGGGTACAGCTGTGTAGGCCAGGTGAGCAGTATGGAAGATAATGAGCCATGGAGTGCCCAGGTGCATTGAGCCTCATCCCCAATGGGTACAGTTGTGAAATATAGGTGAGCAGCACTGACAGCCATGAGCCATGGAGTGCCCAGGTGCACTGAACCTCATCCCCAATGGGCACAGCTGTGAGAAGCAGGTGAGCAGTATGGAAGATAATGAGCCATGGAGTGCCCCAGGTGCACTGACCCACCACCAAAGGGAACAGAGAGCACACAGGTGCAATGTATAAACAATGAGGGGTATTAAAGTTTGGGCTAAAGAACAAGAAGGGCAGATGCTTATGGAGTTCTGAAGTGGTGTGATGTTGATCTGGATGGGCAGAGGCCTGAAGCCTTCTGAAGTGTTGTGGTGTGGTGTTTACTCTGCATGGATGAGCACTCAAAGCCTTCTGTTGCTGAATGGTGATACGGTGTGCATCACAGCCACCTCACCTGTGCCACAAGCTGTGACAGGGCCCCCTGCAGAACGGCACCCAGGACAGAGCCCTGGGAGCAGCAGGATTTCTCCTAGTTAGCTCACAGCTAACTAGGCCAAGACCAATGCTGCAATAACACGGAGACATGGCAGACCTGAGCACATCTATTCACGTGTATTCAGCATGTTTTTGGGGACCTGTTGGGACCTGCCTGTGGTGAGGGCAGTCCCTCCTGGCAGCCTTGGCTCTGCTGGGCATTCTGTGCCTCCCAAGTGCTCCCGGTGCCGGGGCAGCCGGGCGGGAGCGGGGCTCCGGGCCCTCATCCTCCCCGGCGCTGTGCCTGGGAAAGGGCTGTGCTCCCACCCGAGCCTGGCCCGGGAGCCTTGCTGACTGCTTGGGGGGTGGAGGAGAGTGACTGCTGCACGCTTGAGCTGGATACTGAGATGATCCCGCTTTCCTGCAGGGAAGGGGAAGACAGGACTTCCCAAGTCTCCTTGTTTTTCAGTTAACAGGACTGCCGGGGTGTCCTCTGCATGACCACTGTTAGGGTGGCTCATTACGCAGCACAGGATCCACTGAAGGTGAGAAGGTTTTTAAAAAAACCTTCTATGGTCAGATTCAGGTCTAAGTAATTTATTGGATTTGGTAGAATAGTGCACTAATTGAAACAGCATTGAACAACATATCCTTGCCCTATTTTTTAATTTTACTTCTTTACTAAATGACTTAACACAATTTTTGGGCAGTTTTCTTTGTTAAAGCTGGTTAGACCATCTAATAGTCTGAATGATCACAATTTTCTCTATCTCTGTCTGGGCTAATACCTATTCTAACTTAAGCTTGAGCTTCTAGGACTGCTTTACCTAGCGAGCAATGTCTCTTTGTAATTGATTAAAAGTAAATATATTAATTTTCCAGTATCCAGTAGATGAATGCAAATAACAAAACTACACGTTTCAAGAAGGGCTCTTGAACCTGAATTATTCCAAAGTTGATTATGAAAGCAGCCTTTTTTTAATTGCATTTTTATTGATTTTTTTTCCCCAGGTTTAGGCTCCTTTATCTTGGGAATATTTGGAAGAGCTAGTCCCATAATTGGTTTCTACATTTTCCCCAGAGATCATAGCTAAAATTTTCAGAATCTTGTTAGAAAAGTTAATTAAAGCATCTCCAGCACATTTTCGTTTGCTGCAACACAAGTAAGGTTAATACATTCACAGGGTCTATGCTGCAGTTGAGAAAAAGCATTTGATTAACAAGATATGACAAAAGTCTTACATTTGGATATTAAATTGCCTATTTAAAGCTGCATAAAATTGACAACAAAACTTAAAAGTAAAACCAAGTAAACAAAGATGTGAATAAATAGGAATATGCATAAAATAAAAGTGAGAATGGCAACTTTTTCTAAAGCACCAAGCAATACATAGTCTGTGCTACACCAAGGAGCGCTTAGTACAGCACAAGTCATTTTATGGCAATAAATTTTAGGCTTCTTGGTTTTCAGTCTTGAGAAGGGAGGAAAAATAGGTGTTTTTAAAAAAAAAATTAGTGTCTGAAAAAGTAGAAGTTGGAATTCTTTATTGAATGAAATACAAATTCTGTTCAATTTTTACTTTTTTACATCTTTATCTTATTAGTTATGGTAAATTAATTTTTAATTGCTGTTTTCTACAATTTATTTGTAGTTACTACATTCAACTGTTCTGATACAACAGGATTTTAAAATCCCATATTTTTAGTTTTGCAGAAGGTGGAAGATTTTGTGAGACTATTACAGCAGATTTGCTCTTTTCTTACTTTTTTTTTCTGAAGTATTCACAAATAGGCAATATCAGAAATGGGCTGAAACACCATTTTACTTTGACTTAGCAGTCCTTATGTAACTTTCTAATTATATTTGCAAGTCCAATATCATTGTTTATGTAAATTTTGAATTAATATTCAAATATTAATTCAATTGTTCTGCTGCTCAATTCAAATTATGTCTAACCCAAACTGATAAGATGAAGATCCCTATGGTTTGAATAGGTATGTTGTGTACTTGGTATCCCTAGAAATGGTGATCTGTTGATGTAATACACAGTCTAATTATCAAATGTGTAATAAGCTAAAGTTTATGGACATTTATGCTCTGTAAGACTGAAGTATCAGCATGATATGTAGAGCAATTTTAATTGTGTAGTAATATTCAGAATGGAGTTTAATGTAGAGTGCAATCAAAGTTAGTTTTGACTACTCCTTTATCTGCTGGAGAAGCAGCACAGTGAAGCCCACTCCGGGAGGTTGGTGAAAAGGCTGATGATGACTTCTGTCACAGGTAGCAGAGGATCCCACAAGGAATGGTGTGCTTGACCTTATGCTAACAACCAGAGAAGGCCTCTTTGGAGATGGAAAGGTAGAGGACAGTCTTGGCTGAAGTGGCCAAGAGACTGTGGAGTTCAGTATTGGTGAGGATGAAGCAGGGCAACAAGTAAGGTTGCAACCACAGATCTTAGGAGAGCTGACTTTAGTGCTTCTTTAGGGATCTTGCTGGGAGAATCCTGTGACTACAGGCTTTGCAGGAAAGAGGCTGCCAAGAGAGCTGGTTGATATTTGAGGATCCCTTCTTCCAGGCTCAAGAATTATTCATCCCAATGGGCAAGAAATTGGACAAAGGGGGCAAAAGACCTGTGTGGATAAATAAGGAAGGTAGTCCAGACATTTCCTAAGTGTAAGCAAAAAATACATAAGAGAGGGAAGCACTTCATTCCACTTGGAATGAATGCAGATAGGTTGTCAGAGTTTTAAATCTGGTCAAGAATGTCGAGGATAAGAAGAAACATATCAGTAGCAGCAGGAAAACTAAGCATAATGTGGAAGACAGAGTAGGCAGAGTTACCGAATGCCTTCTTTTTATTGGTCTTGACCAACCCTCAGGAATCTCTCACCCAGGAGAGCAGAAGAGTAAAGGAATGCTGGAAGAAAGACTGCTTAGGCCAAGAAAGATTGGGTTAGAGAACATCTAGACTAAATTGAGGTCCACAAGTCCTGATGGGATGTATCCATAAGTGCTGAGAGAGTTGTCAGGTGAAATATCTGGGCTGCTTATGATCATCTTTGAAAGGTTGTGTTGATTAGCAGAGGTTCCTAAAGATTGTAAGAAAGCAAATTTCACCCCAGCCTTCAGAAATGCCAGAAAGAGGACCCAGGGAATTGTTGGACAGTCAGCCTCACATCAGTCCCTGGAAGATGATGGAGCATCTCATTCTGCAGGCCATCTCTATCCACAGGGATGACAAATAGGTGATCAGAAATATTCAGCATGGATTCACTAAAGGTTCATGCTTGACCAGCCTAACTGCCTTCTATGATGAAACAACTGTCTGGATGGATGAGGGAAGAGCAGTGGATGTTGTCTACCTTGATTTCAGCAAGACTTTTGACTTGCTGTCATGGTATCCTCACAGGTAAACTCTGGAAGAGTGGACAGTGAGGAGGATTGAGAACTGGCAAACATCCCAGAGTGTTGTGGTCAGTGAGTAGCACAGGGTCTTTTTGTGAGCTTGTCCCTAGTGGTGTTCCCCCAGGTTCACTTTTGTGTCCTTAATTCTTTACCTGAATTCATTGATTTCTCGGATGAAGGGCAGATGCATCCTCAGTGAGCTCACAAAACTGGGAGAATTGACTGATACCCCAGAGGGCTGTGCAGCCCTTCAGAAGGTGCAGGTGATCAAGCCCTGGAACAGGTTGCCCAGAGAGGCTATGAAGTCTCCCTCACTGGAGATATTCAAGAACTGTCTGGACACAATGCTGTGCCATGTGCTTTGGGATGACCTTGCTTGAGCAGGGAGATTGGTCCATGTGGATAAATGTACTGCATAATCTATAGCAAAATTGGAAATAAGACTCCCAATATCTTAGGCTAAAATAATAATAACTGCTGTTTACCCAGTCACAGACTCTTTTTTAAACTTTACCACCAGATGGCAATATAACATAAAAGTTTGATCATTGGTGAATGAGGTTTTGGGTATCTGGTTTAAGATATTGTTCTTTCCACATTTTGCTTTAAGTAGTGCTGAATTTGCTTTGAAAGCCACTGAATTAGGCCTTACAAGCAATATAGATACTGTGTTATGAGTGCTGAAACATTATGTAGTATACTTTACATTTCATATAGATATGGCATCAGATGTTTTATTTTGTTTTTAAAATTTGAGGAAATCTTTGACCAAGAGCTTTACATTTTCCACATGAAAATTAAATGCAATTCCTCCAGATTAAATTAAAAATAAGCCAAGAAGCTGCCCCCCCACCAAAAAAAAAAAAAAAAAAAAAAACGACAAACCAACAACCCAGAAAAGTCCAAGTAACAAGACAAAATGACAACAAAAAACATCGAGAAACAAAAAAAGAATTTTCATTGGCTAGTCACAGTAGTTTTCTCTTTGGTGAATGAAATGTTCACCTGTGAAACGCACCTAGCATTAGTGAACTGAACAAGGAACTGACTGCTGAAGATAGTCAACATAATAAATTTGAATACTTTTGTGAGGTTTTTGTAAAGAAAAGATTTTTTTTACTATTAATGGCATTTAAAACCTGTATTTGTGATTTTTTTTTTTTTTTGTACTTAAGAGGCACATAAAGACTGCAGGGATATGACAGTCTTTTAAGCAGCGTCTAACTTTTACCACTAAGGCCTGTAATTATCAGTGGAAAGTATGGTTTTGATTCCTCACCCAACTGACTCTTTGGTAACTGATATTACCTGTACTTTTTAAAATGTTAGTGTGTATGAATTACCATTGCAGGTTTTAAAAATATCTTCTACTTGGTATTTGATTCATTTTTGATTGGGCATGTTAAGTCAATCTTCATAAAGGTAAAATACAAACAACAAAAGTTTTTTACAGATTGTTCAGATATTCATTTTTTTCAGAGTGATTTTTAAATTTTGTTTTTTAATATCCATCTTACTATTTTATTGTCAGGCTACTGCTACTCTAAAAATTCTACCCTACAATCAAGGGCGAGTGAAGAGTCAGCCTGAATCCCACAGTGAGAGGGGAGAGCTTATGTTGTAGGATAACTAGGCTGCACATTTGTAATGAAAACCAAAAAGAAGTTTCCCTTAAATTTGGTTTTTGGACAAGTCCTTCTGATACTTGTAAAATACCACAAGCTCTGTCCAGAGTCTGTTTAGGAGCAAAAGTGCTAAATTACAGATTGAGGATTGATTGGGATGAATAGAGTATCATAAAACACACACAAGTGGTCACAATTCAGATTATTGGACCTGCGTAGCTTTCACAGTGGGATGCTGCACTTTACAGTCATATCCAGTAAAGCAGAGTGTCTGTGTGTAAATATCTATATATCCATACAGCTACATGTAGATATAGGCACATATATACCCTGGGTGAAATATGTGATCATTACAGCCAAATCTCAGTCTTGTACCAATGAGGAAGTCGTAGACAGAAAATATGTCTTGAGGAGATGTGGATCTCATTATGCTGTAGTAGGTGAATAATTTTCTCCTTAAACATATAGCAGAAAAAAAAACCAAACTAGGGAGCAGAAGTGCTATGCAATAGTTTTGCATTACAGTTGAAAATTTTAAAAAGAGGAAATCTAAGAAAATATTTTGTTTATAATGGCAGGATATGGTTTCCCAAAACAATGCATGGGATGCTTTGAAAAAATGAGTATAAACCATAGAGGAACTTACAAATGAAAAACCCAAACCTACTGGTTTGACATGAATCAGAATTCTACCTAGTCTCTGTTATAATGCTCAAGGTATTCCCAGTATTCCTTTTTTTCATATGCTTTGTCCATTGTTTAAAGAAATTCAGAGAAATGTTGATGTCTGCTTAAAGGAAAAAGATTTGGTACCCTTTCTATCTGCCTTATTAGGAGTTGCAGACATAGATATCCATAGCTATGTAAATTAACAGATATAAATATATTATTTTACTCTAAATATTCTTCATTTCATAGGAAGCATTTTAATGGAATAGTCCAACATAAGAGGAAAACAGTTGAAAAGTTATATATTTTTCCCCTTTTCATTTGATTCAGGTGGATTAATCTCAGCTTTCCATGTTCAGAATTTACTATTTGAAAATCTTCTCGCACAACTGAAATAAAATTTGGCCAGTACATATACTAAATGATATTGATTTCTATTTGTTAAGAAAATTCAGCACTTGTGCTTTTTTTCCACAGGTTTTTAGTTATTTCTTGCTTATAATCTTTCAAAGTAAAGTAGTATGCTTGAAAGGTTTTTCATTTAAGATGTTACAGAAAAGGTGTCCTGGCATGTGTATTGCATTTTGCCATGCAATATCTGTATCAAATCCATTGTGCATATAATGGAATCATAGAATGGTTTGGGTTGAAAGGGTCCTTTAAAATCATCTAGTTCCAACACCCTTGTCTTCACCTACTGTGGTCAAAGAAGCCTTCTGCTAGAATGTAAATTATAAAATAATATGAATGTATGGATAAGCATGCGTCATAGTAGGCCCCACTGTCTATTCTTTTTAGTAAAATCACTGAGTGGCATGCTTTGTTTTTGAGAAAATTTTCCCCACTTCTCTGATTTTTGGCTTATTTCTGGAATAACAGTATTCCATAAGGAAGACCTGTTATGGTATGTTCTTTTTATTGGTGAGGAATGAGATAAAATGTTGATCTAGAGATGGCTGGAGTAAAAATAAGCACCACAAAAAAGCCCCAGACACAAAAATGGATCTTCAAATGCCAACCATATCAGTTTTCTGGCACTTCAGAGAGACATTTTTCTGCTACATTGCCTTTGCCTTGCACAGCAACCAAAAACTGCAGCCTGGGGAGAAGGAAGTGGACAGACTGGCAGGGAGAGCCAGTATGACTACACCAGCTAAAGGCTTCTGAATTGCTTCTGACCTGAAGTTGTCTCTTGCTGAGTAATGTCTTTGGCATTGTTTTTTGGATGGATTTTCTCAGGGTAATAAGACAGAGTGAAAGAAAACATTTTTCAAAGAGTTCTGCCCATCAAGGAGAGAAAATCTTGGGCATCTCATTTTGTGGCTTGTGACTATGCTTATTTTAATTAGTGCAAAATCAGAATAGTATTAATTTGGGGGGGGAAGGGCAGTGTGCATTGGGTTCCACGTCCAGAGGACAGTTGTCCATAAGTTATTAGCTTGTGGGCACAGAGTATGTAGTTTCAGTTTTCAATGTGCTACACTCATCCTTGTGACCCCAGGAAAGATATTGTTCCCTTATTGTACCCAGTTTTCTTTTGCAAACCATAAATGTGTTCTTATTGAGAAAAAGACTGTATGTCTATGGTTGTCTGTGAGAGATTATGTCATGTTAAGTAGGGAGTGCACAGTTTGGATAATTTTTCTCAGGGGCTGAATGTAGGGGTAAGCTGTGGTTACAATCTTATCACAAGATTCAAGATCACACAGTGAATTGGCTGGCTAGAGCCTCCTTGGCAGTTTCTTCTGTTTCCTAGTGTCCTTTTTTTTTTCCTCCCTTTACTTAATTAAATTTGTTCTAGTGTTAATCTATTTTTTCCCCTTCATTATTTGCTCTTATTGGAGTAATAAACAGCAATTTTCATTAATAACACATTTCTTCATTATTGAATGAATATTGAATTTAAAGTTAAGTTTTATTTTAACATAACTGTTTTATGGATTCTGAAGTAAATATGTACCATCTTCTATAAATACTCAGGTGTAGTCCTAAAAAGATACAGGTAAAGCCCTTGAAGTCCCTAGGATAGAGGTATAAATACCATATAAAGGAATAGCACAAATAACTACACATAGTTGGTTCAGATCATAAAGTCATCTTGGAAATCAGATTTGCAGCTGCTTATGCAGAGAAGCAAGAAATGGAAATTATTGTAAGCAAGCTGAAAATACCTGCTGTCAAAACCCGCTTGTCCTGTGATCATCAGGATTACATCCTTCTGCTGCATAATCAGTAGGTTCAGAATTGCTGAATTTGATATATTTCAGTGCAAAATTGGCTATCCTGATCTGTGAAAATGGAAGCTCAAGCACTGCTTTTATTAACACTTCACCATTTTTGTTGTTCTGCCCAGCCAGTATCTGGAGGGAAAAAAATCAACACCTAGTGATGCATATAACGCTTCCTGCAATACCTTAACAGTAGGGGGGTTTGCCTCCAGGGTAGAGAGAAAAGGGAGAGAATTGCTTGCTATGAGCTGGAAAAGCAGCAGCAGCGCAGTTGGCTCTGGCAGTGAGGGGGTTGACTGACAGTCTGCAGTGCAGTGGAGTTAGCTGAGCTCCCTATATGGCTGTGGATTAGCTATATGCTAATACTGATAGGAGAGGAGCAGTACAGAGCGCAGTGAGCTGTCGGTGGAGGCGATCAGCCTCAGCAGAGCTGACTCCTCAAGAGCCATGGCTGAAGGGGGTGAAGGAGGGGAAGATGAAATACAGTTCCTTCGAACTGTAAGTATCTGCTTTTTATAGGTCATGTAGTACATGATTTTCTGCCTCATGTCTATTTCTTTTCTGTTGTATTAAAAATAAAGTGTTATTTCTGTGCTGGGCTTTGCCAAATGGCAGAATTGATTTAGTCAGAGGATAAAATAAAGCAAGAATAAGAGCTCTAATAGCATCATGCAGTCTCGGTGTGTTCTTCCCTGAATCTGCTCAATAGCCAGTTTGGTATAAGGAGACCTATTTCCGCTGTAATCCCCTGTGTTTGAAGCGTCCCCGTCAACTTTGTACTTGGGTTTCTAAATGTAGCATGCCAAATATGTGACCTCTGAAACTTCTGTCTGGGTTAGATTTCACTGACATTAACAGAAGCTTTGCAAATAGGACTGTCTTAAAATGATGAATAAACCAAGCAAGCCCCTGATGACCTCTTCTGATAAACATGCACACAGAAGCACACTTGTGTGTAGGGAATACCAACAGATGTTGAAGTCAGGGCTCTGCAAATATTTGGGGTCTTTTCTCTACTTAAAAGAAGCTTATCTTTAAAGGACATAAGCATTTCTTTGGGAAGGGGTGTTAATTAGTGAAATACCCTCCACTTGGTGTAATTTTCTATAAAGAGCCCTCACACCATTCTTTCCTAAAGCTTTACACAAATCTAGTATGACAACTAATTTGGACTTTTAAGCAAGTAGTGTACATGCATTAATTTTTGGGAAGAGAATAACATCCTTTTCATGTCTCACCTTGTGTCTCCTTATATTTACCCTGCATGACTAAGAGTGTGTTGTTGTGTAACTAGCGTGGAAAAACTGCTATTAGATGTGTGTATTCCCTTTCCATGATATCTTTACTTTGTATTTACCACAAATAATGTTCCAGAAACAAAATCCTCTAGAGCTGATTCAACTTTGAAAGGATAAGTCACTAAAATAAAAAATGCTAAGTTCCCAAAGTACGAAATTACAAGATTGATTTGTGAGAAGCTGGGATAAGTTATTTATGGGAAATAAAGGTTGGAGTGAGGTGATGGCTGCTGCTGTAAGTTGTTTAGGTGTGATGAAGTGTCATTAGCACTTTTAAGCCTCAGAGAATTTCGGGGGGCGGGGAGGGAGGGAGTGCAGGGGTGATGGATAATTACAATGAAAAATCTTTTCCAACATTCCTCTCCTCCACTACACTCTTTAGAGGTACATTTTTTAGCAGATTTCTCCAGCCTTTAATCTGGGACTGGGGCTTTAAACGCGTATCCTTCATCCTCTCACTTTCTAGGATGTTGCCTTGACTGAACAGCCATCCTCAGCAATGGAGTGAGAAGCTTTGCCCTTTCATAGGTAGCCTGTGTGTGCTACATGAGACGGCAATTTCTGCTGCTGTGATACATTCTCATGCTAGAGTAACTCTGTTGCGCTTCTTCCCAATGGTTAAAATGAGGCGCTCAATAGCAGTGTGGGCCAAAAATGGAAATAGCAAAAGTGCTCCTTCCACATAGTGCAAGGAAATCTTCTACTGGGGAGAGAATGGACTAGATTTTTCTCTTGCAAGTTCCAGCTACTTCTTGTTCTAAACAATCATATCAGTTACTGCTGCCTTCTCTCCATTATAAATCTTCCTTCACCTTCCTGGGCAAGGGACGAATTGTAGTTTCTTAGTATAAAAAAGGAAACATTTATTAGATTCTGAGTGCTACAATAAGATATACCTTCAGTATTGATTTCTTGCAGCTTTTATTTCTGCATAAGCAGTGTTTGTGCTTACAAACATATAGTACAATAGTCCTTAAGCAGTCTTGCAGTGAAATTGTTAATCAATTAGAATCTTCTCTGAATCAAAATATTTTCTGGGTTTTTGGATTGCTGCTGAATGTTTCCAAGGCTTATGCAGCAGAATCTTCCTTTGCAAATGTTGATATCCGTATTTTTATTTTCAAGTCTTTAGAGATGTTATATAGGATATTTTAAGGTTTTGAGGATAGCTCTTTCTTGTTTAGGTATAAAATAAGATTAGATGTCTTTTGATTCAGAGGTATCATACAGCAATTCTTTTTGAAAGAGCAAGAGAATCAACTCTTAAAAATCTGCTTAAATTATTTTTTGCTATCTTAAAGAGAAATGTCCTTTTGTCCTCAATTTTTTGTTGGTTATGACTTTTTTGTCTTCCACATCTATGTCGTTGTTTAGTTTTGTGTCTCAATTTTATGTTCTCTCCTCCTATGAAAGGTCAAGAAGCTTGTTGATACATGGTGATGAAATCTGTAATTGTTTCTGTGGAGCAGCAACTTGTGGGCACATTTATAAGATTTGATGGAAAGCTTTTTACTGTCACTTTTTGTTCCAAAACATTCCTTATATTTAATTAGTTGGCAGCAATGGGAATGAGATACACCTGAAGAACAAATTCCAGAGAGGATAACAACACTGTTCTAGTAGTAATATGTCTTCAGTACTCATTTCAAAAATGTCCCAATGCTTGTGTAAAGCCTTTACATGCAATGACAGCATTTCAAGGAAGGTGGTATTTATACAGTGTAATTTCTATTCTGAATTTTCCCCTGACTTGTAAGCTCAGTATGAACATAAATAAATATATAAGCACACTTTTTTTTTTCACTGCTACCCTGTTGTTGTGTCTTTGTTATGAATTTTTTTTTGCGTTTTCTTTCTTGCAATAATGCTTAGAATTGTTTTCTATTTTTCTAGTTGGTGGTATTCTTCTGGTTTTGGCTCTGGATATTCAGTGTGTCATGTATGGAAGGGAGAAGCAAAGCACTTGTTGCATGTGTGTAACATGCAGTACTGCTGTGGTTGTTTCCCTTTTGTTCAGATGATTTTCCCATATTGTTTATTTGTTACCCCCTCCTAAGGTGTGAATACACGAGAAATCAATGTGGTGATGTTATGCAGCGTTAGGTGAGAATAGGTATGGTACCTGTGCTGTTTTGAGATAACATACTGAGGGATATAGCCTTGTTGCCCTTCATGTGAATGAGTGAGTGTAAGCCATTCTCATGAGCCTTTCCTAGCTGCTGGGAATTTACTGCTATGATGAATTGAAACCATTCTCTCCTCTCTGGAAATTATTCACAAGTTCCCGCTGCTGCTGAATTACTCAAATATGAGGTGGTCTCTGTCTTGGGGCAAAGAGCTTTTGCCTCCCTCCATTAGAAACACCTAAATAGTAACTTGCTAACAATAACTGAGCACATGGTTGAGGATGGAGGGGAAGTTCCACCCCTGCCAAAGCACTTTAAATGTAATGAAGAACATTAAAGTAGTTTGGCATCTTAGAGTCCTAATTATGGTGGTAACACTAGTTGATAGGTCTACTGCTTTGCTATGTTTCCTGAAATTCATGCTATTAATGGGAGGAGTTTCTCCTTATTTTAATAAAGATACCTTTTTTTGTTTTGTTTTTTTTTTTTTTTTTTTGTTTTTTCTTTTTGTTTTTTTGGGGTTTTTGTTGTTGTTGGTGGTGGTGGTGGTTTTTTTGGGGATTTTTTTTTTTTTGAGATGGTTCATTAGTCAACAAAATTTTGCCTCATTTTCTGTAAATATAAATACTGTTTGTGCTGATGTGTCGGGTCGTAAGTGTACATATGCCTTTGTGACTGTGTCTGTATGTGTGATTCTTTCCCCAGCTGGTTACTAGTCCTTCATTTCTGTGAGTGATAAACCAATTGGTTCTTCTTTAACTTATGCTCTTTTAACAGCTTCTCTCAAAGACTTATCTTTAAGTGTTCTCTTAAACCTCTCCAATCACTATCTAAAAATTTACACATAGGAATGGGAAAGTGTGTTCTTCCACAGACTGATTGTAATTATCTATTATGCTTAAATGGCAAAATACTGCTGTTACAAAGACCCAGAAAAGAATATTTGGATTCTTTTTTCAAGATCTAGTCCATGTCTGTAAATTTACACAATGCATTTACAGATCTTTTTAGGATCATTTTTTTATTGAGTTGCTGCTCAGAATCAAGACAATCGAGCAGCTCAAACACAAATTTATTTGTGGATAAACATTCCTATTTATACTTCTTGAAAATGAGGTTTTCTACTGTTCAGATGTTATAAATGACATGGGAAGTAATCTGCTTTACAATATAAATTTTCAGGTACAGTGTGAATTAGATTTTCTATTTTTCCCCCCAATCATTTACACTGTTCCAAAATATAAATATAAAAAGTGATTATATGGAGATTATAAAATATTTTAAGAGTTGTACTAAATAATTTCAGTTTATCAGGGATCAGTGTGGCATAAAACTAGTTCTTTTTAGGTGATTCTAATACATGTTTTTTCATCAAATCTGTGTTCCTAGTGGTGTATCTCTAGTGACATAACAAAGAACATAAGAAGTGGAGATAAGAAAATAATTTTTCCTTAATAGTCCAATTTTATATCAAGTAGTTATGTTACTAAAAGCATGCTGATATTCTGTGGCACAGATCTCTGTGGCTTGATTCAGTAAAGTACAGAGTAAAGCACACGTCCCATAAAATACCCACCAGACCAATACTTGTAAACAAATATATCAGACAAATGTCCAAATACCAAACAATAATGAAAGATATTTCTAGGGAGAAGTCTTTTGCAGTGCTTAATTAAAAACTGGGAAAATGGGGAAACTGATCACAGTGAGTTGTGCATGAATTTACAGAAAAGTATAGAAAGGGTTGGAAATGCCTTGAGATAAAATCAGTGGAATCTTCCTGATGCCCTTTTTAGGGGAGCTGGAACAAATTCTGTGTGCTTTTTGAACAGCTGTGTGTATTGCACTATATTGTTTTCAAATTAGTTAGAACATTTTGTCTATTGTCACTGAAATGTGTTGCAATTCATGACACAGCAGTTCATTAGTCAGTCAATTGAATTCAAAAAAGGAGTAAAAATAAAGAATAATGTTATCTAAAACTTGAATTACTTCTGAAAGCTGGTATGTATTAGGAGTTCAGTTATTTTTGAGTTCAATATTTCTGTATCTGTTTATCTATTAATCTCTGTGCATTAAATCTCCCCCTTCTGCTGCTATTCCTGCAGTTGTAGTTATGTAGCAGTCCTTACTTCTAAGGCTTTTAAGTGGTACAACAAAAATTATGCGACAAGCAAAACAAAAGTTGCACCAAGTTTCTTCCTCTCTTTAAAAAGAGTCTCTCAAATATACTTGGTTTTAGCTTCTTAAACTTCAGGCAGTACACTTAAACTTCACCAGTACAACTATTCACAATCACTCTTATTTTCCTTCATTTTCTACCATGGAAATCATACTTAATGTTGTAAATTTATCCTGAGTTGTGTTGCTAAGAACTTGTTGTGTCCTTTTTTGTAAATAATGTTACTCAGTTTATTTTCACTCATTCAGCTGCCACTTTTACTTCCTGCATGTGTTCTCAACTTTATGAATATTTTTATCTAATTTGTCACTATAGGCAAAACTACTCATGGTCATTCTTTGTTTAGGACTCTTTCCCTGCTAAAAGAAGGAGCATATTAAGGACAGATTTAGAATATGACAAAATTTCCAGAGCATCATGTGCTGTGATGTGCTGTGTTTATTTTTTATAAAATAAAGAATAAATCTTGTGCAATTAATGGCAACCTCTTTTCAAGCCAGAATTTTAAGCAAATGGTCTACCACAGTATAAAGACAACAGTCATTGCTTCCGACTGTAGTGTGTGTTTTAACCTCCAAACATATTGGAGTAGTTGCTTGATATCTATAACAGCCTTTCAATTAATTTGTAATAATTTCTCTTTTGCAATGAAATAAATGTGTATTTTAGGCCCCTGGCATGAAAAAATTCTTTGCACCGTGTTGGAAAGGGAAATACTTCAGTAATTTGTTATGTTTAATTTAATGAAAGTTGTTTGAAGTTTATAAAAAACCCTAGTGTAATAAATAATCTGGGAAAAATGAATTTTCTGGGTGATGTTGTATTGGTAGACTAGATCAGGTAAAGGGGAGCAGAAAGAGGAAAAAGCAAATGGAGTTTTTGCAGATAAAACAGTGAACAATGAAGAGTTGCATCATGATTTATCAGAGTTGGGATTTCTTTCTGTCAAATTGAAGGTAGCTGAAGTAGGAATACCCTTCCAAAAGGTCCTGACATTGATCTTGAGATGGTACATTGGTTGGTTTCCTTGAGACATTTCTTATGTTTTATTTAGCATGGATCTATAGAATAGGCAGTAATCTTATTTTTTTTCCTACAAGAATTTAGATTGGCAAAATTCAGAGATGCGCTGTAAAACAATATACAATCATAATACATATATGTGTGATATATGTAGGGATATATTGCATATCATATCAAAGAATAAATGTAATTATAGGTAACAAGTTGCACTTTAACAAACTGCTTCATATTTGACATCAGTTAAAATCAAAGCAACATTATACTACATGAACTCAACATTATGCTTTTCTACTGCTTTTTCCTACTGCATAAATTTTAAAAATTCTATTTCAAAAAGAAATCAGTGCATACTACAATGTTACAAATTCAGTGTATTGTTAGAAAATACTTGTGAGATTGAATGTATTCATGACTGATTTGATGTCTAGGACAGATCTAACAAACTCCATGTTAGTTTCCTTTCCTTTTTTTTTTTTCTCCTGTTATATTTTTGGGGTTATTTGATGTTGATGCAGTTCTGTGGAAATAATATCAAATTTGTTACAGTCAAGCAAAACTCTTCTATCTTATCTTAGAATATTAGTGACTGAAAAGCCTTTTGACAGGATTTGTGACCATGCAATAATCCTAAATTAATACCCAAGCATATATTTCCCTATTTCTTCCTAGCCACACTGGTGGTTGTTGTAGGGATTTGTCTTCTGCTGGTGGTCTGCTTTTTGGTGTCTAAACAGGAATTAATACCTTCAGTAATAAACAGTGAATTTGTTAGTGGTGTTATGCATTTTTATAGAATGTAGCAAGTAGGTTTTCTGATCTCTAGTCCCATGCCGTACTAACTGGGTATGATTCATATTGAAATCCAGCAGTGAATATTGCCTCTTCTCAGTTCCCATGGCAGTGCTGTGACCACACAGCCAAATGCTGCCAGGTGCATTAGCTACACATTCCGAAAATTAAAACAGAGTTGCAAGCATGGAGGAGATGAAAAATAAAATTGGCATGCAGTAATTTTGAAGATATTGAATTCAATTACAGGGCACTAGCAAAAAGTTCTGTGTTTCTTGACTTCATACACAAAATCACAAAATGCACATTTTCTCAAATGACACATAGTAACACTGCAGACATATTATAAGCACAGATATCTAAAGACATTAAAATTATCATCTCAATTAAAAAAAAATAGGTAACTTATATAGACTTTAAAAGATTCAGAAAGAAATCATGAGGTATTAATGTATGCCTCAATGGGTATTTTGGTTTATTTTCTTAATATAGAAATTTTAAATTTATATTCTGTCTTTAATGCCATGACAACATCACCAGACCATTCCTTCTGTCTATAACGTAGTAGGATATAGTGGTTTTGGTGCTGGGAGGCCTAAAATTGTTTACCAGACATTACTTTAAGAGAATGTATGTTCTAATTTCAGCAGATATTTTCTACCCAAATACTTGATGTGCTTGGCTAGCTTTTGGAAACATGTTTTCTGAAAATTACAGTGATGTTCAGAAGTGCAAATGGCAAATATTTGTGACACCTCAGGGTGCATCTAAAGTAGTTCAAGGTTGGAATATGCATTGGAATTACAAAGCCTATAGGGAAATTGAGATCTGCTCGATCTGCTTTTGGTGGTGTCTTGGTATGAGGCACCCAGAGCTGTTGATTGTCAGTCCCTGCACACCTGCTGTCAGTCAAGGCTCAGTCTCCACAGTTGGGGCTCAGCTGTGAACAGGAGCTGATGACCAGTCTGTAACCACCCTTTTCAGGTTCCCTCTTTTGGCACATCTCATCCATGGGCAGGAGTGTCAGCTACGGTCAGCAGAAGTAACAGTAGAGACATCAGTAACATAAGGTGAAAGATTCAGTAGTAACATCAAGTTTGTTCCTTCTACTGGGCTTTTATCCAAATAAGCAAGTGCTAGTTCCTCAGTGAGCTGAGTAGTCAGCGCACGCCTGAGCTGTTTTTAGTCCACAGCAAACATCTCTGTCAGTCTTGAGTATTCCAGCTACTTCAGCACTCAACCGAGTTCTCTGATACCTTGTGCCAGAAAACCAACTTCCCTTGACACAATTGCAACAATTTGAAATCTCTTCAATAACAAAGTAATACAGAAGAATTGAAGCTTAAATTAAATATTTTAAAATTACTTGTACAAGAAATGGAATTTCAACTTGTACATTGAAAAACCTTTTTAACAGAAGATGTATATCTTCCAGTGCTATAATTTACAGCACTGGAAGATTAACATGCTTTTGAACTACATCAGCAGTACCATGTACAAATGGGAGCATAAGGATCATCAAGCTTAGAATACATACTAGTGCTAATGTCCCAGATGATTCACTAGTATGCCCAAGGCCAAATGACTCCTATTTCCCAAGACTCCATCTGATGTTCATTGACTTCACTGCCTCATCTTTTCTGTATATGGAAAATTCTCAGAAGACTTATACACCTGATACATATTAAAGATACTTAATGTCAGTAGTTTGTATAATTTGGAGGCTGATGAAGACTATATAGAAATATTGATACATTTAGTTAACATTTTGACTAAAAGAAAATTAACCCCCACTGCTCAGTATTAAACTGCAAGTTACCAGCTTGTCTTCTTGAGTGCATATCCATTTCTGTTGCACTTTTCAAGAGATCAAAATCAATAGACATTTATAGTTTCTATGTGGCCAAAGCTGGGAAAAGTAGAGTTTAGAATTTGGAAGACCTCAGTCTGATCATGTATATTATGCTTTCATTTGTAGCTACCAGGAAACCTTTTTGTGAAGAACATTCATGGGACAAAAGATTCATATTGACCATTACAAGCCTAAATGCTGATAGGGATTTATAAGATCTGATTTTCCAATTTGTCTGTGGAAAGTTAATGATGATTGTGTGCCAAACCTTAATTAAAATCTTTGCATTTGCCCTTTATTTTATGAACTGCTCGGATATACTAGAATTAATAAAGAGTGAGGGTTTTTTAAATGCATAGGAAAATATTAACATTTTCAATTTGCAGACACTAAACCTTTTATCTAAAAGTTGTAAGTTATTACTTACTTGCGTTCCTAGTAAAGTCTTGCAGATCTGTTGGAAATCTTTGTTTATTTTAATTATTTTGTTACCATGTATGGAAATAGTTCCAGGTAATCTGGTATAGGTGAAGTTACAAGTGACTGGGGGTGACTAGCACTTTTGATGGCTGAATAACTCATATGTCAACTGGGATGATAGAGTTAAAAAAAAAATTAAGTTGTTTGTTTTTAAATTTTTTTTCTTACACAATATAACAAAAAAAATTCCAGCTCAAAGCTTACAATAAATGTCAAGATCTTGCTCTGTGTACCATACTGGATCCTAGGTGACTCTCAGGGAAAGTCAAACTGGCCCCATCTTTAATGTATCTCTGCTGCGTGAGTGAATAAAAGAGCTGAGTGCTTGAATACCCAGTAATACCTCAAAAATAACTCCTCAAGCAACTCTTGATTGTAAAGGATAGGTATTCTCATTGGATCATTTATCATTGATTATTATTTCAAAAGTTTCAATAAAGCCTTGTTAAATCTATAAATTTTAGTAACATTTCCCTTGTTAAAACTTGTTAAAGTAATTCTGTCAATCAGCACCTCTTCCTTCAGTCACTGTCAATGCTAATTATTAAAATTTGCCTAAAGTAATGGGATTTATTCAAGATTTATTTATTGTGTTTATTGTAGTTTTGCTCAAGTTATCCCTAAATCTTTAAAAATTTCTTCCATAGAATGGAATGACGTAAAATTTTACATCTTTTACAGGTCCAAAATATTTCCACATGTACAATTAAGTGACATTGCACCTCATATTGTGCCAGGTACTAGAAGTTTAGAATATTTGGATTTTATTATTATCTTTGATTTTTTATCTAATTAGACCCACAATATTTTCTTCACATGTTTCTCTTAATAAAAATGTTGATATATCTTTTTGTAAAAGAATGATGTTGATGTGTTTATTGCATAGTTTAAAGCTTTTTTCCTAATATTTTTCTTCTATAAAGATGGAAAATAGTTGATTTGTACATACATAGTAAAACCAACTATAATAGAATTTTTTAAAACCCCAAAACTTCAACAAGAGTAGTACGTTAATATAAATTTTTGCTTTATAATAGAAGGAAAAGTCAGCAACTATTATGACTCTCTTTTAAGACTAATGGTTTTCTAATAGTGATTTTAAGCTGCACTACAAAGACAAGTTTACCAGACAAAGTTTCACAGAAGGGAATACAAGAGTGTTATTCGATAGTACTTGGGATTATATCCTTCACCAGTGATGTGAACACTTCCCATTGTTGCTTCAGTTTAATGTGTGAAAGAGTAAAAGCTTAGTATATCAAAGCTGGCCTGGAGAATAATCCCTTTGCTTTAATCACACAAATCAGCCTGAGTTTCAGAATTCTTTAATTTATACATTTTGCATCTGATCTCCTTTATGCACAAAATGAATGATTCTGCGTGGTATAAATGTATCATTGTGAAAGTTAAGAGCTAGAAAATCAGCTGGCCCTAAATAAATGATAAGGTCCAAAAGAATGTGCCACAATATAGGTCATATGTTGCAAATATTGTTATTATTATAACAGCAAGATTGTTATTCCAGTAGAGAAGACACACTGCTAAATTAGATAGTAAAGAGTTTTCCCAAAGAGGAAAAAAAGGACATCACCTGCATTTAAAATATATTGATAATGTTAAAAAAATCTTTATTAAGGGAGACAACTTTATCAAAAGGGAAAATGCTTTTCTTACTAAGGCTTTTGTCCATTTTTTTTGAAAAGCCAACATTTGATGACTACTTGTGAATGGCCTAGCTAGCTTAGCTGCAGATAAGTTACAGAAGCTGTTGCTAATGACCTTTTACTGCTGATCAGAGTATAATTGCTATTTCTTGTCATAGTTGGTATTTGCTTGTCACAAGCAATAAGCTGTAATAGTGTATCCCCTGGTGCCTTGCTATTGAAAAAACACCAACTTTGAGAGAAGCTGGACAAGGAAATACAGATTTTGGTGATTTATTTGAAATTCAGGAAGTTTGGTGGTATGTGGAAGATTCTAGATTCATTCAGAGCATGTAAATTGTATTTCATGGCAGAAGTTTATGTTTGTTTGAAAACCACATTTTTTTCTACCAAGGATCTTCCTAGGCCAGCTTCTCTCAAGGTTGACCTTAGGCTTAAATAACATCACTGACGAAATAAGGGGCTGTTTATGAAGCTTAACTTGCTAATTAGAGTGGTAATACGACCTTTCTTTCCTTTGCCAATATGAAGACCATTTAGAATCATAAATCACAACATTCTAAAGGGTGAAATACGTTCACCATAATGTAAAAAATGGAGAGGAAGGGGGAGCAGAAATCTGCAAGGAAAAAAAAAGATGAAGAAGAGTGATATTCTGCTTCAGATAGTCCATGACATCCAGAGAATATTTCTAGTACTACTTAGAAAATTAATCACATTATTACACAGTTCTATCATGTGTTCATGCAACTTAACTGTATCCTGATTACTACTTTTATCTTTTTGCATCTCTGTCTCTTTTCTTTGTTTTTCTAAAACAAACTAGACAGAAAGCCAATGATAGCATGGGAGATGGAAGATTATCCTGACCTCAGGCAACTTCCAGGCAACACCGGTTAACAATACCCAGTCTCTTTACTCTGTGGATCCCTTAAATCTCCAGCGCTACTGCTGTAGGGAAACGCCCCCTCAGCCAGCTGCATATTGCAGCTATATCAGAACACCAGAACCAGATACCAGCCTCTGCGTACTCTGTTTTCTCTTTCTGTCATTTCTTAAGCCAGATGTTTTCACAGCAACAACAATTGCCTCCTGTGGTTACAATAGAAGTCACAGAGCTATTCCTCTTAAATGCAACTGCAGATGACAGAGGCGAAGACACAGCTATTATTTTCTGGAAACTAGGAATAGGACATTAGGAAGAAGTTCTTGACAGAAAGGGTGTTTAGGCATGGGAATGGGCTGCCCAGGGAGGTGGTGGAGTCACCATCCCTGGAGGTGCTCAAGGAAAGACTAGATGTGGCCATTTTTTGGTCACATTGGTGCCAGCGACCACTTGACAAGGTGGTGTTTGCTCATAGGCTGGACTCGATGATCTCAACCTAGTTAATTCTGTGATCCTGTAATACTGTATAAACGTGGCAAAAGGAGTGAGCTTTTAGCAGTGCTGACTTAGCTCCCATCTGACCATGTCACCATGCAAGTGCAGTTTTCTTTGATTGAGATGGCATCCTAAAAATAACTTATATCTCCCTTTCTTTAAGCAGAGATTTGAGTAGTCAGGATTCTTAGTACACATGACCATTTGTTTTTTTTTAAAGTTTGTTGTTTTGTTATAGGATAATTGCAGATTGATTTGTCAGCATTTGGGGGGTGGTTATACGCAAGGTGAAGAGTCACAACATTTGCAGAAGTGCTGTCTTAGACAATGCTGGGCAATTTGCATTTGTCCTAAAATAGAGGTCTGAAGGAATGGCAACACCTGCTTCTTCCCAAGTATTTCTTCTCCTGTTACCATATTCTATATGCATATTCACTCTGGTTACTTTCTGTCTAGTATGTACATAGTTTTCAGGGCTCTTGTGACTATTTGCTGTGCTTGAATCATTGGCTGCAGGACTCATCTTCAGCTATTTGCAAGTTAGTGTAATGTTCATATGCAGCACTTGATAAAATGTAATAGCTATGTGTAAGAGTCAGTTGTTGGTAGTTATATGTGGTGAGAGTGTCCTGTTGTTAAATAGTAATTGGAAGGTAAATGTTCTAAATGTGGGAGCATAAATGCATCTAAATGTAGATGCTGAAAGGGAGATCTATTGCATCTGTGGTTCAATTAAAAAAAAAAAGCGATTGGATATTTAATTTCTATGCCTTTTATATTAAGATTTGACTCAGCATTAAAGAAGTAGAACAACCACTTCTCATATTGCAATGAGAAGTAGTAATTTTAGTCCAGTCATCTAATGATGGCCAAATTTGAAAGAATTATCTTAAATCATCTCAAGTGAGCCATGATTAAAACCCCTGTTTTAGCCTAATTAATGTGCTTTGAAGTACTCTCTTAATGCTTGCATCTTTTATTCAGACTGTGGTTTTAATCTAAGTAAGCAAAATAATACCTTTGATATACCGCAAATGTACAGAATTTCTGGGCAAGAAACTCTTTGTTTTGCTTTTTTTTGAATAGTTTTGATTTTATTCTGTTGCACCCAGATAAAGGCTAGAATCTATTTGTGTGCAGATGCAGGAAAACAATACATTCCCTGACACAAAGTCGATGTGTGGATGGACAGGCTGTAGATGAGTGGAAAAGAAATGGTCATTATGAACAGGAGTCCTCACAATTTTAAATGCCACACTGCAAATTGGAGGTGTGAAATAAAATAAAAGTTAAATGAAACAGGTGAAACCACAAGAGCAAACAAACAAATAAACAAACACTCAAACAAATCAGAAAAAGCCAGTGGTAACCCTCTGCAGGGAATTACCATTTGTGCAAGATGATAGATGATTCTCCAACCAAAATCTAAAACAAGCCCCTGACCTGAATGTTTTGTAGATGGGCATTTGTGATTAATACCACAAACTTAACAGAAATGGAATTTGCTTGATTGAAGGGGTGGCCTTTAAAGTAAATGTTGCAAAATTCAGAATATACCCTTAAGAAAGAATATTCTTTGATTTTTTATTTTTTTATGCTTTCAAGCCTAATCAACAAGAAGGGGGATTTAATCTGTGAAACAGAGAGCAGCTAACAAGCAAGCTCCAAGTGATGTCCATGAGCTAGAAACAAAATTACTTCTTGGTAGAATTGCCTTGTTAAGGTGCAGAGCTGGACATGCTTCAGCAATCTCAGCCCTAGCAGGAGGTTAACAAGGCTTGGGAAGCAGGATGCCCACTGAAAGTGGACACAAAGTATGCAGAATTTATACATTACCTGGCAGAGCTCCCAAGGTAAGGAAGAAACCAATAAACCCAACCCAGCAACTCAAATGTGCTCCAACTGCCTAAAAGGTAATTCCAGCAAGGGGAGATTGTGACCACTGCAACAAGAAACATACCAACTCAAAAAAAGAGAAAGCCTGAGCATGGGGAGTAATCAGCATGGGAAATAATTTATCAACATAAGATAGAATACTAACAAATAAGAGAACTATGCAACTTGTAGCCAATGAACACTAATTCCTTAGTTTGCTAAAATGTACGGACAGTAAAATTTTTTACTAGTTGTGCTGCTTGATTTGTGGAATACCACCAGACACCCAGGTGGTATTCCATCTTATTTCACAGACCTGAAATAAGTAATCAATGTCGCTCTCAACTGTGTAAGTATTGGCTGGTTGCATCTGGAAAATGAATGTGATTTTTGTGGACAACAGAAGGATGAGTTGTAAAACATATCATGGAATGGGATAAGAAGGAAAAGCCTAAGGTACAATTATCCTACAGAGCTTGATTTTTTTCTTTGACAAGAAGGGTAGCAATATCATAGTGAGAAAAAAAAAGGAGATCTGGGTATGAAGCTGACTGGGAGGAGAAAGAATTTTTATGTTCAGTCACTGTGAGTACACATTAGTAGTGAAAATTCTCAAGGAGAGACTGACACACCAGTTCATACCCATTTCCTCTTTAGCTCTGTCTGAGGGTGTAAAAGCAGAGTGAGAACAACTGTCCTGCTGTCTCTTATTGTTTGACATCAGAAGAAATATCACAGAGTTATAATAAATTGCAGGCTTTTTATTAATTTTTGTATGCATGACTTGTCAAAATTGTGGGTCTTGCCAGGAGTTTTCTTGCTCTTAATGGAAAGTTACAAATAGTTGGGTATTTTTCTTCTTCTGCTTCAAAGTGGAATCTACATTCTGTAATAAACAAGGCTTTATTTTCTTAAATATGGAAAGAATACAACAAACAAAAAAGATACTTTGCTGATAATGCTGAAATTTCTCTGTCATTACTCCTCAAAGACCGTCTTCACAGGCTCTTTTTCAGACTTTTCAAGTCACTGAGACTTACCAGTCTTTTTGTTCACCTTATTTTTATTAGATAGAATCCATCTGAATTATGTTTTCTCAGATTAGTCTTGCATTTGCTTTCAATTAATGTGGAAATATTTATTTATGCATCACAAGAACAGAAGACTGGGAAGAACTTCTTTAGTCATTGAATTAATTCGGAACTGAAATTCAGTTTTAGAATTAATTATATCTTTTCTCCTGTTGCTTTTCTCAAGGTACCAGTCCACTAATCTAGCAATCTTCCTTCATTTTTTCAGCTTAAATCTTTTTATGTATTTATAGATTTTTTAAATGTGTCTTAACTGTAACTTATAAATATGTTTATATAAGAAAAACTCTATACCCTCTCCAGTTTGTCTTTTCTGGAGTAAGTAAACTGAGTTTGTTTAGCTTGCTCTCATGTGACTGGATATTTGGTTTCCTTAAAATTTTATTGTCCCTTGTTTATACTCTTTCTGTCGCACTCGCCTTTAAACATTGGTGCCCAACCACTTCTTGGACAGTGGCATAGTAAATTCCTCTTTTTTGGCCAGGACTTTCGTACCAAGGCCATATTGACATGTATTAACAAATATAAATTCAACCTAGACACTAACCTAAAAAAAGAAGACAGACTATGTATCTAAACCTCTTCTGAAGGCTATAAAATCTCTGACTATCTTAGGAAATTAAATAGCCACAGATAATTCTCTAGCCTTGAGACAAAGTGGAGGTATACAGCTAAACAAATTGCCCAGGATATTAACTGTACTGCCTATTGGAAACAGTCCCTGGCCTGCCAAGGTATTTATGGCAAGATTCTGGTAGGTACAGGGCAGTATATTTCCTAGATTCATGCTGAGTGTGGTCTCCTGTCAGTGCAATCTCTCTGTACTAAGACAAACTGGTGAAATGTCGGGTGGTCAGGTAGTCATAAGTCTTTATTTACATTGGCATCAGTCAGAGAGGACTGCAATACTGCTTTTCATGCTCTTAAGAGTGTTTTTTTCCAGTGTCATATTTTAGTTTTGAAGGAAATTTAATTTTAAGTAATTCCAGAAATATTCTTTCTCCTTATAGCCCCATAGGAAAGAACCATAGAATCATCAAGGTTGGAAAAGACCATTAAAATTGAGCCCAGATGTTAAGCTAGAAAAGCTGTGTTCATCACTAAACCATGTTCCATCTATGAACCTTTTAAATACACCCAGGTGTGGTGTCACAACCACCACTTCCATGGGCAGCATGCTTGACAAACATTTCGGTGAAGGAATTCTTCCTGATATTCAATCTAAACCTGTATCGGTGCATCTTGAGGCCCCTTCCTCTTGCCATGTTGCTTGCTGCTTGGGAGAAGAGACTAATTCTCACCCCAGCCTCCTTTCAAGGAGCTGCAGAGGGTAATAAGTTCAGCTTCCTCAGCCACACCTCTAGTCCTTTCACCACCTTTTTGCCCTCCTCTGGACATACTCCAGCACCTCAGTGCCTTGTAGTGAGAGGCTCAAAAGTGAACACAGTCTTCAAGGTGCAGCCTCACCAGTGCCAAGTCCAGGGGGATGATCCTGCTGGCCACACTATTTCTGATACAAGTCAGGATGCCATTGACTGGCTTGGCTCTCTGAGACACTGTCGGATCATGTTCAGACAGCTGTTCACCAACTCCCCCAGGTCCTTTTCCACAGGCAGGTTTCCAGCCACTCTTCCCCAAGCAGTTTGTTACACAGATTATGTGTTAGCACTGAATGACTTAGTTCCAACAGTATTTCCTCACACAGCTTTATATTTTATACGGCACAGGAATTTATCAGAAGTGTGCCCTCTGAGACAGATTCAGCCAGAGAAAGAGTCCTTACTGCTGAGTCAGAAGGAAAAAATTAGGAATAGCGCTGTAGTTGTCTATAAGCCAAAACTCTCTAAACCAGGCTTACAGTCATAGCTCGATTTCTGTGAGAGGACTGCATTCAAGGAGTAGGAATGGCATTCCTGATTCTTGAGTTTATGAAGAATAAAGTGTGATAGCCCTAATGTTAATTGACTTGTGCTCAGGAAGCCCATGGTGAAAACTTGTATTCAGGCTGGAACGTGCAATTAGCGTGCATTAGAGTAGAACTAGAGCTACTGCTATACTTCAACAGATAATAGAACAGTTTATTTTGAAAATTCTTTAAAATCTTGACTGTGTCGTTATTACCTTTAGAGCTTTAGAACTGGAAACTCCTCTTAGAGTATATGTTAATTAGGTCTGAGACAAAACATGAACATATTCACGAAAGTCAGTGTTGTGCCTGGCTACTGCGAGGAAATTTTTATAGCAGTAATACTCTCAGACATGGAATGCCTTTTACATAATCAAATTCGAGAGTAGAAATGCAGTTCCTATTAAGAAGAGGAAATATTGAAGTCAGAATTCTTTTGTACTTTTTATTGTTTGGTTGTTGTTGGGGTTTTTTTTACATTCACAGTTAAACCAAGCCCCTCAGTTCACTTTGAACCATTGCTGATAATAAGGAAGTGCATTAATATGGTCATGTCTTCCATTGCCCAAGAAACTTACCTGCAGTTCTCAGGTAAAGATTTCTAAATTAGAATGGCTATGGCTGAAATAGTCAGTAAAAGCCTATAAAAATCCCTCCCTTGAGCTTCCACTTGGAGGTAGAATTTAAGTGACCTAATTAAGCCTGAAAGCGATGCAGTGTCACTTATTTGTCTGCCTGTGTGCTTCCAACAAATGTTTCAAAATGCTGTAATTTTTTTTCTGTGGGAGTCTTAGCTCCATGGTAACCATATCCAGTTTAACTCTTTCAGAATCTCTAGAAAAATCTTCTTATTCAATATAAATTTACTCCAGACTCCTTCTGTCTTCCTTTTTTCCCTAGCTTCCCCCAAGTGAGGCTTTGTTAAATGTGGATGCAATTGATCCTCTGGTGTAGGATGACAATCACTTCAGAATAATTCTTCATTTTTTCCTCATGAACAAGAAGAGAAATACAGAAAGAGAATAACTCTGTTAGGACAAAGTAATACTAAGATGATGAGTCAGACTGTAGTCTCACAATTTTCAGGAACAGTACCACTGCCACGTTTGAAGTTCAGGACGTGGGAAAAAAAGTATTAAGAGTATGGAAATATTCTTGCATGAATTGATGATGAAATAATTGTGACCTTTAGAAAAGAAACAGTGCTGTGACAGAGATGCTCTGTAAGTTACCTAGGAGTGCCCATTCTCTTTCTTAGCATAAAATAAATTTTGAAGAGAAAAGGTGACAAATTGTTATGAATCATATTGAAGTAAAAGTCTCACATTCAGAAAGAATAAAATTCACATTTTCTAATAAAAAATGTACAAGGGTTTTGCAAGGAGTTCTGCACTCCATGCTAGTACAAGAGATATAAAGTAACCTCTATACATTTGAAGAGTATGAAGAAGTTTCCGGAACGGTTTTAAGATAACTGACTTCGATTTGTATGGAAATTTGTGGAGTGTCCAAGGAGGGGGAAGGTTGGTTGTGAATACTTACCCCTTTCTTCAAAGTAATGGTGTTCCTTTGAAGCCACAGTGACATATCAGAAGCTATACCACTGATTTGACTGCTTCCAAAATAATTTGATCTAAAACCTAGTGATATATAATTTTTGTGTATTTCAGTTATTTGCAGTCAGCTGTCTGTGTATAGCCAGGGAGAGAAAGTTCTCTCTCATTTTGAAGTCTGATGTCTGGTGCATACTGAATGTAGATTTTCTTGTTTTTCTTTCTATATATCTGTTCTCTCCTAAGCAGAAATCAAGTATTGGCCGTCTAAGAGGACATTAAATTAATCTCATATTAGTCCTTCTGGTTACACTTCCATTTTTCTTTCACTGTATTATTACTTACTCATTGCAATGAAGCCATATTGAAATCCCAGCCACTTGCCTGAGACCTTCACATCCTTCTTTGTTGAAATAAACTCTATGCTGCTATTCTGAGAGGAGTCACAATAGATGGTATATTTTTTTGTTGTATTTGTTATTCAGAATTAATTTTTCTTGTTAGTCAAAGACATAGTTATGAAAAACTGGCTTGGCTTTAAAACTGCAAACATTTTGTTATAGCTGAAATTTTTTGTTGTTTGCTTGCATCACCAGTTTTAATGTAGTACTCTGGATACTGAATCTTTAAAATATGTCCTACTTTTGTGTAAACACACAAAAATTATTTCTTTTAATTATTGGTTGTCTTTGCCTCCTGTTACTTAGAACACACTCAGAGAGCATGAATTGCCCTCCTAGTTGAAGCTCTAAGTTAGGAAAATTTAGTATTCAATGTCCCCTAGAATTGTGACATCAACCATTTGCTAGCGAAGTGAAATTGATTGCATGTCCTACCAGAGAAGCTGCACAAACTGACGGGCAGAATATGAGTCTCCACTCTTCTGTTTGTCAGAAATAGCACATTTGAGGGAAGTTGTGGTTGCAGTACCAGGACCAGGGATGTATACATGTATTTAAGGGTTAAAATGTTAATACAATATATATTATACTGTCTGTGGCCATCACTGACAAAAAAAGTGCAGGTTAATTTCACAGAATTGAGCCATGCTTCTGTTTTTTTCAGGATCTTGCTTTGGTAAATTAAGTAAAATATTTTGTGCTAAATACTCAAAGTGTGCTTTTCTTTCTGAAATTGTGATACACATATTTGAATTTGATTTTTAAATTTTCTTTATATTTTTAGTACTAGTTTTTGCTAAGCAGATCTCACTGGCTAAAAAATGAACATAATCAGAAATTGCTTCTCTGTCACTCTGATTAATCTTTATCCAGGCTTTTAAAAATGTGAGAAATTAATGTCTTAATGTGTGTGAAAACAGGTAACTTTTACTCCTCAGTGGGGTAAATTAGCTTTTGCAAATATTTTCAGGCATACAGGGAGGAAACTGGGACCAGCAGTTTTATTACCTCCATTTTTTGCAGTACTAAAAAGTTGTCTTATTCTTTGTATCCCCAAATTTGATATCTATTACACTGACTGACATACCAGAATTAATGATAGTTGAAGATGTGTTTTATTGCAGTATTTTTTAAGTTTGCTGAGCAAAGAATTTTATTTAAATTTGAGGTTATTAGAACCTCAAGGAAGAGGAGGAAAGTAAAGTAAAACATGAAGTCTTCTGAGTATTAATTTTGGAATTGCCTTTAAAAAGCCCAAAGCATCTTTAAGAGATTCAGCCTAAGTAAGATAGTTTTGATTTGTTTTTAAAATAACTGAAGCACAAAGTTGATATTCAATTTAGCTACATTTCTCTTTTTCCCATCTCAGATAACACATAATCCACAATAGATTTCAAATCATATCACTTCCTGTCTCCAATTCACCAATTTCCTAATTTAGAACAGAAAATTTAGTTCACTTACCCTTATGTATTTTGTCAGTTGTCTTTTTTTGTTGGCAGTGGTGATGGTGTTTGGATTTTGTTTTTGTTTGTAATTACATCAAAGAGTTATAATCTCAGAACAACATTTGATTATGTTTGGTGTGCTTGCAGCTCAGACTTAAATCAAAAAATTATTTCAAATATTCAGTTTTTCACATCTGTCTGGTAAATAGTTCTTATAACATTAATCAAACTTTATGTGATAAAATTTAATATAGTGCAAATACCACCATTATCTTGCTCATTAGTTTCATTGTCTTGAATATTTATTATCAGTTTATTTATTCATTTGTCTGTGTTTTTGCCAAAATTGTCAGTGAAAGCCAAGAGGAGGCTGACATTGAAATATATTTCCTAGAAGACAGGAAGCAGAAAAGAGAACATTAGCATGCTTGACCAATTCCAATACAGAAAAGAGATTTAGGAATAAAGAACAGTCACTAAAGTAATATACTTAGAAAAATGGACTGGCACTAAAATATGAGATTAGCACTGAAGCTGTGGAGACACGTATAGTTATGTACATTTGATACAAAAAGAAGAAAAGTGCCCATCAAGCTGCTGAATTTGTGCTCTTAGGCAAATAAAAGAAATCTAAGTAAAATGTATTGTGAAATCTCTGCAAGGGAGACAAAGAGAAACAGGAGTTTGTAGGAAGAAGAGAGGCAGGAATATCTTCAAATGCAAAGCAGTACAGACCTCTATCATTGCCAAGTTGTTTCATCATATTGAGAACAGCCAGTTCAGTTCTGTGGTGCTAAGGTTTAAATGTTTTATAAAAACTCTTAGGGGAAGCACTTATTTTAGGAGATGGGAATTATTTTAAATTCTCAGTATATGTTATCCAGTGCAGAGCGAAATCTATATTGGAACAAAGTGTTTTATGCTTTTATTTTTAAATTAAGATTAACAAGAAGGCTATTCCATGAGGGCTGCTGAAGTCATGAATGACTGCTTGCACTGAATGTGCTAAGGTTTGTGAAATAGAAGTTTCTTCCCAGATGTGAGGTTTAGAATAGGCTTATGTAAAAAAATTATTTGTGAATGTTTATCTTAAAAATCATAAAATGTTCACACATGTAGAATACTAGAATTGTAGATTGTACTTTTACTAATGGTGTAGTCTCCCTGAAGAACGTTTCACTAAAAATATAGAAAGGTATTTTAAGTACCTTCAGGCTTAGAAACCTAAATGCCAACTTTTCATTATGTCCTAAATGATTTCCAGCTAATGCAATGCATTTAAAAATAAGAGCTATTTTAGAAATTTGAGTCAATTATTTCTATAAATGACATATAATCATCATGAGATTATAGTGCTGGCTGTAGCAGAGGACTCTGCAGTTACTTAAATATTTTGTCTTTTGTCATTGAAGTGTTATTCCTTTAATATAAAATTAGTTTTGTTTGGAGTTATTAAATAATTCCCAAATTATTATATTCAGAAAATTTTCTCTTACAACTCCTTTAGCACTCACTAGAACCATTAAAGAATTTTTTTATACTTCGTTTCAAACCAGTGACAAAAGAGTCTTGTGAAAAGAAATCTGATGTCCCAACTACAGTGAGACAGGATTGGAAAGTTAGGGAGTCTCTGTTAGGGAGTCTCTGTTAGCGAGTTATATCAGGCTTGCATTACAAGATTAGTTCTTATCTTTCCAACATTCTCAGCTCCACTTTTTTATGTTGATTTTACATATAAATCCATGTGCAACCTTCCTAGAACTTACAGAAATATTTATTGCCTGTGTGACTATGTAAACCTTTTTGAATTGTTCTGTATATAAAACACAGCTTCTCTAATTCACTCAGTAAAAGCTGTAAAGCTTTGACAACAGTTTTATGATAACACCTTTTTTCTGCAGGAAAAGAATTTTTTTTTTCATGTTTTACCACATAGATGACTATATAATTTGCAGCTTCATGCACAAAACCACTGCTTTCTCAGCTTTGTTTTGATTTCTCATATAAAAACTATTGCTAATAAAACCAATTTTATATGAAAATAATGTAGCAGTGTATTGGCTAGTGGATATACGAGGTATCTTGCAGTATAACCAGAAATGCTTCGAGGTTTTTGCATATATATGCTGCACAAGAGTTCCACTACAGGTAGGAAAAAGGCTCAGTTTTGCACCGCATGACAACCATCAAGCCTGTGATTGGTTTCACCATGAGTCAGCAAAACCTGTCCTTCATCATATGACGAAGATATTTGATGTCAGGTCATCACACACCATGTGTGTGTCTCAACTCCGTTGTCGAGGAAATATTAATAACTAGGAAATTATAACAGCCTCTTTAAAGTATTCCTAATGACTTTTGGTAGCTACAAATCAACCCTGCTTTTTTTTGAGAACTGGATTTATAATTTATTTTAGTTATTGTTTGTTATTATGCCAGTGAAGGCTATTAGTACACTTGTGTATAATCCAAAGTGTATTATAATACTATGTATAGCAAACACCCTCAATTATAATTTAAATTAATTTTTAAATGAGCTGACTCATAAAAAGAAGGAAATACTAATACCTTATCAGATATTTAGAGAATTGTGGAATATTCTCATTGGAAGGCGCCCACAAGGATTACCAAAGTCCTGGCTGTGCACAGGACACCAGAATCACACCATGTGCCTGAGAGAGTGGAAACATTTCTTGAACTCTGTCTGGCTGGTGCTGTGACCACTTCCCAGGGGAGCTTGTTTCAGTGCCCAAATATCCTCTGGGTGAAGAGTGTCTCCCTAATATCCAACCTAAATGTCCCCTGGCACAGTTTCAGGCTACTCCCTAGGGTCCTGTCACTGGGCCCCACAGAGAAGAGGTCAGTGCCTGCCCCTCCTCTTCCCCTTATGAGGAAGCTGTAACTGCAGTGAGGTCTCCCTCAGTCTGCTCTTCTCCAGGCTGAACAGACCAAGTGACCTCAGCCATTCCCCTTACAGATCTTTCACCATCTTTGTTGCCTTCCTTTGGATGTTCTCTAACACTTTATATCTTTTTGTTATACTGTGGCTCTCAGAACTGCCCCCAGCACTCAAGGTGAGGCCACCCCAGCTGAGAGCAGAGGGGACAATGCCCTCCCTTGCCTGGCTGTGATGCTGTGCCTGATGCACCCAGGACAGAGGTGCCCCCCTGGCTGCCAGGGCACTGCTGACTCATGTTCAGCTTGTCACAGACCAGGACCCCCAGGTCCCTTTCTGTAGCACTGCTCTCCACCCTCTAATCCCCCAGGCTACATCCGTAACCAGGGTTGCCCTGTTCCAGCTCAGAATTCAGCACCTGCCCTTGTTAAACTTCATACACCTGACTACTGTTCAGCCCTGTATCTAAGCTCTATTCTTCACTCTCTAAGGGATTTAAAGAAAAAAGTAAGCTATATTTTGTGTTTTTAATTCAGATTATTCAATAATTTGATCTGATGCTTTTGAGACACAATTTTGATACTACCCCTATAACAATTTTCTTTCATATATCAGTAGTTATTTCAGTTAGCAAAATATTTCACATGGTACTCTGGAAGAATTTTATTATCAGTGGACAAGATTTTAGGAAGGGATAGTAGTTATCTTACTTCTGTAATTAATGTGCAGTATTTCACAAATAGTTAGAAGATTTCTCAGGCTTAAGATTTAACATATCAAGAAAATAAAGCAACCTATGTGGCTTCTTGTATAGGTGCTGTGAGTGCTTAATTTTTTCTGAAGTACTTAGACTCAATTATTTGTATGCTGGAAATGCATGGTGTGAAACAGCTTGGTGTTACAAGCACTTCAAATTTAATTGAACCCTTGGCTTGTGCTATATATTTACTGAAACAACTGCTTACAAACATTTTTTAAAATCTCATTCTGCTTTGCTGCCTGTCAGGTTCTGTTAACTGATTTTCTGCTTCTATTTTATTTCTGATAAATTGAGATGGAATTTCACATTTTTCTTCAATTCTCTTTAGATTCATTTAGAAAAAATTAGAATCACAGAATTGAGGCAGAATCCTCAATCTGAAGATCTTGGTAAAGAAGAAGAGGGTAGAAAGTTCCAGTGTGGCAAATGACTTGATGAAGGAGATAGATATGTACCTTTTGAGATAAAAAAAAAGGTGCTGCTCTTTTGCAAATACAGCATATTTACCCATTTGTATTTCTCATGCAAAATAAGAGACAAAAGAGATGAGAGAGGTGGAAAGAAAGACCCTGCTAAGCATTAGGGGGCTGTATAATAAGGTAGAAGAAGGCACAGTAGCAGAGAAGTAGAGAAAACTGGAACATTTTGTCCCTTTTGGCATTTGGACTGGGAAAGGAGGCAGAGAAGGGGTGGTAAAAGTATGGTAAAAGGGAATGGTAGAAGTTACCATTCCAGACATTCTTTGTCACTGATGACCATGACACAGGCTGTTTTGGCTTAGATATGTTATATGCTGTGGAGGTCTTCTGTTGGTGTCTGCCTCTCAAACAGATGCTCTCAGACTCCTGTAGACAAGCTGATACCAACTTGTGGGAGACAAGTCTCTAACCTGCCACATTTCTACATTTTGCTGATCCTGACAACCCGTGATCAAACAAATATCTTTAACATATGTGAAGTGAGGTCTGAATGGAATGTATGTGATGGCATACCTTGAAGAACAGACCTAATGTAGGGGTATTTGTGTTTTGATCACAAATAAGAAACAGGTTAATTGAATTGATGGAGCCCTGTTAGCACCTTCCTGGTACAGAACATAGTCATATTTTTTTCAATAGAGACTCAGTTTAGTAACAGACCAACATTTTGTCATGCTTTAAAAAAGTGTTAATAGCTCTACTGTATATTAAATCTTGCACATTTGTTTATATGCTACACTGTATCTGGCTGGGATATTTAACAACTATCAAACCACAAAACTGACACTGATTTAAAGGTTAGATTGGCTTCTTTCCTTGTATTCTTTTTTTAAAAAATTGTTTACGGTCATGGGTTTTTTTTAGCTGGGTAGAAAATTTCATGCGAGATGCGTCTGCATCAAGAAAGGGAGTTTACATCTTAAAAACAGTCTCTGGGCATTTGGCATGCCCATACATATCAGAAGTAGCCAGAACTCTTCTTCAACTGAAATAGACACATTGGGTGTGGAATGGAGAAGGCAGATAGAATACACAGAGAAAAGAGGTTATAAGACTGATGTGCTAAATGAAGAGTGAAGAAAATCAATATATGACAAAGGCTGTGGTGAGAAATGATGCAAGAAATGGACATGATGGATGTGCAAAACTGAAAAAGAGGAACTGATAGCTGGGCTAGGTAGGTTCAACATTTTGAAAGTGTTCTTTTAGGATCTTCATGTCTAAGTGCAACTGTGGGGAACACATTTAATTCACTAATATTTTGCTGATTCTATATAGAAATTCTGTCAGTTGGGGTCCAGTGAATCTTCAGAGACACCTTTTGAATTCCCATTAAAATAAAGACCAGTAAAAAATTATTGGTATAGACTTAAAGTTGATGTTCTGTGAACTTTGCAGCTAGTGAGGCCGTCTTTTGAAAGAGGTAAAAATGACTGAAGTCTGTAGTGATGCATAAAACTTTATCTAGAAATGGAAGGATCCTCCAGGAGTGTTATTGTTCACAGAAGCATATTTTCCTTTAGTGGACATGGGTCAAAATACAACAAGAAAATGGTTATGTAGGAGCCTCAGATGTCTTTGAACCCTGTAGTAATGAATACAGATTAGATACAAAAGATACAGAAGCAAGATTGTAGAATTGAGACTTTTGCTAACTTTGGGTGTAGTACCTTGCAGGTTACCTATTATTCTAGCCAGTTTTATTTTGAACTAAAAATACCTGCTCTGTTAAAGATGGAGGAGAGAGTGTGAGACACTTGAATGTGGCAGAGAGCCTTTTTTAACTCTGACAGCAGTACACAACACTTGATAGTTAACATCATTATTCTCATACCTGCCTTTCTCCAAGTATATAACTCTTCTCAAACCTCAGCATATAACCTTTTTAGGAGACTAAAACAACTGATCTGAAAAGAGATCTGAAATATTTGTATGTGGAAAATTTTACTTGAAATAGCTTTTTCTCTCTTGTTATAATTAAAATAATGTCAGCATTCTCATCTGAACATTTTAAAAAAGAATAATAAGTGGTGCCTTTGCAGTGCAATTGCCTTTTCTGCAGTATAAGAGTATGTAATTTGTTTACAGTATATGTAAAAATAATATGTTATCTGACTGCATTAGTAAACAATAGATGGCCATAAAGTATAAAATGTGCCTCACTATAAAATGTGATTCCATAGGTAACAATTTTTTGGAAAGTATTTAATTATGATTATCAGATAAAGCTTTAAGTTCCCTTTTTTGAGTTCTCCAATAGAACTCCAGAGAAGTAATCGTTGAGGATGATCAGTATCTTCACAATCTTTTTTGAACAAAAGTGCAGAGACATGTTTCTAACACGTTTCATTCACTTAATTGTCAAAAGGGTCTGTATTCTAATTAAGGGTTTCATGATTTTAACATTCAGCCTGATATACTTATTATGCATTTGTCTGCTGTGTTTATGATTCAATTATTTGGCTCTTATCTCGTGCAGGAAATGTTATTCCTAGCAATTAACCCGGGCTTATCCTTAGGGTTTTATCATAACAACCGCACTCAAGAGATGTCATGCTGCTGAAGGTGACTGAAGATACTACATAGCTGCTCTCAGTTTCATTGGTAGCTTTTTCTCAGTTGAAATGTACCAGCTGATAGCATGAACAGTCAGCATTTAGCAAAAACTGATAAGTGACAAGGCTCTTTGTTATTGTATGCTCAGTGAAAACATGCTTAAGCACTGTGGGCTTGCATTGTACAACGTGCCTTGTTTGGGCAACCTGATGGAAGGTGTGTACATGAGGGCTACACTGCCTTAAGCATGCCTGTAATATTCTTAGTACAATTAATTATCTTGGTGCTATCATTGAAAGAGAACATGTCTTTGCATGCTCTTTTAGTTAGTAAGCTGTCAAGTAAGGGTGGAAGTTTTTCTGTACTTGTAATCCTACTGTTCTCTATTTCTGCCTAAAAATCTTGTCGGAGGAGCAAGAGATGTTCCAAAACATTTCCAACAGACAGCCAGTTTTTGCCACCATGCATACAGATATACATGTAAAATTTCATTAGAATTTGGATGATGACAAATAGGTTCAACTCCATCCTTTTATTGTGGCTCTATGACAGTTTCTCACAGATGTTGAAAAATATTTTCTAAGGCAGAGTGCATTATTGACTACAGAGAATGAAGGATAATAGAAGGGTAATGGGGCTTGCTGACATATCAGATAATTTCCATCTGATTAATATCACAGTAATAACTTCTGTGACTATAGACAGCATATGCTGTTGCATAATTTTTGGCATGTGTATGGGGTTTGGGTTTTTTGTGGTTTTGGTTTTTTTTCTTAGCATTTTAATACACATTCATTGTAGTGTCACAGTTTTAATTTTGGCTGCCAATAATGTATTCATGTTGGATTGAAATATCAATGTTAACCAACTAACATGACATTCTGAACCTGGTTCAAGATCAATTCAGAGCCCCCTGGGTCCCAAAATAATTTAAAGTAAAATATTCAACTGATCTCATCCTCAGATCAAAAGGCACTTTACAAATTTCACTATATGAATAGGGCTTTACACAAAACTTTAAGTATTTTCTGTCCAGATTTCTTACCCATTCCCCAAATAACAGGAGTAGAAAGTATCATGGCTCTCACTTTTCCCACAAAGAGACTAGAGGCAGGAAATTAAGATCCAGGTTCAGATTTTCAGGAACTTTATGTAAGGGACCTCAACAAGAGCGTACAGGCAGAAACCTGTCTTTGCTTCCTAATATTTGTATCTGACACACACAGTGTGTACCATCAAGCCTTCATTTTTGCCACTTGAATGAATGAAATCAAGTCCATTAAAGAGTTTCAGTAATATCTGAATTTTCAAGAGATGGATATGACTGTTCAATGAGTGATAGTTTTCTGAAAGTTTCTTGTGACTTCCAGGTCAAACCACTTGTAAAAGCTACCAAGATGACAATGTCAGAGAACATGTCAGTAGTAACTGCTGGAACATCTCTTTATTATCTTAAGAACTCAAATTTCTGTGCCTTACCACCAATGAAAAAAAGTAGTATACTCATTTCATTTTGAGACAGTGGGGATTTAAATTAATAAATAAATTGGCTTATATTGTTTATTTAATCTTGAATGAGCATCTAAAAACTGCAAAAATCTCCATGATTGCAAAAATTTGGTGGTGGTAAAGTCTAGGTTAGGATGGGAATGGTAGAAATGTTAGCAGCACGTGGATTTACAGATCTTATTAAAAAAAACCCAACAACAAAAGGAACAAATCTGAAAAACTAACTTTAAAGATCTATGCTTTGGACTTCATCCTAATGATTACTGAACTTTTACAGAAATTACAGGCATTCTTTCCTACTGTGTTCTGTGATACAGTTTACAGTAATCTTCAACGCCCTGGCTTTTTTATGGATCCAAGGTGATAATTAGAGTTTATGTTTATATGGAGACAATAAGAACTTTGTAGCAGAGACAGAATATTTATTAACCCAGGATAAACTACAAAGGAAGCAATTACTAAATTTTACAGGAGGTGATGCCAGGTGCATTACTTTGAAGAGATTTTTCTCTATGCTAATGTTTCATAACTGTGTCTTCATTATTTAAGACCTGCACTAATTGCTCTAGTCATTTATTTCCAAGGTTTTGGTCTTGTCTGGACACAGCTATGCAAAATCTCATCCATTCTCTAACTTCAGATACCTGATTTGTTGCTGAATTAATTTTTAATCTGATCTCTTAAAATTATTCTATCAAAATCTGAACATTTAATTATCTTTCTATATCTTGTTTTTAACTCTCTGTTTTTCTTGTGTAACTCACAATGAAGAGAGGGTCTAGCAGATGCACTCTAAATTTTTTTCTGCCTCACTGATACTTCTGTTTGAAGTATGAGTGGAATTGATGTTACTTAGATCATTTTTCTAGCCAGCAGTAATAAAAATAGAATGAGAGGTTTTGCAGGATATAATTTGCAGGTTTAGATTAACAGAAAGTTATAAGTTTGGTGTGAAAAAAAATGTGGTTCTAGATTTGGGGAAAAAAAAAAGAAAAAAGTCACAGAATACTTGAATATTCATATCTCTAGTAATTTTCTTTCCCCAGATGAGTTTTGTAGACATGAACATTTTGAAATAATGGATGTCAGGCGGTAATTTCTGTGGCAGAAACTCACAGTGGGAATATAACAGTTTCCCTGTAAGACAGTTTGAAGTGGTGATAGATTTTGTAACTTTGTAATTTCCTTTTTCTTCATATGTCAAGAGAGAGATGAATCCAGTTTAGCATATGTGCAAGCATAAAATCGGCCTCAGTATTCACGATAAGAAAATCTAATTTAGCTCTTAGTGATAACTAAGGTTTTATGGAAGCAGGCAGTATGAATTTTTAAAGTCCAGGCACACAGTAACTTGTAAACTTGAGGAAGAAAATTTGTTATTCTGCAAGAGTGTCTGCATTTGAAAGAGGATATCAGACATAAAAACTTCTTTTATTTGCTTGCTTACATCTGTGTGCTGTATTTGTGTTGGTAATCAGTTGAACCAGGTGTTTATGGTGGTGTAGCATAAAAAAAACACCCACAAATGTTCTATACATCTTGGGACATATGGCAACTTAACATACTATGAAAACTTTACCTTTTTCTGCTCTATGAAGTGTTCAGTGAGCAGTGCACTTATTTCTGATTTTGAAGTTCCAAAGTTCAAGCATTTTATAGGTTCTTGCATATAATTTCCTTGTACAACCAGCACTAAGATCTTTGCTGAATGTTTTTCCTTTTATTCTTAAAACAAGGTGTAGAGTGGAGAAGAAAGGATAAGGTGGGGGGATTGCTAGATAAACAAAACCACACAGAGATACAGACATGAGACATGGAGACATGAGAAAATGGAGAAAATGGCAAATACCAAGGCTCTTCAGCTGTTAATTTATGGCCCATTAAGAACACACAGGCAGCATTTGGAGAAAACCTATCTGGACTTTGTAACTGATAAGGCAGCAAATATGAAGGTTTTTAAAATATTTGAAGATAATCTATAAGACTGCAAAATTTAGGAAGAGCTGTTTAGTGGGAGTGGGCAAGAGAAACGTGACCCTAGGGCATTGACAGGTGGAGCTATAAAAAGAGCTGGTTTTGCATAAGGGTGCCCAGTCTGTGTGCTTGCCTGGCAGCCCTATGCCTGATCACAGCAGTTTATCTTGCTGCTTAATACTCACTATTTTCCCTGTGCATGAGTGCTGTAAGGAGTGATGCTAGCAACTGGGGAACTCAGATTTTGGAGCCAGCAACCGGAATCAGACTCAAATGAAGCTCTCCTGTGTGTGTGGTGCCAGCAACTGGACAAGTAAGAGCATCTTCATCAGTGGCTCTGGGCTCCATGGATCTTAGAAGGATTGACAGCTACTGAGTGAATTGGGGTGAGTGAATCTGAGGCTGGAACTGGAATCAGACTTTGGGTGAAGGTACACACATTTTCTGTACCAGCATCCAGAGCAAGCAGGAGTTTCAGCATCAACTGCTGCTGAAGGACCTTGGGTCATCGGTCCTAGGTGCAAGCTGTAGAGGTCTGGGTGAAATGAAGGGAGGGTCTTAGTGTGAGTAGCTGGCACAGGAACTGTGGTCCATAGGGCCCATGTGCCTAAGCACAAGCTGCTGGGGGTGACACTGGAGTCAACATTTTCCCCTCACCTGGAGCATGAGGGCCGTGTGTGTGTAATTTGCAAAGCAAATGTCAAGCTGGCAAGTAAGAGGCCCAAGTATTAGGCAGAGGGCCTGAGTTGATAATTGAGGGAACTGCAAATTTTTGTGTGCTTGTGAGTCTAGAGAGCTTCACTAAAAAATTTAATCCTGGTTCTGAAAATAATTTTTTTTTCCTATTTTGGGATAGTCAAACACTGGAACAGGTAGTCCAGGAAGGTTCAGAAGTCTCTGTCTCAGGACATATTTATAACCTAACTGGATATGGTTCTGAGCACCTCATTGATGTTGACAGTACTTTGAGCACAGGGGAAGAGCTAGACAGTCTCTAAAGGTCACTTCCAGCTTAAGATAGAAACAGAATTTTTGAGGTTAGAAAAAACCTGTAAGATCACTGAGTTCCACATTGTTCATCACTGAGCTCCTCATTGTTCACCACTAAATCGTGTCCCCAGGTGCCAAATTGAGCCCAGAGATGGAGCTTCTACCACTTCCCTTGGCAGCACATTCCAGTGCCTGACAACCCTTTCAGCAAAGATTTTCCTAAGATCCAATCTAAACCTCTGTTGCAGTTTTAGACCATTTCCTTTTTATACTGTCCCTTGTTATCTGTGAGAAGATGCTGACACCCACCAGGCTGTAGTCTCCTTTCAGGTAGTTGTAGAAAGTGATAAAGTCCCTAATGTGCTACCCCCAGGCTTATCTCTATCAAGCCTGGTTTTATCCCTTTCCCCCTTCAAATCTAATTTAAGGCTCTTTCACTGAGCCCTGATAAAGCCTATGTGAAGATCTTTTTTCTGCTTTGGGACAGGTGTGCCCCATCTGTTGTCAGCAGGCTTGGTGTTTTGTAAACTGATCTGTGATGAAAAACCACAAAATCCTGCTGGTAACACCAGGCTCAGAGCAGTTATTCATCTGTGTGATTTTCCTACTCCCACCTTCCCCTGCAACTGCCAGAAAAGAGAACACTACTGGTGCTCCAGATCCCTCAACAAGTTATCCCAAAGCAGCGAGGTCCCTCTTGATATTCTTCAGGCTTCTTGGGACTTCATTGCTGCCCACCTGAAAAACCAGTAATGGATTATAATTAGAGGGCTGTACCAGACTGGAGAGTTTCTTGGTTACCTCTCTAACCTGGACCCCAAGGAGGCAGCAGACTTCTCTATGGCTTGGGTCTGGTCAGCACATTGGTTTGTCTCAGAAGGGAATAACGAATGGCTTTTTCGTCATAACCGAGGCAGTCATGGTGTGCCAGGTAGCCTAATTCACCCTGGACATTTCCCCAACCTGTGAACCTTAGTCCATGTTGCTGTGTGCCCGACCCTCACTCTCAGAGCCTCATTCCTGTTGTACAAGGGCACTTGGGAAGGAGAGGTAGGCTGGGAGGGGATTCACCAATTGCTGTGAGCAGAGACCTGGCTCCATTCCCCTCATCTAGGTCCCCTCCTGCTGCCTGCTCCTGGCGACAAGACAGTTGCATATTCTTTGTTTCTTGTGATGTGGCTGTCTGGTGAACATAATTTCGTGTGAATTTGTCTGGTGAACATAATTTGATGTGAGTTTGTAAAGTGCAAAGTATGTAAGTGATTATTAAACATTTAAATTTTTAAACTTCTCTGCTGAAAACACATCAAGGTTTGGCTCTCTAATTTGCTAGTGAATGTGTTGGCTGATTTTTGGTGGAACAGGTGTTACAGAATTCCTAAGTGAACCTTATGAAGTAAGCAAGCGCTGCTAACGTTATCTGGGACAGGAGCAGTGGGGAATACAGTGATACCGACTTTTCTACAGAAATCGACTTAATTGCAAAATTAAGTGCACTTTCCTTTGGCACCATCTAATTTATAAAAAGAGCACAAAGCAAATGAATATGTCTTTATTATGCTTTTTAACATCCATAAGTATGTACTGAGAAATATTCTTCATCATTTCATAGAAATCATTCTATTTCCAGTAATTGTGCTTGCCCTCAATTATAGATCCAAGGCAATGACATCAGTGACTGACCATGTAGTTAATTCACATATTCCTACTCAGTTTGCTAGAGTGACTGCTCTGTCACGTTTTTAGGACATTTCTACTGCTTGCAGATTGGTAGGTATCTCCTACTGGAGTAGCAATAATTGTAAGACTTAAACCACTATGCAGGGAAAACTGCCATGCAGCTGCTGGTTTGTGGTTTGAATATTTTATTTTGGAGGGTATGGCTGATGAAGATGATTCATTTATGTGCTTTCAGTCTCTTGTCCCAGCCAGTTCTTGTCTAAACCTTGAGTATTTCACTTTCTATAGCCCAGATTTTTTAATATGCTTGACATAGAATGGACGGCAGTTGAATGTACTTAAATTTTCACATTTTACTTCTATGCTAGCTCTTCTACTTTATTCAGTCTTTTTTTTTTTCATGTATTTTGTATTAAGACTGTTAAAGTATCGGCTGTGTTTTTCAAATCCTGTTTGAAAGATTTCTGTTGTAATTTTCCCTGCATCTGATGCATTTTCTCTTTTCAGCTGTGTAACAGATGTGGATGATTACCGAGTATCAGTGAAGTTTTTGTTTAAAAGAATTTCCAAAATTGTTTGAAAAAGAGCACTGCATGTAAAAGCTCTTCAATGTCCTTTACACCCCTTAAAATATCTGTATATTGAGTGCTTATATATACATTATTATATTTGTATATTTGCTAGTACAGGGTAACTACAGGTATTGTAGTTCCTTTAGAATTCTTTCTCTGTATAATATGTGATCCCCCATGTACACATATAAATCTGAACCTGTTTCATAGCTTCCCCATTCTTACCAGTCCATGTTTACCTGGCAGCTCATCACCTTTATGTTAAAAGCCACATTTATGTCTTGTCTATAGAAGGTTCAGGGAAGAAGCCTCAGCTTTAATCTAAACCTCTGTTTTCTTGATTAAAATCTCTTTAAAACCCATCATTGTCTTCCCCAAGATATAAAATAGTTACAAAGAATCATTTAACAATTCTAGACTCTGCAGTACCTTGCATTTCTGCTTCACACCTATCTTATCTCGTACTGATGTCATATCATCTTTGGGTCATTGACAAAAAAAATTTATACAGCAACGTTCTAGCTCTCATGGCTTTTTTTATCCCCTTCCTCCTAAAATCTGGATAAGTAGCAGGTAAATATTTATTGGCTATCCACAGGCTCACTCTGGTTCTGAGACCTGGTGCAAAGTCCTGGGTCTTGCAAACTCTCTGTATGTGTTTAAATGTTACTGTCTGTTTATCTGTGGTTCTGCTGCCTACACCTGACAAAGATGACTTAAATTCAGGTCACTGTGACATTGTAAAATCTCCTCTAAGAATACTATTAAAAAAAAAAATGTATCTGTAAAGGTTTATTCTATCTTCATGTAGAAAGCAGATAGCTTACAACTTCATACAGTGACTGAGCAAATTCTTTGTTTAATTCTTTGTTTAAAGCACTGAGTAAGTGCTTTGTTTAATCTTTTTTAGGACTTTTCCAATTTGTTTTGAGTTCCTAAAATTTAAGGTAAATAATTTTTTTCTCATTGTAGGTCCCTGATTTTCAAAGCTGTATGCTAAGTATCCCTTTTGTCAACAGTTGATATAGACCATGTTTAAAATCCTGAATAGTATGGGGTTCTGTAAAAAAGTCCATAAGATTTTTGCCCTAAAGTCAGCATTTAAGTTTCCTAGTGAAAACTCAGTCCAAAAGGGAAATTTTACATCTTTAACAAAGTGTGATATTAAATAAATATCTGAAATATTTATAGTTGCTAGTTCAGAGAGACTAATCATATACAGAATACATGATTTAAAGAATATCCTAAAAAAAGTGCAGACCCATTCTCATTTTGAAATAGATATGATCTAAATGTTTGTTGCTGATGGTATCTTTACTAATCTGGTAGTGGTCATGCACTAAGATTCCAAAAGCCTGACGGCTTCTACTTGGATTCCTTCTTGCTGTCAGGTGTCAAGTTTTTAAAATTGGTTCATCTGTAATTGAGACAAGACACTGGCTATTCCATTAATATTTATGGTCATCTTTCGAACAGTAATAATTTCTAAGCTAAACTCTACAGACTGAGTTTATTACGCCAAAATTTCTTACATTTGTGAACTTCAGTTATAAGTTAATTTCTGAAATGAAATGTATTGTGAATTTGTCAGAATGGGTGTCCTATGTTATATCTTCCCATTACGAACTGCTTCACTTGCACCAGATGTAAAAGAAATGGGCAAAACAAACAAAATATATGCAACTATGTATATATACAACAATGTATCTTACATTCATTTCTCTCTCCCAAAGGATGCTCCATCAAAATGAACTTTAACACCTTAATTTCCTAACATATCTAGTGTATTACTTCATTTGCTTATACAACCTTTGCCAGAGGTTATGAATGTGAGAGTTGCAAAGCATGCCAGTTCTGACGCCACAACTCATAGAATCATAGAATGGTTTGGGTCAGAAGGGAACTTTAAAGACCGTCTAGTCTAGCCCCTGCCATGGGCAGGGACATTTTTCACTGGATCAGGTTGCTCAGAGACCTGTTCCAATGATGGGACCTCCACAGCTTTTCTGGACAACGTGTTCTGGTGTCTTATCACCCGCATTCTAAAATAGTTCTTTCTTGAGTCCAAACTGAATCTACACTCCTTTAGTTTAAACCTGTTTTCCCTTATCCTGTCCTTACAAGCCCTGGTAAAAAGTTTCTCTTCATCTTTCTTTCAATACTTAAGTCCCCTTAAGTATTGAAACACTTCATTGAGATCTCCCTGAAGCCTTCTCTTCTCCAGGATGAGCAACCCCAGCTCTCTCAGCCTTTTTGATGAGACCATTGTTCCCACCCTCTCAGCCTTTCTTGACAATAGAGCTGCTCCAAACCTCTGACTGTTTCATGGCCCTCCTTGGGACCTGCTCTAACATGTCCATCTAGTAATAATGATAAGGTACTTAGGCAGGGTACACCTTTCTTGGATAATTCCACTTCCTTGATCAGCATAGTGTATATCTTCATGCTTTTAGTCAATCTGCCATTCTGTTGATTAACGTGTAGACTTAATGTCACTTCCTTTTTGCTGTGGTTTAACCCCAGCCATGCAGCCACTTGCTCTCTCTCACACCAGTGGGATCAGGGAGAGAATCAGAAGGGTAAAAGCCAGAAAACCCCTGGACTGAGACAATAGAGAAAGCAAAAGCTGCACACACCAGCAAAGCAAAACAAGGAAATTAATTCAGTGCACCCATGGGCAGGCAGGTGTTCAGCCATCCCCAGGAGAGCAGGGCCCCATCACCTGTAATGGTGAATGGGAAGGCAAACACCATCACTCCAAATGTCCCCCCTTCTTCCTTCTTCCCCCAACTTTATCTACTGACAATGATTTCATATGGTCTAGAATGTCCTTTTGGTCAGCTGGGGTCACCTGCCCTGGCTGTGTCACCTCCCAGCCTCCCATGCACCCCCAGCCTCCCCACCAGCAGGGCTGTACAAAAAGCAGAAAAGGCCTTGGCTCTTTGCAATCCCAGCTCAGCAATAACAAAAACATCTCTATGTTATTAACCCTGCGTTCAGCACAAATCCAAAACATGGTCCTGTACCAGCCACTGTGAAGATTAGCTCAACCTCTGCTGAATCCAGAACAGTTTCTTAAAGAATGACAGGGCTCTGCCTGATAGGAGAGGACAAATTTAATTTGCCTGAGATGCACCAACCTGGTCTGCACAGCTAGTTTACCCCAGCTCTATTAATAAGTCTTCTCTTTCTCATGCATTACAGTTTAAAATCAAAGGAGTGATTTCTAAAGAATATTTAGTACTCAGCTTTAATGATGGATGATAAATATTTTGGATGTTACACTTGGTCTTGGTATTTGGTGTGGACATCCCTTTGTGGTCACTCTCTCATGCTATCTCATTTCCACAAATAATTGCATAAAGGGAAAGGTGGACAAAGCTGCAGTACAAAGGGCAGCAAACCATCTAAATGCTTCAATGGTGGCTGTACTGACTTTATTTGGATTGAAAATAAAAAAGAAGCAAAATGGTCAATATTATGCTGCTTGACTTTCTGAAACAATTTTTTATTCCAAGAGGCTCTTTTTTGGGTTTTTTGGTGGAGGGTGTTTGTGTGTGTGTGTTTTATTGCTGTATATTTTCTTGTTCTGCCTTGCTGATGCCTTGATATAAGATAGGGGAGTATGTTCCAGAGTTATGATTAGGCTTTTGTCCAAACACTGTTGAAGGCGTAGACCGACAACGGAAACCCCAACTCTATTTTTAAAATCTTCTGAGAACTGTCAGAGGGTGCTGTGTGAATTTCCATTAAAGAACTCTGTTGTCATCGTAAGGATCCATTCGCGGTGAACAGGCTGTAGCTACTGGGAGAAATTTTCATGCTTACTGGGGGAAGACTGGCCCCAGACAGGCCCCACCCTTGGTACATTACTACAAAGAAATGGAGGCTTTTAATTTATAAAAATATGTTCAAAACAACCAACAGCAAGTACTGGAAGTAAAGCTAAATCTCCTGAGAATCCCCCTCCCCATGACCACCACTGATTGAAGATCTGCCCTGGACATTGGTTTCCTTCATTTGTGTTTGGGTTTTGTGGTGATTTACAATATGAGGTGTCTAAGCACACCTCTTTTTTAAGTTAACACATACTGCTTACAAAGAAGATTTATTTATAGACATTTAAAGCAAAGGAAAACCCAAGATGATATACTCATGTGACCTCACCCTGATTCAATTACATGACTGTGATGTCTGTATTTTGGGACCAAAATATTCATGCAGTATGCACTTCTGTGTGGAGGTCCTAATGAATTTTATCATTTTGCAGCAGATCTTTATAAGCTTTTCTAATTACAGAAGTGAAAAATATAATTTGAATCTTTTAGGAGCTTTTTTTGGTTTGTAAGCTGACCCTGATATTTAACCTTGCTTTAGGTTTTCCTTGGATACATCCTCTACTAAATATTCCTAGTATAAATTTATGGAGCAAGTATGTTAGCATTTATTGAAAAATTTTGTCTTCACTATTATAAGTGGACAGTGTGGGGAAAAGAAGTGCTTTCAAGAGATGTGCAGAAGATTCATGTCTCTTTGGCAGGATGGCAAAATGTAACTGCTGTGAGACAAAATTGGTAGTTCTGTAAACAGGAAACATTTGCTTTGCTGGCATGTATGTAAGAGAAAAACCAATAAAAATGGTTTAATGACTGGAAATGCAGTTTTGGTCTTATTTTATAAAAAGGCAATAATTAAATTTGTCCAGATAACTTATCTTTCTTAGCAGTTTACAGTTTTCTTTAAAATTTTTCCCATTGTTATAATTTGTGATTTATGTACTTTTTGATGAGCAGGCACAGGTTTTCTCTTCTGCTGCCTGATAATACGATTGAAACTCTTAAACATGTAAATATTGAATAGAATATGGCAATGTGAGTACCTGCTACACAGCCTTTTAAGTTGAATATAAGTATAAAGTTACCTATAAGAGCATTTGAAATTAGGACAAAGAAGTACATCCAAACATAAGTTTGAAAATAATTATTTAATTTCTAGAAGTTTTTAAATGTTCACACACCTTTGACATGGACCATATACATTGCATATTGCCTCTTTGCTCTGTTTGTTTATAATTTCATAAGGAAGCACAGGATTAAAGTTCATATTACTCACATTAACTTAAAAAGAGAGATTTGAGTTGTTGAAGAACTTGGTGACTTGTCATTGTTTTGACCAGAAAAAGAAAAGAGAATAAAAGTATACACAACCAAGCTGTCCTGGAAGACACAGTACACTTTACTTCCCTATGTACATTCTTAGTTTACGTCCAAAGAGGAGGCTCACAAGTTGTCCTCCTTGTCAAAGTTGGCAGGCTGAGGGTGATGTCTGTAGCACACCTTTCCTCACGTGCTTGGTGAGGCAAAGCTGCCTCTAACAGCCACCCACTATCCAGGAGACCTCAGGATTCCACAGACATCTGTAGTAATGTCTGGGGACTGCAGGTCAATGCTGAGCCTTCAGTAAAGACCTGCTAGGTTGCATTTATAGTGTAACCTAGGTAAGCGTGTAAGCCTAGAAGGGTATAGTTGATTTTTCTTTGTTTCTATGTGTTTTGGGTTTGGGTCAGTTTTGAGACTTAGAAGCATTTTTTTTTTTGAGGTTTTACTTGGTTTCCTCTTTCTTTTTTCTCATAACTAGTCAAAAAAAGAAAGAAGTTGCTTTTTATCTTGACAAAGAGTAAGCAAAATGAAAAATCCATGTCATAACTAGCTTGGTAACTGTAATAAAAATTATTTTTCAAGTGAGAAATATCTTCCAACAAAAACAAAGTCCAAAATATTCAAAACTTCAATTAGTCAAATCTGGACTGCATACTATACATGAGTGTGGATGCTGAGAGAGAGAAATGGATAGTTTCCTAGGCATGGTTCTGGGAAAAGCTGTGAGAAGTTCAGGGGAAAGAAATATAAACTATTCTTATCTTAAGTTGTTGCACCTGGTGTTTGTGAACATGTGGAATGTGTTATGGAAATATGTTTACCAAAGGGTGGTTTCTTAATTAACGAGTCACGTGAAATATCTTGATTAAATAACCAATCAGGTCCACCTGTGTTGGACTAAGATGTAAAAGACATCTCAATAAATGTGAGACCTTGTACCATTTTTCCTTCTGATATGACTCCATCTTCTCTGACTCACCAGTGACAGAGGAGTGTCAGTCATCGTCTAACAATGAACAATTTTTTTTTTATTAGAATGGAACTGCCTTAGGAAATAAATAAAGATTAATACAGTGGAGCTTTTGGAAATTTCCCGCAAGGAATTTTTTGTTGAGGGTTGCAACTCAGTTATTTGGCAGAGGAAAAGTGATATGGCCATGAAGCAAGACTTCTGATGTAGTTATATACTTTGCTCTGAATCTGATGTCTGCATGAACATGTGATGCACAATTGTTCTTAATTGTAGGAAAATTACTTTATTTTTACAGTACAGGAACCTAAAAAACTGAATTGTTCTAGCTAGATGGCAAATGAATACATTAAGTTATTTTTTTGGATCATAGCCTCAAACCCAAAGCAACCCAAGTAAGATTTAATCAAAGAAGCTTTTAATTTTTATGAACCTAATTAGGAAGTCTAAATATTTAAGACTGTGTTGCCTTGGTAAATAATAAATTCAGCAGCCAGAATTTTTCCACATCCTTTATCTGAAGTAGAAGAGCAGTAGCAGAAATAATATGCCATACTAGAACTATTTTCTGTATCGGTTTTATGAAATTAATTTTTCACAATGTAAAAGGGAGAAAAAATACACATTTGCCAATTGTTGCAGTAACAATAACTGAAGCAATAAATCCCAAAAATAGTGTATGAGTTTATAGGTTTGAAAAGTTCAGTTCTTTCAAATGTGGAAGTAGTGGAATCCTTTAATGTGCTGTTTTATGAAGCTTCTGTTTTCGAATTAGTGGAATAATTGACTATATCTACTAAGAAGTTGGAAACTAGGTAAATTATGGACGCTTTTTTAATGGATCATTTAAATGGATTTATACAACGGAAACACATAGTTAACTCACTTTATTTTTATGCTAGTATTTAGGAAGTCTTGGTATGCTTCATCAGCTTGCTTATTGGAGTCACCTTTCTTCAGTTACCTTCATTAAGGAGCAAACCAAGGAATGGGTGTGACAAATGTTTCATATACATCATCAGCCTTATACTAGGTGTAAAATTTGACTACAGCACAGAGACTGATCACTCAAACAAACAAAAAAAAATAGATCAAGTGAAAAAGCACTTTGACTTACTTCTATATTTTCATTGTTGTCTGGTGATTTAGACTGACTTCCCACAAAACACTGTCTAGACATTCAATGGCCTTACCTACAACTTTTCTTAAAGCTGCTGAATTACCCATGATGTAGGTGGATATTGACTCTATAATCCTCCTCTTTTTGTAAAAACTGGTTATGACGCTTTATTTTTTTTGAGAATAAGGCTTAAACTGTTTGTATAATTATTATGGACATAAATAATACAATTAAAAATAATTATTTCCTCTATCTAAGTGAAATATGTATATGAATATGTATATGCTGAGCATGATGTCATATGGTTTGGAATGCCCCTTTGGTCAGTTGGGGTCACCTGTCCTGGCAGTGTCACCTCCCAACCTCCCACGCATCCTCATATCCCCAAATTCCTCACCACTGTGGCCTTGGAAAAAGCAGAAAAGACCTTGATTCTTTGCAAGCCCTGCTCAGCAATAACAGAGAACTGGTGGGTGCAAACAAATTTACCAAATCCATTTTTGGATAGAAGATTGTCAACTCTGCACATAGTTCCTTATTTTGTGAAGAAAAATGTAGGTTGCTGTAGATTGCAATTTCTGGTGAACTTCACTTGTTTTCCAAGATTATTCCAGAAAACTCTAAAGAAATGCAGTCCTGTAGAAGAATCATTTTGTAGCCAGTGTTCAAATGCTATTAAGATGTTTATTTACATCCTGTGCTTTGTGATAGAGAGGTGGGAGTAGAATGTTGTCTATCAAAGAGTGAAGGTGGCTGTGGATTTTTACTTAGTTCATTTTTTTGCAGCACTGATCTATAATCAGCAAGTGTGTCACATTAATCAGGCCTGTATAGAGCATCAGCTCGATATGTCTGCTTGTTTTACCATGTTTTACAGATATGTTGTCTTTTTTTTAAAATTAATACATATTTCTTGAATGAAAGGATGTATTATCATCATGGTTTTCCATGGTTTTACAGAAGAATGTACTTTTAAACAATTCTGTATCACTTTGCATTTAAGTTAGTCATTCCTGTGAAAGTACCTACCTGAATGTTTATTGCAACTGTGAGTAAATTATAGGCAAAATATGTAATTTTTTTGAGAACACTCTTTCTTCTTGCAGTAATTAATCAACAAAGTTGATTAATTATCTAGAACTGATTAATGTTCAATGCCATTTCAATTTTATTTTATCAGTTTATTTTCAGCACTGAATATTATAGAGATTAGGTAGATGTTGACCCAGTAGCTAATAAACTAAATTTATGGTATCATTTTCCAGCATCATTTGCATGTATATAGTTATTGTATTCATGGTTCTGTGCTTGATAATATAAGATACATTGAATTGTGTCTATTTTTGAATACAACCCCCATTCCGATTTATGTGTACTATATAAATCACTGCAACTCTAAATTAAGGAATACATATGCAACAAAAATGAAGAAGGAGTTTCATTAACTGTTGGAATTTTCTTATTCTTAAATTCTGTGTTGAAAAACTAGTGAACAGTGCAGAAGCAAGGTCATGTCAACAATACATTAATTCACCTTGATCACTGAATTCCTTTGCAGCAAGTCAATTAGTGAGTCATAAAAAACAATTTTCCTTATGTTTTGACTTACTATTTTATCACAGGAAGCTCAGTTTAAATTCACCATCACTTTATATTTTGAAATCTGAGGATGAAGACAACGTGAACATCAAGAAAAAATAGTGTTTGGTAATGAACTACTGGACAGTGGTCCTTTAAAAATTCATTTTTAAAGTTATATTATTCTGCTTAATTCTGTATTGCTGAAGGCTAGGAATAAAAGTTATCTGTTAAAAAAATTTAAATATTTAATGTATTCAAAAAAGACCTACTTTTTTGTAAATCAATTTCTATTTTTGTCGCTTGCTCATTCTTAAAATTAGAATATATTGAATTTGTAATTGTTTTAGAAATGTTTCTCAGTTTATATTGACATTACTATATAGTCAGATTTGGAAAACAGCTTCAGCTCTAGCCAAGCAAGTAGAAATTTACTTTTGCAGTACTCAAAATCATGCGGTTACCTGTTTTCAAAAAGAACCCCAAATCCCTCAAACTGTCTTTTTCCTTTTTCCAAAAGTTCTGCACATGAATACATGAATGGACAATGGATGATATTATGACACATGACACTAGGTAAATTCTGTAGTATTTCAGACCATCTGAAATTTATTTTAGCAATTTCAACATGTTTTAATGTATAAGCCTTCTTTGATTTGGGAGGGAGTTATTTGGTCCTTTTGTTAAAGTGCTGAGAGATGAATCTTAACCAGATAAAAGATTTCTGGACTGAAGAGGAGAGTTTCCACTTCCTCTTCATTCAGAATGAAAAAATTAAGAATTGCTGTGCATCTGTATTTGTGAATAGAGGGAATGCTGGTAGTCTGGAATGTATCTCATGGTTAGCTTGATGATGCCACTGGTGAAAACTAGTTACTACTAAATGATGCTTAGAATGTGCGTACTTTCTGAGGAAGAATAGCAAAAGCAGTTTCTTGTGTTTTTCCATCTGTAGTGGACCATTGTTTATGGGTGTCCTTTCCTCCCTGTGATTCTGTGAACTCTAAGACTGTTTTATTAAAAATCAACCAACCAACCAAAGCAAACAAACAAACCAACCAAACAACAAATCCCCCACAAAAATCCCCCACAAAAACCCCAAACCCCACCCCCCACCCCCCCCTTCCCCCCAAAATAAATGGACTAGCATATGGAAGTGTCAGAGCTGTTAGATGAAAAAAAATTGCATTTCAAACACTTACTGAACCAAAACCATTTAAATTTGTTGAATTTGGTTCAAAACTGGGCACTGGAAACAAGGTACTGCTGAGACATGGTCTGCATTTTCATGATAGCACAGCAACTCCATAAAACTCATTTCTATGAGCATCTTCAGGCCAGAAAAGCAATTACAGACCTCAGCCAGAATGATGTGTTTTCACTGAGAATATGTTAATACTGAATCATCTTAACAGGGAATAATTGCCTCATTTGCAGATTGTATAGGCTTTGCCAATTCTTTATGCTCAGTCATGAATGAATACTTTCAAAAACTTTTCTGCAAAACATTCTGAAATACCATATAACATAATATTCTTGCCACTTTAAAAAAACTATTGAAGTTTTTTTCCTACATAGCAAATACCCAGCTTGTTAAGTGTTGTAACACAAAGGAAAGGGCACCTTGGCCATTTAGGAGAATAACATAAAACATGAATGCTGCATATATTTCTCAAGGTATTCCATGCTTATATTTTGAGATTACTGCATCTGATGATTGATAGAGTTTCTTCTGATGCCAGTTTAAAATTAAGTGCTTTTTTTCTGAATTCCAGAACATTAAAATATTAATTTCATTATATTAGGAACTCTTGCCCTTTTTATGCATGTGGATTTAAAAAGAAAATAGTTAATTTATTTGATTAATTCTCATTTAAAGTAAGTTTAATGTATGTTCATAGAATCATACAACAGTTTGGATTGAAAGAGATGTTCAAGATCATTCAGTTTCACCCCAGTGCCATGGGTGGGGAAACCTTCCACTGGACCAGATTAATCAGAGACCCATCCAACCTGGCATTCTACACATCCAGGGATGGGGCATCCACAACTTCTCTGGGCAACCTGTGCCAGTGTATAACTACTGTAAACCTGCATTCTTCCAGTTTGAAGCTGTTAGCCCTTGTTCTTTAAAAGATAGGATGTGCCCTTGTAAAAATTCTGAAGACATAATTTTATGTTTTAGGGAGCTATGAATTACAATATAGGCTACTAATGTACACCTCTGTGGAATGATGAATACTTTTGTGTAGTAGGGAAAATAAATACAATTTGAGTTATTTAGAAGTAATTTCATGTAACGAGGTGTGCTAAGTTACAAATCTCAATTTAATTCTAAATTTAGGTATTCAAAAATTCATGTTTAATATTTTAATATTTTTAGCTCTAAAATTTGTATTTTCAAATATTGATACAGGAACTGGATGATGAAAAATGTTTTAAACATTTTTATTTTTATCTTACATAGAAATGGAAGCAGAAGCAACAGGAGGAAAGATAATTTTTTAGCATCAATTAATTCTAACGGCTACATTTATTAGAATTGTTTGCAAATATGTTTCAAATTCTTTTTCAGTGCTGTTGAAAACACTATTGATTGTCATGCAAAGCTAGATAAGAAAAATACTGTCTATAACTGCTGATTTATCTGAAATGTAATAGTTGTCTATTTCAGTAAGGAGTGGTAAGCAGGCAGTGAAGGGTCGCCTAAAAAAATCCCTGTAACTTGCACACACCTGTGAAATCACACAAGAGAAAAACATGCTTTTGATTTCCCCCTTTAAAGGGAAAATGTGTCAGTTCCTTTGGTGAAAATTGCTTTCCTTCTCCCAGCCTTTCTTTCAAGTGCCCAAAGCTGTGGCAGTGTCATAGCAGTGCAGTTGCATAAGGGGAGTGTAAATAGCAGCGCTGCTTTTAGAACATAATTGTTCGAGTGATCTCAGTGCTCAGCACAGGCGGCTGTTGTGTATCTGCTTTGATAATAATAATTGACACCAGTAGGACTTTGTAGCTGGAGGGGACAGTGACATATCATATCACTCCTGTTTTATCAGCTTCTGCCCCCTTAAAAACTTGTCAGGCAGTGTCTTTTGGCTAACAGTTACATACATGCCTGTAACAAAAATAAATCCTTCTACATGCTACTCTCTCAGGGGTTTTTTCTTAGTTAGTGGGCAAGTTATGGAAAATAAAATTATTTTTAATTCTGTATATAGCTTTGACACAGTCAAACACAAATGAATCTCTTTTGGCTTGCTTATATCACCTTTAGTGTCACATATTAAGAGGTGAAAGAGGGCTTGGCACTGTATGTTCAGCATTGTATTATGCAGCAATTTGTAAAAGTACTTTTATAGAGTGTTCTTATTCTTGGAATATGTCTTTTGGGGATCAAACTCTTATGATTGAGCTTTCACCTGAAAAATGCCTCTTGGATCTTTGGTTGTACACAGAGATTTCTATATTACATGTAAATTGAAAAGTTAGGATTCTGCATTTTGAGGAATAGTGTTGATGGTTTACTGTGCTAAAAAATAGCACTGATTTTTGCAAAATTGTAGTAAAGGTTTTTTACTGTCAGCATTAAAATATTTAGCTGAGTAAAACAGTAATAGTGTGTTTATGGTTTGTTTTATATTACTAAAGAAACAAAAGGAGACAACAGTTGCAAAAGCCTTGGAGACAGCATACAGTCTTTGTCACTTTGATAAAGTCTTGAATGTAAATCTCTATAGAAATCTTTACATATTTTTAGATCTGTTATAGATAAACATCAAAAGAATCTCTGCATATGTACATTATATAATTTAGAAGTATATTGCATTGATTTTCAACAGATGTTGCAGGATTCCTTAACATTATAGTGCACATATAACTTCAAAATACATTTTTTTCTTGTTCTTTGTATTGTGACAGGATGATGAAGTAGTACTTCAGTGTGTTGCCAGCATCCACAAAGAACAAAGGAAGTTTTGCTTGGCAGCTGAGGGACTTGGGAATCGCCTGTGCTTTTTGGAGCCAACATCAGAAGCTAAAGTAAGAAGCTGATACTCTCAAGTGGTGTAACTGATCAGTGAATGCTAGCCTACTTACTCACAAGCACATTTTATTGTGGTTTCTTAAATATGATGCTAGAGGGACCTTATGTATGCTTTTCTTCCTTACTGCATCTTAGAATTTTTTGCAAAAATTTCCTAGACATTCCAAATGAATTTTGAAGCACACCTGAGAACAGTGAAAAGCTGCTATTCTTTAACTAAGAAACTTCCAGTAACTGAAATACTACCTATTTTCAATATTAGGCGTCCAGACTGTAGTTAACATTTAAGTTCATTGAATTCCCGTATATCTGGTACTGCTGTAGGTTCAAATATATTGATACACTGGCTTGATAATTTTAGAAGCATTGTCACCTGTCAGTTAATGGTGTTAAGGGTTACTCCTGACTTCATTATCAATCAGGAAGTTGAATGTACAGGGACAAGAATGATTAGGTATTAAAAGATTAAAAATGGAAAATTGTAAAAAGAAGCAAGAGAGATGTGAAGAAAAAAAACCCCAAATCCCCCCAGGGTAATTATCAGAGCTTGAGAGGGGAAAGGTGAGAAGAAATGAAACTGTAAACCTCCACTAAAGCATAATGTTAGGAATAAACCAAACAGAGGAAGACCTCCCCCTTCTCTTTAGTTCTCTCTGCATCTTTTTCCTTAATTGTTTTTATTTCCTTACTTTTCATCACCTTAAAATGCAGCATTATCAAGACTTTCATTCTCTCATTACTCTGATTTTAAAAAGAAGTGTATATCCACTTTAAAGCTCATCTGCAGCCATGGTCTTTATCATGAATCACAGAACATGGAATTGTTGAGGTTGGGAAGAGTCTTTGAAGGTCATGTAGTGCAAAATGTACTTAGAATAGCTTCAGACAGAACAGATTACTTAGGACACTTGGATCAGAGTTTGAGTATCTCCAAGGGTGGAGACTTTACAACCTCTCTGGACAACCTGTTTTACTGTTTACCATGCTCACAGTAAGAGTAGGGGGGTTTTGTCATGTTTAAGAAGTATTTCCTGTATTTCACTTTATATCAATTTACTCTCATCCTTTTACTGGGTTCTGCTGTGTAGTCTCTGGATCTGTCTTTGTGCTTTCTGCCATATTTTTATGTACATTGTTGGTTCCCCTTGAGACTTTTTTCTCTTGAACAAACCTTTCCTTGGACATATTAATGCCAAGAAATTGGAAAAAAAATAAAAGTCTGTTGGAAAGTTTCAGGTTTCATAAACAGCAGACATATTGATTCAAAAATTAGGATTTCCTTAAAGAGTTCATATTATTATGTCATAAGATTCTGAATCTCAGCCATCTGTAAATACCTTCTATCAACCTCATACATGATATAAGATCATACACCTTCTCTTCTGTTTTGTCAGCAGCATTACAGAACAAATACATATCCATGGTGTCATTCCAAAAGACAGGAAAACAATAATACTACGTAGGGGAAAAGTTTTTGCATTTGAACCTGAAAAAGCTTCATTTTACTGTGAGGAATACAGCTCAAGGAAAGTAAAATTGCTGTGTTGTCAATTCATGAAGAATGGATTTATATTGTTCTCATACAGGAGAGTAGCATCTACCTCAAAAACAAATGAATAGACTCTAAGTATAGATTCAAAAATTAAAATAAATGCATGTTCCAACACACTTTTCATCCTGTTTCACCTGTTCTGCTGATCTGTTCTTGCACTGTTTAATTTATTTTTGCAGTATGTCCCTCCAGACCTTTGTGTCTGTAATTTCGTCCTTGAACAGTCACTGTCTGTCAGAGCCCTTCAGGAAATGCTGGCCAGCACAGGGGAAAATGCTAGTGAAGGGGTAAGTAAATTGACCTCAATGAACATGAAATCTGAATGCAGATTTTGCTCATTTCTTTCTTTGTCCAGGATTTTCTAGAAGAGGTTCCTCATGTCGTAGTATCCTTGGGACATTATTTGCTGTACTTCTGTAATCATATTAATTTCTCTTTGGCAGTGAGGAACTAGTGCAACTCTTTTGAGTAATTGTGATCCACAAATCCAGAAACATCATCAAGTTGATTGCTTTCACCCTAATTCTCCAATTTCAGCTGAATCAAACTGAATTGAACTTTCATTCTGTTACAAACAGACCATGATAAAACCATGGCTTTACTTATTTTACAGCCTAATGGCTTATTCTGTTCTTCAGATCTTTAACTGGCACATATTATTGCACAGATTTGAAAAATGGAGTTCTGTCACCTTTGATCTTGCATTGCCAACCTTTACATAGATGGTTTTCAGACTTCATTAATGCTGATCTTTTGTTTTCCATTGCATAAAAAAGTGGTATTCTTTATTTTTACAATTACATTACATTCTATAAAATAAGTCTTTATTTAAAAAAAATGCTTAGGAAATCAAAAGACCAATTTAAACATTTCTAGAATTTCTAAGAAATGACATAATTTTTAATATTTTCAAAATATTCACCCCAAACTGCAGCTGAAAGATTTAACCTGAGGTTAATAATGATATATTAATATTTTATTTGAGATTGGAACTAGAAGACATATAATCTCTTTGGTAAAAATGATCCACTCTTGCTCAAGGAGCAGTAGGCAATAAAAAATAATGTAATCTGTTGTGCTGTATTTATTTTGAAACTATCTTGTCCTTCATGTTCTTTGAATTTAGGTACAATCCACTGGGGAAACTGTAATAGGAACACAGCAGCTCATACTAAAAGCAAGGCTGAAATAAAAAATTATTTGCTTTTCATACTAAATTTAGTTTGAAACAGAGTTCTGCTGCTAGTTTCAGATTTTTCTAGGGAAAGACTGTAGATTATTCAAATTGGAGGTTTTGTTGTTTTGGTTTGGTTGTGTTGTTTTCTTCTTTTGTTTTTTATTTTTATAATAAGTCAAACTTACAAGTGATTCATTTAAAAACTTTCACTAATAAAGTAGCAGAAGTGTTTCATTACTCATTCTCAGTATTCATGTACTTGTTGCAAACCGAATACATGTAATTTTCTTTTGACAACCTGTTTGCAATTACAATTTACTTTGCTATGAAATTTTTCCTTTCTTATTAAAAAAAAAAAGGTTTTAATGTATAAAAAAGGTATTATAGTCACTGCTACGTTTTTCCAGTTTTCTTCACTAAACGGTGACAAGTTACTGCAGGATTAAAACAATTTTTCATGAATGGCATGTTTTGAAGAAGCTTGGTGGTAGTTTAACCTATGCATTGTTCATGGCATGTAAAACCATTTGCCTACACATGTATAACCATTATTTGAACTCTTGGAATATCCTTTAATTATCTTTGTCCCTTTCAAATGATTCCAAGGACGAGAACTGACCTTAAATGCCATCCAAAAGGAACTAAAAAGAAATTTGCTCTAAAGAAAGCAAATGGAAAATCCAGTTTTGCCTCTCCCTGTCTTGCCATAGTTTTACATTTTCAAAATTAATAAATGTCCTTGGTTGAAACTGTGGATGCAGTTGCTCTAATGAATCTGAATTATGTTAAAGATTAATATTAGCAAGTAGATATTCTCAGTATATGCTTAAGCTCTTCTGGGCAGTATGTTATTTTCTCTTTCAGATTTCAGTTTCTGTATGTATATATATATATGTATTTATGTTGTTATTTTTTTTTAATGCCTGCATGAAGTTTATAAGAAAGGTAAGTGGTATCCTATTTAACTTAAAATATGTTTTTGCAAATGCTGTGTTTTACTAAATCATAATAAAAATTAGATAACAATGAAAGCCTTTGTCAAAGAACAACATTTTTTTCCTTTGGCAGATATTTGGCTATTGCTGTATCGACTTCGTTATTATTATTTTTTCCCCAGTGTGTACATTCCATAATTTGTTGGAATATTTTCACTCCTTCCTTGAACTGCCACAGCTCTTCATGTTGTTGTGTAGTTCTGATCACGGTGCACTCAGAGCAGTGGAGTTCTGACCTTGTCCATCCTGTTCTGCAGGCAGCCCAAGGGGGTGGCCACCGGACCCTGCTGTACGGCCACGCCATACTGCTTCGACATTCCTTCAGTGAAATGGTAAGTGAGGGAGCACCTGCACAGAATGAGTACCATGAATAAGATATGTCTTTCCACCAAAATAAAAAACAAGAAAAATTTGGAATAATGCCCTTTCCAAGCTATCTTCTGCACTAGATGAGAAAGAAGTTAATAACTTGCAGTGTCTCAACACAAAAGAATTGTTTAAGTTCAGATTCTGGATCTAACTCAGAATGGTAGTTGAAAAGATCCTAAAATCTATTATTTCTGTGTCTTTAAGGAATCCATTTAAATGATCCATCCATTAGCAAGTACTTCTACAACAAATGAATTTATTCTGATATATGTTATTTTCTTCCCCATCATATTTTATAGGATAAAGTGTTCCATTTGAAATCCCATAATTTCCATGGATTATGTCCACAAAGATGCTGTCTTCAGGCTGCCTTGTATAAATTTCATCATACTATACTTTACAACTGAAAATTTTCAGATGTTTTGAATCTTTGACTGACTAGGGCCTATGTAAATACACCTAATACAAGGCAGAAGAAATGAGAAATCAGGAAAACACTTTCCCTCCTTTTTCCTGTACTAGAAAATGCTACATTAATCTTCAAATGCTGCATTAATCTTCTATGTTGCTTGTGTTTATGAACCTTGAAAATTGTAGTTGACTTGATATACCAGAGCTGCAAGTATAATTACTACCTTTTGGTATGTTTTTTTAATGTTTTCATGAATCAAGCTTATTATGATGGGGTTGTAATTAGATGTTTGCCTGTTCCTATCTGATGAGCTGTATGAAACTTCAGAAGGTAAAAGCTAAATTGCACAGCTGAAGTGGAAATGTGCTGCAGTGGAGAAGGATTTTGATGTTTAAAGTTCAGGAAGAGCTTCTGTATGAATAGCATCATCATCTTTAACTCATTAAAAAAATCAAGTATGATAGTAAGACAAAGTAATGTGGATGTATTAATTTGGTATGTGTGTTAATGGATACTGTTGGGTTTTTGTTTTCAATAACATCACTGTTTTGCAGTATTTGACATGTTTAACATCATCAAGATCCCAGACAGATAAACTTGCATTTGATGTGGGACTACGAGAAAATGCAGCAGGTATGGCAAGTTATTTCTGAAGGAGAATGAGTTACCCTTTTCTGGTTTTAGAAGAGGCATTGAGTTTAATGTAACTGTAAGCTTATAAATGGGATCCTTAGGGTTCATCAGAAAAAAAGATGACTGAAAGAAATGACAGTTAGTACTAACGACTTTCAATACATTAAATGACTTTGTGTAAGAATGTATGAGAGTCTTGCAATTCAAATGACTTAACACAACTTCAGTAAAATGCATGATAATGGTCAAAGTAAAAAAATTCTGTTGAATAAAATAAATTTGATGCTTTTGTTTAGGTTTTTTTTTTTTGTTTTGACACTTAGAGTATGGAAAAGCCATATACTGGTGGATTCACAATATGCACTGTAACAGATAACAAAAGAAATTCACAACTTGTAGTGCAGGAAACAAGAAAATATGTAGTGAACATATTGCTAAAAGAGCTGGATAGAAATACATTTCTGATATGGACAAACCAATAATGGGACAAAGTGGAGGAGATACGACACCAGCATGACTTTATGAGAAAGATTTTAAATCTAATTAGTGTATTTCTGGGAGTACTGCCATTACCATTACTGCTGATGGAAATATAGTGAAAAAAAATTGTGCTTCCTTGAAAACACATATAAATAATGAGTTGCCATGTATGAGCTATATTAAATAAATTTAAAGGTAACTTAGCCACAAAGAGACTTTCATGCTGCTGTGTACATATTGCTCATGGTTACTGAAAGTGATGAGTACTCCTCAGAAAGGAACTGGTGTCTCGTAATAATCAGGCCCAGACATATATCTTCAAGGGAAAGTCTAAGAGCCTGTATGCACACTTCATTCATGTAAAGCTCAAATAACAAAATCCTGTTTGTGTTAATATAAATCTGTGCTTTCTATTGGTTTTTCATTATTTTGAAAATAAATTAAAAATCAAATAGACTAATTGATAATGGAGTGGCTCTGGCAGTGTAGGTGTTAAAAACTTTGTAAATTGTAATCTTTGAATCTGTCCAGGTGACTTTCTACAAAAGTTTCTCTTTTGAATGAGTGAAGTTTGTCTTTCAGTTTTTTATAGCCATACAGAAGATTGCTTGAGACAGATATTAGCTGTCTGCTACTTGGCTGTCTTTGATTGTTGCCTTAGATGGAGACCATTTTCTTTAGGAATGTTGAGAAAAGGAATGTATGTGATAAAAGGATGATGTGTGTTTAATCACTACTAAAACTGTGAAATATGTTTTTAGAATTTATAGCTTTTTTTTTAGAATTATTGTACATATGTCAGCTTCTATCTATGAGGTTTTATAACAAGTATATGTAGTTGTTTAATTGATATTTGCCTAACTGTACATACACAAGAAAACCCTTGTACACATAGGTAAGATTCAAAAATCTTAGTTGTGTTTCTGCACAGAGGGCTTTGGTTTCAACTGCTTGTCTGGATAGCTCATAAACTGAGTGCCATAATATCACTTCCCTTTGCTCTACTCCCTCACCTATGAAACTGTGCTAATGAATCAGTTTCTGCTGCAGGAAGTATTCTTCTTGTGGCAGAGGGAAAAGCCATTGGCTATAAAAAAATTATTCCCTTTGAAGATTTTCTATTTTACATTTTTATGGATGTAACTTCTATTTATTGTCTTAACTATAATTAGTTTCATAACCTTCCAATTTTTTAAAGGAAGTTTTACATGAAATATCTTAATCAATCAAACAAATTTCTGTACTTTGATTTTACCAAATTGCCTTTTTTTTCCCCCACTTTGCATTGTCTGGTGAGAAAGTTTTATTCAACTTGTTTTCTTCAAGGTCTTATCTTTCACACTTTGAAGAGTGTAAAATTGAGAAATGAAGTAGGTAATCTTCTCAGAATGTCTGTGTGTGTGGTTCTGTGTGTGTGTGTCTGCGTGTGTGTGTGTGTGTGTGTGTGTGTGTGTGTGTGTGTGTGCAGAGTAACCTCAAATCTTGCATTTCATGTGTAGGAAACGTTCTATGGTTGTCACCCTTAGGCTTGGCAACTTCGTAATTATATGGTCTGCAGGGCTAGTGGAATTCCTCCCAGGTTTGTTATGCTATGTGATACAGAAGGCTGTAAACTAAATATGACCATTAAACAGTAGAAGAGACAAAAGGTGATAAATAAGACCAAGGTAGGTGTCAGCAATTTCCTGGCAAGGACAGCCTCCAAGAGAGAGCAGTTCTGATCAGTGTTTTGTAAACAGTCCCTTCAAAAGTACTTGGAAAGGGAAATATCATATATGGCAAAGATTATTTGACAAAAAGTTTCAAGGAATAAAAACCATCAAAAATTACTGAAAAGAGAAATTATGTGATTTTATAAGGTGAATGTCTCACAAGACATTTTTTATAATGATATTTTAGTGTTGTATAAAGATATCCTTAGATTTCTTGGGAGTTGTCTGTCTTGTAGAACCTTGATCAGTGCCTCTGTCCTTTAGGTGAGGCATGCTGGTGGACAATACACCCTGCTTCTAAGCAAAGGTCAGAAGGAGAAAAAGTTCGAATAGGTGATGACCTTATCCTGGTCAGCGTGTCCTCTGAAAGATACCTGGTGAGTTTGTTCCTTTAGATAGTGGCCAAGTGGTGGGAAAATACAAAGTTCTGTGGGGATATCAGGAGATGGGTTGGGATTCTCATGAATTATTTTTTTCTAATCTAGGGAGTAATGTCTGGTAGTAATGCATTTTTATTTTTCCCCACTGAAAGGATGCTCTGTGTGTGTGTGAGTCCCTCCTCCAGAGCAAGACTGCTTCCATGCCTTTTCCCCAAATTTTAGAAGAATACTAATTTTAGAAGAAATTTGTATATTTACATATGATACACTCTTTTCTGTTGATAAATTAACGTAGTAATATTTTAAGTGCATAATTTTGTTTCCTGTTACCATTGTCTTGTTTCAGCATCTCTCCGTGTCAAATGGAAATATTCAGGTGGATGCCTCCTTTATGCAGACACTATGGAATGTACATCCTATATGTTCAGGAAGCAATATTACAGAAGGTTTACCATTTTATTTATTTAGCATGTATATAAATTAGACTTATTTTTATGCTTTTGATAAAGAGGAAAATTAAAGAAACAAATTCCCCTCAGAATGTCAACCAAAAAGTTTAAAGAAAATAAAGAAAAAGAGCTTAGGATAGAAGAATTCTTGAAGAGAAAACAGGGAAATACAGATACATCAGCTGGATTTACTGAAGAAAAGCTAAATGAGTGCTGTAAGTTTAGGATAAAAGCTGCATGAGTGATGAAGGCTTAGTCTAATTTGGAGGAGTAGGAGCTGCAGAATAACTAAAGCCAGAAAACTTAGATTTTTGCATACAATTTTTCTAAATACTGTTCTCCCACTACAGATAAAACCAAAGAGAGATAAAAGCAAAATGAAAAGCAGTTTTCTCAAAGTGCCTATTTCAGTCTCTTAGTTCTGCTTTATACAGACATTTCCCCAATATCCTTTCTGGATGTCACAGCCATGCATCCTTATTGTATTATCTTACTCAGCCTAAATCCTAAACCAGAGGGTCAGGATTTCTTTTGGGAAATTTTATGGCACTTCATGGTCATGTTTGAGTCATTGGCCATGTTTGTCATGGTCACCTTATTCTGAGAAATGTCTTGTTCTGTACTGAAAGTCTGGTCCGCTCAGTATCTCTCCTTATTTCAGTGCCATAGTTTGTCATTAACGCTGTTGTAGCAAACACTGTGCTTCACCTTTGCTGCTCTCTGTTCAAAGTATCAGCACTTGACATGCATAAACAACTTAAATGTCTTAAAGTTAGTGTTTTGTGTCACTTGTCTGTAAAGCTTAGCATTTATGATATACTAATATACAATAACATAGGACAAAATGGAGCTTTAAGGGAACTGAGAGCGATATCCCACTTCCCTGGTATGAGCTATAGTAAGTCTTGAGGGAAGATGACTTACCCGGGTGTTAGACTTAATTTGGTAGTCTTATTTGATCTATGGTTGGGTTTTTCTAACTCTAACTTCTTTCTAACTTCTAACTTCTAACTTCTACCTTCCCTTCCCTTCCCTTCCCTTCCCTTCCCTTCCCTTCCCTTCCCTTCCCTTCCCTTCCCTTCCCTTCCCTTCCCTTCCCTTCCCTTCCCTTCCCTTCCCTTCCCTTCCCTTCCCTTCCCTTCCCTTCCCTTCCCTTCCCTTCCCTTCCCTTCCCTTCCCTTCCCTTCCCTTCCCTTCCCTTCCCTTCCCTTCCCTTCCCGCTCCTGCCTTTCCTCAAGTGCAATATGCAGCAGCTTCTTAATCATCTTAGTAGTCTTTTGCTGTATTTGGGACTCAAACTGAGTGGCCCAAAATTTTTTGCATAATCCAAAATACTGTAATTAAAAAAAAAAAATTGGGTGGAGTAAGAAAAGAAGTAGATTTTTCTGTGTCAATCAATTTTTTCTCAACTACTTAGGCTTTGGTTTTATATACATTCTCAGAATGGTTTATGTGAGAGATATGTCAGAAGACATAGCAGTCTAGCTCAAATGGAATGATGAGAGAGAGAGTGGGATTTCCTGAGTCTAAAACTGGACTAGGAATTAGACAATGCTTTTTCTGTGATATTTGTAAAACCATCAGGAAAACCAAGTAACAGAAAAGCCATTTCCCCCCATTATTTCTTTGCTTTCACTTTTATATTAATTGGCGGGATGGAAATTGTCAGTTACAGTTTTCCTCATTTACAAATTTATGTTGAATCAGCTGGACAGTATGAAAGCTTCCTTCTACCCTTCCTCCTAATTTGTGCTCTTTTAAAAGTCAGCAACTTCACTTACAAGGTCAGGATGGCTTGGACTAGGATCTGATGAGTCACTCTCCTACACCTTCTTTGTCTTTTCATTTTTAATGTGAGGCCTGGTTTTGACCTGTACTCTCTGTGTTAAATGGGTTGGAAAGTTGGCTTCCATTAAACTTAATATTCAGATCTGCAAAGTGTTTTTCTGTCATCTGTTTCCTTCTGCTGCTGTGCACCTTTGATTTTGACAGAAATGATAAATTTCAGAAAAAAATTATGAAAGCATGAAACTGCTTTGTATTGAAATAAACTGTATTAAAGGGGAGGAAACTATGGTATTTTCTATTTGATTTGGCTTTTACCTAAAGCATTCAATTTTCAAAGCCATAATTGTTTTTGTTGTTTTAAAGAAGTTTTAACTTCCTTTTCTGTCTCAGAATCCTAATTTGAGTTTTAAATGTTCAAAGTTTGCTTTTGTTTTATTTTAATTTTCAGAAGAAATCTTTTTTTAAAAAAGGTACTAAAAATAGTACGTTAACACATTCTTGTTTAGATTTAGTTATAAGTGAAAATTTGGAAAATAGATCTTATCTGGGTCTTGAATTTTTTAAAACTTCATGGGGGTGTTCATTCATTCATAGTCGATGTTTTAGCTTGTAAATGAGCTTCTTTTTCAGGATATCTTCTTGGTGGGCATGTAGTACGTTTTTTCCATGGCCATGATGAGTGCTTGACAATTCCATCTACAGACCAGAATGATTCACAGCACAAGTAAGTGATGGTGCATTTTTTTAATATTTCCTTCTTTCAGAAAGGAAACATGATGTCAGTTGAATTTGAGGTTAGGTAGATTTAACACTCTTTACAGCAGTCTTTAATTAGGCAGTGACATTGTACAAGAAACTGAGACCTACTAAGGTGAAAATCAGTCATGAGTTCCTTCATTACTGAAATTTAAGTAGTTGATTTTCACTGAGATTTCATCCTGTTATGTTGCTTGTCTCTAGTTCATACTGCTACAAATAGAGGTAAGATAGAGTTAGTAGGATGATGATAATGTGAAAAAAAATCCGTGAAAAATCTCTGTAAGTTTGGCCTCTGCAATGACTTTCATATTTTATATATTTTGCACTTTTTTTTTCAAATTTTAAGCTTTCTCAAATTTGATTAACATTTTTAAAAATTACATCATACTAGCTAGACTAAACTACTTTTGTATTAAACTTATATCTACAGATGGCATCTATTATGTTGATTTATTATTTGAATTTTTCTGTATTTTTAAAATTTTTTGTTAATCAGAAGCAAAGTGAACTAATAATTTTGCTATGCAGACATGCTAGCTTTAAAATCATCTTAAACAAACAAGACCTTTCTACCTATTGTGGCAAATAAGTTATGCTATAGGTAATATGATACCTCAAGTAGCATTCAATCACATCAGGTAAACTTGTCAGCTCTAGATTTGCCATGTTTACATTTCTGAGGAGTAAAAATGTCTCCAAGTCCTAAAGAGAACCCAAACTGAAAACCAGAAAAATTCACTTTGTGAAATTTTTGTTGCTGTTTTCTTCATATGTGTAAAGAAATGGAAAAAATGTTTTGACTGTGTGTGAAAAAAAACCTAATATAAAAACAGTGGCAGGTATGGTATGTTGCATTTAGACTTATTTTATAAAGGACCCATTTCAAAAAAGTTAAAATAGATGCTGAGCTTTCATTGTGTTCAGAAATGCTGCTCTTTGCTACTTCTCTTACTTATCTGGAAGTCAGATATAACTAATATGAAAATTAATTGTAGCATCCTATTCCCCAGTGGGATGTGATTCTTTATGTATGGTTGATGTGTATTGTTACTGCCTTAAGATTTTCTTCCATGTTTTTTATGCTATGTAAATAAAAGGGTAAAATTAAAATGTATATTTGTCTGAATGAAATCTATATATTTATAATCTTAAAACTGGGAAAAACTGTAAATGCTATATTGAAAATTTTCAAATGTGTGATAGTGATAGATGACTTGAAGTTGTCCTGTATTTTGGTTTTATGAGCTGTGTAACAGACATAAGGCCAGGTTTTTACTGTGTCATTTTTGTAGGAGGTATATTTACATTATCAAAACAAAATAAAAATACAAAAAAAACCCCAATAGTAATAAGAATGGCAGAGAGAGATGTAGAAAATGATTGTTTGTTTCCATCTCCTTATTTAATCAGTTCTATGCATTTCATTAGAAATGTTAAATAAGTTAAGTTAGACAAGAGGGAAGATTTCTCTTTTTGTAAAACAAAAATCTTACTTTTGAAAATTTCTGTAAATAATACAATTCACATAGAGACTATTCTCTGACAAGAATGCTAAGTTCTGTTTTTACAGGCCAAATGGAAATACTTGGGGTGGACATGTTGAACATCAAAAAGGCTGACTTGGCAAGAAAAAAAAAAGACGGATACATGGAATCAATTAGATGAAAAAAAATGTTATGTGGATGCTGTTGTGAGAAGACAGTAATTCTTTTTTACATGGAGCTCTGTTACCCAAAGAGCAGGTCACTAATTCTTGTCTAGCACTGCACATAGAGAAAACTGGAAAAAGAGCTGAATTTTTTAAAAGTGTAGAAATCAAAAGCATAAGAGGTGAAGAAAGACTATGACTATATCTATGACTACTGTAGAACTGAACTGTCTCTATGATACTGAACTGCACCTCTGATAGTCCTTTAGAGATAAAATGATTGTGTTGGGCCAAGGAGACATGAAGGAGGTCAGAGAGAGTGGAAATGAATACTCAGTTTTGAGCTTAGCTAGGATTTAGAGTCTGCCAAAAGTAAAATCAGTAAGGTCAGCGGGGCCAGAGACATAGAATGAAAATGGAGAGCTCCAGATATTTATTGTGCATTCAGTATAGTCAGAGAATCATGTAACAGCCCAGGTTGGAAATGACCTTGAAAGATCAAATTCATAGAGACTAGAAATGAAGATGAGTTGAAAGCTAGGGATTTTGTTTGTTTATTTTTATTCTAGAGTACCAATGCTTTTTAATGCAAGATAAGATGTGTAGGGAATTTTACTACCTTTACTATGAGGAATATTTATTCTTACTCTTCTGGGGAACTAACATTTTGAAATATTTGATATTGCACGTGTGCCCTTAAATGTGACTCCTAAATAAAGTAGAGGTGTAAATACAAGTCCATCACCTTATAAAGCTGTTGGGTGCAAATGGTTAGCCATGCTCCAGTATGCTTCATGTATGCTTCATGATTCATCCAGGATTTTATTGGTTTTGCTCAGGAAAGAGATCCCTAAGTGTTCTCAGTAGAAGAAAATGTATAGAAATACTTGTTCAGATATGAAAAACAAAACTTTTGTTTCAAAAGTTGATTTTCAGGTCCATGGTCACATAAGAGCAATACTAAACAGTTTTTTTCAATTTTTGCCTACTAGCTGTCAAAAATAGGAAAAGAATTTGACAATTTGAAAAGACAGTTAATAATCTGCATTTCAAACTGATACTTTAATTCAGCTATATAACAGCTAGATTGTGACATCTTTATGCATGCATTTGCTGTATTCAGTCAAGTTTGCCAGAGCAGGAAGGCAGATTTCAAATTGCTGCACTTTTTTTCAGACACTTAAGTACACTAGAAGGTCCAGCTTCTGTGCATGCTAGGGTGGATTAGTCCTTCTCAGAGAAATAACTTGTAAGAAAGCTTTTCATCTTTTGGTAGGCATTCAGACCTTTCCTATTATCCATTATATTTCCTATACTCATTATAAATGAGAAAGTATATACAAATTCTGGTGATTAGACGACAAGACATGAGTGTTTATTAAAACATTAAAAACTTCCTGTGAACAGGGCTAATCCACCATAATTTTTCTTTGTTTGTATTTGATTACTGAGTAGAATATTATTTGCTGCACTAGAACATGTTGCCAATCCTCAGCCAATAGTCCAAGAAAACTAAATTATAGTAAAGGCTTAATCCTTACCCTTCCTGCTTTTTGTTTCTCTGAATGCGTTATCGATTTTGTGAGGATTATAATACAGAATTTTTGTTATCACCACAATTTCTGGCCCTTTAATAAGAATCATAGAAATAATTTTTGAAATGAAGTCTCTGATGTCGTGTTCTTGTTGTTTTCTTCTGAAAATGTATATCTTTATTTTAAAATATGGTATATATTTAGAACCATTGGTAATGTAGATTAATATCTTGGGAACCATAGGAATTACATATTTTTATGGCTGATTGAATGACAGAAAAAGTTTCCCAGCCACTTTCAAGGCTGCATTTTATCAGCTCCTGAGAGAGACTACCTTAACAGAAATAATCTAATTTACCTGGGACATTTGGTTTATTTATCATAGTTTCACTGAGGAGTAGGAATCTTCTGTGCATTCAATGACATTTATTTACTGGGAGAAAAGTAGTGAGTCATGTACAGTTTCCAGAGGAGTTATAAATACTGTATAAACACAAATAAACATAAGAAGATGGCCTTCTGAATCTTTTCTGTAGGAAAGTATTTTATGAAACTGGAGGAGCTGGCATTCGAGCAAGATCATTGTGGAGAGTAGAACCCCTTCGAATAAGGTACCAATATTTTAAAAACTTTTTTGGTTAGCAACTTTTGTTATATTAATAGAAATTGATTGTTACAGACCCTTAATACAGAATATGTATTTGTCACACTTTTTATGATATGTGTTAGTAGGCTCTTTGCCAATAATAAAAAGCTATGTACTGTGATAGAATAGATATTTTCTGTCTCCCATATCAAAGGCAGCACTGCCTGTGAGATATGTGTACTTAAAGCATTGCTTCTTTCCAAAAGTAAAATGCATTCCTAGTTTTACTTGGAGTTTTATAAGCATGAGTGGAAGTAAGAGCAATAATACCTACCCCTTCTGTATTTCTTGATTTTGGGGTTTTTTTTAAGATTGTCTCCTTCCTATGTGGTTGTCTGTCATTTCCCTGCAAGTGAAATTTCAATATAGCTCAAAAGGGTACGTATGGCCTTTGATGGCCATCTGAACTGTAGGTTTGTTTCACCCTTAGTGTAAGTGAAATACCTTCATAACTAACACAGATGTGGGATAATTCTGCGGCATGTCGAGTCCCCACTTAGGTTTGATTTGTTTGTTTAGTCAGGCAACTAAAATAGAGTAGTTAATTTACACATATAGGATTTTTTTATGGACACCATATGTAACACCCTATAAGATGGAAAGAAGATGGAAGCCATACTCCTTTCCAGGATTCCCTTTGCAAATGAATCAACAGTTTTGCATCTGATTTAATGCAAGTATTGTAGTCAGAACCAAAAAAGAATATATGTATATAGCATACTATATTTTCTGAACATCCTTTAAAACCTAAAGAAAAAATTCTAGTTCTACTTACTTAAACTATTTTTTGATATCTCTTATGTTTAGCTGGAGTGGAAGTAACATCAGATGGGGGCAGCCTTTTCGTCTTCGACATATTACAACAGGAAAATACTTGGCTCTGAATGAGGATGAAGGAGTAGTAATATTAGACAGAGAAAAGTCAGACACAGCATCTACAGCCTTTTGTTTTAGAGCAACAAAGGTAAATAAAAACAATGCAAATTTTTTCTGAATGTGGAGCACTCAAACACTAAATCTGAATTGTTTCATCAACTGTATAAATTACTTGTAATTTCTAAATTGAAGCAAATGTTAGGGATTGTGCTTTTAAATTCAAGTGTAAACAACCTGTGTCAAGAATAGCAAAGGTTTCATGGAGGAAAAATAAGGATGATTGATAAACTTTAGAATAAACTAAACTGTAACCAGTTTTTTAAAAGTAGATTAAAAACAAATACAGTGCAAGATATGGTGGTTTAATATGAATACTTTGATAATTATAGACTTATTTTAGTTGGACAGAATCTCATTAAAGTGTTACAAGTTCCAGCTCTATCTGTCATAATTGAATTCGATTGAATTAGGTTCAGTTGCTATCCTTTATGCAGAGTGCTGATAAGAACTGAACTCAATCAAACTTTTCCTAAATGTAAGGCAAACATAGCAGTGATTTGTAAACCATATGTTTTCAAATTATTCTTTAGTGAGCTGCTAATTGCATGATATTAGCTTTTTCATTGTTTCCAGCTGGGAAAAAACATTACAAGGGACAATGAAGAATTATGGAGGTAGGCAAAATTAATAACTTTTTTTTCCTCAGGATGTGAAAGGTTTTACAGTAAAGGTGATTAAAATTTTTTATGTTCTTTCATGATTTTACTTATAAATAGTTGCCATAGCTGTTACAATGGAGTTTTTTATTAACTAAAAAAGCACTAAATTTCCCACATAATTTAGAATGCCATATGATCATTAAGAAAAAAGAAATCCCAAAGGCAAAAAGAATCTTTAAAATTAATTATACACTAGATGAAATATAACAGTAAGAATTTTGACAAATGCTAGACTTTTGTTAGTGTAATAAATAAAGTACTTCTTTTTAACATCTTAACAATAATAATGTTTATTAGTGTGACTGCATATGATATTTCATGAATTTTTATTTATCCAATCAAAATAAATAAAAAACTATCAGTAAATTTTCTTTAATTGTTTAGATTTACTTTCAACATAGTTTTCATTTTTTATTCAGTGTAAAGGCTATGCACTATAGATTGTACATATGATGTGCTGGAGCATTTATTACAGATGTAATTTTTTGCCAGTATTGGAAAATCATTGGTAAGAATGGTGAGTATTGCAGGAGTGCCACAGTTACTGGTTAAATATTGAGCCAAAATTCCTCTGATGTACTCACTTCTTAACTGGACACCAGCTGTCCTGCTTTCTTCCAATATTTTAATCAATGCATATAAATGTATAAATTTTGAGTTTGTAAATTTAGTGGTTATGTATGCAAATTCATAAAATTATTTATGTTATGTTGAGCAAAGAGTATTTTCTTACTCTTTTTGTTGAGGTGTGCCTCAAAGGCACACTAGTGAAATTAAGTGCAGTGCCCAAAATTACTAAGCTGAAGTACAGTAGTAATTGATTATTCATGCCTACTGTGTTTATACATAATATGGCTGTAAATGTACATCTTTATATTAAATCCAAGCTCAGTGTCTCATCATCCTGTCACATTTGTGCTGTTCTATACAGAAAATATTTTTTTTACCTCATAATAGGGTATGAATTTGGTGCCAAGAATAAGAATTGTTATTTATCATCTGGGCACATAAGAGCTGCACTGTCCCATGGGTGGAAACATTAGTGTTTCCAAAGGTGAGGGGAACAAGCAGTGGTAACTTTTTCTGAAGAAAGAAGGGTGATGTTTGGGAAGGGAATAAGCCCCAAAGATTGACTTGGACTGTAAGAAGAAATGGGCTCTTAAAGCAAAGTGCTGCTTGCACACAGATTGAGGGGGAAAAGGACCATAGATGAAATAGATAGACTAGATATATATATGCAGGTGTTTTTATCTTAATTTCTGCAAATATGTGCTTGTTAACATTTTACTGATTGATTATCTCAATGAAAAAACCTTTCATTCACATGTACCTTAACATGGCATGAATGCAGGGAAATTTCAAGGTGTCTGTCTTCATTCTAGCTGTGTACAAATTCTTAAAAATAGGGTGTTGGATGCATGTCTGTTGACAGCTCTCTGTCCCTCAGATGAGTAGAATAATTCTGATTGAGAAGGACCCTGAGCAGCCATCTAGTCCAGCCTTTTGCTCTAGGTAGGGTCAACACCAGTTCAGACCAGACTGCTCACAATAAGCATTGCTGCTGAGTATCCAAAAGGAAATGAAACATTTCTTCATTGAGGTATTCTTTCCAGTTTGGAAGCCAGCAAAAGGGTTCTGTAAAAAAATGGATATTATCTTTGCCAGAAAGCAGAGCTATGTGGATATACAAATCCTCAAGGCTCCCCAGGAGCCTGTAACACATGACTTAAATAAAGTCTTATTTTCTAGCAGTTGTTATAGAGACCCTCTTGTTGAAAAAGCACCTTCTTCCTCAATAGTGTTATATTCCACTTCAGCAATCTTGTGTATTCCTTGCTTGTCAAATCCTGTGATCACTTTCATAGTGTATTTTCTTTCACTGTTTTTTCCTTTTGATGGATAACACCAGAAATTGAAACACTAATTTTAAATTATAAAATTCAGATTAGAGTTTTCCTTAGCATGTTTTTACTAAATAAGAACAGAAGAGAAGTTTTAAAAAAGTTAAGGTATATGCTAAAGAACATTATGGTGCTAATTTCAATGAAAATAACATATGTAATACATGCCTGTTTTGCTTCCTAATTGCTGCAAACTAATCTTACAAGCATCAGAAACTGATGGACCACTTCCACCTCCAAATTTTATCTTTTATTGTTTTTAATGTAGAGCTTACATTTGACCAAGTTTTAAAATGTCAACCTTTGTATTTCAAGGCAACAGATCTGTAATGCCTTGTGACAACAGAGACAGCAGTTTCTCTACACCAGATGGAATCCTGTTTTGAAATGGGATGTTCTCATTCCAGCACAGTCCTTGGCTCAGTATTCACTGCTGAGGAGAATCTTGGGTCTGCTTACAAATTTTCCTGAGATTAAACACAGTGGAAACAAGAGCATATTTTAAAATAATTGTTTATTTTAATTTGTGTAGCCCAGAATTAATATTTGAGATTTCATATTTTATTTTTGTGGTGGTATGTACAATTGACAATGAAGAAGTTATTGGTATAGTCTTGGTAAGTAACATTCTGACACATTAAAAAGTCACAGATGACTCATGCAGAAGGATTTGATATCATTTTAATATTACTGCCAACATGTAGCTGTCTTAGGGACTCAACATGGCATTAGGATGTCGTAATAGTATGGTAGTAATCATAAAGTTTCATTTGGTTTTGTAATCATAGGTAGTGCAAAGGCCTTTACCTACATTTGTCTCTAAAAGTTCAGACACTTCTTTTTAAGTTAATATTTCATAATTATATTTTCCCAGTAAGCACTGCATTTCAAATGCAGTATCAAACCTTTTTTTCTACTTTTTTTTTTATGGGAAGAGAAAGTAGATGGTGAAATGAAAGTAACTTTTATTTTTTCTTGCCTGTTGGAATATACAAATGTATAAAACAACGTATACAGAGTACAATAATACCAGTAGCAAGCTCTTCTATCTGTGGAGCTTTTATCTTTTTCTTTTGTTGAATTGGAGTACCTATGGCTGTACTTTTAACGCAATAACAGTGTGCAATATCAAAAGATAAAATTTTAATTCGCTCATGAAGGTTAGATTTAGTAAGAGTTCAGCAGACAGGTTGTTTTGCCATTCTTAGGACAGTCTAAACAAGCCTTTAAGCTGGCAAAAATGTTTCCCCTGATGTGTTTTTATTGTTGTAAAAATCTTTGTAAAGAAAGTTGAGTTTATTTGTTCTGTTCATATTGCCATTCTTCATATTCCTTTTATCACATAGGAATCTATGATTCTTTCTCACATTCTAATTCTTGCCCTTCCTCTAGTGTATTAAATATCGTTTGAAAATATCATCTTTGACAGCTATGCCCTCAAATTCCTTTCTCCATTCATTCCATATTTTTTTGTTTGTTTGGTTTGGGGTATTTTTTGTTGTTGTTGTTGTTGGTATTTTTTTTCCTTTGTGAACTTCCAGGCCCATGATATGATTTTTTTTTTCTTTGATTTAATCCATGGCCTGAGGGAGTTAAACTGAGACTAAGCTGTGAAGCGCAGATTTTAAAACCCAAACTGTTTGGGTATTTTACTGTTAAGATATGTATGAATATCTAGAAAAGTGAAGTTTTTTCCCCCTTCTCCCCCAGTAATCTTTATCTGACTGGACTTTTCAGCTGTTGTAAAATACACCGTGTCTTTGCACACTATGATCAAATTACTTGGCTGAAATCCTAGAGAAGCTGGACAGAGTGCAAAGAGCAAAACATGATGAAGAGGAATTTGTGCTGTATTTTTCAAAGTGAAAACAGCCTTCAGGCCCTTGAAGTAATTCTAAAAATTTATTTCTGAAATGAAAAAGATTGGGTTTTTTTCACTATGTTTAATGTTGTCAAAAAGGATCAGTATCTCTCATTTTTTTCAAGAAAATAACTTAATTAGGATTACTTCTTACCACACTATGATTTCATTATCCAAAATGTTCATTGGTGCTTGGTTGTTGATGCAGACACAATATGTGAAGAAAAAGTTTTAATCTTCAGGTTAGGATGTAAAGACAAACGATAAATTGCTGACAGTGAATTTTCTCTATTTTATTGTATTTTTCACTTGATGTCCTCACTGCAAATGTGTATTGAAATAGTTAATCTTTTTCTGTAGTGACAGTGCAGTCCACACAAATATGATGTGACATGTTTTCCCCATAGTCTTGACATTGAAATGGTACCTCCAAGGAATGTCATGTAATTTCATTCACCTTCATCTTGGCATTATAATGTTTCCTGTTTCAACTGAAATTATTGTTGAAATGTGAAACTTAAATTGCATATAAATGAAAGCAGATTAGCATAGATATAATGCAACTCCTGTTTACTCCACAAATGTTAAACATTATATAAACTAAAATGAAAAAAACCCCTAGTCACACATATAAAAGCAGCACAATCACACGTATCCATAATGTGCTATTATACAGTTTGCAGCATAATTCTGTTCTTATTCCTGAATTCATTTTTAAAATGACAGCTACTTTATTTTCAAGTGCTGAAGCCTTAAAGCCCCCCAGTTGTAAATGAAGAACAATGGGATTAAGAAATAAATTTGGCTTAAAAAATGGGCATTCCAGCCAAATATTGGGCAATGTCTTTAAAGGAGGTTTGAAAGAATCCAAATCTCCTTACAAAACAGAAAAATAAAAACATTGTTTATTAATTAATAATTTATTTAAATAAATGTAAAAAAAATGAGACATGCAAAAGTTAAGTAAATATAAAAGCCAAACTGTCCTTTTAAAATAATAAATTTTTTTTTATGACTTTTCAATACAGAGGCATTATTCTAAGCAAAGTATGTACCTGTCTATACAAATTATAAACAAAAATTTATTCAGCAAAAAATATTTTAACTACATTGCAAACCAGATTTTTTTTTTCATGTCTAAACTAAAATTCAAAAAATTTGGCTACATAGAATTCTACAGACTGTTAAACTGAAACTTCACTTATGTCAGTAACTCCATTATTGAATAGTTTAAGATAATAAATATTTTTTGTATGAATCCACTGTAATGAATTGGACTGGATTTTTCTTGCTTCAGATTTGGAATTATTTTTAATCACTGTCTGAAAGATTAATTGGATAAAAGCTGGAGTGATGTGAATTGAAATTTAGCTGCATCTTAACATCATAAGTACCATAAATATTGTTCAGTACTACAATATGTATCCGTGTAGAATTCAATGCTTTATCCTATTCCAATACAGAGATTAAACACCAAATTTATTTTATCTCCTTAGGAACTGAAAGAAAAGCAGGAATCTAGTCTCAAACGTGACATTGATGGAATGGGAGTCCCAGAAATAAAGTATGGAGATTCAATCTGTTTTGTCCAACATGTGGCCACTGCCTTATGGTTGACTTACAAAGCACAGGATGCTAAATCAGCGCGTTTAGGTCCCTTGAAAAGAAAGGTATTGTTTGGGGTTTTTTTATTACTTGTGAAATCAATTTGTCGCTTTAATTTTTTTTTTTATATTGAAAATGTGAATTTTTAACTCTGAAAGTGTAGACAGTGCTGGATATAATGTAACCATGTAACTGAAGAAAAACTTTTTCATTAAGAAATATATATAACTACTTTTTTTCTCAGAAGAAATTATTAGTTTGTATTCAATTTTTTTTTTTACAGCTGTAAAAGGCAGAAATTCATGGTTTGGATAATTATTTAAAATCTAAATTTAACTGTTGCAACTGGTGTAAACTAATAAGTCATCTAACATTCACTGGTGTTTCAGATTTTTTAGATTAGGTGTATTATGTGAAATGGCAATTAAATTTTTCACTTAAGAAATGGCCTTAGAAAATAATCAAGTTACTTAAGGGATATTAAAGAATAATTTCCTCCCAAAATGTTAGATGTAATTGTGATGTGACATCAATAAGGTCTTTCTCTCAGTCTTTTGATTTTAGGGTACAATTATATTCTCAATTAATGGCATATGACCTGCTGTATCTTCAAATTTTATGTTCATATATCATCCAGTGTTATGGGGTTTAGTACTAGCTTCACATAGCTTCATCATTACCAAAGGATTCCTTTATTCTCTATTTGTAGATTTTCACAATTTGAACCCAGCATTAGAACATGAAAAAAAAAATTTCATTACTGAAAAGAAGCTGGAATTCTTCTTTAGTTGCACACATGTACATTCGTAGGAGAGTACCCACACACAAGCGCTGCAGTACAGAACAGCGAGGTGCTGCTCACACTCACATCACATTTATTCATAGGCAGCACACATGGTCACCATCAATGGGCAGTGAGTGCCCAACCCCTTCACTTCTCAGCAATCTGGCTGATCAGAGAAATTCCTTAAATGCCACTCATTCAGAATTTGCTTGATAAAAAATTAAAACACACAATGATGGCCTCCTGTTTCCCATGCCACAACTGGCTATGTGATTCTGTTTCCTCAGAGGGTGCAATTTTACTTCTTGAAAAGGCAACGTGTGGATTCTCCTCTGTATTCAATGAAGAATTTTATAATAGCTTCCTGTGGCGTTCAGTATTTTGTTTCTCCAGTTTCCTGCTCAGCAGCAAGGGACTAAAAGAACCTCCATAATTGCCTGTCACTTTTATTCTCCTTTGAAACTGTTTCCTTCATGTTCAAAGACTTCAAATCTTTTGTTGCCCTCTCACCTGGGGAATCTATCTTGTTAAGTGCCTTCAAACAGAAGAAAATCCAAACCTTCTGGCTCCATGCAGTTGACATTCCTGTGGAGGCAAGAAACAGTTTCTCATACCCTGAAATGTATGATACTAGTCTATAATACTGTAAGCAATTTGAGATATAGATCACTTTAAATTTCATATAAAATTAATTTTTCTATGTTAGAATGAAGCCATTGCTTGGTATTCATCCCCTGCCATCGTGTCAGGTGATTTTCACTTTCACTCATGGTATTCCTTCTGAAGCTGGCCTGCAGTTTTTATAACGTGACTCATTAGCCCTAGGAAGATTGAGAGGTAGCCTGTTTTTGCAAGAGGCAAAGGATGCTTTTCTGACATAGCCTAGCTATTGTCACTATCAGCTTCTAAAGCCATAGAGAGAAAAAAACAACTATGAGATAAATTCTGTTATAAAATACTAAAAATTCATGTAAAGTAAAAATTTTTGTTGTTTGGCTTGGTGTGGTTTCATGCATCTAATTGTTATACTAAAAAAAAATGTAAGAAATTCTGGTATCATTTGTGAGGCTTTTTTTGCATGCTTTCTGCCATAATTTTTATTTTTGTCTCTTTCTCTGAGATTGTGGTAACCAAGAATTCAGGATTTTGCCAGGTAATTGTGGTTACGTCAGTATTGTAGTCAACATCCCTCCACCATCCAGCGAGTGATGGATGCCTCTCTTTTCAGTTTGCTTTTGTGCAAGCAATGAACTGCAGAGCTCCAAAATGCTAGGGCTCAGGGAACAGAAAAACAACTGCTGTGTGATTTGGATCCACACTCTGGAGCCCATTGCTCACAGTGTTGGTCAGTGCCTTGCTGCACTTCTACAAGCAAGGCAGTGCCCAATGCCCTTTCTATATGCAGAGAAGTGTTTTAGCTGAGGAACTGATGTAGCCACTGCTAGATGCTTCTCCCTGTGATGTACTTACTGGAATCCTAATAGCACTTTCCTGTCATTGTGATGTTTCTGGATGATTCAGTTGATGTTTGGGTTGTTTGTTGGTTTATCTAGTTACTTTTTGGGTTTTTTTGGTTTTTTTGGTTTTGTTTGTCAGAGAAATAGGAAAGATTAGGTCCTTCTAAATGACTTTTCCCTCATCAACACTGCATTCTTAGGGAGAAAAGTGCATACTGCTCTACAATAATGAAGATGCAATTATTTTGCAAGGCATGACAGCTATATATCTGTCAAATGTTTTCAATCCAGTAGCTCCAAAATCTGGAGCTACATACAAAGGCCTGAGGACACATTCTTTAATTGTCAAATGTTTTTCTTACTAGTTTTGTGATGGGAAGAGTAGAACTTCACTTACTTTTCAGTTTCAAGACCTCAGGATGTTCTCCATGGAAACAGTAATATTTAATCTAGCAAAGTCACCCACAGGGTGATTCTAAGTAAAGAAGTATCTGAAAAAAAGAGGAAATATGGCCAAATTTTAAACTAGTCTCCTTTAAAAAATATTATTAATGTAATAATTCAAAACATCTTCCCAATCTTCTCCATCCATACTTTCATGGATTCTGCTATCCAGATAAATTCAGCACAATTGAAGGAACAGAGCACATGTAAAGTGTAGATTCTGCCAAGCACAGAAAAAAACCCCACTTTCCAGTGCTTTGATACACCTGTATGCTAGTATGTACAAATGCTCTTGATAAATAACTTTCCCATTTGTGGCAGCAACCACAGTAATGTATAACATTACTTGTTTATTTGTGAACTATTCATGCCCTCAGAATTACTCTGCTAACTGGGAAGGTGGATTGCAAATTTAATTAAATCAAAACTAAAATGATACATTTTTTTTGTTGGACAATTCAGTAGATTGCCTCTTGAGCAAAGGAGCAGGATAACTCACATTTACTTCAAACAAAATTGATATAGGATTTTATTGACTCAAAATGACCAAGACTTGTTTTTCTGACACCTAAAAGTGACAAAAGTGACACTAGATTTCTGTGACTTTGTGTGTTTTTTCAAAGTGAAAGATTAAAATCCCACCAAAGGATCTCTGTTATTGCTTGAAGTTTACATGACGTTCATACCTGGTTCAGATAAGAGTAAAACATATTGTTTAGAAATAGTTAAATGAATCAGAAGTTGCTCATAAACACTATTGCTCCTTTAGCAGCATTGTAATATTTGTTTGTCACTCCACCTTGATTTTTCTTGTCAATAGTCTTAAAAAATAAATCCTTTCATAAATGATGCTTAAGAATGTGAAGTTCCTCTTTCCCTGAGAGCTAGAATATAGAAAAAAATGACATTTTTTGTAACACCTTGAAAATGTTTTTTAAGCATATCTTTTTAAATGAATTGTGGAAGAATAAAAATACATTACATTGTCTTCTCTGAAAAAGTTATGTGAGACTGAGAAACTTGTAGCTATTTAAAGGGTATCTAGATAAAGTGATTAACAAATTTGTATATATGCAAATTACTTTTTTCAGCGCAGTCTTGAAATAAATTTAAAAAATTTAAAAGCAAAAAGTGTTTTTAAGTAATTTTTGTGATAATTACTGACTCCCAATAGGTTATATTACACCAAGAAGGTCACATGGATGATGGGCTCACATTACAAAGATGCCAGCGTGAGGAATCCCAGGCTGCTCGAATCATTCGCAATACTACAAGCTTATTCAGCCACTTCATAAGGTAGTTGTTACCCTGGTTTTAAAGTATTCTGAAATTTTAAGAATTTCTCCAAGAGAATCCTTATGTCCTGCTTTCAAGTGTTTGAATTTAGAAGCTCTTAGAAATATATTTTTACCGACTGAAATTTGAAATTTTGATTAGTAGTGCCATTAAATAGATAGAACAGTTTATGTGAGATTATTTACATGAAATCTAATACCTTGAAACCAGAAGCAAGCTGGGTCATAATCCAGGTTGAAGAAAACAGGGTAACTGATCTTAGACTAACTCTGTTAGTGAGTATTTCATGAGACCTAGAACTTCGTGTAATTAAATCTGTAAGTATGTATTTTGTACTGAAGAAATTATTTTTGTGTAGTGCTCGGCAGAAGTTTTAATTATGATGATGAAGTGTTCACCCTTGTAATATTTGATGCAATATATGATGAAAAATTAAAGAAAAGGAGTTTTTAATTAATTATTTGCACACCATATGAGCCTGTGTTTATAACATTATTACTTCAGTGTCTCAAGAACCTGCACCACTCTGTATTTCTTGGGCTGAGGATATAAAACAGAGCTACCTTTGCCAGAAGTCATTGCCTGCTAGATGATGCCATTTATAGTAGTCAGGCTGTGGAAAACTGGATTATCACACAAGGTTGAGAAAATACTTGAACAGAAAAAGACATTATTTTACTGACAGCAGAGATTCCTTGAAATGCTTTATATTTTTAAATTCTACCCTTCTTTATTTACTTTATGGAATAGATGCAGAAATTCTGATTTGTGGTTAGGATTACCTGCTACTTTTGGGCTCTTTTTCCAGAAGGCTGTGAGTGTATAACTTCAATAACTGCTAGTGTTATTGCACATCACACCTATAACTTTAATCTAAAAAAATCTACTACTGTAGAAAAACAACTTTAATCTCTTTTTATTCTTTTCACTGAATTACATTGCTGCTTCTTACAATTTTTTTCAATTAAAAAAAAAATCTGCCTATATCAGCACAGAAAGGGAAATATGATTCCACTCAGGAAGTTCTGAGTGCTGGACACCGAAATAATCAATATTTGAATGATGTTCAGTTTGGCTCATCTGCTGCTTATATTCACATGTGATACATGTAACAAGACTTAATTTAGGTACCAAAACAGAACAGGCTGCCACATAACACTGTAAATGACAGTGGGAAAATGATTAATGCTGCCAGTCTTGTTGTTTTCCATAGTGGAAACAACAGAGCACTGTCACCCAGCGCCCTGCCTGTTGAGGAGATGGCTCAGACTCTGCAAGACCTGATCACTTACTTCCAGCTTCCCGAAGAAGACCTGCAACACGAAGACAAGCAAAACAAACTTCGCTCACTCAAAAACAGACAAAATCTATTCAAAGAAGAGGTACAGAGAAAGGGATTTCTGCATTATTTTAAGTGTATTGTCTCACAAACTTTGAGAGAAATCTAGATGTATGCATATTATCATCTAGAGATAGACATATGAGCTATAAGTTAATGTTCCTAGCTGAAATATATATATATATGTATATGTATATTAACCTTGTCACAAGCCACATAAAATTTGATCTCAATACTTCTGAGCATCTTTAAAAGGATCTTATTTTACTAAAATTTCTTTTTCTCTCTGTGAAACTGTACAACCTGGAGACTCCAAATGTATGAAAAAACCTGGGTCAACAATGGGTGTTATTTCTGATGTCTTTTCTGTCCTGTGAATCTGCCTGTAACTTTTTTACCTCTAGAAACTCTAAGAATGCCAGTAATTGTTGAATTACTCCTCTTTGAAAATTGAATAACTGCATTTTTGTAGAACTACTAAACATATTTTATGATGTGTTTAGACATCACAAAACACATTTTTGTATGTGTTTTATGAGTATGCAATCAAAGAGAAGTTACAAATCTCTTGTAGTATTTAAAAGTCTTTGGTTAACAGATATTTTATTGGATAGCAAAATTTCCACTTTTTTAAATCAATGAAAATTCCTTTCTATCTATATTTAAAGCATTTTTTCCTTATACAAGGAAGATTTTATGTAAAAAGGAATGTCCTAAAAATTGTAAAAGCCTTTATTTTCAGATTTTTATTCCTTATTTTTCATAATGTTTAGTTGTGTAAGGAACTGTATGGAATCATTCTCCAACATTACTTCTTTTTATACAGAAAAATACATATTCAAATATTTTAGTAACAATTGGTTCGTTGTTTGGGATTTTCTCAATTTAAGGTAATGCAAACTTCCAATTTATACAGAAAAAAGTCTTTAAAAAAGCAATGACCAATGCTTTTTCATGTGCAGTTCACTTTCCTCTCTGTCATATGCGTTTAGGGAATGCTGGCGCTCGTTCTGAATTGCATCGATCGCCTCAACGACTACAACAGCGCAGCTCATTTTGCAGGACTTGCAAGAGAAGAACATGGTGGTACATCATGGAAAGAAATCTTGAATCTCCTTTACAAATTGTTAGGTAAGTTCTTCAAAAACCTTTTAAAGTAAAAAAAAAAAAAAAACCAGAATACCCCAGTAGCGTGGAATCCTCCCTGCTGCCTCACCGCCAAAGAATCCTTTGAGTATTATTCAGTTTATTATGTAAATTAAAGAAGTTCTTACATATAGTTACTGCTAAATAGAGTTTCTTGAGCAATGATACATCAGAAAATTAGATCTCAGCCAGGAAAAAGTTCTGTGAAGCATGTCAAAACCTTTTTTTTTAAATTTAAATGTACCTGTGATATGCAAACAGATGTGAATTATCATTTTGAAAATTAGAAAAACTGGAAAACAGTTTTTTCAATATCAATGCCAGATTTTCTAGAGCACTGCTATTCAAGAGCAAACTTATAGAGCAGATTATAGAGCAGAACCAATATGTGTATGTGTATTTAAATTTCTTATTTGGTACCTAGTTTACATTATTCCTCATTTAGGAAAATCTTGTCTTCTGATGGAGATTAAATATATTCTATTTTCATCACAAAGGAAGGTCGTCCTGATCCACAGTGAGACAAGGAAGTTGAGAGTCAGGGCAAGAATAAAAGAAACCAGGGGAAGTGTTTTGAAGGATGAGGTTATTCACACAGAAAAGACATGCAGGTGCTTCTGAGGAAATTTCATTGCCTTAGAAACTAAAAAGTTACCACTGGCTGCATTTTGCTACAGTCTTATGAGTTTAAAGAAAAATAGGATGAAAAAAAGCTCTCTCTAGTACTATGTGGACTTTTTTTCAGATTTTATCTTAATTTTCATCTGCCAGTACATTTTGAACACAGTAGTTCTGATGTAATATTTTTTATTCATAATAATAAAAATCATTGACAACTGAATACAAAAGATGTATTTTTTGTTACTTTTTTCCCCCTATGATCTATGACTTCTAGAAGGAAGAAAATTAACAGTATTTCTTGAAAGACTTGAATATTGATGAACTTTCAAAGTGCAGTCTGCACTACTGAAAGACTAAAAGCTGTGCATTCTACAACATTGTAACCAGAAAGGAGAATTAAACACCAATATGCCTAATCTGCACTTGACCTCAAAACTTCTGCATAAGATCTTCCCACACTTGGCAGTAAGAAACAGAAAAAGAAATGTTTCACCCCATGATCATGACCGTGCTTGACATCAAGCAGGGGTGATGGATAACTTCTATTTATATTTAGCAACAAAATAAAACATAAACAAAACTTTTTTCTTGCTGAGATTCTTGTTTATCCAGGAGACCCCCTTCAATTTCAAAAACTATGTGCTCCTTAGAAATTATGTCAGTTGCTTATATTCAAAGTAGTGGAAATTCCAATTCTTTATTATGGTAACATACAGGGACTTGTCTGCTCATTGTTTTATTGAGTTATTCTAAAAATTGTATTAAATACATATAATAAACTTTGTTGATTTAAAATGGAAATCTCCTATACAATGATACATTGTGGTTTTTTCCAGCTGCTCTCATTCGTGGCAACAGAAACAACTGTGCTCAATTTTCCTGTAACCTTGATTGGCTAATCAGTAAATTGGACAGATTAGAATCTTCCTCAGGTGAGACTCACTTTTACAATGTAAATTAACTATCAGTCAATGCCTGTTTTACATTACTTACATAGCAGTTTTCCTTGAAGCCAATACATACTAGAAAACAAATACACCCTTAGGGTTTGGTTGGGGTTTTTTTGTTTGTTTGTTTGTTTGAATTGGCTAAAGTAATATATTTAAAGAGACACTCATATGAAATTCTTTTGCTCAATATTACATCCTGTCAGTGCTGAATGTGACCCTGATGAATTAAGGGATCGGGACAAACAGTATCAAGAGTGGTGTATCATGAAATTGCATGTATTTGTGGCATGCATATAAACCCCGTATAAATGTAGCTTATATGTTTGGTTTTTTTTACAGTGGAGTATTCAACAAAATGTTACTATACTATACAGTGCTCCCTTTACATCTTCCATTGAAAAGAAGGAGCTAATCTTGCAAATTTCTCAAGTGGTTTTAAAGTTGTAGCTATATGCAAAAGAAAAGAGAAATTAATATTTTTATTTTGCTTTTATTCCTAAAGTACCATGTTCACAGCACTACTCCTTAGAAGTTGTTTAGTTCTTTTTTTAGGCCAGAGAAACCATACCATCTTGTGAGACACTCCTTTACTGAGCTTTTAGGTTGTGTTCAGGGGTGCAGGTGATTTAATGGCAGCATTGTTTCTGTGGTCCTCATACAGGTATTTTGGAAGTGTTGCACTGCATCTTGATTGAAAGCCCAGAAGCTTTAAATCTAATATCTGAGGAACACATCAAATCCATTATTTCACTGTTGGATAAACACGGGCGCAATTACAAGGTATGTTTGGAAAAACTAAGGATGTAATGTTAATCTTACAATAATTTGTGGGGGAAAAAAGATGAGAAATGTCTACATGGAAATATTTAATTCCAATACCTTTAAAGAAATAAAATAACCTTAAAGTACACTTGCAAAATTTCTTTGTTGAGATTAAAAGAATGTTTAATATGTAAATGTTTTTAAACAATTTTCAAATACCAAACATTATAAGAGAAGTAAGCAGTTAAGAAAAATTGGTAACCTGTCTGAACATTGGATTTGATGAGAAAATGACGTATTCTGGTAGCTGTAAGAAGGTGGGCAGAGTAGCTTGCTTTGTGATTCAGGGCTCTGGAGAAGTAGTGGACTACCATTGCATCCACAGATATAGAGAACTATATCCTGCAAAGTCATTCCTAACTTGAGTAATAATTATAGCAGCAGAAAAGAAAAAAAAATAAATTGAGAAATCAGAAAAATAATCCAAATATCTGAAAACACAGGTGTTCTGAAGAAAGAAAAAACCCCTGAGTTTCCAGAAGATATACTGGATGAAATTAATTTAGACACCAATATGCAAATTATTATGATAGAAGAAGGTGAACAGAGTTTCTGGCTGCAACCAGGATGACATCACAACACAGACGAAGATATAGGTTTTTGTGTGATTTTCTGATGTGAGTTTCCTTCCTCAATTAAAATTTTATTTGAAAGACTGATAACCTCGAGGAAGAACAGAGGAAGTTTTTGTGAGCTGAAATTACCTTCTCTTGTAAATCACTAATACAGGGAACCTAGCCAGCTACAGATACAGTAAAGGAGAAAAGAATTTTTAAGCAGGGTTAAGGAGTATGAACTCTTATAAGTAGGCATAAGAAAAAAAGTTGAAATTACAGCAGGAAGTTTAGCTTACTATTTTTATCTCTTAACAAGATTACTGTGTTATGCCAGCCACCTAGAAAGAACCTTTTGTCTGAAACATCTCAATGTAGATCTTGTAGTGAGAACTTAGAGCAGAAACTGAAAATGTAGAAAGGAGAAGAATTATACTGGGTAATGGATTTGTTCATTTCCATTTGTAGTGTCTTTGGCTATACCTCAGCAATTACTGGAGTGGGTAGGAAGAAATAAATTCTGTTCCACAAACAGGATATCCTGTTCTCCTGCTAGATTAGAGATTCTGTTGAGATTTAGGAAATAAGGAAAATTATGAGCAAAATAGTTCTGGAAATCATTGAGTTGAAGGTCTTTTTAAATTAAAAGCCTTCTGTCAGAAATAGAGTCAGCATATTCACAGAGATTATTAAAACAGTTTACATGTAAAGTCTGAGCTGCTGGTAATCATTAATGTTACTAAGATGCTTTACAGCTGAGTACTGTTCAGAGCTTATGTGGTTCTTTAAATGATTATCCTTTTGCTAGATGGGCTTTGCCCAATAGCAGAGATAGTAGAAAGGAAAATGCTGGGATATAGAAAAGTGTTTAAGCAAATATACTAGCTTAAGCAGCATAAGCTGTTAATGGTGGGTTTGTGTTCAGTTCCCTAGTCAGAGAACAGGAGTAGCTAAATTGAGTTTCATGTTCTGCTGTTTCTGGAGTTGTACAGCAGTAATAACTTAATCAAGGGTGTGAAGATGTGTCTTTTGTCATGGAGGTGGTGTGTGGTAATCTAGCCCACTTGAGCTCATTGCTCAAAGACTGATTGTCAGAGGTCAAGTACACATTGGAGCTTCTCTGTTTGTGAAAGTGTGCAGCTTTGTTCCTCAGCATTAAGCATCATTATGTTACCATGTTCTCTCTTCCAAAACCTCCTGCTCCAGTACTCTGTAGAATGATATCAATCTTTTTCAATTTTCAGACTCAAGAAAAAAAAATCTGACATTTTAGAATAGCATATTTCTGAAATTCTGTTTTGCTTTATAGTAAGCTTTTAAAGCATCTTTCATTTTATTTAAAAAATGGAGTATTTCTCAAATTGAAAACATTGTTTCTAGAAGAGACTCAAAAGCAGTCAGTCTCATTTCCATTGAGAATTATCCACTAATTTTTTTGGGCTGCAGAAAATTTATCAAGGAATTGAATTTTATATTAAAATTTTTATTGAGATTTAATTTAGAAGTCTCAAAAAATTGGCATAAGGCTGTTTTAACTGTTTTTTCTGATCAAAATGAGAGTAAAGAATCTTTAAGGGAGGTTTCTGATGCATTCTGAAACCCTGTGCTCTGATTTTATGTTCCACAAATGTTTGATATCCTCTATCAGTAGTACAAACAACACTTGGTCCAAATATGTGAAAAGTATTTAGAAAACAATAATGTATATGATATCCCTTCCTTTAGGGCTACTCTGAATTCAAATTTAGCTGACAACTGAATAACAGCATATGCTCCTGGCTGCCTTTGTCTTACTACTTCTGATTTTTCTTTTAAGGTTCTCGATGTGCTTTGCTCTCTCTGCGTCTGTAATGGAGTTGCAGTCCGTGCCAATCAAAATTTGATCTGTGACAATTTACTGCCCAGAAGAGACTTACTTTTGCAAACACGTTTGATTAATGATGTGACAAGGTATAGTGATATGTTATATTAGAAAAGATTATTTCTGTAAGATTAGAAAAAATTGAATTTCTATATCTTCAGTAATTAATTGAATAAAAAACTGCAACCTGAAAAAAAAACCCAAATCTTTCAATATTTAGAAACACACCTTAGGAGGTGATAGTGTATTATGTATTAACTTCTGAAAAAATTCATTTTAACTGATAATATGGCATTTGTAGGGAACCTGGGATCAAATAGAAATTGCTAATTGATAATCAGAGCTGCTCTAAAATGGAAACGTGAAAGTTGCTTGTTTCTGAGTCAAAACAGGGAACCGAGTATGCAAACATACTCTGAAGGAGTATGTGTATTTTAAGAGGGACTTGATTTCCTGGCAACCTCACTCCTGGTTTTGATTTTAGCAAATGATCTTGTCATTTCTCTTTTGACTGTAAGTTTTTCAAAGCATGGAGCCTCTACCTTAGAAGATGGCTCTACAGCAGCTTTATTAATTTATGCAAAGTGGTTCACTTCAAAAAGTATTATAAGAAAAGTGTGGGTACCTATACTTATACTTGTAAAGAGAGTTAGACAATTATACAGCAATATAATTCCTAGGTCACACTTAATGTTTACACTAACTGGCTTGCCTTTCCTTTCTTAGCATAAGACCAAACATATTTTTGGGTGTTGCTGAGAGCTCCGCACAATACAAGAAGTGGTACTTTGAGTTAATAATTGATCAGGTTGATCCATTCTTGACGGCTGAACCCACCCACCTGAGGGTTGGATGGGCCTCTACCTCAGGTTATGCCCCCTATCCTGGGGGTGGAGAAGGATGGGGAGGCAATGGTGTTGGTGATGACCTCTACTCTTTTGGGTTTGATGGCCTTCATCTGTGGTCTGGTAAGTACTTTGTGAACTACCACTTGTTTTTACAGTTAACACTTATCTACCTTTACCTTCCATTTTTAATTTATATACCACGATATTGCATAGTGAGCTACATTCAGACCTCAAGGTTACCAAGAAGTTATTTAGAATTTCAGATCAGACTATTTGTCTGAGATGTTAGCCAATATTGAATTATACCAATAAGGATTTTTAGCAGATTGCCTCTGTTTTCATGATTTTGACCACAGAATGGCATTTTTCAGATCTAGATCAATGCTAACAATTCTATCTGTCCGAAATAAATGGATGCATTGATCTCAGATAAATTAATTCTATACAAATTGACATTTGCATTATTATTTTACTTTGAATCTACAGTTGAAGGAAAATGACAGTTATTTTTAACCTGCTGAGAGATCTGGCAAATTGAATTAAAATTTTAACAAATAGTTTCATAAAAGTTTTGTCAATAAATAATAATAATTTCTATGCTAATACTAACTTCATTATTTTAGTCTTTGCGTGTAGAGTCTTTAATTATGAGGTACCCAATTATTTTTTCATTCAGATTTCTCTTGCATGCACAGGAAATGATTGTTATTTTTTAGTTGCTCCATATGTGACCTGTGTTTTAATGTCCAAATTTCAATGCATGTAGACAAAATCCTTAGTTTCCCCATATTTCTCATTGCCTTTAAATGCCATATACATCTAGGTATTCTTTAATTGCTCTGAAAATAACAAAGTGGAGCCATGCAAATGAAAGGTGTTTTAATGAGAATGTATATGAATACATTGAAGTAAAGTTTATGACATTAATGCTAGTAATTCATGATCTGAGAGTGTTTCCTTTATCAATTATATTAAAATTGTTCTAGCATTGAGTTTTGTATATAAAGTATGTATGTGCAGACACAAAAAATTCAATATTTTATTCCAACACTACTGGACAATTATCCAGTGTCAGAAATTATCTTTTTTCAGAGAAGAATAAGAGGTATTTTCAGCCTACTCTATTGGAAATGGCTGAGTAAATAATTTTTAAAAATCAAACCTGCCTAAATATTCTGATTCCTGAATACTTTTGTCCTAGGTCGGGTACCCAGAGCTGTAGCATCTGTCAATCAGCATTTATTAGCATCAGATGATGTGGTTAGCTGCTGCTTGGATTTAGGTGTACCCAGCATTTCCTTCCGCATTAATGGACAGCCTGTACAGGGAATGTTTGAGAACTTCAGTACAGAAGGGTTTTTCTTCCCTGTCGTAAGCTTGTCAGCAGGTGTAAAGTAAGTACAACTTAATTTGAGTTGCTTTCATTGCTGTCTTATCACACAAAATATTGTCCAACTTCTAGTATGATTTATTCTGTTTTGCTGCTTCGGTTCTGTCCAAATAGCAGCTGGAAGGAAGGCAGGGAAGTAATGATTTGTTCAGTGATGATTTCACTTAAAAGTGTCATGTGAGCTGTAAACTATTTGATCAAGTCACAATGTCTGGACAGTATTATTTTATGAGTATTTGGTGACCTAAGGGAAATTAATTTTGTTTCATTCCAATTATCAGTGAAAAAAGCATGTTAGAAATGCAGCACCATATTTTGCACTAATTAAGGTTCTCACTGGCTTTCTCAGCAGGGAGTAAATAAACCTAAATCATCATGGAAACTGATACTGTGTTCACAGTAGGAAACAGAACTGATGAGAAGCAGTTTTGGAATCTCTTTACTAATATTCCCTATTTCTTACCTCATCTGTAGCTAAAATACTGATTCAAACTTAGTGTGTGCAATTTATATGGTTGTCTATGTTCAATGAATTCAGAAAATCTCCTGAAGAATCAAGCAGAATAAAGGAGGGCTGGCAAAGATTTAGTAAATAAATTTCATTTATTCCCCTGGAGTGACCCTACTATGCAGCTGCATTAATACAAAGCTTTTGAAAATATTCATTACTTTTTACTGTAAGAAATCTGCCAACATTGGTGTAATATTTTCTTTTTTTTTCATTCTTATTTGATGTTGCTTTAATATTTTGTGAGAGCACTTTTCTTTGTAGCTTATAGTAACATTATAACTGATGTTAACAGCAGATGTATGTTGTCATCTGTGTCTATTACTACCAGAGAAAATACTTTTACATGGGAATCCTGAGTTCATGAGTTAAGGAGGGTGTTCTGGGGTCTTTCATCTTTTTAAAAATGTGAACAAAATACGTTGATTTGTTCTAATATTCCTATAGGCTTATGGTCACTCTGTCACAAAAGATGTAGGGGCTAATTCCTAGAGATAACAGGATTCTTTTCTTGTTTTTAGTGTTTGCTTACCTCTAGAGTTCACTCACTTGAGCACCAAAGTATGCTGGCTGCATAGTTCTTGTCTTAGTTGTTTTTCCTGGTATATTCTTAAATTTATATGACAAATCTATACCTGAGGAGAAAAAGAACATTTTAGGGGTTTGCAAAGAATCTTAGTTGAGCTTCTGGAACTCATTCCCAGTTGGAATATTCAGTATAATATTGTTTGCTTTCTTAATGTATTAAGGTTTTAGTGGTTTTTTTAATTTCTCTCATATGCCAAACTGCCTGCATGTGTTCACTGAGATGTAACTTTAAAACTTTCAAGTTATGTATCAATAGTCCCAATAGTATTTTTATCGTAACAGTCCAATCTAAATTAGATTTGTTTTTCCAAATCCCTTAAATCCATTTAAAAAATCACAACTTACAACCATTTGATTTTAAGTGAGAAATATTTCAATATCCCACTATATTAAATAATTAGGTTTGCTGTGGCCAAAACAAATTTTCAAAATATAGTGGGTAGATGATGGTTTCACTGACAGTATCTGCTAGTATGAATGGTTGGTAACCCTTTGGTATTTACCAAAACATGAAGCACACATGCATTTTTGTAATTGGTAGTAAAACAAATGCTTAGGCTTCTATACTATTTATTCATAATGGTTGTATATGCTGATTATTTAAGAGTCTAACTGCTTCATTGAAAATTGCACAGAGTTCGTTTCTTGTTGGGTGGACGTCATGGAGAGTTTAAATTTCTCCCTCCTGCTGGCTATGCTCCCTGTTATGAGGCATTGCTTCCAAAAGAGAAGATGAAATTGGAACCAGTCAAAGAATACAAAAGAGATTTTGAAGGAGTGAGAGATTTGTTGGGTACAACACAATTTCTCTCTCAAGCTTCTTTTATCCCTTGTCCAATAGACACCAGTCAGGTACGTGAAATTTGCAATAATGGGATCTATAACTTATGTCTATTCAAAACGTAAATTCACAATATAAAATCTTACCTCTTTCTTAGCAATTCTTCAATTGCTTGTTGTGATGTACTAACTAAACTAGGTGATCTTGGATGTACAAGGCGTGGTAGCTGAAACCTCTTCTTACTTCTGGAATTGTTATGCTCTTTCCTTAGATTGCTCTTCCTTTTCATCTTGAAAAGATCAGGGACAAACTAGCTGAAAATATCCATGAACTATGGGGAATGAATAAAATAGAACTGGGCTGGACATATGGCAAGGTATGTTTTGAATGACCTGTCTGGGTATAGTCACCTGTGTTAGGTTAAGTCTCCTACTAGCCCAAACCTTGACTTGGAATATGAATAGGGTATGCAATGATGGTTTATACATTACCAAAAACAGGTGACCATGTAAGCTGGAAGGAGACAGTGGTATTAACTTTTTGGTGACTTTTCAAACATTCAAATTCCTCAAATTCATTTGTTTTGGGTTTTTTTAATTTCATTAGCTATGGAGGATTATTTATCATGTTCATTATAAGTGAATCATGGGAAAAGGAAATTTTTATAGTTATGAGTTGCTGTCACTGAACAAAGATAAATGGTATTGCTTATATTGATTTCATTACTGCAAAGAATTTACTGGGTTTTTACTGTGATTCTTGATTCCATCAGGAAAGTACTCTTTTCTGCTATTCTTTTGCAGATACGGGATGATAATAAAAGGCATCATCCTTGTCTTGTGGAATTCTCAAAACTGCCTGAGACAGAGAAGAATTATAATCTACAAATGTCAACTGAAACCCTCAAGTGAGCTTTAAATAGAAAAGAAAATAAAGATTTAAAATTTTATTTTTATTCAAGTGCATCATACTGTTGTAAGATATAAAAACCATTCAAATATCTTCTTCAAAGATATTCTGCTAACTTTACTAGAAGTCCCAGGAACCCAATCAGACTGATGTAGAAAAACTTTGTCTCTACAGAGAGACGAAGATAAAAACACCACCAAATCTTGTTGGTTTTAATAAAGTGGTAGAGATCTCAAGCCATAGATTTGTGCCTTTTTAGTCTTTGAAGGGCTTATTTATTATCTCTGATAAATGAAAATATTTGGGTTTTTAAATACCATTGTTTTTGATTACTTCCATGTTTTTAAATATAATTTCTTCTGCGTATTTTTGCAATGCATGAGAACTATAATGTTGTGTTTAACTAATGCCACTTTTATGCCAGAACCCTTTTGGCCCTTGGATGTCACATTGTTCATGCTCATCCAGCAGCTGAGGAAGATCTTAAAAAAGTCAAACTTCCTAAAAAGTATGTACCTTATGGTAACAGTTGCATATTATATTATTTATTATAAATACAAATTATTTTAACTTCATTTAAAGTTTACTGGATATGAACCCCATACATGATAAGGTCTTACAGATCTCTGGTTAGGCCTTGACTTGGCTGTGATGCTGGAATGTGAATACTGCTGTGCTATATCACCTCCTGAAGCTGTTGAGAGGCAGAAACAGTCACTTATGGGCAATTCTAGAAGTGTTACATCACCCTAGAACAGAGACTCCAAAGTTAAATACAACATTGCAGTGCTTTTCTGTCTCATAGTAAAGAACAGTCTATTCACAGGATGGTAAATCTATTTACTTGAAAGAGAGTTTACCACTTTACCATAGGAGACAGAAACAGCAAGTTGGACGCTGGCCATTTTACATCAGTTTATCAACCCAGCATATGTCTTTTTTTCCTGAAAGAAAGTTATCCATGAGAAACAAAGTCAGTTATTTAAAGTGAGCGATAAAAGACATAGCTTTATAGTGAGAGATGGTAATCTTCATCCAATTGCTGGCCTTAATTAAAAAAAGTAAAATAGACCTTTTCTCAAGGTTCATACTGCAGACAGTCTATCATAATACTGGTTTGCTATTATTCTCTTGTTAAAATACCTATTGCCTATATGAAATATCCTAATTAATGGAAACTACCTGACTTGAGCAAAAGAGAATCTGAATACGTCTAAAAGGGCAGGTTGTCTGTATACAATATGGAAGGGTTGGAGAAGATAATGGCTGCTAAACTTTAAAAAATTAGAAATATTACTAAACTTTTTATTCAGTCAAAAAGTGGCAAGAACAATAGTTAAACTTTTTTCTTCTGTTGGAAAAAATGGTAGTGTAGTCCTTACAGAATAGGTTATTAAAATACCATTCTTGGTGATACATAAGAGCGTTTCATTAGAAGTCATCATACAGCTCTTTAAAATAGAAATTAATTGAAATGTTTAAATGAAAAATACATATATATATATAAAGTAGACATTCAATTAAAAATTTTGTTGCTTTATAGCAACCATTTAAGCATGTAAATCTGAGTCACATTTAATTAGTTATTGTGCAAGTAGGTGGAAAATGAGATGGTCTAGATGGCTAGAATCCAATTTATATCCAGTCAATTACCAAACAGAAAGGAAGATTTTTGCAAAGAAACAGGGAGAGCAGGAGATTAAAAAGTGGAGAGAGATAGTGATTTCCACCCTATGAATGCCTCATAGAAAGATTTAAATACCATAACTGGGATATCTTGACTCTCTGTTTTGCTTTGTTGACTTACAGTTACATGATGTCAAATGGATATAAACCTGCCCCTCTTGATCTTTCTGAAGTGAAATTGTTACCTGCTCAGGAATTTCTAGTTGACAAACTAGCAGAAAATGCTCATAATGTATGGGCAAAAGATAGAATAAAGCAAGGATGGACCTATGGCATTCAACAGGTAGGAACTTCTTTACATGCATTTGGAATAAGTAAAGAATGTGAGATTTTTTTCTTCCAGAACATCATTTGAGAGGGAGTGTTAGTTAAGATGACAAATACTGGCTGTCCTGTAATAATTGGAAAAGCCAGAGGGGGTTAGGAGCAGGATAAGAAGCCCTACATATAAAGGCCTGGATTGTCAGACCTGTATGGTTGCAGCTGCTGGATGTATGAGAATATATTTCCACCCTTCTCCTTCATTCTTGTATTTAGGTTTTCAGTATTATTATCAGATAATTAATTGAGCTTGCATTCATAGAACTCTTCTTCATTAATGCTGCTTCTCTTCTGTAGTCATTACATGATGCCAAATTATACTCTGTGTCACTATTCAAAGTCTTTGTGATGTCTAAACAGACTTTTCTTCTTGTTGTTTTTTATAATCCCTTTCAGGATCTTAAGAACAAACGTAATCCTCGCCTAGTGCCATATGCATTATTAGATGAACGTACTAAAAAATCAAACAGAGACAGCCTCCGTGAAGCTGTCAGAACATTTGCAGGCTATGGCTATAGTATTGAGCCGCCTGACCAAGAGATAGGTATGTATTCAATAAGAATAATAGTCTTTTAAAGTGACATTTATGGTTTTGTTTTATTACTAAAAGAGGGCCTTTTTTCCTCTGTTTATTTTTGCAGCTGACCAAACAGTGGAAAAAGTCAGCATTGACAAGATCCGATTTTTCAGAGTAGAACAATCCTATGCAGTGACGTCTGGAAAGTGGTACTTTGAGTTTGAAGCTGTGACAGGTGGAGACATGCGTGTTGGCTGGGCCAGGCCAGGCTGTCGACCTGACATAGAGCTGGGAGCTGATGACCAAGCATTTGTATTTGAAGGAAGCAAAGTCAGTACACCTTAACCCCTTTTGATCTACAAACAGGCTAGACAGAGAACTACAACATACGTTTCCTCTGTGTACTCAACATCAACTACCAGCATGTTTTTGATTTGTATAAACATATCTCTGAGCTCTGTTTCCCACTGGATAGTACCTCCATTTTAGTTCTGTCATGAGATTATGCTAACAAAGAAGTGTTGGTTTATATGTATCTTCCTAGGCTATGCCCAGTACAGAAGTCTGTCATGATTATAAACAAGATACAGCATTCACTTCCATTTTTTATATGTGGTGTTTTACAAAAATCAAAAAAAGGTTCTTCATTAACTAAGAGAACCACAGTTTGTTTTCTTTTTTCTATTTTTCTGCTTTCTGTGTGTACCTTCTTCCCAAGGTTGACTCCTAAAGGACCAGAAGGATAACCCTGTGTGTAAGAAGTTGAATCCAGTGAACAGTAGTTATCAGGTTCCAAATTGCTGAAGTTAGGATGCCTTAGTCTATGTCCCTGTTATCTCTAAGGCAAAAGTCATGATCAGATGTTTTCAAATTACTTTAAGATCCCGGAAAATAAAATATCTGCATTTCTTTATTTATTCTGTATTTACTTTTTAATTTTAGCACTGTATTTATTTCCTTGGTTTAAAATTTAGGGCCAGTGTTGGCATCAAGGCAGCGGATTCTTTGGACGAAGCTGGCAACCAGGAGATGTGGTTGGTTGTATGATAAACTTGGATGACAAGTCAATCATCTTTACTCTGAATGGAGAGTTGCTTATAACCAGTAAAGGTTCAGAACTCGCATTTGCTGACTTCGGAATAGAAAATGGTAACTTCCCCTTTAAAGTCACACTATTATTGGAAGACAAAATAATAAAACAAACAGAAAAACTAGTCTGTCTTCACTCAGTGAGCTGAGAAATCATATTCCACTGATATGAGCCTTCAGACTGTGCTATACATTAACTCCATAAAAATTTATTTTGAGAGTGCTTGTGTGGCACAAACTGAATTTCTTTTCTCCTTTAACCACATTAATGTGGTTTCAGCTGAGTGGATAAATTTTCTCACTGTTGCTAGGCTTTCTTTCAGGAATTCAGTGCTAAGAAGCAGTGGTAATAATAAGCATCCTTAAAAATTTCCAAAACCTGAAAATGTAGTCTCTGATAATCTCACTGGACTGTAAACATACTAGGTTCATGTCTGAAGGACAACACAAGTACTGTGCGGTGAGAGTCTACATCAAAAGAAAGATCTTTGCAACATGAGTCTAATCTTTATTTTCTTTCTCTCTCCTATTCATAACTTATCCAAATATCCTATTTTCCTGTGATATTTTTCCTCTTCTGGTTTTGACCTTTGGTTTTTCAAAAAAAAAAAAAATAGTATCTACATGACTGTAGTAAAAGAGTTGGGGAATATTTTCAAACTGCTTTGTTTTATGTTTTCATTTACTTTTTCTTTGTAAGTGTATCTCCTCCAACCAGTAATAGCTTCATACCTGTTAGTAATTGCCAGAAAACTTCGCAGTTGCTCACTGCTCTTTGATCTTACTGTTGACAGAGTTTTTATAAAGGTAAAGAATGAGGGACTGCCTTAACAAAGCTGTACGGAAGTCTCAAAATTCAGGAGAGAAAATCTCTCCTTTACAGGTTGAACTGTTGGCTTTTCCCTAATCTTGCTCCAAAGATTCTGGGGTTTTTTTTGGGAAATGGTGAAATAGGTCAACAGCCTTTCATCCCTGTCTAAATGTGTTGGAGATCAGAGTTGAGTCATAAAATGCTAGCGCTCAAGGAGTGTGTATTAGTCCATTGTGAATGATGGAGGAATGACGGCTGGCAAAAAAGCAACTGTACCTGCTGATGATAAAGTAAATTTTAAAGAAATGCATTGAGATACTTGAACCTCATCTCAAAGTCCTTTTGAAAATTTTGTGCCCTCAGAAACCGTATTTAACTTCTGTTAATAACTTTGATCTAACCAAGGCTGGCTTCCAGTGACCAGCTTGTTGTATAAAGGCATGTTTATAAGTCTAAAAATGAGAAAGATAACAATTATAAATGTGATAGTGCGGTTCTCAGGGGTTTTGGTAGCAATTATATTAAACTCAGACATTAGTATTTAAGGTGGCTTCAAATCCTTGCTACTGTCATCACTTCTTTGTGTGCATTACTTGTAGGAGCTAAAGTTTAGTTCGCATTAGATGGATTGAGTATAAAGAATGTCTAGTTTTAAACTAAGTTATTAATTTTTGTTGGTTTTTTTTCTTTAGGTTTTGTTCCGATTTGTGCACTGGGCCTATCTCAGATTGGTCGCATGAACCTTGGAATGGATGCCAGTACATTCAAGTACTATACGATGTGTGGCCTCCAAGAAGGTTTTGAACCTTTTGCTGTTAACATGAACCGAGATGTTGCTATGTGGTTTAGTAAACGCTTACCAACCTTTGTCAATGTGCCAAAAAATCATCCTCACATTAAGGTAACATTACATGTCAGGGAGACACCTGTTCAACGATTGTTTGTTTAGCAAGCTGAGACATTAAACCCTTACTAATACTTACTGTCATCAGATAGTTTGTCATATTACTCTATTAAGTAACTCTTAGATAATTCCAGATGTTCTTGTCTATCTCCTTTTTCATTTATGGTAGTATGGATTCCTATGGATATACCTATCTGGTTTATTATATGACTTAATTTAGGTTGGGGTTAGCTGCTGGAAACATGTGAGTTATGGGGGTCTTCTTATATTCTATCTTACATGCACTTTCACTTTCTAAACCTTCTCTACTATAATTTTTTCTTAAATATCTGAAAATTATTCAACTGCAGTCTGAGGATATTTAAGTGTACATGTGGTGTCACAGATTCTTTCATTGTGATGCACCAGTGATAGGAATTCCAAAACTCCCTAACAAATCTATCCTAGAGCAGAATAATATATTCTGTCTTTTCTATAAATTGTTTCAAATTAATATATTCCAAAATGTTATGTTTGAGTTCCTGAGGAGATTTTTCATTACAATCTATCTAGGCCATTTACTTTAATTTAGGCATAGCCAATTATTCTTTAATGATTGTCTCTGAAAATATCACTGAATTCCAACTGAAATATTTCAGCTTTTTTTTTTATTTTGCCAGAATTATTTCATCAGTATTCCTGTCTTTAAAAGTTTTTGAAATGTTCCTATCACTGAATTTGAAAATGCACTTTTTCAGCTCATGGGAAAGTAATATCAGATGCAAAGTCCATAATGACCCTCTGAACAATTCTAATTGATTTTTCTTCCCATTGTGGTGGAAAATTACTGATTCTTGTGATGTAGTTTTTCAATGACTTTTGTACTCAAAGTGAATTCGTTTAATAAAATATATTTTAAATTTTTTTTTTTTTTTTTTTACTCCTGACTGGAACATTTTGAAAATATTTACTGTAGTCAGGATATACTGAATCTGTTGATTCCCTTGCTTGTCAGGTTAAATTCAGTGTCAGAGAACAAAGCTGCATAATTTAATTACGAAAAATTTACGTTTGCTCTTTCAATTTTCTCATCCTCTAGTTGCTTAATGGGAGTTTTCAGCATTTTTTGATAGACTTATTTAAAAATATTTCTGTTTATTTTTAGATATGGAGAATTGATGGGACCATTGAGAGTCCACCTCGGTTAAAAGTGACTCACAAAACATTTGGTACACAGAACAGCAATTCAGACATGATATATTGTCGTTTGAGTATGCCCATTGAGTTCCACTCATCATTCAACTTTGGCATGGGTGTGGAAAACGCCTCCTCTGATGTTTTCCAAAAACGGTTAGACTTGGATTTGGTTATCCTACTTCATGCTTTCAGTGTAAATGTATTGTTATATTATTCTTTATTATTGTATACTCAAAATTTCTGTGCACTAAGAACAGATTACCATAAAAAGACAAGAGAGAACCTTTTTTAAATAGGTCCATCACAAGGTCTATAGATCTTTGCCTAAGCAGCTCCAATTTTTTCTGAATTATTATGATTTGCAAAAGCTAGGCTGGAAAACCAGCCTAATTCATTAAAAGAAAAAAGATTGTGGGACAGGTTTTTAAAGATACTGGGTATTAATGGGTGCTGCACCTGTGTCTTTATGTAACTGCTGTAAATCTGCCTCTTCTCCCACTCTCTACCTTAATTTCAATCAACTATTTTACTTGCATATTTGTGTCCTGTACAGTCTTTGCTAATGCATACTCAGTACCAAGCAAAGCTGGTTAGCTAGTTAGCTAGCTTACAGTAGTTAGCTTTTAAGGATACTTAATACTTAGCCTAATAATGACTAATTTTTTTACGACTTTTTTTTTTTTTAATTATTTACTTATTCTCCTTAATCTGTAGAAAGCACAGCCAAGAAATTGCACCTCCTTCTACTACAGTAAGTACATATGTTGAGATGCTTAGTTCTTCTGGAGTTTTGAAGTAGATTTATGTGTAGCAACAAGTTCATTAGAAATCAATCCATTGAAAGAAGCCTTTCTAATAATATTTTATGATATAACACTCTTTAGAAATAATGATGTACAGAGCTGCATGATTTGCAACTTGTGTAAATATAAACCTTAAAACACTAGTCTGTTTTTATAAATTTAAGAGTATTTAAAATTACTTTTTAAGTACTTCAAGTATTTTAAGAAGAATGTGAATTACTATTAATGAAGTTTGGTATATAGGAGATTTGATTATTCTTTGATAAAATACTTTAAATTTCTATTACTAATATGGTCTTTTCCTCCTTTCAGTATTTTTACTCACTACGGATATTTGCTGGTCAAGACCCATCCTCTGTCTGGGTTGGCTGGGTAACACCAGACTATCATTTTTACAGTGAGAATTTTGACCTAAACAAAAATTGTACAGTGACAGTTACTTTAGGTGATGAGAGAGGCAGAGTTCATGAAAGGTAAGGAATTCTTTATAGTATATTAAAGTTTTTGTTTTAATACTGTTGTTTAAAAATCAGATGTTCATAAGTTTGATGATATTTTAAACATTAATTTAAACTAATAAAAAAATTGATTATGGAGTATCAATTTTCTGTGCTCATTTATATATTAATGTGTTTTAGGTAGACAAGTTAAAGTGAATTTATCATTAATGTTCTGTTGCAAAGAAAATTTCTTTTGGAAAGAATTTTAAATGAAAGATGCTTCTTTAATCTAATATCTGTATTTACTCCCTGTGGATGAAGCAGTTTGTTTAACTCTAACTTACAAGTGCACACAGAAGCCTGTGAAATCTTTTCATAACTATGAAAAAGGAAAAAAAAGTATTCTTCCTCTGAAAAGTGTTTCCACCAAGTTCAGAGTGACCTATGCTTTGCTCTTGTTGCTCTTTCAGTGTGAAGCGCAGCAACTGCTACATGGTTTGGGGAGGAGATGCAATTGCTAATTCCCAGAGATCAGGTCGCAGTAATGTTGATATAGAAATTGGATGCTTTGTTGACCTGGCTACTGGAATGGTCTCATTCACAGCCAATGGAAGAGAGCTTGGCACTTGTTATCAGGTATTATCAAATTTTCAGGAAGCTATCTAGTAAGATTCTTGTTTTTATGCTGCTTCTCTTTTCCAGAAATCTAACTGGACACTGTTTGTGTGATGATAACATGTTTTCCTATATCATTCTGGTTTATCCCTCTTTTTCTCTCACTCCTTGTAAGGCAATGTTTTTTGAGTTGTTTCAATATGTTTGGATAAATATTTTTTCTACATCTCTGTGTGGTTCAGAATCTAGATTAATAGAGTTAATTCTTTAAATTGTTTTTTCAACTGAATCTGTTATACAATAAAGGGGAAATAAATATAAATAGCAGAAGGTCAAAATTAGACTTTAGACATAATTTTTGATATGAATTAAGAAGAAAGATTTAGTTCATTATTACCAGGGTTTGTATCTTCTGCAGATAGCTGTGATTTGGTGACCTTGTGATTTGATAAGTTTCAAAACCTAAAATTCAAATATGCATTAATGCAGAAAGCCAAAATAAACAGCGTGGGCCCAAAATGCTACTAATACCATCAAAACATGGTGTCATTTCAAAAATGGATCAGTGGTTGACAGGAGTTTTCAGCACCAGATTGTTGAGATTTCCTCTCAGTTGGATCAGTTGTCCATAGTAAAGCACTCCCTGTGGAAGAGGTTGTCCAGTATTAGCAACAATTCTTTGTTTTCTTCTATGTCAGCCCCTCAAACGGGTAATGCAGACAAAACTGGAGTGTTATTTAACTAGATTTAATGGAACTTTTATACTGACTCCATTGGAAACCAATGTGGCAGGGCCGCACACAGCCTCTAGATGGGGGTGGGAGGTTATGTAGTAATTGCAATTTTGGAATATTTTGTAATAGTGGTCAGTAACTTCAGTGCCAAGCTGGAGAATGTTGAATGTCAGCACGCTGGCAAAAGCAAACAGGTGGTTAAAGTGCTTAAGCACTGCTTTGTTGTTTTTCTAACCAGATACAAATCAACACGAAAGCTTCTGAGTAAACCCATGAAGCTTTGGTGAGCTTCTTTGTAGTGGATGTTTGTGGGTTTTTCATGGACAGCCTTTAGCTGTTCTTCTTGCTAGGAGATGTATGAAAAGCAGATTTGGACAATGTGCATTATTGAATTTAGTGTAAATAACACTTTCAGGCTTTTCTTTATATGACTTGCAATTAATATAACCGTGTTCTCTGTAGTAAATTTAAATCTCAGAAAATACCATTATTTCTCCTCTGTTTCTTCTCTTTGCATGGAAAACCACATGAAGTTCTTTTAGGAAATATTTTCTCAATAAACCTGTTACACCTGGTCTGCTGAAAAATGAGACTATCCAGCATTTTTTAATAGATGTAAAATAGTATACCCAACAAGATTGTTACAAATAAGGGTGAAATATTTTTTAATTTTAGCTTAGAATAATTTAATTATTTACTCTCTTTATTAAAGACATGAAAAGAATATTATGTAGTTTTAATTTCCATGTCTTGAATATTTTACGATAAAGTAAGATCTTTGAAATATTTTACTATATCAAATCTCTCACTCCAACTGCCACAACTAATTTATATTTGTCTGGTGTGGGTAATTATTCTAGTCTTATAACAATTTACATATACCCTTCAGTTTTCTTAACTGAACTAGAAGGATAATATTTGTTTGCTGTTTTCATTTTAAAAGGCCTATAGGTCAACATATGTAAGAAAGAAAATTAATTTTTGTGTAGTTCCTGATCTAACTCTTGAATGCCAGGGTGATATTCAGAAAAAAAAGCCAACACAACAAGCAGAACACAATGCCTTTTTTTCTGGATTTGGGGTTGTGGTTTTTTTAACTTACCAAAAAGTGTGGAATGTTAGTACCTACCCCCATATTATTTTGTCTATGCCCATAGTCATGGTTCTGAGAAAACAGGTTTTAATAGATTGTTGTCCTCAAAGTTAGGGGTTGTATTCCTTCACAGCACAAATGTGGTAGCTGTGCTTATGATATACAGCATCTGTACATGATACACGAAATGCACCATGATGTGATTAATGTATTTAATTGAACTTCTGAAGCTTTGACTTAATTGCAGATATACTTTTTTCATCCACCCTGGAGCACTGAATTTTTAAAAATAATATACTGTTCTATAATTATAATTTTAAATTTTTATTTCATGGCAATGGTTCCTCCTCTAGGTCTTGAGAGCATATACGGCTAAAACACACCTGTTTCAAAAATCAGGTGGTCCTATAACAATAACTGAAAATACTTTACTATATTATAGGTAGATACTATTCAACACTTTATTTAGTAAATTATATAAATTATTTGATAATGTAGTGTGTGGTATACAGTAATTATTTTATATCATATTCAAAGGGATGATTTTTTTTTTCATTTTTAATTAAAAAAAAAATTATTCTCCTTTCACTTCTAGGTTGAACCAAACACAAAACTTTTTCCAGCAACTTTTTTACAGCCTACAAGCACTAACTTGATTCAGTTTGAACTTGGTAAATTAAAGGTAGGAAGTATTTTTGTATTCTGTAGAAAGACAATCTTTATGTAAATGTGCTCTTTTAAATCAGTTTATTTCCATGTAAACTCCTGCTCAGTTAAATTTGTTTAGGAAGGTTGTAATCCAAGGCATGACTTGTAATTTACTTCTACCTTTACTTCTGTAAATGTTGTTATTATATGCAGTTAATTGATTATCTGCAATTGTCAAAATAAACTAATATTGTTTGAGGATAACACCGTTAATGTTGGGGGATTTTAATGGATTTTGTTTGTTGCAATAACTTCTACCTTTCTGTGACTTCCTTGTTATTTAAAACTTTTCCTTCCTTTTGGTTTCATGGGTTTATTCATAATTACGTGTTTCAAAAACAATTAATACATGTATTTGTTTCAGAATACCATGCCTTTATCAGCAGCAATTTTTAAAAGTGAAGAAAGAAATCCAATTCCTCAGTGTCCCCCTCGCCTTGATGTACAGACAATTACACCAGTTTTATGGAGCAGGATGCCAAACAGCTTCCTCAGAGTAGAAACTGAGCGTGTCAGTGAGCGTCATGGCTGGGTTGTACAGTGCTTGGAACCTCTGCAGATGATGGCACTTCATATCCCAGAAGAAAACAGGTACATTTATAATGAGATAAAATTACTTGGTGTGGACAAAATTCTCTGAAAAAAGGAGTCAGTGTATTGATTAAACCTGCCTTGCTGAATATTTACATTATCGTTGTTGAGAATTTCTGATCTTACCTGATATCATATCAGATGTTTTGTTCATTAAACCTAAGTACAGGAGACTGAACTTTAATGACCTGTACCAAGTTTTGCATGCATAAAAGAAAGCATGACTATTCGATTTTATTTAAATTTAAATTGAAATAGCATTTCTTAAATCTCTATGTCTTTAAACACAGAGATTTTTCTCAGGTTGAGAAAAACAAGCATAAAGAACATGCAAGTACTATTTTGTGAATTTTTTCTGTAATAGAAACCTGTAATCTCCTCCTGTTTAATCTGCACTGAATTTACATGAATTAAGTTCTTATGTTCTTATTGACAAGATCATGTCTTTCTTTGATTTTCATTAGGTTTTATCTTCAGAGTGAGGATAATAAAGATCTATCCAAATACCAAATGTCATTACCAGTGAAAAATCAAACTATCAGCAAAAGCATAGCAGAAAGATCATTTAACAGTCGTACTTTCATTAGTAATTATTAAATTTCTTTTGATGATTCAAAACTCAATTTTATTTATGGTTAATAAAACTGAATTCAAGGCAAGAGTGAAAAACACTGGTCTTGTGGGAAAAATGAACCAGCAATCCTGAATAAACTACAAAGGCACTGTTTAGGAATGGTAGTAATGCAGATTTTCAGTAAGCCTAATATACCTATTTTAAAAACAAGTTCTAATTTACAATGGATTCCAAAGAAGCACCTCCATCTTAGATTCTGGGGATTTTTTTCCCCTTGGAGTGCTAATTTTGAACAGACTCAACAATTTTCACCATTTACTGTGTTTTAATGACGCACATACTAAGATTAGTTAGTATCAACCTTAATATTAGTGGTTTGAAGAGGAACTGATCAAAATGTTCAGAGATTATAGAACTTTCCTTTTTCAAAGTCTTTATTCATGGAATTGACTGGTGTTCTGTTTCTTTATTTCATGACAGATGTGTTGATATTTTGGAACTATGTGAACAAGAAGATTTGATGATGTTTCACTACCACACTTTAAAGCTCTATAGCTCAGTTAGTGCTCTAGGTAACACTAGAGTTGCTTTTGCACTTTGTAGCCATGTGGATGTATCTCAGCTATTTTTTACAATAGATAATCAATACTTACCTGGACTTCTACGTTCTGGATTCTATGACTTGCTCATTAGTATTCACTTGGAGCACGCCAAGCAAGCCAAACTCATGATGAGCAATGAATTTATCATTCCAGTTACAGATGAAACTCGAAATATTAAATTATATCCTGATGAAACAAAGAAGCATGGTTTACCTGGAGTAGGGCTTAGCACTTGTCTTAAACCAGCCTTTAATTTTTCTACTCCATGCTTTATTGCGACCAGTGAAGATCATCAGACATCCATCCCAGAGATCCCCCTGGAGATACTTAAATCCAAGGCCATAAATATGCTAACAGAGGCAGTGCAGTGCAGTGGGAGTCATATACGAGACCCTGTTGGAGGACAGGTTGCATTCCAGTTCGTTCCTGTTCTTAAGCTGATAGCAACGCTGCTTGTAATGGGTGTTTTTGATGATGATGATGTGAAGCAGGTGTTACTCCTCATTGATCCCACTGTGTTTGGAGAGCACAAAGAAGAAACAGAAGAGAGGACAGAGAAGGAAGAAGTGACACAAGTTGAAGAAAAAGCTGTAGAAGCTGGGGAGAAAGCAATCAAACAAACAAAAGCTCCTGCAAAGGGCTTGTTGCAGACAAGATTACCAGAATCTGTTAAGCTTCAGGTGACCATTTACTATAAATTTGTTACTTATATTCTACTCTTGATGAAAAAAGGATTGTGTGTTTTTTGTCTGTTCTCTACTTAATAAGATGTGAAATTTTGAAGGTCTTTAATTCCACTTTGCCTTAAAACCTCAAATTCTTTTAAAAAAATTGATGATGATGCAGATCTTTCCACATCTATCTACACTTAAATAAATATGTGAATACATACTTATTTCATAAGAACCAAAGAGTTAGACCAGGTAATCTTTAAAGGATCCTTCCAAGCCAAAAATAGTGTGTGATTTCTAGATATTTTGGGTGCATGGAGTGGTAGATTGTGTGTGTAATGTATTATCAATCAGATAAGGAAACCACCATTTTTGTATCCTTCACAGTGTTGAAACAAAAATATGGGAAAAATGTCTCTCATTTTTACTGTCTGATGCAGTGTATAGTATGTGCTCAAGTTTTCCCCCAGAGTTTGCAAAGCTGTTGAGATGGTCTGTTTTCTCTACCCTAGATGTGTCATTTACTCAATTATTTTTGTGACTGTGAACTACAACACAGAGTGGAAGCAATTGTATCGTTTGCAGACCGTTATGTATCAAAATTGCAGTATAACCAGAAATACAGGTACAATGAACTCATGCAAGCCTTGAACATGTCTGCTGCATTGACTGCCAAGAAGACTAAAGAATTTCGGTCTCCTCCTCAAGAGCAGGTAATATTTAAAAAAAAAAAAAAGATTGAATTAAAGATTTAAAAAAAACCACTTTATGATGACAAAATTAAGTCCTGACCTGCTGGAGAACTAAAATGAATTTGAAAATAAATTTATTCCATGCCACAAAATATTGAATGTCAGAATGTTGAAACTTGTGTTCTAGAACTCATACTGTAAACCGAAGTTATGAACAGGTAAAGTATGGCTATATACTAGAATAAGTCCTAGGCTATTTCAGTGTTTTAACTGTGTTTTAAATCCCTTCAAGATTAATATGTTGCTCAATTTTCAACTGGGAGAGGATTGTCCCTGCCCAGAGGAGATTCGGGAGGAGCTGTATGAATTTCATGATGATCTTCTAATTCACTGTGGTGAGTGGCAAGTTGTTGATACAAGTTTTGTTTGTCTTTTTGGCACTTGACAGATCAGTTGAAAATATACTAGCATGAGAAGTTTTTTTATTAGACTAGCAGAAGAAGTTTTTTTTATTAGATGTGCTACTGTCTACAAAGTGACTTTACTGACAAACTTCAGTGTATATTACAAAAATATGGGAAACCCGTGCATGGTTTTAAGTTTCACTATTAAAACTCTATTAAATATTATATAATATTATTCTGTTTATATACCAGTTTTAGACTTATTGGGGGAAAAAACATCCAAACAGGCAGGATGGCTTACCTTAAAAAAATTTATATAAGCACATGTATGAGTACAAGCAGATAAAAGGTGTTGAGGGGACACAATTGCTGCAAAGCTGAGCATCAGAAATTAAATTTAAAAAAAAGCAAATGCAGAGTTCTCTGCCTGCTTTACCTTGCTTTCCTCTTGTATGCATAACTGTGAGAGTCAGTCCTTATAAAACACTCTTGCACTGCATACTTGAAGTGTCCCTACTCATTTAATTTGGATTTCCTGTACAATTTCATGTGGGTTTTTTATGTCTATTTTTCTGTTAGTTTATTGAGTTTGTTGAGATCTTAGTCTAATTCAGACAGTCATGAAATTATTAACATTTGTAGTCTGAGTCATCTAATTATTACTGTTCATTGCCAGCAATTATGCAGTTAAAACTGAAATAAACAAGCTTTTTCCATCAACCTACTTAGTAGATTAATTCAGTTACTCTTCCAGTATGTTGCTTAGTTCTATGGTTTTTGGCATCCATCTTGTCCAAAAAGAAGGGGCCAATGTCTACAGTCAGTTGACAGCATCTCAGTCTCTTCCCCAGGAAGAGCATGATATTCCTAATGGTTAGTTCTTCCTCATCCACCCTCTTGCTTGAGGTCATTATCAAATGTTTACCAATACAGTCTGATAAATCTTCCTTTGCTGGTTATCCCTAAAACCAGTGTTCCCTAGTTCATGGAATTGTGCTGTTTTAATGACCTGTAATTAAGTTCCTGTTTTCTGTTTGAAGACATGGTGCCTCCTATTCCATTCTGTGCTTGTATTGTTAAGGTTTCTGATATTATTTTGCACTGCTATATCTGAGTACCCTCTTAGAATCTCCAGCAACCAGCGAGCTGTGATTTTAAAAGTCATTTGTAACCTCAGCCCTAGCCTCAGCCAAAGATGGGTCTGCAGGTATCTAAGCCGTGCTCCATCAGTTTACTTCTGAGGGTGTTGTACAAGACAGTATTAGAAGTCCTTAAAATCAATATTTGTGTCTGTAAGGCAGAAATTTAGTTGGTTTATCATTACTTGTTTTTCACAATCCTCTGTTAACTGTTGTTCATCATTTCTTCTAAGTGCTTGCCAAAAACTGTCTTTCACTCCATAATTTTTCCTTCAAGTGTTAAAATGACTAGCTAGTATCCTCCTATTTACTCCTCTTTCTCTCTGCTTTTATTACATCTATTATAATAAATTATTACAGCCACCTCCATTGTTCAGTCACTTAGCCCTTGATCTGACCTCTGGTTTCCAAAGGTAATTCCCATTTGGCAGCACAGAGTACTCTAAGACTCCAGGATGGAGATTATGAAAGCCCTACAACTTACTTGGAAATCTCTTAACTCCACAATCAATTAATTTTAGTTTAAAACCTTGTGGCTGCTATGGTCATTGAGTTAGTTTAGCTCCTGATCACTCTTCATATTTCATTAAGTGAAACACTAGTTACTGCAAGCATTGAGATTTTGCTTTTTAGGGATGCACTTTTATTATTTGTTTACTACATTGTAAACATGTACTTTGAATGAGAGTTCCAGATAGAGAAAGCACTGTCTTATGATTAAAATATTTTAAAGATACTCTGGATTCTGTGCAAAACTGTATTCATTCCTTTGTACAGATTTATCAGAGGTGGTTGCTGTGGATAAATGCTCCTCATTATCTGTGTCCTGACTTGGTCCTGAAAATCAGTACTAAGCAATCACAGCTGCAGACTAAATGAATAGGAGTTCTGCTTGGAATGTTTAATCAGCTTTTTAGTACTAAGTATACTTTGCCATCTAAGTGGAAAACTATGTATGCAATCAAGCAATTAAAGGCTTCTTCATAATGAATATAAGCAAATAGTTACTCAGGCAGTCTTAATCCTAGCACGTCGTAACTGGGAGTGGTTAATTTTGCTGGCAAAATAATGGTCGTTGATCATATTTTTTTATGTGCAATTTCTTGCTTATAAAAACCAAACAAATTTACAGCATATTTGGTAACATCATATTAAACTGACAGTTACCTGGGTTGAAACCATCACAGTACACAGACCTCTGCCAATAGAAGAAAGCAATTAGCCAGTAGCAACCTCAGACAGTCAGCTTCTGAATGGATTGCAACCATAAGACAATGCAGAATGAACATGGAAGAGTAGATGAGACCCCACATGGAGGAGGCACAGACCTCATCTACCCCAGTCCAAGACTCTTAACTCATGATCCCAGTGCATTTCTTCCTGTCTGTCCATTTCAGCTTCTTCAGAGTTCCTCTCCCAGTGTCCTTTTCTTGTGTCCAGGGCCCAGATTTTATTTCAGTGCCAGATAGTTTGTTCCTTTAATATCCTTGTCTGTGCTGTCTTTCCTTTCATTGCTGGTGACATTTCCTGTTCTTACTTTTTTTCAGACTGACTGTATCCCTTCTTCCTTCTTAACTTTTCATTTTGCCAAGCCAGTTCCACTTATCCCATTTCTTAAATTCTGTACATACCGTCCAATTTAAATTTTGACTTCCTTAATTCCCTCTCATTGCCTTTGAATTTTATCACTTGGTCACTCCTAGTCATAATTTCCCCTCTCCCTTTTGTAGCTGCCAGCAGCAAAGTTTCTCCAACTTGATACCACATATCTGTTCTATATTCTTTCTTAGTTAACTGTTTAGGACCAGTTTTAGCTACTGCAGTTTATTCTTTTCCCCCCTGCTTCAGGTTCTAGGTCTAGTATCCTGTCTGAAAATCTTTTCCTCTTCTCAATTTCTCTTTGACAAGCAAACTGCAAAAGCTTACATTTCAGCTTGGCACAATCTCTGATCTGGAGAGAGCCTGCTTAGTTGTTCTTTCCTTCTGCACATAACACATGTGTTGTCTGATGATCTCTAAGAGGTGTGAGAGACTTTGAATGGTTGTGAAGTGGTGTAGTGAACTGAACTGAATTAAACTGGTCATTTTACCAGGTATTAAATGATCTGGTAAAATGGCATCCCCATCTCATTGTATACATTTTCCTGAAAAGCATGTGTTACCCACAAACCTCTGAAAGTCTGCCTTCTTACAGCTTTAGATTCAGTTGATGTATTTGTTTATGGCTGCTAAATATCTCGACTGAAAAACTGTACTGTATTGTAGGATACAGCCATACACTTCTTTCTTTAGCCTACATTCTGCAATATGAAACAAAGGATCACATGTTTAATCAAATATGAATGTGAGTCATATTTTGTTTCTAACCAGTTTTATTTTATGCTAAGGTATTCCACTAGAAGAAGAGGAAGAGGAAGAAGAAGATTCCTCCTTGACTGGCAAACTCCGTTCATTAATGTACAAAATCAAAGGTCCGCCAAAAGCAGAAAAATTGGAGCCTAAGGAAGAAGAAGAGAAAGCTCCTAGTAAGTTTTCTTTCCATATAAATACTTTCATGATGCAAGTGTCAAAGTTCTACACAGTCAACAGGAGTGTATTTTCTAATAAAATTTTATAAGTGACTGAAGAAGGAGACTGACTGTTTAAATATCTTCTGCCTCTTAGAACTATTTTTCTGCATATGGAACACCTCAGATGCATTTTTAAACAAAGATTTTGGATCCAGATCATTAACTCTGGGGTTGAAAATTTACAAATTATTTATAAAGAACTGTGAAAGGCTAATCATGGCCTAATACTCTAGACTCAAGCATTCTAAACTTGGGAAGATCTAATTTTATGGGTTTTTTTAATGAAAAAATTCTTCTTTAGAGCTTATCTCCATTTCCTTCTATTACGTGCTCTATTGCCTGTTCATATACATAAACAGGCAAATACAGACAAGCACATAAACCCCCCAAAACACTTGCAATCACAAACTTCTTATTCTGAGTAATATTCCTGTACATATCCATTCCCATACCCTCTTCCGTAAGATGCAAGGGTCTATACAGGGGAGATTTGTTTTGTGCTTGCAATTCCTCAACTTTTTGCGTAAGCTTTTAGTTGAGCCTCTTTGAACAACGGCCACTGGGCTCACATGCCACATGAGAATTCATCCCAGTGAGGGTGATGTGTGCTATGAATCACACAAACTTTGTCTTTGCTGTTGATATGACTTTTCAACCCTTAGTAGTGACTAGGGATGGTAAGGAACAAGCAAGGCAAAAAGCCAGATTCCTCCAGGTCTTCCTTTAGGACAGATTTTTGCTGAGGTTTCTTCTTGCCTTTCTGAATCAAGATTGGGATTCTAGCTCTAAATCTCTGTAACGCCAGATATATGTGTAGGATTCTCCAAGTGACTTCAGGATGGTTAACCAGTAACCAGTTATTCTTCTTTTTTTTTTTTTCCGAGTTGCTCAGTTTGTCAATAGGCCCATATACTAATGTGGAATGGTTAATTTATTTCAGGCTCAATAATAAATCAAGAGTTTTGTTTGTTGAGATTAGACAGCAAAATTATTTTATAACTCATGACACTTCTTACTGATCTGCTTGCTCTGGAAAGCACCTTAGAATGTTTGTCTGGTCTGAAGGCATATTTCGGTCTGTTAAGCTCATTAATGTGTTTTAAGTACATTAAATCTTGTAACAATCTGATATGCTGCATGAGGCAGGGCTTCATTCTCCAGTGACTCATCTGTTAGCATCTGCTTTCTCTTTAACGGTAGCAGGCCCTACTAAGTATCTGGAAGTATCATTTCTTCTTCAGGTTTCGTGTGGATTCTATTGTCATGAGTCAGGAAGTATTCACTCCTAAAACCTCAGGGCACATGGTGTTTGGTCCTTGGAACAGAGCAGTTCACTTATTTCATGTACCAGAGCTTTGGGTTACAAGAAATGTAGGTTGGAAAAATGATCCCACAGTATCTATCTTTCTGGAAATTTCAGAAGATTAATTTATTTAGGCTTGGGCTTCTCCTTGGAGTAATGCAAGTACAAATATGCACATGGATTAATTAATTCAAAGCATGATGAAAAATAATATAAATATATTATATGCTTGACTGTAGCTGGAGACGCTGAAGTTTTTAGTTCATGTGTGCACTTCCCCTTTATGCATCAGGAGATTTGGAATTCACAGAGTAAAGGAAATGGATGCCAGAGGTACTCCCAATCCTCTTATGTGTATGAAGAGGTGTGGTGGTGTGCATGATGCATACCTATTTCCAAGATTAAAATCTCTGGCCTTGAGTGTCTTGGCATTAGTCATACATACTCAGTGTGAATATCCATTAGAAGGAAAAATAAATCTTCCTTTACTCTAAGCTTAAATTCATTTCTTATCACAAATGAGCTTTCACCCAAGTGAGGAATGCCAGAAATTTCAACCTAGTATTAATGATGAATCAGTAAATTTTGTATTTAAAAATAAGTTAGAACTCTGAAAAAAAACACGTAGAGGCAAAGAATTAGTGTTAATAATGATTATAGGACTTTTGTAACTATCAAGTAAAAATTGAGATAAGCCATGACATGCCACTAAGAGTAGGGCTATCTCTGGGAAGTACAGAATTTGCTCCCACAGGCTGAAAGCCTAATTATGGAACAGAACCTCAAAATTAATGATGGGTTTGCATAAATACAATATTAAGTAAGCTAAGAAAGAAGTGTTATTAAGTGAAAGAATAGTGTAGACACAAACCCCAAAGGATCTACACTATCTATAAACACTTTAGTGATGGAAAGTGGGAGGGAGCTGTTCTTGCCATTGGAAGAACTTTGGGAAAGTCACGGGGTATGTTTGCTGGTAATTGAAGAAAGAAACTTGCATTGTTTTAGGAAGTAGGGTGGTTATTCCTGTTCTGCTTGATATCAAGCATGAACATTTGTTGGAACAAGGACTGGAACATGTGTCTAGTTTTTAGGTAAATTCCCTAAACTTTGGGTTCAGCAAAACTGTTTTCAGCATCACTGAATTTGCAGTGTCTACAATACAGGTGCATCAAGCAATTTTTATTCAGTAGTTCCAAACAATACAATGTTTTTAGAAAGTGCATTACCAAGTGACAGTGACTTGACCTAGAAATAAGGAATAAATTAAAAGCCTAAATGCAACATTTAATTTACAAGGATGGTTTTCAAAATCATGGTCAACTTAAAGGTTTTCATTGTCAACAGTGCTGCTGTGGACTTGAACATTATGTAGATGTTTATTGTTTTCTATCTCTCAAGAACATTACATTTATCTTGAAAGATCTAAAAGTTTCTTTTCCAATTTAAAAACCCTGTTCAGTCTGTTTGTGGTTTTTTACAACCTCTTTGTTGCCTCCTGTTGCATATTTTACTATAATACATGTCTTTGATGCTTTCTGTTGGAAGAGCTAGTAACATTTAATATATTTTGCTTTTAGCTACACTGAAAGAACTCATATCACAGACAATGGTGCGCTGGTCCCAGGAAGATCAGATCCAGGATCCCGAATTAGTCCGGATTATGTACAGCCTCCTCCGTAGGCAGTATGACAGCATTGGGGAGCTCCTGCAAGCCCTGAGGAAAGCATACACCATCAGTGCTGCCTCTGTGAAGGACACCATCAATCTGCTCGCAGCACTGGGCCAGATTCGCTCCCTTCTCAGCGTGAGGATGGGAAAAGAGGAGGAATTGCTAATGATTAATGGATTAGGGTATGGAATCAATGGAATTCTGTTTTTAAGTTGGTGGGAAGATTTTTGTTATCTTGGTAAATCCGGTAATTTTTGTTCCTAAAAAATTAATGCTGTACTGAAGTGTAAATACGTACTAGTGATTTACACTTTCATGTGTATTTCCAAGGTGGCTCCAATTATCTCTCTAACAGTATCAGAAGGGTCAAAGTTTCTCTGAACAAAGGTATTACCTGAAGAAAACTGACTCCTTTTACTACAGTTAAACCTGATGCTCAAACCTTATTCAAAGTACATGTTTTAGCAGCTCTAAAGATCACTAAAATTTTTGCTGGTGTCTACCTATATTGCATTTTTCCCAAACTTAAAGCCCATTTTATATTTCATGTATGAGTGGATAAACTTGTTGTTGTCTTTTCAATTGCAAATTCAGAAGAAATTTCCTTTATATAGCACCAGATGATGTGAGAATATTTTATACATCTTTGCTATCAAATTACCTCTGTTGAGCAGTGGTATTGTGGTGCATTCTTGCGTGTTTGTTATTCCTTTTGTGTGTCTAAATGCTGGTTGGGCTATTTAATGGTGGAAGGGAAAAAGAACACAAAGTAAATTATTTCATTTAAAATGGTGCATTTAGAGAGAAAATTATAGTTTTGCTACCTGAGAACTATATTTATTTGTCTTCAGAAATATTAAAAAATTCTCTCCTTTACAACAATTGTAAGAAAGTTCCATTATTTTTACTATTTCAATGTAAAATTGATACTTTTTGTATAAATTGCAAAGACTAATCTCTTCATTTGAATGGATCTATTCATGGCAATGACTCATTAGGCAATGTGCAACAGTATTACCCAATTTGTCCCTGATGCTGAGTTTGTAAATTTGCTGAGAATTATATGAGGGATAAAGGATAAATTTTGCCTAAACATGGTATGGATATAAGCACCTTCCAAGAGAGGCTGTATTGAGACTCATCCATTCTCAGTTTTCTGTATTTCTTTAAAGCAGGAATGATGCCTGTTATTTGCCATGTGTTTTTAAAAGGTTGTCCTAAAATGTTAGAAATCCCTGGAATTCTGTTGAAATCTAGTCCCTGGATTATTTTGACACACATAAATTGTCTTCTGGAATATGAAATCAATACAGAAGATTCTAGAAAATGTTGAGGGAATGGTGGGCAGAGTGAAAAAGTTAAAATAGTCCTTCATAATGGACCTGCATGGCACTTCTGACAGAATTGGAAAATAGTGATGAAATACATATAATAGATTACCTTAAATACTAAGTCTATTTATTGTCTTTACTTTGTGAACTGAGGAAATTAAGAGGTTACAGCAGAAATATAATTGATTAGATTTCATTTTCTTGATCTCTGTTCTCAACTTAAAAGCTAGCGAAACATATTCTTTTCCACTTAGATCATCACAGATTTATTTTTTTTAAAATTTAAACAGAACAGATGGTAGGAGCCATTTAGAGATGAAGAATTGCCATCTCAAAATAATTTTGAGGTTAATATTCTTCTTATGAAGAATCTACAAGAATTAGAGGAATGACAACATATTTAAATGGGCAACATTTTGTTTGCAGATGCTTTTGTATTAAGCTAAATTCTAAGAATTTTAAATGATGTTAATACAATGAATGCATACTTCTGAAATCTCAATGCTTCGACTTAAATTAATTTGGGATTTCTTAAAAGCAAATTGTCTTTTCTTCCATTTTAGGGATATAATGAACAACAAGGTGTTTTATCAGCATCCCAATTTGATGAGAGTCTTGGGCATGCATGAGACTGTTATGGATGTGATGGTAAATGTGCTTGGTGGAGATAAATCTCAGGTAATTTCACCACAATTTGTTATGTGTTTTGCATTTTGAACCTTCCCGAAAATATATTAGGAAAGAAGTTTAAGAGCTGTTTAAGAAGTGAACAAAAATATATCCCATGTAAACTAGATTTTGCTTGTCCAAATTAAAGTATTCACTAATGAAAAAAGTAGATTTTTTAAAATTTTACTAGAGGGAGAAAGCCCAGTAGCCGAGCCTTGATTTTTAAAACTTGAGATATTTTAGGTGTTTCATTTTTCTTTTAATAGGATAGAAAAATGTTTTGGTTTTAAATATATACTTTAACTGCATTTATTGGAGGGGTATCTCTAGTAGGAAAATTTACCTCTTCATCTTAAATGAAGTGTTACTACCAATAAATTATAATAAGAGACTAAACCCAGTTTATATTTTAATGCTCAAATTTATGTACTTGAATTAAGCAAAAATTTTCTTGCAGTGTTGTGTTCTCCCTTTTCTCTGTATCATGCTGGAATATATATATACATGTTATTTTAAAGGCAGAGTGGCATAAATTTTGAGATGCCTAACTGAAAATCTTTGCTCCTGAGGAAAGTGAGAAGTGAAGTGCGCATATTTTCTTTTTTCGCTTTGCTCATGCCTCATGTTTTTATCCTGTTGCCTCCATCCCAAAAAGAGATGTCTTCTCTGATCCCAGTATTCCTTATCTAATATACTTTCGCCTGGCCACTCATTTTTCTTATGTATTTGGAACAATTTTCAGCCCAATATTCTACATTTTGCTTATCTTTTCTCTGTCTTTCCATTTTTTGTAACTTGAATGGCTTCTATGTGCAGCTGCGCCACTCTTTGCCTCTTAAATCAATAATTCCTTAAATGCTTATACATTGAATCCACCTATACCATTGCAGTTTTACAAAGTATTCACATACCAGTTTTACTATTTCTGTTGCACTTCAAGGCAAGTTACAATTAATTATAGAATTATTATTACTTTGCTAATTTATAGGTACTACAACTCCCTGGTTTTGCTATAACTTGTATATAGACCCAAAGGTGATAAAAAGTCCCTGAAACCCAAAATAATGAAACCCCCAATGCCTTCTAATTTTATTAAATTGTTTTCCTAGAAAATTTTAATAACACAGATCCACAAAAAAACTTTACAGAAATTACCATGATATCCTTCAAAGGAAATGCAGACTTAGAAAACTGCTTAGTAACCTGGTGTTGTGTCATTAAATGGCTTGGCCACCCAAAATAACCTATTTCATGTCTCTGTCTTTATGAATTACATGTAGACAATAGGTACCTCATGGATATTTCTTTCTGTTCAGTGTTGTAGCTTCAAGAGATGGAATGAGCAATCATGTAATGTAGTCATTTGCTTAGGGATTGGGCATTTTTCTAGGTTGTGGCAGCAGGTTGTTTAAGCTAGATCTCCAGCTTCTTGGAATAAATGGTTAATTATGGGGCTGTATTGTGAAATATACTGTCTCTGAAGGAATGATGGGAACGTTAAAACTTGTCAGTTCAAACTGGTATGTCATCTATAGTTCTCTGAAAAATGATTTTTCAACACTTTAAAGGCCTAATGAATGTGAAAGTTAAAAGGAAACGTGTGTCCTTTCTTAAGTTAGAACCAAAGTAACTGTCAGTTGCTTATCACCTTGGTAACTTCACTGTACTTTCCTTGTGAGGAGTGCAGGAAGAAGAACTGGAACAGATTGGTAATTAACATATTTCACTGCTTTGTCAACTTTCCTCTTCAGCAGATCGCTTTTCCGAAGATGGTGGCAAGCTGCTGTCGGTTCCTGTGCTACTTCTGCCGCATTAGCCGGCAAAACCAAAAGGCCATGTTTGAGCATCTCAGCTACCTACTGGAAAACAGCAGCGTTGGACTGGGTATGCCACGTAGCTGCAACACCTGAAAGCTAGAGCAGGAGCAACTGTGATATCACAAGACTGGTGTCTAATTTGTATAGCAGGCTGAAACATGCTTAAACCACCTTGCGGTTTAGCCTTTTAATTTTTTTTTCACTTTTGTTTTGTGCTAATGTGTCTATGAATTGTATTAGGAACAGAATAGTCTGAATCTCTGTTTCAAAACACCTTGAAAAAATTTGTATTAAACACATGGTTTGACATTTTCCATTCAAGATAGTTGTGGTTTGAAATCTAAGATTAAATTGACTCCTTATCATGCTTGCTGGTTTCATCTGGGTTAAATTTCCTTGCCTCTACAGTTTAGGCTACTGAAATAAATTTCATATTTTTCTTTTGAACACTGACTATGTTTTTAATGCATGTGCATTAGATTTTGTAACACAAGGAAAAATTTGTTACCTAGATAGATGGCTATAATAATAAGATATGTCAAGGCAAGACAGCTTGTGATTTCACAGTGATTTAGCTGTTCATGTGTGCATTTGGCCATAAAAACCACAGAAAATTGGAAAATATGAAAGAAAGAAAACAGGTAATTGAAACTTGAAATGTCTCTTTTTGCTAAAGATAGGCATCTTTTAAAATCTTGTCTTGATAAGGCTGTGCAGAATTATGTAGTTAATGTATTTGTCTCCTAAGGAAATAGTATTCCCCCAATTTGCTATATTGTTAATTCTGATTTTTTTTTTCATCTATATTTAAAACCACTGTGTTTCAGTATGCTTACAGATATGGATGCGAAACCAGAAAAAAAATTCAGCATTTTTACCTTATAAAAACAGTTGACTGTGCTCTTGGATGGAGAGCTGCCCTAAAATGTTCTATGAATAATTTGTGTTCTAGATTCCAGCGCGATTGCTGCCCTCTGCTGCGTGAATGTGATTACTGCAAACTCCCTTTAATCATCAACTTTTTTCTGCAGCATTTCCTTCAATGAGGGGTTCGACACCACTCGATGTGGCAGCAGCCTCTGTGATGGACAACAACGAGCTTGCACTTGCATTGGAGGAGCCAGATCTTGATAAGGTGGCCACTCTCACCTATTTACCCATTTATTAAGTGCTGTACTTGTGCTGAAAGGGTTTAAAAGGGCAAGCTTGATCATAGCAGTTTTTGAATATGTTGTCCTCAAAAATACCCACTCTAGTTACGTGTTGTTTCAAGGTAAGGTTGACTGAGCAGTATTTTCCCTGATTTTGCCTTATGCTTATCAGGAGTCAGAACAAAAGAGATTTATTTCTATCTTCTGCATCCTTTCACTATTGTTGTCATGTAGAAAGGATGACAAGAAAAAAAGACATGAAACAGGAATATCAAGAAGGGTTTTTTGGGGAGGAAAAGACTGAGAATTAAGAGGAGAATGGTAGAAAAGGACACAGGTCTTTTGGCTTAAATCATAAAGATGTGTGGGCATGGAGGCTAGAACTAAGAGAATGGAAGGACAGGTATTTCAAGATGAAAGGTGAAACAAAATTTTAAGGGTAGGGTCAATGGGAGACTGAATCCAGAATTCAAGTCATTGGCAATGGTTAGGAATAAAAAGGAATGTGAGGAGAGGCAGAAGGAGCTGGAAAATATGTTAAAATGTAAAAAATGGCATGAAAGTTATTTGTATATCATAGGAGCAAAACAGATTTAGAGATAGAAGTGAATGGTCAGAAGAGGAAGAAAGCAGGTAAAGGAAGTTAGACATGCTAGCAGAGCATTGGGGTGCAAAAAACAGAAAGCAGGGTTTAATAAAAATGAAGAGAGTAGTTAAACACCTAAATGATGGCTTAGCAAAGGGAAAGTTTCTGTGCAGGATGACAGGATCCTGAGATGACAGCGGAACTCATGGGACTGTTTGTGATTAGTACAGGGTGTGGGAGAGGAAAAGTTGGGCAATTGAAATAAATGGGCATATTACAGTGATAGCTGGGGGAAGACAGGCAAGAATATGAATGGAAAGGATGTGAGACAGCACAGCAATATACTTACCAGGCAAAATGCTCTTGAGAAGTATTAGCAATTCTCTATCACCTGCAAAATTGCTGAGTGCACTCTGTCCTGTCGTTAATAAAAAACGGAATGGTATTGATATCAATCCTTGGGATACAACACTAGTGACTGGAACACAAGTATGTATTCACTTATTTCTGAATAAATGCTTGAAAACTATCAAGTCCTGTTAGGAATTGTATACTTTTTTTCTCAGAGTGCTCTGAGTAACTTCCTTACTTCGTACTGCAACAAGCAAGTTTTCCACATTAACCCATTTTTCCACTGTTGCAGCCTTTTGGCGGCAATTTGTATACTGGATCAGCTGACATATAATTCTTCCTAAATTCATAACTTTTTCCCTATTAGGACATTGGATAATGACTAAATATAATCTTTTAATCTATTTTGGCTGCCTGCCATTTTAAGGAATTATAATTTATTTGTTTTTTTACAAGTTCATGGAAGATTCTTCATGGTCATTTCCCATTTTAAGTGCTATAACCATGCTCGTATGTGGTCCTTTGCACAACCATATGATCTTTTATTTTATTTGAAATACACAGTTGTCTGCAAATTAAAGAAATTTGTCATAATTTCTCAAAGATTTCCCTTAGTTAAAGATGCACTTCTTGATAAGAAATGTTGTGTTAGAAATTTTTGTATTACCAAAATTTTTTAGTCTTTCTGGTTTCAGAGTCTTAAAACTGTTCATTAATATTTATCGTTCTTCTGAAAATTTGTGATAGCTTTCATATCCATTAAAGCTAGAATTACACAATATAAAAATTTGATGCAATCTTTATTTTGCTATTGTAACAAATAAACCATACATGGTTATTGATCTGATTTTAAAGCTGTTCAGTATTTTAGTTGTCGTGTATGTACTGTCAAAAAGATCTAGATTATACAAGATTTTATTCTAATTTTCACATTCCACATTTGTTCATGTTGTATTTTTGTGTCATCATATAATTAGGTAACTTCAGAAACAAACAGTGCTAGCCTTTTTTCATTAAAAAACCCCCTATGATAGATAAAATAATGAGCTATGTTGTTAGATTCTTAGGTTAATTGCCCAGAATACAAAAAATCTTGGAAAAAAAAATACTGTTCTCATTCTGGTTTATAGCTATTTTTAGAAATATATTTCTAAGCGTATGAATAAATGATTGCTTCTGTATTGCAGGTTGTTACCTACCTGGCGGGTTGTGGCCTGCAGAGCTGCCCAGTATTGCTGGCTAAAGGATATCCAGACATTGGATGGAACCCAATAGAGGGTGAACGTTACCTGTCTTTCTTACGATTTGCAGTTTTTGCTAACAGTAAGTCTAATGTCTTGACATCCAGATTCCATCAAAAGGTTTCCTTTAAATAAATTTCCTAACCATCAAAATATGTTAAATCTGAAGAGACATTAATGCATGCTCTCCTCATTGCAAACACAAGACTATTGCTGTATGCTTATCATTGTAATTTTTTTTTAATCTTCATAGTTAGCTGTATTTTTTTTTAATTTTTTTTTTTTGCAAATCACATAATTGAGTAGATTAACCTGTAGCCATGGAGCCATGGTAGCGAATCGTGTTAGGAATTCCTTGGCACAGGAAGACCAGGAATAGGCGTTACTCAATATATTCTTGTTGCTTCTCTGGGAAAAAAGTCTTTCCTGTGCTCTAGCATGTGGTCCCTCCCATGGGAGACAATCCTCCACAACCTTCTCCAATGTGAGTCCATCCCATGGGCAAAAATTCTCCACAAACTGCTGCAATGTGGGGCACTTCTCCATGGGGTGCAGTCCTTCCAGGACACGCTGCTCCAGTGTGAATTCCCCAAAAGTCCTACCAGGAAACCTGCTCCAGTGTGGGATTCTCTCTCCATGGGTCTGCAGGTGACTCTGCCAGGAGCCTGTTCCAGCACAGGTGTCCCAGGGGTTCACAGCCTCCTCTCAGGCATCCCTTGCTGCAGCACAGGTCTCCTCCATGGGCTGCCCATAAATCTCTGCATCCCTGTGATCCTCAATGGGCTGCAGGTGGATCTCTGCATCCCTGTGAGCCTCCATGGGCTGCCCATGGATCTCTGCATCCCTGTGAGCCTCCATGGGCTGTGGATGGATCTCTGCATCCCTGTGAGCCTCCATGGGCTGCAGGTGGATCTCTGCATCCCTGTGAGCCTCCATGGGCTGCCCATGGATCTCTGCATCCCTGTGAGCCTCCATGGGCTGCAGTGGATCTCTGCATCCCTGTGAGCCTCCATGGGCTGCAGGTGGATCTCTGCATCCCTGTGAGCCTCCATGGGCTGCAGGTGGATCTCTGCATCCCTGTGAGCCTCCATGGGCTGCCCATGGATCTCTGCATCCCTGTGATCCTCCATGGGCTGTGGATGGATCTCTGCATCCCTGTGAGCCTCCATGGGCTGCAGGTGGATCTCTGCATCCCTGTGAGCCTCCATGGGCTGCAGGTGGATCTCTGCATCCCTGTGAGCCTCCATGGGCTGCCCATGGATCTCTGCATCCCTGTGAGCCTCCATGGGCTGCCCATGGATCTCTGCATCCCTGTGAGCCTCCATGGGCTGCCCATGGATCTCTTCATCCCTATGACCCTCCATGGGCTGTGGATGGATCTCTGCATCCCTGTGAGCCTCCATGGGCTGCAGTGGATCTCTGCATCCCTGTGAGCCTCCATGGGCTGCCCATGGATCTCTGCATCCCTGTGAGCCTCCATGGGCTGCAGGGGATCTCTGCATCCCTGTGAGCCTCCATGGGCTGCCCATGGATCTCTGCATCCCTGTGAGCCTCCATGGGCTGCAGGGGCACAGCTGCCTCACCATGGTCCGCACCATGGGCTGCAGGGGAATCTCTGCTCTGGTGCCTTGGGATGAGGACTTGATTTATATTTTGCAACAATTACGAGAAAATGCAGTTTTCTTCTGACTTAAGAGTACCTTTCAGGAGAAAATATGTGTAGTGCTTTTTGGTTCCCAGGTGAAAGTGTTGAGGAAAATGCAAGTGTTGTTGTCAAGCTCCTCATTCGACGGCCAGAGTGCTTCGGGCCAGACCTTCGGGGAGAAGGAGGAAATGGTCTGCTGGCTGCTATGCAGGAAGCTATCAGGATCTCAGAGAATCCTAGTCGTGACCTTCCTTCCCAGGCCTATAAAAGAGAAGGGTAAGTAAATGTGAATGCTTGTTTGGCAAATGACAATTTAATAGCTGGTTCAATCATGCTTGCAGTATGTGGATAATAGAGCCTGTTGTGTAAGGCATTAGACAAGCAGGGAGAATTAGAGATTCACATCCACAAGCAGTTGTCATACGCATTCCTAAAGCATTAGCTAGATAAAAGTGGAATACAAGTTACAGAGAGAAAAAGCCCGAAGGACAAAACAAATGAGAAGACTGCTGTGGAATGAAGCTAAAGCTAAGCTAAAGTAAAAGAGGAAGGTAGAAGGCTCATGTGAAGTCAGCTATTACAGTTAGCCTGCATGCTTACCCTAGGGACAAAAGCCCTTTAGTCTGGAGCCAAAGGGATGAGAATGTCTGGTGAATAGTCTCTGGATCATGTCTCTAGCTCCAGAGAAGAGCTATAAAATGTAGAGTAGCAAAAATGCTAACTGTTATTTTTAACTTTTTAGTGATGAGGAAGAAGAGGAAGAGGAGACCGTGCACATGGGAAATGCAATCATGTCATTTTACTCAGCTCTCATAGATTTACTGGGACGCTGTGCACCAGAAATGCATGTAAGTTCATTCTACCACTTGCTTAGAAAATGTAAGGAGATTTGTAAACATAATTGTACATGTCTCGCTCAACCTTTCTCTATTCAAAACCTTCTTCCCTTCAAAAGATAGACTTTATGGTTTCTTGCTGTATTTAAGTGGACACAAGCTGCGAGCTGTTTATAAAGAAACATGGTCTTTTGATTCCCTTATGCTTTTTTATTTATCTAAAATTTTGGTAATTTTTATATGACTATGAAATCAAAGCAAGTATGAACTACAAGGGTTGCACAATAAAGTGATCAGTATGATAACTTCTGAAATTGACCCTTTATTATTCTCCAGAAAGCCATAAAAGAATTTTTATAAGAATGTGATAGAGGGCTGCTTTTTGTGTGCATTGATGAAATATGGTACCCACACCTTGTGAATATATGGAAAAATATGTAAAATAACTCTTTCAACCTGTAATGCCCGTAACAGCCACGTGCAAGACTTGGTTTTAATTAGACTGACTGTTGCTTGTTGGTGCTTAAAATTCTTTGGTAACTTAAAATCCTCTATGTTTCTCAATACAATAAGAGTAAGAAGCTTGGCTTGCAGCCTCCCTACTTACACTTACAAAAGCTATTAAGTTTATTAGCTATATGTGGCCCTCTATTGCCAGACACAGCAGTTTCATATTATGAAAATTACTGGTAGACCTTTTCAGACACAGGTTATGAATACCTAATTTCTGCTAGAAGTTGAAAGGAATTGCTCACCTCATTGCTGTAAATGCCTTTTGAAGATTTTTACAGCATAGAAATGATAGAAAAATGCATGGAGACATCACACAGGTCTGCATCCGTTTGTAGTATAAGAAAGCATGCACAAAACTTGTCACCATGGGTTCTCTAGGTAACATGGACATTTCATAAGTTTTGGTTTTATCACCATATCTGGTTGGTTTAGGAATCTTACCAATGTGGAGGTTTTTGCCTAATTGGGAATTCATAATATTGTAAAATAATTTATATAAAATAAAGATCAGATACAATGTAGGAACAGCTGACTTTGGCAACTTCATTCATTCTTGGATAAATTGAATTTCTGTACATTTTCTTCTGGTGTTTGAAAAAAGATCATATTAATAAAAGTATTTTGAGGAAAACTTTATGTCCCTCAGTACTAAATATCTTAACTGATAAATTTTTCTAACAGCTTATTCAAAGTGGAAAAGGGGAAGCTATTCGAATCAGGTCAATTCTTCGATCCCTAGTGCCAACTGAAGATTTGGTGGGGATTATAAGTATACCACTAAAGTTGTCCACAGTTAACAAAGGTAACTTCAATACTTTTATTAGACCATTTATTTTTTTATGAAAGCCTTTTGCCACATTAGCCTTCAGATGAAAAATTGAGCAGTTTTCTTAGTTGAATGTAAGCTGAGAACTGTTCAAATTTTAATTAGATCTGCATCAATTAGAGCTGCTCCAGTGGCACAAATATTTGCTCCTGTAGAGCACAGAGTGTAAGAATGTAAGAAATACTTTAAAGGATCACACCAATGGGCCAATACTTTTTCTCCAGCAGTGGCTTTAGAGACACTATCTCCTTAGGTAAAATATTTAAGCTTGGGCTCAGTCCAATGTATTTCAGCCCAATTTATTTCCACATTATCCAGTCATCTGTAGAATATTTTACCATTAATTTCTAAGCTTTCATTTAAGAGTGAAAGATAATTAAATTGCAAAATAATAGGGGTTTCTAAAGAATAAAAACTTTCTGTTCTAAATGAATCTTTTTCAGCATAGAACAAAAGTGAAGAATGTAGTTTTCTTTGAGTATGTGATTTTACATATTAAATGTAATTGTGATGTGTTTCATTGCCTTGGTGTTTCTTGCTTTATCAGTTACCTACTATTAAAAAATGCATTGTATGTTTGTGCAGATGGCACAGTAAATGAGCCAGACATGTCTGCCAGTTTCTGTCCTGATCATAAAGCACCCATGGTACTCTTCTTGGACCGTGTCTATGGTATTAAGGACCAAAGCTTCCTCCTTCACCTACTGGAAGTTGGATTTTTACCAGATTTAAGAGCTTCTGCCTCTTTGGATACAGTACGTATTTCACTATTGAGTTTAGGAGCAGTGCCTGGATATGGTGGCTCTGTAAGTGTAAAAATCTGTAATTTTAAGTCAAAACAGCTTTTAAAACAGGTATTATAGACTCACTATAAAACAAAACCAATATTCATTCACTTACTATGAATTTATAGTGCATAAGTCTGATTTAAACATTCAGCAGCACCTAATGAAATGTAAAAGTATTTTAAAATCTTTTTATACAGGCTGTAAAGTAACAAAATAAGTACATTGAGTGTACCGCAATAGGCCTAATGATTGCTTTTACTTCATTTTTGTTTTCAATAATTACACTGCAAATCCAGGTGTGTGAAGAAATTGATATGCCGAGTGTCATTTAAAGCTCAGTGGGGTTTTCTACCCTGTTTCGAGATAGATGCTACATATTCTTTTCTGCTGCTATTTGTTCAGAGTGCAGGGGTACAAGGGATGGAACTTAAATGGATGGCTTGAATTTTCTCCAATTGAAAAAGAAATTACTTTAGTCCTCATGTATACACTGGAAACATCATTAGCACCCAGCCCCTCAGGAGACTGAAGGACTATTACATTGTTATGTTTTATAGCCTTCATATTCAGTGACCTTTATCCAGTGTGACACTAACTCTCATTTACTCCTTCACACAGGTTTCTCTAAGCACCACGGAGGCAGCTCTGGCACTAAACAGATACATTTGCTCAGCTGTGTTTCCACTACTCAAGAGATGTGCTCCCCTCTTTTCTGGAACAGAGCACCATGCCTCTCTGGTGGACTCCACTCTTCACACAATGTATAGGTTATCCAAGGGACGGTCCCTCACAAAGGCTCAAAGAGATGCTATTGAGGAATGCCTGCTTGCTATTTGCCAGTATGTATGATACCTGCGTACAAATTAATTTCTTTTGTGCAGGATAGGTATTTTAAGAGCTTTTTTTTTTTTTGCCTGCAGTGTAGACCTAAGGCTACTTTATTCTTACATAAAATAAATGACCGGCGTTATCTCGGGAACTGAAATGTAGATTTCTCTGTTCACTCAAGAGAGTTCAGAAGTAGCACAATTTCTGTGCTACATCCTTAGATAGTGAGATTCCTTAAGCACCTAGAACTGTTTTTTCAAAACACTTCTAATGAATGTTTTGCCTCCCGGAATGTAAATTGACTTCAATTTTTATTTCATTTCCATTGAACTGTATGAATTTTGCTGATAACATCTATTTTTTAAAATTACAGCCATTTGCGTCCCTCTATGCTACAACAGCTCTTGAGAAGGTTGGTTTTTGATGTGCCCCTGCTCAATGAATACTGTAAAATGCCTCTCAAGGTAAATACTTTACTTTCTGTGCATACATACAGCATAAAATTTCAAAAGAAAATGTTGTTGTCATGTTTTTAAAAACAGAATGGGAAGGATAAAGCAATGTAAAATTACTTCTGAATTGAAAATAATGTTATTTGTTTTGTAGTCTTTCAAATTAAACGTAATGTTTGCAAAATTTTTGAAATCGTGCCTAATGCAAAGAGTAAGGTGATTATGATATTTTGTATGGTGAACTGTTGACTTTCCTGCAGCTTCAGCAAAAGAGTGTTTCCATGTATCAATTTAAATGTCAGTGTTATCTTGAGATTTCTTCTTCTGCTATATGAACTAAAATAACTCTTGGTGGGATGCATGGTCCAGGAATGAATTTTGAGTGAAATCTAAGAGACAGAATGCAGGGAAGAAAATTCACCTTTTATTTTGAGTAATCTGTAACTGAAATTTTATCTAGTTTTAACTACTTTTTCTTTTGTTTTCTTTTTTCTTTTGTTCTGTAAAAACAGAATTACGCCTGTTAGATTGTAGATTGTTAGATGATAAACGAATCCTATTTAGAACTATTTTGGCAGGTTTGTTTCACTTTTTGGGGGGATAAAACAGCCTGATCTAACGTCTGCAGCTTTTTGTGAAATAATTTAAATTTTGTCATATCTTAAAGCAGGGCTGCCATATTAACCATCATACTCTGAAGCATCATTAATTTTTGATTAAAAATGTGGTGTAGAAGGAGTGTTTGGTCTGTTTTTTAACTATTATTTTCCTTTCTTACACAGAACTGCAGTAAAAAATAAAATGTCAAGATTCTTGTCTGATACTAAAAGAGATTTTTAAAATTTCCATGGGACAAGAATTTTTAGTTCTACAGAAGAAACTGGTAGAAATTTGAAATTACACAGAAAGTGTACCAATAATCATCAATACTAGCTCTTTAACTGTTCAGATTTCCTGTATGATAGTTTTTTCTGTCAATTTTCCCAGACCTGAGCAATCACAGCCAAGAGGGTGTACTGCAGGTGTCTTTTACAGTGCTTTGAGAACTCTAAAGCAACTACAAATGACAGGAGTTAAGTTTTACAAATTCAGATTGATTTTTCATGAGAACCTATCATGTCCTGCCTTATACCCATTTCATTGTCTCTGTTTTTATCCTGTGAGCTAGTCTGTACTCAAATGGTGACAATTCTGAAAGTTTGCTACTCCCTGTAATCATTGAGAATCCCACAGCAGGAGCTGGAGATAATAAAGGCTTTATACTTTCACAATATGGGCTCTGCTGCTCTTCTAAAAAGAAAAAGAAGGAAAAAAAAAGACCTTTATTTTGAGCCATTGGAAATGAAGAGAGAGACACAAATAATACTACTCCTGAAACTGTTTAGCAGAAGAGTTTTTTATTTTGTTAAATAGCAATGTTTCACAAGCATTTTTATTTCTTGAAAATCTAGCTCTTGACAAATCACTATGAGCAGTGCTGGAAATATTACTGTCTGCCTTCAGGAATGGGAAGCTATGGAATCGCAGCAGAAGAGGAGTTGCATTTAACTGAAAAACTTTTCTGGGGAATATTTGATTCCTTGTCTCATAAGGTAACGGCTGCAATTCCCATTTCATTATGGGGTGGGTGTAAAAGTGTTACAGTGATAATTTGCTGTGCCAAGATGAGAAAGTTCCTGTTTTAATGGTTGTTTCATCTAATATGGGAGATAGAGCAATGGATGCTTTTAATGACGTGAAAAATTGAACACTGAATCTTGCAAGATTCTCTCCAAGCCAATGAAATTTCACATCTTTGCTTGATAAACTCATAAGCTTTATGCTACTAATGAGGAGATATGTATGTGTATAAATATATATTTTTATATATATATACATATATACACACACACACATATATAATGTGTAGCTCTCCCTGCACTAACATGTCAGTGTTGTCTGCTCTCCTATCTTGGCTCTACTAAACATTTCAAATTACTTTTTACTGACATAAAATTAATTTTAATAAATATATGCATGTGTTTATCAATTTGTCAGTATAACCAGAATAAATTTACATTGCCTGTCTTCAAATATATATTTGTATTTCTTTAGTTTTCCAGCTATTGCCCAGCTGAGGAGATATGATGAAATATACTATGAAATAAACACATTTCCATTTTTCTGTTGCAAAATGTGATATTGGGACTTTTAAACTTAGTTTTTCTCTCAGTAAGAAAACGTTGCATTTCTGATACAAGAAATGTCTTCCTGAGTAAACACTTTTTGTGCTTGCCTGGGATCAAAATTTAGCACAATCAAAAATCAGTTTAAGCTTTAGGACAATAAAAAATCGTGCCCATTGTGTCTCACTGAATTTATGTTCTCTTTCTGAGCTAAAGATTTAGATGATTGCTCCTCTAGGCATTCTGATTTATAATATTGAAATAAAAATGGTCTCTGCATTATTCTGAAATGGCTTTTTAAGCTCTATTCGTATTTGATTTTAGTAACATTTACCCCCCTCTTAGTGCTTTCACAAATGCAAAGAGTGTCAGGAGTGCTTGATGTAATCAAATGTTTCCAATTAGTACATCTTAGATTTTAACAGATAAATTAACGTGATATATTTCTGCCAATACTGGTGGCTTTTTTTATTTTTATTTTTCTGTAAATGGTAGTAAGCCCAGTGAAAGAAGTTGTGTAAATCTGATCTGCTGCTCTACGGTATTCTCCACATTCTTTTTTGTTCTAAGCTATTTACAGGTTTGATGTTATTAAAAATAATGAAATTACTATTAAAAATAATGAAATTACAGTAAATCAAATTTCCTTAATGAGCATATTTTAAACTGAAACTGTGCAGGGTGAAAAAGAGGCAAAATGACAATGGCTTCTGCTAATTCTGCAGAATTAATTTGAGAGCTAAGGCAGTGTTTTACAGATTATCATGCTCTGTACAGGCCCTCGTGGCCCGAAGAAAGCTTGAGTTGAACTCGTGTTGCATGCATATACAAAGTGTCAGCACAGTCTTATGTCAATCTGAGTAGTCTTAAGAATATATCACGTTGATATAACGGAAAATACATGTCATGCAACAATAATTCTATGTTTGAATTTTGACTGTGGCTTACTGTTTGTTTTCTAATACTTGTACATGGCTATGGCTGCTGGATTTCACTAACATTTTGCATGTTTTTCTATTGGGTTTTCCAACCAGTTCCTATCTCTCCTGCAGAAGTATGATCCAGAGCTCTTTAGAATGGCTCTGCCTTGTCTAAGTGCTATAGCTGGTGCCTTGCCCCCTGATTATTTAGATACACGAATTATGTCAACTTTGGAAAAGCAGACTTCAGTGGATCCAGAAGGAAATTTTGATCCCAAACCTGTCAGCACATCAAAGTGAGTCATGTAATTCATGGTGGTTTCCTTCCCTTAAATATTTTTATACTATTCCTTATTAACATTTTTATCTTCTGTAGGGATAGGGAGAGTTGGCTGGTGACTGACATGTTAGTGGTATTAGCGCTTTCAGAAGTAGTACAGGGATTTTTGCTTCCTTCTGCCAAATACTTTACTGAAATCTGTCCTGTTTACCAGACATAAACCATATTCTTCTCAACCCTGAACAGATATTTAACATTCCATCTTATGTCTGCAGAGGAATTAGTAAATCCTATATTTATGTACCCTATTGCCTAATAGTTCAAATGTTTGGGATAGATAAATTAGAAACTATCATTATTTTGCACGTGCTTATGATAATTTGTACATCACAAAAATCTGGTGATTCAATTGGTCTGTAGGCCAATTTTTATAAAATCTTCGCTTAATTTTGAGAATTGATCTGTAGAAACATGATATGGCAGAAAAAGCAGATCATATAGGATGATTAAATAGAGATTTGTCTTTCCTAGTAAGTTTTTGCTTTTAAAACACAGATCTGGTATTCAAAAACTGCGGATCAATAGCTCAGTCTTGCTAATAAAGTCTTATCCTTCCATAATTATGCATTGTGAAACATCCATATTAATATTATTCTTTATTAAGAATTAGCAACAAATTTACCTGTAGATTACAGTGAAGCAGGTTTTTGTTTCTTTGCAATTTCAGTTGCTAAAAAGTGTGACTGTTATGCATTTGAAGGTTCTCTGCAAATGCCATTATGGCTATGCCTTTTTTGTGGCATTTCTTTTAAAGAACTGGGAATTACCATGCCAAATGCTTTGCTTTCATTTGAAGGTGAAGCATTTTTGATTGGTGCTATCTTTTGCTGACATTTTTTTCATAAGTCAGACTGCAGTAAACTATGATTGAATGACCAGAGCCCTCTTTGCTTACAGCCTTGTCCTTCCTGAGAAGCTGGAGTATATTGTAAGCAAGTACGCTGAACATTCCCACGATAAATGGGCCTTTGAAAAGGTAGGAGTTATTTTAAGACTGGCCACTGTCCAGGACTAGTAAATAATTCCTAGGGTGAATACTGAAATTAAAATTGGACAGTTTAACAGATAGGACCTTGTTCAGGTTGTATGGATGTCTACAGATTTATTTTGGGATATTTGGAAGAAACCTCTTGCTTAGGAAAATGCGTTGCAATTAGTTACTTTTTCAAAGAACTTATTAGGAGAGACTTGATGGTAATGAAAAAGAGGGAGTCTGGTTTGGGTTTGCAGGGGTTTTTTCGTTCATTTGGGGGTTTAGTGGGTTTTTGTTCTTTGGGGCTTGTAAAATTTTTTTTAGGTAAGGATATATAGTTCTTTAGGCATCACTTTGCCTGGTAATTGGGCTTTTTGACTGGAAGTCAGAGATTCAGTTTTACTGCAGCAGCTCTGTGGTCTAAGAAAGTACAGCCTAATGTAATTTTTTATTTTAGATAAGCAGTTGTGGATTTTCTTTCTTCTTAGCTTTAAGAAGCCTGTTATGTATTTAATTCCCCTATAATTTTCGAAATGCTCTGTCACTATGTTGTGCTTCTGTTTCATTATTTCTAGAGAGCTACAAGAAAAGACAATGAATTCTTCAATAATTTATTGTAGCAATTAATAACAAATGAATAGCAATTTTATGGAAGAGTTGTATAAAATAATTCTCTTGTTTGGGGGGGCTATGTATGCAAATTTGTATAGGAAGTTACACATATATATGCCTATGAATAATTTCAATCCATAAATTCCAGTTACTTTTGTTTAAGGTAAAGCATTCATTAGTTATGTCATTCAGTTCTTGATCTGTTAATGTTCCATATTCTTCTCTGTGTTTCTGACTTTAGCCTCCCAGAGAACTGGGACAGTATATTTATTGTATTTTGGGACAGTCAGTGCTGTCCTCTTGAAAGGAGCCAGTGTAAATTAGGCTCAGGACTGGTACCATGAGACCCACTGCTCACAGGTGGCATCCCTTCTGTCTCAGGCATGATTTGTTCCTGCATGCCCACAGATCCTCTCCTGTGGCACTGGGCAGCTCTTGGAGTGGGTTAGCAGTTTGATGTGACAAAGGAAACTGAAATTTGCTCTCACTCATCAATGCTGTTCTCATCTTACTTCACTGGGGTTTGCAGTTGGTTCTTTTTTTTCTTTTTTAGACTAATAGTGGATGGAAATATGGAGTTTCACTGGATGAAAATATGAAGACTCACCCATTAATAAGGCCTTTCAAAACTTTAGCTGAAAAGGTAATAGAGGAAATTTCAGCTGCATCAATATTAAGTAGATTGATTTGTGTGCTTTTAAAAATCGATTTCAAATATATTCTGTTAAATGTCAGGCAGAGAAACCAACAAGAAATCTTACAGTTAATAGACACAACTTTATGCTGAAGTGGTTTTTCAGTTAATCTTACAATGAGTCTTGTATAATTTACTTACATTAGGCATAACATTAATTGTTTCTTCATAGGCCTGGGCAAATTTGAATTCAGAAGTATTAGTAGCACAGTTTTTTCAGGCTTCGATGGATGAGGGATGACTGGCAGAAACTCCTGCACCTTAATGAAAGTGTAATTTAACATATATGAGGGCAATTTTGTCTTCCAGAAAGATGGTAGAAAAATGTAAAAAGTGCGTAGGAGATGATTCAGTTGAAAATGCAGAAAAGGCATTTAAAGTATTTTGAATTTCTTGACTAGGCACAAATGTCTTCTAGTTGTCAGAACAGTGAAGCGAATTTGAATTCTGTTACTTATTTTTGTAATGATTCACCGGGAGACACAAGTCAATTACATGTGCCCCTCCTCACCAGATATTTCCAGTTCAGAAAATAGACATGACAAGAATCAAGAGGCATTAAAAAGGTTGAGTTTCGTAAGGTTTGTAAATTGCTTTGGAATCTTCGGAGAGGAACCAAAGCTTTGTTGGTTGTTATTTAAGCAGCTCAAAGAGAAATTTCTGAATTGTGTGAAATTAGAACTTTTGAACATGAAAATCAGTTCTATCCCTAAAAACTGTTATTTTAAACAACTGGTTTATGATACAACCTGAAGTATTGTTATTTAATTGATTTGAAAAGACTTAATATGGCATACTCAGAATTTTGCCACAAATTTTCAGACATTTCTGACACTTTTACTTTTCAAAGGAGTGTTAGAATATGGGCTGATGCCTATTCTTTGATTGGTAACTGTGCTTATATGAAGATGTGTACAGTTCAGTAACCTTTTGTATCTGTGACTAGATATAAATCCAGAAAGGCTAAAAAAAGGTCTTGAGTGCTTGAGTGTTTGATGCATTTGAAGATTCATACTTGTTTAACTAATATTTAGCACTCACATCCTTAGTACCATCCTTTCTTTTATTATTTTGTGCTGGTGGAATTAATGAATAAGTTTCCAGGTCCAATCTACATTATTGCTCCAGGGCTCATTGCAGTGCTGTTAGTTTCTAACATTTATCCCAGCAATAAATGCCACTAAGAATATTTTTTTTTTTAATTGTAGGTGTTTCAAAGCTTTTCTCTCATGTAAAAAGAACTATGTTTTGTGCTCTCATGCAATATATTATTTTTTTATAATTTTGTGGTACGTGGCGCTTAGAGAAGGACAGACTTTTTATTGTGCTTTTGCTACTTAGTAAATACAGAAAAAATTTTGCATTATTTCTTCAAAGGAAAAGGAAATTTATCGTTGGCCTGCCAGAGAATCACTGAAAACCATGTTGGCCTTGGGATGGAGCCTAGAAAGGACCAAAGAGGGAGGAGAAGCAATGATACATCAGCGTGAAAATGAAAAGCTTCGTAGCATATCTCAGTCTGGTCAGGTAAGGTAGAACACCTTGATCTTAGAAAACAAAAGGCCTGTTAATTAATTTACCTATAAATTATTAACAATTATATCAATTTTATATTGTTTTAGTGAAAAGAAACTTTTAATGGTAGAGTTCTAAGACTGGAAGTCATGTCACTATAATAAGCACTGTGCCACACTGAAGAGAGGATTCCAAAAAGCTTTTAAGACAATGAAGCTATAAGAGACCATAGATATTAATTTTCTTAGAAGAACTGAAAAGCTTTTTAATATAGTCATTCAAAGAAAACAGACAAAGCATTTAAAGTCCTTAATTTTATAAAAAAAATAAATATAGCAATTTTTTTCATTTGGTCAAACAGAAGACCCTAACATGGGCTTTTGTAAAGATTATAATTATGACCGACAAGTTAGATTGCACATTTGCTACAATTTTTTTATTTTTAATCTACAGGCAAAATTTTCAGGTGATGCTAGATTATTTTTTCCATTTGTAGATTTTTATAATCACATGTTGAGACTGCTGGTCAATATGTCTTGGAGGAGGAAAGCTGTTTAAAATTATGACAAGTGTTGAAGAATTGTTATTGTACCTCTAAAGGTGAATTACACACATTTGTACATAAGTATAGTGAGAGTTAAGAAGCAGTGCATTGGGCACAAGTCCTGGATGCAGCATGCAAAGCTGTGTCCCAAGCTAATTCCTTATGAACACTGGCACCAGCCCTGATCCTGTGAGCATCAGCACCTGGCACCTTAAGCCTGTGTTGGCTTCCTTCTCCAGGCCTGCTATTTGCTTACCAAAGAGGCCCCTGAGCACTCATTACAAGATAGTACTTCAGTATTTCTTATCTCTTCTGCAAGCCTCACTCACTTACAGGAAATTCTGCTGTCTCTGGAATCATTGCTTCCAGCCAGTTGAACTTGTTCTGCAGTTGGGCCTTCTTGGCCAAGAAGATGCATGACAAAAACATGACAGAGTAGAGGTTTTCAGCACATAATTAACTTGAGTAGACGTTTGAAATCACTGATTCATATGTAACCTTTCACATTTACATGCACCTCTGACAGGTTTTTGAACTGGAGCTTTCTCATTTAAACCAGTTGAAAATTGTGTTCATATATAACACACCTGGGTTTTCTTAATTTCCTCAAGAAAATAATTTATCTTTTTGTTGTGCTGTCTCATCCTTAGCACAGGGCTCACTCAGGCTGTTCCCACATGGTTCTGTCGTGTTTTGAAGGCACATCTTGTATGTCTCATGATTGATTTCCTCTTAGTCTAAAAGCTTAGTTCTTTGCCACCTATTGTGAATAGAAATCGAAGTATTTGCCGCAACCTGCATGCTTCCACACTAGCAAACCCATTCCCTTGATCATTCAGTGCCTTCAGTACATTGCGAAACAGGTGAACAGTTTCTACTAGAAAGTATAAAATTGGGAATGGTGTTATTCTAATCAAGTCAATAACAGAGATGGTGCAATTGAATATTTGGGTTTTTTTATCTGAAATTATTTCATCTGAGAATAATTATTTTCCCCTGCAGGGAAATGGGTATAGCCCAACACCACTTGATCTCTCTAATGTGGCACTTTCTAGGGAACTTCAGGTTTGTATTTGTGTTTTTCATATATTATGCTGAAAGGAATGGATGTATTTAGTTTCATTATTACTAATGAGTTGTTGTTAGGTTTTATGAGTATATTTGTGACTGTAGCTATCATAAGCTGTTGTAGAAAGGGTGCATGCTATTTACATAGTGAAAGATGAAATTTCCACTGTTCATGCCATTGGTAGTTCCCAGAAAAAATTAAGCATGAAGCTAGGGAAGGGGCTGTCAATAGCATGCTATAATATGTGTATCCTGTGCTTGTGGTGACTTCAAAGAACAGATGAATACAGAAATTCCGCTTAACTATGATGTTTCTTTATCACAAGACTGTAGACTTAAGACTGTGGACTATGTAGAGTTACAGAATTTTTAATCATCACCTAAACTTACATATTGTTTTTTCTGATGCTAATGTAGGGAATGGTTGAGGTAATGGCAGAAAACTACCATAATATATGGGCCAAAAAGAAGAAAATGGAGTTGGAAAGCAAAGGTAAGCCACAATCCTGCAAATCACACCAAAAAAGACAAGGAGAATGAGGGAGAAGAAACAATCTGAAAGATGACAGCGTAAGACAATCAAAAATGAATAGTTCCTTTTGTACATGAAGCAGAATAAATCTTAGAGTAGAAAAACTTACAGTTCTTTCAACTTACTAAAGGTGGAGGTAGTCATCCTTTACTGGTGCCTTATGACACATTGACAGCCAAGGAGAAATCACGGGACCGTGAAAAGGCACAGGAGCTGTTCAAATTCCTTCAAGTCAATGGTATAATCATATCTCGGTAAGTTGCACATTTTTTCAGATGCTTGCTTGCATTCAGTGCCCAAACCAGCATGTCAATCTTATCTCTCTGCAGACTGGCAGTTATTAACATAATTATTGTTAAGCATGTCTTCTAGCAATCAGAGTTATTTTCATGCTCAGAAAGACTCTTCTAAAACAGCATGTTCAGGCAACATTTTTAATAAGTATGTAATCATAGTAAATATAAAATGCAACAGTAGGGTAATTAAACAAGAGGATAATTTAAAACGTCTAAGTTAGCAGCCAGCAGTGTCAGTAAGGATCATGGGAAAATTAATCTGAGGTCTGATACTGAAACATGTCTATGTAAAGCTGCCTTTTAATCCAGTTTTTGAAAAAAATATTGCTTTGAGTTCTGTAAAGTAATAAGACAACCTCCATAGTTGCTTCAGAGCCATTGAATAAGAAAAGCTAGCCTACTTAGTGCAAATGAATGATCTTCTGAAACACCAATGGAAATGCTCAAATTTTGCATCTGCTTGTGTTTGGGTCAGGAAATCAATCTTTTCAATGTTATATCATGGAACAAATCAACTTGAAAAAGCATGATCAAACTCTTCATTGATATGGGCAAAGAATTTGCAGTGTTTGTCTGCATCAGGATGAATCGAGATTAAAATCTTTCAAGTGTTTTCTTCAGAAGAATATATGCATATGTATATATATAAAATTCTTTTGAAGTACTCATTGCAATTATCACATTTCAAGATGCAATTCTTGAAAATGTTGGACTAATCATTAAAACATAGCAATTGTTTATAATTGGAAATGTATAGGCGGAACAGCATGTGTACCTCACATATACCATCTGCCTCTGTTTTTGGGTTTTTTGCTCTTTGCTGAGAACATTTTTGAAACACTTAGTGTGTTTATGACATACAGAGGAATCTCTCAGGCCTTACTCAAGTATGTATTAGAAACAACATAGTATTTTGTTGCACATCTTTAAATCTCTGCAAGCTCTTCAGATATTGTTTTTATACTTCACAGACCTATCAACATCTTTCAATATTTAGGAGGATATTTACAAGAGGATTTATGTCTATCTTCAACTACTTCGTGCAAGGTTATACAGAAAATGAGGTCAAACACTAACTCCTCAAAAGTAATAAGTTGTTAAAAGGAAAATTCCAGTTAGATATGAGAAAATATTTCACCATTATTTTTTCATGGTGAGGGTGGCCAAATATTATAGGGTCTCCAGGGTCATTATGAGATTCCAAATCTTGAACCGACTCCTTCCAACCTTAATTTGTGTGTGATCCCAAAGGATTTTAGAATTTTGGTCATGTAAGTTTCATTTGTACTTAAAATCAAATCCAGTACTTTAAATCTGGGCTCAGACAACCACATGTATTTTTATTCCTCTTTAATGTCTTGTATAATCAACCATGATTTATGTATATGAATTTATCTTAAAGATAAACAATACATGCCTCTTTTGAAATTATTGCATTCTGTTGAAATTTTTCGAATACTTTAATAATATAATAGTTTGTTACTTACATTTAAGTTTTCATTTAGTTGCTGAAGTAATTTTGGCTTTGTTCCTTCATAAAATTGAAGGACAAAATGAATTTTAACAGTGATTAATCAAATGAAGGGTAGTACTTAGGCTGACTTTGTAAAGGTGCAACTACTGACTTCCCAAACACTTGGAATGTAAATGTGCCAGCAGTAGAAATTGAGTGACCAATGCATTACTTTGTTAGGTTCAGATGCATGATGGCTTTGTTTCTGCAATAAGGTAGCATTCTAAAGTTCTTATCCTAAAATACATGCATTTTGGATACTTTAATCATAAGCTATCATACCTCTTATTAAAGTCAGCTCATTTTTCTCTATTTCCTCCTAGATAGTTGCTAATTAAGTGTTACCATGGTCATTTTCTCCTTCTCATGAAAATTTGCCATAATAAAATAATAAGTCATGAAATGCTTCATAGTACTGTCACCATTTGTACTGCTGTCATCATCAATGCTACTTCTCTTAATCCTTTTCAACACAGGGGCATGAATGACATGGAGTTGGATGCTTCATCCATGGAAAAGAGGTTTGCCTTTAAGTTTCTGAAGAAAATTTTAAAATATGTTGATTCTGCTCAAGAGTTTATTGCACATTTGGGTAAGTTGCAGATTTTATTTTTAAAATAGTTAGAATTGTTGAAATTTAAATATGTGATTGATAGGTTTACATTTTTAGTGATCACTATTTTTATTGCGTTTAAGAAACTTGAAGAACTTTTAATTTTCAGATTAAATTATTGAACATTTGTAACTAGCTAAACAGTTTCTGCTCTTTTATTTTTGAGTAAAACTGATTTTTCAAGTCTACCTGAAAGATCTATTGGGTTATTTATTATTAGACAGCTTCTTATTGTGTCTGCCTTGATTGTATCCTTGCAGAAGCCATTGTAACCAGTGGAAAAACTGAAAAATCTCCACATGACCAAGAAATAAAATTCTTTGCTAAAGTGAGTGATTATTTCATGTTTATATATGTTCCACTATACAGAATATATGAATTTATAATGTTAGACTGCTTTTCACATAATGGAAATATATATTTTCCATTTTTTATCATAAATAATCAAACTGTTATCAAATATTTTGAAATGTCTTCAAAAATATCTCAGTATATTTGTTGGATTCAAATATTTCAAAATACTTCAATATATCTCTTTCTGTATGAGAAGGAACATAAAATTTAAAAGGCAGATTATTTATTACATGATAATAAATACTCTCACTGAATATATAAATTTAATCTGATTTTTTTACCACGAGATATCACTGAAGTGCATATCATCTAATTAGCAGAAAGAAATACTCCTATGCATTATTAGATCCAAAACAAATATCTCTGTGGAAGTCTGTTTATTATTTATTTAATTTTGAATAAAACTTTAAAACACCAGTTTTTAATTTACATGAGTTTGTGTTTGAAATAAAAAAAATAGAGCTGTTAAAGAGCTAAAATTCTTTCTATGAACTTTGACCAATCAAAGCATTGCTGTTGCATTCACCTTTGTGCTCTGTAAAAAATATATTTTGTGTCTACATTTCTTAGGTTCTTTTACCATTAGTTGATCAATACTTTACAAATCACTGCCTCTACTTCCTGTCTTCTCCATCAAAAATCCTCAGTAGCAGTGGATATGCATCAAATAAGGAAAAGGAAATGGTAGCAAGGTAGGTAAAAAAAAAATTATCCATAGTAGGTTTTTATTCAGATAACCAAAGGTCTCTTCTTAGATTGTAGAGAAAGATAGATAGTTCAAAAGCTTATTTTCCTTACCTGGAAAGTGAATATTTTATTCTACGTGAGAATGGCCGTGAGTGAATAAAATTCCTCATCTTTGTATTCTTTATATATATACATATATAATTAAAGAGGTAAGTACATATAATAACTATTTATTTTACAATATGTAATTATAGATGATAACATCAAAATACTAGTAAACTATTCTGTGAGCAGTGGAATTACTTAGTTTCTTTCCTGTGGTGTTCTGTTTCATTGTGGGTGGCAGTTTCTGGTTAAAACTCTTTCCACTGTTGGCTCATTTAAATGGTCTCACACTTATTCAAATTTTCAGCTACTAAAAAAGTGTTAAAAATACCATGAGGCAGCTTTTTAGGGGGAAATACGGATTCTACACAAAATTACTTCTGCCCCTGCACAAGTATTACTGGAATTTTATAATTTTTGCATGTCTTTATTGTTTGGATGGAATCAGCCATTTGACACAAAGTTATTCTAGAAAATTCTTTTAAAAATAAATGCCTTTTAATTTAGAATGTGCTGCCTATATGAAAATAGGATTTTCTCTTTCCTGTGATTAAAATTTGAAAATAATATTAAATAATATTTAATGGTGTTTTAACTATGACTTTAATAATTTTCCAGGTTTTTTTCCTTCCCCTTGTGGTACGCTGCCAATTACTTTCTTCTGGAAATTTTGTATCATAGTATTTCAGACTGTTTTACCCTCATGCTTTTAGTTTAGCTGTCAGTTTCTTAGCTTTCTTTAGGTTTCCTTCACTGTGTTGACCAGAGTTAACTGCTTTTTCCAGTGGAAAGTAGATATAAAATTTGAAAGTAAAGGTAATGTGTTATTACATAAGATCAGGCCTAGGACTCAGCTTCTGAGATTCCAATCTTCAGTTTATCTCTCAACACATTTTGGCATTTCTCTAAATTATTATTACCCTCTGTTTCCATCATCTTTGTGTGTGGCAGTCCTTACAGAGCAGTTGTGTGTAAGAGTGCTAAGGCACCGAGATTCTGCTTTACTCAGCTCTCAGATATTTACAAACCTCCAAGACAGTCCTCCAGGAGCTGGGAAAGACATCTCAGGCTCAGGAGGATGGAAGTGTCACTTCATTTCATTTCAATTTCATGCTTCCTCTCTGAGTACTCCTGTTACCTCTCTAAAGTCATTGAGGTCTGAATGAAGGTAGGAGGATGTGCTCTAGGGCTATAAAAGGGACTTCACAAAAGTGACTTTACATGATGTCTAGCACAAGTATCTGCCAGCATAACTGCAGAAATAGAATTCTTTGTGCCTCCTTCACTGAGAGAAGTGACTATCTGCCATTTTCATCTTATAGGAAGTATAGTATCTCCTTACCATTGTGAAGATAACAATAAAAATCTGTGGTTAGTATGAGACCATACCAAGTCCTAAGGTATATGCTTCATTTTCTTATGCCCTGATTCCATTTGTAAAGTATGGCCCAAATGATGTGTAAGTCTGTCAGCTGTCTTTGTAGAAGTAACCCCTTTAATCTTTAGTGTGTTGGTGCTCTATTCTCTCAATTATCCTACTATTTTGACAGGTAGGTTAGATATGCAAGTATCTGATATACTTGCCAGAATCTCTTCTAGTGTGTATATATTTAGGACTCATATTATCATCATCAGAGGGTAAACACAGACTTATTTATTTATTTACAAAGGACATCCTTGCAAATTATTTTAAATAGTATGGAGATTTTTAAAATTCATTTGCTGCAGAATTCCAAGTAAAACACTAAACTGTTTCTCATTTTTTTTTGTCCCTACAAAAAATTGTTATTCAGAAATAATAGCCATAAAGAATGACTCAGCCATATAGCATGCAATTGTTGAAAACCACTGTCAAAAGAAAGTTTTAGACTTCAAGACACCTCTGAAGTGGTGAAGTATAGAGAATGAAAGATCTCAGGAGCTTCAAAATGTTACTCTGCTTAATGCAGTTGACTGTTAATCATCATGTATCACTCAAAGTACACTTTCCAGGAACTATGTGGTGTTTTCCTTTTCATATTCCTACTATTCCTTACCTCCTATTCTAAATAAGTCTTTCATCTTTTTCTTGTTTTGCTCTCTCTGTTCTTCTCTACCTTAGCCTGTTCTGCAAACTAGCTGCTCTTGTTAGACATAGGATCTCACTTTTTGGTAAGTAGTTAAGAAAGAGCTTGATAAAAATTTAAAGAATACATAACCATTGTTTCTCTTACCTGAAGATTTTCACGGCTGTAGCCAAAATTCTATTAAATGCTCCATAAGCTTCTAGTGAAATCAGTAGGGGCATTGAATGTGGCTCTGAAACTAACACTTAATAAAATGTATAGGGTGTCGAAGCAGGAAGAAACAGCATGTTTCCATATCTCCAGACTCCATGAAAAAAATATATTAAAAAAGCTTTGTAGTTACTTTTAGCTTTTCAAAAGTAATCTTTAACTAATTATTTTGATTTCTGTGATCCAGCTGTTGAATCCAATAGACTAATTTCTCAATAGATAAAAGGGGATGTAAGGAAACATAATACACCTCATACAAAGATATTGGTAAAAAAATTTAAAAAGAAATGTAAGTGCTACAAGATATAGAGTTCAGAATGTTGTGAGGTTAGGTGGTAAAAATCTGCCTAGAGTAGACATTAGTTATTCTGTTTAGTTCTTACATGGAAATTGACTTTAAAAAATTAAAAGTTATTTCTAGCCCCAGACTTTTAACTCCCTCCTCAGTGACGTAAGTTGGGAGACTTAGGTAATGTCTTGTTTAAACTGTGCATCTCCAGTAAGGCCATTTTGGATCATGAAGTGATGCTATGTTTCCTGTGCTATTGTGCTCTCATAGTATCTCTTTCTAAACAGGAAGTGATTCTGCTACAATGGTGAACTGCCTGCACATCTTAGCTCAGTCTCTTGACACACGGTAAGTTTGCAACTTTTGTACCAGCTGCAAACTACCAAAGTTTCACAGAGCTTTTCAGAAGCAATTGGATTGCTTCTGTATTTTATTACTCTTTATTTGTAATCAAAGATCTTAAGAGCATCAACAACTCAGATATTGCCCTCCACTGTAGCAAATTTTGTGTAAAGTGTTTCAAGTACATTTTTTCTGCTCAATATCTTTCATTCAGCCACTGAAAACACTTGTCAACCTTTCCAAGGTCATTTGAAGGCTTTATGGGAAGAGATAAATGACATGACCATTGGAACTGAAAGTACTGATACCTGCAGATATTAAGAAAGTTTAGTGCATAGTGTAAAATTTGTCATTAGAAGTAGGCAGAGTATATTAATATATGGGCATAGTTATATTTGCTAACTTTTACTGCTTATCATTGAAGAAATTGTGTAGATTAAAACAGAGGCAAGAACAGTTTTTTGAATTTGAGCTGTTTTATGGCCTGGTTAAGTTACACAGCAGCCTGATAATGAACTTATTGTGAACTTGTGAACAGCACTGGCATCTTCAGTAAAGTGTCAGAGAAGCATGCAAGAAGTCAATGAATGGGACTGTGATTCTGGCATTGCATTTGCATTTTCTAGATTTAGGGTCTTTGAAGTATCCTGACTTACACACCTAGTTACTGTGGCTCCCATAAAACTATAGGGATTAAGAGTTTGGGGGTTTTGAGCATATTTTACAGAGAAGCTTTCTCATGACTTTTGACATTTACTGAGAAGGCATTATCTTATTCAAAAGCAGACCACAAAAACCTGAAAAGGCAAGACTATGGAATCAGGATCTTTGTTGTTATTCTTTTGTATTGAATACTCAAAGGAAATTGTTGTTTATACTGCTATTTACATGTAAGTGCTCTTTTCTGTTCCTATTATGAAGTCCCCTGATACATGTGGGTGCTTTCAACAACTGTAACTAACCTGTACATGTATCTCTATACAACTACTAAATATCAGGAGAAAGTTGATATTTTTTCCCTTATTTTATTTTTCCAGAACTGTTATGAAATCAGGATCTGAGCTTGTTAAAGCAGGATTGCGGGCCTTTTTTGAAAATGCAGCTGAAGACTTGGAAAAAACTTCTGAAAATCTTAAACTGGGAAAATTTACTCATTCCCGAACACAAATGAAGGGTGTTTCACAGAATATCAATTATACTACAGTAGCGTTGTTACCAATCTTAACATCAATTTTTGAACATATTTCACAATATCACTTTGGAATAGATTTACTTTGTAAGTATTTTATTTTAATGTTGAATTTTATTGTGCTATAATGCTACAAATGCTTTTTAGTAATGGCTGCGTGGATTCAGAGGATGAATTTCTGTTTTCAGTAACATGTACATTTCCAGAATTAATTCTGAAATTAGCAACATAGTACATTATTTCTAGTACATGTTCAAAAATAATACTCAATAAGCTTAATTATATACAATATTTCTTAAAACATTGAGAGAGAAATTAAAATATCCCTTTAAGTGCTCTCTAAACAAATGGGTGTATGAGGCTAGTTTTCCATACAAAAGTACTGTTTTGTTGTATTAAAGGAGACAACTCACTATAACTTTCCTGTGGATTTTCACTTACGTAGGAAAACGACCTCAGGTCTTAGAATTTAAATTTTCCCTGTTTTTAGCATCAGTTAGTTTAAAAATACTGAAATGACTCTTTGAGATTCAACAATAAGCTAAATGGTTTTATTACTTTGTAATGTCTGTAATTATGTTCCAAAATTTTGAATATATTTAGGTCATAATTCAAAGATGGATAATCACGAAAATATTTTCTTTAAAAATATGGTGAACCTTTAGATCATGTATTTAAAGGTCAGACACACACACAGAATGATGTTGCTTAGCTTAAAATTGTACTCTGCAAGTGTGATAACCTGGAATATCTTATTAATGTGTCTGCTGTCCTCTTGGAGTATCTAATGATCTGGTAGGTTTTGGAATGAACGTAGATGATAGACCAGGAATTAGAGACATTGAAGGTAAGTTCTATGGACTATGGAGTATGGACACTCAAAATGTCCAGTGATATATGTACCAAAAGTTTTAGACACTGTTTAAGATATTGCATAAAACAGATGTTTGATATTTGAAAAGCAATCCTTAGCTGAATAAATACTGATAATGCATTTTCATTTTCCTCTAGTGGGTGATGTACAAGTTTCATGTTACAGAATTCTTTGTAGCCTCTATTCCCTTGGGACTGGAAAGAACATCTATGTTGAAAGGTATTAAGTGTAAAACTCAGCATGCAAAATTTTCTTTTTCTTTAGGAATCTGTTGCTTAGGTAATAAAGCAGTTTGGAGGAAAGGTGAATTTAAAAGAGTGAGAGATGTTTAAAATACACTTTCCCTTGAAAATAGTTGCATTCGATTCCACAGGGAAAAAACCCTCAATAGAAGTAAATAACTTATTCTACATATGGCAGTGTATCTGCACAGAGTCTATTTTTCCCATAGCAAAAGCTAAATTTTTCTTTGAGTTGCCCTTAAGTTCTCAAAGTTTTTCTGCCACATATTGCTGTGATAAGTAGGCTGAGTACTAAGTAGGAAGCATCTGTTTCACACCTAAGTCTATAAAGGGTTCTCAAAAGAGTTGTCCTGAGCATAAAACCCTGAGGTATGTAGAGTATTCTGACAACCATTAGCTCTACAAAGAAAACCACAAGTTACTTGTATTTAAAAATGACCAAGGTCTACAATTCCTTTAAGCATCTAGTTGCTCTGCTATGTTTCAAGCCCTCTCTTCCAATAGAATGAGATCAAATTTGTATTTGTTAGCTCAGAAGATAGACCCCTCATTCCTTGTGTATCACAGGAGCCACAATAAGGATAAGCCATCCTAACAGTTGTGAAAGTTTTAGTTTTGGCAATTTTTGCTGCCTTTCTTATGAAAAGCTTTAGATCCATAGGGAGAGACAGACCAAACTGGAAGAAATTCAAGTCTGTAGTCTGGTTAGGAGAGGCTTTGCCTAGTGCAAGGAATGCTGGTCTCCAATTCCTTCCTTCCAGGGTTTATTCAGAATTCCTTCATACAAAATGCAAGAGGTGTCTGGTGGACAGATCTTTCCTCCCAAACTGCAGGCATGCCCCATGTGTGCACAAGCTGTATGTTCTCATTCAGGCATTAATGCATCCATCTCTAATCACAAAGCTGTACTCCTTTTCTTCTCCTTCTGGGCTTCAAAATCCTAAATACTCCTTTACATACATGGATCTGATAGGAAAAATAGGAAGTGCCTTACCCCTTATCTAACTAGTGGTCAGGGTCTCCTCACAGGAAATGAAACATGATTGTGTTTGAGCTGCCTTTCAAGAAGAAAAGCTCAGAGCACAAGCCTCCACTTGATTGGCAAAATCTGTAAGCCCTGGACAGTTTCCTTAAACCTATTGAAGCTAGCAGCATCACCTTTGCCTGCAGCAATTGTCTTCTTAGAATGGAAAAGTGATTGGATTGGATATATCCTACAGCCTCCTAAGGCTGTGTGAGAGGTTTTCAATTGTGGATTTCATTTAGTTTGTTTTTCACTAGTCTCAGACTCCTAAATTACAGTCTTAGGCAGACATCAGTGTCTAGGTGGGAAGTAGGATTTCAAACACAATGCTCAATGTTTCAGAAAACTTAGGAGTGAATGATTGAGCTGACTTGAACAGTTATTCAAATTAAGCAATGCTCAGTTTCAGGATCAAATTGCACATTTTTCTCCTAGTGAATTTTGGCAGGGACATTAAGAAGTTTTACCTTTCAGTGCAGAATGAGTCATAGTGCAGTTTTCATAGATAAATATCTCTTTTTATGGCTGAAATAGTTCTGCTGGCTGCAGGGGCTCAGGACTAGTTCTTAATTCATTTGCTGCTGGTCTGTTAAGACAAACTTCCTTTGTCAAATGTTTTATCCTTTGTACAAAGACTGTTTAGTTTCTTTAGGATGTTGGAGTTGTTTCTGATTTTTCTATGAATATTTCTTTTCTAAAAGTCTCCATGATTCATAAAAGTTGAGAACTGGATGTATGCTGTAGCTCTTGATTACTTTGAGCCCTAATGCTCTATTCACTGGATACCTCTCTCCATGGTGTTTCACTTGATGCACTAATAGATGACCCTTGAAAAGATACCTTTCCCTCACACTTGCCAGGAGTTGCCTCCAGAGGCTGAGAATTTCTGCATTTTCCCAATCCCTTTTGCAATGCCCACATCCCAGGACAGGGATCCCAGATGCTCAGCTTCTCTACATCCAATTTCATACTGTGGGTCACAACATCCCAGCATTGGAGCAGTCAGGTCACGAGGGACTCACCTGATTGGTGGATGAAATCTATTCACATAGGGATAGGGATCAGGGGATTATCTCTCACCCTGACTTTTCCTCCTTGTGAGGGCCTGTCTTCCTCTTCCTCCCTCACTAAGAAAACTGATTTTGTCTGTCCTGTATTTTTTCTTCTGTGTAGGGGATACTGCTACTGGCACAGGTTGTTCTCTGGTTCAGCTGCAGTTTGAGTGGCCCCAACGCATTGCTTACCTCCTTCTCCTCCCCTGAAGGTGCTGTCTAGTACCAAGCAGTGTCCAAAAATAGTAGCTAGAGCCCAGCATGTTGCATAACTTTGCACCTCCCTGAAACTGCCACAGCAGTTTTCCTTCAAATACTCTGCCACTTTATCAAGCACGGTAGTTGCTCTGGGGTAAGCTTAAAAACTATTGGAGCAGAATCATCCTTTTCTTCCACCTTCCATACCCCTTGTGACTATCCAGCCTTGGGGCAGATCTCTGAAATACTCTCCTAAAAATCTCTTTTGTAACTCCATGGTGTGGACCAAAGCAAGGGGAAACAGCAGACCAAGCAATAGGAGCATGCTTTCCTCAACAACCAGGGCAAGTTAAAAATCCTCAAAAGCAGTGGTAACAGGCCTGAAGGAGAATAGGGGGGTGAAGAGCTGGGGAAAATTATCCACCCTCTTCTTTCCACAGGCTGAGTACAATTTTTAATGGACTCCCTGAGGTAGTGCCCAAGGTAAGGGCAGAAGAACAGCACTGAATACAAATCCCAAATTACCTTCATTGTCCTTATTATCATGTCATAAACTGATATTACACCGTGCAGCAGCAAAGCAATCCTCATCCCTCTCCCTGCTCTGAAAAATATCCCCATGAGGAGCACATGTTGCATATATGGGACTGTATACAGGGTTAGGTACCACAACCACGTGAACAGACCAAGCAATGTTGTGACCAGCAGCTCTGGACCTAACACAATAAATGCTTAGATCACTTTTGCTTCCTACCCACACTGGTCAGATATGTTGTTATCTCACCCTTTCCTGCCCTGTGTTGAGTGCTTAGGGTATTCCCCAAGTGTTTCCCACAGAAACACTCCAAACCATGTGCCACTTCCTCAGTCCCTCCTCCCCTGTCCCTGTGGTGGATGGAGAGAAGAACTGAAGGTAAATATCATGGGTTGAGATAAGAACAATTTACTGGAAAGAACAGCAAAATAAGGCAATGAACAGTAAGAGCAACAGTCCTAACAATGGTGTACAAGAAAGAGGCAAACAATTCACATGCAATTGCTTGACCCCTGACAGTGTCTGACCCCTAAGGAGTCCTGTCCCTGGCAATGACATGAGGTGGCATAGAATAACCTCTGTCCTGTCCATGCCAAAAATTAACTCTGTCCTGATAAGAACCAGAACATTGGTGGAGGTGGGGTTTATAAAACCGTTTTTCTTGCACCACTGTGATCTCCAGTAGTTCTTTTCATGTGATAAATCAATTTTTTCTAAGTTGTCAGATAGCTCCTAATGTTTAAAAAGGATTTTAAAAATCAGCTATAAATACTAATACAGCTATGAATACTAATACTTCTTTTTATTCTGCATGCTAGACACTGAAAGCCTGGTGAAACACTTTTCCTCTCAGATGACTTTTAATGTCTCTCATACACAGGCAGCGTCCTGCGCTGGGTGAGTGTTTAGCATCTCTTGCGGCAGCCATCCCAGTAGCATTCCTTGAGCCTTCCCTCAACCACTACAATCCACTGTCTGTTTTCAACACAAAAAGTGCAAGAGAAAGAGCAAGTAAGTACTGGTCCTCACCAAAAAAAAAACAAAACAAAAAAAAACCCAACAAAAAAACCCCAACCAACCAAAAAAACCCCCCAAAAACCACTTCACTCCACTCCAACTAAATAATAGAAGTTGTAAAATGAAAATGCCCTGAACGTATGCCTCAGTAGAGAGGTCCTGCTACTGATGTTTCATTGTTTGCTATTTTAGCCTTGCTCTGCTTTGTTGAGACTGTGCCAACAATGTTCTCTTTCTCCTAGCATTTTTCTATATTTTTCTGAACATGATGTTTGAATGCTTTTCTAAAGATGCATATTGTAATATTTTAAGCTTAATTGAAGAGGTACATATCTACATTACAAAAATTTTTGTCAAAATACAGTTACGTTCATGTAGCAAAATACAAGAGGTATAATATCTAATTTAAGTGAACAAGAAAATAATTTCTTTGGTTTTGCTGTCTAACCAGTGATCCAAAGCAGTTTGGTACAGGGAACTCCCAGCAGAATATGATTAATTCCATGAAACCTTGAAGAAAAAGGGACCATGACAAGTTGGACAGATGGGCAGAGAAGAACTGCCTGAAATTCAACAAAGGCAGGGTCCTGCACCTGGGGAAGAATAACCCCATGGACCAGTTCAGGTTGGGAGCTGACCTGCTGGAAAGCAGCTTTGTGCAGAAAGATCTGAAGGTCCTGGTGGACAACAAACTGTCCTTGAGCCAGCAGTGTGTCCTTGTGGCCAGGAAGGGCACTGTGACCTGTATTAGGAAGAGCATGGCCAGCAGGTCAAGGGAGGTGATCCTGCCCCTCTGCTCAGCCCTGGGGAGTGCTGTGTCCAGTTCTGGGCTCCTCAGGACAAGGGAGGCATGGACTGGAGTGGATTCAGTGAAGGGCAACAGAGATGATGAGGGGAGTGGAGCATCCCTCTTATAAGGAAAGGCTGAGGGAGCTGGGCCTGTTAATGAAGAGATGACTGAGAGGGGACCTCATCAAGGTATACAAAATATCTAAAGGGAGGGCGTCAAGAGAATGGAGCCAGGTTCTCCTCGGTGGTGCCTAGCAATAAGAAAACAGGCAACAGGCAAAAATTGATGTACAGGAAGTTTCACCTACCATGAGGAAGAACTTTCCTGTGTGGGTGACTGTGCATTGCACCAGATTGCTCAGAGAAGTTGTGGAGTCTCCATCGCAGGAGACACTCAAGAACTGTCTGGATACAAACCTGTACCATGAGCTCTAGGAATATCCTTGCTTGACCAGGACCAGCTCACCAAATCACAGACTAACTTGAGCTTGAAGGGACTCACAAGGATCACTGAGTCCAACTCCTGGCCCTGCACAGGACTCCCCAGCAATCACACCATGGGCCTGAGAGTGTTATCCAAATGCTTCTTGGAATCTGTCAGGCTGGTGCTGTGACCACTTCCCAAGTGACTAGACAAAGCCCCTCATAAGGCTTCCCCTTCCCCATCTCTGTGGCCCCCCTTTCGGTACTCTCTAAAAGCTTGATGTTTTTTTAGCATTCTGATGCCCAAAACAGAGCACAGTAGGTAAGGCTTCACCTCCAGGTGACCCACCCCAGAGCCGAGGGGACAATGCCCTCCCTTGCCCGGCTGTGATGCTGTGCCTGATGCACCCCAGGACACAGGCTGGCCCTCCTGGCTGCCAGGGCATTGCTGACTCATAATAAACTTGCTGTCAAACAGGGTCCAAGGTTCCTTTCCATGACACTGCTTTCCAGCATCTCATTCCCCATCTGCACACAGAACCCCACAATGGGCCTTACCCATTCTCTGTTTCTGTTGAAAGGAACATGAGTCCTTCCACATAGAATTTCTTTGCTTGCTTCTGTCCCAACTTACTCTCGATGGACTCAAAATATTTCAGCATTTTCCTCACTGATCCATGAAAGAGTCACTAACTGCCAAATTCTTTGTACCTTTAAAAAACAAACAAGAATAATAAATAGGGGTAGATTGATTTCATATGCTTCATGAGGTTTTTTCCATACAAAAGCAGTAATGGAAAAGCTTCTACTAGCCCTTCCTCCCTGTCAGGCCTGCTTTATAGGAGCAGTACTATAACCATTACCATATCCAGAAATAGTGGAAGAATTTTGCTGGAGTGACTCTTACTAGATTCTGATGGGTTGTTAATTGCTGAATAAGCATCCTTTATTTTCTAATACAAGCCTGATAACTGGAATTCTTTCCTAGCATTTTTGGTGAGAGATAGTTAATGAACTAAGTACAGTTTCATTTTAACCCCACCCATAATTTTGAATTGCTTCTTTCCCTTTCCCCAAGGTAGATTTAATCTTTGCCAAACCAGCATAAAAATTGTGAATAACTATGAATAAAATGTCCAGTGTATAACCAATATTAAAATAAGATTTCTCTTCTGCACTTTTACATAACTCACCAGATAATTGCAGGACACCTTAGGGTAAAGTCATATCTTTATGGCAGCTATTATTTACTTTATTGCTATATGCACATCATCTGTAAGACACAATTTATGAAAGGATATACCCATACATACCCCAAGTGCTATTATAGTTCTGCCTGTCTAAATTGGTGAAGGAAAAAAATCAGAGCCATTTGTATTTAGGGTGTAAACATGGATGTTCTCTTTCATTTTGCTAGTTAATATTTTGGTTTTCTACCCTTACTTGCAGTTTTAGGTATGCCTGATACAGTAGAAGAAATGTGTCCAGAGATTCCTCAGCTGGATAGACTAATAAAGGAAATAAATGATTTAGCAGAGTCTGGAGCAAGGTATACTGAAATGCCTCATGTAATTGAGGTGATCTTACCCATGCTATGCAACTATTTATCCTACTGGTGGGAAAGAGGGTCTGAGAGTGTTCCTCAAAGTGCTGGGCCTTGCTGTACAATGATAACATCTGAGCATCTGAGCATTGTTCTTGGAAACATTCTGAAAATCATTAACAACAATCTGGGAATAGATGAAGCCTCTTGGATGAAAAGAATTGCAGGTACTGTCAAATATTTTTTGAATGGTAATTGTACTAATAATAACTAATTAATTTGCTATGCTTTACCTTCTTGCCCAGTGATATAATAACAAAAAATTATAACTAGAACCATAATGAAAGAAAGAGAAATAAAATATAAGTACCAATAAGAGAAATATATTTATGTTTTATTATTAGTTATATCCATGTATTGTAGTATCACTGTAAGTAGAGAACTTTCTATTCTCCATAAGAGATTTTTAAAATCTCCTTCTCTATGCATTGTATAAGAGCCTTAGTGCTTAATTTGGAGTTGTGAATTCCATTGATTTTCAAGACTCCTGAGTTTTACAGTAGGGTGAATTATGGTAATAAAATATCAGGACAACATGAAAAAAAAGTGTAAATGGTGAAATAATCTCAGGAGTAACCCAAGTTCAAAATGAGTTGGTTTGCCTGAATAAATGTGTGAGCTATTAAATAAGCTGAAAATTTTTTCAAAATATCACATAAGATATAGTATTTATCCTGCTAAAGAAGTTTACCATATCCAAATTTTATCATTCATATTATACAATGTAAGAGTATAATGTGCAATAACACAGTTTAAGAAAAGCTATGTAATAATTTCCTGCTAAATTTGAGTAACCAGTAAATTTGAGTATTCAGTACTGTGTTTTTGGTGTTTTAAATGCTGGAAGGTCTTAAATAATAACAAGGATTCCATTAAAATTTAGTAAGAAGTTTGCTGCCTAGTTGTAGAGAGTGTTTCCTGCAGTTTTATACTGATTGTTCATCTACATAAGTTGATAATATACACATGTTATTCTTGCAAGGATTTTTGGCTTGAGTAGTTTGCATTTTGACTTTTGTAGTTTGCATACAAGTACTTGTACAGAATTGATCTATGACCTTGAATTATTCATTCTCTTCACTTTAACTTGCCCAAGGCAGAGAAGTAGCAAAGAAGTAAAGGACTTCTCCCAAACACAATCTTCTGGTGGTTTTCTGACACTGAATATGAAAAACCATCCCAGACACAAAAAACCCTGAGCAAAACAAAAAGTATTTTTCTGAGGACTTTGTGTCTCAATCCTTATTTTGTTTAGGTTCTTAGTTAGAGATATGGGACTTGCCAAAACCATGAAAGTTTAATTTATATTCAACTGAAATACTTATAATCCAAATCCACAGTCTTTTAATCTCTCAATACACAGTTTTTATAAAGCTACATTCATAGTTTTATTAATAATTTTATGATGTAAAATTTATGAAGCCCCATAACCTTTACTGTTTCCAGAAGTTCAGCATTCATGTCAATACAATGAAAAACACCAGTTATGCATTAATCATAGAATTATCTATATTTTCATGTATAGTTTATGCTCAACCCATCATCAGCAAAGCCAGACCTGATCTTCTCAGATCTCACTTTATTCCAACACTGGATAAATTGAAGAAAAAAGCTATGAAGATAGTAATGGAAGAAGAGCAACTGAAAGCAGACAACAAAAATGACACCCAAGAAGCTGAGCTACTCATTCTTGATGAGTTTGCTGTACTTTGTAGAGACCTTTATGCCTTCTATCCAATGTTGATACGTTATGTAGACAACAACAGGTAAAAACCTAATAATTAAACTCATATTTCTTACTTAATATACTGGAATCTATGATCAGACAATCAGGAGGAACACAGTTCACTTAGGGTGAGAATCAGATCCTGCCTGTTTTAAGATTCTTAAATCTTAATCCTGAATAATTAAAAATTCTTAAAGAAAGCTGTACCTTGAATTCACACCTTTTGCTCAGATGCAAATTCCTAGATTAGCTAGAAAAATGTTACTTGATCTATTAAATAGGGATCATTGTGATAAATTGTCTTCTTTTAAGTATCTACTTTTAAATTTCTCTCTTTTTTGTAATTAGAGCTAATTGGCTAAAGAAACCAGATGCGGATTCTGATGAACTCTTTCGAATGGTGGCTGAAGTTTTTATCCTGTGGTGTAAATCACATGTAAGATAAAATGTGCACTTTTCCTTTAATTTCATTCTATTTTTAAATATAAATATTAATGTTGTACATACAGATAAGTTAAACTTCTGGTGATTTTTTTTTTCTTTAGAATTTTAAAAGAGAAGAACAAAATTTTGTGATTCAGAATGAAATCAACAATTTGGCATTTTTAACTGGAGACACCAAGAGCAAGATGTCTAAAGTAAGTTAATTAAAAAATTGTGGATCAGGTAAATCTAACCCATGTGTTTAATATGTTGAAAAAAGGCTCTGAAAATCTACTCAGATTACAGCTGCTCTGCTGTTAGAAGAAAAATAGTTTTGCTCCTTGATGACAGATGTGCCAACTAACATGCAAAATATAGTCTATGTACCTTAGAGTTACTTACAAAATATCTGCTACTACTCAAAGATATGAGATTAAAATAAATCTTGATTTGAAAAAGTTGCACATGTAAGAAAATATGGGCTGTATTATAAAATATGGGTTATTGAACATTCAGGAAAGAAAAAGGTGGACTATTTTAGAAAAATAAGTGAAGAAACATTGCCTCATCATTTTTATACTATATACTATATATTTTTATACTCAGTCTGTATTGTTCTGTCAGCTTTGATGGAGCACAGCTCCATTTACATATACCTCTTTACATATAGAGTGTGCTACATGTGCACTATTTTTCTTGTTTCTTATCAATTAACACATTCATTTATTTTTTGCTGATTTTCAATATGACAAGATGTTGATATGATGGCTTCAAAGTACATCTTGTTACCTGTACAATAGAGAAATTGTCAAGATAATTGTCAAAGGCTGCTTTGATTTTAGCTGAGGAAATTGCCCTACTCCAGCTAAAGCCAGATGTCTAATTCCAAATTGTGTTGGTAAATGTATTGAAGAAACTGTTTCTTTTATTAATATTTATAATGATTTTGGAGTAATCCTATTCTGAAGGCGTAGCAGAAAAGTAGCATTTACAGTTTTGTATTTCACTAGATTTTGGTTTCCTGTAACCAAGCTACTGTAAGCCAATTTTCAAACAATAGAGAAGCAGACAAAATGTACTGTTAAATTTTTAAATTATCTTTAAAAACGTGTTTTAAAATGTATTTAAAATGCAGGCTTTTTTTTTTTTTTCCTATGAATTTTTAAGTTTTGAAACCTGACAAAGCCAAACCCTGATATAGGAATTTTTACAAGCAAAAATATTATTATCTGCTCATCATTAGTTCACGACCAACACTGAAAAACAGGTCCAACTTTATAAAGAATTCTGTAGTTGGACACAAGGAAACTTTTAGCCTGTTTTTTTGTTGTTGTTAAGATGCAGCTCATCAAAATTGTTTGATAGAATTGGAATGCTTGTATCATCCCTATTAACAAGACAAATTGTGGGCACATCCAGGCTATTTGAGGAGCAGTTGCACCATGTAACAGACTATTATATAATATGTAGCTCTGTACTTTTATCATATGGCAATCATGGCACACACATTTATTATGTGTATTTTAACATTTATACTTTACAACTGGCCTGAGGCGATGAAAAATAGGTGTACTTTCATTTTTTTAGATACCACAGATTAGAAACAGTATATTTAATCTAAATTGTGTTCCTCTTCAGTACTGATAACAGGATTGTATGAAGTAAAGTGTTAGCATCATATTTTTGTCAGTCTAGTATGGCAGGAATAAAAGACAGATCTTTACAAAATAAGGAATAGGTAGGTCTCCTACTGTACTACTTGCAGATTTACAATAGCTAGAGGATTTCATGTTAGTATTTTCTGCAGGAATTTTAGATCTCTTCTTTGAGAGTATTTCAGTTGCATAGAATACATTTCCTTTGCATATACTGAGGTAAATCAGGACTGGATTTTGATAAAATCACAGGAATTCAACATCAAGAATCTCTATTACCCAAATCTGATTTTGAGATTATATTTTCAAATGCCTATTGTGTATATTTAAGTATAAAGATATACTATGTATGAATATATTTGTAACAGAGGTGTAGATGCATATGTAAATATATTTTTATTCCATGGGTATACAGTACAGAGAGATTCTGGGTTTTTTTGTATGCATATAATTTTTTGTAAGCAAATTAATGTCAATTTATGGCGTTCCAGGACACTGTGCATGGTTATTGCTAATAAAGGAAGAAAGAAAATACTGTATTGTTCATGACTGAATATTTTATTAATATGGTACTGTAATGGCAGGCATGATTGCAGAACAGCTGATAATTTAGATACTTGTTTCATGATGACTTAAATACCATGATGAAATATATGAAGTGTCTTTTAGAAGGTTTGTATTGGTTTTCTATATATGGTTTCTAAGCAGGAAATTGCTAATATTTCATAATATAAATATAAGTGGTCTAAACCCAGCACATCCAATAAATTGTAGATTTACATCTGTTTTGTTGGCTTTTTTTTAAAGACTGCATAGGTTAAAATAAACAAGAAATCCTTTAAGTAACTGAATGACAGGTTTTCTTGCAGGTTTGATATTTATTTCTGTCCTTAGGCATTGATTAGTAGAGGACATTACATTAGGGAACATTATAATTTCTTGCTTTAATATTAACATTTATCTCAAAAAGTAGCAAGCTGACTGAATAATTAGCCCTTTCCTCTCTATCACTTATTCCTCTTTATTCACATTGTTTTTCGTGGAAGCAATCTTATCCAATATTTATCAAGCATGACAAAGTATAGAAAAACTGAATAGGAACTTTGGCTATTGACAGTGGGCCCAGGACAGAACATTTTGTGGTCTCCTAAAGGAGTCAGGCCTTGGCTGATTTCAGACTGCCTTAGGTAACAGAGACTCGTTGTTCCTGATAAAAAATACTGGGATGCTATCCGAGTGTAAGGTGTAGTATATCCTCTACAGGAGGTTTTATACCCCTACATGCCATTTGGAAGAAAAAAGAAAGGCAAGCAGAGGAGGAAGGAGTAGTATTGTATTACTTATTGGTAGCTAATATCCATGGTAACAAATGATTCATCATTACAATCAAGAAATTCATTGAGCACCCATTGTGTTTTTATAATACTATATTAAGTTTGTTACTAGTTTTTCAAATAAATGTATTAACAGCTGAGAATTTGATTTTTCTTTTCTAAAAATATGGCAGCAGAATGCTCGGAGGGGAATGGTAAGTTAGAGAACTCTCAGTCTGAGAGAGACTGGTAACTTAGATCACATTGAAATACCAGATTTGTGATAGAAATGTTGAAATGGAGAATTTAAACATATTCAGCTCCACTAGTCTGTTATTTTTGACCCCTTCATAGGTTTCTTGATAAAATAGCCTTTTGGTTAAGAGGAAATGATGTCCTATTGTGTATTTCAGTTAACTGGAATAAAAGACTGAATGTATACATTCACATGTACCTAACAATTGTGCAATATGTATGTGGGCAATTTTTCTGTGTCAGTTTTGGAATCTAAACGGATGTGTGGCTGGATATACACCTTCAGTTGCTAAACATTTACATATCCTACTGGAGTTTTATTTGACTTCCCCTCATTAATTTTTATAATCTATTCTTAAGAACAGATTGAGCAACCCTATTATAGAAGTTAGAGGCCATCATAAAATGCAAGTTGTTATGAAACAACATGGTTGTTTGTGCCCATCTGTAACATGTAGGACACATTGCCTGCAGATTTACAATAACTAGAGGATTTCCTGTCAGTATTTTCTGCAGGAATTTTAGATCTCTTCTTTGAGAGTATTTCAGTTGCCTAGAATGCATTTCCTTTGGATATACTGAGGTAAAGCAGGATTGGATCATTTTTATGGTCAGCTACAATGAATGAAATATAATTAACATTTCCTTACCTTAAGTGTATACGTACACCTGTATATACCTGATGAGCCATGTCTACGCAGCATCTACATATTTCATACAATTGAAGATTTAAATTAAAATTTGCTATTTGTCTAAGGCATTAAATATTATAAGATGCTGAGATTCTAACACCTAATTCGAATATTAGTCCTTTGCTTTTCTTTACTTGTACCCACTTTTCTCACCATGTGATATAAATCAAGCAGGCTATAAAAAGATTTCAATACCTTGGCATCAACATTTTGAAACTTATTCAGGTATCACAAGAAAATGAAGATACTTTTGGGGCAGAATGACAGAAGTGAGGGCTTGTATGTGGTTTTTTCTGCTTGTTTTTAACCAACAGCTTTTTATAGTATTTTCCTGTGCCCGGTTGAGGATTCTTTTCAGTAATAGTATATTTTATGTTACCATAAATAAATGGTTTTGTTGTTGTTTTCTTAAGATTTCCTGACACAGTTATAATATAATGTTGACTATCGAATACATATTTATTTGAGTGTATTTGTGGTATTAATATAAGAAATGGGAAAAATCCTCTGTATGTATGAGAGTTACAGCTGAATTTATAATATTGTTTTCAAAATGGGTACTGCTGAGAGATGCAAGCTACATTTTTCTCTCAGGCTGTCTTAAAAAGAGTAATTAGCTATGCAATGGGAAAATAGATCTGTAAGTTAAGTGCTATACCTTGCCAATGACAGTTTGATTTCTAAACACATTTTTTTACAAATATATTTTGGTAGGGAAAAGAGGTAGAAAGAGCTATTTTTGTGAAAATGTGAATATTTTTCATTACTGGTTTATCCAGAGTTCCAGACACTGTTCTTTTAAGAAAATTGGGAAGAGATGCAGTAATCAGTGTATTGATAGGTTAACTTACTGGATGTCCTTAAATGAGCAAGCAGCAAATGGAAGTGTATGGTAGAACAGCAATAGAAATTCAGAAGTTCAATCATGCAATAAAGATTAAACTGATTTCATGAAGATCTCATTTGGTTATGCATTTACAGTCTATTGTTTTAGCTATAAGCTTACTATATTTTTACTGTCCTCATAAAGCTGAGTAAGTTTATAAGTAACTTGTAAAATTATCATCCTTTCATCTCTTTTACTTATGCCTTTTTCTCCCCTTTATTTTTCTTTCATACAGGCCATGCAAGTAAAGGTACAGGTCAAAGTGCATGATGTGTCTTTGTTTTAGATTTAGAGATGATCAGGCTCCAAGCACTCTTTCCATTGATCATAGCAGTGGCGTCACAAAATGAAGCACCAGCTTCCACCTACTATAAATTTTGTCCCAGCTAAAGTGGCAGTCTTTGACCAGAGCAGATGAAATTCCCTTTGGCACTCCTAAATATTGCTTAATGTGAAAATGTACTAAAGCTGCCTTTTTTAAACTATTTTAGATGTACATTCTGCCTCTGCTGTCCTTCTGCATTCGATTTTTTTTTTTTCTAAAATAGTGAAGTAGACATTGTAAAAGAAATGTCTAAGTAGAGTCATTAGAAAAATGTATTTGGCTTATGATAGTCAAGAAGAATATTTGGGAGAAATGTGCTATGACCTCTACCCCATTTGTAGGTGAGTAGAAGATTGTATTAAATCCAACAAGTTTAAATAGATACACAGTTCAAACCTTATCTTTTTCCAAAATTAAAATGGTCTTTACTAAAGGTGTGAGGTGTGACAAAGCTTTAGAATAACCCTTATTTCTTTTATGTATTTAATGTATTTGAAGATTTCTTGTCCTTCATTGAACTATAGCTCACTTTCCTTTGCATCATTCATATTCTTTTTTAATATGAATTTCTAAAATAGATGAGTACTTCCTGACCTATGGTGCATTCTTCATGGGTGAAGTAGAATAAGCAGCAAAATGGAGCATAAATCCTTTCATCTTTCCCTTTACCCTGTGTGCTGAGAAGCACACATGATGCTGTGAAAAGCTTTTAATCAATTAAACTGGAGACATGAGTTAAAAAGGGAGAAGCTATGTTAAATAATCTGATTTCATGCTTTGCTATTGTCAAACTTCTCCAGGTATACAGAGTAGGATTTAATGACTGCCCTCATAGTAAGCTCAAAGAACAGAAGCTCAAAGGGGGATGGAAATACAAAAAAATATTATATCGATAATCTTAACCAGTTTTAGCTGAATTTTTAGTTTAAATAACTTATTTCTTCCTTTTCATTGTGTATTTAGCTATTATTCATCTACTAAAGAATCATCTGTAATTGGTTTTTGGTATATGGATTTTTTTCAGAAATATCCATTTGTGTGTTAAAATCCTCAGACAAGAAAGACTACTACATGCTTTTAGGCAACGAAATTATATAATTCCTCCAGTTGAGGTCCTTTCAGCACAGTTAATTGTTTAGGCAAAATATATCTGATTTAATGCTCTTTACATATGCAATGCAGGTATTGTTTGTGCATAAGTGCACATTAGAACTGAAAGAGACAAAATTCCATTGTCATTTAGATTTAAGTTCTGTGACTCTATTTATACATTTAGCAGCTGGAGAAGTGAATTCACAGCAGAATTTATGGCAAAGGCAGAATGGATCTTCTTTTCCTGTTTTGAAAATTCTCCAGTTTTAAGGTTCACAATCTTATTAATTTCATATGAACGTAAAGAAAATTGGATGTGCAAAATGTTCACCGACGTAAAAGATGCAGAAACTGATATCTCTCACATTCCTTTTTTTTCTTTTAAAAATATATCTATTACATATTGTGTTATTCCTTATTTAAGAGGCATAGTGACGCCACTGGAGTACAGTGATACATTGTGGGATTTGTTTGTCTGCTGTCAATGTAGAGTACAAATAATGTCATTTTTAAAGCCATTGCTTCACTATTTCTAAGGCACTTCTAAAAGCAAAGCTTTGAGGCAAAGTATTCTTCTGCAATTGTTAGTTCCTTAAGAAAGGAAGCCACATCCATTGCGTGTTCCCTCACACATGCAAAATACTTCACACAAGCTATGTACATAGAGATTCCCCATCTAGAAGACAGAATTTGCCAAAATTTAGCACCAAATAGAATACATACATCTGCCTTTTTTTTTTTCCCAGTGATTACTGTGATAATAGTGAGGCATTAATTGGGAAATAATGAATTGCAATGGATTCTGCTGTATCCTTATGTGGAACTACACAATCTATTATCAAAATAGTAGTTTGTAAATCCTAATTGACAGAAGGGAAAGGATGTGGAGGGTTAAATGAAAGCATTTGTAATTTTGTAGTGTTGTACAAGCCTGGAGGCCTAGTCCTGAAATCTTATCTTAAGCAAAACTCCCCTTGAGTATAAGTAGGAGTTTAATCTGGGTACAGAATTCAGAACTGGGCTGTTTGATGTTGTTGCTGTTTACTGTGTGTTCCTTAAATATATGGGTCTGTTTGAAAGATTTTGGTTCTTTGTCTCATAAAGAAAAAGTTGGATGTGAAATATGTTGTACAGTGTCTGTCATAAGAAGATAGGGCAGATGTTACTCTGTTGTGCTGTTTACTTCTGTCTCTTTTGTTTTCCTTTTCCTATTAACGATGATATCCAAAGATACAAAATTTTTAAATTTTTTGTCCCAAATTTATTAATATTATCCAAAGCCAAAGGGAAGCACTTTGCTAGAGGCACTAATTAATTGGCATTTTATAACATTGAATCAAAGCCTGTTAAACAATACTGTTGTTCAGATGAGACAAGTCAGGCAATATTCATTCATTCAGACCCTGGATAACTATCTTTATATAAATCTCTTACAAAAATGTAAACATCCTAAATTTGTCTCTGTAACATTGGACAAATAATGTCCCCTGAGAATGATTCAGCTTTTAATTTTAGGGTTGTTTCTGATTTGAAAGGTAAGATCCAGAAAGTATTGTCAAAATCATATGTATGAATGCACACAAAATTGTGTGACTCCTATTACCACATTACTGTTACTGCATTTTCTGCACTGGTGCACACCAAAAGTACTCTTTTACATTTTCTGACCAAGCCTATGCACCCTTCCTCTAGTGTAGCATTTTTAATTATTTGTACTACATCAGGAACATAGTTTCCTTGGACCATAAAGGGAAGAGCGTGTTGGAGTAGTGTGTGATCAGAAAATTGAAGTAATTTTTCTTTTTTCTTCTTTTCTTTTTCCCCTTTTTATTTTTTTTTAACTTATAGTCTGGAGGACAAGATCAAGAGAGGAAGAAATCAAAACGTAGAGGGGATTTGTACTCCATACAAACATCCTTAATTGTGGCTGCACTTAAAAAGATGCTTCCTATTGGTTTGAATATGTGCACTCCTGGAGACCAAGAGCTCATCTCTCTGGCTAAGACTAGATACAGCCATGTAAGTGTGTGCTTTTAATAGTTTTTAATACAAAAATAAGTGTAACGGTCTAAAATGAATCTTGTAGCATAGAAATCTAAGCAGTCAATATTGTTAAATATCTGTATGCACTGTAAGCAATCATAGCTGCTAATTTTTGTGCTTTTTTAAAGAAAAAATGTGTATATAGAGGTGCCATACTTTCCCTGTTATTTTCCATTTGTATACCATGTGCAGTTTTATATATTCATGTTCTTTTGCACAAATACTGAAGTACAATTAGTTAGCTTTAATTCCCTTCCAAGTTTAACCCTTGTTTTATGGTTAAAGAAAGCCTTTGCCCCTTCTGGTGATTTACGTACTTTGAAAGCAAAAGGGGTTAAATTTCAATATTGAAATATAAGCTGTTCTATGTTGTAAAATTTCTTGTGAAATGAATCATAATCTGAACTGAAAAATACTTCTACTTTTCTACAGAGGGACACAGATGAGGAAGTCAAAGAACACCTACGCAACAACTTACACTTGCAGGAAAAGGTAATAAAGAAAAATCTGTCTTACAGATGTTAATGTGCACTTTCAAAACACTGAAGGTGCAGTCATTTTTTGGATTTTTTTTTTTGTGACACATTAAAAAAATGATCCAAAAAGCTATTAGAAAAGTTTCTGTTTCAAAATTATTCTTCCTGGTATTTCATTGCAATAAATGCCTTATTTGCAGCTTTGCTTGGTATAGTCAAGTTTCTGGAAGATCTGTAGAATGGGACAAGTGTGAAGAATTGAGATACTGGTAGTCTTAAAGCTCTAATTACTTAGAATCAATTTGATCCAAGAAGGAAATAAAATTGAAACTCTACTACTTCAGCTTTTCTGCTTGAATCTACCTTTCAATAATGATTAAATTAGGTATTTCTAAAAATATATGCATTTTAAAGTGATCATAATGAAATACGAAAAGCTTATGTCATTTTAGCACTTGTGAATTTTACAAGTATGCTTATATTCCTACAATTTATATGCTGAATACACTGTCAAAACAAATACCAATATAGAGTCCTCATCAATCTGTAAATTAAAAATAATTCAGATCATTGCCTACAGTGTTTGACCACAGTAAGAGTTACTTACTTATCTGTCATGGAAGTTGACTGTCTATTTGCTATAAATTTGTGCTTGCATACATTAAAATGAACACAAGGAGTACTTTAATGTGGTTTTCTTATTTCTGTCTTGCAAGGAAAAAAAAAGATAAAAATCAAAAACTTTGACTATAACTCTTCACCTACTGAAATTCCAGCTGTCTTTTCCAGACTCCAAAAAACAGCTTTACACACTCAGTACAAAGGCTCTGCAAATTAAACTCAATCCCAGTACTAAATCTGCTTCCTTATTTTTAATGGAGGTTAGAGGAATAAGTAAGTTGTAAGGTACTTTATTTGATTTCATCAAATAAAAATACAGAACCTTGCTTAAGAATTGAATTCAATTGCTCAACAACATATAGCATCAATGCCATTTTTTTTTGAGCAGCTAGCAGACGTTAATTTGGTCTGAAAGGGGACAGAAATTGAGAGTATTTATAAGCTTCTTTATTATACTATGGGACTAGAAGTAGTGTCAGTCAAATTCAGTGCCTTCATTCAGCAGCTTACAAATGAAATATGTTGGGTTTCAGTCTGATGACCCAGCTGTGAAATGGCAGCTAAATCTGTACAAAGACATTTTGAAGAGTGATGGACCTACTGACCCTGAGAAAAATGTGGAGCGTGTGCAGAGGATATCGGCTGCTCTCTATCATCTGGAGCAGGTAAAAAGCCAAATGTCTATACTATGTTTATTTTTGAAAAACAGATTTTTCCTTGCAGAGATTATTTCACAGTCATCATTAAAGTTCCCAGATAAAACTTTTGTACATGTGTGCATGCAAGTACCCATGCACATACAGATATGTATATATGAAAGTTTCCAATGTAATCTGTTGAAGTGCCTCCATTTAGCTGCAAGGAAAACTCAGGATATATTTCTGCAAAACTGCATGAACAGTCATAGGAAGTATAGCACACAAATTATCTCCATGCTGTAGCTGAAAACCATTTTGATTTTAGGAAGAGTTTGCTTGTGCACTTATTTTTAATATACTGAGTTTAGCCTGTTTCCTACTTCTGCGACATAGGATGCTGTAGCAACTTTTGAGTTGCTTGCCTGTTCATACAGTTGATGCAATTCAAATAAAGGCATTTGAGCTTTTCCTACATAAAGTTAATCCATTCCATTCACATATGATATAGCACAGAAATGGGTTCACATGAGCAACTGAATATGCATTGTTAGAAACAGACAAAATAACAATTTTAGAAATTTACCAAATAGTCCCACATATGAGGTATTCTAACATCTTGAATATTCTTGAGATTTCTATATAAAAGGTTCCCAGTATTCTTCCTTATAAATGAAAAAAGTAAAGCCCCAAAAGAACTTTTTCTTCAGATGATGCAGAGCATTGGTAACATTTTCTACTTTGCTAACTAGCTAACCACTACCTGTGTAGAAAAATTTTTGATGAAAGTTGAAAAGCTTCCATTGCATATACTAGAAGAAATTTTCCCATAGGTTGAACAACCACTGAGATCCAAAAAAGCTGTTTGGCACAAACTGCTGTCAAAACAACGCAAAAGGGCTGTGGTTGCATGTTTCAGAATGGCACCATTATACAACCTGCCAAGGTAAGTGGCTGAAAGGTTTATGTCTTTATAACTTTTGTCTGCATTGTTTACTGAGTGCAAACACTGCTTGAGTGTTTACCTACATGTTTGTTGATTGTTAGGTGTATGTAATTTTAAGAGACAAGAATTGATTAGTCATCAGCTAATTCCTCACAGTAGCAAAATAGTCATCTCATTGCAAATAACCTGAGTGGGAAAAAAACGTACGAATGACATGCTTCATTTTTGTCTGTTATTCTGTATAGTTCCTCAACTTATCTGTGAAAACCATAAGGATGTTGCTGTTTCTGTCCAATTTTTGTCTCTGATTTGTTGCTCTTTTTGCTCTATTCTCCTGTGGTTTTATTTTTTTCTTGGTTTTCTTTTTTTTTTTTTTTTTTTTTTTTAATTTTGTATGGCTCTTCCTCTCCTCTTGCATGAACACTTCATGCTCTGTAGCTTGTCTGGGCCAATCTTCAGCTACTACATCAGAATGTTACATGAATTAAAGTGACTATTAGGACAGAGAAGTGCAGAGAGCACTGCAGAATGATATTTTCAACTTCTATGTTGCTCTGCTTGTTATTCCAGTTGAATGTAGACAACACAAAGTTCACAATAAAATGCATCTTGTGCCTGGATCCCTCTACTGCTTTAAGCAGAATAATAAGATCATATGTTACTGGAGTAACTTCCTTTACTCTGTTTCCTCTCAAAAAATCTGAGTTTTATTCAGATTGAAGTTAAGCACATGTTTAATTAGGTTTGCTTCTCTCCTTCTGCAATTTTTCACTTTTTGTGTTTAATATTATTCTTCAAAGATTTTTAGCAAAGTATTTTACCGTAGGGCTGTGTTGGATTTTTAAATGCATTTATTAAAGCCAGTTTACACACTTGGTGCAAAAGTCTATAGCTAAAGGTCTATGGCTGTGTCACTAACACACTGGCGGAATATTAGGTTTGCACAGGACAAATAAAACGCCAGTTCATACCATAAAAAGCACACAACCTTCACAACCTTCCTTTACAATAATGAGTAGTTCTAGACTATAGTAACTTCTCCAAGTTATTATGCTACCACCAGGCTGTCTTTAAAGAACCAAAAAATGGAGAGAATTAAATACAACATAAAAAACCATCCAGTATCAATCCTTCCATCTTCGAGAGCTGTGTTGGGCAAAACAAGAGGAAGTGGTATGAAGAAATACCATTTCAGTACAACCATTTTGTGAGCAAGTTTTGGGTTTTTTTTACAACATATTCTGTGTTTGTAAATTTTTAAAATGTTTAGAATAAATGCATGGCCACTCAAATGTTAAGAGGGCTCCTCCTTTTTTTGCCTTACAAAGCACCCACTTTATTTTTTATATTTGAGGTTGACAGAACACTTGCCGAGAGGCAAAGTAGGCTATGAATCTTTCTTGATTTTTTAATCTTCAATAAAATATGGAATAATACCATATTGAAATGGAACATTTATATTGCCTGTAATTTTTTAAAATTTTTTTTTGTGTTAAAAGCTTTTCTTGAGCTTTTTCTTCTCAAACTTTATGGTAGATTTTGTGGAGCAGTTTACTCCTAATTTGAATAGTAATATGAGGAAAATCTACCCTGCTATTACATTTTGTAGCTGCTAAAAATGAACTGTCATAAAACTATTTTTGTCAATTAATGGTGTTCTCTGCACTTCAAAACAAAGAGTGAAAACACAGTTTAAACTTAAAACCTTAAAGTCGTGGAAAGGTTTGGGCTGGAATGGACCTTTAAAGGTCATCTATCCCGATCCTGCTACCATGAGCAAACTTCTGGTTCTATTGCTCAACTGACAGGTTCAAACCAAAGTTTTAAAGTTCACAAGCTTATAGTCACTTTTTTCCTAGATAAATCATAGGATCCTGACAGGAAAATAAGGCTATCACGCTATTATAACAATCTCCATCATCTAAATTGACAGTGTTGCTCAGACATGCCTCAACCCTAGGGAGATTATTTCAAGTGGGGTATGATTTGTTCTAGGAGCTATTTAAATCTCTTTGATCCAGAGTTTAAAATGCAGCTCTCTATCCTGTCTATTTCTTCATTTTAGTTGCAGCTTTGTATTGGGAGTGTTAGTTCTTACTTTGATGCTAGAATCAATTAATTTAAAGTGCAGTAAACAAATATTATGGTATTAACCTTTCATTTATTGTAGAAAAGATAAATCTTCAATAAGTAATAAGCTTAATATTTTGAAAATTTTCCAGATATTTAGGTGACTTTCAGTATAGTTTAATTTTAATCTCAGAGCTTAAGATAATTTTCTGTAAAACCCACTCTAATGTCTATCAGTTTTTAGGAATTTCAGTAAGATATTTCAGAAATGGACATGTCTATTGATATGGAAGTGTTTGTTATATCACTGAAAAATTACTTTAACTTCTACCACAAATATTCCAAGAACTCCCTTTGATGAAAAGTCCCTGTAGATACAAACAAATAGCTATATTTTTAAAAAAAATCTTTCAATAAATTAAAAATCAGTTAAGTCAGGAAATACTAATTCTTCATGTTCTGTGTTTATTGAACATACATGACTTTGAAAAAGTGTCTTATGTGAAAGTGTTTTCTCTGAGATATGTCTATGTTTGATGTTTTAAGGGAATTAATTTGAAAAAACTTTGTCTTATTGTCTGTCATCTGTATATGCACATAGATACAGCAAAGTTGTACATGGCAATTTTTCAAGCACGGTTTACGATACATTCTTTCTGACTACTTTATTGACTTTAACTTGTGCCTTTCTTCAATGAAAACCTATATGCTTTTCTTCAGACACAAAATTAGCAATTTCTTCCTGAGCACCTTTCAACGTGTTTGGCTGGAAAAAGTACATGAAAAAACTCAGTATGACAGGCTTATACTCAAGTTAACGGTAATGTAACTTGTGGAGAGCCTCTTGCTTATGCGCCCACTTCTTCCTTCCCAGCCATGATTTGATATTATCATAAAAACATGAATTTGTACAATTTTCAGAGGGGATTCTGATTGGTCAGTTTTTGAAATTTGATAATAAAACGGCACCAGTGTCAGCAAGTGCGCCTAAAGTGTTGACTCAATAGCTATTCCATGATAAAATATTGATTCATGTGTACATTGTACTTAAAAGGTATTTAATGGTGTATATGCAGCACATTTTTATAGCTTTTTTTGGTGGCAACAGATAAAAGTAAATGAAAAGGTTGCATGGAACAGCCTTTCTAACCTCATGTAGTGCAGCTCAGAAAAAAAACTTCCTCCAAAATAATGTGAAGATGGAATTATTTTGCCATTATTATGTGTAGTCTTATACAGCCATGAGCTGAATTTTCTGCGAAAGTTAAATCAATGAATAGTATACAGTAGCAATTAATATGACTTAGAGTTTTCTAAAATTGGTAATTTTATAGAGCAGATTTTTATATTTCTAATGCAACTTCTTTGAGGACACGCTAATACTGCCCTGATTTGGAATTGGAAGACAAGAAGCTGAGGTTAGGCTTCTTTCTGTAGAAGAAGGCAATGGTTGTAGATACTATGCTGGAAAGCACTTGATAGTTATTTTGGTGTTGATGGCCAGTGTCTGCTGTCTTGATGTTTTAAATCTAGTAATTTGGATTTACACCTTGTAAATGTAAACTCCGCTCACTCATTCTCAGTCTGTTCAAGTGTGTGTTTTTCTCATGCTTGCATTATAAGGTATCAGTCCTGCAGTTTCATGTATAATGTATTTTAGGCCTCTCTTAGCCTTCAAAATAAAAAGTAATGTATACATATGTGTTTAAAAACAGAAAGAATGTTCAAAAGTACCTGCAGGTTTGTCAGTGAATGTTAGTTATGTTTTGCATTTTGTTTCACTGACCAATCAGAGGATCAGAATTGTACAAATATGTATCCTTACTAACCATTAACCATCTGAGCTGTTATACTCTGTTCCGTTACCCCTCTTGATCTCACTTTCACAACCCCCCCAGGCACCGTTCTATTAACCTCTTCCTCAATGGCTATCAGAACTTTTGGATAGAAACAGAGGAATATTCATTTGAGGAGAAACTAGTTCAGGATTTGGCTGTAAGTACTGACATAACTGGGCATAAATTTCAGTGCCCACTTCAGTGTGTATTCTATGTATACATTATAAAATATATTTACTTTTTGTGTACTGTATGCATAAATTTATAAAATATTAATCCTTATGCTTCAGAGCATAAGGTCATTTTCTGCTGTGGTCAAAAAGACATTGATTGTCCTTTGATGCACACTGAAGTGCATTAAGGTGATCTATGCCTTCAGACGAGCTATGTGATACTCATTCTTGGGACGAGAAATGGGTTAGATGAACAGTCAGACTGTTTTTGTCATTATGGTAATTCCTATGTTTGTATATATTATTTTCTGGGGTGTTTTTAAAGCTTGATACTATTGATCCTTTTCCCTTTTAAATTTTTTATGCATAATTAATTTTAACATTTTCAGCTTTGATACAAATTATTTTTGCTGTTTTCCTTTTTGATCATCATAAGGACAAGTAAATATATGCAGCCATATTCAGCAAAAATGCACTTTACCTGAGTACTTGATAAAAGTGATTGGTAAACTTCAGGATTCTGGTAGTGAACATTGGTTCAGAATGCCTACTGCTCTTTCTCTTCCCTTTGTGTAGTTAGCTTGTCAAAGGAGCTTACCACCACAGTCTCTAAACACCATGAAAATTAATATAGAGCTTCATGGATCACATGCAGATGCATCAGGAAGTGCTTCAGTGTTAACAGAAACAGTCATGTTGTGCTATTTAAAGAGCCATTATACCTGATATTGTAGAGACACAGAATGCTTCAAGTTGGAAGGGACCATAGAGATTATCTAGTTCTCACCTCCCTGCCATGGGAGGGACATTCTTCACATGCTCTGGACAATTACATGATCAGTCTTTGTTTGACTTTGTTGCTTCTTGCTAAAGGAAAGATTGAGGCCATTAATCAAAGCAGTGCTTGCAAATCTTTCAGACTTCCCAGAGAAGTAAATTGGACTTCTAGAATTAAAATAATTACTGTAATTACAATAAATCTACAATAACTAGTGACTATACAAAAGTGTGATAACACAAGTAAGGTAAGGGTAATAATCTGATCTTTGGCCAGTTCTGACTATTTTTTTATTTTTGACTGACAAAAAATATTTGAAGTTTACAATAATGAACATTAATTAAACCAAGGTTACCTAGAAATAATATATGAAAAATTGTAGCTAATGTTCAGTCTGAGCAGGATGTATCTGATGATGTTATTAAAAATCCTAGTATCTGCTACAAAACAATTGAGCTAGAACTTCCTTTCAATTTGGGTCAACTGGAGATGCATGATTTCTGTTGAATAGGGCTTCCCCAAGATTTCCCCAGTCTCATTATCAATACCTTGCAAATGAGAAAATTCTAAGGTTACAAAAATAATGAATAAAAACCATACACTCTTATCTCTTCTGAATCATCATACAGGCACATAATGCTGCAGGTTATGCTGTAAACTCCTGAATAAGATTAATATGGGCAGTTAATAAAAATTGGACAGAATAAAATTACTTAAATCCTTTCCTAAGCTTAATTACCGAATTTTTTTTCTTACTTATGAAGCTTAACTTTTATATTCTAAATCTTGAGACAGACATCTCCAAAAAAAGATGAAGAGGAAGAAGAAGAGACTGAGAAAAACCATCCTGATCCACTTCATCAGATTATCCTCTATTTTAGTCGCAGTGCTCTTACAGAGAGAAGGTAAAAGAGCTGTGTGGAAAAGCCCATTGAGTAAAAGCACACAGTAATTGAATTTTAAGTAACATTACCAAAGTGATTTAACACAAGTGTAGTTCATAATTGTACAAGGTGAATACCTTTTTCCCTCTTAGCTTCATTAGAGTTTTCATGTATTTAAACTCAGTATAACCTTTACATTAAGATAAATATTGACTATTTTTGACATTTTAAAAGCTTGAAATGTTTGAGCATGACTTCTCCTGGAAACATGAATTCTACAGGAATTACAGGTTTAATCTGAGTACTTTGCCCTGGTTTCTCCCAGTAATTAATAGATGTGTGTTCTTGGTTTTGGTATTCATTACATTTCACTCAGTAAGTCAGAAAAGGTTTTGTTGATGTTTATAAATCTCATTGCCAACTTCTGTTTAGATCTGTGACTTTAGATTGTTGATTAGAATTAATAGATTTTTATCAGTATTCCAGAGTTTCATATACTTTTTCTGTATGACCAATAAAATCTTACCATTTGACAGTTATAGTTATTCTAATTTATATTTCCATATTACTTCTCTGCACCTTCAACAGCCAATGATGACCCAAAATGACTAAGTTGAATGCACAAATATACCTTTAAATTGTTTGAGTAAAAACTTAGAGATTTGGATTTAGATAAGAGAAGTCCTTCATGACCCAATTTTCATAATTATTAGCTTTTCAAGTAGACTATTTTAATAAAATACCCTTTAATAAAAAGGTAGGCATATGAAATCTTTAGATTACTATATCATAAAATAATTTAAAATATGTTTTACTCTTCGCAGCAATCTAGGACATGATCCTCTATATATTGCCTATTCTGCCATGATGGCAAAAGTAAGTACATAATTTCAAGGTTCATCCCTCACAGCATTTCGGTAGTTCCCATTAATTTTTGATGCTTCTTAAACATTTTCTTTCTGTTTTTTACATGGACTGCTTGATAATAACTTCTGTATTTTTAATGAAGCAAATGCAGTTCAGAGTTTTACATATAGGTATAATGAGAAATTTCCTATGTTAAAGCAATACCATAAAATTTCAGCAGGTGCAGTCCTGTTCCTTTCACTTGACATTTCTTTTGCATACGATTAACTCCTGAGCAGTTTAAACCCATTAGTTATCTTTATTCTTTGGGTAATTATTTTTGGGTTAATACTTGAAGTCTGTCAGATAAGTCAGTTTTTGCAACATATTGATTACAGACTTGTGATGAGAGCTTGACTGTGAAGAGAAATATCATGGATGCAGAGATAGGGCACAAGGTTATACAGCCTGCAGTTACAGGGTGTGCATGTAGTTGGATGAATACCCTGAAACACTTGATATTAGGGAATATCAGCTTCTTAGTGTGGATGAGCACAAATATTTGCAATTAAAGGTTTTAACAATCTTAATACCTTCAGTAATTGCTTAAAAAAGTTATTTGGCAATTTTGTAGAAATAGTATATCAAAAGTAGGCATTATGTTTCTTAGTAAGCAAGATCTTGTGGTTTCTGTTTTTAACATCAAAAGAGCTGTCAGGAAGAAGAAGAGGGAGACGAAGATAAAGAAAAGACATTTGAGGTGAGAGTTTAAATAACATTTCTTTCTCATAATCTAATGTGGAAGTACTTTAAATATGTCCAGTGGAATAAATGCAAAAATAGCATAACACATTGTGTGTTGAACACAGCAAGCTGGTTTACTAGGTTATTCACATTAAAGAAAGATGGTGTGTTTTGAAGCTTTGGAGTCAAACAACCCATGGATTTTGGATGCAGATGGTCTCCAAGAATTTCAGATTTCTCATCTTCCTATTTTTCCTGGATCCGTTCCAGTCTGCAGTCTGTTCTCATTTTGTTCCCAAACCCAGGAGAAAGAAATGGAAAAGCAGAGAACTCTCTATCAGCAAGCTCGCTTGCACGACCGTGGAGCTGCGGAGATGGTCCTTCAGATGATCAGTGCAAGCAAAGGTAATGCTCTGTGATATCTCTGAAGTATTCACAGTACAGGTCATTGCACCTCTCATGTAAACATCATAAACAGCTTCCATGCAACACTTCATGAGGCAAAATAAATGTCAGTAACAACTGCACTAATTAAAAGTTCCAGACTGCATTTCTGATTGAAGAGCTCATAACTGCAAGTTTTAAGGAGTGTATCCTTGTTTTGGCAGGCCATACAGGACCCATGGTTGTTGAAACACTGAAACTTGGTATTGCTATTCTAAATGGTGGAAACACCATAGTTCAACAGGTAATGCATTTCCAGCTACTGCGAGTCTTGCTTGTATAAATGAGGAGAGCAGTTGTGAGAATTTTAGTGTCCTGTTGTTTAAGTTAATGTACTGAATTTTAAGCCAAACAGTGAAGAAATATCAGTGTACTTCTGGTGAAAGAGCAATTATATTATTTTTTGCCAGGGATTTGCATTTCAAGGAACTAATTCAGGAACTTTTGAATTCATATAATTTCAATATCATTAATTATAAGGGTACTTATTACCTTTACTATTTTTTTTGTTTATAAATATTAATTAATAATTTATTGCTAGTTATTTTTTATTATATATATTGTTAATGTTGTATTTTTTTCCTTCAAAAATATACAACATTTAGAAAATGCTAGACTACCTGAAGGAGAAAAAGGATGCTGGATTTTTTCAAAGCCTCTCTGGCTTGATGCAGTCCTGCAGGTAAAACCAAAAATTGCATTATTACAGGTTCTGTTTTATTCATATTCACTGGCTTATTGCTCAGTGCAGGTGGATGTGTTAGATTTAAATTACAGGAGTCACAGGTTGTAGAACTCTTATGGGAAAGTTTTGTGAATCACAGGAACAGCCTGTTAATCTTTAGAGTATCCTTCCAAAGGAGAAAATAAAACAAAAGGCTGCACATGCCTTTGAAGAGACAGAAAAGTAAAATATAATAATTCCTTTACTGATACTAGATCCCTCAAGGTTTTTGTCTGGTAGTTTCCAAGGATGGAGAAGAGCCACCATTAAGGGAGAGACAGGCCAGTGGAGCTTTACTAAGCTCTCAGTTTCTGCACATTTCTGGCGAGTTGCATAATTGCCGTCTCTACTGAATCCTCTGCATATGTATCAGGTTTGTTAGTGTTGGCATGGGACCAGTGAGACTCCAGTAGTCCATTCCCTTGATAAAACAGTTCAAATTAGTTCAGGTAAAGGACTCCCATGTAGAAGATAGAAAATTTCTGGTGATTTTGGTTACTCTTACAGTAGACATCCTCCTTTTTTTAGCCTTTTAAAGAACCAGAATGTTTCTGAAGGAGAAGGCTGGGAATTAGAAGTGGAGGAGCTGTATGAATACAGGGTAAAATGTGGAAGGAATTGTGACCTCCATTGCAGAAATTATTGTTTAATAGTTGCAGCCTAATTAAATAAAATCTGCCTTGTCATTTTTTCATTTATGTAGAACACTTTAGCAGGGATTTGCTCAAACCGGCCCTGCTGTGATATTTTTACCAATTGTGTATATGTATTATTCAGGATTTCATTAAAAGAGGTATTGATAAAATTACTTGAACAGAAAAGAAATGATAAGAAAATGAAAATGATGCTTTAAGAAATGCTTTTGGTTTTAATGATGTCACTAGATTGAATATGTGAATGCATTTCTATTTAACTGAACTAAAATTAGATAATGATAGAATTTTATTGGAGGATTTTAATGAAAGTATTCCAGCTGGGTGGTGAGAAGAATCATGATTTGCTACTCCATGTGCTGAGCTATGCCAAGTTAACAAAATAAAATTCAGATATCAGTATCTTTTGACCCTGGAAGAGATGGAACCTCTGATTACATTTCTGTCTTGTACATATAGAATCAGAAATTCCATACATCTTCTGAATACTATAACCATGTTATAGTATTATTATACTAATAATTTGTAATAAAATATACAAAAACAACATAATAAAAGTCACTGTGGCAACTCAGTGGAAAACAGTGTGAGAGAGAAACAACAGTGGTAGTCTCCTTTAGTAACAGGTTTAAATCAACATAAAGAGTAATATTTCAGGCTCCTTTTCCACTCCTCATTTGTACATGAAACTGTGAATGTCATTATCAAGAGTGAAGTTAAGTAAGTGGTGAGACATGACCTGAGACTCATTTCTTCTCAGAATTGGACACTGGACCCTTAGTTTCATCTAAAGCTCATTTATTTAATACGAGCGTTAAATAAAATATGAGACAATGCATGCCATAGGGGGCCAACAGTAGTAGTTGAAGGACTCTAGAAATTTTGTAGATGAAAATGATTTTCCATTGGTTACTATAGTCCTTTTTCCTGTTTCTGCTGTTGTTTTTCTTTTCTTTGAATATAAGTGTTCTTGACTTGAATGCGTTTGAGAGACAGAATAAAGCAGAAGGCCTGGGAATGGTCACTGAAGAAGGAACTCGTAAGTAGAATGAAATTGATTCCAGTAGTGTTTCAAACATTATTTGTGCTTCCTTCTTTAACTTGAACTGTTATTTACTGTGGCTTGAGGTTTCTGTTGTTAAACTTACTATAAGTAATTCTAGGCTCTGGGTTCTGAATATGCTTTTTTTTACAATATCTTTAGCAATAATTTTTAAGAAAAATATTGTAACTTCCAATATTCTTATCTTGTATTCTTGTTATTTTTCTTTGATCCACAGTCATCGTTCGTGAGCGTGGTATGTTTGGGTTTACAGTTTTTGATACTATCGTTGCAAAAGTGTGTTGCAAATGCAGAGAGAATTCTCTCATTGCATCTTCTCAGATAGCTTTAGGTTTAGCTTTATGGTCTGCAGCAGGTTGTGTGTTTAGCTTGGATAAAGAGTTTGATGCTTATTAAAGAAGTGTCACTCATACTTAAGGCATGATTTTAGTTATGACTAACAATTTACTTATTAGATATATATATCCCGTTGCCTTTTTTTTATTTCAAATTAGTGTTGTTTTTTTAACCATGGATGCATTGGAGTGCTAAATACTTTGGCTCTGCTTTTTCTGTCTCAGTTTTTCTTTTCATTATTATCAGTCTGTTTCTTTTAAATTGCTTTAACGCTTTTAAATACTGGTTCTTTTATTAAAATTCCAGTTTAAAAGGTTACTGTAGGATTATGTGTTCTACATAATTAATCATAACAATTGTCACATAATCATTGTATTTATATATTTTGAAGGTGAAAAAGTCTTGCAGCATGATGAATTTACTCGAGATCTATTTAGATTTTTGCAACTTCTCTGTGAAGGGCATAACAATGGTAAGAGAACTGAATTAATTTTGTAGAAAATGTGTGGTGAGTCTGTTCCTAAACAGAGTGCAATAGAACCAATGTTTTCCACTAATGCATTAAGTTTCCTGGGGGGAAACTGGCATGACAACAACATATATTGCAGAGTTCAATTTGATTTTTCAAGTCTTAGTTTAGTTTCACTGTTTAGTATATTACTAGTAAAGCCTGTTCCAAGTCACTTGGATAACAATTGTCCAGTTATATATACACTGGATCTAAAGTTGAATTTCTACAACATAAGCATCTGTATCCAACAAGATATTTAAAAAGAAGGCATTCCCCATGAAAATAGAAAAATAATGTTGTATTTTTTTTTTCCTGTGTATAGTAACCAAACGCAAATCTCTTCTTATTTCAGATTTTCAAAATTACTTACGTACTCAGATGGGCAACACCACAACAGTGAATATTATCATTAGTACTGTTGACTATCTCTTGCGTCTTCAGGTGAGGAAAAAACAGATGAAAATGGAGTTTAACATATTGGCTTTCCTGCCCTTCTCTAGATTCACATTTTATTGGAATCAAACATGAAAATTCTCTCTAAAGGGACACCTAAAATGAAGAATTGTTATTTTTTTCATATCTTTTTTCCTTTGAAAACAGATGACATTTCAGAATTCTGTGTGGAATCAGATGTTCGATAATGGATTTCATTGTTCACTTCTGAAGAGAGTGAAAAATATTATTGTGCTGAGAAACAGATTGACACAGATATGCTAAATTTTATCTAAATTACTGATTAAAGTTTGGGTGATACAAATGCAGGCAGTAAATACTGCATAGAGGATTCAAAACTAGAAAATGTAACATTGTTTTTTTCTTAGGAATCCATCAGTGACTTCTACTGGTACTATTCAGGAAAGGATGTCATTGATGAACCAGGACAACGTAACTTTTCTAAAGCTTTGGCTGTCACCAAACAAATATTCAATTCTCTTACAGAATATATCCAGGTAAACAGAATGTGTTTCTCAAGGTACTAACAGAGAAGTTCCATACTCACACAGCATGATCACATTCTTTCATCAATCTGTAAATACTTTGCACTTATTTTTTTAAAATATTGATAAAGTTACATTGAATCACTGGACCAGTGTAAAGTGAAAACTAAAACATGCACACAGCTATGTAACAGGATACAATTTGGTATTTGTGCACTAGATACTCAGAGGTCTTGGAAAACCTTCTCATGTGGTTTCATGGCAGCCTGAAACTTCTTTTATATTTGTTTTGGTTTATTTGACATAAATAAAAAATGTGTTTTTCTTAATTTTTTTAGGGCCCTTGCATAGGTAATCAACAGAGTCTGGCTCATAGTAGGCTGTGGGATGCAGTTGTTGGCTTTCTTCATGTGTTTGCCAATATGCAAATGAAACTTTCACAGGTATTTTCAACATGAATTGTCACTGTGCACTCACCTGCACTAAAACCAAACTTGACATTTACAGCTCAATTATACCTTTCTGATAATGAATGTGGCAGTCTGGTCCCTTTCTCCCTCTTGCCAAAACCAGAGGATCTGTCAGAGCAGAAACACCATTAAAAGCACTGAACATAAGCGGGCCAAGAGAAAAGCTGAGAAAGACCCAAACAGGGAGGGAGTGTGATATTTGGTCAACTTTTCCAGTTAATTAATCAAAGGCACTGAGCATGGGGGCACAGGCAGCATTCATTTCACTGTACAGAGCACAGTCCCCCTCCACAGCATCAGGGTTCTGTGTTCTGTGACTTCTGCTTAATGCACTCAAGCTCTGCACTGAATGCAACAGTGCAGGGCATCATTTCCTTTCTTATTAAGTGTTTCTGCTATCCTCTGGCTCACAAGATTTCTTCCCACCCTATAGAAGTATATCAGAATTTTGAGAATAGTATTTAGGGCCTTAATGTCAAATACAAATCTGCATTAGACTTACAGTGTTCTGTAATTAAACTAAACAGTTCTAGTCCTCTTTGAGTGATAATGCATTATGCCATTAAATATTGCCATTGATGTGAAAAAGGATGGATTCTTTCTGAGACAGATACTTTCAGATTTTTGTAGCAACCAATATTTTTTGTTTATTTCTGCTGCTCCTTACCTGCACTTTAGTACTCCTTAATGCTTTATAAAAGCTTAACATTATGGTTATGGCTTATGCAGTAAGTTGCATGTTGTATTAGAGTTCTGATAGCAATCATAATAAAATGACAATGAAATGTTGCTGAATAATGCAAATGAAATTTAGCTGATCATCTTTAATACCATTTCTCTCTAAATTCATTTATTTTTCCATATAAATACAAATTAGAAACAATCTTACAGCCTTTTTTTTTTTTTTTAATAGGACTCCGCTCAGATTGAATTGCTCAAAGAACTGCTAGATCTACTAAAGGATATGGTAGTGATGCTTTTGTCACTGCTTGAAGGTTGGACCTGTTTTTCTTTATGGTCAAATATCATTATCTCCCTTTCCTAGTGTAAAGCACTATTCTCACTTCCTAGTGTAAAGAACAATTATTATGTTCATCTTTCTAAACTGCTTTTTAATTGCCTTTATTTTATCTTTGGGGAAAAAGACATTCTTCATATTCATTTAAGAATTATTCTGGGATATACATACTCCTGAAATAGAGGGCTACTAGAGAAAAGCATGTTGAAAGAAAAAATACTAATATTTAAGAACATTTTTGTTCTGTTTTCAGCACAAATATGAAATGTCATTATTTAAAATGTAGCTGTCAAATAACTTTCTATTATAACACACTACTTAGGTAACGTTGTAAATGGAACTATTGGAAAACAAATGGTGGACACGCTTGTAGAATCATCTAGCAATGTAGAAATGATTTTGAAGTTCTTTGACATGTTCCTGAAGTTAAAAGATCTGACTAATTCAGATGCTTTCAAAGAGTATGACCCAGATGGTAAAGGAATAATTTCCAAGAAGGAATTTCAGAAATCAATGGAGGCTCAAAAGCAATACATACAGTCAGAGATTGAATTCCTGCTCTCCTGTACAGAAGCTGATGAAAACGACATGTTCAATTATGTTGACTTTGTGGAAAGATTCCATGAACCAGCCAAAGACATTGGATTTAATGTAGTAGTATTGCTTACAAACCTTTCAGAGCACATGCCTAATGATCCACGCCTTCAGAGCTTACTTGAACCTGCAGAAAGTGTTCTTAATTACTTTGAACCGTACCTTGGCCGTATTGAAATAATGGGTGGGGCCAAGAAAATAGAAAGAGTTTACTTTGAAATCAGTGAATCAAGTAGAATGCAGTGGGAGAAGCCACAGGTGAAGGAATCTAAAAGACAGTTCATATTTGATGTTGTAAACGAAGGTGGAGAGCAAGAAAAAATGGAGCTCTTTGTGAATTTCTGTGAAGACACAATTTTTGAAATGCAGTTAGCATCCCAGATCTCTGAAACAGATTCATCTGAGAGGCCTGAGGAGGAGGAAGAGGCAGAGTCTGCTTATGTAGTGGATATTGGAGATGATGAGGAAGAAGAAAAGTCCCTGGAACCGGCTTCAGCTTTTGCAGTGGCGTGCGTTGCAGTGAAGAAGAATGTTGCCAACTTTTTGAAAATGGTCACTGTGAAGAACCTTAGGAAACAATATAGGAAAGTTAAGAAGATGACAATAAAAGAGATGGTGAAAGTGTTTTTCTCCTTTTTCTGGATCCTATTTGTAGGGACATTCCAAATGTTCTTTTCTATAGTGTGGGGGATATTTCAGATTCTTTGGAGCACTGTATTTGGGGGTGGCCTGGTTGAAGGAGCCAAAAACATAAAAGTTACAAAAATATTAGGGGATATGCCTGATCCAACACAGTTTGGAATACATGATGATGTTATGGAAGCAGAAAAAGCTGAAGGTGCTGAGCATGGCATAACAGCTGAACTTGGGGAGTTTGTGAAGAGTGAAAAGGGAGAAGCTGACATAATCGCAGATATTTTTGGCATTCCTACAAAGAAAGAAGGATCAAAACATGGTCATGATGCTGGACTTGGAGATATTGCAGAAATCCTTGGTACTGAGATCCAGACACCTTTGGAAAACACAGTTCATAAGAAAAAAAGATTACAGGTAAATTAAAGAGATTTTGTATTTTTTTCACAATAATAATAATAATAGTTATCACTACAATAATAATGAACTACTGAATGTTAATAACAGATTTGTTTTATATTTAACTGATTAATATATATTATCAGTAATAACTTTGTAAACTCTACACATTTAAAAACCAACAGGGAATTTCAGCCCACTGTTTAGATTTCAATGCAGTAAATGTTACTGTTACTGTTCATTTGGACTTTACTCAAAACATAAATTGCTAGCAAATTTCTAGTCACAGGTTTAGCTTTAAATGATTTATGGTCTTGTTTATTCGGCATACCCCATTTTTTGACAGTATACTTCAAGTACTTTTACAACCTATTATCTCCATAATAATGCCTTATTATTCACATCTTTCTTCTATATGCTTTACATGCAATATAGTATCCTTTTTTTCCTATTATTTGAAATATATTTACCTGAATTTATTGTTAGTTTAATGTTTATCATGTAATTATTCTTTACTCATAAACATAACATGGTTCATAAACAATATATTTTGTTCTACTCAGCTAGACTAAAGAGAATATTCTTCTGTATAAAAATGGATAGAACTAAAAGTCAAAACAATTAATTTATCATATTTGGAAGGCACTATGTTTCACTTTACATCTCAGGTCTGTCTCTACTTGTTATTCAAAATCATCTTTTCTCTCATCATTAACCCACCTCTTTATGATATACTTTCCAGATATCTTCAAGATAAATCTAAACTATGCAACTTCTAAGTGCATTATTTTCTCTTAATTTGTATGTTTTTCTCCAGATTCTAATTCTTGCCTTAATGGAACTAAATTTTTTGCACTTGTTTTTCTTGTTCATTTATTCAATCATTTTTATGAGTGGACTTAAAATTTACAGTCTATTAAAATCCTGCCTCATTTAGCATAAATATAATGTAGTTGGCATTTAAAAACAACTATTTTAACACAAGAATCTTGGCAGGCATAAGTAAACATGTTAGAATTTTCTTCAAATGTTGAAGTAAGTATTTTAATTCAGTAAAGCAAAGAATATGCTTTGCTTTACTTCAATTTATACACTTCTTACAGATGTGTTTGATACTACTGATGAAAATACTCTGTAATTTTGCAGACACTTTGAGTCATTAATGTGAAGTCAGTTATGCAATTTATCCAGCTTTTACCTTTGATATGTTATCCAGTGAAACTTAGCAAAGCAATGTTTGCACAAAGTCTGTATTACAGGAATTGCTATTCATTTCACATTGTGTATATAAATGCTCACATAATCTCGTTAGAGGAGTGGATATAAAGAATAAGTGGAGCTCAAAGCAGAAACAGCAGCGTAAGAATAAAAAAATCCCTTCAAGAAATCACTACGTCTTTCTTAGGCATCTGCAATGATAAAATTCACACAATGGATAGAAATAGAAAATCAGGTCTATATACTGGAAAAGTGTACTGAGAAGGTCAGTGACATTTACCATATAGGCAGAGAAACTACAAAATAACCTATGGAAGCATATATGATGGAGTCTTTCAGGAGTTTGCTTTTACTGTAAGGTTCTACAGGAATCTGAGAGTTATGTGGGTTCACAAATTAGGAGAGTACTAGTGACATAACAGTTTGCTGATAAATCTAATTATTGGTAGCAATGAAACCAAGAGCTAACTGTGAAGATACCTTAAAATAACAGATAAAAATCAGGAAAGTGATGAATGCAGGAGTAAAATTATAATTTTATCTGTAAAGTGCATCATTTTGATCTCATTGTTACTGTTCAGGTATGAATTTTGGAACTACAACTGAGTTGTATAGCATTATCAGTTCAATGATGTTGTCAGTCAAGCAAACTGAAATTTTGAATTGTTGAGAAAGGAAGAGAGAAAGCCCCCACATTATTATGCTCCATGAATCTTAATTTATCTGTGTCTTGAAGACCAGGTTCCCTCAGTTCAAAAAGAGTGTGACAAAACTGGAAAAGATTCAATGAAGACCAGTGAGCTGTTAAAGCTAGATATGGAACAACTCTTATATATGGAATTAAGTAAGTTAAGATTCTTGAGCCTGGGAAAGAAAAAATTGAGAGAGCATATATGGATAAGATGAATAGGGACTTATTCATTCTTCTACCACTCCATCCCTTAGAAGAACCAGGCATCATCAAATGACCTCTCAATTACCCTCCACCAGCTAGAGATCTCAGGAGAGATTCTTTGTGAAAGAGTTACACCTGCATTGTTTACTAGGTGAAGTTCCACAGATACTATGTGAGATACACAAGGGAAGATCAACTTAATAAATTCTTTCCTCTATCCTTTTCCCACATACTTCTGAGAGATAGGCATTCAGATAAGTAGCAGCAGAAACTTTGGATAAGTGTATATATGTGTTGACTGGAAATGTAGGACCAAGAGACAACTGCTGCCTTAGCACTTCAAGAGAATACAGAAGAGGATTAGGAGTTAGGACAGGTTTTTGCAAAAGGGAATGGAGACAAATTTCAGCCCTTCAGATTTCTTTCTGAGTCAGGGCCTGCATCTCTTGGACTTCCATTGAAGCTTAGATACTCAAACTGCATTTGAAATGAGTTTACTTTGATCTTGTAACACCAAGCCTAAAGGTGTGTGACATCCAGGCCCCAGCTTCTTCGCTGCAGTTAGCCATCTGTAAAATTCTGTATTAGTTTTTCCTTATCTCAAGGGAAAGCTGTAAACACAACACTAAGACGGTTGTGTGGTGTTCCAATAAACGTTTAATGAACCATCAGTGCAGATAAGATAAACAGCTTGAAGAAAATATTGTGTAAGTAGAAGTTGTTTAAGTGTTTGTCTGTTTGCAGTTGCATTACTTGATCATGGCCAAGTAATTGAGTTTTGTAATATCTGATAGTTACATAGATGTTTTTCAGATTTTTGATGATAACATTAATATATTGTTTCTAGTTCCAATCAGTAACTCCACTGAGTCTCTGTGGATGACCTTAGTATCAGGATATGATCTGATCTACCTTCATCCTCAGCTTGTCACATAATTTGCCTATCACTGTGTATAATTAAGTTGTTCAGTAAACTGGACTAGTTAAAGTATTGAAAACACTGTACAGAAAAAATTCTGCCTTTTTCACTGTTAAAATATAGCCTGAGCTCCCTATCTTTAAAAATCAAACACTTTAAAAGTGCAAAATGCTATAAAAATATTATTAATTATTTTGTTTGTTTCTTAGAAGACAATAACTAAAGTTACCATAATTTTTTTTAATGGATCAATTTTGACAGTTAAAATACTTTTTGCAGATATCTGAAATTGCAAAAGAAGCTGGAACACAAAGAAAAGCAGAAGCTGAGAAGGCTGAGTAAGTTAATTTTACAAGATTCCTGTTTAACTCCTTGGTACTTCCTAATGCTAAATAATTCGACCAAAAAAAATGCAAGAAATGCTCAGTATTCAAAGAACTTTATGTACACTTTGTCTCATCATTATTTTGAAAATATACTAAGGGGTACATACTAAGCATTTTGCAAATATACTAAAAGATGGCAGACCAGGTCACTAGACAACAAAATGGCAATCTGATTTTTGTGGCCCTTGACAATTATGCATATATAGATCTGTGGCCATTGTCTTTTTAAAAATTCCCATAACTTCCTTTAAAAATGAGCACCAGTCTTAAAAAACCTCTGCAACTTATTATGTTTTCTGCTTTCCCTACTACCCACTACAATTTTAATGGAATTTTCATTGGAGCATTAAAACAAAAGTTTTAAGTAACCCAACTATTTTTATTTATTGCTGTTTTATCAGATCTTGACAGCAGATACATTCCTTTGTGCAGTTATCCTATATATGACTGTCCAAACAATATTTAAAATACTGACCTTGCTTTAGTAGCATCTTACTGTTAAGGAGCATCCTGTCTGCCTGGACTTGCAGCCACATTGTAGTAACAGATAAATTATTTTGTACAAGTGCCCTAGAGATTCTTACAGATTCAAAAGTTATACATAATTTTTTTTTCATTTTGCTTCATGTTTAAAATATTTACTTCAGGGTCATTTATCTTTCTCCTCTTTTCTGCCAAAGTTAATTTTTTTAAGCATGTCATCAGGGTCTGTACTTTAAGACAATCATATTGATGTCTCAACATTATGTCACACATATGGAAACCCAGGTTTTGGGGTTTTTTTGTTAGTAACTAAATTCCTGTAATGCTACATACAGTATAAAAACTAAATTTTAAAGCCAAACTTTATGAACTCAAATTCATTTGAAATGAATGCATCTACATTTGGCTAGATATTTTTGGTTAGTTAACCTTTCTTCTAGCATGGAAGATGGTGAGAAACAAGATAAAGCAAAGGAAGTACAATCTGAGCAGCTAGAAGAGGGAAAAATGAAGAAAAAGAAGAGAAGGCATGGTCAAAAAATTGAGAAACCAGAGGCTGTTATGGCTAACTTCTTCAAAGCTTTGGAAATTTATCAGACAAAAATGCTTGTAAGTTTTTCTTAAATTCTTTAATCATTGAATTTTTCTTTATATAACCCTTTTTTTTGACAATTAAGAGAAAAATGTCATCATAAAGGAAAATTTGTTATGAGTGTTCAGATGATTGGCTGTAATAGTCAGTCTGTTGTGATTTTATAATAATTTTTAGAGTTATATAATTGAGTGTTTCTGTATGCAATTTGTAACAGGACAGATTAGCCTCTTGAGCTCCTTTTTGGGAGTGCCCTCTTTTCCATAATCTAACTTCTAGAATCTTTCACTCTACTTTGTATTTTTCTTTTTCTTAAAACCACGAAATGTTGAGTTCTCTGAAAACTCTCAAGTAGTTTTTTTGCAGTATTCTAACATATTTTTCCACACTTCCTTCTGTTCCAGTCTTCTCTGACTTTTAATTTTAAGGCCATTATTTAAATTCTATTTATCATCAAAAAGGGGGAATAGGCTGCCAAGAAATGCTTTTGCTTATTATAACTGGTGTATGAAAAAACCACAATTATGTATTTACTGTTTTTAAAATCTTCTATCTATTTTTCTTCTTTTGATGTTATTCACGGGCTACCTTTAATTACTTTTTTTTTTTTACTTTCAGCATTACTTGGCAAGAAATTTTTACAACTTAAGGTTTCTTGCTCTATTTGTTGCATTTGCCATCAATTTTATTCTTCTGTTTTACAAGGTAAGGTAACATTGTTCTTGGAATATTTTTGTTAGTACCAAAAGATACAATAATTTAATGTTTGTACTATTTGTTTTTTATTTTATTCAGGCTGAATGAAAAGAGATTTATTTAATTTCTCCTTTATAGATGAGTTTCTAGCAGTTTTCCATTTAATAACATAAGTCTGTTATTGTTTGGACTGGTGATCTTGTTCTGGGAAAACTGAAATCGACTAAAATAATTAAAATGTAAAAACTGTTGAAATATTTTTCTTTAATTTGTTCTCAAGATATTAATAAACTTCAGGTAATCTGGTTATTCTCAGTTACTTCTGTTTTTTTTATACTAGGCTACAGCTCTGTTTGTCTAGCTCACTGATGAAGAAGGCTATACATTCACAGTTTAAACTTAATCTTAGAGGTTCACCTGCATCTAGAGTTGTTTCAGGTTCTGGTGTATAACGCCAGGTGATACAAAGTAGAACATCCTCAGCAGCCTCCACCAATTTCTTTAATGAATCTTGAAATGAAACAGGTTAGAATTCAATAAAGAGAATTCCCATCCATAAAAGCCTCATTTTTCTCCCCTTTCCATACTGAAGTCTGGAAGAAGAGTTCTGATTTATCTATATCCTGAAATCTAGACCTTTTGATTTTTCCCCTCCTAGATATAGAATGAAAATTGTAATAAGCTGATGAACCTTGTGTCTTCCAATATTACATATTCTATTACATATTCTTTTACTTAAACCAAAAACTTCAACAACAAAAGCAGCTGGCTGAACATTCAGTTTAGAAATAACTGAGTCCTGTTCTCAAATGCAACCCTATAACACAATTATATTCTCCGAGGCAGGGCAGGTAAAGGTGTAAAAAGCTCTTGGAAGCTGGGCAGAATGTATGTGCACATTCCAGGAGAAAGATGTCATGGCTGTTTAGGGCTTTCTCCTTGTCTCTTTCTTTCTTTCCCACAGGGTTAGAGAAGATAGACTTCAAATATACAAGTAGAATTCTGCTTTTGTCTATGCCAGTGTCCTTTTCTCCCCATTCTCTTCTGCTTTTCTTTCAGTCTGGTGGGTGACAACTCATTCTGCTGAAGAGCAAGGACAAAAGTTCATGTCTATCAGTGCAAGTCCATCTGTCATATATAAGAAAGGGTCAGTGGGAGTAAAACAGGACTGAACAGGACTTTAGCTTTCAGATAAAACTGTCACAAATGCACCCATAGGGATTCCTTTTTAAAGGGCAGATTTCTAAAGTCATTGGAAGAATTTAGGGCAGTATGTCAGCTGATGAAATACTGTATATAATTTGTAAGCTCTAAACTGAGTCATGAAATAAAAAGCTATGGACAGTGTGTACATTGTTGATTTTATGAAAATGATATGAAAATTTTGCTTCTTTTTAGACTCAAGCAATCAGGAACTATGTAGAATTCAGTCATAATAAATAACCCTATAATTCCTCACTTCTTCCAAGAAATAGTTTTTGCATAACTTTTTCATATGTTTTAATTTTACTACGGCATTGTTAGAGAGATTTGTAAACTGCCTGTATTTGCTTTTTCCAGATTTCCTTTTCAGTGACATGACATGATGGGGAGACTTATGCTGTGCAAATGAAGAATGTTTAAAGCTAATGATCTATCATCTTCCTTTGAGCAGGCTTTGAAAACATCATTTGTCATTGAAGGAAAAGCTTTTAAGTTTATCTTGTCTTCAATGTGCTTACATTTTTCTCAGGTGACAGAAGAGCCACTTGATGAAGTAGAAGAAGACTCCAATCTCTGGAACTCCTTTGCTGAAGAGGAAGAAGAGGAGGGCATGGTGTTTTTTGTTTTAGAAGAAAGTACTGGCTACATGGCACCTGCTCTCAGAGCACTGGCAGTTATTCATACTGTCATCTCCTTTGTTTGTGTGATTGGGTACTACTGCCTAAAGGCAAGTTCTTAATCTTACTGCTAATCTGTTTGTTAAACATTGGTATGTCCCAAGGTGGTTGGTGGTGCTAATACTGAAATAGCTATTTGTACCTAGCTGTTTACAAATTCTCACTGCTCAATAGGTAGATGGTGTCCTCCTTTATTCCGGCCACCAGAAATGGAGCTCATTTTCTTCCTAGCAGTGTCTGTGTGTTTTAGATTTGTGGTTAAAATAGTGCCAGTAACAGAGCCACATTTAGTAACTGCTGGACAGTGTTTGCACACTGTGAGGGCTCTGTCTTTGCTTTACCCACTCTGTGCATCCCTCAGCAGGTATGTTGGGATGAGTCACATCCAGGACACCTGAGCCAACCAACCAGAGGGATATTCCCTGGCATGCAACATCATGCTCAGCAATAAAAAGTGGTGTGTGGGGGAGGACTGGGGCTTGACTGGCCACAAGGTGGCCATTGCTGAGGCTGCCTAGGCATTGATCTGCCTTGTGTGGGAGATTCTACTGTGATGTTTGGTCTCCATTTTTGTGTTACAAAGAACCAAAAATACATAAACCATTACAAGGATGGCCGCTGTCACTTTCACAGGTCCCTCTGGTTGTATTCAAAAGAGAAAAGGAGGTGGCTAGAAAGCTGGAATTTGATGGACTATACATAACTGAACAACCAACTGAGGATGATATTAAAGGACAATGGGATCGCCTTGTTATAAATACTCCGTAAGTAAAACCAGACCCTATGTAAACTGCTTATAATATTATAGCTCATTAAGCCACTGATCTAGAACCTTTCCTGTCCATCTGTCACTTAGTTATTCTAAAAGAAAGGCATTAGCCCCTTATATTAGATGCTACAGCAGTAGATTCTAAAGTCAAATCCTGTATTATCTGCTTATTTAATAAATACTATGATAATACATATTTCCCACTTCCTTTTCATTTTCTATGGTTTGCAAGGATTAGGTATTTTACCTCAAAATGTCTCTCCAAGACATTTCACATATTAGTCTCTATTGAGCAAGTTTTAAAAAGATAAAGCTTTTAAAAATATAACTTTCATCCTTTCCAGTGACTATTTCACTTGTACAGTGTACATATTCCGCTCACTTTCTTTCCCAATCCTTGGTAAAGAAATTTGTATGTGACAAGAGGAGTAAATCTAGTGCAAAATAACATTCCTAGAATTTGAGTAGGTCTGGCAGGAATATCTGTGAAGTTGTAGGCATTAGCAAATACTGTAGTAGTCATGCACTGATTCTAAAAGTCTCAGTATCCTGCAGCAGTTTGTAGGAGTGGCACAGACAAACACAGCAAGTCAGATCTCTTCCCACAGAAAAAATGCCTTGACTACAGGAATTTACTGGTAGGTTTAGATTAGCTATTAGGAAGAAGTTCTTTACTACAACAGTGAGGTCCTTAAACAGGTTGCCCAGAAAAGCTGCGGATGCCCCAGCCCGGGAAGTGTTCAAGGCCAGGCTGGATGGGGCTTGGAGCAACCTGGTCTAGTGGAAACTGGCCCTGCCCCTGGCAGGGAGTTGGAACTGGATGATCTTTAGGGTCCCTTCCATCTATAATTCCATGATTAGAATTTCTAAAATATTGGAAATTCATGAATGCTTTGTTTTCCTACACCTAAATTTTAAGATTTTTTCTTAATTTCATTCAGCAATATGGACTAGCACATATTATTAAAGTTACAACTAAAGCTACTTGGGAAACTGGAGAGCTTGCTTATTTTCCAACCAGTTTGTTTCACTATTGATAGCAACCCATCTAGATACCCAGTAAGTTAATCTTCAGCAAACAGAAGCATGAACTGATGAAATACATTGTCAACTTATTGCTAGTGACATGCTGTAAAATCTGTTCTCAGCATGGTGCACTGTCTACTGAAGTTAAACAAAAGATTAAGACTAATTTAAGCAGGCTAATCCTTCCCTCTAATGCTAACTGAGTCTCGAGGTTTAGGGCAAGTACTGCATGATCAGAATAACCCCTCCTGGAGGGTACCCAGTGTTCTGTATAAACTGAAATGTGCTTTCTATAATGGGAAAATGTAATTAAAAGTGCCAAAGATGTACCCTGACAAATTATTGGAGTTTTCTGTAAAAGAGATAGAGACAAGCTGGTTACACTATGACATATTTTGCTTAAAAGCCTGAGAAATCAAGCAAAAAAATAATACAGAGCATTGGACTAGAATCTACCATCCATTTGAGTCACTAGAAGCATTTGCCTTTATTTGGATTAATTTAATTCAGAATTCCAATTCAGAAAGGTAAAAGTTGGAGCATAGTCATTGGGAAGTTTACCTCACATCCCAGCAGAACATTGCTGTGGAATCTCATTTTTCTTGTGCTAGCATTTACTTTATTTTACCAACACTGTCCTTTAGTTTAAGTAGTTATTCTTCTCTTTTGCATTCCTGCATATTTTCTCAATTCAGTGTTATTTCCAGGAAATAAGGAGAGAAAAATCTTAAATTTTGTAGCGTTTCCTGCTAACTGCCATTCCTCAAAACGGGTATAATAGACAATAAGATCATTAGAATGAGCAGCAAATATATAGATATATATATTTGCTATATATTGGAAAATTATCTTGAATCTTCTTGGCAAATTAAAGATTTTTATGCATTCTGTTGGCAAACCGTCGACTGGTTCTCAAGTGTTCAGCCTCTGTTTGAAATGTAATCCAGCGAACTAAAAAATTATGTATCCTTTAAGACTCTCTTATTTTTCTCTGAAAATCATTGTCTGGTCTGATTTTTATGGCTAGGGGTGATAAAGTATTTCTTTAGTAGATGAATGATACTACAGTGACTAACCTGCTACTATGGAATTGTTAACCTTATCAGGCAATAGTATTTAGCCTGCTGACCTTTTGTAGCCAGTCATATTTGTGAATGGGAAAAACAAAGGGAGTTTGCAGGGGGAAGATTATATTGCAGCAAATTATGATTAAAAACAGCTGTTGTCCCCATGAAAAGAAACCATTCTCCTAATTTGAAGTGCAATGAGTGAAAAAAATTTGCAATGATCAGGAACACGGCATTTTCTCTTTTTTTCATTGTTTTTTTTTTTCCTTTCCCCATACAAGTTAAATAACTTGAAATATCTTTGCCTTATCTATGTAGGTCTTTCCCTAACAATTACTGGGACAAATTTGTGAAACGGAAGGTAGGCTTTTTATATTTCTATTATGCTTTTCAGAGCAATAATCTATTTGGTTAATTTGGATATCCGTATGCTTCTGTACACATAAATACAGAAATAACAGAGAACTGGAATTTGTTTTATGGAAGTCATTGTGGTGTTAAATATCTCAGTGAAAAGGCAGCTGTGGTGTAGGTGGGAGGAGGGAGGAAGACAGAAGGCTGTGGTTTCCTTCCTAGACTCAAACATTTGAAATAACTTTGCACTGCCAATCAGCCAGCAGGTCTAATTTGCAATCATTGTCATCTTTAGGATACAAAGCCCCCTCACTGCCCTAAAAAAAGAAAAACATGCCAGCTTTAATGACAGAAAATTATACATAAGCTTTCAGATAATAGCCTTTAATGCTTCTATTTTTCTTTTTTATGCTCCCCTGGTTTCCTGGGAGTTCTTGCTGTTCTAGTAGTGCTAATTGTGAAGGACTTCTTTTTTAATTCCTGAAAACTACTGGTCTAGAGTAAGTGAATGTCAACGAGGAGTTTCTGGGAGCAAAACCTTCCCTTTTCCCCTTTCTAGGTTATTAACAAGTACGGAGATTTATACGGAGCAGAGCGCATTGCAGAACTTTTGGGTTTGGACAAAAGTGCCCTTGATTTTAGTCCAGTGGAAGAGAGCGAACCAGAAGAGGCTTCTCTTGTGTCATGGTACGACTTCTGAGCTTCACAGACAAATTATGTGTTGGAGTAACTTCATCATCAAAGTGGATTTCATTTTGAAACTGTTGTGATGTTTTCCTCAACACGGAAAATTAGAATGGCTGAGTCTTCCTAGTGTGGAAGTAAAATAGCTTTTTGTTTGTTTTAAAACACAGTTGTGTTATAAAAGTAAGAGAAAGAATCAGCGAATTTATGCTGATATAGTCAGCCACTCTTTCATTTTAAACAATAATTAATGCAGCATTTATAAGGTCTTACAACAAAGTTTATAAACCAGTGGACTGAAAAACTGGTAACCCCTAGATAACAGGCGTCTAGTTCAGATTCAGAGATGTTTTCCTGACTTAGATGAGAGCTTGAATGTGTCCCAGTCCCAAGTGATTTTGCTCCTACAAGAGTTGGTTTTCTCAATGTGTAAGATGCTCAAGAAAGATTTCCCTTTGCATGCCATCCAATGGCTGATAAGATATTTAGAATATTGTAGAACGCATTACCTTTTCTGTTAGTTATTCTGGGAATATTTTAAACTGGAGAGAACACTTACCTCCTCAATTTAAGCAATCTGTGCTCCACATTTCACTACTTTTGGCATAGATCTTAAGTCTGGAATATGGAACTATCATTCTTCCTGAAATTGTTACATCAGTTTTGTTGGTTTCAAAACTCTTTATCGTACTCAGAATTAATGAATACTCTGAAAAATGAAGTACCTGAATCACTCAAAAAATGAACTATATTGAATTAATCTATATTATATCTATATTATATCTATAAAAAATTAACTACAATGAATTAATCTATATCACCACCTTCAGCAAAAAAAAGTGAAGCGCCACAACTAGTTTGCTGTTTATAAATACAGAATTCAATATTTATTTTTTGACATTTATGCATTTCAAAAATTGTTTATTTCTTAGGCTAAGCTCCATTGATACAAAGTACCACATTTGGAAGCTCGGAGTTGTTTTCACTGATAATGTGAGTATGTTAGCCTAGATGAATTAGCTTTGATTTACCCTAAACATGTATGTCCTCTGCCATCTGCTTTTATTTTCAACATACACAAATAATATTGCATTACAGAGCCATTTTAAAATATTTTTACTGTTTTGTGATTAGACTAAAGGATGTTTTACTCAGAATTATATGGCACATTATAGATGGTTATAACTGCTATTATAGGACGTTGTTCATTAAATTAATGGTTTAAAAGGTAGTTCAATAATTATTGTTATGTTATTTGCCCATATCAGTGACAGACCTCTTTGGTTCAACCTCAAGGAGTAACCCTTGAGGAGGGTTGCCATTAAACTGAAGAAACTACACACACCCCTTGGAGTGCTAGAAATCCCTGCCATTAAAAAGGAGGACAGACTTTTTACAACATGAAGTGATTGAGTGGAATTCACATGTTCCCAGGCTCGTCATGTTAGCTCAGCAGAGCACCATTCACCTTAAAATAAGTTCTTAGTACTACCAATCATTGGTTGCTCTATCAGGAAACACCTGCCTTCAACATTCCTGCTAGTGCCAGGAGCTGTCAGGATACACAGGCTTTTCAAATCCTTGTGATGTCTGTTTTTGGCGTTGGTGAGTGAGGCTGGTCTCAGCATTTTTCAACAGCAAAAGCAGGGCAACGTTCCCCTCCATCAGTGGTAATTTTCAAAAGCTGGGTGAAGTTTCAGCTGTTTAATCCCCTCATAGGCAAAGTGTCCTACTACTACAACAACTTGAATGACTCCAAAATGCTACATTCTGGATCCAATAACGCACATCAGCACCTGTTAACCCTCTGCCACTTTTTTACTTTCTCTGCAGTCATTTTTATACTTAGCTTGGTACACAACTATGTCTATCCTTGGGCACTACAACAACTTCTTCTTTGCTGCTCATCTGCTGGATATTGCTATGGGTTTTAAGACATTGCGAACTATTTTGTCTTCAGTCACTCACAATGGCAAACAGGTTAGTGCTACATGAAAAGATTTGAAAATAATACACTTTGTAAAAGTACTGAAAAAAACTTCTTGTAAAGGAAATACCAGAATGCAGTTCATTTATATCATGATAGGATTGATCACATCTTCTGCAGCACACTTAATACATGCTAAAACCTATGAAATTAAAACAACCTATACCCACAAAGTGATGACAAATAAAGTGCTGTACACAATAGAAAACACATAATTTTAGAAAAATTTTAGAAAAAGAATGTGAATTACTTCCTAACAAGTTCATTCTATATTCTCAATGATGAGCTGATTGGTGATAAATATTAAGAATACACAATCCTTCCTTAGCTACAGCAGTAGTAATGATCTGGGCACTGAGATTTCAATACCTGGCTAATAAGAATGTGCTTAAAGGTGTGGGCATTCTGCACTGTGGCATATGCTTCTATGGCCCTTTGTCATGCATAAATCAGGTTAATAAAGTATAATTCTAAAACTAATTGTTAAAATTTCTGCAGGGAATCATGCACTGATCTCCAAAGAATCCATGTTCCTAGCTAGCACAACAACAAAAAGCAAGCTTTACAGTCACTTTTAAACTCACATTTAAGAAATCTTAATTCCCCAAAATATAATTTCAAACTTACACATTCCATTCCTTCTCAAATGCAGTAACAGCCCACACCTATGCCCTGCTAGATTTGTCAAAAGCACATGATGTTTTGGAAGAGGCATAAAAATATACCCACACAAGGTGATGATGTGTTATCATCACACAAACAAATGAAATCTCTGGTTTTATACTATTCATTTTACTTCAGGATGAACAATTTCATATTCATTTTAATGATTGTAACAACTTATGTATCTTCCTTAGGAATTTTTTTAAAATGTAATAGTCAAAACTGAGCAGAGTTGACAAAACTGTTTTAATTCAAGACTGTGGGTTTTACATTCTTAACAAGCAATGAATAATTTTTCTAATCCTGTTGCTTTTTTGGCGAGTAAATAAGAACACTGAAAGACAGCTGCAGATTTCTGCATTGAAATGTTCACTTTGGGAGCATGCTGACAGATCTGCATAGTGATAATTGATCAGCTTGCCCTTCAATACTCTTATGTTTCTTTTAAAGTGTAAATACTGGTTGTTGCATTTTTAAAGATATGTAGCTTTGAGTAAACTCCTCTCCAGAGCTGTATCTTCTAACACCAACTTCAACAGACAATATAATCTAGTCTCATTAACTGCTAAACTTTTTCACCTAATGATTTTATTTCCTTACAGGCAGGACCTGGAAATTACTCTTAACTAAAGAATTTTCTCTCCATTTTAGCAATGGCTTTGCTAAACAGCTTTGGAAGAGAAAATAGACTATTATAAGTCTTTATAGGTCCTAATAAGTCCCAGCCAAAATTGTCAAATTATCTATAGGGTTTTATTTTTATTGTATATCCAGGGTTTCAAGTTACTATAATTAAAACTTTGAACTAAAGAGTGTAAAAAATTGCTTTGGTGATAAACACATAACTGCTGTCTTTAGTTTCCTTATTGGGAAAGGTACAATATGACTAATTTTCACTATTTAAGGCAATGTACCAAGCAGGCATGTCTCTTCTGACAAAATGATATTGAAACCTATTTTCATGTCGTGTCTCCACACGCAGCTTGTGCTTACTGTGGGACTCCTGGCTGTAGTAGTGTACCTTTACACTGTGGTGGCTTTCAACTTCTTCCGCAAATTCTACAACAAAAGTGAAGATGAAGATGAACCAGACATGAAGTGTGACGACATGATGACGGTAACTAAAACATCACCATGTGCCTCAAATATCATCCTGAATTTTTAAATGGATATTTTAGATAGAATGATGATTAAGGAGGGATGTGTTTGTTGTTAAATCCATTGGGTTCTCCTTGATACACATCATGTTGGAAATATGAATAGTCTTGAAATTCCCTCTGCATTCTCTAGTGGTCTAAACTCAACAGCAAATAGATGACACATAGGAAGATATTCTGAATTTTTCTCCTAAATACTGTGGTTTATTATGTGCCACAATACTTTTACAGCAGAGGATGGTAAGCCCTCAAAGTAAAAAAGGAATTTCTTGACAAACTGGTCAGAGCTTCAAAAAGCTCTGTCACAACAAAGAAACCCCATTTGTTCCCCATGTTTGCAAGTGTGCAAGCTCTTCCTGTCTATATTTAGGTTGTATGAATTATGGGATGTTATTAGCACTAGTTATAAAAGCCTGCTCCAAAATCACAATTAGTAATTTAGTCATGAAGAAAGAAGACAAGGGTTAGAAAGCAGAAATGATAAATTATGATTATCTTAATATACTAATTTATAATCTGATTTCTACCCATTGCCACTGAATGTTATTTCTGTCAAAATAGCACATAATCTACAGATATATAATAATGTATGAAGAGTATCTGATTTTTTTACTGTATACAGAAAACACAAATTCAGGTATTAAAAATGTAATATTCTGAGTTTGGAGCCAGCCAATATCTCCCAAGGAACAGAATTTCTCTGTCCTGCATTTTATACCAGAGATAGAATAAAATACCTCAGAACAGAAGTTTATCATGGACTTCACAGAATGATCCTCCCTATTCTTGAACTTTCTTTTTAACATTCAGTGCAGGTTAGGCAAGCAAATTGCAGAAATTATGAAACCTGCCCAAACTTTGTGAGCTGAATTCTATTGTTTGGTCATAAATAGGTGTAGGAATAATTAGAATAATAAAACTATACTACATTTTAAACCACTCTATCAAATGAGGTAAATCAATTCTAAACTACATTTTTAAGTATTATTAAACTAGTACTAGCATCTTATGCCATCAGTAAAATTGCATTATAAAAATGGATGTATAGTTCTGTTTGCTAATGCCAGGTTTTATACTCATTATTTAACACCCTGATGTCTAATGTGACTCCAGAAAACTGGTTAGAGATTGATATTGGTTTTAACCCACACTGTGTAGCTGGAGGTGGTTTACAAGATTCTGTAGCCAATCATACAGGAACATCAGTAGTTTATCACTGGCAGAAGATTCCATTCAAAAATACTAACAGAGCTTAAATATACGGATTATTAAAGATTTTTTTGATTAAGATTTATATCTTCAAAAATATGACAATACTTTTGTAAAGTGATTTCTTCTGCATTGAACTGAATGCAGGTCGTTTCACAGATCACAACTAATTTACAATATAATAAATCAGACATCTAGTATTGCAAAATTAATTTATCTAGAAACCTACATACAGCTGGATTTACTTGTTGTGAACATCCCACTATTTATATTATGGCAATATTTTCCACATTTCTAAACTTCACTGCAAGACTTTAAAAGATGTCCTCTTCTTACTCAGAGCAAGAAATCAATACAAGGAGTAGAACATAGCTGAATACAGTAACAAATACAAGAAAAATAACCCCAAAATAATCTCAGTCTGAAATAAGACCAAGTGAGTGAGGAGCAGGTAATAGCTGATGCTGACTCCCCCTCTTAGTAAGTGTACATGAAGGTGAAATCACATCAGTTAAGACAGTAACAGATTTTTGGTGCAGTGTGCTTGATACATGAGGAATTATATTGTGTGTTCTTGTTACTATTTGTTTGTTACTTAAATCATCAAGAGAATTAGCAGAATAATTTGAAAAACAAGGAAAAAAAAACCCCAAAAGAATAGTTCATGGTAAATGTATCTGTCATTTTCCTCTCTCTTTTTTAGTGTTACCTGTTCCACATGTATGTGGGTGTAAGAGCTGGTGGTGGCATTGGAGATGAAATTGAGGATCCTGCTGGAGACCCTTATGAAATGTACCGAATTGTCTTTGACATCACATTTTTCTTCTTTGTCATTGTTATCCTACTGGCCATTATTCAAGGTACCATCACTTACCTTAGTAGACATTGTTTAAAATTAACTCATCATTGAAACCATATTTATGTTTGAGGTAAATTTAGCAGTATTGCTGTGAAGGCTTATTCCTGAGTTTATAAAATCATTAATTCTGAAAGTAATAATTTCATATCAATTCATACATAATATGCCTTTTCCCAAGTACTACACAAAGTCAAAGCAGAAGGAATGTAACTTACATGGGTTGCAGTCTTTATGAACACATTTGTAACTATCCAGCAATGATGAACCTTGCAGGACCGGTGCAGGATCTCCTATATTCTCCCATATTAAGCATTTAAACTTGGGAGAGCCTTGCTGAAGACATTCCTCTCACTTTTAGCCTGGAATCACCACAGCTGACTGGGGAATGGAGACTTTCCAGTTGGAAAGGGTAAATGACATGGAGAAAGTCACCATGGCCACACAGCCATTTCCTCCTTTCTTTAGAGACGAATTTGCAGTTTTAATTGGTTTGCAATTGTGATTTACAGCAAACAAGACCCCTCTTTGGTGATGGGCAGCATTCAAAACTCATTGCATAAACTTCTAAGGCAGTTAGGAAAAAAACACACTGTTTTATGGCAACCTGGTGATAAAGAGAAAAATATAGCACATCTATACTGAGAAAAAGTTACAAATATCACAGTCTCCAAAATGATCCAATTCTTATCTTAAAACATTGAAAGTGGAGGAGTAATGCTTCAAATGTGAAGCAGACTCACTAACTGTCCAAGGTGGGCTGTGGGAGCAGAGTTGTCTATGTTGAAAAAGACTTGGGGTATAGGAATTTAATGAGAAGGAGACTGAAAATTATTTCCATTTATGGGAACAAAATGAGTTTGTTTATGGGAACAAGATGAGTTTGTGTAAGGTTGAATGAACTATTAAATAATAATATTATTAATATAATAATAAATAATATTATTTATTAACAATAAAGCACAAAAAAGCACAATTTCAAGTTTGTACCTGTATGTTTAAGTACACTAAATTCTAGACACTAGAGGACTGACATTACTTGCTATATGAATATTGCTAAGTACTGAAGTGTTGCTACTTTTCTATTTGAAACAGGTCTGATTATTGACGCTTTTGGTGAATTAAGAGACCAGCAAGAACAAGTGAGGGAAGACATGGAGGTAAGGAGCACATTACATTTTTCATTGCTCTTGTTCACCTAGATTGTCACCAGTTAGTGTTTTTGAGTTAAAATTCATCTGTAACCACAACTTTTGCTTTCAGACCAAATGCTTTATTTGTGGAATCGGCAATGACTACTTTGACACAACTCCACATGGCTTTGAAACGCATACTTTGCAAGAACATAACTTGGCAAACTATCTGTAAGTACATTTTACAACTGGAATTATGATAGAGACCTTCCAGATGTAGTGTCATTTAAGTGCATACATTGCTGAAAATCCCAAGCCAGAATTCTATAAAACTGAGGAATATTTCTTCTCCTTTATAAAGGGTCTCCCCTCCTCTATTCCACACGGATGGTTACCTTTAAGGTGCTCACCTTAGTAGTATGTGTCCAGAAGGCACAACAACTCCTTATTCTGATTGGAGGAAAGGGAGCTATGGGAAATGATACGGGACAGTTCAATCCCTTGCTTTAGTTTGGAAGTTTTGGTTGTGACTTCTGGTGGGTTGGTAATGCTGATGAGACCACAGAAAACTGGCTTCAATTTAAAAAAAAGAAAACCCAAACCAAAGCAAAGCAAGTAAAGGCACTTGTAGAAAGTTCGTCAAAAATAAGCTCCAAAAAATAATTAACTCCATTCCTATAGTTCATTAGTGACAGTGGAGCATTTTGAAACCTTGAAGAACTCAGGAGCTGTACATGTTTAGACTATATCAAATTCCCAAGAGAGTGCTCTTCCACTTTCATTAATAAATAATGATATTAGTATTTCATTAGTAAGAGGATATTAAAAAGTTACTCTTGCTGCATTAGTTACTCATACAATATAGATAATTAATTATACAAGCATTGCACCAGTAGAATGACAGGAGAAGCTGGTAAAATCTTATAGCAGTCTGGCTTTGGAAAACTGCATCTGAACTTTTTTAAATTTAAAAAAAAAAAATCAATTGCTTAATGTGATTCAAATTTATATTAATATCCATAGTTTTACTAGTCTACAACATCCAAGCTTTTCTTACTGTACAGAATTACTTAGTTGTTACATGGGAACCTCTAATTCACCATAAAGTAAAAATGGCCATTTCCTTCATAATAGAATATATCATGAGCAATCTTTTTACCCAGGTTACCCTTTAATTAGACAGCTGTTAAAATCAGTGTACCTTCCTTCCTTCACAATGAAAGCACAGAGCCTCATTCCAAATTCACTGCCCCGAAACTGACCAACCATGACTAGTATTACCTCTAAACAGACCACAGTTGACTCTCTACAGTCCTCCTCCTAATTAGTTGAAGCTCTCAACATTTCACTGAGCTCAGGTGTTGAGGAAGGATAGGCTCAGCCTATGAGCTGTATAGCAGCAGTGCTCAGAACTCCTGGCGCAGCTCAGTATTCACTTCTCATGCAGTAGCCATAGTAACCTCTTACAAGGTGACATGGAGCATATGTGCTCAGATTTTGGCATATGTCTAATTCAGGTATTGCTCCTCACACTGAAATGAAGGAAATGCTAAACTGCATTTTTCTACTTCTACAGATTTTTCATCTGCTAGCACTTTCACAGAAGACATGTTTCAGGACAGAATTTTCCCCCTTAAATTAAGCACTTTAGATGCCTAGTAGTGCTATTGCTTTGCTGGTTGGCATTATCTTCCTCACATACTCCAGACTAGAAAAGGTCAGGCAGAGATATCATATTTCCTCCATTAATACCCACTTCATGTGCCTGTTTCAGGTTCTTCTTAATGTATCTAATTAACAAGGATGAAACTGAACATACTGGCCAGGTGAGTAGAAAATAAAACTTAAGAAAAACCATTAAGCTTATCTTTCAACATTTTTATCTTCTCAAGCCTTGTAGCTGTGTACCAGCAGGTGGAACTGATGTACCACTGAGAAGTATGGATGATGCCACTCTCCCCTAGAGGCTACTGCCAGCAAAAGAAAAGGGTTAGAACAAAAGGGAGGGGAGGGATGCCACACTGTGCTTTTTCACCCAGCAGTGAACTCTGTCAGAAGTCAGTTAGTAGTAATCTTACTGTCATCTTTTCTCTGAAAAGAAAATCTCAAATGCACCAGGTTTAGTTTATTCCCAAGAGGCTTAAGTTGTTAAGCTCCTATATTGATAGTCAAAATCTATATATATATGTGTAGATTGATAATATATGGTCAACCAAATACCTATCTTTATTAGGCCCTAAAGATAAATAAATAAGAAAATAACTAGAACTTAATTATATCTTCTCACTAATAAGAAGCTCTTAGGTAAACGCTACAGAAGTACCTTTGTTTTCCATTCAAAGCAAAACACATTGCTTATGTACAAATTTGTCAACAGGTTTGCTCTGATATAAATAGATTTATACTTTGATATTTTACTAATAGAGGCTAAATTGCAGTAGTACTGAATTAAGAGAAGTATAAAACTCTTATAAACATTATTGAGTTACAATATTTGAAGTTCCAGTGTCTATAAATCCTACTCTGTGGTAGCAGGTACAATATGTGGTTATTGTTAAAAGTTTATCTACAGCACTAACTGCACAGTGACTGGTAAAATAAGTACTCTTTCTCATTTTCAGGAATCATTTGTGTGGAAGATGTACCAAGAAAGATGTTGGGATTTTTTCCCGGCAGGAGACTGCTTCCGAAAACAGTATGAGGATCAGCTTGGCTAATATCACAAAAGAAATGATTTATTCATGAACTGCTAAGATCCAGTATACAAAAAAAAAAAAAATGTTCTTTTCACAGCATAATTTCACAGCTTGTATTTGCTTTAAATGTCTTCAAAGTTCAAGACACACATAAAATTTGACACTATTTCAGAGGCTTTTTGTACCTACCATGTATGAAACAGGTCTTTTGTTGGAATTTTAATTAGCAAAAACTATGCCAGATTAACTTAAGCCTTCCAGTTCTAACATGGCCTAAAATTATAACAACTTTTTAACTACATCATTAACCTGGTGTTTGGCAGTACAGTTGAAAGGGCTAAAAGGCATCTTAATTGCACATCTGACATTGAAGAACTTGAACATCAGAGACCGTACCTCAGAAAAAATAGTTCAACTAACTGCTGTCCAGTTTTTCCCCACAGTATTTGCTAGTGAATGTATCAAGATACAGTTTGAAAAGCTTTAAGCAGTTAAAAAGAAATCATTTTCAAACACTTTGTCAACCTTGAAACATTAAAGTGCCTTAAAACCTCTGTAGACATAGCTATGCAACCTTTTTGTTAGTGTTCTAGATGAACAGACTCATTAACTGTATTGCTTTTCTGTCTTTCTGTATCAAATTGCACTTAAAGTTTGTTTATATACTACCTTCAATAACAGCTTATTAGATGCTGCTGTTAAAAGACATACACTGTATCAAAATGAACACAATTTAAATCTTAGGCCAAAATAAAACAATGCTCTACAGTCACCTGCAAGTAGAAGTTGCTAGGATTATGCTTTTTTTTTGATTCTAATAAAAAGTGCCCACTGCAATAAAGTATTATAAACCAAATATAACTGTTGCTGTCATCTTTCCCATTTTTCTACAATATGGAGCTTTTTGACAATGGTAACTAAAAACACATATATTCATTGTTCATCCACAGCTTTATTTTAAGGACTACATAGAGCAAGTACAAGCTGAAAGAACTGTTCTATTTCTGCACTGTAGACTGCTTCTTTAGCAAAGAAAACTCTAACTTCATCCCAAATTTTATACCTTTCTAATAATATTATTCATCAACAATTTTCAATCTTATCTAAATTCATTTTGGTTGCACAAAATTTTAAGTGCCAGCAAAGAAAAACAGGCATTTGGCATACAGAAAAAGGCAATAACAAGGAGATAAAGAGTTATTGAAGTTTCTACATAATGTTTGCTAGATTCAATTATTCATATGAGGAAATTTGAGCTTCAGGCAATCATGCTGTCCAGCCAATCTTCAAGCTCTTCTTCAGTAACATCTTTAGATGCGCTTTGCTGCTGCTGTGATGATGTGCTCTTCTCTTCAGGCATATCTACTTTTAAAGGTTCTAGAGAAGTAAAAACAAGATTGAAAATCTGGAAACCAATCCACACTACCTCTGTCCTGCATCATTTTGCTTTCCATGCACAACTGACTGTACGTAAACACAATCTCTCCTTCTTGAAGAACAGCAAGTCATATTCCAAAAATAGTTTCCATGCTAAACTTAGTTTGTAAAATCAATGCTAGTAAAGTTTGAAAGTAGCATTTAGGAGAAGCCATCAGACATAGCTGTCAATTCTTCTGTACAGCATTAGCACAGTGAACTAAAGGTTGATGAAGTTACATAAATACTTTAGCTGTACACTCTCTAGCAGTACACTTTTTTTAAAATTTAAATTTTTGCTAAATCATAAGCCCAATGCTGTTTTGCGGATGAATTTCACTTAATGTTTAAAGTTAACTGACAATAGTGAAACTTCAGGTTAGTGAGGAGTTAAAACTGAAATGAACAAATGGGCCTGAACACAGCCCCAGATAAATGAAATGCAGTCTGACAGAAATTATGATAGCAGCACTGTTGACTGGCTAATCAAAAATAAAAAACATCACCATAATAGAGAGTAATGGAAATTAAATAAGGTCATGCTGGGGAGAAAACTTACCATTTTCTTTACAATCCATTTTCAAATCTTTCTCAGTTGATATGCTGCAGGATAATGTACCTGACACAGGTCTATTTTCTGTATTAATGGGAGCCTCTAGATTCAGAAGAAGATCTAGTTCTTCATCCAAATGGTCAGTGTCTTGATTTGATAGTGGATGGACTCTTTGAAATGATTCTCTTGCATTTGCCCTAGAGCCATTTTTACTCCCAGGTTCTGATGGAGAAACAGAATTACCAACAGGATGGGAGACCAGCCCGGTTTCACCTTGAGCCAGGGACTTTCGGAACAGCTGCTCTCTCTTCTTTCCATCTTCAAAAATTTTAGATTTCATCTGTGGGATCTCTAGAGGTGTTGATGCCTATGAGTACAAGAGAGGACTTGAGTCCTGATAATGATTATCTATTATTAGTATTCTATCTAATTTGGATTATAATTCATACTTGCCATATTTGATCACTTAAGAAGGTACAGGAAATTTATGCAGAATCAAATTCAGAAGTAAAAGTAAACTAAAGTTATCTTGATACTTTTGCAAAAGCAAATGCAAAATACAAACCCCTCTTATCCCTTACTACTAGAATGTGAGATTGTATGCTAACACTGGCACTGACACAATCATAGAATGGTTTGGTTTGGAAGGTACCTTAAAGATTACAGTTCTAAGCTGCCTACCATGGGCAGGGAACTTTCCACTAATCTAGACTGCTCAAAGCCTCATCCAACCTGGCATTGAACACTCCCAGGGATAGGAAGTCCATAGCTTCTCTAGGAAAGCTGTTCGAGTGCCTCACCACTCTTACAGTCAAGAACTTCTTGAAATCTAATCTAAACCAACCCTCTTTCAGCTTAAAGCTATTTCCTCTGTCCTATCTATACACACCCCTGTGAAAAGTCCCTCTCCAGCTCTGTGTCGGTACTGGATGGTGCTGTAAGGTCTCTCTGGCACCTTCTGTTCTCCAGCCTGAAGAGCCCCAACTCTCAGTCTGTCTTCACAGGAGGGGTGCTCCAGCTCTCTGATCAACTTTGTGGCCTTCCTGCACACTTACTCCAAGAGGTCCATGTCTTTCTTGTGCTGGGGACCCCAGAGCTGGATGCAGCTCTCCAGGTGGGATCTCACAAGGGCAGAGCAGACAGTGAGAATCACCTCTCCCAACCTGATGGTCAGGTTTCCTTTGAAGCACGGCGCACATTGCTGAGTCACGTTGAGCTTTTCTTTCATAAACACCCCCGAAGTCCTTCTCCCTATGGCTAGTCTTAATCCTCCTGAAAGGGCCATACTTCTTGCTTGGACAAATGGAGCCTTTTAAAAAATTTTTTATATTTAAATCTCACTGGCTCTTCTTCCCTTACATTAGTATTTTCTTTTTCACAGTTTGAAGGAACACTTTACTAACATTTGTTGCAATCCCACCACTGGTGAATAAATGACACTTTCTTCACCTGTACAATTGACAGTTTTACCTATAAGGACTGATTCATGGAGAAAAGCACGTTTGTTGATATTAGTTATGTAGAGAATTAAATCACAATTAATATGCCTAGCAGGAAGAATGTGAAAGCACTTAAAAATTTTTGGTGCAAACTTTTAAGAGCTGCTAAGAAGAGAAGCAAATACAAAAAAAGTGCAATCATTCCATGCCAAACACTCTGATACTCGATCTCAAATCTAATATGCTGCACATCCAGACATTTTGTTTAAGGCCAAATAGGCACACAACATGTGTCAATAGAGCGGTATCCTACATTACATGCCACTTGACACACCCATCTAAAAGAATGCATTTGCTTATATAAAACATTCTACTTCTGTTTGAAGACTAATCATTCTTGCACACATGATTTCTCCTAAAATATTTGCATTTTCTTGTGAAATTTCACAGCATTACCTGCACAAGGTCGGCAGCTACATTCAGCCTCAGATGTAGAGGCAATTCCTGAAGGGCCTGGACCAAAGACTGGCAGTCAACAGAAAGTGCAGAGAACTGAAACACAATTCAACATATAGTACACTTGTGAAAAAAAACCACAACAGCCAACCAAAAAAAACATCCACCAAAAAAACCCTCATAATTTAAATGATTACATTCTTCTATCACATAATTTTAAGAAATCTAATGAAACACAAATTACTAGTTTAACATATACTTTTATGAAGCAGCTTGGCTAAATAATAACATAAAAACACCAAAATGCATATAATCACTTAAGGTTAAAAAGCAAGGTATAAATAGAATGCGCCTTAGGCAATTCCTTAAAATTCCAAAGTAGGAAATAGTTCAGGAAGTTGACAATGGCATAAGAAGCTTTTTCAACTGAAACATCTTTTGAACTGTGAAGCTTTCATGCAATGTGAAATGCCGTTATTTAATGAGTTGCCACTATTTCCTAAGCAATCATCCCATGCAGCTCCTGTGTAGCTAAATTTAATGCCTCAACAGACGCCTTTTCATACTTCCCCATCTTTTCAAATGTTTTGATACTTCCAAAAGCAACAAAGTATATAATTACAAACACTTTTAAAATGACACTAAGAAAGATATGCTACTGCTGCTAAATGAGATGTAATTACTGTGACAGGTACTGAAGGTGCTGTTTCTCTTGACCCTTTTTAAAAAAAAAGTATCATACAAAATGGACCAGCAATATTTGTAGTTTCTACAGAACAGACCAGATTTCAGTAGTTTTAAAACAGATTCCAAGCTCAGGGCACAACAGAACATTCTGAACACGTTCACCATGGATAAACTGGCAAAGATAAATCTGATATCCATCACGTATTTTAAAATCTGACAATGAAATGCTTAAGTTCACTCTATGCTCTCAGTCTGTATTTTCATGGAAATAGAGAAGATGCTTCCAAATCTCACTTGAAGAGACAAAAATTTGTCCCTCTCAATATGATGTGGACTGGCACAGACATCTAGAAGTCCAAATACTCATAAATTAGGAGAGTTTTGTGACGTATCATAAGAGATTTGTCAAAGAAATTCATACTGCTTCCAAAAGCCAGTCAACACCTTTTAACAGGCATTTATCACCTGCACAGGAAGCAAGAATGAACATCAAAGACATAGTGTGTCCTGACAGTGTATTTGCAAAGTTAAAATAAAATTTTAAAAGAAACAATGCAGTTGATTTAACAGTTTCTTTTATCCAAATTCAGGTTCTGGTATCCAGTAATGAGAATAAAAGGACTAAAAAAATTATCTAATGAAAGAATTTTTCTTCTGTACCGAGAACTTCACTTTACAATGGATTAGTGATCACCATCAAAGATGATTGACTGGTAAAAGTAACCTCACAAAAGTCTTCAGCAAATAATTCTTGTTGCCCAGCAATGAACTAGATGTTCAGAAAATACAGTTATTTTGACAGATATTAAGGATCAAATGTAGCTTCTGCACAGTTGCAAAAGACAAGGAAATTGTATGAATCTTGTAACACAAAAACTTCTAAAGAATAGAACTGAATAGCAAATATTTAAGTGCGTTTTGGAAGAGCTATACATGCAAAAATATTAACATGAGTGAACATTGCAAATGAAGGTAAAAACATGGAGGTAGGGAAGAGGAGGAAATGTTGAGGATTAAGGAAAAAGAGAATTTTGAGAAATAACATAATAGAAGAAGAAATTTGATATCTAAGTAGAGACTTCTCTAAAAGTGGTGCTCTAATATAAAGCAAAGGGATAAAAGCAGTACTCAATAGATTATGAACACTTCATGGCATGTAGCATTATTTGCTCAAAAGAATTGTAGAGGCATACTTTGTTGCTGGAATTGGCATTTTTTATTGAAAAATCCAAATGACTAATAACTGTGCTTTTTCAATTGCAGACCATGATATGAATAAGACCATGAATTTTATTGCATTTTATCAATAGGCAATGGAGCAAATGCAAACCTACTTTTTGTGAAAATGAAAGATGGTATTCTTAATAAATTGAAATTCTGTTATTGTTGATGTCACTGTAACATTCCCATTCTAAATTTGAATCTGATACTTTGCTATTGCTTTCTACAAAATATAGAAAATGAGAAATATCTGGTAATTCTGCAACTAGTTCTATGTCTTTTCTGCTTTATTATGTTTTCTCATAACCAATTTACTTCAGTTTAAAATTCTTAATCCTGTACATAATGTGTAGACAGACAAAGAACTAGAAAAAACAGGTGAGTTAAGAGGCAAAGCCCAGGAATTTGGCAAATGGTATTAAGGATAAAAACTGAACTTGGATCTGTCTTTCAGGGAAAAGAAAGATGGGTCACAAGAAAAAATGAGATACCAGACTGAGGATCAGAGACAATGTGAAAAATTAGATAATGCTGTGAAACCATCTGGGACAGGATTCTGGATTAAAATAAGAAATCAAAGGAAGGGTAATGGTGACAACATGTAGCTTCAGTCTGCTCACAATGGCTTTAGCCATTCAGGAATTAATTATTGTGTACTAATCACCTAAATGCTTTAATGAAAATCCTCTGAGGAAATTATGAAGAAATTAATATTTGGGATGTTGACATCATCCTGCACACTAGGAATGGAAGAACCAATAAAAAAAATAGTCACTAAAAGCCTGTGTTCCACTAAAGAAACAGGTGGTGGTTTAGACAAATGCTGTATTTGACTTTAATTTGACTTTGCAACTCTAAAGTACCTTTAAATACCACTTCCCAGGGAATAGTTATTGTAATATTTTAGAAAATAAATAGCAAATCTTTAAAATTTGAATACACGTGGATGTTACAAGACACAGTCAAGCAGAGTTTCACAGCAATTTTAAGAAAAGCTTGGAAAACAAAAACATATGTTTTGCAAAAATTTAGGTGACTTGGACGAGGAAGACAGCTGCAGAGATTGACACTTTAAGGTATCCTGATAGAGAACTCCTGATACTGCTATGTTCCTTTTTATTCAAGCATAAAGAATTAATATACAAAAAATCTAGTTGGTGTCCTAAATATATAGGGCATGGTGTTTCAACCAGAGGATATGAACTGTTAATATGAAGGACCTAGAACACTTCACAGTCCAATATATGAATATCCTCCTACAGGTTTTGTTATAGCCATTCTATGTAACACTTTTCTCTTGAATACAGCTGAAAAAGGAAGGCTGAATTCCTATGTCAGTAAAGCAAAGAGACAGTCTTAGTTCTCTTCACTGGAGGGCTTTCTTGTTCTTTTCTCCCAACATAACTTAAAAACCAAGCCTGCGGCTTTGATTAGTCTTCAGTACAAAAAAAAGGATGAGGCCCAAGGACAAGAGCCTCCAGCATTAGAGAGAAGTTGATAAAAATATATAGAATAAAGAGTGCTATAATTGTGTTAAGAATGTGCTGTTGAAGGCACAACTGCATAGATATTCTGTCCCAGGTGATTATCTATCAAAAATCATTTAAATGATAATTCTGTTACCTGCTTATGGCATATACTTTCTTTATCCCATTCTTTCTCATCAGCAAATCGAAACTGTGTAAAGGAATCTCCTAAGAAAAAGAAATAAAAAAAATACATTTAAAAAAAAAAAACAATAAAAATGTTTTTTCTGAAGTTCCCAACCCCAAAGAAGTAAATTCAAGAAATAAATCTCACCTCTTCAAAAATTTTCAGTTAATATTAATGCTGCTTGTACTCACAATATTAAATTTATTTGTGCCTAACGTCCATAGGTCTTTTAATTTCTTATTGCAAAACAGCACTAAATACAACAAATACAAAACTGAATGATGAGGTGTTAGGTGCTATGCCAACACCATGATTTTCATTCAAAGGTCCAATCTGGACAACATACTTGGAATACACACAGTATTCACAGTGTGAATGTCTTATGAACAGCTGAAAGCTCTGTAGGTAGACTTTCTCTTACCAACATGGAAATATTTCTAGAAATGGATTGCAAATATTCTTTTAAATCACTTTGTACAAGCCAAATAAAGACTTCTGTTGTCTGGTAGCTATAGTCTCTATCTTCCTACTACTCCCTCCCCCAGCACATCATCAGAAAAAGACACTGAACCCCAAATTCCAATTCATATGCAAAAAGGACTGAATTAAAAGAAACCCTTAAATAGGATTTATTAAGTTAAATACATAATTACAGAATCTTCTAACCTACCACATTCTTTCAAGCCAGTAGAAACTTTTTCTTATTATAAGGGATAGTGGATCATCCATTTGCCTGAAATGCAGTATTTTTATTGCAGTCCCATGCTGTGTTACAAAAGACAGACCTACAAAGTTATTTACTGAAATAAACATATAAGAACTCCAGTAACTAAAAAAAATAGGTAAGGTCTGTGACAGAGGAAACATGAAAGATTAGGGTTGCAAGATGATGGCCAAAGGTAGAGAGTAAGAGAAAGCTAAGATGTTTCTTCTTAGACTGCAGTTTAAAGATAAATACCTTTCAGGAGTTCTATTAGGAAAAAAAAAAAAAAGAACCATGCAGAATTATTACATGTAGGAGATGAAATTTGATCCTGATAATTAAGAGAGCTACTAAGTTGGTAAAAGGTCTGGAGAGTCTCTTTTGACAAAAGGCTGAATGAGCTGGGCCTGCTCAGTCTCAAGAAGAAATGACTGAAAGGGGATCTCATCACTGTCTGCAGGTATCTGAAGGAAGGGTGTCAAGACACTCTCCTTGGTGGTGCCAAGCAATAGGACAAGAGGCAATGGGTAGAAACTGATGCACAGGAAGTTACAGCAAAACATGAGGAAGAGCTTCTTTCCTGTGAGCACTGGAACAGGTTGTACAGGGAGGTTGTGGAGTCTCCTTCACTAGTGATATTCAAGAACCATCTGGACACAATCCTGGGCCATGTGCTCTGGGATGACCCTGCTTGAGCAGGGAGGTTGGGCCAGATGATCCACTGTGGTCCCTTCCAACCTGACCCATTCTGTGATCATCTCTAAGTCACTGTGATTTATTTCAGCAGTTAGCTGAGAAGCTACAGCTCTCTCTAAAAGAGAATGAATGCCCTAGAGGAAGTCTTCAATGGCTTTACCAACAATTGATCATCTAGCTTTCATTTGGCTCTTGAATCCTAACTGCAATTCATACCTTTCATGATTCCTGAATCATACCCTTAATCCTGCAGACAAAATCCAAACATATAATCTGCCTTCCTCAAAATGGCTTCTTTTACATTGTCTGCCTGTCCCAAAATGTAGGAGCGTGCAACCTTCCAGCAGTTTTACTCAATAGTGCAATCATAAGCTGGCTTCTGTTTTGCAAAAAAAAAGGAATTAGCAGCAAAATGGCATAGCAACTGGCTATTCCTTTGCCAAATAATGAGAAACAAAAGATCTAATCATCCTTCAGGTGGAATTTAAAATTTATTGGCTGTGAATTTTTAGAAATTTTTTTAATATCAAAAGTGCATTTCTAGTTCATTATATTTCATGCATTGTGCTTGGGTATGCAAATACAGTCATACACTAGTAACACTGAGTACCTGGCATGTCCACCATCATCATTTTCAGAACAATTACTGCAAGAAAGTTACCTTCTCAGCTGAATATCTATATAAATATTTAAGGACATTACCATGTCCAGCTTGAATGTGTATTTCTTTGTTTTCAATCGCTTTATCTAACATGTCTCAGCAGTATTGTGGGGATATAGAACCTTGCCTGATCAGCTATGTTTTGGTTTACATTCAGCATCTCCAGAGATTACTCTTTTGAAAACAGCCACTATCAAACAGTACAAGTGCCAATAATTAAAAATAAGCACTGAAATTAACAATTAGATATCTAATAAGTTGGCTAATTTTACAAATGTTTAGTTCACACAAAAAAAACACCAGGTTCCATGCTTTTTCTAGGGATGCTCAGCAGTGTGGAAAAACAAGACCCCATGTCTTTATGCATCTATCTGCACATGCAAACACTTAACTTGAGCACTCACAGCTGTCTCACTCCTGACAAAAGCACCTCCCTCTTCATTGCACAAGAGGAAATAAATGCTTCTGTTTCAAAATATCTAGAGTACTGTTAATACATAATAACTAATTCTGAAAACCAAAGAAATAAAAATATTAGTCTCCTGATTTTAAAATGGGTATGAAAATGTGCAAATTAATGTTTTAACAACTTATATTTTAAAGGCCCTATTTAGTTACATTTGCAAAGAAGTCCTACCAAAAGCAAAATAGTGCTCCAAGTCTTCCTACTACTAGAACAAATGCATAGGTACTTTCTTCCAATATTCCCAAGACTGCTCTAGTTATTGCTCACACCGCATCAAGGAGGAAATAGGTTTCTCTACTCTTATAAACTAGGAAAATTAAACTAAAGGATTAGTTAAATCTTCCAGTATCTGAGAATGATCAGATGCAAACTAGCTAAATCAAGCTACTTCATCTGGAAACTCCACTGGGGTCAAGAACTGGTTTATGACTGTCCACACTCACAAAGTTGGTAATCACAGATCCTCAGTTTGATATTGCATTACTGAATTAGAGTATGACTTAAACTTCAGTTTAATTAGACTCTTTAAGTAGGCTAACAAAGCATGCCTTTCAAATGGAAAAGCATAACTACAATTCACAGTAGCATATTTAATGCAAATTATGTCAACGAGAATGTTAGTCTAACCAATTATCTTTTCACAAGTTCCTTTACCCTGAAAATAACCTCTTTTTATTCCATGAATAGTAATCAAACCACTTGCAATAACTCTTGAGTTACTTTCAATATAAAAAAATACTTTTTTTCTTGAGAATAATTTTATGTTACTTAAAAACATCATTTGGCCTTCAAATACAGAGTAGCTAAAAAGAATGCATTCAAGTAAACCTTACACATGGTCTATGGTAACAGTCATGAAAGTACATATTAAACAATACTGTTAATTAATTACTGTGATATTACTATCAAAATGGCAGAACTAAACCAACCATGCTTTCCTACCACTCAAATATATCATAAAGTTAAATCAATTTATTTAAATAAAAGGTATCTTTCAGTTTTTCATTATCCCAATTATCTTTTCCGACAAGTATTCATTGAATAGCAGAATCAAATCACATCCTACCTGTAATCTAAAATAAATATTTTCTCATTTGTGAAATTTAAAAACTAAAAATAGGAAAAAAAAGGAAGAAAACCAGTTTTCAGCAGAGAAAATTCTATTCGTGAATGATTTTTTAATTTAAAACCCCTCTCAATCACATAAAACATTACTGAGGACAGAGGAAAAATACTCTGTAGTCTTAGAGATTAAATTGGAGGATGAGAATAGCAAGGAATTAACATGATTCTTCCAAGATTGCCTTGGCTGTAAAGAAGTGCTGCAAGTGCAAATATTATACTCTATATCCACTTTTTAATCATATCTCTCTTTTTGGCTACTGAAAGGTGCTATAAGGTTTCCCCAGAGTCTTCTCTTCCTCAGGCTGAAATGCCCCAACTCTTTCAGTTTATCTCCATAGAATATTGATAGCAAGGATGTTTGGAGCCTGCACTGCAAACTATACAGGACATTTGTAACCAGATTCAAAAAGAATAATATTCTACATTATTTCCCTGGCATAACTATACAACACTACTAGTCACACTTTAAAATAAAAACATCTGACCAAACAGCAGGATTATCTGACTGAGGCTAAATGATGTCTTCAATATTTAAAATGTGTCACAGAGAAAGGTGTGAGAAGAAGGATCTGTTGAAATCAGTGCTGGTTCTGGAACAAAGAGCGTCTGTTCAGGAAGAACAAAACTAATTTAACACATAAAGGGACTGCAGCCTATTGAAATAAAAGACAATTTTTTTCAAATGAGAAGCAAGGTGAAGCCAACAATACCAAAATACACAACGATTCAAAAAGAAAAAATTCTGAAACCACACACAAAAAAATTCCCCAGGAAACAAATCTTATTAAAAACTAAAGCAGAGGCTAAGAGTCAGGATCTGCATGATCTAAGACAACTTCTTGAAAGAAGCAAAATATTATGCACATAAGCAGGATCTAGTTCATATAATTTACATGCACTTCCAAAAGCTCTCACTGACATCCCACTCCCTTTCCCACCCAAGACTTCAGAGCAGCAAAAAGAAGAGGAGGCTTTGTATGAATAACTAATTATCTTAAAGTAGAAAGAAAAGAGTAAATTGGAAGTTTGCACATCAAAAGAAACAACCTGTGTGATTCTCTGGGGTTCTAGGTGTTTGATCTCGTCCCTCAAAACAGAAGAAGAGAAAATGAAGTCACAAAATTTGCTGATGATACCATATGTTAGTGCAGATGGAGGCAAGCTGTGAAGAATGACATAAGAACTCCATAAGACTGAGAAAATAGATTTTAAAATGGCAAATGAAGCTCAATACTGAAAATGCAACAGGCAGTAATTCTCAAAGAAAGCTTAGAGCTAACCAACATCATTCGAAATCAAAATCAGTGCTACACAGCGTGCAAAGCAGCAAACTGTGTAATTCTAAAAAAAAGCAGGAGTGAACAACACACAGAACACCATTACACCTCTATCACATATTACCTCAAATCCTGTGCAGAGTCTTGGTTTCCCAAGCCCAGTCTCAAAAAATGTAACAACATTAGAATCGGCACTGAACAGATTCTGGATCAGAAACAATTTAGTGCCTTAAGCCAAAGAAGGGGAACCAAGGGAACATAAAAGAGATCTTAAACCAGGAAAGGCATAAAAAGGGCAGATGGGGACTAACTGCTCATTTCTCTTCTCACCTAGAGGCAGCAAACAGGTAACAGGTGCAAAACAGATAAAATGTGGCAAATCTTTAGAACCTGAAGCTGGGTTTTGGGACTCCACGCCACGAGATAGTGCAGACAGCACAACATGCAAGGAGGGATAGAGGATAACTATTTCTAAACACAAAGACTGCACATCTGGCTCAGAGGTGTCCCTTAGACATAAACTATTGCAGGTCAAGAAAATATGTGGGAAAGTAGCTTATAATAGAGTACATTCAGGTGCCTTAGCTCAGATGTCTCCAGATGGACCTTGGGTCTGCTTCAGTAGAACCAACCCTAAACAAAAGCAAATAGCTAGGGTTTTACCTTTAGAGCTTTACTTGTCTCTTAATTGGCTATTTTTCTGCAAGAAAAATAAAGAGGAAAAGTAGGCAATTCACAAATTTATTTTTAGTCTGTAGCTATGTTCTTTAAAGCCAATGCAAATTTCCCTTTTTTCTATTTTTTCTACATTTCCTTAAATTTATCACTATTTTTCATATGTAATTACTATAGCTTTTGGAATGCTGCAAAAATGCAAAATATTAAACTAAAATGCATTGAACAAAAAAGCATATTCAAAATTTCTGTCAGCTACAGTAGCCTGGTTATTTGTAAGCACCAATCCCATCTCCTCCAGTGTTCACTTTTTTTACTGAATAAACAATAAAATTATATTTAAGGTTAAAGCTACTGATTTCCCCATAGGTAAGCTTAAACTTTTCATTCATTTTAAGCTAGTCACCTTAAATATTTACATTCTTCCTGATGCTTTATGACATTTTCTAGTGTCATATTTTTCAAGCCACTAATTTATAACATACTTAGTGATTTTTAAATGTCACTGCAGACAACTTGCAATATTAGACAAAGCATATAAATCCACAGAACATACTGGTTTTTGAGCAGTATCATTCAAGTAGGCTGGAAAAAAAAGAAAAAGATTGCTGCATAACTTAATAATAAAAATGAAGCTTAATTACTGCACAAATACACAAAATCATTGAAATTTGTGACTCTTCCTAGGGGTAGGGACAGAAACTCCTTTGGGTAAAAGGAGAGAACTCATATATTTTGATAAGACTAGATCCAACAGAGGAAAAAGTAGCTTAACAGAAGAGTTTGTGATCCGCACAGACTGACAGCTTAAGGGAACTAATGATCTGGCCCTTTGTGAAGACACTTCTCCAGCATCATATAAGCAACTAATGCCAGTCCAGCACATGTCCATATCAGGATATAAAGCTGAAATTCAACACTGGAAGAAAAGAAGAAATGGCAAGGTTCCCACCCACAAAGAAAGATTTGCATAACATCAAACTGCAGAACTCAGAAGAGGAATCCATTTGCATTTGCTGGCACAAGGTGCTCTTATATTCTGGCTTGTCAGGAGAGACATCATGAAAAGAAAAGAATCCAAGAGGAACAACATTCAATCAGAATGAAAGACAGTCATCCCAAAAGATCTCTGGCTTGCCCTGCCTATTTACAGGAACCAGTGTGTGGCAGCCACAGAGAATGGGCACTGAAGGATAAGAACAGAGAGGGATTCACTCCTGTGCATTCTAGTAAGCAAAATACTGCCTTGAGACCTTGGGGCAGACAGTACCTCACACAACCTCTTTACAAGCAAAAAGAGAGCTTGGATGAACAGTTTAGTTTTCTACTGAAGTGAGGTTAAAGCTGAAACAGCACCCTTCATTGATACTTTAGACTGTACAGCTTGCAAATAATTCATCATCCTATCCTGCAAAGATCTGATCTTTTGAGTAGCTAAAAAATATATCCCATAATGGGCAGCAAAACTTCTGCCCTTCTTTAGAGAGGTTTTAATTTTTCCTAAATTTCACAAGAAGACCAATTTTTGCAGTGTTTCCAAATCCAAAGTTTAAGTAAAATATATGTTTCAAAACAACAATAAAACTACTACTGTTGTTAAGATACCTCCTGTCATGCTAGATACAAGAAAGAATGACAGAAACTGCATGTCATTAGCTTTTGCTGAGTTGCAGACTGGCACCCACTGGCCTAGGTTCTTTACCTTGTCCTATTTAAGAAAAGTTCCTCCCAGTTATTCTTCATTAGGATTATGTTCCTGTGTGAACAGCGCCCACAAACACATTGCTGTATCATATCCAGGAGGTGAGAACATCATTGGACCAGATTTATTCTTGCACTTTTCCATCTAAAAGAGCTTCATACCTAACTGTCATGTAATTAGATATAAACTGCTCTTAGGTAGTTGCATTGCATAAATTTACACTAGGATTACTACTGTTTTCTGTAAGCAGGCTGTCAGAATATTTGGTCTGAAAACTTTCAAATTCATTACACAGCTTACTTGTCCAGAAAAGGCAGGAACATATAAAATAAGTCCCCTTTATTCCACATTGTACCTCCACCCACAAAAAATCCATTTTTCAAAAAAGAATGCCCAAACTCCCACGACAGTAATCTTAGTGAAAACAAATGAACCAACTTAATAAATACTTTATTTTAAACAGCTTGCTGGTTTTTAATTGCAATAACAACCACTAATTGACACAGTTAGAGAAAAAAAAAATCTCATATCTGCAGTCCTTACATGCCACACAAACACTGGAAAACTTCTCTTTCACTATCTCTCTTCCCTCCAATTTTATAGCAGACAAATCACAGAGGTTTACAATACATTTGACAGTTGAACATTCAAACTTCCAGTTTAAGCATTTAAAGCCATTCTTAATGTTGAATGGTAAGTACACATGTAATTTGACACCCCTCACATTATTAAAATTTCAAAACAGAAAAAAAAATCTGGATTCTTCTTAGTGCTACAGTTTGATGCCTTATTCTTTGACAGAACATTTACAACAAAGAATATAATAGTATGATTAATAAATATTCTTTATGATGCTGTTCTGACTATTTTTAATATCATCACATCCAAATTAGTACTATCATTCCCTAAAGCACAATTCACTATTCATGTAGGTGGTACATTATGCTCTGTCTATGGGACTATCTTTCAAAAGTATTCATAAATTATACACAAATGTGCAGGCCTAAAAATATTCAAGCAGTTTGAAACAGTGAGTATGAGGCTTGGCTTTCTTGCATTTATGGGGGGTTCTGCAAGATATGAGAAGTCATAGTACTACCATGAGCTTGCCAGATTTTTTTTTAATGAAATAAGAAAAGTAGCTTCATAAAACAGGAGGATTTTCTTCTGAAATGTTAATAAAATTACAAGGATTACAATTAGCAAATAGCAAAGATCGTAAAGCTCCAGTTCTATCAGCATGCAAGAGCCCAGAAAGCATTTCATTGTGTGTGCAATCCCTCCAAAGACAGTAGTGGATTGACTTATCAGAGAATTCTGAACACCAAATTAAAATTAACAGCAGATTGGTAAATCTTCACTTGTGGTGAAAAATACAAGCAAACAGCATACTAGATTTGCCTTATCAAAGACTTAGAAAGAAAATACATTCTTGGTCCAAAATTTACAAAAGTGTGCTTTTTATGATTACCTACAGTGGAGTTTTCCCATTGCTACAGAGCAATGGTCAATGCAAAGTTTCAAAACCCATATTAAAACAAATTAAAAGTTCTTCTGCAAAGTGAAAATAAAATAAAAAAAATAACTTACTACCTAGAATTCTTTGTGCCATGTTAAAAGGAAATTGTAGCCATATATATACAAGTTTCTGCTCATATTTTGTATTAGGTACCTTGAGGGATTTTCTAACAAATTTATCATAAGTAAATAAAGACTGGGTTAACTCAACTGAAACTACCAGTACTTCTCATGCTAACCTCTTGTGCTTTTGTCTTGAACATTCTACATTCTATTACTTACAACGCCCCTTAGCAACAAATCCGGTAGCCTTCTTATGCAAGTTCTCCTTGTACGAAGTGACAAGACCTTCAGCTCTCCCACAAATTAAGAAATAAGAATTGCTGGTGCAGAATGGAGAATTACAGTTTTCTGGATGACAAATACCATCTGGGCTATGTATTTACCACTGACACACAGTGTTTTGCTGGTCTGAAAAATGTAAAAGTATTGATTTTTATTTAATGATCTTCTGTATTCAAAGAGCAGAAACATTAAATGTGTGTTTTAATGTTGATTTTCAAATATTAATTTGAAGATTTTTTATTTTCCATCACACTCCTGACATACTATTAAATAGCATCATAGCAATATCAAAATTCAAGTATTAAGATACTGAAGACTGTGACATATCTGGTAATGTTGGCTAAGTTGAAAAATCATCTGTATCCCAGCTATTCACTAGACATATTTACTTTCTGTTGTTTTTATTTTTAGTGTTTTTCCTATGATCTAGTTCTACAAAGTTATAAAAAATGGCTTGCACAACTTTGGCCGCCAAGGACATTACATCATGATTTATTTTAATGTCATGCTAAGGCCTCCCCCACCTATTCATTCATTCACTACTCTGTTCTGTTCCAGCCCTGTTTATGGGGTTTCTTTTCTCTTTTAACCTTGTTTAAATCTATTCTTCCAGATTTCTGATCATGACTGTGGTATTTTAAGTCCCTCTAGTCTACTTGAAACATAATAAGCAGGTGCTAATCAATGAATTTTTTACTTTAGCAGGAACTGATCTCTGAATCATGCAGAAAATACTCTTTATTCTCTGCTCTGCCTTTTCAAATTGCATTGCTATTTCACTGTGTTCAGAAATATGCATGACATTTATCACACATTATTCTCAGTGTTTGATTTAATTCTGAATATGTACTTCAAAACAAAAGGTTACAACATTTTTCTTTTGTTTACACGAGTTTCAAAATGCTTCCCTTTTTTCTTTTGTTTTCTTGTTTTTCCTCCCCCCCCCCCACTTTTTTTAAATGTCTTCAGTCAGCCTTGCCCTATTGGGCACTTTAATTTTGATCAGTTAGGAATCTGAGAGCAAGGATTAGCAGACAATGAAAAGTTCTTAGAATAAGTAGATATTTAGCGGCTACAAATCTTAATGATACATAAGCAAAAAGGAAAAATAATAGTGCTCACAGAATAAGAAAAAGCAGCCACCAAGATACTGCTCCTGCCTGCCTGTTTTTCCACAGATGAAAAAAAATTAAAAATGACCTTTTCTCTAGGCATACATTCAGGATTTTAATACCTCTTTTATGCTTTTGGTCGGCACCTTTAAAATTAACTTTTTTAAAATACCTTTGTTCATTTTGCTTTTAAGCTTTGGAGTCTAGAAAAGAATCAGAATCAGTAAAATTTTTAGGATGACAACAAGGTCATTTAGGCCTCTACTCGCAGCCTAAGATGTAGAGCCTTCAACTCTCTTTAGACAGTCCAGAGGAAGCTTTTTCCACAGGCTTCAGTTAGCACTTCTGAAGGTCAGCCCAAAAACAGGAACAATTTTCTTTAGTGTGAAGGAATGTACTGGGACAGGATGGAAGGGAAAATACCTCTCTCCATTGTAACCAAGAAATCTATCTGGCACTCCAGTGTCAGTTCTTGTATTTGTCAAATACAGCTGTTTACAGGCTTAAACAGTTCTTTTTAAAGCACCTTAGGATTTAAGATCATACAAATGCTAAGATCTAACACCAGTCCTGCTACCACCAAAAACACATGCTCCTGCTGATGTCTGATACTTCAGTTATCATTTCAAAATCACTTAAGGGTTTTGGCTACTGCAGAAGAAAAGAAAGATAAAAGGTTTGAATGAACGACAGCCCAGTTAATTAACCACTCAGAGTCTAAAAAATAATCCAGTGGAGCTCAACTTTAAAACAGCTCTGCTTTACAACAATCCACTGCTCTCAAAGGGAGGAACTAATTTTTGCTTGCCTTTTTCACATCACATATCTTGCCTTTGCTAAGTGCAAACACAAAATGCAGGTGTTCTACTAATGGTTCTAATTTTTTCAAAATTGAGTTTAAACAGCAAAGCTAGGCTTTTAATTCTTTCAGAAGTGAATAAATAAATTGATCACCATAATAAATAAATAAACCTCAAACTACAAAATCTTCTGGAGTATTGCATTCCCACTGAGTACCTTTCAATTTTCAAGGGACAAGATTCAAATTACTCAGAGGTACAAAGTAATTGCCCAGTAATACCATGGAGAGATTTATAGGAGAAGCAGTTCCCTGATGTCTATTTTCCTTCCACAATGTATTTTTGTATGTGTTTACAAAGACACGGAAATGACAGATATATTAGTCTTTCCTCCACAAACTTCTACAGGTTCTTAGGTTTGAGAATACAACAGGAAACTTCAGTAAGGTATCTGAGCCCTCTCAAGGGAGAGTACTTTGTCACACTGAGTAGAAAATATTCAGAATAGAGCAGAAGTTCAATTCATTAACAAAAAAGTGACAATACGAAGACTAGAATAATATGTCAATCAAATGATACATATAAAAAGTGAAAGTTAAACTTAAGAAAACAAAAAAGAAATTTCAAGGCTGAGTTTCAATTCAACTAAACACAGTTTTATCCATTCCTAATTTCTTTACTCAGAGAACTTTGTATTCAGGATTTTCAGCCTGGGTCCTATGGACTACCTCTCGGAGACCCTGAAAAAGGGGATGAAAGCAACATGAGACTGTGCAGTGTCACCACTGGATTCCACACCACACGGGGGGAAAAAAAATCGACCAAAGATCTGCAAGTAAAAAAACTAATGTTCATTCAGGTCAGTTTAACTACTGCAGTAATTTTTATATTACATATGGGGATTTCAAGGGTTCTCTGAAAATCCAATTAAAAATATACTTGAATTGTCAAAGCTCACTTGCATTTTATTCATCTTTGGTTTTGAGGGATGAGCTGTTCTAACCTGGTGGCTGCAGCTTTCTTACCTTACATCGAATCCATGATGAGTCACTGAAGAAACTAGACATACTGCAAGGCTGGTTTTGATGGATGACTCAGAACTAAGGATTAGTAACCATTGGAGGGATAAGAGAAAAAACAGAATTTGGAAAGGTCACATATTTCTAGATATATTTGAAACTAAAACTTAACTCCTCCTATGCCCTCAAAGGTCGTGGTGGGGAAATATTCTGGACGAATATCAGGAGGTAGTACAGTACAATGGGTTGTCATACTATTGTACTTAGTGATCAATAGATTGTTATGCTTTTAGAATTATTTTTTTATTACACTGTGTAGTAGCACAACAGCCACAATTAGCAATTTACCAGTATTAGAGCTAAAAAGAAAAAAAGGTAAAGAAAACCAAACATACCAAAAAACACCCTTAACTACTGAAAAGCCATGCATCTCTCCAGTTCTATAAAAATAAAGACAATAAAGGCTGAAAATTACTCTCATTTAAAATATACTTTTGAAAAATATTATCATCTTCACTTGAATTTATTAAGTACAGAAGAATAAAAAACCTGTTTGGCAATTGATCATCTTAGAAACAAACTATCTTTCTATGATTGTCAAAATGCACACTAGGAAACTTTGAAAAATGCCACCTACTGAATTCATGAGCAATCTTTGTGTTTATCATGTCTGTGTTTCACTGAGAGACTTTCTAAGCAGGATAATAAAAATAAGATAGAAATCACCAGACTAGTTTAAAGTCAGACATATCCTCACTATTGGTTGAACCTGCAAAAGGGAAAGCAACAGCCACTTCCATCAGCCTGAGCTGTAGAGACCCCAGGGCCTCTGGGCTGAGCAGAAGGAATCCCCAGGAACTAATGGAGGTGGTGGTTGCTTACAACACCCCAAAACAAATAATCAAGGAACATGCTCTGAATTTTTTGTTCTGAATAAAAATGGCAAATCTATTTTTAATTATCACAGAATATATGGAAAACTAGGGTACAGTGTAATATAGGTCAATTAGCACCAGCAACTGAATTCAGTAATACCAAGTTCAGTAATTGTGCATTTAAGAAAGACTTTTGCTTCAGTGATATAAGGGAAGTATCTTTGATGAAAAGATGTAGAAGTGAACATGCTTACCAGATGAATGAGATGTCTTTAGGAAAGAGCCAGTTTCATGACTTGACTCTCACAACTTTGGTATAATGAGAAATGTTTTATCTGTACAATACTGCTGTAAATGAACATGAAAATGTGAATGTCAGCTGGAGAGAACTATACATACATGCTAGGTACACTCATGCTAGTTCACTGACTACATAGAGAAAGCATAATCCAATGTATTTGATAATGTTAAGTACAAAGAGAAATGTGACCCTGATTACATTATTATTTAAATCTTTTAATCTGAGTGTCTTCTTGCATGATTTTTCTACAATTAGAGAAGCTGAATTTAGTAGGTGTAATAAAATGTTTTTCACTCAGATTGAGTAAGATTTTATTGGTTATAGTATATCAAATTGCTTGCTCGAGCTTCTGTTATCAGGTTTGTCCTGAGAATCAAGTCTATAGATTGCATAGGTTTCAAATAACTAGGAAAGACAAAATTGCTAGGCCAACTATAAGTTATAAGTAATTTTAGTTTACTTGACAATAATAGATCAAGGTAGAAGAGCATGTATCACCTGATTTGATCATAAAAATGTGACTCCATATTAAGCTTCTCTTCCAAAGTTCTGTAAAGTGTTGCTCTCTCAAAAAAGCCCACTATGCAGTTTCTCTACAATGCACTTATCCAGCCTGTAGATTCATTTTGCTTCTTCCATGTCTATAAATAAATAATGAAAAAAGCTATTGCATGAGGTGCTACATGTCTGTAAGAGGTCACACTCCCTTAAAGGTGGCCAAGTTCATACTGGAAACTGCAAACTTAATTTCACAGTGCAGTCTGGCATCCATTAACAGCGCATTTATTCATGCTTCTGTGGGCCCAGAACCGAGGCCATAAATTTTACCGGGCAGACATAGTCAAAAGGTCTTTGCAAGAGGCTACCCAAAGGAAAAACAAAGGAAGTCTTCTTTATCTACACAGTATTTTCAGGCTTCCTTCTACCTTTGAGATTCTTGTACCAGACTAATGACTGCATTCAGCAGTCTGTGAGTTTGCTCACAGGAAGTGTCTTTCATCACCCAGACTTCTTCATATATGAACAACTGCACAGCCTGGCAGAACACACATGGGCCACTACAGTGTTTTCCTCAGTGTTCTCACTGCTAATGAAAGGTAAAAGCAGCACCCTGTACGGCTGCTTAACGTACTGTAACATAGTCCAAGTGAAAATCTCAAAAGCTTTTTGTTGGCTAGAGCAGCACTTACAAAAGTAGGTACCTCTTGTATTGCTTTTTATCTCATAATGGAAATAAAACAGTGATCAATGTCAACACAACACAGCAGATTAAATAATTCAATTCCCTCAGTTGAATTCACCTCCTTTCTTTGAAAGCAGGAAGTAGCAGTCTCCTCATCTGAGATAAGAAGATAAAATCCCATGCCTGCTGCAATGATAAGGGCTTATTTTCTCTTTGAATAACTTTTCAATGAGACACATTCATGAGATTAGGGAAAGAACAGCTGGAAATAATACGTGCATTTTGGGGCTTGTTTACTTCTTTAAACTCTATTGGGGTTCTCTATGAGTTATAGAGGCCACTTTTCTTGTGAGTAAAGGATTATGAAGAGCAGCTACAGTCAAGATCAAACTTACAGTCCAAAAGTGTGTTACTTGGGGAACATTGAGTCAGCGGATCTTCCTAGGACTCTTTGTAGGCTCCAAACACATAGAGAATGCAGCCCCAAAAATCTGATAATGAATATCCCTGTATTAAAGGTTCATCAGATAATTGTATACCAATAAATTTTAAAACTGCTTCTCTAGACAGGTACTTTAACACTTTGTAGTTACAGGAGAGCAAGAAATACCACTGTTTTGTGCAAAAAAAATCAATTATTAAGACTTAAATAAAAGTAGCTAGTGCTTTGTTCTATTAACAGCCCAAATAAGACTGATACATGTATAGATGTTTTACATTCCCAGAAAGAGAAAGAACAGTGTGTTATGTAAAAACTCTCAATCTATTTTTCATTCTATCAGTCAGTGAATGTAATATTAGTGCCTAGTATTTTACTGAAAAAAGCAATAGTAGTGATTTTACTGAAAAAAATACTTCACATTGTTAAATAGAACTCATTGAAATCTAAAGTTTTAACAGCATCTATTTCTATTCCCGAAGGATATGACATCTAAGTATAAGCTGTAATTTTCATTTAAAACCTAGGCATAACATAGAGAACTAGTGTATCTATTAAAATGGAGTTTTGATCTCAGGGTACTAAGTCCTTGGAGAGGAACATGAAAAATGGATGAGGGATCAGAGAATTTAGTTCACATACTTTTGTCACTGAAGTGACAGTCAAAGATTAATTTTGAGAACCGAAATATGAACTTCATGGTCTCAGATTATGACAACCAACCTTGTTGATGACACTTGATTTCTTCTCCCTGTGGGCCATTAGAGCTTAGTTCCTAAGGTTAGACCCTCTAAGCAACTATAAAGGTCTTTTTTATGAATTGAAAACTTTACAGGATATTCCAGTTATTACTTATAGGATATTGAAAATCATCTCAGACAAAAAGTAAATACAATTTTTTTTTAAGCCTGAAGAAAAAAAAATTGCTGTTATCTCTGCTTTCTCACTTAAAATAATTTGTACCTAAATCTATCATCAAAAAGGGCTCATTACTCTACTTGGCAGCATGTTTCTCCTGTGTGTTTTTCTGCTGTAACCTACAACACTCACTGGCAGATATTATTAAAAACTAAAAATTAATATATACATAATACAAAAGATCTATGAAGTACTGACAAGGCAAAAAATCACCAATTATTGATTAGATTTCTGTAATTTGTTCCACCTATTTTTGCAAGTGCATATTTTGTAATACTTGATTCAAATTAATATAAAAATGAAAACTGTTACTAACAATGTTTTGGTCTCTTTTGAAATACCTGCTTAGCTGCAGTAATATAATGGAAGTTTCAATAAAGGTTAAAAACCTACTAGTACCTGACAGTCAAACACACAAACACACATAAAATAGAAACACAGAAGAAAATCTGGAATGAAAATAATAACATACCAAATAAACACAATAGTTGAAAGCGAAAACAGAGACGTTTAAGAAATTGCAATTAAGAAACAGTATCAAAACATTTTTAAAAAATCTTATTTTAAAATGAGTAAAATGGTTCTCCAAGACAGCTGCATTTGGAAGTGCACAAAAATGTTCAACTAAAACATTGTTAAATCAGTCCAGAAGTTTCATTTTCACAACTAAATAAATTCCCAAACATTTGTTCTCTGACCAATCTCCATCCCTCAGCTTCATTACCTTTAGATAGTGTTCTTAGGCAGATAAAAAGGAAAAAACATTTTGTTAGCAAAATAAGAAGGTAGCAATCAGACAACACAAAATATTTAGGCAATTTTTACTTCTGGCTACCATCAAAAATTAGAGCACTTTATTTTAGGAAGTACATGGTTATACCTATGATCCTACACTTCTATTCTAAAAAATACTGGTTAACATCCCATATAATTAATATTTATTGTGTGATGTTTATGACAAAAGGATTTTTATATTAATCTGTGCTGTCATTCTTAATACCTAGCATAAGGGTGTAAATGGCCATGCTCAGCATAGCAGTGGCTGCCATACAGGTGGTACTTTGAGTACCAAACTTCTGGCACAGAACTGGCCACTCAGTAATGGCATAACGATGTGTGTCCCACTCCTCCCTGCTTCCCTCCACACCCCAGCTCTGCAACCATCACCTTCTCCCTCGGCTGCCTCTGGGGGCTCTCCCACTCACACCTCCTCTTGCTCAGGTCCCAGATGTACAGCTGCAAATCCTCCTTCATGCTGAATCCTTATTGAGCTGACTCACTTGGTTAAACCATCAGAAAAGCATTGCTTTTTTGTTTGTCAATTAAACTTTCTGTCATTTTAGCAAGCAGATTCCAAGAAGCGTGAGAGCTGGCACAGCAGGGAAAAAATGGATAAATGCTGTCAGAAGCAGTGAAGAGAAATGATAAACCAGGATAAAGCAGAACACCAGCTCTATTCAAGAGCAGACTCTTACATGAGGTCCTACCATTGAGTGTCTAAAACTGAAGAAACAAAATTGCAACAAGCTCAATTACTTAGAAATGTATATCTGAAAAGAGTATTAATTGCTAATATTTAAGAACCCATTTGCTTTGAAACTAAGCATATTATTCAGATGGCAATTTTTTCCTAAGAAAGCATAATAGAATATTCACAAAGCTCAAGCTGTAACATCAAAGCACAAGCAAAAAATCGGCTTGCAGGTCTCCTGCATGTGATGAGGTCAGCGTAACACAAGAGCAGCACTACTGGCAGTCACTTCTCTCTTTCTAAAACTTTTTCCTCAGCATGAGAGAAAAGCATTAACCCATGAATAGTCAGTGAAATAGATATAAATATTTCAGAATATATTTTTCTGAAAAAATTGGGTCAGAGTAACCATGGGCTAGAATTTGAACGTGTTGATCTGTGTTCAAGGATGAATGGGAGGAAAAAGGAATTAAAAAACATTGCAAGAAGAGCACTGTTACAAAAAAGCTCTAACAACAATAGCTACTGATCTTAAAGAAAATGCACCATTTCCATTAGCAAAGCATGACGCAAACCATTTTTACTACATTCAAACAGTAAATAACGATATTTTTCCTCTATGTCATCTGAACAAAAATATCCAATGGGTGACCACTTAAAACATATTAAATACAATTAAAAGAAAAATCTAGCTCATTAATTTTAACCAAAACAACTCATCTGGCTGTAGTTACAGAAATGTTGTGATGTGCATTCTGCTGATGACATAAATTTTGTTTAAAGGACACTCATGACTTTTAGAATTAAAATGTAGCATGTCTTTACCAACAGAACTCTTGGGAAAAGTCCTCCTGGGTAGAGCCACTGAATTTCTTTACAAATCCAGACTGCGTAGTCATGGCTCTTACAATGACATAGCTACAAAGCTGTGATAACAGTCTGGTACTACAGAGATCTATTCTGAAGAAAGACAAAACACCCAAACCTCTCTCTTGGTCTCCCTAATGCTAATCTTCAATTTAAAGAAAAAATCTTTTTCATCCATGAAAAAAATGCACTTGCATTTTCTGGAAAATTTCAGATAAATGCACATAAAACTTTCATTTTCAGCATATGCACACATGATACAGAAATGAAGCTAATGTCTGTAAGCGAATGTTTGTAATTTGTTTTGCTCATTAATTCTCTATTCTGCAAAAACTGCTTTTCCCTTTTCAATTAAACTTGTCTCTCAACAGCTTTCTTGCCCCACAGCTAACCTGAGAAAAAGTTAACTCCTATCAAAAATCAATATTGTTGCAGCATTCCCTAGCTTTTCTCTTCAAAATACAGTAAAGGTCATATCAACATGACTGGAACTTGCACAGAAATTATTTTTAAAATGATGCATTTGAAGAAGCTAAACTTCCTGTCTCTGTATCAGAGAACAACTGCATAACTAACAGAAGTTGCATACCTACAGATATGTCACATACAAAATTAAAACACAGCACAAATTTCCTGACATACGTAACCACATCAAACCTGTTGAAATCAGTACATCCTGAAACCTAAAAGGAAGCACGTCAATTTTAGGAACAGCATGCCTACACCCTCTTTTCTCACTAAACTAAACACACTGGAAAGAAAAACTTAGTACCTTTTCAAAAAACTTAAGTTTTCCTCAAAAGTTTGCTATGAAGAATATTTCTAAAACAAAGTCTGTATTAACCAAATGGTCATAGTGCGAACCAAATCACAGTCATTAGGAACGTCTGTGAGGTTCTCTTCAATACTTCATTTCTTTACCCAAACGAAAACACCAGCAAATATGCATCCAGCGCATGAAAATCAGACAGCTCTGAGACCCTTTTCTATACATACCTGCAGTAAGCATTGCGTGATCATACAAACCCTGTCCGCAGAATGAAAAAGCTGGTTTATCCTGTAAACCAAAACCACATAAGTAAAACTCATGACCAAACTACTGTTTAATTTGGTTTTTGCTAAAGTAACTTTTATTTCTTCTGATTTAAGCCTTAGATTAAAATAAACAATCAAGATTCAATATCCACAGCCAAAATTAAGGTGAAGCAGTGCACTGATAAAAATATAAAAGCAATAACAACACTTAGACTCATCATGGGGCTCCAACTATCATTCTGATTTAGCCATTACATCACTCAGGAAAACAGTAGCATTTGGTTCCTTTTGCTAATGGTAGTCCAGCTCAAGTTCTCATTGAGGGCTTTTCAATTCAGATATAGGTAATTGTGGATGTTTTTTTATTTTATTGTTGATGTATTTATGCATATATTGATGCATGGAGTCTTGGTGAGTGTAAACTACATTTCTTTGGAGAAAAAGGTGTGTACCAATGTCAGTGTAGAGGAAATGACAGAATTATTCCTGTGGTTGAAACTGAAGAGAGTTATTCCAGGCAGAGTACAGTCCTGATAATTTGTGTTTGAAAATGCAGTTAGTACAACAGGAAATCACTCCAGAAATTCATGTTACTGTAGAAAAAGTGAAATGTGCTGTCTAGGATTTATGAAGAGACAAAAATCTGAAAAGCCGAAATACAAGGTTTACTTAGAAGCAGACAGAACATTTTCACTTTTCTTTACTAATGAAACAAGTTTGTAGTATCTATCCCTATTGGAGGAAATGAACTTTACATCCTTGTTTTGCATTTTTTAAATAAATTTCACCTCAGCAATCATTGCTCACCTCTACCCTTTGTTTTGCAGGAATTAGAATTTAAAATTAAACTAGTGCTGTATAGCCAGTTGTGATTGATTCCTTTGAAGAGAGAGACTCAATCTGTCTGGGGTTTTTGCTTTGGATGTCAGTCAGTCAGTGAACACACGTTCAGTTATTGAAATTATGTCCTTGAAGTCCTGATTGTGGTCAGTGAGGCCAGTGGACCTTTAGACATGAAACACACTAAAAAAGGGATGAAATATGGAAAGATTGCTATCCTTAGCAAATAATTTATAAAGCTTCTGGTATTTGAAGAGCTAGGAGGCCTTGTAACATAGACTTCATTAGGGAAGCTTTTTAAGTATTAGGGCAAGACTGCTATGTGACAGCACAAGCACTTAACAGTGCATTATAAATAGCTTTATCCATGCATAGTCACTTCTGCAGCAACATAGATGCTATTATGCAATTTAACTTAGCTGCTAAAAACCACAGTATTTTAATAAGAGTTTTCCAGATCTAGATTTCTACTATATTCCCCTATAGAAGTGGAATACTTCAGGGTAAAAAGTGTTGTGAGAATATGTCATCATTTTAGAATAAGTGTTTGTGCCAGCCTACATACAGATAGTTAGAGCTGTTTAATAATTGCCTTTTTCTATGAGCCTCCTTGGCACTAAAAATCCAGCCTGGTTAACTCTCATTAAAAAAAAAAATAGACTAATTTCTTATTAAAATGAAAGACCTTTCTTTAATCATTCAGCTTCATGCTATTTAGAAAAATGTTCAATTATTAAAAGGCTGCTGAAATTTAATGGACTAGGAAGACACTGTACTTCACTAAATTATATGAAGCGCCATGGTTTCTCTTGACACAAAAATTATTCACCTTGTATTTCTCAAAGTATCTAAGCTTTCATCTTATATCTGGATATCAATTTAAATCTTAAATTTAACCCATAAATTTGAAAGTAAAAATACTTTTTCTGTGAAGTGTTCATAAGTTTCATGAGTCTAAGTCTTGCAACTTCACAAGCGATGCTTCTTGTGAAGTACCACTGCACCATACTTCCTTATTTGTGAAAAGTGGGAAACATAAACTGCATAGATCTCAACAAAGCAAAATCAACAAAAGGCAGGTGTTAGAAATGGGGACACCTGGGCATGTGTTGTTGCCCACGGACATATTCCAAGAGCTCTAAGTGTGAGCCAGTTGCACTCCATAAGCCATGTGAGCAGATAAAATATGTGGAGCCCCACAGTGAGTCTAAGTGTTGTTATTGCTTTGCTATTATATTTTTGTCAGTGCACCTTAATTTTGACTACAGATATTGAATCTTGGTTGTTTTTTTTTAATCTAAGACTTAAATCAGAGGAAATAAAAGTTACTTTAACAAAATTTTACGCTTACAGCGGCCCTACAAAAACCAAAGAAATGCTACAAAACAGGGCATAACTTAGTATGAATGAAGGTGGCAGAATCATCCTTTAATCTATAATGATACTTAAAGGATTATTTGTACTACTGCATCTAGTAAACTACTTTGTAAAATGTATTATATAAAGAAATTAGTGACATGAATTCTTTTCTTCAGCTTATAAAAGGGATGGAGGAAATAGCACTGATTCTTTCTGCTATTGCCATCATTAACATTGAAGTTAATGGCTGGAGAAGGGAGTGCTTAAGCTTAAATCTCTCTACCTTAGTCTTTAAAATGAGTACCTGATATATAGATGATGTTAGCAGTAAAAAATCAAATCTATTATCAGTGAATTTCACTGATGCTCAGTTAGACACAGACAAAAAAACCAAGTTTAAATAACACAAATTCACCAGGAAATATTTTTAAAATAACACATTAGCACAGACAAGGCTTGTTCTATTTGTGTCTTTAGGATACAGTCACTCATAAATATGATCAGCCATGCAAATGTGCTCAAAAATCTCAAGATAAAGCTAGCATTAAAAATGAATATCAAACCTACAACATGTACTTCCTATTTATCCAGTTCCATTAAGATCAAAATTTCAGTCAAGTGTTTACCTGATCATAAATGAGAATACTGAAACTAAACTGAGGAACTGGAGGAAAGAAAAACACCTTTATGTTCACATCAGCCTCTCCCCTGCCTTCAGGCCAACTGCTCTTCACTCTGCTGACTTGGCATTTCTTAAAGCCACATTCTGCCTTTCACTGTGGAAAACCACTGGAGACAGCATTTTGGGACCTCTAAGAACTGCAAAGTAAGGAACTAAATAAAAGCTAAATTCAACTCAAGCTACTATTTGTAAGGGATTTTTATCTTATTGCTTTTATTTCATCTTAAGCTACTATTTCGGAGGGGTTTTTATCTTACTGCTTTTATTAAATAGGGTTAATATTTTGTTCTTTTAGAAAAAATGCACCATTTTCTTAAACAAAACCCCTAAAAATTTAATATGATAATAATAGTATATTGATATCGGATTAGTAGTAAGCAATCATTTTGTTTGTAATTGAATAAACAACAGCAATTAAAGAACAGCAGATGTCAATACTGCTGTTTGATGGCCATAAAGCTCCAAATCAATACCTGCTTCCAGTTCCATTAATGAAGACACATTCTCATTCCCTAATGGCTACTTAAAGTGATATGAGAGGAAATACTTCTAATTTTTGTAGAAAGTTTACACTACTTGACTTTTTAGTACCAAATTACATTATGAATGAAAATGATTCAAAAAGAATAATGAAAGATTATTCAAGTTTTGAGATTAAAAGTTACACAGGCTTTTAGGCACATTTTTAAGTAGTCCATGCTCTCGGGAAAGGAGATGGTTCCCTGTCGCTTCTTCTCCCATCAGGGTGACAAGCAGTGGAAGCCCACGGTTTTACTGCTGGTGTCACCTTAAGAATGCAGAGTTTAAAACAGATTTACTGAAGCAGAGAGATAATACATTAAAAAAGTAAAGATTGATATTTGTGTTCAAGTGTAAGAGGTTTTTTTCTTTAGTAAGGCAGTTAATTGTGATTGCCAAAATTCAGAATGATGGTAGGTAGCTCCTAAAGAAGTTATCAGATTTAGACACAGTTCATGTATTATACACATAATCTTCCAGAAAGGAAAGAAGGAACTTTATTAAAGCAACTACCTCACAAAGAAGCATTTTAAATTTAACGTATACATTAATATATATTAGAGTTTTCTGTGCTAACATCATGCTGACATTGTCTTTTCTTTGTGCTCTAAAAAGTTAAATAGATAAGGATGAATCTTACCTGAAAACATATTTCATTAATGAACATGTTTGAGAAAATGCCACTATGGCATTAGTCTTCCAACACCTGATAGCCCAAGACTTCGGAAATTACTGCAAAATGGCACACTGGTAACAAGTATCAATTAACACTATTGAAATTATAAAATGGCTACCAGTATTAAGATGCACAGAAAAAAATATTTTAAGAAAACCAAATGCAGTGCATTAAAGACTCATTTAAAAACTCTGGACTGCTCAAGTCACAATCATTCTATTAATATACCTTCAACTGACATTAAAGAATTTTCTCAGCTTATTTCCACTTTTGCCTGTTTGAGTCAGGTACACAATTTACAAATCAAGTATTAATCCTTTCTTTTTGAGGGGAAGAGACAAGATAGAGGGACTATGACTACTCTTGTGTTCATCTATTCAATTACAATCTCTTAATTCCATTTCCTACTTCCATGACCATTCACAGGGAAATTTTAAAATCAGGCAGTTAAACAAATATATATTAACCTGCATTGTTTATCCCTTCATTCTACTTTGTTGAAAGCTACCAGGTACCATGGTGACAGACACCACAGAAATACTTTAAAACTGTGTGTCATTCTGCAGTGATCCCGACACTAACATCATACTGTGGTTAAGTTAGAGGGGAAATGGCAAAGACTACCATCATTGGGAGAGGTCATGATGAGAGTTTATGGTAAGTCATTCAGCTGTTTCATAGCAACTAGTAAAGAATCTTACTTTCTAAAAAAAGGAAAAAAAAACTAAAATAAAAGAAAAAAATCAAAGCTACTCTGAAAGACTCATACATATATAGTGGAACGGCCTATTCTTCCATATGAAATTAATAAATTATACATAAGCACTTCTAAATCTCCTAGGATGATAAGTCATTTAACCCTTACAGCTAGAGGCAGAGAAATAAAATCATGAATTTTGATCATGTATCTCCTCACTAAAGCAAAGAGTGAAGACAGAACAATGCGCTAATACCTTCCACGTACGTGTGGCAACGTACTGGTAACCAAGCAACAGGCAGGAAACGTGTCAGAAAGGAAAAGCATATTTACAGTCCTACCAGTCTCTCATTTATACACAATTATAGATACCAGTTACAAGAGGAGAGGATCAGACTGCACAAAGCACCTTTTCTTTTTTATTTTTCCGTTTTGCTCTACTACAGATATTGCCTGGGTTTTAACTGGACTAATCTCACATGCAATATCTGTCTTAATTCAATCAATTCATACCAGAATAAGTAACTTGCCTAAATTCTGCATGAATAGTTGCACAAATAGAGAATGCATCCTGAAATTACCTCCTACTTGTTTGGGTTTGTATTTTAATAGGATTCTGTGTTAGCACTTCATGTGAATTATTCCCTTTTCCTGTATGATCAGCAGAACACTCAGGAAAAAGAAAATATAAATCATTAGACAAACATAAATATATTGGGTATATATATGCTCAGCATGATTATTTATGCAAAGACAGTTCTTCACATACACATACCTGCTTAGAGAGTTTTATCTTTAACCTTGAAGTTCTTGAGACTTAGTCCAAAGTGCTCAAGTTTATTAAATCCCCAAATGGAGAAATTCCATTTTTTTGTTAATTCATTTGTCCCTTTTAAACATACAAATGGAAAATAGGAAGGTTGTCATACATAGTCATATTTAAACATATCTGGGAACACAAGTATAGCAGAAACAATGTCTATCAATGTTTCTTCAAACTAAAGCATTCTAAAAACTCAAGGGAGTAGAGTCAGTAATGAAGTATTAAATACATTTTTAGTTAGCATTTGTTGAAACACAACCATTAATGCATGTCTTTCAAGCAAGCTGTGGAAGCAGCAGTGACCCTGGTCCTCATTACAGCTGAAAGATACTTGCCAAATGCCCCAGAACACATACACACAAAAAGACAAGTCTTTTGGTTTGAGTTTTGGATGGAGCCGTGAGGAAGAAGATGGATCTTTTCAGGGTAGATTTCTGCTTCTTCAGAGGCAAGCTCAATGAATTTTAGTTATTACATATTCAACATACATATACAAATTTTAATAAATTATACTTATAGCTTTGTAACAAAAATTTAAAAATATGATAAACACACAGTCATCTAGAAGTCCAGTATATAATTTGATTTTATTTGATCACCACTTTGATCACTCTTCATTTCAATCAAGAGTACAATTTAAATCATGCTCACTGCATTACAGGTTATTAACTCAAAGAAGATATAATAAAATGACAATATAACCAATCTGAGTCTGAAATAAGTCTTAAAAAAGTAGACCATGAAGAGAAACAGTGAAGCAATATAAGCGGTCATTTCCAGGATTGCCCGTTGCCTCAGACATTTTTTCTTTCAACTTTCAGTGATACAGTAACAGTTTACTTGCCACAAGAAAAGAACACTGTTTTGAGAAAATAGATATCAAGTCCAGCTTTTGACTGATCACCACCCTGTCAACCAGAACACAGCACGAAATGCCATGTCCAGTCATTTCTTGAATACCACCTCCCTGGGCAGTCTGTTCCAATGCTTAACAACCCTTTTCATTAAGAAATTCTTCCTGGTGTCTGAACATCTAACATACAGAGATAGTCAAACATACCAAGACTAGACCCCCTATTTAGTATTTTTTCTTTACAACATAAGAATGGTTGTACTTATTCAGACTCATGGCTAATCACACAGTTTCTCACCTCCAGGACTTGCGACAAGTAGTTGCCTAAGGCAAAGTGAAACAGCAGAGGAAGGATACTCTCTCCTCCCTAATATTACTTCAACTACACGGAAACTTGAAACAGATAGCATTTCCAGAATTCTCTAATAGAACCCACTTCCAAGTGGTGTTAAAAATATGTTAGCTATCCAGTCAGAGAGGATCTAGTTAGTGTGAACTCATGCAAAAAAAGAAGATATTCAAAGCATTCATTTTCCTGCTTTCACCTGTTAGCAACTTTCCTCCCTGCTCAGCAGCAGGGCAATTGCTTTGCTCATTTTTATTCAAAAACCTACAACACAACTAGCAGCAGAGATACTTAGAAAAAACTGTTATCTTCAATTAGTCTTATGCTAAATCCTCTGTGTGCTTCCACTCTGCTTCATTTTACCACAGCAGACCTTTATTCTTCATGACACCAGAATCATCTCATTGCTTTGACCCTTATCAGAAGCATCAAACACACACATAAAGGGTTAACAAACTGCTGGGTAATCTTTCCCAGGTGAAATTCAGATTTTCTGTAGTTTGGTTTTGGGGGTTTCTTTGCATCTGAAGTGTCCATTTTCTTTTCCTATTTTTCTCCGAACTTAACTCTCTCAGTTTTCCTATGTTTTCCACCAAAATGACAGTTATGGATTAGTAAAACAAAAATAGAAAGAGCAGAATAATTACAGCAAAGACCCTCTGTCATCTGATTTTTCATCAGGATAAACAGAATTACCATAAGTGTCTACCTGGACAATAAATTAACCCATCCAATATTTAATGACACACCCCAATGAAATAATATTTTACAATATAATACATGCATTCTACGACAGCTCACTTTTCTGTGTCGATTGCCAGCACTTCTAAGAGATTTATTTAATCATAAATGTTGAAAAAATTCCACACCAAACTCACCACAAAAAGTATAAATACATATTATATCTAGTCACACTTTGTTAGAACAGTGTGTTCCAATAAGGGCTTCAGTAAAACAAAATTATACAACTCGCAGTATCATTTAAAGCATTTATAATTTCTAGTGCACTGAAGTTGCCAAGAAACCCTGAGAAGCAGATGGGCATTACTGCTGTTAAAATGCAATCAGTTACACCAGAAAAGAATTGTGCCTTTCATACTTACAGAAGAAATATTACAGTTTCCTATAATTTAATTTCTTATTTTTATTAACAAATAGTGTAAATGAACTGATTTTTTAAAATCTGGTTTCCTTAGTAGATTCCACTAGTGGCATCACCACTTCTATTTAAATACATGATTAAAAAAAAAATCACTATCTAGGCAACATCTCTTTCTAAGAATTCCCAGCAGCAAGCCACCTGAAACTCTGCCACTAAAGTTTTTCTTGCTGAATGCCATAAAACAAAGCTTCATTAAAATCTTGATTTGTTTAAAAAATAGAAAAATCCTGCAGCTTCAAGACAAGGAATAAATTCTTAATTCTACATTCCCTTTCAACTTTCAATACTTTTCTTCTTTATATTCCATTATTTTTATAAAATACAACCCATTAAAATAATATCCATTACTACCAATAAATATCATCATTCATCATTATTCACTAGAGAAGCAGCCCTTACATCCACTACAAAGTTATGGTATTATAGAAGTGTAAACTATGAAATTTACATGAAATATTATTTCAAAGTCACTATAAGTAACACAAAATTAAGACTTACCTGAGACTAACCTCCTATACTTGATTACTCCAATGTCATTTTTCTGAACATTGGTCTCACCAAAGCAAGTGCTTGCTTACTTCAAGAACATCTAATAAAGGACTTCCAAATGGGCATATATAGTTTCCACTCTTTAACTAAGACATAACTTAAAAGTTTTGAATGGATATATGTATAATGTGGATTACCTCAAAATGCTAAATAAATTTTGAAGTTGTGCTATCAGCATGGTCTGCATAGAAGATTACAGTGATTTGGAACACACACAGAAGAAATGAAATGTCTAAATCAACATGTTTGACATACTTTTATAATGAGCCTCATTACAATTACACAACTATTTTCTGTTATACTAACAGAATATTCATCATCTCTTTTACTTTCAGAAGTAGATCACCTGATGAAAAGAAACCACATTTTATAACAGAGGGTCCATTTTGTACTCAGCCACCCACATTTGGACCAGTTTCAAAGCCAAGATTGTTAATCAAGGTGTTTCTACAGATAGCAGCATATCTTTGGCTGCTGGAGGTAAATGTCATCTTTAATTCATTAAACAAACAGCATTTCTTTTCTCCTAGGCAGAAAATGCTGTCAGCCATAAAATTTTCAAGATTTTTTTAATACATTCAAGACATTTTTTGCAAGAGTTTTTACTGAGATAACAGGAAAGTGGATGATGAAAAAGAAAGTCTCTGAAGCATGAATATCTATCCATACACTCAATGAATGATATTAAAAAAAAAAGAAGAAAAAAAAGGGTGCTGAACTGTCTGTAAACTGTCCCAACTAATAAACAAAATAGTCTCAAGTATTTCTAGAATCTCACTGATTATTAAAGTGCATGAAATTTCTCTCATTACTCATTGTTTTTAAAGGTACTGAAAAACATGCAGCTGCTTGACAGATCCCATTTGCTTCTAGAAGGTGATTTTCCTTTCCATCCTGAACCAGTCAAATGAGAGCTAAAGCACACAGATAACAGTTAACTTCTGTATTCTAAGATTTAATTTCTTATTTTTATGTCTCTCTGGTAAATATGATATTGCAACACTGTTACAAAATGTGGACTATGTAAAAATCTTTTTAAAAAAGAATGTTCTTTGATTTTTTTATTTTTTTATGCTTTCAAGCCTAATCAACAAGAAGGGGGATTTAATCTGTGAAACAGAGAGCAGCTAACAAGCAAGCTCCAAGTGATCTTCATGAGCTAGAAACAAAATTACTTCTTGGTAGAATTGCCTTGTTAAGGTGCAGAGCTGGACATGCTTCAGCAATCTCAGCCCTAGCAGGAGGTTAACAAAGCTTGGGAAGCAGGATGCCCACTGAAAGTGGACACAAAGTATGCAGAATTTATACACTACCTGGCAGAGCTCCCAAGGTAAGGAAGAAACCAATAAACCCAACCCAGCAACTCAAATGTGCTCCAACTGCCTAAAAGGTAATTCCAGCAAGGGGAGATTGTGACCACTGCAACAAGAAACATACCAACTCAAAAAAAGAGAAAGCCTGAGCATGGGGAGTAATCAGCATGGGAAATGAGAGAATCATTAATCAACATAAGATAGAATACTGATAAATAAGAGAACTATGCAACTTGTAGCCAATTAACACTAATTCCTTAGTTTGCTAAAATGTACAAATAGTAAAAAGTTTTGATAGTTGATTATTGGCTGGCTGCACATAAGTAACAAATATGATTTTTGCAGACAATACCCTTCCCACTCCCCACTCCCTGCAGGGGAAAAGGAAAAAATGGTCCTTGATGACTACCCACAAAAAATGAATTCAAATTGTAGAAAACAGGTGACAGGGAAGATATGCTATTCCTCAAGAGGCAGGTGAAACAAATCTCCTACAAAGACAAAGGACAGAACAACAAAGCTTCCCTCTGCATACACAGCCTCTTCCATCTGAGAGCAGATTTCATGGAACACTGCTCCACTCAAATACCTACCCAGCAGGAAGCAAAGCCTGACTTTTCTAAAGATACTCAAAGTTTCTGGATGAACAAAACTTACAGCTTAACTTCCTGTTTCTTCCCATCACACAAGTGGTAATGTCTCCGTAACAGACATTTTAACTGCATAGATGCATTACGTTGCAAGCATTGAATTTTAATGTTCGTCTCTATTTTGAAGTGGCAATCAACAAGACAGGTTTTCCCAAAAAGCAGTTCTCTGAACTATACCAGAATCCAACGCAGAAGTTGTATGCATTAAGCACAACAATGGGAATGGGCAATCCTGTTCACCAATGATGCAGATATTTATCTGTATCTGCTCATGTGAGACACATGTTGTCCTGCAGGTATCACAGCTGCAAGATAGTGCCTGAGGCTTCCTCTGTGCTTCTGCACAGCCCTGTTGCCTCTCACCCAGCTCTTGATGGCCAGGCCTCTCTGGTCTGCAAATCTTTCCTCTTCTACCCAAGCACGCTTTCCACGTGGGCTGACAGAAGGGTACTATACAGGAGTCTTTTGCTGCCATTATGCAGGATGCCCGCAGTGTGGCAGGAGACCATGTGACAAATCACAGAGGCATGAGTCTTGTGCTCCCCTCTGAGACTTGACGTCTGTGTGACTGGAAGAAAAGACAGATTCCTTAACAATAAGGCTGAGATAAGGCATAAAGCACGATACTCATAATCCAGCTGACAAATGCATTCATACATTGAGTCACTCAAAAAAGCACATAATGAAAAAACACAGTATATATTTTCATAATCTCCAGCTGAATGGAAATGGAAAATAATTGCATTAAAGTATATTTAAATAACTAGATAATTATTAAAAGTTATTTGGTCTTTCCTACTGTACATTCCTAATCCAGATGGAGAAAGAAGCATTGGACACTAAGGTGTAAGGGCACACTTTTTGACCTGTAGTTTCAGTGGCAAAACCAGAACTGCATGTCCAAATAGGTGTTTGAAGATGCTATCTGCATTACCCCAGTACTACTCAGCAAGAGGCTAATTCTCTCCTAAGAGATCTTTACTTGACAAACTTTCAAAAATGCAATTTAAGAAATTGTAACTGAGGATAATTAAAACACTCAGCATGCAAACAGATAAGTATTGCATTACATTTAGATTAGTTTGTCCTGAAAATACAGCATCATTGAAATTGTAAAAGAAACATGAGGTATCAAAATACAATCTTTCTCAAAATTCTAAAATAATTTTAAAATGAAAGAGAGTTAAGTGGAATCTGTCACAAATAATTATAAAGGTGTTCTACTGAGGTTTTTTCCTCAGTTGCCAATGCTGCAGCAGTAAATCCTCAGGATAGGAAAAAACCCTCAACCAAACACCAAACAAAACAGAACATCCTTCTTCTGAGACACAATGCCAGTCCCTGTTCCACAAGTGGGTAGAGAGAAACTTCAACTCCCAGGATACTTTAATTGAATAGTGAAGTGCTGACTAAAATGCAAAAGAATGAATCTCAACAAAGAATACCTCTACATCTATAAAAAACAGCAAGATAATATACTTATGATAGAGAGACATTTTTAAGTTTCTCATCTTTCCTGATTTTTTGGCCTTCCAGTGTGCACTCTCAGTGGTACCTCATTCATTGATATTCCCCTTCCAAACGAGAGCTGGATTCCTTTCTGCTTTAGACTTCCCTATCCATTGTTAGAACTAGCTTTTAAGTAGCCTGTGACAGTGAATTCATTACTTCATTAAGTCTTAGTTCTGGCAAAGGCTCCAGGAGATGCTTTTAAACTAGTAAAAAGATAGGATTAAAATGCATAAACCATAAAAGGTTACTTAATAGACTGGACAGTAATAGAGAATTTGGAAAAGCAAACTAAATTCCAGTATCTTTAATATAATGAATTCATTACTTAATGGGCTAGATTTTAAACTGTAACACTGTAGTAGTCCTTAATTGTGCCCTAATTGTTAGGCAAGTTCAAATTATATTTTCTGTGTACAGATTTCACCTGGAAAAAAGCTTATAAAATGAGTCTTTAGAAAAACCTGCATACAATCTGAAAGCAGGAAAAAAGGACTTCCTTTTTCTGAATAATACATGCATGAAAGCAGAGATACAGCAAGAAGATTATTGAGGTTTCTACCTCTCCTGGAAGACTTCAGAGGATCATTCCTCTCTTACTGGAAAACTAGCAAGTTTTGTATCTTTTGTAGGATGGCTCTGCCCTTCTACAGAATACGAACATCAATCTCATTTGTCACATCACAAGACAGAATGAACCACACAAGATCATTATGAAAGCACCTGAATTATGGGCATGTGTTCTTCAGACACATGACTGTCTGCTGGGTGACATCTACACATACGGCTCACAAATAACATTAGTTAACCTAGAAAAAAACCTACAGGAAACTAATAACCGTTCAGATAAATCTGAAACTTAAAATTTGAACCTTAGCTCAACTGAAGGCTAAACAATAGAATTTCAGTGAAATTAACGTTTATCTATTAGAAAAAAAAAGGACAAAAAATTTTACATTGGTGAATGTCCAAAAAGCTTTTTCAATTTCAGTAATTTTGCAACCACATAATTTTTAAGGGAACTGTTTTCAAAATTATATAAGACATGAAGTTAAGTAGAAAGGGGACCTATTGTTTATTGCTTTCTGGAAACAAGCTGTACCTAGGCATTTATAGATAATACCTTATATATTTTTCAAACCATGGGCTTTAAAAAGAATGCAAACCCTGATCTGTACTTCCATTTAAATTTTCCCTTCATAAATATATACTTCACCTACTTAATCTCTAATATATTGAAGATCAACATAACATGTGTCTTGGAAAAAAGAAAAGCTTTTGCAAAAACTTATCCCAACAACCCAGATTATATTAATACTATTAGTTTTATACTGCTGTTCTGAGATGCAAGTGACATCAAACCTTATCTTCTAGCCCAATTGTCACTGCAAAAGAGGGAGATCATTCAGAGGATTTCTAGCAAAACCTTTTAACTAAGGTAAGTTCAACAGCTCCAGAAAACTGCCTTACAGATTTCAAAGTAAATGTAGACAGACTACAGTTTACCCAAAGCCTGCAACATTAATGAACTCCTTTCTGTGATTCCTCTCATCTGAATTGTACTATTGAAGAACAGCACCAAGCTAATACCAAGATAGGATTCTGTTCAGGTATTTACTTCTAAGAAGAGCTGCAGAGATGAGATGGAGTAACTTCTCATAGCTATGAAGTCTGCAAAGGATGCAAAATTTTCCATTAATTCTTACTTATCACAAAAAAGACCAAATCTTTTACAATGAGAATCACAACAGGACACAAAACCTAGAAAGCAACTAACGCTTCATGCTTAAATTAATCCTCCAGGTCTAAAAAACTTCAGAAAATCAAAGCTCCACAAATACAGGGAATGGGGAGGAAGTAAAAGGAGAAACTGACAAAAGATGATAGAAGTACAAATACCATAATAATGTAGCACTTTCAAAATAATTTCTTTATGGAGCAGTTGAGTGGGTTTTCTTGCAACATTTATAGCAGTTTGACTCTTAAGTCTTATACTCAGTTGGGAAAGAGCTCACAAAAACAATTTTCTGAATATGATTTCTAAGCCATGCTATAGAAAACAGTTAACAATTAAACCAATTCTGGCAGGGAAGTGGAAAACACATTAAGTGTTTTCTTAACACATTTCTTTCACATTAAGTGAAGCAATAAAAGGGCAATGAAGTGTTTGGACATAGGATATCCAGGCTAAATATTTCACCTGTCCAGAATCACAGAGGAAGTCTGTGCTGAAGGCATCAACTTCTAGTTGACTTCTCAGTTGAGAAGTACCTACAATCTTTCTTCAGAATAAGATATACTTAAATACTCTGTAACTAGGATGATTAAATTAGATATATTTTCCTTTAGGAGCAAAAATCAAAGAAATTTACCTTTGAAATAAACAGCTGTGATTACTACAGACCATTCAAATCTAATGAGTCTTTCTTTTAAAGTTACACATTGTTGCTGAAGTTTTACAAACATCAACTAAGGTGATACAAATGTCTAAATCTGCCCCTGTATTTTATTACAGTGAAGTAGAACTCTAGATTAACTAAAGAAAATAAAAATATGCTTCAAATTTAAGGTATTTTATGGAAGTGAAGACTTCATTTAAAATCAATTTGGGATTAAAAAGAGTATGAAAGTTTTGGGGCTTTTTTTATAACATACTGTTTCCTACAGCAAAACCACATAATTTTGTTTTAGGGGCAAGTGTCTTGCAATACATTTGGCAATAAATAGGCAGAAAAAAAAGCAAACAAAACATGAATCCTCACAAGTATAATTATTCAGGGCAACAAGTTTGTGCTGTGCCTTGTAAATCTGCCTGAAATAAATGTGTTTAAATAAAACCCCCAGAATCTATTTGGGTGAAATCTTGTCTTTAAAAGATCCCCTTATCACAGGCTTAGTGAAATCACTCAAGGAGTTACAGAACACCTTCAGCAAATTATGTAACTGGTTTGACACGTTTCCCAGGTTAAACAATTTCCAGATTTCAGAAAGTTGTATTGTAGTTACGCACAATTCCCTGCTAAAACTGTATAAGAGGAAGCACATCTCCAATGAATAACTGACTTTTTTCAATACTAGAAACAGACTCACCCTCTACTTCTTGCCTTTCAAAAATCATCCACCACCTAACATTGCTAGTCTTTATTTACCATAAAAATAATTATAAAAGTATTGAAGATGTCCAACACTTAATTTTTAATGAGACATGAAACTCTGTTATTAAAAAGGTTATCATTTTCTACTTCCCAGAAAAGCGCCATGTTCACACTAACCTTTTAACTAACAGGAACAGATGGGTCTAACTGGATACAGGCGTGATGGAGCATTGTGGTAGAGCAAAAGAACATGTTGATTCTCATACCTCTGGCAGATGGGAACCAGTCAAAATTAATTTTAGATTAAAAATGTTTTGCTGCTTCTCAGTAAAAATAAAATAATAAAAAAAACCATTTGGAACAATGTGCTATTTTATACGTGCCATCAGAGCTCAGACAACAGCAGCTTTCACAAAGTTGGTACCATACATTAAAACCAATTACATAGACTTACTGTATGCCATTTTTAAGTCTGTGAATAAATTAGAAATTCCTGAAAACAGTAGCTTATAATGGAAGTGCTGACACAACCTTAACTACAGCAGTAAATGTGCTGCTATTATGAAGTTGTTATGGCAACTAGAAAGATCAAACTGAGAGAGAAAGGAAGAATATGCATAAGCAAAACTTAAAAATCTTCAATGTGGTCCTCCACAAACTCTTCCAAATTGTGTGGTCACAGTTTTATTGCTTCTTACCTTTACAAAAAACCAAACCAAAACAAACAAACAAAACCCTTGCAAAACTTGCCTCTAACACAGGTGAGGAGTAGGGCTGCCAAAACAGCGTAAAATCCAAAACAAACCCAAGGTCATAATCTATTTTGTTCGTGAACAGTCTAAAAAATAGAGTAAATTGAAAGATATCTGGCCAGCATCTGGTGAGCACATATTCATCAGATAACACAAGTTAACAAACAACAATTATGCAAAACTGTTCAGTCTTCAAAACAGTTCCATAATTTGTTACCAATCTGAATAGTTTAGTAACAGCAACTTGCTGTAATTTGGCTGAATCAAACAGACAGCACATTCACAAATACTGATCCATTAATTAAAATGTGATTAAAAATATAATTGAAGCTCATATATTTTGAAACAATCATTACTTACCCTTCCTAATACTGTGCTAAACAAAAGCAGAAATCTTTGGCTGTTTCTAATATTGAAATAATGGGGGGGAAAGCATACCAAGGCAGTCAAATTTTAATACAAAAAAATGCTCAAAGTATGATCTCTAAAACAAATTCATTAGAATCTGTGTCAGCACACCAGTTACCTTTCTCAATAAAAAATTGATAGCTTAACTGCGAACGTCATTCTTGCAAATTTTCACTGAAAAAAATTTCCAACAAAATGTTAGTAGCAACCAACAGCAATAAAAATAATGTTAAATTATCCTTACTAGGAGTAGTGGTATACATTTTTATTACAGCATTCTGACCAAAATAATCTACTAGCAACACTTTGACTTGAAAAGTAGAAAACCAACTATTTCTCTGTCTTTTTAAAAATTTCATTTTAAAGCCACTTTGTCTCAAGTCTAGCTTCACTGCCATAACTAAAATCTAGGAACACAAAAGCCCTCAGATGTTTGACATGATAAGAGTTTTGTGCTAAGTACTTTTACTCATTCATTTCCTAGGTAACAAAAACGCCTTTTCTTCTAAGCTATCCCCTTCCGTTTCTCTTTTGAGCTTGTTGATCTATATAATTTTCCAGACTATGGGAAATACCCATTTAATGAGAAGAGAATCAATTTTAAGAAATGCCTAAGTATCTACTTTCACTGAGAGCTAGCAGATATTGCTGTTAAATTAAAAATAATTATAAGATTCAGGTTGACGGGGTTTTAGTAAAAAATTATTCAGCATTAATTATCCAATTGATTTCAAAATTTTAAAACTTTGAATATTGTTTTTTACTTTCAGACACAATGTATTCTATATTAAACACTGAAAAATACAGTTTTGCAGAAGAACTTAATTTAGCCGGAAAACAATCAAATATTCCATTGACAAAGAGGATTATTTAATCTGCAAAAATCCATAATTATTGATAGGAGATCACAACAAATTCACAAAAAAAAAAAGAGATAAAAGAAGGCAAAAGAGTATTTTCACAAAGGCAAGAAATATTTCTAGGCAACAAAAGCAGAAATAATGATGACAGTTTCTTCAGAACATCAGTTCTTCAGCAATTTAAAAATTCTGATAAATACACCGCTTTTCTCTGAAAAGCAACTACTAGTTATCAACTTGCTTGAAGCAGGTAATCTTACAGCTCTCGAAAAGGTGAATGATAATATTCAGAAAAAAGGTAAAAATAGGTTTTCCATGTGCATAGCTGTTTGTTGGATAAATGGTAAATAATTGATAAAATTCTCAAAAAGAAAAATGCTTAAAAGTGTTCTCTAACACTATGTCTTCTTTTAGGGTTTTTTCAAATTAATTTGCAATTAATTTACAACATTAGTGATTATCACACATTTTATAACTTGTAAAAATGGTTCATTGAGATACAGCTTTACCGATCACTCAGTCTTATTAGAAAAATGTTTTTTCCAATATATTTGATGAATTACTTTCATACAATGGGGGTAATATTTGGCCTTTAGGACTTGAAGAATCCATAATTATTAATTGTGAATAGACTAAGACAGACAGTACATGGCTTAATACTATTTGCAAAGCTACCAGCTTTGATACTGTAAATATTAAATATCACTGTGAGACTGCAATGAAATTTCAGTGAGCCTTCAAACCAAATGCTCACACACTTAAAATGCAAAATGTTTTTAAGAAAGCATTCTGCTCACTTCCTATGCAACTTTTAAAAGCCCTCTTAAAGCAGGTAAGTACATTAGATCAAATTTTCAGATGCAGAGTTTCAACCTATTGTTAACTAAAGCTACATAGTAGTTTTTTGTGCAAAAGATCACTCAAAAAAATAGGAACTGAAACAGAAGTATGTCCCAGTACCTCACTACAAAGTTAACTTTTCTGCTGTCACAAAGTTATGCAGCAGACAACATGCCTGTGATCCAAATGAAACAAAGTAGAGGGATGTAGCCAGTCCACTGTGATTCCTTACTACTGGCTCAGAGGTGTGAGAACTCCATGTCAACTGATGTTATTTATGGACATGGAATCCCTCAGCAGGCCAGCCTGCAAGTCCAAGATAAGCCAACTGAGCAAGGAAGTAGTCCCCTAGTGCAGCACTGGCTGTCACACAGTCACAAGATGGATATAGGCCCTTTGGAGTGCTCAGTGGTGCATACTTGAAGCTTTTGCTACTTCAGTCATACCAGCAACATTGCCCACCACAGATGGTGTATATCCACATTGGTCATGCAGCTTATATGTAACTTATTCCTGTTGCAGATTGACCAGACAGAACACCATGCTGAAAATACAATTCTTTGTGCTATATTCAAGGCTAAAATTTTAATCACCCTTATCTTCAGTGTTTGAATTCTTAACACTAATCATGTCTTATCCCAGACCAAAGCTGCACATCAAGATGTCAGAATTATTGTCATGCCCTAAATTTTAACATGCTGCTTTATCCAAGTTATCCTCATCCTCATCTCCAGATGTGAGACAGCAGAATACTTTTGATACTAACACACACATAGCTCAGTTTACCTTGTCCTAAGAGGGGAAATAAGTGGGAGACATATATATATATACACACATATACGTATAAATTATTTTGTTCTTCAGGAGTTCTTCAGGGGATAATCACAGGGGATATCTGAGTCCTCTGTTTTGGGATTTGTCAAGGGAGAAGCAGACCAGGCTAGTGTTCGTCTCCCAAAAGATCGTCTGAGAATACAAAAGTTGTAACTTGTCAGATTCAAACTACCTGGGAGGTTTTCATAAGAATCAACACTTTTATGAAATATGATAATAAATGTAGGACACTTTCAGTTCAGCTTGGGCACCAACTCCAGGCACGGACTGTATATGTGAAGATAGAAATCATGAGAGAGAAAGTGTTAATATTATTTCAGAAAGTATGCCTCATTCCAGTACTTTCAGCATGGACTTTATATCATCTACCCATTGTATCCTTGGCAACTCGACTTGTTATCTAAAGAGACAAAATTGACAACTTAGATTTAAAGTTACAGCCATCATATATTTCTAGGCTTGGATTTGGTCTGGGGCTAGATAGAATACAAGCTAGAAACCAAAAATATTCCAAAAGTTATTTCATGTGATATAAGGGTGTAACAATGCTCATGATTTTTGACTGGATAAACTAGAAAAAGCTTTATCCAGATGCTCTCCACCATTCCATAATAAGGAAGATAAAGATAAGTTTTTCTCTTCAATGATGAGAGAAGTTCCTCATGCTTAGAGTAAACAAGTACAAAGCAGCAGAAGCAGCCCTTTCTCCCAACACCTTTTTGGTGGGGTTTGTATTTCACCCTGGTTTTAAAGGAGTCATCATCTTATCTCTTCTTTACCTTCAAGGTACAGAAAGCAAAAAAAGAAATAAATTGATTGTAAACATTTTCTTGTCAAAAAATTTAAAAAGAAAAGTTACACTAAAGAAGATTCTGGGAGGAAAAAACAAAAAAACCCTCTATTTTGAGGAAAAGTTCTAAATATCACATTATTTTCCCCACAATCATCATACGTTGCCCTTAACAACATTGATACTGTGAATGAAGATTTTAACCATACTTTATATTTATGAAGGCTTATGCTACACTGAAGTGAATTCTTCAAAATATTTTTTTTCCATATTAGCCTTGAGAGAACAGTTCCTCAACATCAAATCACAGAATTTAAATTTCTAAATTAATTAGAAAAGGATTTGTGAGTGTCGATAATACAAAGTGTTAGTGAGTTTGAACATAATCTTCATACAGAGAATCCTTTGAAAAACAGTTTTTAAAATGTTAAGGTTTCCTTTTGCAGAGAAAAAAAACATGAAATGTGTGGGTTTAATCTATAAATTAAGTTATAAATGAAAATGTACAAGACAACAGCCAGGCTCCCCAAATGAAAGGCTACATGAAGCAAAACACAAACCATGATTTTTAAAGCAGATCCGTTAGAACATCTTTATAAAAAGCTAGCTTCGAATAGACCTTAACCTGACTGGAGTTTTTAACCCTATGAATGACATACACCCTGTCAAAACAGCTCTGGTCTGTTTTACCTGATCATATCCCCAAACAGCAGGTTTTTTTCCTGGTTTGTTTCTTAATGACAAGCTGTTAAAACACAGAGAACCTATCAAACCTAGTATTATCCTCTGCTGCTTTTTTCTTCTAGTGCACACTGCCGTCCATCAGAAGAAATAATTAATGGTTCTATTATGTATGAAAGTGTCATCCTGTCAGTTCAGCGACTGGTTTGAATAGCTCATATCTGCCACTCATTGATGCCATGCGTGCTCACTGTCCTGAGAGATGACAAAACACTACACCCTTTAGGATTTTTTCTCCCCCTCTCTCTAAAGCAGCATTTCACATCTGTGTCTGACAGAAGCATGAGGAGCTGAGAGAGGCAGACCTTCATCATCCTTCACAGAATAATGCTGCATGGATTAAAAGTTAAGATCTGATGTCTACTGATTCTGTATATTTTCTACAAAAATCTAAAATGTGGAGGCTACCAAAATGTGAAGGGAAATAACTTTTCAGTGCTGGAATAGCACCAGAAAACAGATGGAATTCACTGGATAGCAAATATTTAAATGATTTTTTAGATGGGTGCTGAATACTTGAGTTGACTGGAGTCAGTGCATTTGGTTTTTTTTATATCTTTTTTGGTTGGGAGGGAAAGATGCAAAGTTCACAGGTCCTTTCTGTTACCTGATCAGGGCAGAATTAAGAAAAATCCTGAATGTAGAAGAACTCAGATACTGAAGATACCTGGAAATAAACTGGAAACAGCCAATACCACAAGAGCAAAGCAGCAGTGAATAAGAAGACGCTGTGAAAAAGAAATCACAAGACGAGAGTGCACAATGCATTTCAAATAGAAAAAAGCTTCCTATCTGCTGAGTGAGTCTCAGTATACTCTGACAGAGCACAGACAAAGCTTCAATCAAGTATCTCTTAGGTAAGTTTTTATTTCATATTTGATTGTTTATCACATCAACATATACTTTAATGTATTAAAAATAACTCAAATAATTTAAAATTCTTTATACCAACACTGAAGTTTAAATTTTTCAAGGACAGATGTTTGATGTTCTTAGATTTCCTATACTGTAAAAATAACATCTCTCTTTTGATGCTAAGGTTATTCAAAGGAAAAACTCTTAAATGATCTCTTGACTTATACCAGAGTGAAATATTTCCTAAGATTTAAACCCTTTAAGATATATTTTAAATATATTCATACATATTTCCATGCATGGCTGTTTAAGAAAGAATTTTTTTTAAAGCCATGCTTCTACTAATAGTACCACAAAACATTTACTGCACGTCATTATCTATTTAATCTGGCAAAGCAAACAACATTTTGCACCACAGCACCAGATGTAAGAGGATATCTTTTATTACAGAATAATAAATCTCTGTTTATATAAAAGAATATTAAATACAGCTAGAAGTGTTGATCAGTTCTTTATGAAAGGTAAACTACAGCACAGTGAGGAAACAGCACCATGTTAATGCACCCCAAGGTACTGTGTACAGAGTGTCAATAAGAAGACTGGACATCCGTCCCCATGTTAAACTATAAAAAAGAAGGTGCAGGTCATCTCATTTTTTTCCCCTCATTTACAGCATTCACATGACATGAATTCTACATGAAAATACCACGCAAAACATTTCAGAATGAGATTCTACCATCTATTAGGGCTGGAAAAATGAACATTATACCTTTTAATCAAAAAATTACACTTAGGAGTCATAGAGAAAGATATATTTGCTCAGATACAAAAACCCTTGAAATTCAAAAAGCATTCATAATTTTACATCATTTAACATACCATTTATATCATTACATTGGTCAATTTTGTAATCAATAGCAGTTCTGAAAAACTATATCCTTGCTGCTACTGTCTTTTATTGTTTTCGCACTATTTTTTCTTTTAATTAAGATGCAATATTTCTTCTAGCATTGTTTCAAGTATCTCTTCTACTTCTCTCTGTACCACTTCCCTTGTTTCTATTTAGGACATCTGATTATATGATATTCTTATTTAATATAACTCAGTTCTTTCTGTTTTTTTTTTTCTTTTTATGTTTTGGTAACTTACTAAAACAATACCTCTCTTGCCTGATGCTTGCTAAAGACAGACTTATTTGCCATTCACAAATACCCACAATGAACCCTTCATTTACGTACAAAGAATTCTAGCAAGTGCAAGAAAACTGAACTTACTTGCCAAAGACTGGTAGAATAGTATGAGACTAAAAAACTCAAGTTGATATGAGACAAGGCTCATTGTAGTATAAAGAGTCAACACCATACTCCCAAAATAATGGCTATGTGAAACAACTTCTGCAAGAAAGGCGTCACCTCATGCATATTAATGTGGCATACTTTATATATCTGAAACTTGTTCTACTAGGCACACTTTTCACTGCCATGGCAGGGGGGAAAAGTCATTTCTCTAAACACTCGTAAGTCTTCTGCTTAATACAGGCAAAGACATTTCTATTATTCTAACCCTTTTGCATTTACCCATTTGCTGTATTTAATGAGAACTTGATGGAATTTTTGCTAGTGCACCCATAACTTAGCCATTTTGTTGCTGACAGGTTCCAGCACTCTCTGTATTTCCCCAGTTTCTGTCCTTTTTCTCTCAATTTTTTTTTCCCCATGTCTCACTTCACATATCACCCTGATCCAGTAAGAATTCCTCCTGCCTCTTCACAGCTCCTATACAACATGCCCTGATAATTTGTCTCAAATCCAACACATCAGGAGAAAAATCATAAGTGAGGAAGTAGGTTCTATACAATATAAACTAAAATAAATATGGCTGTAAGTTTCAATAGAACCAGCTCACGATTTCCATAAGTTAAACTATAACTCAATAATCTTTGCAACAAGCAGCAAATGCAATACAGCATCTGTCAGCTGACTTCAGAAGACAGCTTTGTATCTGCTAGATGTGGTTCAGAGTTGGTTATTAAAAAAGAGAGGAAAATAAGAACTGGAATTCAGACAGGTACTGTTCTCACACTACAAGTTTTGTTAACTTGAATGTTTTCTGAGTTTTTTGCCTTCTCTTTTGTAAAAGATACTGCTTATTATGGCTTAAAAATAAAACTAAATAAACAACCCCCCCCCCCCAAAAAAAAACCCAAAAACCCCCACCACTCCAAACTGTAAATATGCCAGCTAACCAACATCCTTATTTAAGAAAAATCAGGGGATTATTCAAAGAAGATCTCAAAAGGCTTACTCAAAATCTTGTGTTTTAGAAACTTCTGAACTGAGAACTGCACTTAAGGCTTTTTAAACTCTGATGAAAATATGAGAGGGCTAAGAACAAGGGGAAAGCTTACTTGTAGGAAGAACTCGATACAACCAATATTTTTCAGATATATTCATTAATATTTTTAAGTCATAAAGAAAAATGTTATTTTTAAGTGCATTATTTCTCTCACTTATCCTCAAAGAATTCAGATGTATTAACTAAATGAACAGTTTATTATTAGTTCCATGAAACCAGAAATAAATATCAAAGAATCACAGAATATGCTGAATTGGAAGGAACCCATAAGGATCATGGAGTCCAACTACTTGCCTTGTACAGGACCATCCCCAAGAATCACACATGGTGCCCAGGAGTCACCAAGTGTTTTCCAAAATGTGTAATTATGTAAAATCATATCATCTAAAAACAGTAAGTCAATATTTATTTTTCCACCTTTATCACAATCAGTTGTTTAAGGATCACTAAGCATCTGACAAGGATATCTTTTCATTTCCACTCTGTATTGAGTTGTTTGTATATGTGAAATGAATAAACCACATCACAAAATAACAACAGGCAATTGCCCAAAGAGAGCACATCTGCTTAGCAAAATGGCACATGTGGTCCATACATATGGGATCCCCTTCCCAATTAATTCAACAAGTAACAAATATTAAGTGGTAAGATATGGTTTAATAAGTCTTTCAAAAATTGTGTGTATTAGACACAAACCAAAAGTGCCAACTGCCTGTTCTGGGCAGTTATCAGCTAAAAGAAACCCAGAAATAGGAGCATAGACTTGGAGGTATATGTATTGCTGAGCTGTTGGCCTGTCTTCTGCAATCACTTTCACGTCTATCAAGACCACTAGGTTACAGGTAAAACATAAGGTACATTTACACTTCCATCCTCCTATTAAAAGAACTTATATAAGCTAATAGAAAGTAAGGAGTGAAATCCAGAACTTATGCTCCTATAGTTAAATCACTGATGCAGTAAGTCTATTTCATCTTTAGTTACAAAGAAACACAAAATTCACCATGGCCATTTATATCTCTCTCAAGGCCTTCATTAAATAATCCCAACTCCAAAAATTACTGTAATGAGAAAATAGGCACTAAAACACTTCGAACCATTTGCACTATAAATACATGAGGGTAGTATTATCCAGTACTGCCAACGTGGTAGAAAGAGCTATATTTCAAAAAACCAATCTGACTGATATTGGTTGTATTCATATTTACATATATTTTCATCTACATTCATTTATTTTTTCATAAATATTCATATATAGACAGTTGATGGCTTTAGGGGTTTTTTTGTTGTTGTGGAGTTTTTTTGTTGTATGTTTGTTGGGGGTTTTTTGTTAGTTTTTGGGGTTTTTTTGTTTGGTTGGTTGGGGAGATTGTTTGGGGAGGTTTTTTGTTTATTTGTTTGTTTGTTTAGGATTTTCTGAATAAATAGGCAGAGCCAGTTCACACAAAACCAGTATATGGCTACAGGTGACAATGCACAGAGCAGACATTCAGGCCTCTATACATACAAACTCTGATTTAAAACAGAAGCACAAGGGCTTACATACATTTATATACCAGCATATATATATATTTATATTGTTTACAGACATTTAAAACTTGCAGATATAAACTGCTTTGGGAAGGGTCGATATAGAGCAGCATCTGCATAAAAGGAAGCTTTGTTACAGCAGATGCAACTGCGTGTTCCTGGCAACTCAACCTGCAGCCCAACAGCCTCAACAGCCATCTGCTCAGCTCATTCCTCTTGGTTTGTGAGACCTGGTCCTGGACCAACTTTTAGGTCCTGCAAGGGTCACCTCCACACTTTAAATCTCAATTAAGCAAACCTATTACCTTTTCCATTCTTTTTTTCCAGAACTGAAATTTGATCTGTAAAATTCATGGATCTACAGTTACCTAAACAGTTCCATTTGATAGCGTTTTTTCACTTCTAGAAAGACATTGCCTAGTGTTCTTCAATATTCCTGACACTATGAGACATTAAAAATACCCATTTGTATAGTCTGCCTCAATAACAGTATTGATGCTTTACAAGGAATTCAGCTTGCTATTCCTCTGCGATATACTTATATATCAACCAGTGGTGAAGCCAGCAAGCATGCTAAAAATCTTAAAATTACAGAAAAGTGAATTCTTTTTGGGACCCCAATACCTTCCAACCATTTCAAACTGATACCATCTGAAACTTTAAACATTAATTTAATGATTCTGCAGCCTGCAAACAGGGAAGAAAGAAGTACATCACTTGGTAAAGGTCACCAGAAGCTTCCTACAGCCCCAAATTCTGCACAATAACCAAGAACATGAGTCTAGGGATGACTGAAAACAGGGCACACACACAGGGATACTTCCTCAGAATTATTCTGCCTGCCTCCAGCTATTTGCAGTTCAGGGATTTTTTGAGCCTGAGATAATGCCTTATTTATAAGATAACCCTCAAAGTATTTTTCCAGCTCTTTTTGAACCAGCAAAAACTTTCCGTTTCCACAAGATCCTGTGACAAATTTTCATATTTAATTATGAGTTGCATCAAAAAATACCTTTGCTTTGAATTTGCTGCCAGATAGCTCCATTCAATATTCCCTATTTCTTCCACTATAGCTCCATTAAATATTCCCTACTTCTTCCACTAGCAGAGACAATAATAATTTCTTATTTATCATATTAATCGTTCCATTATTTCACAAAGGGCTATGGCATACCATTCTCATCTGTCTTTGCACTTGAAAACCCCTTATTTTACTCTACTCATACCATTCTTACCTATGCCTTATATGCAAATTCTTCCATACTGTTGGTTGTCGTGCTGGCCTTTGCTGTATCTTTTCAATATTACTGTTTCCTTGTGGAGCTCCTGGGATCCAAAGTACAAAAAGCTAAACAATGTGCCTGTGTCACTGACTAATATGGTGACACCATGATGTATTTTCTATTTTCTCCTCTATTCTTTTCCCAGTTTCTGCAGTTCACTTGCATTCAACTAAGGAGGAATAACAATCGTCTCAGATGACTTTAAATGTATAGGGACTATTTACATGCATATACTGCACTTCACTTAATCTTCACCTGCAGAGAATTTAGTCTGTCATTTTTGTGGTTTTTTTTCCTGCAACTCTGCAATCTTCAGGCTACACAGAATTAGAGGAAAAATGAGATACACACTCTTAAAAGTTAACAACACATCAGAACAATGGAAGAGCTTTAGGTGATTCTCCACCACTGAAATTCATAAAATCACAGAATGGTTGGGGTTGGAAAGGATCTCTGGAGATCACCTAGTGCAACCTTCCTGCTAAACAAGATTCACCTAAAATGGGTTGCACAGGAACTGGCCAGGCACATTTCAAATATCTCCAGAGAAGGGAGACTCTACAGTCTCTCTATGTAACAGTTCCAGCATCCTGGCACCCTTGAACAGTTTTTTCTCATCTTCATATGAAACTTCCTGTGTTTCAGTTTATACCCGTTGCCCCTTGTCTTGTCACTGGCCACCTTAGGAGTCTGGTCCCATCCTCTTGTCACTTTTCCTTCAGATATTCTCATATGCACTGATGAGGTCCCCTCTCAGTCATCTCTTTTGCAGGCTAAACAGGTCCAACTCCCTCAAGCCTTTTCTCATAAGAGATGCTGTCTTGCTGCCCCTTCACTGGACCTGCTCCAGCAGCTCCCTGTCTCTCTTGTCCTGAGGAGCCCAGAACTGGACACAGCACTCCAGGTGAGGCTCACCAGGGCTGAGCAGAGGAGCAGGATCACCTCCCTTGACCTGCTGGCCATGCTCTTCCTAATGCAGCTCAGGATACCATTGGCCTTCGCGGCCACAAGGACACACTGCTGGCTCAGGGACACTTTGCTGTCCACCAGCACCCCCAGGGCCTTCTCCACAGAGCTGCTTCCCAGCAGCTCAGCCCTCAGCCTGTGCTGGGCCATGGGGTTATTCTTCCCCTGCTGCAGGATCTTACACTTATCTTTGTTGAATTTCATTGGGTTCCCCTCTGCCCAACCCTCAAACCTGTGTAGGTCACGCTGGATGGCAGCACAGCACTCTGGGGTACTGGCTACTCCCCACAGTTTGGTATTCTGTCCCTCCATGAAGGTCAGTGATCAGTAGTTTGAGAAGACCCAGTCCCAAGCCCTGGGATGCAATGCCAGCTACAGCCCACTAACCAGACTCTGCGGCACTGATCACAACACCCCAAGGTCTGCCATCCTGCCGGTTCTCAATCCACCCCTCCACTCACTCATCCAGCCTGCATTTCCTGAGCTTACCTCTGAGGACGCTATGGGAGACATGTCAAAAGCCATGTCGAAGTCAAAGCAGACATGTTTAAATCAAGACTGACAAGACCTTTTGAGAGTAGCTGTACTAAGAGATCTGCCTTAAGTCAAATACAAACTAGTTCACAACTTGCTTTGATGACTGCTCATGTTAGTCAGAAAAGGGTCACAAAGGGTTTCCTTGGCTTTGTAATCTATGAATTTTACTGGCTATGCTGGGGTTAGCCTTTCACGTAAGATTTGAGAGAACCTTGCCTACTATCTTTCAAGTCAGTATGGAATTTGATCTAGAGAAAGAAACAACAAGTTTCCCTTCCTCAAATTTCACCCAAACTTTACTGAAATATTTTTTTAATTATGTTTGCTATTTCACATGTTTTGCAAGTTAAAAAATGAAGGAACTATACTTGATGTTTCTTGGAAGTATTTTATCTCTAACATCTAAAAGCAAATAATGGCAAATATTATTTCATTAACAATTAAATTATATATGTTTTAAAAACATCTTGCAAGGAGATGAGAAAATGGAATAATTTCTAAGTTTAGTGGTGATCAGCTGTCAGAACAGAGTTGGTTTTTTAAATTCATGTTAAAATTTGGACCATAAATATTCTTTTCCCCTACGGAGCAAATTTGTAAAAACAGGTCTTTAATTCGTACTCTCTATTTTGTTTCCCAAATGGGTTCTACAGTTCACTTCCTCAGAGTCATATAGTCACTGCAGCAGTAGAAAATGGTCATATGTTAAAATACTTTAAAGAAGAAAAAATTGCAAATAGAAACCCCCAAAAGGACAGAAGACTCTTCTATTAATAAATGAGCATACAAAAGAAGGTTCACATGCATTGAAACAGATAAACTACTCTGAAGCACAGGCACTAAACACAAATAATCACTAGGGGTTTTTTTGTTGTTGAGTTGGGTTTTTTTAAACAAACAGATAACATGAGCAAATCAAACATTTTAGACACTTTAAAATGCTTTGTCTCTAGTTAAATGTTACTTTACACAGAGATATTTATACAGACCTATTTTTTTTGACAAGTTAAACTGTGATTGCAAGGTAAAGGTATGAGATCTGATGCTTTCAGATCACATTTCTACAAGTTAATTTAGTCATCTCATATTTGTAGGCAATTTTCCTCTAAGAAGCTACATTATTCTTCCTGGAGATTTCTACTCCTCCTTCTTACGCTTCCTCCCTCTCCTTTTTTCCTAATCAAATACAACTCAGAGAAATAAAATTGTCTGTGAGACAGAAACAGCATATATAAAACTAAGAGTAAGGAAACAATTAATAAGGCATTATGAAATGAATAAAAAAAGAAACATAAAAGAAGGGGCAGACAGAACCATGTGGAGTTACACAAAAGAAAATGTAAAGCAAGAAAGGCTGCAGACTCTTATTTGCATTAGAAAATTTACTTGTTGTCAATATTCTAACTGTAAATGTACATTAAGATGAATCAGAAGTAGGCATCTGGATATAATCCAACTTAACCCAATACACATGCATACTACCACCCTTACTATTATCAATAGCAATTCAAGTATTTTACTGATTCTGCAAGATCTTTCCCTTCTCACCAGCTGTTCCATTTCATGTTCCTGCCAGCTCTTTTGCACCATTCATGTAGTCAAATCAGGCAATGAGATCCATATCTGGTGAGGGGCCAAAATCCATAAAATCACTGAAGTGTCTTTCAAACTTTTTTCTTCAGAAGAGGGGAGATGACTTTAGTTTATTACCAAGGGCAGAAACAAAATATAACGCAATTTCAAATTCTATCATCTAAGGACTTTTGAAACATTAAACACACTTAGAATGAAAAAAACCAAACTAACAAGGCTTCATTGTAAGGAAGTCAGTGAAGAAGTGCTGTTTTCCATTAGAACCACTTCGGTGTATTTCCTTGGGCATTGGAAAGGTCACAGTGAACACAGCAAAGAGAGTATCTTTACCTGAGTAATACAAATTTTATAGACTTGCTGTCTGGAACTGTTACTCTTACACCTCTAGCAAAAAAAAAATCTAACTCAGATTACCTCCTGTTACAAATGAACTGTCAATTTATAACACTTGGCTTTCCAAAACTTCCATTCTGCCAGCATTTTCCCAGCAGAAGGTTCACCAAGTGTCTTGAATGAAAATTGCATTGCTATAAATATCTGCAATTATGGCCACTAGCCTTTATGACACAAAAACCAATAAAATCATATCATGATTTTAAATCATTCCCATCTTGAAATAGTTCTTCCACCTTTCCCCCTTTTGTTTCATAGCAAGCTGATACACAATTTTCAGTGACACATTTTCTGTATATTGAAGCACATGCATATATTCAGGGAAAGAAACCCATATTATCACAGACTGTTTCCAGTCAACAGTATAAAAAGAAGTAAAGAGATCACTTTTATAATCCAAATTATCTGCAGCACATTCAAAAATACCATGCTTTGTCAACTCAATGAGTATGTACTGTCAAAGGAAGGTCACCTGATTCACATTCCAATAAAGGTTGAAAATTAGTCAGAATCAAAGAAAATGTAATTCTTCCCCACTTGCACCCCATTCTTACCATAAAACATAACTTTTATTAAAAGAGTTTTTAGCTCACAATTTTACACACACAAGGGCTTGGTTTGCAAGAAAGGACAACAAAGGAATACAAAGAATTCCCTTGAGGCTGGAATAGACAGTTAATACAACTCTTGTTTTAAAACAAGCTTTGGCAAGGCTCAATATATCTTTGACATTCTTCAGGAAAATTACTCAAATCTAGACAAAAAAAAAGCTGTTTCAGAAAAAAAAAATCTTTGAAGTGCTAGGAAGGATCATCTTCCTATACAACACCCAGAAACGCTGAAGATGCCACTTCCCTGATGAGCTGAGACTGAACAATAAATAGGCAAGAGAATATAGAACAGATGAGGAACTAACAAGTGATTTGGACAAAAATATGAGGCAGGGGAAGGGTAAACAGAAAGCCTAGACTAGAAGTTGGATGTAGGAACCAGGAATTCTTGAGCAAAAGGATGAGACCAAGAAAAAGAACTTCAAAATTAATAGGTGTGACTAAAGCACACTAAAACCAAAAGCATTAAAAGAAGAGCAGAACAAGGAGAGTCCAAGCCATCAAGACCAGATTTGAGGAGAAATTTCAGGACTACATATGGTATAAGAAGAAAGGAGGAACCGTAAATGAGATTAAGGAAGAAACAGGCACTCCATATCCATTAGAGCACTATCCACTTCACAGCCCTTCTTTGACTCCAAAACTGATGCTAAGAAACAGCACTGTTCCTTGCAAATGAATTTCTGACACTATTGCTAGAATAGGTTTCACCATCTCTTCTGATGGTGGTTCACATGCAGGCTGATCACAACACTTCTTTGGAACATGAATCAATGAACAAGGAAACATTCCTAGCACAGTTATTTTGTTTGTTAACAGATATTAGGAATAAAAGCACACTTAGGAGAAACAGAACAGCAAATGCAGTCTGGTTTCTACAATCAAAATAATCTGCTACTTCTGATAGTCTTATCATTTTTACCATAAACAAAACCTACTAGCTTTAGAAAACCCTGTAGAATTTCTGCTTCTATTTTGTTTCTCTCTCTAATGTAAACTGCTGAGAGATGGAACAAAAAATATTATGATTAAAACAAACACAGCTCCTCCAAATCAAACAACATCTTTAAGTATTACCATAGAAGTGATATCAATTAATGTCATTATTGGAAAAGAAACAGTTCTTTATCAATAAGAAAAAAAATGTCTCTACTTTAAAAAGTCTACAGTCTAATTCAGGGGATTTAACAGTGGTCAGAATTTAACAGACTCAAAAGCGTAAAAAGGAAACCAAAAGAAAAAAAAAATCAGATCAGTCAAAAGTCATATGCAGCAATAATGAAAATCAAAAAAAGTTTAAAAAAACGTGAAGTAGGGGATGGAGCAAAATAAATAAAAAGCAGTAAAAGTAGGAAAAAAGTGAACAGGAAGTTCACGGCAATAACACACTGAACTTTGGAAATGCACACTGGAATAAGAAATGTACAATCTGAATACCAGAGTCAGAGTAATTCAGTTTTGGTATGGGGATTTCAGTGGCAGAAACATCAGAGATGATGTGGCAGAAACACAGATGACCAAGATGACGCCCAGTCAGGAAGAACAGTTTTAGGGTTTTATAAAAACAAAGGAAATTATTAAACTAGAGAAACTGTCAATCAGGTGAATAGACATTTTTATCTATCTTTATTCAAGTAGGGTACATGAGAACAGCAAGGCAGGAATAAGGACAAATTGCTCCACATTTAAAAATACTGATTTGTGATTTCATAACCAAAACATACTTCAACACAATTCAGCAGAATTACCATCAATATAAAGTAGCAGCAAAAGATTAAGGATCCAGTGTTACAGAAGGCCAGAAAACCTTTTAAATCCAGAAATCTGGAACTTCACAAATAAATGACTGCACTCAAGATCTGAAAAGTTAAAAGAATGGAGAAAAGCTTACCACACTGATTTTAATGGGAACACAATTTAACCCCTTTAGTCTGTGAATCTTACTCTATTCGATTCTAAATCATAAAGCATCCAAATTTCTCTGAAATACTGAAACCCTTCATATTTTTTAAATTACTTACCAGTAATTATACAGTATTACCACTGATACTTAAAGCCACATAGTTCTAAGACATCAGAATGTTAAAATGAAGACATGTTATCCTACATTTATATTCAAATCATGGAGTCACATTACACTTCCACACTTGAATCATAGTTTTGGTTATATTTTATGTAAAACTTAGGAGGGATAAAGGCACAGATAGGAAAGCATATATAATGAGCACAGACTACCTATTACAGGAAAACACATTTATCAAGAAAATGTAATTAATACTTAAAATCTGGCATGTCTTATTTTTAGTTCAGACAAAAAAAAACCAAAAAAAGACAGCTTGGCTTGTCTGATTAGGAAAAAAAAAAAAAGATGAATTTCTGTAATGTTAGGAACAGTTTAGGAAGAAGCACTGAGCAGATGGAGAACCAGCTTTCACTGATGCCAAGTCCTGTGATTTCAATGCAAATCTTTATTGTGGAAGGTTTTTTTCCTGTTTGTTTGGGACAAGAAAAGGAGTACAGGACAGACCATTTTTTTGTTGATTTCAGACACCTACAGGTACATAAGCCAGAAGAAGTATCTCTTAGGTCTAATAACAAGTCCAAAGTTGCAGACAGCCCTGTTGCAAATAAAGCATGTGCAAGTGGAAATGAGACCACTTGGATATGAACCCTCCACAGATGGGAAATGTTATCTACCAGAGGGCCATCAGAAAGGAAATGAAAGTTCTGATGTGCTGAAATGAGGCTAGAAGGAAAAGCAGGATAGGAGAGCATGTCATGGAAACTCGGAGAATGTTTAGGGCATGAGGTAGTGAAAACCAGAAAACACAAAGAAAGATGCAAGTCAAGCACATGCCCAACGTATTTATGTCAGGGCCACACAAACTACCAACCCTGAGTGCAACAGTGCAATCACCTTTCAAAATCAGTAACCTGACACCTGTATCTTAAAGCTGATGATAAGAGATAAGAAGTAACCAATACTTCTGTGTTCCACACAGAGGTGATGTCCCTTGGGAAACAGTAAGAACATGGAAATTTTGCATCAGTTGAACTTGGCCAATTTCTGGCCAAGAAGTAGCTGAGTTGTCACGCAAGTATCACTGAAAAATGGGACCCTGATATATACAGTAATCCAAATCATGAATGAGAGAGTTAGACATTTCTGTAAAGAAAACCAATTTTCAGCTATTCTCTATAATTTTAAAACTCAAAGGATTCTTTTTTAGTACTTGAACTATGCCCTGTTACTGCCATTTTTTTTGCTTGAGCAGAATTACAATTAAAAAAAGAAAACTGATTTACTCTTAACTCAATTTTTTCTTTTTTCAAAAAAAAACTTGGAAAACTCTCTAGATAGAAAAGTAAAACCTAGTTTGAATGCAAGCCTTGCTCCACAAGTTTATCTGTTCAGGTTTTTCAAGATGGCCAATGTGCACTTCAAATTCTCAAGCACGTACTGACCATGCAAAAGACAAAAATGCAGCAATGTATTTCAATAGCCATATCAAAATTAAACAAAGACCCAAAAGAAAGAGGTTAAAAAACCAGATCAAGTGTTTAGGGAAGGGAATGTAACGGTTACCTCACAATTCTTACACCTATTGTTCATTACTATTATGCTCCAGTAACTTTTTTGATTTTTATTCTACATTTTTTATTGTATTTAACTGCTAAGTACCTATAGAAATTATATGTATCATTATTATAAATTATATGTATTATTAAAATATCAAAACCATTCTCCCAGTTTTATTTGAACTGCACAGCATTTCTCCATCTTAATCTTTAATGCACCAGAATTATTCAGCCATGGCCTTAAACACCAAATGTGAAAAAATTCATGTTAAAAATTATATTTTGTCACTTGATAATCATCATCTTGCAATCCAAGTATTGTTATTGAGGCAATTTTTGTATGTTGGCAATTTTTGGCTGGTTTACTGCTAATGCCTACCACATTTAAAGAAAAGCAATCAAGTGCCTGGATGCATTTTGATCAGCTCTATAATGATATTTTAAAAATATATTTTTAAAGAATCTATTCACAGCCAAAAATCTGTTGAACAACTTAAGTCTACTGGAGGTCACTTAACCCTCATCTTTCAAATAATGAGGGCAGCTCTTCAAACATGGCAAGATTCTGTTCTAAAGTAAGGTTATCCTATCACTTCCACTTCTCTTGCTCTTTATGCTTCAACAGCATTTTTACTAAATTGATTCAAGACCCATTCCCTGAAGGCTTCACATGGGGCTTATATTTATATCAGCTAGACAAAAGCAACTCGGAAAAGTTTGCTATATTCAGGATAATTAAAAATAAATGCATTTTAAAACGCTGAAAAAAGGAAACATACTTAACAACTTAAGCTGAACCCAGGATACCTATTTTACACAGAAAGATAATAAACCCTAACAAAGAAGCTCCATCAGACCAGTGACATCAGCTGTTATCAAAGGCACCTGGCAGTTCTTAAGACTATTTTCAGCTGCCTTTTGAACTATTCAGTATGAAATTTTCATGGTCTATTGTCTGCTTCAGGTGGCTTTTCCTTATCCTCCCCTTACCATCACTTTGTAAAGGAACTCAGAGAATAACTTGAACATTTTTGTGTGAAAGCACTTGAGAAACTGTAACCACTTTCCCACCCTGAATCAGTAACTTGCAATCAGACTGCACAATGATTTTGCATGAAAGAGGTACACCCTGTGCATTTTGTGAAAAATCTTACCTGACTTAGCCAAGCTACAAGCTTCTAGAAATCACCCTAATTTTTACAAGATCTGCTGAAGCTTAACAACCAGTCACCATATCTACTTCCTCAGTGGTCTTCTGCATGTCATCCTAATGTGCAAGGCAACTGAATTCCTACTTTCAGTTTTGAGTGAGAGTCAGATTTTCCACTGTAGGAGAAGTCTGAATTTAACAGGCTTTAGGTAGAACACTGACCACAAATCGTCACCCTGCATATTTCTGCAGCCTCACCTATGGTGATATCCCTAACACAGTTGAAAACAATATTGAGTAACATGAGTAGGAATTTGGGGATACTGACAGAGAATGTGGAGAGAAGATGGAAAAAACAGTTTATAATGGAGACCAGAACCAGAAGCTTGAAAGAATAAACTGGGATTGACTAGAGAAGGAAAGCAACTAAGAGGAACATAACAAGATGTGGTATCGAATGAAACGAAACGAGCAATGCCAAGCAGAACAACTAAGACTTGGGGATCACCAGGACTGGTAAGAATGAGGGAGAGATAGTCTGCATCTGACAGAATTTGAAAGAATTGGATTTTAATAAATGTATATGAGAGGGAACTGGCTCACAACAAAAGACTGAAAAAAGATCCACCAACAGAAATCAACAAACAGAAAAAACAACAGAAGGAAGGAAGAGTGAGAAGAATTAGTAGGCAGGCAAGGGCTAAGCAGAGAAAGAACATGCAGTCAAGAGACAGTCTGGGACTAGTCAGGCCAAAATATCAGATTGAAAATAAGGAGTCAGTGTCTAGAGATTGGCATGAAGCAGAGAAAGCTGAAACTATAAGCAAAAACCTAAAAACACAGTGTTTGTCTTCAGAATCTATTGAAAGACATAACATAAAACATCCTAAAGACCTTACATTCTCTGCAAGTATCTACAAACTTTTCTCCTCCTCAGACTTCCACTTTCCACCTTCCTCTGCTAAGAATAAAAACGTAGCGCAATAATGCATAATTTTGTTCCTTTCTTAATTCAAGCAACAGTTAGATTTATGTATTAGATTTAAAAGCTCTAATTCTAATTAGCAACATGACACCCATATCACATAATATCTCATTTTCTATTTCTAGGTTGATTTTAAGTAAAGAATTACACACAAATGCACTTATAAATGATATTAAACAAATAAGTACCAAGGACTTTTAATTTCTCAGACATCAGCAATTCCTCCATTTAACTTTGTCAAAAGCATTAATTCTGCCTTTATTACATTATCCCAAATGAATTTTTCTATGCTATCTCATTCAATTAACAGCATATTTTCTGGGATAAGACAAGTTTTATCTAGAAGGATGACACTCTCTTTAGCATTCAATATTACAGAACCTAACCATTACATACAAGAATAGGTTTTTAATCTGAGCTTTTGCTAAAGAATTCTTAACTGGCTGTATTAATTACATAGTTGTGCATTAATAGTAAATAACAAGATTTTAAGAGTTTTTAAAGCTTTGGTATTAATGAAAAATTGGAAATTTAACTCCATTCCCTCTCCTGCACTCCCTAACTGCTTGTTGCAATTAAATTGAATTCATTCTGTATCTTCAGAATGCTGAAAAGCAATATACTAACAACAGCAATTATCAAATAAAGCAGATGTGTGAGCTTCTTCTCAGACCACTACAAATAAATGACTGTATTCCCAGTTTTCACACAGCAACCAAAGAAGGTAAAGAACAAAGAACACTGCTGACACAAATTGCTTTTTTATGTCACTCCAAGAAATCTGCATTATTGTTTAGAAGGTAGTTTTTTCTTCCTCCAAAACAAAGTACTTTATTCCACTGCAGTTTCTTATCGATTTATTTCACTCTAGAGAACAGTAACAGTATCTCCTAAAATAAAGCACTCTCTAAATCAAAGATTTAGAATTAAGAAATAGGATGAATATATGAACGCTACCTTCCAATATTATCATTTGAGGCATTAAGAGAATCTAAAGAGTAAAATAAATGGGGAGGTAATACATGTGTTGAAGTATAACTCATGAAAAATACAAATTAGTAGAGCTAAATCATATTTTGCTATATCCTCATTTCAAAAGTACTATTCTTCAGAACATTTAAAAGACATTCTGCAGGCTAACTATTGAGTTATTGAAATTATTAAAAAGCTGAACCATGTCCTGAGCTGCCATGAAGATATGGCAGCTCAGGACAGGTCTCTTGCTTTAAGAAGTTTTGAATTACTACATCTACTTTGCTCCCCAGACTCTGTTAGATACACATTTCTGAGATCCATACTATGTGCCTTGACTCCAGTATTGTTTGCAATCTTGTGCAACACAAGACTCAGAGAAGTTAATACACATTTCATGATACTGTGATTAAAACCTGACAGCTTAGGCCCAACTTTACAATGTTCGTGTGAAACAGAACTTCAGAAATTGATTCTTGCACAAAGAAACAAATCTCTGTTCTTGGTTTCTTTACTGTAGCTAACTTCTAACTTACCCTACCAAGCTGTGACTGAAAAACCCAACTATTTAGATTTGACAGATTGCAGAATTTCCAAAGTATTACAAAAACTGCCATAATAGATTGTTTGCAGCTTTTTACTGAATAGTATTCCAACACAATGGCAGATCAAGAGTTTCTAAAATACTTTTAGTAACTGTTTTTAGTGTAACAACCTTATACTACTAATGTATGGCTGAATAATCACAGCATCTAGAACAGTCCTTCCACCTTCTCCTTTACTATCTCTTCTAAACAGAGGAAAAGAACTGGTCGTTATTTTCAAGGAGAGCAATACTTGCTATTCACGCACACATCTCTAAAGCACTGATCACAAATCTCTGTTGAAACAAACAAGAGCAAGCAGCTGCCTGTTTGTTGTGTTTAGTCATACCAGCAACCTTTTTTTGTTTCCTGGAAAGCAACCCAATAACGAAGATCAGCAAGAACAAGCTCAATGTTACGGGATGCTGCACACACTCGGACCCATCTTTTCACCAGAAGGCTGTAAAGGCACTAGCCAGCATCCCTCCCTAACTCCCCATCTGTCACAGCTCCGTGCAGCCTGTATGCTATGAGGCTGCACCCATGGAGACTTTCAACACCCTAAAATACATAAATGGCAGACTTACTGAGGCAGATAGGAATTTCATCATCAAGTACAACAGCCAGAAAAGAAGTCAGGTCTCAAAATGCAAAACTAAAAAACCTTACAGATTGAAAAAGGCTTACCTGCTGAGCTAAGCAAAACACTGAAGTCTGTTCCTCTCTGTGACTCCCCAGTTTCATTCTGTCCCTCTTTTTCTGTATCCTCATAGCGGCTCCAGTTAGAAAATACCTTTCTTCTTGAATAGCATTTAACTTCTTCCTTCTCTTCTTCATGTCGTGATTCAGTATCATCATCCTCCTCTACCTGTGACATTCAAATGGACAGTTAAGCCATTGCAACTTAACAGCATTTTGTTCTGTATTTAAAGAATCATTTATGCAAACAATACCAACCACAGAAATAAAACCAGAAACACAAATCCATCTGGATCCCCACATACATTTTAGCTGGTACTATCTTTGTGAATTGTATGTAATTCATCAAGAATGTAACTAAAAGCACTGAGTAAAGCTTCAGCTCCTACACAGGATCAATCAGTGACACTGATACAAGTTCCACTACTTTCCCTCCTATTCTGAAAATTCATAATGACTAGCCTTCTTCCTAAAACTGAGAGCAATGGATAGGGAGTGGAACTAAAAATTGAAACCAAGTGTCTCTGTCTCTGTCCATGTGTTGCAGTGATACAGGTTTTAACTGAAAAAAAACAATGTTTGTAGAGTGGAATAGGAAAAGATACATTCTGCAGAAAAACATTTTGAAAATGGTGATTTATGTAAGAATTTCAATTATAACCAACTATAGAGTCAGGTAATAGGAAAAATTAAACACATTTAATTTCCTTCATGAAAGCTATTTTATGGAAATAGACATGAAAAAATTAAATACACTGCTAGCAGTCAATCTTCTAATCTTAACCTCTTAAAAAGTCCTAGGGTCAAAAGGAGAATTCATTGCAAATTCATTAAGATAAAAGCAAAACAGGCATTTGCCACAAGTACTCAACAGCTGTGGAAAACTCTCCCCTGTCTCGAATTCTCTATACATGCAACTCTCCCAGAGCTTGGGTTTTAGCTGAAATGACTGTTGCTTCACAAAAAGAAATATTTGCTTCCTGGAGGGAGGAACACTCAACAGGCAAGAGATTAAATCTGTCACATTTACACAAATGCACTCTCAGGTGTCAAACAGATGACAAAAAGGAAAATATTCCGTGCACTCTCGCTGGTTCTGTGCAATTTTCAGGTAAATTCTTTTTTCTTTGTATTTATCAGATAAATACACTAAAATGGTTGTTGTAGGTAAACAGTTGGTTATATGAGCAAGTGGATGAAGTGACAATTACATTGCTGGAAACTGAGGCAGAGTTATCATTTCCAAACAACAAAGGCAAAATCCACTTACACCAAAAAAAAACCAAAAAAACAACAACAAAAAAAACCCCACAAAAAACCAACAAAAAAAACCACCACAAACCCAACTTATTTCTTCTCTATTCTTCTCCATGAAATTAATGATTTGCTATAATCCAGCAAACCTAGTGAAATTCAGCGCCCAAAATAACTTGGAGCTGATACAAATCACAGGTGAAAGCAAGAACAGTGCTAAAAAGATAGATCAGTCTTGTACTTTATTTTTAAGATCAGAATCATCCTAAGCAACTATGACATTATAGACAATTACTTCTTATAGATTTGTTTGAAGAATTCACTTCACTTCTTTCAGCTGTAAACACAAAAAACCCAGGAGTACCACTTCCATAGTTCAACAAGCTTCCAGCTAACTAGTATGGATACAAATGTTTTCTCTTAAACCAGACTAAATTCTTTTTAACTTTCTGTCATTAGCTGCATATGCTATACAGTGCACCTCAAGGAATTTTCCTTCTTAGAAGTGAAATAGTTAACTTCATGAAATAAACCACAAATTCTCAGGAGTATTAACAGCAGCTGTGCAACCTGGTTCCCCAAGTACAGTCCTGAAGCTTACTGTTAAAATAAGTGAACTTCAAATAAAAACCTGCTTCCATTTCCAATAAGTATTTAATGGAAAATCTTACATGATGCACCACCAAGCTACAAAAAAAACCTGAAAATAATCACAATTGAATAGTCAACATTCAATTTATTTAAAGATGTGTTAAAATATTCAAATACATAAAAAACTTAACAGTGAAACTTCAGAAAATAGTTTGCTTCTACCATCTCACAAGACAGCTACCAAGTAACAACCCCAGAAACTCAGAAACATACACCTTAATCAACTTTTCTTAGCTGCCTATTCAGCTACACCCTGTGCTACTAACATTGTCACAACACCTTACTGAAAATTAGCGTTAATCAGTACAGAGCAAACATCTGTCCTATGTGTAATGAAAAAACTACCCTCTTGCCACATTGTCAAATAACAAAAGATACGAGCTGAAACAAACTAGAGAAGCCAACTCAGATGCAAACTTTAAAAAGTATTATTCACAAAAGGAGAAAATATAGGCCTTTAAATAGTATTAAGCTATCCACATGTTATTGTTCAGTGTTCTAACACAACATGATACCACAGGAGGTATAGCATCTATCCGCTGTGCCTCAGTTCCAGACAGTAATGCATCACCATTTGCACATTTCATTGAAATTTTCAAAGTGTGCAAAGCATGCAAAAACCCAGCTGAACGAAACCAGGAAACCTTCAGACTATTTTGCATAGCAGAAGAACAGAAACAAATGTGTGCAATATTCCACCTAAACACTAAAGCACTCAAACATATGACACTCAGTGAAAGGGCCAAGCTCCTCTGCAGAGGAACTTGCACAATTTATGGTCTTCTGCCGTGAAATGCATTTTTCTTCTAAAGGAAAGCAAAGTGCATAGCACAAATGAACACAATCTGCAGTCTAACAGAGCAAAAAATACTTTAGTACACTAATTTTACATACAGGGTTGGGGAGTGTATGGTATTGAGAAAATGTAGGAAAGTGGGCTTTTTCTTTGACTTTTCTTACAGATGCATGTGGCTACAGATGCACGTGGTTCAGGAATGAAGGTGTTTAAATGAAGTTAACATTGTTCTGAACAAGTAATTTCCCCTGGGGTCATCCTTCTGCACTTCCCTGGAACCCAGAGTGGTTTGGATGAAAGTACACAATGGAGAAAGTGCAACAGTGACCTCTTGTATCCCGCTTCAATTACTCAACCACTATTCACTGTAAGTGCAATCAGTCCTGGCACGTTAAGTACACCTGTCCAAGCACTCCACAGGAATTGTTGAGCTCACAGCCCTTTTACAAAACAAAACTCAAAGTGCATTAAAAGTCAGGGCTTCCATTAAGACTTTCTAAAACTGTACTTATTACCCTTAGGAAGCCACAGGAGCTAGAGCTTATAGCCTTCTTCCTGTTCAATCCTGGTTACACCACAGGAAAAAAAATTAAACTCTTCATCTTTGTCAGTACTTAGAATATTCTACAGTAACAGAAACATCAGATCTTCAGCTTACCTTTCTCTGGGCCGACTGCTGTTCCCTATCATGTAGGTATCACGCATTAGTAGATTTCCGTTCTTCTTTATTTTGCAGCATTTCTCCCAGCTCTCTTCCCAATATGTCACTTTAAACATGTCAGTCTCATTTGAGCTTTCTTGTTAACCTCTTAGAAAGAGCATAGCTATTTGTCTTCTTCACTTCCTTCCCAAATTATCTTTAGAAACTCTTCACAATTATATGGACCAAGTGCTACTTTCCCCCTTTGTTACTTAATCTCTGAATTACTGTTTTGAATATTACAGCTACAACATATTCACCTTTCCTTAATCTTTTCCATTCTTTATTAGGCACACTCACCTACAATACCTCAGACATCATATATATCCACTCAGAGTCACAATAAACAGTCACTGCCATACAGGGACCCCTGCATATTTATGGATACCCATAACCACTGTCTATTCCCTACATTTGCTGCTCTCACAACAATCAACAGCAAACACCAATTCCTTGAACAAACTTCTGCCTTGATTCCCTCTTTCCTTCATGGAAACTGCTGCACAGCTGTGATCCAGTGCAAGGACATTCAAGCTTATCTAGATGTCTCAATCCCATTTTCTCTTGTCATCAGGGTAAAAGGCTAGCCAGACAAAATAAAAATATTCTCTGGGTTGAATCTGATCCAGACTATGAGCTGCATCATGAATGAGCACATATCTTTCTTCTCATTTATATTTAAAATACTAAGGCGTATAAGCAGAGACAATTAATCTTTTGGTCCTCATCCTAACTTTGGCAGCATCTGTTAAGGACAAATTTTCACAGAAGGGACTTCTAAGTCAAAGGGTCAAAAAAACGTTTATAATTAAGTAGCAAAGCCATTCATGATCTCTACACCTTAAATTGTTCCACAGAATAGGAGTCTGTATATGGAGGATTGTATGAACATAAATTAGTAAGGCAGTTTGGCTGATACTGACTCCTTAGTGGTTCCTCTGGGCAGACAAAAAGTGAAATGTTGAAGACTGTTACTCTTTAATGTTAGACACTCACTCTTTAATGACTTAAATTGCTCTTGGAAAGACATACTTGCTTTAAATTTCATGGTTCAAAGTTTTTGGTAGTGTAACCAAACAGGAGCAATAGGATTACACCAGGAATTATCTTAGTACATTACAGATACAACACAACCTCAAAAAGAATTCCTTTTTTAGCAACAGCACTCATTAAATGCACTTTATTTATATTTAAATCCAAAAAGGTACAGGAGAATTCCCCAACAGCTTAATTTATGTATTACTATGATTGATAGGCTAATACCTCATGATGGTTATATATAGCACAAAAATCTTCAGAAGTTTTCTTATTTTATACATTTAACTAATTAAAACCCCTATATTGGACCAAAACCCTACCTCCTAAAATATTCTTCGTACTCTTTAAAGTTTTAACATGATCAGGGCGACAAGGTGTCCTGCATCTTTCTCACAAATCACTATTAACATTTCCACAAGCTAAAGCCATATTCTGTACAAATCTTATGCCTCACTGAATTGAAATGAGAACTATTAGGAGCTAAATATCTCCCTTAGATTCACAGAGACAAGGAAAAAGCAAAGGCAAACAGCTTGGTTATTTTGTTTATAACTAATCTAAATGGCAGACCACCTTCTCTTTCAAAGACCTAGATAAGAATCCATAAATCCTGACGCTCACTCTTCACTGCCCTCTCAGAAGTATCTCCATGACCTGCTAGTATATGATTAGCACATGGTCCTTCGAATGAGAGCCTTACAGGGGCAAAATGAACCAATCTAATACATGCTGCTCAAATTTCATACTGTGGCTTTCAGAGACCCAGTTTGAAAACTGTTGACTCGTAGATAAATTAAACTTAATAACCAGGCACTGTAGGTTAGCAAGACTTTGTTCTTAGCAAAGCCTGCCAAGTAATTATTTATTTCAGTAAGTGCACATTTGAGGGTGCTGCTCATTAGATACAGGATTTTCCAAACTACAAAGCCACTAGCCAAAATTTCACTCTACTGATTTAGATTAAAACTCCAAACTGAAGGATACTTGATGGGGTATGTTGTGAGAAGAGTATCATTATAAATTCAGTACTCATTCTGCACTGGGAACTGGGAACTTTGGTAGTGTATTGACATCTTGCATTAACTACAGAAGTAGCCTTTTGCCTCTTTTCCCCAAGGCTGTCCCATGCTGTGAACAAAGAGTCTGTAGGAAGTTTGTCCAGCTGCTGTGTATAGATAATGAGAATTCGGATTTTCTAAACTTGCCAAGCTAATACATTTCAACCAACAGAAATTCAACTATATCTTTTTCTTTAACTGAGTGGAAATGATTTTATGAAAGTTACTGGCAACTATGTAAACCCATTAAGCAATTTATACAAAATTATTATATGGACCTGCACAAAACCTGGCAACTCTTCTACCTTCAAATTATCAGTAACTTTAAAAAGATGATCTTTTGTCTTACGAACATCAGTCAAAATATGAGTGCAAACATAAGATAGGAGCATTTGACTTGACAGAAATAAAAGGTTTCAAGAAAACCTTACAAAGTACGTTGCCAGAAAGGTTACAGCATTTTCAGTAAGATTACTGATTATTCCTATGTATAGGCTGTACTTGGCAAAAAACAGAAGGTTTATATATTGCATACATATGGATCCACATATGTGAATGTTGTATGTCTTATTCCAAAACCAAGTTACACTTTGTATTTTGGAGCGGTAAAGGAAATCTCCTGGAGAAAGACAATTGTTTTTACCAAATCTGCTGTTCCTAAAAAGAAGTTTCCTAAGCTGCATTAGAGACTGACAATATCCTGAAACTGTTTCAATTCTTATGTGTTAATGTCACGGTATTACAGAGTAATCCAAACTGAAAGGGATTGCAAGAGGTCATCTTGTCCAATTGCCTACTCAAAAAAGGTCAAAACTGAAATCAGACCATGTAGGTTGGGGCTTTATCTCAGGGCTTGAAAACCTCCAACAGTCTACTTAATCCTTAGTATTTCATTTTGCTGTTTTATTCCAGCACTTCTAAAATTGCAAAAGCAGTTGTATTAACAGCTTTAACAAGAACTTGTAAAGAACACACATGAGGAGTTCTGTAACATCAAGAAAGCAAAATTTATTGAGGGGAAATATTCACCTTAACACTTAAGTGATGCTTTAAAGGATATTGCTATTTTACTAGTTTTCACGAGGCAATGGGTTAGAGAGCTTTTCTCAAGAAACATATCTGTTATAAACTTCTACATATTGAACAGCTTTGTAGTTCTGCAACTGTATCAATGATGAAGTAAAAGCACAACAAATTATGTAAAAAGCTCAGTCAAAGCATCCATCTGCAGAACAGAGAAAAATTTGATTTTAACTCACAGAGTTTATTTTATAAACTTGGAACAAAGTCTGCTCAAAAGAGAAAGGTTTTCAGAAGACCTTAGTTATATTGACAAGTCTAATGTTTATTTAGCAACCCCTACATGCACACAGCTTTAGAACAAAGCCAACAAAAATCTAGCAACAGTACCAAGATCAAAAACAACAAGAAGAAGCTTCAGGGTTTCTTATGCAAGGAGAAGTACAGCACAAAGTTTCTCAACAGATCTATTTTTTGCCACAATGAAAATAGAAAAAAATAAACAAACAACCCCCCCAAAAAAAAACTCTCAAAAGATTTCTGCTCTGCTATATTATACATAAAAGGAAGCCTCCAAAGTTTACGCTTTAATAACAACAAAACAATCGCCTACCTTTAAATTCAAAAATATTTGATATGAGATAGTAACAAGTTAAAAGTTTAGGGCTTTTAAAAATGCACCTATTTTGTAAAAAAGAAAGCACATAGGAGTAAAACATTCTTTCTATGTATTTCAAAACATAGAAATAGCTTAGTGATATTCACCCACACTGTTCTATTTTCCATTGTCACAGCATTAAAAAAGAAAAAATTCTGAAAGACACCAAACAGAACAGGATTGTTTGAAATGGTATCCCTAAACTGATGGAAACTTAATCAATAGTTTCCTTTTCTCCTCTACTTCTAACCTTCTGCCAGCTTCACTTCCTTTGTCAGTTCACAGCAGAATCAGACAAGCCCAAATAATGGTTAGATAGGCTGGAAGGATGCCATGAAACATGGGAACTGGGAAGCAAGTCCTTCCTTCATATCTGGCAGCAGTTATCTGCTAAATTGGCTAAGTGTACTCATAAGCCATATCCTTGGTTTTAATTTCCTGCAATGTTAAACTTCTTTTTCTAAAGTAAATTTTGTTTTCTCTTCCCATTAAAGACTTACAGATTCTCCACTACTAGTCCTACTCGCATAATTCATGTGGACACAGAAGTGTCCTTTGTCAAAATCATACAGTTTTAGAAAAATTCTTTGCTACAAATATTTATGTTGCTTGATAAAATTTTTAACGTAAACCTCAGAACATTTGCCATTTGTGACTGCTTTTAGACCCTTTTATCAGTTAAGGTTCTAAAGTGTGTAAGGCATCATTTTACAGGTTCTATATACAAGTACTGGTGTTCGGTTCACAGTGGGAAATTCTATCCTGATTTTAAATTAAAGCTGCCAACATCTGTCACTTTTTAAGATCAACCATCACACAACAATGGCTTATTCCAAACATATAAATATTTACATAATGAAAACTAAAGCTGCAAAAGGAGACACTCTACCAACTTGAAACCCTGTAAAGGTCCTGTATAAGAAATTCCAGGAAGCAGCATTTTGTTTTCCTCACCCCTTCACTATACCTGCAACATTGTCAGTAGCACAGCTGCTACATTTTTCATCTTTCATTACTAATGTATTGCCATTTCATAAATATAATTTCACATGCTACAAAAAAACCTCACATCTCTATTACCCCTCTATCAACAAACTAGCAGACCCAGCCATTATGCATTTTGTAAATTGAATTGCATTATTACATTGATGTCATGGCACATCGAAGCCCTAAAACTTGAGTTACAAATAGCCTGATTTGACAATATTTTCAGTAAGGGGAGTAAAAAAGGGGTACTTTTTAGGACCAACAGCGAGTCACACGTAAATCAATAAGTTATTAAAAAGATATTACGGATAAAAAGCAGTTTGTCTGATGTGCAAACAAAATACATAATTATGACCCAGAATCAAAATCCCATATGAAGAAACAAACAAGCACAATAGCTATACTGAATTAGATTAATTATAAAAATAATTGAGTCATGCTAAACAAAATAGCCATGTACTACAACAATACTACATCAAAAAGATGCAATCCTCAACTCACAGACTTCTAAACAGCATTTCCGAGACCAATACTACAATTAATTTTTCTTTATACAGTGGAAAACCAGAAAAGATGCAGAGAGTACTAACTCTCCACTTGACAGACACCAAAACATTTCTTCTTCCTTGTGTCTTAAATTACATGAGAAATGCATAGGCTGATCCATTTTCTTAGGTATTTGCAAACCAGCCAGCTCAGTGATAACAGGAAAGGAGAAATTAGTGAAACAGTAATTCAACAAGGTGATGAATTTAAGAGATTATAATCCCTGCCTCACAGTCAAGGCAGGATCTCCCTGACAGAATACCCCAGTGGTGAAAAAAAAACCAGCTACTTACACCCTCCATTATCAATTTGCCTGGCACAAGTCAGTAGCACCTTTCCTAGAACAAACTCAGCTCAAGCTGATCAACAGGAGTTCTCACAAGCACTGTGCAAGGTGTTGTCCCATAAAGTAGCGAATTACGGCCAAGTGTCTGATTTGTGGCGGGTTTGTCTTTGAAAGTGACAGACTTGTGTTGAATCCACATGCACTATAATTTAAAATACAGCTGTATTATGCACAATGCATCTCTACATACTGCCCCAAAACAAAAGGCAACTACACACCACACACCCCATTTTCAAGCCCTTTCAGTAGGATAGCTCAAAGATGTAGTAGAGGCAGTAGTATCCCAGAGCATGTTCTCCAACTCCTAAACCACAGTCTGAGAATTAATGATAAGTATGTTTGGGGACTGTGTCTATACATCAATGATAAAAGGTGTAGAGACGTCATACTGTCTTGACTCAGGTAAGTCAGAAGCAGAATCGTTTATCATCAATGTGTGGCATGCACTTGGCCTCAAAGCAGTGCATTTTGGACAGAAACAACCTTTTCTCCAGCAAAAATAGTTCTGCTTGTCCTCCAATGAACTGAGAATAGATGGGGACTGAGGCAAAAGAGAGGGGAGTGCCAAAATAAAGCAGAGATGTGTGAATAAGTACAATCCATGTTTCTTCAGCTATTGTGCAACAACAGCATTTTATCCAGAAAGTGGAAATAAATTCAATTCCTTTTTCTGCACAAATGCATCCCAAGTTGCAACTCCTACTTCCCAAGAGAATACAGTGGTTTTACACACTGGAGTGGGAGGTCTAGCCTCTTTCCTCAGCCAGACCTATTCTACTTTATACAGCACCTGGACACTCCCATTAGGGGAACTCAAGAAGCTGCTGGCCTATGTGTCCTGCAGATGCACAATCACCACACACATAAAAAAAACCAAAAAAGCCAAGAATGTAACACTTAATGTCAGTCTTGCATTCCTATTCTCTTCACAGGAATAGGACAATACCATGTGTGTACATTAAATACAAAGGGTCTGAAAAAACATGAGGGAAATTGAGGGAATTGAGGAAAATTCGGATTAAAAATTATTTCAAGTTCATTGGCAGGTCACTTATCTAAGAAGTGAACAAAAGCTTCAGCTGCACTTTGTATTTGAAACTGGGAAGAAAACAGATCTCAGATTGAACTTTTTTCCACATCCTCAAATCCTTCGCCTCAGCAGGCACTGCAGACTGAAACTTTTTCATCGTGTACTCTCTGTATCCAACACAGGCTCTGTATCCCCTGCCTGCCTTTTTACCAGAGAAAGTCAGTGCTAATGGCTCTGTAACATTACCAACAACCGTTTCTAATGTAAACTGACACACACAAGGATGATTTTGCTAGATATTTTGAAAGAGCTGAAAATAATACGTTACCTTATTAAGAGAGGTTTTTTTCCTGCATCATAACCAGTATTTTCTGGGGCTAACAAAGAATACAAGAAGGCAAGAAAATAAACAACTACTGATAAGGTCATCAGTCTGTTTTGCTGTCTCACAGAAAATAATTAAACAACTTTTCATTATACTTCTTCCTTCAGGGTTTCATGTAATTTAAATAAGATTTTTCCCCTTTCAATTATTCAACAGAAAACAAGCATTTGTAACAGTCACTTAATTGCAATTCTTGACAGCCAGCTTAAACAAGTCAGTATAGATATTTGCAAATAATTTTGTTTTTATGCACAATGTTTTCCAGACTACACCTGATGAAATGCAAAGACAAAACCAAAATCTCGATATTTAATATTTTGTGTTGCACTTTCTGATTTGTCAACAGTAATAATGAGATCAAACTGTACTGTTAAACATTCAATCTATTCCATCATTACAGCGACACACACCAGAATAAGCTAAAAATTATTTCTATAAAAGTATTAATGGAGAAGAGGTAAAACATATGTTTGTATGTTCACAGTCTTTTCATATTGACATAGTGACCTATTGATGAATTTATAGTGAGCCTTCAATGACTTTTCAGTGTTTCCTCTCAAAAACAATTTACTTTCTTATTGTTCACCTAGGTATCAGAGTTCTTCCAGTACAGATTCAAGTTTCTACTATAAACAATTTTTTTTAACTTGAGGGAAAAAGGAAAAAGCTAAAGCTTTTTTGGTTTTTTTTTCCCTTTAGACTGAGGAAGGAAGAGCCTTGACTCAAAGGTTCTTTCTTGAAAAGAAAAAAAATATCCCTACAAAGAGTAATCCTCTTCACTAGTTTGCTCTATTGGTGACCTTTAGAGAGATCTACCAAAGCTGAAGAGGAGCTTAATTAGCAGAAAGGGCAGCTGAGAGAACAGGTAGCATGAAAAAAAGCTTCTAGTCTTTATTGTACGGGATGAGAATTTTTGAAAGAGGGATGAAATACTAAGACTGGTTCATAAATGTTGGATTCTGGAACTCAGCACTCTGAGTTATCTAAAGATAGAATTAGCCAAGAGAGATATCTGATTCTGAAATCAATGTTTTGCCTAACAGGAACGATGCTCCAGTTAAAGGCAAAAACATTTCATCAAGTACACAAGAAAGAGACTTGTTCTTGACATTTCTACATAAAATTGCTACTGCTTCAACAGTCACAAAGTATGGTTCTAGAAACTTTCTTAATAACTTCAACAGCAAAAAATATTTCTCTCTCCTTGATTTTTAAAATCTGTTACAGGAAATTCAAACAGATTTGTCATGTGACTGTAACCTGGTATAACCAAAGATTCCTCTCTGAAAAGCATCACTGCAGTTGCAGAATACCAGTATGAAAAAACAGAAGAAAAAAGTCTAGATCCTGAAAAGTTCTTATGTTCAAACCTATTTACAGCTGAAGAAAAGAGCATGACTCATATGTAGTAACATCTGTAAAAAGCCTAACATTAAACAAGGTTCAAACAATTCTACACAAACAGAACAAAACTTACCAAGTGGCAGTGGAAAACTCCACTTGTGTGTATCACATCTCCATGTTTATTTTGTCACTATCAGTCTCTTGAGGTGCTCAGTGTTGCAATGTTGCTTCATATTTGAACCATCATTATGAAACTTTTTTATAACTATACCAGAGTGGTATAATACCATGGATGTTTTCAAATATCACTGCATTCACTAAAAAACAATCTTTGCTATTTTTATATCCAATTTGAATGCAACTTACTGCAGACAATTTAGAAATCACCCCTCAAACCTCCGGCATCCCTTCCTCATTCACCTCCAACCTTTTTTGGAAGAGGGAGGGAGAAACCCTGTGAAAGATATTTTTCTAAATAGCCTTAAAGAATATGATTTCCTAAATCCAACATGCAGCTTGAGATAGTAGTGAAGAATCACTGCCCAAGGTCCTCCATGTTGCAGCACCACACTTAAAACCCCAAGATGTTAAAATCTAATTTTATTTTGCTATTGGTCTGGAGTATAATTCTGAAAAATAAGAGTTACCACACAAAGATGCTCCTAGACCATGAAGTTAACACTGCTGTGAAGAAGCTTCAGAAGTAATTTAGAACTTTCTGAGAGTGCAAACATACACAAATTACCAACAAGGACTGGGCTGCACCTGCTGGGATGGACTACAATCCCATGATTTTATGTGCCCATCATATCCTTACAGGCTACAGTTCACACTGGTGAGCCCACTTAGGTGCACACAGAGCAGTATCTGCAGGTAAACTCTGCATCCAGCTTGCAGTGGTGAGATACACAGTGTCAGCTGTCTGGACAACTGGTGGACAGCTTCAAGTGTGGCTCCATTGGGAGTGAAACCACACTGAGTCCACTAATATTACACCCCAGTGCAACCCACAAAGCAAATTTGCATCAAAACCCCATCCCTGACAGTAATTAAAACTAAGAGCCACACCAAAGTCATTGAAGGCACCACTTTTTCTCATAAGCACAATTATTTTTTTTAAATTTTGTCTCTACAAAAACATTTTACTCTGAGACAATAATCACAATTATCCTTTAACATCCTTGCTAACAATTTTGTTGAAGTGGAAGAAAAAGACATTCTGAGAATGGGATCATCTGCACTTCTATTGCTTCCATGGGCATGCCACCTTTTGTTACAAATTAATAGGAACGTAATACACCAGTGAAATCAGCAAAGCATCATGATGTGAATAATGCAGTCTGAAACAGGACACTGAAGAAAAAAAAACCAAGGGGAAAAAAGAATAATCAAACTAACAACCAAAACAAATCTGAAAAAACAACCAAGTCAGCAAAACCCCCTAGTTTGTAAGGCAATCAGAAAAACCTCAAGGCCTCACAACAGGTCAGTGAAAGAGCCTAGGAAGAACTGTAGGGCAGCATCACCACTCTGTTCCTAAAAGACAAAGACCCTGGCTATTGCAGGGTTAAGAAGAAAGACTGTGCAGTCTCTAATGTAGAATTATCCTCTGGGAAAAGAGAAACAGGAATAGAAACAGGACCTTAAGGCAAGGTTCTTACACACTCCAGCAGATTTATGGTTTTACAGGAGTGTATTACAGTGTCTACCTGTAGAGAAGTTGAAGATTTCTTTTCAAAAATAAAACAAAAAAACAAAACAGAAAAACTCAACCCTTCCCCCCAGACACCCTACATACACATAATACAGAGGAATTGCATACATGAAAGAATAAATGGGAAATATATGGACCCCTCTCTATGCCTTACCATAGAACACTGAATCACACAGGCTTGAAACCCTGTGTTAAATCCTGAAATCCAGAAATATTCTGCCATACTTTTTCTAAGTCTCTAAATCACCACTGAATCAATCATCAGCATTTGTTCAATTCCTTCTTTAATACAGTGACTCCTTCTGACTGCTACAAAACACTGTGCAGCACTACTAGACTGGCTGGAAACTCAAAACAGGGCTCATGAAACTACCCAGTTTCTTTTGTGAGGAAAAACAGCAGCAGGACTGTATAGCACAACTTTTTAAACAAATTCATTGCTTCTACAAATTTGTTGACTTTTAGCAGAAATACTTAGTGTCTCTCACTTGAGAGAGACAGTAACAAACTCCTGTACCCAAACAAATTCCTGTATTGTGCTATCTGGGACTAAACATTCATCACAGTAGCACAACAAGATTTTTAGCTCAGACTTTTACGAAGTGTACCCTTCCTACAAATAACTTTTCTTCACAGCTGTGTTTCAAAGACCCAGGGGCAAGTCCTAATAACTCACATGTACGTGTGACTTTCACACGTTCTGCTGTACGTTCCGAAAACATCACCCTGAGATGAGAACATTCTAACCCCTTGACTTAAACACATCCTGACTCCTCACCAAGTAATTCCGGCCCAGCACGGGAGGCGCCAGCGCCAAGGGCCGGGCTGCCTGCACCACCTACTGGAACCTACTGGTACCTTCCAGCACCAGTCCATCGCCCCGGATGGATGCATGCATGGATGCATGCATTCTTAGCCTGCAGAGTTTCAGCTCTTCCCGAAATTCTAAAATCTTCAGTTAAATATGACGGGAAGTTCTTCTCCAATATTCAAATAATTATCATTTTATATTTCCTCTGAATAAAATCCACACCAATTTACTGGATAATTAAATCTAAATAAGATTATGATTGAAAGCTGTGTTTCACACAACCAAATATGCAGCCAGTAAAGTTACTACTTTAAGCTAGAAAATATCTAGGACACCCTGTTACCAAAAAGCTACCAAATTACTACCCCAGAGACTTGAGAGTAGAAAAGAGGAATAAAAGCATTTAAGCAGGTGAGGACAGAAATGCACAGCCATCTAAAATATAAAAAAACCCTCAAGCTCTTTCCAAGGAAGTTACAGAAAAAGAGTCAGACATGAAGCTGCTCTGCAGCAACGATATTCACCTGTGTAATGGGATGCTTTCAATACAAATCTCCTGTTATATCAGCAGGAAAGCTGGTAAAATATGCTGAATGAATAACAACAAATATCACTAAACCATTCCACACTAAACAATTAGGGACTATTATGAAACTTTGGAGTCCCACTGTAAAAAACAGGTTCCTCTATTGTCTGGAATCCAAAAAGAATACATTAACTTTGGATGTATAAAAAGCATTTATGCTTTTCCATTGCACAGACAGCCTTGAAAAAATAAAAGAAAAATAAATAGGGCTGTGACAAGTGGTTACACAGCAGGTCTACTAAGCAGAATCAGTAACTTTCATTATACATATTTTTCTGTTCTGATTCCCATGTACTTGCTACACAACCTATCTAATCTTTCAGTCACAAATTCTATTCTCAAGGCCCCAGTTAAACCTCTTCCTTCTTAATAATGTTTTTCTTCTTGTCCTGCCTAAAATGGATCTCTTTGCAGCAACCTTTCTACTTTATGGAACATTGCTAACCAGGCCTGTCTAAAGTGTCCTCTTTGCCAGATTAAAACAAACTCAAAATAAATTCATAAATAAAGCAAAAAGAGAAAGAACCAGGTTCTTCAGCCTTTCCTCCTTGATCACATCCTCTTTACATATTTCTTCATTCCTTCCCTCTGAACTTTCCCCAGCTAGTCCCAATCTTGCAAAAATAGAACTAGTTCTTCAATGTAATGGCATCGCTAATTGATACCTTCTCATCCATTAAGCTGACAGTTCTCTTCTATAAAATTGCACCTTAATCAGTCACACACTGCTACAGATATTCCCCACGTAGACATGGTTGTATAGTATTTGACCTTGAATCACACCCAAATGCAGGCTGTCTCTTCCATTTGTTGAGACTGTGTTCTGTGCTCCACCCTCCTGGCAGTTTAGCACTGTCTGCAAATATTAACACTGTATATTTTAATCCTTCCCCGTTGGAATTATTAATAGAAAACTGAACAAGAGTAGATATAGAACTAAGCCTTGCAGAATCCCATTTAACAAACACCAGTTTGACACTGAACCATCACAGTAGAGAAATTTCTGAGAAGGGAAGCTCTTCACACTGCATTAGCAATTAAGTACAGCTCACAAATTGATGCACATTAATCTAAATAAGTTTTTTCTAGTTGTTTTTGAGAACATTAACACAAAATGTCAGAATATTTACTGTCTTCAAGATCCAGAAATCTATTCTTCTATCTGCACAAGTTCTGTCACAGTGTTCTAAAGGAAATCAAATATATCTGTATTTGTTACTTTTGTTACTGTGCCTCTCAACTGCTTTTTGCAGTTGCTTAGACGGTAACCAGTTCACTCCTACTAATTAGGAAAATTTATCTGATGCTGACAGCATTAGATGTTCTCTTAGATCACTTCTAAATGTTCATGGACTACAAGAATGAAGATACAATGAATACTAAAGTAATGTGATGCCATCTTGAAACTAACCACACATGAGGAAGACTGCACTAAAATCCATCTGTTAACATTCGTTTGTGAACAACAAAATGTTTACTGCAACACTGCCTAAAGCCAGGAAAGGAACATTGAAACAGACCTGCCAATTTCAACAGCACTGGGGTAGTAGCATGCATCACATGCACACTCGGTATATCATTGAATTGAAATTTAAAAGAATACTTCATAAATTGCAAATGTAATAAACCTAAAGGACAAAAGAAAATCTCCTTAAACCACTACCAACCCTCAAAAAATGTGGTCAAGGACCATAAAAATAAAACCCAGCCTCACATCCACAATTTCAGAAAGTTGTTTCTATTTTAATATACTGTATCTCTTAAAGAGAGCAATTTTTAAATTCTGACTGTACATAAAACATGAATTCCGAATTGACTAAAAGTGGGAGATAATATTAGACCAATGTCACGTCACTTTAAGCATTATAATGCCACATATTACTAAAACTGAGTAATTTCAAATGCACTTTATTTATTTAATGTAGCATAGATGAGCTAAAGCAGACTGAAACAATGGAAAATTATTCAAGATGACAGATCGACAAAGAAATCTGCCATTTGGTAAACCAGCTGGTCTTAATTAGACATTCATTTTTGAAGGGAGGACACAAAATCTTCAGTAATCAAGCCAGTTAAATCAACATGCACACTAGTTACAAAAAGACACAACAAGTGGAAGATCCTTTTCCCTCTTCAAAAGGAATAAGAACATTTCTCATGGTTTCTAAAGCAATTTCATATTTGAGAGAGGCAGCATCTTGTTTTGAAAGCAGAGCTGGGAATTTACTCAGAGAGGCACCTTCTCAAGAGCTGACAGAAATCACGAAACTTTCTTCTCTAAGATTCTGATCCACAGCTGGATCTACCATGTAGGGCATGAATACAAACACAACACCTAAACTCCTTTTCCCTTAGCACATAGCTGAGGAGGGGAGAACTGACTTAGCAATTTCTGGGTCTTCCCAGGCTTTGCAAATAACACAGCTGATCACTCATGACTAAAACCAAAGAATTACAGGACCCCTGCAGCAGCATAAAGCACACAGTGCCCAGTCTTCTTGTGCCCCAGAAAACTGCAAATTGAATGTGCCACCACGACACTTTCTTCTCCATCTTGTAGAGGTCAGAAATAATGCCATCCTGTAGCTTCAAACGCAAGCTCAGGAGTGATTAAATTAAAACATCCAAACCACAACATTTTAAGACAGTGCTTTTACATGAATGCAACTGACTAAGAAATACTGCTGCCAAAATATTATGCAATTTAATGCCTACTTCACTGTAAAAAAAAAAAAAAAAAAAAAAAAAAAAAAAAAAAAAAAGAAAAAAAGTTTTTCTGAGAAGATCCCAGCATCTCAGCACACAGTAAGGAAAGGGAATGTGGTAAAACCATCACACTCCCTGCTCCAGAAGTGGTGAATTATGAGATTGGCTCAGAGGTAGCACTAAAATTCAGCAGCTGCAGGCTGGCACAGCTGCTGATGCTGTGGCTGGATTGCTGGAAGCCAGTCCCATCCAAGCAGCTAAACACAAAATTTGTGGCAGGTGCGCTAAGAGACCATACAGTGCTTAACATCAAAACCCTCCAGTGGAGGAAGAACATTACACAACAATCTTTAGCAGCGTTCTCAGAAAATCTTAGCTATTGCTTCACTTTTAAAGTCCTAAATCATAATAGCCAAAAATAAAGTCAATATGCTAGGCTAAGATAAAGAGCATATTCAAGTCAAAACCAAAGTAAGCAGTGGCAAGTAAACATATTTTAATGTGTCCCAAAAGAAACGTTTAAATTGCAGGGTTGAATGACTTGGGAAAAAAAATCAGTCCAAGACAGAAATTTCCCCAGCTAATACACAGAGGTGCTGAATTATCCCTGCATGCTCCTGCAGCTTATGAGGGAACACTGTTGTTTTACATCCAGGATGCAAACCTGTCCCCAGACATCAGTGTGAATTCAGCAATTGATATTGCTTACATCTGAAAGCACCGACCAGCATTCTAAGTAACTGTACCAATCGAGCCATAACCTTTCATCTCCCAAAACATGAGTGCTATGAATCTAAATACAATAACAAAATTAATATTTTCTGTTTTTAAAGCCACCAACAAGCATGGGAGTTCTAATACAGATAAAACACTGGGTGGGTTCAGTTGAAGCCATGGCATCATAAAAGTCAAAGTGAATGTAATCAACATGATGCTGGAATTGGGGTAGCATCTGGTCCATCTACATTAGGACTCCCAGTGCTGCCAACACCAATTAGCATTAGGTCATCATTGTAATCTCTTTGCCAATCCAGGGACATGATTTCCATGTTGCAACAATGCTAACAGAAGCAAAACAATCTGAATGAAGTAGCCAAAGCATTTTTTATGGGAACTCTTTTTAAAGGCAGCGTTGATCTCAAACCATGATGAGGTAGATAATACCTCCAGAGGAAATTGTCTATGTAATTGTGATACACAATGGTACGTCAGCACTACTTTCAATCTGCTAAAACATTTTATAATGGGCTGATGTACAAATATCAACTTCTATTAATGACAAATGATACCCAGTGAATCACAGATACCCATTTTGTAAGGTGTGCTCTGTTACCACGTCTTCACTGTGAGTACCGCAGGCTGGACAAGACACACGCTCATTTCAACTTCTGATCATAGAACCGCTAAGGCTGGAAAAGATCTCTAAGGTCGTTCGAGTCCAACCATTAAAACATCTCAAGTGTACCAAAACTACTCAACAATTCTTCATCTCAATTTGCAAACGGAGGAGACATTTTTTCAGACGCATTTTTCAAACAAGACTTTTATCTTTTCAGCGCAAAATTATACCCGTATTTCGGCAAGACAAGCCCTGTGTTATGCTGCCCCAGAGCGCGCAGGCTGAGCTGCCCCAGGGCAGGACTACAGCACATGGACGGCGCAGCTGCCGAGCTGTCCCGGGCGGTAGCGCCGGCATTCCCAACCCATCCCACAGGCTGGGCGACAGGCTGGGCGACAGGCTGGCTCCACCTCGGGAAGGGGAGGAGCAGGAGACGCGAGGGTTGTGCCCCCAGCCCAGGGGCCTCCCCGGGGCCCCGCACGCTCAGCTCCGCCTCCCCCTGCTGCCGCGGAGGGAGGGCGGGCTCTCCTCCAGCTTACCCGCCGGTGCTGCTGGGCGCTGGGCGATGGCGCTGTCCCGCGACCTCGGGGCTCTCGCCTGCCCCGTCCCCCGCCTCCTCGGTGCCCGTAAGCGCCGCCTCTTCCCCGGCTCCCTCCTCCTCCGCGCCCGTGGCCGTCCCCGCCGCCTCCTTCCTTCGCCGCCTCGGGCGCGCCGCAGGGGCGCCGCCGGCCGTGTCGGGTGCCTTCCCTGCGGGGCCGGCTGCCGCCCCGCTCCGCCTGCATGGCCGGGCTCGCCTGCCGCGGGCCGCTGGGGCCGCGCCCGTCCCGCCCACTGCCGGAAAGGGCCGCTCGCCGGGGCCCGGGGAAATGGCGGCGGAGCGGCCTCGGCAGCGCCCCCTGCGGGCGGCTCGCGCGCGGGCAGGCCCGGGCCGGGCCCGCACCTCCTGCCGGTACCGACGAGCAAGTCGCATCCGCGTGTGTGAATAAAAACAGAAAAACCATGTATTTAGTGCTTAGAAAATAGAGTTCTTAGCTAAAGCTAGATGAATTATGGAATTTTTTAGGTTGGAAAAGATCTTGGATATCATTCAGTCCAACTGCTAAGCCTGCACTGCCACTTCCACCACTAAACCGTGTTCATCAGCCCCACATCTACACATCTTTTAAATACCTCCAGGGAAGGTGATTCTATTGCTTCCCTGGGCAGCCTGTTCCAACGCCTAAGCGCCTCTTGGTGAAGAAATTTACCTAATACCCAATGTAAGCATCCTCAGGTGCAGTTTGAGGCTGTTTTGTCACTTGTGACCCGGGAGAAGAGAGCACTCCTCGCTCACCTCACCGCAGCTTCCTTTGAAGCTGCTGTAGAGAGACATACGGTCTCCCTGAGCCACCTTGTCTGCAGGCTGACCAAACGCATCTCCCTCAGCTGCTCCTCACAGGACTTGTGCTCCAGACCCTTCCCCAGCTCCGCTGCCCTTCCTTGGAGCAATCCCAGCAGCTCAGTGTCCTTGTAGGGACAGAGGGGGACACAGGACTCGAGGTGTGGCCACAGCGGTGCCAAGTGCAGGGCAAGCAGTGATCACTGCCACGCTGTTGCTGATACCAGGATGCCATTGGCCTTTTTGGCCACCTGGGCACATGCTGGCTCACGTTCAGCTGCTGCCAAGCAGTGCCTCCAGCACCTTTTCCACTAGGCAGCTTTCCAGCCGCTCTTGCCCTAGCCTGGAGAGCTGCATGGGAGTGTTGTGACCCGAGTGCAGGACCTTTGCTTTCTGTAGCAAATGAGGGGAAAAGCGTCTGATCCCAGGCTGAAAGGGTGTTCAGCAGACACCTGCGCTGCACGAACCGCGTGAGCTGGCTCTACGGCCTCTTGAGGAACATCCTTCTCTCAGGGCACAGAGCAGAGACACAGGGACGTCTTTGTGCCGTAGTGCTAGGCTGGTTTGTCCTGCTGTTCTTAAACTAAGTGGCCACTCATGCTGTTCTTGGGGAAGTTCACCAGTTTCCTAACACCAGCTAGCCCAATCCCTCTTGAACAGCCTGTGAGGGTATCATTTGACAACACATTAAAACATCAATCTGGTTTTGAAAGGTTTTTAAGCCCAGGAATCGTTCCAGCAAAATGTGACCAAACCTCCTATTTTGTGAAATCATGGGCTGTACTGTAGCTGCACAACTACCTGTGTTGTGAGCTGCTGAGTTCCGGGGCACAGTGGGCAGCAAATCCGTAAATTAGCTGAACACACAAGCAAATAAATAAAGTAACAGGGAGCAGCTTTGGCAAGCACATTGCGAAGACATCCAAGCAATACTCATGCAGCCACCACAGGTCTGACAGAATGAGATGGAGCTAATAAAACCTGGTGAACCCAAGCTGTGCCTGCATCTGTGCTGCAATTAATCTGTGACACGAACAATCTGCCTGCACATAACTGTAAGCTGACTTTATGTACAAATTTAACAACTCACAATAATTAATACTTACAGATAGATTGAAAAAAATATCATTACTACTTGGCAGCACGTAGCAAATGCCATTACAGCTCACAAGCGTGAACATCATGCATTAATAATTATGAGACATAGCAAAGTCATGATACTGTACATATGCATTTTAATTTTATAATTTAGTTTTGATGCCCCTATCATTATCATCTCTTATGATAGACAATGAACATAAATTATGTTGCCATAGCACGCAGAAGTCCCACTCACACAGGCTCTATTAGCCTGAGTGATACACAAATAGATGACAAAAGGTAATGCCACAAAGTGCTAATGCAGACCTATGAAACAAAAGAGGACAGAGAATGACGAGATGACAAGAGTGGCCTACATGCCAAAAAGAGATCTTTGTGTACTAATAAGTCAACTGTTGTCAACTTTATAGACATCACAGTGAAATAGCCCATTAGGGAGGGAAGGCTTCGCATGATCAAGCAATGTTTTTTATTAATAAATTAATAAGAAATTATGTCGTTTTCCATAATGTATTATGAATATTTCTCCAACCCATGTCAGTTTAAACCAAGAACATCTGTGTCACAACAACTACAACAACAGCAACAACAATAACAACAATTTCTGCTTCTCCTGTTGCTCTGAAATCTGCAATCCACATGGCGTAGTTCAAGCAGTCTTTCTTCCTAATTGCTAATGTTAGGGAATGTTAGTGACCTGAGAGGAGGGACACTTGCTATCTGTGGTAAAGACAAAGCATTACAGGCCACAGCATCTATACAATTTCCAGTCTTCCCTCCTCTGAGGAAGTGCCATTTCTGGCAAAAAAAAGGCAGAAAGTTGAAACAATCTGTAATTGTTCTACATGGCTACTCAAACCCTGGTGTTAGGCAAATGTAGTTTGTAAAGGTTTATTCATGTACCTGATATTCATAGCTGTGCCTTTTAAGACCATCTCTAGCCTTAGCTGATATCATGCAAAAGCCCAAGGCCAGCGAGTTGTACCACTGGCTCTCGCCTGTGCTACATCGCAGCCAGGCAGCAGCTACATCCACACCTGGCCTTCTGTCTCCTCAGTCCTGGCTCAGACCTGCTGGCTGGGCTTCCTGCCTTGGAACATGCTTCATCACTCCAGACTTGCTGTGCAAGCACTGGACTGTCACTGTCTCCCACCTTCCCATGAACCAAACGTGCTTCTCCACATCCTGCTGCTTCTTGGTCAGGCCTCAGCTCCCACCTGCTTTGGCATTGTTCTCACCTTCCCTCACAGAGTGAACAGCCCTCTAAACCCACTGCCACACTGCCATTCTTGAAAATTTAGTCTCATGGAGCTTTTAATGCACAGAACAACTTGGTTCTGCATAAGACATGTGAAGTAACAGAAACACAGATTGCTCTCTCACAGCTCAGGTACCTGCCACAGCCATGCAGGTTTCACATGAAATAAATTGTTTCACATGAAATAAATTCCTACCCTTCAAGTTTTTGTGAAGGTTTGTAAAGCCAGTGCACCAGCCATCAAGACAGCTGTGACTTGGGGGAGATCTTTCCAGAATGCAGAACCAAGATGAAATGAAAGGACTAATTAGAACTGCTGTGGCACTTCAGCTATTCTTGGCTGCTAGACTGGCTCTGGAGTTTGGAGAGAGAGGGCCAAGCATACAGATGGTCAACATGCATGTATTATGATTGTTGCCAGTCTGCAAGGTCGATATATGAATTAGAATCCTGTGGAATTAGGATCAGTGTATAGGCAGAATACAAACGCAGAAAAGTTTAAACATAAAATGGGAGATCATAGACACATACAGATGGAGGAGAGCCATTCTGAGAAGTACAATAGGCAGAAGTCTCAGTATATCAGGAAACTTACCATTATCCAGTTTCATCACAAGAGATCACCATTTAAGCAGGATTTGAAGCAGAAACATGATACACTTCTGTGGATGTTTAGGAAAAAAAGTGAAGGAAACAGTAAAAGCAAGTAAGAATCATAGAATTGTTGAATAATTAAGGTTGGAAGAGGCCTGTAAAATCAAGTCCAGAACCCAGAACTACCACTGTAACCCCTAAACCACTAAACCAGTGCCAGGTCCAGACATCTCTTAAGCACCTCTAAGGTTGGACAAAGAGGACAATGCAAGAAAATTACATGCTTTTCTGAAAGTTCAACTAGTGGTTGTAAAAATTCTATTCAGCTGGTGAGAGACAGGACACAACTTCTTGATACAAAAGTCAGATGTGGGAAAGAATAGTCTGTAAAAGCTTGCAGTTAATAAAAGAGACTTGCCAAGACCAAATTAAACAATGTTCTGAGAGTTAGGATGAAAGATGAAAACACAGAGAAGTGGTGTGGATAGGGAGGGCAGTATAATAGAGATCTGATGTAGAGAGAATCTTAAAGACTTAGAAGTGGACTTTAACAGGTGATTCATGTGATAATTTTAGCTGAACCTATGTCTGCTTTGAAAAAAGAGATCATACCAGTTTTATACAGGCTAAAAGCCCAGTAGAAAAATCTGTTCATAATTTAGCTTTCATTTCTGACTTTAAAAACTGAATACTATTTGACTATTTCAAAATTACAGAGTTTAGTGAGACTAAGTGTCAAAAAAGTGGTTAGTGTCACCTGATGTGATGGAATTACTAAAAACCCAGCAGGTATCTTTGAAAGAAATTTTGCCTACTACAGGTTCACTGGCACAAGAAACAGCGGTGAGGAGTGTAGAAAGCAATGGATGTCAGTGGCATGTATGCATTAATAAAGTGGTTCTGTTTTCACCTTTAGCTGCTTATGCAAGTATTAAATTGGTATTTGAAATGGGTTGTTAAATTTGCATTTTTTACCAGTGTGGTTATATTCTGGTTCTTCCTCTGCGATTTACTCCTCTGTATCCTCAATCCTACCATTCACTCATCCGAAGTACCCAGACTGTACTCCCATGCTTAACCCCATCAGTCTCCTTTATCCTAAGATCTCTTGATTGAGTTTTGTCCACAAACATCATCTTGGCCTCGCCTGCTTAATTTGCTCAAAGACTGCCCTCCATTGCCTCAAGCACTTCTAACACCTATTTGTTTCTTGCTGTCACCATGCCATTGTGGCTCCTAACTCCCATGCACCCCCAGTATTTGCTTACTCTCTTTCTATTGCTGGTGACTTTTACAATTTTTCAAAGATAATTCCTGAAACCTTGGCATGCATTTTAAGTACTGTAGGAAACAACACTGTGACTCACTGTCTTACTTCAAAACTTTAAATGTCTGTGTTTGAGAATATGTAGAGTGTTCCTAAGATACTCAAAATGTAAGAGCTGGTGGTTGACTGTCTCATGAAATAATAGTGAGATTGCATTTTGAAATGTCATAAAATGCCAGAGCACATTGTCCTAGGATGTACATTTGTGTGTTTTAGCTATGTTGACAATTGTAGAAATAACAATCAAAATGCAAAAAGAGAGCACAAATAATGTGGCAAGTTGTTTCACAAGTGTTTTCATAGTAACTAATGGAAATGTGTGCTGTTGAGCTACTTAAATTTTCTGGTTTTTTTTTTTTCCTTTGATCTTTACAGCTGTCTCCAAAAGGATGCTTCTGAGTACAGAAAGCAGTATGCAACAGTGCTAAGGTCCTAATGACAACACACCAAGGACAAGAATGGAAGTCAATTTATTCAGCAATTCTACTGTTGTAAACAGTTCATCCATCAACCATAAGCAGTTAGAAGGGCATAGCCTCTGGGAAGTCATTACTATTGCCACTGTAACTGCAATTGTAAGCTTAATAACCATAGTGGGAAATATTCTTGTAATGATATCCTTTAAGGTTAACAGTCAGCTCAAAACTGTCAACAATTATTACTTGCTCAGCCTTGCCTGTGCAGATCTCATCATTGGGATATTTTCTATGAACCTTTATACATCCTATATACTCATAGGCCATTGGACTCTTGGAAGCCTTGCCTGTGACCTGTGGCTAGCACTGGACTATGTAGCTAGCAATGCCTCAGTAATGAACCTCCTAGTCATCAGTTTTGACAGATATTTTTCCATCACAAGGCCTTTAACTTACAGGGCCAAACGCACACCCAAAAGAGCTGGCATCATGATTGGTATGGCTTGGCTGATTTCCTTCATGTTGTGGGCACCTGTAATCTTGTGCTGGCAGTATTTTGTGGGTGAACGAACAGTACCACCTGAAGAGTGCCAGATACAGTTTCTATATGAGCCCATTATTACCTTTGGTACTGCAATTGCTGCTTTTTACATTCCAGTGTCTGTGATGACCATTCTGTACTGCCGCATTTATAAAGAGACGGAGAAACGCACCAAGGACCTCGCTGAACTGCAGGGTGCAGAGTCTGTGGCAGAGTATGAGACAATAAAGCCTCAGAAAACTCTCCTGAAGTCTTGCTTCAGTTGCAAGCAACAAAACTTAGTCAAAAGAGAGAGGTGTCAGGCTTCTTGGTCTTCATCTAGCCGAAGTACGTCAGCTACGGCAAAGGCCTCCCAGGCAGCGAGTACTTGCATGGACTGGGCTAAGGCTGATCAGCTAACCACCTGCAGCAGCTACGCCTCCTCAGAAGACGAGGATAAACTTGCCACTGACTCAGTTTTCCAAGTCACTTATAAAAGTCCATCTAAAAGTAAGGCAGAAGAGTATAATGAGACTACAGATGTTGTTGTCAAAGACCAGCCTGAAGAAAGTGATTTTGAGAACCAGAAATACTTTTTGTCACCTACCAAAGAACATGTGCCAAAAAGTAAAAAATGCGTGGCCTATAAATTCCGTTTGGTGGTTAAGGCTGATGGCACTCAGGAAGCCAACAATGGTTGCCGAAAAGTAAAAATAACTCCTTGTTCTGCTGCTCTATCAAAGGACCCTTCCATCAAAAGCATGGATCCAAATATAAATAACCAAATCACCAAAAGGAAACGGATGGTTCTTATAAAGGAACGCAAAGCAGCACAGACTTTAAGTGCCATTCTTTTGGCTTTTATCATCACATGGACTCCCTATAATATCATGGTTTTGATCTCCACATTTTGCTCGGACTGCATCCCCCTGACACTGTGGCACCTTGGATATTGGCTTTGCTATGTGAACAGCACTGTTAACCCCATGTGTTATGCCCTCTGTAATAAAACTTTCAGGAAGACTTTTAAGATGCTGCTTTTCTGCCAGTGGAAAAAGAAAAAAGTAGAAGAGAAACTATACTGGCAGGGCAATACCAGACTGCCATAATTGTTCTTGTATAAGAAATAAGGAGAAGTATAGATATTGATGTAACCTAACAAATTCTGTATTTTTAAAGCCATTGCTGTTGTGTCTAGTGGTTAAAAAAATCTGCTGAAAAGTTAAATTTTGCATGAAAGTAGTGTGCTTGGGATAAAAATGTCAGTGGCTACTATGAGCAACACAGGTTGTTTTTGACTATGCAGTAGAATTGCATTACAATTATTGTGTTTGGTGTCTTATGTCCTTTCTTTCAGCCCGAGAATAGGTGGAATAAACTATAAACTACTAGAAATTAGACTGGGATGATCATCCAGTCATCAGGTTAGGGTATTCAGTCTGTTTCCCTGTAGAGGAGAACTGCTTCTTCTGTAGTTCTTTGCTTGTGTATTGTTTATTTAGTTTTCAGTGTTCCAAGCAATGCAGCCTGTGCTACCTCTGTTTTGAGGCTTTACCATCAGCTGTTGAGATGAAACAAGGACTATCTAAAGGGTAAATGCTCATCCCCCATACTAAGTGGTTAGTGAGATTCATAATACTCCAAGTGAACACATACATTATAGGAGGATATAACACTGAGAAAATTTCTACTTTAAGGATGTCTCTTGTGGAGACTTAGGAAGGGCTCATAGTGGAAGGGCTTATAGTGGAAGAAATAGATCATGTGTTTTGTACATGAGGGAGCCAGTCCCAGTATCAGTTCCATCCTGCAGGTCACTGTCATTTGTAAAAATGGTGACGCCTCTGAATTTCTCCAGTTCCCAGTACCTCTGAAGGAAATTATAAAATTTTATTCAACAGTGACAATGGTGCAAATCAGAACTGACTGTAAAGCATAATGGACACAGTCTACTACAACACAAGGAAAGTCTTTTCTGCAATCTCCTTTGTTGCTCCTTGCTCCAAAAGTTTCCATAACATTTACCTATATATAAACAGTAAGAGAACTGGCATCCTTTAAAGAGGAAAGATTTTTAAAGCAAATTTTTAATGTTTCTGTAAAACTATTTAAAACACTGAATTCTTTGTCATTAAATAGCTTTACAAGTACTAGTCAACATCAGGTGCTTGGAAACATGAGTTATCTTCAGGCACTCTCTTTTGGTCCAGCAAAACCACATCTGCTACAGATGTGCCTGAAGTCAACACCCCTGGTGGCTGTGACTGCTGGGACGGGGTTGTACTGGCCTTAAAAAGAGGTTACAAGCTGAGACTGACCACTGGCTGAGATTGGAGAGGGCTTTTGGTGCCAAAGCTGAGCTGCCTGTGCCTTCCCGAGGTCTGTGTTAGACTGGCAGGAGCCCTGCAGCACTGACCGAGTGAGTGGGTAAGCAAGGGGCTGCCTTCAGCAGAAGGCTTTGGGAATGGAGCTGGTGACCTCCCTGTGGTGGGAACAAACAAGAAGCTTCAGAAAAGGTCCTGAGAAAACAAAGTTAACAGCAACAGGAGTCATGAAGTGTGGAAGTACTAAAGAAAAATGTTTATGAAGGAATGAGAAAGATCTTCATGTACACAAAGTTCAAATTCAGTTCTAGCCTTTCTATCAAAATTCTGAGTGACATACTTTGGAATATTAGTTTGAGACAATCTTCATATTATATTTACTGTACGCTTAAGCAGGACATTGCAGAGGTGACATGAGCCAGTTGCACATTTCAGGGATTGCGTGTCATTGTGAATGTGCCATTGCTCTCAGTGAAATTGTTTGTATAACATATTAAATTATCATACTATCACAATGTTCTCCTAGAGATAGATAAGTCCTCCATGTCAACAGTCACAGTACATTTTTTTTAGCCTCAGTGTCCACAGGGGAAAATTTTGTCAGTGAAAGATTAGCAGTGTACTCATGCAAAAATATATTCTCTAACACCACATGAATGATTTTGTAACACACCATACTGGGCCTATTATTTTTTGTGCATTAGCATATGTTTACTTATGAAAGGAAAGCAGAGGTCTTTATAAAAAGTCTTTCATCAGCTTTGTTCTGTCCCTATCCAGAGCTTTTCCTGTGTACAGTAAGTATGTACAAATTAGTTGTAAGAGTGGGTTTGTTTTATATTACATCAGACCAGTCATTCAGTAAACTATGTTTGATTTTTAGCAAATGAATGTGGCTCTCTGGTGGCACAAGCTGTAGTTAAAGGCAAAAATTTATGAGGTAGTAACAGTTCATGCTAGCTGCACTGTTATTGCTGAAATGAAGCATTGGCTCTTACTGGAATTAAATGGAGTGTTTTTTGTTGTTTTTGAAGTCTGTTGATCAAAAATGTTCTGTAAATGTTTATGGACTCTGCTCAGTAAATATATTAGAATACACAGTGATGGATGCAACAATGTTGGTTCAATGTAATTGTGAAATATGTGCACAAATTATGCTGCTAGCACCTAACCATGTGAGAGATTACATGGCCACACATGAGTACATTGTAAATATCAAGAACTATATAAAGAGGTGTACATTACTTTATTGTTATATAGGATGCTTATTCTTAAAAAAATCAAAACCTCAAAAAGACAAACGTGGTCCTCATCAGAGTAGCAGTTAGTACTCAATTGTACTTTGTACCTTTTTAAAAAGTGTTGTGGGACTTCTGCAGTGTAGGACAATCTTGTTATCTTGTTATCTGTCCTTTAAATGACATTTTTACTGATCCTGTAATTGATTATTGTCATGGACCAATGAAATGCTTTTTGTAAAACTACATTTTGGTTTTACATAATTTCATACATGTACATCTATAAAGGTATGTATGTATTGTCAATATGGATGCATAAATACACATCCCTAACTAAGCTTTTCAGAGACCCAGCACCTTTTATATTTTAAAATATTGAATTTTCCCACAAACCAGGGGTATGATTTTGGTCTCTCCCTTTTCATATATATGCCAGCACCCCTACACATTCCTGATCCCCATAATTTATCAACTAACATTCATTTTTTGCAAATATGATTTATGTTTGTAGATAAATATAATGCTCCTGCAGCTGCTGGGTAGTCAGTGGCTTCTCTGTTTTGAAACACAGGCTAAACCTTAATTCTAGAAAATGATACGGTGTCTTTTCACTTCACTACTTGGCTTTACCTCCTAGCAAGTCAGTAAAAGGCCACTCTGTTTCTTATGTTGTCTCCCCCAAATCTCCATTACCAGCTTTTGAACTCCCTAAGAAATGTTCTTACACGTACATTTGACAATGTAGTGTCATAAAACCTTGAGCTTTAATGAGCTTCTTGTTTATGATTTTATTAATAGTTACCTCATAGGTAGTTAAAACAATTAAAATTTGATAACATCATGTTGTAAAACAGGAGATAATCTATGCCTACTAGTGGTTTCAGAAAGGGATGGTGTTACAATTGTTTTTTTCCATCTTGGTAAATGCGTTTTCCTACAATTAAGGAGCTTCAGTCTTTGTTACACTCACTGAAAGCACTGCCTTTTACTCAACATTTTTCCCATTGGTCACTAAATGTCACTAGTTTCTTCGTGTATCTGCTGATGTACCAAAGTCAGTCCTCCTCAAATAAACCAAACATTTCAAATCCTTCAGAAGTGTACTTCTCAGCAGGTCCTCCCTCCTCCAGACCCTGGTTGCTGATGGCTTCTGTTTCACTAGACCTCTTCAGCTGGGGGGGCTCTTACTGAACTCCTGGATTACAATCACAAGACAGAAGCTGAAATATCTTTTAATCCTTACATGCAGCAGCAACCTGCACGTAGTGGAGGCCAGATAATTGTTTTACGTGTGTGCTGTCCATAAGGCCTCCTTTAGTGTGCAATTCACCAGGTAGCTACAGGAGGAAAAGTGGAGAGAGGGTACAGTGGAGGATTCCAGCCATGAAACACGGCTGGATTCAGCTCTGTAGCCCCCCACTCTGACTGGCCTGATGCCTTCTGAAACACAAGACATGAGAGTCACTAAAGGACTGTTTGTTAATTCTAGTAGGAGAAAATGAGGCCATACAGCTAATGTTGTTAATTTTTTGATACAGTGTATTGCATCAATAAATTAACAACATTAGTCTGTGGAGGAATGTCAGCTAGCCCCTAAAACTGCTTTGTCATACTTTTAAATCTATTATTACACATAAAAAAAATAAGGTTATCTGGAAGTTTGGGAAGTCAGAAACAAAAGTAAGTACTTTCTCATATGGAAATTGAATTATTTTTAAAGAAAAAAAATGAATAAATTCTGACTTGATTAATGTGGTATTGTATGTGAGGGTGTGCTTACATTTCCTGCAGGTGACAGTATAAAGAGAAATGCGAAGTAGCAGAGGTTAAGGAAACTATTTCACTGCTGTTGTTAGGAGATCTCGTGGTTAAAGTGGAACATGCCTCCCATTCTCAAGTGCTTAGAGCTGGAACCTTTCCCTCTAGATCTTGTCATACTTACTCTTTTTGGAAGGATGTTTATTTGACCAAATAAATTTTCTTCAGCGGCTACTTCTGGGAAGACCCTCCTTCTTTCCCATACTACAGGAGGCAGTAAAATCAGGAAAGGCTGAGAGAGTGAGTATAGGAGAAATGAGCTTGGCAAAAGAACTTAGGAGGGGTAGAATAGAAACCCCCATGTTTCAGTCTGTGATTTCACTGATTCAGTGATGAAGGCCAGAAGCCTTCAGCCTTGTTCTGGGTATCTGGTGATCAAGATTCAGCAAGGGAAGAAAAAAAATCTGTTCAGTTAAGGTAGTCTTTTGCTAAGGAATTATGAAGTAAAGTTTAGTCTACTTCTAAAGGTTCCATGCTGGTGGATGTTCTAGAATATTCTTACTTATTTTCATCCAGTACTTAGTCCCTAACCCAGCCACCATGGTCATTTCCATCTATAGTTTTTTTAGAAGTGTGGAATGTAGCTCAGTCACTGAGTTCAATTGAATGTTTCAGTTTTTTTGCTAGTAGACTTCTTGTTATGAGTTTTTATTACATTTTAAATCTAATCTTTTTACTGGAATTCAGTGCATAGGTTTGTAGGGCTAGTTAAAGTATTAACTAGAGTCCCTCCAGCCCTGGGCAGCTGGGTTTGGTCTGCTGGTACCCAAGTTATTCATGCAGCCTGTTTGCAGAGTCCTTACCTCCAAAATCCTCTAGGACAAGCTCAGGGTGTGCTGCAGAGCAGGTTACCTGCCTCTGATGATCAGATGCAACCTGTGGACTCTCCCTTCCACGCTTCCATGTCACGGTTATTAAAAACACGTCTTTGGAAGGTGCGTGAACATCAGGCTATATGGCCAGGAATTCTAACAAAAGCTATGTGATGAGACTGGCAGCACTCAGGTGATTTTCTTGAATCCTCATCACAACTTTAGAGGCATCCTGATAGAATTATGCAGAACCCATGTTATATTGACTCAATGATATAAACTCAGTTCAGGTACTAACCATTACTTTTCCTATCACACTGCTGTCTTTGAATATAAATTCAGGGGGGGAAAGAGCATGTGTGCTATGTTGGCCTCACCAACATCACATAACTGTAATTCTTTCTGAAAATGCTGCAGCTTTGAGAAAACTGAAAATTGCTTTCTTGGCTTTTCTACTTCCAAAATAATTTCTCATCTTAAGCAATCATGACAGTTTTGGTCCTCTGAAAGCACAACAGAATTTATTTTCTGAAGCAATTTTCATGAAAATGATAAATAGTATTTTAAATTAAAAAGCAGTAATTTGACAGGATCTGTTGGTGGAGCTCCTTTAACTGAAATATCTAAAAAAACACACATGATAATCGAATTATTCTGACATTTTGTAAATGCAACAATAAAAACTCTTCAGTTGTCATTTAGTTATTCCAATGGTGTAGAACTGTGTGAAGCAACTCAAACAGTGGTAAAAGAAAACAAGGTCTTCAAGGTTATAAAAATTTGAATCTGTTTGTTTATTGTTTTAAAACAGAATAATTTATAATTAAACTTTATTTTATAGTTAGAAAAAAGGCACTATTTAATTGATGTCAAGGTTGATTACTAAAACAATTGAAACTATTAAATGTGAAATAAAGCAACATTCTCTTCCTTTCTCACAGGGGTATTAAAAACAGAAAAAAGCTGGAAACCTGTAATAGGGAGAAGTGACAGTCAAATAATGGTAAAAACCATGGAGTAATCTCCAGGGTGAAAAAGGAGGAACAAATAAATAATTGCAATATCAACCTGATCTTTTAAAAAATATATTCACAGAGTTTCTTGGGGGAAAAATTCCAACCCACAAAGCCCCCAGCTCCAGGCACACTGCAGCTGCGAAAGGCATCCCAAGGGGAGCGCAAAACTGCCACAAGATGCCTGCCTCCACGGCTTTTTCCTTGCGAGCAGCCCTAGGCCAGGCCTGCTTTTCCTGCCTACGGTTAGGGTTAGGGTTAGGGTTAGGGTTAGGGTTAGGGTTACGCCTAGGGTTAGCATCTCGGAAACCACAAAGCCCCCAGCTCCAGGCACACTGCAGCTGCGAAAGGCATCCCAAGGGGAGCGCAAAACTGCCAACGGATGCCTGCATCCACGGCTTTTTCCTTGCAAGCAGCCCTAGGCCAGGCCTGCTTTTCCTGCCTAGGGTTAGGGTTAGGGTTAGGGTTAGGGTTAGGGTTAGGGTTAGGGTTAGGGTTACGCCTAGGGTTAGCATCTCGGAAACCACAAAGCCCCCAGCTCCAGGCACACTGCAGCTGCGAAAGGCATCCCAAGGGGAGCGCCAAACTGCCACAAGATGCCTGCCTCCACGGCTTTTTCCTTGCAAGCAGCCCTAGGCCAGGCCTGCTTTTCATGCCTAGGGTTAGGGTTTGGGTTAGGGTTACGCCTAGGGTTAGCATCTCGGAAACCACAATGCCCCCAGCTCCAGGCACACTGCAGCTGCGAAAGGCATCCCAAGGAGAGCGCAAAACTGCCACAAGATGCCTGCCTCCACGGCTTTCTCCTTGCAAGCCGCCCTAGGCCAGGCCTGCTTTTCCTGCCTAGGGTTAGGGTTAGGGTTAGGGTTAGGGTTAGGGTTACGCCTAGGGTTAGCATCTTGGAAACCACAAAGCCCCCAGCTCCAGGCACTCTGCAGCTGCGAAAGGCATCCCAAGGGGAGAGCGAAACTGCCACAAGATGCCTGCCTCCACGGCTTTTTCCTTGCAAGCAGCCCTAGGCCAGGCCTGCTTTTCCTGCCTAGGGTTAGGGTTAGGGTTAGGGTTACGCCTAGGGTTAGCATCTCGGAAACCACAAAGCCCCCGGCTCCAGGCACACTGCAGCTGCGAAAGGCATCCCAAGGGGAGCGCAAAACTGCCACAAGATGCCTGCCTCCACGGCTTTTTCCCTGGGAGCAGCCCTAGGCCAGGCCTGCTTTTCCTGCCTAGGGTTAGGGTTAGGGTTACGCCTAGGGTTAGCATCTCAGAAACCACAAAGCCCCCAGCTCCAGGCAAACTGCAGCTGCAAAAGGCATCCCAAGGGGAGCGCAAAACTGCCACAAGATGCCTGCCTCCACGGCTTTTTCCCTGGGAGCAGCCCTAGGCCAGGCCTGCTTTTCCTGCCTAGGGTTAGGGTTAGGGTTAGGGTTAGGGTTACGCCTAGGGTTAGCATCTCAGAAACCACAAAGCCCCCAGCTCCAGGCACACTGCAGCTGCAAAAGGCATCCCAAGGGGAGCGCAAAACTGCCACAAGATGCCTGCCTCCACGGCTTTTTCCTTGCGAGCAGCCCTAGGCCAGGCCTGCTTTTCCTGCCTAGGGTTAGGGTTAGGGTTAGGGTTAGGGTTACGCCTAGGGTTAGCATCTCGGAAAGCACAAAGCCCCCAGCTCCAGGCACACTGCAGCTGCGAAAGGCATCCCAAGGGGAGCGCAAAACTGCCACAAGATGCCTGCCTCCACGGCATTTTCCCTGGGAGCAGCCCTAGGCCAGGCCTGCTTTTCCTGCCTAGGGTTAGGGTTAGGGTTACGCCTAGGGTTAGCATCTCGGAAAGCACAAAGCCCCCAGCTCCAGGCACACTGCAGCTGCGAAAGGCATCCCAAGGGGAGCGCAAAACTGCCACAAGATGCCTGCCTCCACGGCTTTTTCCTTGCGAGCAGCCCTAGGCCAGGCCTGCTTTTCCTGCCTAGGGTTAGGGTTAGGGTTAGGGTTAGGGTTACGCCTAGGGTTAGCATCTCGGAAACCACAAAGCCCCCAGCTCCAAGCACACTGCAGCTGCAAAAGGCATCCCAATGGGAGCGCAAAACTGCCACAAGATGCCTGCCTCCACGGCTTTTTCCCTGGGAGCAGCCCTAGGCCAGGCCTGCTTTTCCTGCCTAGCGTTAGGGTTAGGGTTACGCCTAGGGTTAGCATCTCGGAAAGCACAAAGCCCCCAGCTCCAGGCACACTGCAGCTGCGAAAGGTATCCCAAGGGGAGCGCAAAACTGCCACAAGATGCCTGCCTCCACGGCTTTTTCCTTGGGAGCAGCCCTAGGCCAGGCCTGCTTTTCCTGCCTAGGGTTAGGGTTAGGGTTAGGGTTAGGGTTACACCTAGGGTTAGCATCTCGGAAACCACAAAGCCCCCAGCTCCAGGCACACTGCAGCTGCGAAAGGCATCCCAAGGGGAGCGCAAAACTGCCACAAGATGCCTGCCTCCACGGCATTTTCCCTGGGAGCAGCCCTAGGCCAGGCCTGCTTTTCCTGCCTAGGGTTAGGGTTAGGGTTACGCCTAGGGTTAGCATCTCGGAAAGCACAAAGCCCCCAGCTCCAGGCACACTGCAGCTGCGAAAGGCATCCCAAGGGGAGCGCAAAACTGCCACAAGATGCCTGCCTCCACGGCTTTTTCCTTGCGAGCAGCCCTAGGCCAGGCCTGCTTTTCCTGCCTAGGGTTAGGGTTAGGGTTACGCCTAGGGTTAGCATCTCAGAAACCACAAAGCCCCCAGCTCCAGGCAAACTGCAGCTGCAAAAGGCATCCCAAGGGGAGCGCAAAACTGCCACAAGATGCCTGCCTCCACGGCTTTTTCCCTGGGAGCACCCCTAGGCCAGGCCTGCTTTTCCTGCCTAGGGTTAGGGTTAGGGTTAGGGTTAGGGTTACGCCTAGGGTTAGCATCTCAGAAACCACAAAGCCCCCAGCTCCAGGCACACTGCAGCTGCAAAAGGCATCCCAAGGGGAGCGCAAAACTGCCACAAGATGCCTGCCTCCACGGCTTTTTCCCTGGGAGCAGCCCTAGGCCAGGCCTGCTTTTCCTGCCTAGGGTTAGGGTTAGGGTTACGCCTAGGGTTAGCATCTCGGAAACCACAAAGCCCCCAGCTCCAGGCACACTGCAGCTGCGAAAGGCATCCCAAGGGGAGCGCAAAACTGCCACAAGATGCCTGCCTCCACGGCTTTTTCCTTGCAAGCAGCCCTAGGCCAGGCCTGCTTTTCCTGCCTAGGGTTAGGCTTAGGGTTAGGGTTAGGGTTAGGGTTACGCCTAGGGTTAGCATCTCGGAAACCACAAAGCCCCCAGCTCCAGGCACACTGCAGCTGCAAAAGGCATCCCAAGGGGAGCGCAAAACTGCCACAAGATGCCTGCCTCCACGGCTTTTTCCTTGCAAGCAGCCCTAGGCCAGGCCTGCTTTTCCTGCCTAGGGTAAGGGTTAGGGTTAGGGTTAGGGTTACGCCTAGGGTTAGCATCTCGGAAAGCACAAAGCCCCCAGCTCCAGGCACACTGCAGCTGCGAAAGGCATCCCAAGGGGAGCGCAAAACTGCCACAAGATGCCTGCCTCCACGGCTTTTTCCTTGCGAGCAGCCCTAGGCCAGGCCTGCTTTTCCTGCCTAGGGTTAGGGTTAGGGTTAGGGTTAGGGTTACGCCTAGGGTTAGCATCTCGGAAACCACAAAGCCCCCAGCTCCAGGCACAGTGCAGCTGCAAAAGGCATTCCAAGGGGAGCGCAAAACTGCCACAAGATGCCTGCCTCCACGGCTTTTTCCCTGGGAGCACCCCTAGGCCAGGCCTGCTTTTCCTGCCTAGGGTTAGGGTTAGGGTTAGGGTTAGGGTTACGCCTAGGGTTAGAATCGCAGAAACCACAAAGCCCCCAGCTCCAGGCACACTGCAGCTGCAAAAGGCATCCCAAGGGGAGCGCAAAACTGCCACAAGATGCCTGCCTCCACGGCTTTTTCCCTGGGAGCAGCCCTAGGCCAGGCCTGCTTTTCCTGCCTAGGGTTAGGGTTACGCCTAGGGTTAGCATCTCGGAAACCACAAAGCCCCCAGCTCCAGGCACACTGCAGCTGCAAAAGACATCCCAAGGGGAGCGCAAAACTGCCACAAGATGCCTGCCTCCACGGCTTTTTCCTTGTAAGCAGCACTAGGCCAGGCCTGCTTTTCCTGCCTAGGGTTAGGGTTACGCCTAGGGTTAGCATCTCGGAAACCACAAAGCCCCCAGCTCCAGGCACACTGCAGCTGCAAAAGACATCCCAAGGGGAGCGCAAAACTGCCACAAGATGCCTGCCTCCACGGCTTTTTCCTTGTAAGCAGCACTAGGCCAGGCCTGCTTTTCCTGCCTAGGGTTAGGGTTACGCCTAGGGTTAGGGTTACGCCTAGGGTTAGCATCTCAGAAACCACAAAGCCCCCAGCTCCAGGCACACTGCAGCTGCGAAAGGCATCCCAAGGGGAGCGCAAAACTGCCACTAGATGCCTGCCTCCACGGCTTTTTCCTTGCGAGCAGCCCTAGGCCAGGCCTGCTTTTCCTGCCTAGGGTTAGGCTTAGGGTTAGGGTTAGGGTTAGGGTTACGCCTAGGGTTAGCATCTCGGAAACCACAAAGCCCCCAGCTCCAGGCACACTGCAGCTGCAAAAGGCATCCCAAGGGGAGCGCAAAACTGCCACAAGATGCCTGCCTCCACGGCTTTTTCCTTGCAAGCAGCCCTAGGCCAGGCCTGCTTTTCCTGCCTAGGGTAAGGGTTAGGGTTAGGGTTAGGGTTACGCCTAGGGTTAGCATCTCGGAAACCACAAAGCCCCCAGCTCCAGGCACACTGCAGCTGCAAAAGACATCCCAAGGGGAGCGCAAAACTGCCACAAGATGCCTGCCTCCACGGCTTTTTCCCTGGGAGCAGCCCTAGGCCAGGCCTGCTTTTCCTGCCTAGGGTTAGGGTTAGGGTTAGGGTTACGCCTAGGGTTAGCATCTCGGAAAGCACAAAGCCCCCAGCTCCAGGCACACTGCAGCTGCGAAAGGCATCCCAAGGGGAGCGCAAAACTGCCACAAGATGCCTGCCTCCACGTTTTTTTCCCTGGGAGCAGCCCTAGGCCAGGCCTGCTTTTCCTGCCTAGGGTTAGGGTTAGGGTTATGCTTAGGGTTAGCATCTCGGAAACCACAAAGCCCCCAGCTCCAGGCACACTGCAGCTGCGAAAGGCATCCCAAGGGGAGCGCAAAACTGCCACAAGATGCCTGCCTCCACGGCTTTTTCCTTGCAAGCAGCCCTAGGCCAGGCCTGCTTTTCCTGCCTAGGGTTAGGGTTAGGGTTACGCCTAGGGTTAGCATCTCGGAAACCACAAAGACCCCAGCTCCAGGCACACTGCAGCTGCGAAAGGCATCCCAAGGGGAGAGCAAAACTGCCACAAGATGCCTGCCTCCACTGCTTTTTCCCTGGGAGCAGCCCTAGGCCAGGCCTGCTTTTCCTGCCTAGGGTTAGGGTTAGGGTTAGGGTTAGGGTTAGGGTTAGGGTTAGGGTTAGGGTTACGCCTAGGGTTAGCATCTTGGAAACCACAAAGCCCCCAGCTCCAGGCACACTGCAGCTGCGAAAGGCATCCCAAGGGGAGAGCGAAACTGCCACAAGATGCCTGCCTCCACGGCTTTTTCCTTGCAAGCAGCCCTAGGCCAGGCCTGCTTTTCCTGCCTAGGGTTAGGGTTAGGGTTACGCCTAGGGTTAGCATCTCGGAAACCACAAAGCCCCCAGCTCCAGGCACACTGCAGCTGCGAAAGGCATCCCAAGGGGAGCGCAAAACTGCCACAAGATGCCTGCCTCCACGGCTTTTTCCCTGGGAGCAGCCCTAGGCCAGGCCTGCTTTTCCTGCCTAGGGTTAGGGTTAGGGTTAGGGTTAGGGTTACGCCTAGGGTTAGCATCTCGGAAACCACAAAGCCCCCAGCTCCAGGCACACTGCAGCTGCGAAAGGCATCCCAAGGGGAGCGCAAAACTGCCACAAGATGCCTGCCTCCACGGCTTTTTCCCTGGGAGCAGCCCTAGGCCAGGCCTGCTTTTCCTGCCTAGGGTTAGGGTTAGGGTTACGCCTAGGGTTAGCATCTCGGAAAGCACAAAGCCCCCAGCTCCAGGCACACTGCAGCTGCGAAAGGCATCCCAAGGGGAGCGCAAAACTGCCACAAGATGCCTGCCTCCACGGCTTTTTCCTTGCAAGCAGCCCTAGGCCAGGCCTGCTTTTCCTGCCTAGGGTTAGGCTTAGGGTTAGGGTTAGGGTTACACCTAGGGTTAGCATCTCGGAAACCACAAAGCCCCCAGCTCCAGGCACACTGCAGCTGCGAAAGGCATCCCAAGGGGAGCGCAAAACTGCCACAAGATGCCTGCCTCCACGGCTTTTTCCCTGGGAGCAGCCCTAGGCCAGGCCTGCTTTTCCTGCCTAGGGTTAGGGTTAGGGTTACGCCTAGGGTTAGCATCTCGGAAACCACAAAGCCCCCAGCTCCAGGCACACTGCAGCTGCGAAAGGCATCCCAAGGGGAGCGCAAAACTGCCACAAGATGCCTGCCTCCACGGCTTTTTCCTTGCGAGCAGCCCTAGGCCAGGCCTGCTTTTCCTGCCTAGGGTTAGGGTTAGGGTTAGGGTTAGGGTTACGCCTAGGGTTAGCATCTCGGAAACCACAAAGCCCCCAGCTCCAAGCACACTGCAGCTGCAAAAGGCATCCCAAGGGGAGCGCAAAACTGCCACAAGATGCCTGCCTCCACGGCTTTTTCCCTGGGAGCAGCCCTAGGCCAGGCCTGCTTTTCCTGCCTAGGGTTAGGGTTAGGGTTACGCCTAGGGTTAGCATCTCGGAAACCACAAAGCCCCCAGCTCCAGGCACACTGCAGCTGCGAAAGGTATCCCAAGGGGAGCGCAAAACTGCCACAAGATGCCTGCCTCCACGGCTTTTTCCTTGCGAGCAGCCCTAGGCCAGGCCTGCTTTTCCTGCCTAGGGTTAGGGTTAGGGTTAGGGTTACGCCTAGGGTTAGCATCTCGGAAACCACAAAGCCCCCAGCTCCAGGCACACTGCAGCTGCAAAAGGTATCCCAAGGGGAGCGCACAACTGCCACAAGATGCCTGCCTCCACGGCTTTTTCTTTGCAAGCAGCCCTAGGCCAGGCCTGCTTTTCCTGCCTAGGGTTAGGGTTAGGGTTAGGGTTAGGGTTAGGGTTACGCCTAGGGTTAGCATCTCGGAAACCACAAAGCCCCCAGCTCCAGGCACACTGCAGCTGCGAAAGGCATCCCAAGGGGAGCGCAAAACTGCCACAAGATGCCTGCCTCCACGGCTTTTTCCTTGCAAGCAGCCCTAGGCCAGGCCTGCTTTTCCTGCCTAGGGTTAGGGTTAGGGTTAGGGTTAGGGTTACACCTAGGGTTAGCATCTCGGAAACCTCAAAGCCCCCAACTCCAGGCACACTGCAGCTGCAAAAGGCATCCCAAGGGGAGCGCAAAACTGCCACAAGATGCCTGCCTCCACGGCTTTTTCCCTGGGAGCAGCCCTAGGCCAGGCCTGCTTTTCCTGCCTAGGGTTAGGGTTAGGGTTACGCCTAGGGTTAGCATCTCGGAAAGCACAAAGCCCCCAGCTCCAGGCACACTGCAGCTGCGAAAGGCATCCCAAGGGGAGCGCAAAACTGCCACAAGATGCCTGCCTCCACGGCTTTTTCCTTGCGAGCAGCCCTAGGCCAGGCCTGCTTTTCCTGCCTAGGGTTAGGGTTAGGGTTAGGGTTAGGGTTACGCCTAGGGTTAGCATCTCGGAAACCACAAAGCCCCCAGCTCCAAGCACACTGCAGCTGCAAAAGGCATCCCAAGGGGAGCGCAAAACTGCCACAAGATGCCTGCCTCCACGGCTTTTTCCCTGGGAGCAGCCCTAGGCCAGGCCTGCTTTTCCTGCCTAGGGTTAGGGTTAGGGTTACGCCTAGGGTTAGCATCTCGGAAACCACAAAGCCCCCAGCTCCAGGCACACTGCAGCTGCGAAAGGTATCCCAAGGGGAGCGCAAAACTGCCACAAGATGCCTGCCTCCACGGCTTTTTCCTTGCGAGCAGCCCTAGGCCAGGCCTGCTTTTCCTGCCTAGGGTTAGGGTTAGGGTTAGGGTTAGGGTTAGGGTTACGCCTAGGGTTAGCATCTCGGAAACCACAAAGCCCCCAGCTCCAGGCACACTGCAGCTGCAAAAGACATCCCAAGGGGAGCGCAAAACTGCCACAAGATGCCTGCCTCCACGGCTTTTTCCTTGCAAGCAGCCCTAGGCCAGGCCTGCTTTTCCTGCCTAGGGTTAGGGTTAGGGTTAGGGTTAGGGTTACGCCTAGGGTTAGCATCTCAGAAACCACAAAGCCCCCAGCTCCAGGCACACTGCAGCTGCGAAAGGCATCCCAAGGGGAGCGCAAAACTGCCACAAGATGCCTGCCTCCACGGCTTTTTCCCTGGGAGCAGCCCTAGGCCAGGCCTGCTTTTCCTGCCTAGGGTTAGGGTTAGGGTTAGGGTTAGGGTTAGGGTTACGCCTAGGGTTAGCATCTCGGAAACCACAAAGCCCCCAGCTCCAGGTACACTGCAGCTGCAAAAGGCATCCCAAGGGGAGCGCAAAACTGCCACAAGATGCCTGCCTCCACGGCTTTTTCCCTGGGAGCAGCCCTAGGCCAGGCCTGCTTTTCCTGCCTAGGGTTAGGGTTAGGGTTAGGGTTACGCCTAGGGTTAGCATCTCGGAAACCACAAAGCCCCCAGCTCCAGGCACACTGCAGCTGCGAAAGGTATCCCAAGGGGAGCGCACAACTGCCACAAGATGCCTGCCTCCACGGCTTTTTCCTTGCAAGCAGCCCTAGGCCAGGCCTGCTTTTCCTGCCTAGGGTTAGGGTTAGGGTTAGGGTTAGGGTTAGGGTTACGCCTAGGGTTAGCATCTCGGAAACCACAAAGCCCCCAGCTCCAGGCACACTGCAGCTGCAAAAGGCATCCCAAGGGGAGCGCAAAACTGCCACAAGATGCCTGCCTCCACGGCTTTTTCCTTGCAAGCAGCCCTAGGCCAGGCCTGCTTTTCCTGCCTAGGGTAAGGGTTAGGGTTAGGGTTAGGGTTACGCCTAGGGTTAGCATCTCGGAAACCACAAAGCCCCCAGCTCCAGGCACACTGCAGCTGCAAAAGACATCCCAAGGGGAGCGCAAAACTGCCACAAGATGCCTGCCTCCACGGCTTTTTCCCTGGGAGCAGCCCAAGGCCAGGCCTGCTTTTCCTGCCTAGGGTTAGGGTTAGGGTTAGGGTTAGGGTTACGCCTAGGGTTAGCATCTCGGAAAGCACAAAGCCCCCAGCTCCAGGCACACTGCAGCTGCGAAAGGCATCCCAAGGGGAGCGCAAAACTGCTACAAGATGCCTGCCTCCACGGCTTTTTCCTTGCAAGCAGCCCTAGGCCAGGCCTGCTTTTCCTGCCTAGGGTTAGGGTTAGGGTTAGGCCTAGGGTTAGCATCTCGGAAACCACAAAGCCCCCAGCTCCAGGCACACTGCAGCTGCAAAAGGTATCCCACGGGGAGCGCAAAACTGCCACAAGATGCCTGCCTCCACGGCTTTTTACTTGCAAGCAGCCCTAGCCCAGGCCTGCTTTTCCTGCCTAGCCTAAGGGTTAGGGTTAGGGTTAGGGTTCTGCCTAGGGTTAGCATCTCGGAAACCACAAAGACCCCAGCTCCAGGCACACTGCAGCTGCGAAAGGCATCCCAAGGGGAGAGCAAAACTGCCACAAGATGCCTGCCTCCACTGCTTTTTCCCTGGGAGCAGCCCTAGGCCAGGCCTGCTTTTCCTGCCTAGGGTTAGGGTTAGGGTTAGGGTTAGGGTTAGGGTTAGGGTTAGGGTTAGGGTTACGCCTAGGGTTAGCATCTCAGAAACCACAAAGCCCCCAGCTCCAGGCACACTGCAGCTGCGAAAGGCATCCCAAGGGGAGCGCAAAACTGCCACAAGATGCCTGCCTCCACGGCTTTTTCCTTGCAAGCAGCCCTAGGCCAGGCCTGCTTTTCCTGCCTAGGGTTAGGGTTAGGGTTAGGGTTAGGGTTACGCCTAGGGTTAGCATCTCGGAAAGCACAAAGCCCCCAGCTCCAGGCACACTGCAGCTGCGAAAGGCATCCCAAGGGGAGCGCAAAACTGCCACTAGATGCCTGCCTCCACGGCTTTTTCCTTGCAAGCAGCCCTAGGCCAGGCCTGCTTTTCCTGCCTAGGGTTAGGGTTAGGGTTAGGGTTAGGGTTACGCCTAGGGTTAGCATCTCGGAAACCACAAAGCCCCCAGCTCCAGGCACACTGCAGCTGCGAAAGGCATCCCAAGGGGAGCGCAAAACTGCCACAAGATGCCTGCCTCCACGGCTTTTTCCTTGCAAGCAGCCCTAGGCCAGGCCTGCTTTTCCTGCCTAGGCTTAGGCTTAGGGTTACGCCTAGGGTTAGCATCTCGGAAACCACAAAGCCCCCAGCTCCAGGCACACTGCAGCTGCGAAAGGTATCCCAAGGGGAGCGCAAAACTGCCACAAGATGCCTGCCTCCACGGCTTTTTCCTTGCAAGCAGCCCTAGGCCAGGCCTGCTTTTCCTGCCTAGGGTTAGGGTTAGGGTTACGCCTAGGGTTAGCATCTCGGAAACCACAAAGACCCCAGCTCCAGGCATACTGCAGCTGCGAAAGGCATCCCAAGGGGAGCGCAAAACTGCCACAAGATGCCTGCCTCCACGGCTTTTTCCCTGGGAGCACCCCTAGGCCAGGCCTGCTTTTCCTGCCTAGGGTTAGGGTTAGGGTTAGGGTTAGGGTTACGCCTAGGGTTAGAATCTCAGAAACCACAAAGCCCCCAGCTCCAGGCACACTGCAGCTGCAAAAGGCATCCCAAGGGGAGCGCAAAACTGCCACAAGATGCCTGCCTCCACGGCTTTTTCCTTGCAAGCAGCCCTAGGCCAGGCCTGCTTTTCCTGCCTAGGGTTAGGGTTAGGGTTACGCCTAGGGTTAGCATCTCGGAAACCACAAAGCCCCCAGCTCCAGGCACACTGCAGCTGCAAAAGACATCCCAAGGGGAGCGCAAAACTGCCACAAGATGCCTGCCTCCACGGCTTTTTCCTTGCAAGCAGCACTAGGCCAGGCCTGCTTTTCCTGCCTAGGGTTAGGGTTAGGGTTAGGGTTAGGGTTACGCCTAGGGTTAGCATCTCAGAAACCACAAAGCCCCCAGCTCCAGGCACACTGCAGCTGCGAAAGGCATCCCAAGGGGAGCGCAAAACTGCCACAAGATGCCTGCCTCCACGGCTTTTTCCTTGCGAGCAGCCCTAGGCCAGGCCTGCTTTTCCTGCCTAGGGTTAGGGTTAGGGTTAGGGTTAGGGTTAGGGTTAGGGTTACGCCTAGGGTTAGCATCTCGGAAAGCACAAAGCCCCCAGCTCCAGGCACACTGCAGCTGCAAAAGGCATCCCAAGGGGAGCGCAAAACTGCCACAAGATGCCTGCCTCCACGGCTTTTTCCCTGCGAGCAGCCCTAGGCCAGGCCTGCTTTTCCTGCCTAGGGTTAGGGTTAGGGTTACGCCTAGGGTTAGCATCTTGGAAACCACAAAGCCCCCAGCTCCAGGCACACTGCAGCTGCGAAAGGCATCCCAAGGGGAGCGCAAGACTGCCACAAGATGCCTGTCTCCACGGCTTCTTCCTTGCAAGCAGCCCTAGGCCAGGCCTGCTTTTCCTGCCTAGGGTTAGGGTTAGGGTTAGGGTTAGGGTTAGGGTTACGCCTAGGGTTAGCATCTCGGAAACCACAAAGCCCCCAGCTCCAGGCACACTGCAGCTGCGAAAGGCATCCCAAGAGGAGCGCAAAACTGCCACAAGATGCCTGCCTCCACGACTTTTTCCTTGGGAGCAGCCCTAGGCCAGGCCTGCTTTTCCTGCCTAGGGTTAGGGTTAGGGTTAGGGTTAGGGTTACGCCTAGGGTTAGCATCTCGGAAACCACAAAGCCCCCAGCTCCAGGCACACTGCAGCTGCAAAAGGCATCCCAAGGGGAGCGCAAAACTGCCACAAGATGCCTGCCTCCACGGCTTTTTCCTTGCGAGCAGCCCAAGGCCAGGCCTGCTTTTCCTGCCTAGGGTTTGGGTTAGGGTTAGGGTTAGGGTTAGGGTTACGCCTAGGGTTAGCATCTCGGAAAGCACAAAGCCCCCAGCTCCAGGCACACTGCAGCTGCGAAAGGCATCCCAAGGGGAGCGCAAAACTGCCACAAGATGCCTGCCTCCACGGCTATTTCCTTGCAAGCAGCCCTAGGCCAGGCCTGCTTTTCCTGCCTAGGGTTAGGGTTAGGGTTAGGGTTAGGGTTACGCCTAGGGTTAGCATCTCGGAAACCACAAAGCCCCCAGCTCCAGGCACACTGCAGCTGCAAAAGGCATCCCAAGGGGAGCGCAAAACTGCCACAAGATGCCTGCCTCCACGGCTTTTTCCTTGCGAGCAGCCCAAGGCCAGGCCTGCTTTTCCTGCCTAGGGTTTGGGTTAGGGTTAGGGTTAGGGTTAGGGTTACGCCTAGGGTTAGCATCTCGGAAAGCACAAAGCCCCCAGCTCCAGGCACACTGCAGCTGCAAAAGGCATCCCAAGGGGAGCGCAAAACTGCCACAAGATGCCTGCCTCCACGGCTATTTCCTTGCAAGCAGCCCTAGGCCAGGCCTGCTTTTCCTGCCTAGGGTTAGGGTTAGGGTTAGGCCTAGGGTTAGCATCTCGGAAACCACAAAGCCCCCAGCTCCAGGCACACTGCAGCTGCAAAAGGTATCCCACGGGGAGCGCAAAACTGCCACAAGATGCCTGCCTCCACGGCTTTTTACTTGCAAGCAGCCCTAGCCCAGGCCTGCTTTTCCTGCCTAGCCTAAGGGTTAGGGTTAGGGTTAGGGTTCTGCCTAGGGTTAGCATCTCGGAAACCACAAAGACCCCAGCTCCAGGCACACTGCAGCTGCGAAAGGCATCCCAAGGGGAGAGCAAAACTGCCACAAGATGCCTGCCTCCACTGCTTTTTCCCTGGGAGCAGCCCTAGGCCAGGCCTGCTTTTCCTGCCTAGGGTTAGGGTTAGGGTTAGGGTTAGGGTTAGGGTTAGGGTTAGGGTTACGCCTAGGGTTAGCATCTCAGAAACCACAAAGCCCCCAGCTCCAGGCACACTGCAGCTGCGAAAGGCATCCCAAGGGGAGCGCAAAACTGCCACAAGATGCCTGCCTCCACGGCTTTTTCCTTGCAAGCAGCCCTAGGCCAGGCCTGCTTTTCCTGCCTAGGGTTAGGGTTAGGGTTAGGGTTAGGGTTACGCCTAGGGTTAGCATCTCGGAAAGCACAAAGCCCCCAGCTCCAGGCACACTGCAGCTGCGAAAGGCATCCCAAGGGGAGCGCAAAACTGCCACTAGATGCCTGCCTCCACGGCTTTTTCCTTGCAAGCAGCCCTAGGCCAGGCCTGCTTTTCCTGCCTAGGGTTAGGGTTAGGGTTAGGGTTAGGGTTACGCCTAGGGTTAGCATCTCGGAAACCACAAAGCCCCCAGCTCCAGGCACACTGCAGCTGCGAAAGGCATCCCAAGGGGAGCGCAAAACTGCCACAAGATGCCTGCCTCCACGGCTTTTTCCTTGCAAGCAGCCCTAGGCCAGGCCTGCTTTTCCTGCCTAGGCTTAGGCTTAGGGTTACGCCTAGGGTTAGCATCTCGGAAACCACAAAGCCCCCAGCTCCAGGCACACTGCAGCTGCGAAAGGTATCCCAAGGGGAGCGCAAAACTGCCACAAGATGCCTGCCTCCACGGCTTTTTCCTTGCAAGCAGCCCTAGGCCAGGCCTGCTTTTCCTGCCTAGGGTTAGGGTTAGGGTTACGCCTAGGGTTAGCATCTCGGAAACCACAAAGACCCCAGCTCCAGGCATACTGCAGCTGCGAAAGGCATCCCAAGGGGAGCGCAAAACTGCCACAAGATGCCTGCCTCCACGGCTTTTTCCCTGGGAGCACCCCTAGGCCAGGCCTGCTTTTCCTGCCTAGGGTTAGGGTTAGGGTTAGGGTTAGGGTTACGCCTAGGGTTAGAATCTCAGAAACCACAAAGCCCCCAGCTCCAGGCACACTGCAGCTGCAAAAGGCATCCCAAGGGGAGCGCAAAACTGCCACAAGATGCCTGCCTCCACGGCTTTTTCCTTGCAAGCAGCCCTAGGCCAGGCCTGCTTTTCCTGCCTAGGGTTAGGGTTAGGGTTACGCCTAGGGTTAGCATCTCGGAAACCACAAAGCCCCCAGCTCCAGGCACACTGCAGCTGCAAAAGACATCCCAAGGGGAGCGCAAAACTGCCACAAGATGCCTGCCTCCACGGCTTTTTCCTTGCAAGCAGCACTAGGCCAGGCCTGCTTTTCCTGCCTAGGGTTAGGGTTAGGGTTAGGGTTAGGGTTACGCCTAGGGTTAGCATCTCAGAAACCACAAAGCCCCCAGCTCCAGGCACACTGCAGCTGCGAAAGGCATCCCAAGGGGAGCGCAAAACTGCCACAAGATGCCTGCCTCCACGGCTTTTTCCTTGCGAGCAGCCCTAGGCCAGGCCTGCTTTTCCTGCCTAGGGTTAGGGTTAGGGTTAGGGTTAGGGTTAGGGTTAGGGTTACGCCTAGGGTTAGCATCTCGGAAAGCACAAAGCCCCCAGCTCCAGGCACACTGCAGCTGCAAAAGGCATCCCAAGGGGAGCGCAAAACTGCCACAAGATGCCTGCCTCCACGGCTTTTTCCCTGGGAGCAGCCCTAGGCCAGGCCTGCTTTTCCTGCCTAGGGTTAGGGTTAGGGTTACGCCTAGGGTTAGCATCTTGGAAACCACAAAGCCCCCAGCTCCAGGCACACTGCAGCTGCGAAAGGCATCCCAAGGGGAGCGCAAGACTGCCACAAGATGCCTGTCTCCACGGCTTCTTCCTTGCAAGCAGCCCTAGGCCAGGCCTGCTTTTCCTGCCTAGGGTTAGGGTTAGGGTTAGGGTTAGGGTTAGGGTTACGCCTAGGGTTAGCATCTCGGAAACCACAAAGCCCCCAGCTCCAGGCACACTGCAGCTGCGAAAGGCATCCCAAGAGGAGCGCAAAACTGCCACAAGATGCCTGCCTCCACGACTTTTTCCTTGGGAGCAGCCCTAGGCCAGGCCTGCTTTTCCTGCCTAGGGTTAGGGTTAGGGTTAGGGTTAGGGTTACGCCTAGGGTTAGCATCTCGGAAACCACAAAGCCCCCAGCTCCAGGCACACTGCAGCTGCAAAAGGCATCCCAAGGGGAGCGCAAAACTGCCACAAGATGCCTGCCTCCACGGCTTTTTCCTTGCGAGCAGCCCAAGGCCAGGTCTGCTTTTCCTGCCTAGGGTTTGGGTTAGGGTTAGGGTTAGGGTTAGGGTTACGCCTAGGGTTAGCATCTCGGAAAGCACAAAGCCCCCAGCTCCAGGCACACTGCAGCTGCGAAAGGCATCCCAAGGGGAGCGCAAAACTGCCACAAGATGCCTGCCTCCACGGCTATTTCCTTGCAAGCAGCCCTAGGCCAGGCCTGCTTTTCCTGCCTAGGGTTAGGGTTAGGGTTAGGGTTAGGGTTAGGGTTACGCCTAGGGTTAGCATCTCGGAAACCACAAAGCCCCTAGCTCCAGGCACACTGCAGCTGCAAAAGGCATCCCAAGGGGAGCGCAAAACTGCCACAAGATGCCTGCCTCCACGGCTTTTTCCTTGCAAGCAGCCCTAGGCCAGGCCTGCTTTTCCTGCCTAGGGTTAGGGTTAGGGTTAGGGTTAGGGTTAGGGTTACGCCTAGGGTTAGCATCTCGGAAACCACAAAGCCCCCAGCTCCAGGCACACTGCAGCTGCGAAAGGCATCCCAAGGGGAGCGCAAAACTGCCACAAGATGCCTGCCTCCACGGCTTTTTCCTTGCAAGCAGCCCTAGGCCAGGCCTGCTTTTCCTGCCTAGGGTTAGGGTTAGGGTTAGGGTTAGGGTTAGGGTTACGCCTAGGGTTAGCATCTCGGAAACCACAAAGCCCCCAGCTCCAGGCACACTGCAGCTGCGAAAGGCATCCCAAGGGGAGCGCACAACTGCCACAAGATGCCTGCCTCCATGGCTTTTCCCCTGGGAGCAGCCCTAGGCCAGGCCTGCTTTTCCTGCCTAGGGTTAGGGTTAGGGTTAGGGTTACGCCTAGGGTTAGCATCTCGGAAACCACAAAGCCCCCAGCTCCAGGCACACTGCAGCTGCGAAACGCATCCCAAGGGGAGCGCACAACTGCCACAAGATTCCTGCCTCCACGGCTTTTTCCCTGGGAGCAGCCCTAGGCCAGGCCTGCTTTTCCTGCCTAGGGTTAGGGTTAGGGTTAGGGTTAGGGTTACGCCTAGGGTTAGCATCTCGGAAACCACAAAGCCCCCAGCTCCAGGCACACTGCAGCTGCAAAAGGCATCCCAAGGGGAGCGCAAAACTGCCACAAGATGCCTGCCTCCACGGCTTTTTCCTTGCAAGCAGCCCTAGGCCATGCCTGCTTTTCCTGCCTAGGGTTAGGGTTAGGGTTAGGGTTACGCCTAGGGTTAGCATCTCGGAAACCACAAAGCCCCCAGCTACAGGCACACTGCAGCTGCGAAAGGCATCCCAAGGGGAGCGCAAAACTGCCACAAGATGCCTGCCTCCACAGCTTTTTCCTTGCAAGCACCCCTAGGCCAGGCCTGCTTTTCCTGCCTAGGGTTAGGATTAGGGTTAGGGTTAGGGTTACGCCTAGGGTTAGCATCTCGGAAACCACAAAGCCCCCAGCTCCAGGCACACTGCAGCTGTGAAAGGCATCCCAAGGGGAGCGCACAACTGCCACAAGATGCCTGCCTCCACGGCTTTTTCCCTGGGAGCAGCCCTAGGCCAGGCCTGCTTTTCCTGCCTAGGGTTAGGGTTAGGGTTACGCCTAGGGTTAGCATCTCGGAAACCACAAAGCCCCCAGCTCCAGGCACACTGCAGCTGCAAAAGGCATCCCAAGGGGAGCGCAAAACTGCCACAAGATGCCTGCCTCCACGGCTTTTTCCTTGCGAGCAGCCCAAGGCCAGGCCTGCTTTTCCTGCCTAGGGTTTGGGTTAGGGTTAGGGTTAGGGTTAGGGTTACGCCTAGGGTTAGCATCTCGGAAAGCACAAAGCCCCCAGCTCCAGGCACACTGCAGCTGCGAAAGGCATCCCAAGGGGAGCGCAAAACTGCCACAAGATGCCTGCCTCCACGGCTATTTCCTTGCAAGCAGCCCTAGGCCAGGCCTGCTTTTCCTGCCTAGGGTTAGGGTTAGGGTTAGGGTTAGGGTTAGGGTTACGCCTAGGGTTAGCATCTCGGAAACCACAAAGCCCCTAGCTCCAGGCACACTGCAGCTGCAAAAGGCATCCCAAGGGGAGCGCAAAACTGCCACAAGATGCCTGCCTCCACGGCTTTTTCCTTGCAAGCAGCCCTAGGCCAGGCCTGCTTTTCCTGCCTAGGGTTAGGGTTAGGGTTAGGGTTAGGGTTAGGGTTACGCCTAGGGTTAGCATCTCGGAAACCACAAAGCCCCCAGCTCCAGGCACACTGCAGCTGCGAAAGGCATCCCAAGGGGAGCGCAAAACTGCCACAAGATGCCTGCCTCCACGGCTTTTTCCTTGCAAGCAGCCCTAGGCCAGGCCTGCTTTTCCTGCCTAGGGTTAGGGTTAGGGTTAGGGTTAGGGTTAGGGTTACGCCTAGGGTTAGCATCTCGGAAACCACAAAGCCCCCAGCTCCAGGCACACTGCAGCTGCGAAAGGCATCCCAAGGGGAGCGCACAACTGCCACAAGATGCCTGCCTCCATGGCTTTTCCCCTGGGAGCAGCCCTAGGCCAGGCCTGCTTTTCCTGCCTAGGGTTAGGGTTAGGGTTAGGGTTACGCCTAGGGTTAGCATCTCGGAAACCACAAAGCCCCCAGCTCCAGGCACACTGCAGCTGCGAAACGCATCCCAAGGGGAGCGCACAACTGCCACAAGATTCCTGCCTCCACGGCTTTTTCCCTGGGAGCAGCCCTAGGCCAGGCCTGCTTTTCCTGCCTAGGGTTAGGGTTAGGGTTAGGGTTAGGGTTACGCCTAGGGTTAGCATCTCGGAAACCACAAAGCCCCCAGCTCCAGGCACACTGCAGCTGCAAAAGGCATCCCAAGGGGAGCGCAAAACTGCCACAAGATGCCTGCCTCCACGGCTTTTTCCTTGCAAGCAGCCCTAGGCCAGGCCTGCTTTTCCTGCCTAGGGTTAGGGTTAGGGTTAGGGTTACGCCTAGGGTTAGCATCTCGGAAACCACAAAGCCCCCAGCTCCAGGCACACTGCAGCTGCGAAAGGCATCCCAAGGGGAGCGCAAAACTGCCACAAGATGCCTGCCTCCACAGCTTTTTCCTTGCAAGCACCCCTAGGCCAGGCCTGCTTTTCCTGCCTAGGGTTAGGATTAGGGTTAGGGTTAGGGTTACGCCTAGGGTTAGCATCTCGGAAAGCACAAAGCCCCCAGCTCCAGGCACACTGCAGCTGTGAAAGGCATCCCAAGGGGAGCGCACAACTGCCACAAGATGCCTGCCTCCACGGCTTTTTCCCTGGGAGCAGCCCTAGGCCAGGCCTGCTTTTCCTGCCTAGGGTTAGGGTTAGGGTTACGCCTAGGGTTAGCATCTCGGAAACCACAAAGCCCCCAGCTCCAGGCACACTGCAGCTGCAAAAGGCATCCCAAGGGGAGCGCAAAACTGCCACAAGATGCCTGCCTCCACGGCTTTTTCCCTGCGAGCAGCCCTAGGCCAGGCCTGCTTTTCCTGCCTAGGGTTAGGGTTAGGGTTAGGGTTAGGCCTAGGGTTAGCATCTCGGAAACCACAAAGCCCCCAGCTCCAGGCACACTGCAGCTGCAAAAGGCATCCCAAGGGGAGCGCAAAACTGCCACAAGATGCCTGCCTCCACGGCTTTTTCCCTGGGAGCAGCCCTAGGCCAGGCCTGCTTTTCCTGCCTAGGGTTAGGGTTAGGGTTAGGGTTAGGGTTACGCCTAGGGTTAGCATCTCAGAAACCACAAAGCCCCCAGCTCCAGGCACACTGCAGCTGCAAAAGGCATCCCAAGGGGAGCGCAAAACTGCCACAAGATGCCTGCCTCCACGGCTTTTTCCCTGGGAGCAGCCCTAGGCCAGGCCTGCTTTTCCTGCCTAGGGTTAGGGTTAGGGTTACGCCTAGGGTTAGCATCTCGGAAACCACAAAGCCCCCAGCTCCAGGCACACTGCAGCTGCGAAAGGTATCCCAAGGGGAGCGCAAAACTGCCACAAGATGCCTGCCTCCACGGCTTTTTCCTTGCAAGCAGCCCTAGGCCAGGCCTGCTTTTCCTGCCTAGGGTTAGGGTTAGGGTTAGGGTTAGGGTTACGCCTAGGGTTAGCATCTCGGAAAGCACAAAGCTCCCAGCTCCAGGCACACTGCAGCTGCGAAAGGCATCCCAAGGGGAGCGCAAAACTGCCACAAGATGCCTGCCTCCACGTTTTTTTCCCTGGGAGCAGCCCTAGGCCAGGCCTGCTTTTCCTGCCTAGGGTTAGGGTTAGGGTTACGCCTAGGGTTAGCATCTCGGAAACCACAAAGCCCCCAGCTCCAGGCACACTGCAGCTGCGAAAGGCATCCCAAGGGGAGCGCAAAACTGCCACAAGATGCCTGCCTCCACGGCTTTTTCCCTGGGAGCAGCCCTAGGCCAGGCCTGCTTTTCCTGCCTACGGTTAGGGTTAGGGTTACGCCTAGGGTTAGCATCTTGGAAACCACAAAGCCCCCAGCTCCAGGCACACTGCAGCTGCGAAAGGCATCCCAAGGGGAGCGCAAAACTGCCACAAGATGCCTGCCTCCACGGCTTTTTCCTTGCAAGCAGCCCTAGGCCAGGCCTGCTTTTCCTGCCTAGGGTTAGGGTTAGGGTTAGGGTTACGCCTAGGGTTAGGGTTAGGGTTAGGGTTACGCCTAGGGTTAGCATCTCGGAAACCAAAAAGGCCCCAGCTCCAGGCACACTGCAGCTGCGAAAGACATCCCAAGGGGAGCGCAAAACTGCCACAAGATGCCTGCCTCCACAGCTTTTTCCTTGCAAGCAGCCCTAGGGCAGGCCTGCTTTTCCTGCCTAGGGTTAGGGTTAGGGTTAGGGTAAGGGTTAGGGTTACGCCTAGGGTTAGCATCTCGGAAACCACAAAGCCCCCAGCTCCAGGCACACTGCAGCTGCGAAAGGCATCCCAAGGGGAGCGCAAAACTGCCACAAGATGCCTGCCTCCACGGCTTTTTCCTTGCAAGCAGCCCTAGGCCAGGCCTGCTTTTCCTGCCTAGGGTTAGGGTTAGGGTTAGGGTTAGGGTTAGGGTTACGCCTAGGGTTAGCATCTCGGAAACCACAAAGCCCCCAGCTCCAGGCACACTGCAGCTGCGAAAGGCATCCCAAGGGGAGCGCACAACTGCCACAAGATGCCTGCCTCCATGGCTTTTCCCCTGGGAGCAGCCCTAGGCCAGGCCTGCTTTTCCTGCCTAGGGTTAGGGTTAGGGTTAGGGTTACGCCTAGGGTTAGCATCTCGGAAACCACAAAGCCCCCAGCTCCAGGCACACTGCAGCTGCGAAACGCATCCCAAGGGGAGCGCACAACTGCCACAAGATTCCTGCCTCCACGGCTTTTTCCCTGGGAGCAGCCCTAGGCCAGGCCTGCTTTTCCAGCCTAGGGTTAGGGTTAGGGTTAGGGTTAGGGTTACGCCTAGGGTTAGCATCTCGGAAACCACAAAGCCCCCAGCTCCAGGCACACTGCAGCTGCAAAAGGCATCCCAAGGGGAGCGCAAAACTGCCACAAGATGCCTGCCTCCACGGCTTTTTCCTTGCAAGCAGCCCTAGGCCAGGCCTGCTTTTCCTGCCTAGGGTTAGGGTTAGGGTTAGGGTTACGCCTAGGGTTAGCATCTCGGAAACCACAAAGCCCCCAGCTCCAGGCACACTGCAGCTGCGAAAGGCATCCCAAGGGGAGCGCAAAACTGCCACAAGATGCCTGCCTCCACAGCTTTTTCCTTGCAAGCACCCCTAGGCCAGGCCTGCTTTTCCTGCCTAGGGTTAGGATTAGGGTTAGGGTTAGGGTTACGCCTAGGGTTAGCATCTCGGAAACCACAAAGCCCCCAGCTCCAGGCACACTGCAGCTGTGAAAGGCATCCCAAGGGGAGCGCACAACTGCCACAAGATGCCTGCCTCCACGGCTTTTTCCCTGGGAGCAGCCCTAGGCCAGGCCTGCTTTTCCTGCCTAGGGTTAGGGTTAGGGTTACGCCTAGGGTTAGCATCTCGGAAACCACAAAGCCCCCAGCTCCAGGCACACTGCAGCTGCAAAAGGCATCCCAAGGGGAGCGCAAAACTGCCACAAGATGCCTGCCTCCACGGCTTTTTCCCTGCGAGCAGCCCTAGGCCAGGCCTGCTTTTCCTGCCTAGGGTTAGGGTTAGGGTTAGGGTTACGCCTAGGGTTAGCATCTCGGAAACCACAAAGCCCCCAGCTCCAGGCACACTGCAGCTGCAAAAGGCATCCCAAGGGGAGCGCAAAACTGCCACAAGATGCCTGCCTCCACGGCTTTTTCCCTGGGAGCAGCCCTAGGCCAGGCCTGCTTTTCCTGCCTAGGGTTAGGGTTAGGGTTAGGGTTAGGGTTACGCCTAGGGTTAGCATCTCAGAAACCACAAAGCCCCCAGCTCCAGGCACACTGCAGCTGCAAAAGGCATCCCAAGGGGAGCGCAAAACTGCCACAAGATGCCTGCCTCCACGGCTTTTTCCCTGGGAGCAGCCCTAGGCCAGGCCTGCTTTTCCTGCCTAGGGTTAGGGTTAGGGTTACGCCTAGGGTTAGCATCTCGGAAACCACAAAGCCCCCAGCTCCAGGCACACTGCAGCTGCGAAAGGTATCCCAAGGGGAGCGCAAAACTGCCACAAGATGCCTGCCTCCACGGCTTTTTCCTTGCAAGCAGCCCTAGGCCAGGCCTGCTTTTCCTGCCTAGGGTTAGGGTTAGGGTTAGGGTTAGGGTTAGGGTTAGGGTTACGCCTAGGGTTAGCATCTCGGAAACCACAAAGCCCCCAGCTCCAGGCACACTGCAGCTGCAAATGACATCCCAAGGGGAGCGCAAAACTGCCACAAGATGCCTGCCTCCACGGCTTTTTCCCTGGGAGCAGCCCTAGGCCAGGCCTGCTTTTCCTGCCTAGGGTTAGGGTTAGGGTTAGGGTTAGGGTTACGCCTAGGGTTAGCATCTCGGAAAGCACAAAGCTCCCAGCTCCAGGCACACTGCAGCTGCGAAAGGCATCCCAAGGGGAGCGCAAAACTGCCACAAGATGCCTGCCTCCACGTTTTTTTCCCTGGGAGCAGCCCTAGGCCAGGCCTGCTTTTCCTGCCTAGGGTTAGGGTTAGGGTTACGCCTAGGGTTAGCATCTCGGAAACCACAAAGCCCCCAGCTCCAGGCACACTGCAGCTGCGAAAGGCATCCCAAGGGGAGCGCAAAACTGCCACAAGATGCCTGCCTCCACGGCTTTTTCCCTGGGAGCAGCCCTAGGCCAGGCCTGCTTTTCCTGCCTAGGGTTAGGGTTAGGGTTACGCCTAGGGTTAGCATCTTGGAAACCACAAAGCCCCCAGCTCCAGGCACACTGCAGCTGCGAAAGGCATCCCAAGGGGAGCGCAAAACTGCCACAAGATGCCTGCCTCCACGGCTTTTTCCTTGCAAGCAGCCCTAGGCCAGGCCTGCTTTTCCTGCCTAGGGTTAGGGTTAGGGTTAGGGTTACGCCTAGGGTTAGGGTTAGGGTTAGGGTTACGCCTAGGGTTAGCATCTCGGAAACCAAAAAGGCCCCAGCTCCAGGCACACTGCAGCTGCGAAAGACATCCCAAGGGGAGCGCAAAACTGCCACAAGATGCATGCCTCCACAGCTTTTTCCTTGCAAGCAGCCCTAGGGCAGGCCTGCTTTTCCTGCCTAGGGTTAGGGTTAGGGTTAGGGTAAGGGTTAGGGTTACGCCTAGGGTTAGCATCTCAGAAACCACAAAGCCCCCAGCTCCAGGCACACTGCAGCTGCAAAAGGCATCCCAAGGGGAGCGCAAAACTGCCACAAGATGCCTGCCTCCACGGCTTTTTCCCTGCGAGCAGCCCTAGGCCAGGCCTGCTTTTCCTGCCTAGGGTTAGGGTTAGGGTTAGGGTTACGCCTAGGGTTAGCATCTCGGAAACCACAAAGCCCCCAGCTCCAGGCACACTGCAGCTGCAAAAGGCATCCCAAGGGGAGCGCAAAACTGCCACAAGATGCCTGCCTCCACGGCTTTTTCCCTGGGAGCAGCCCTAGGCCAGGCCTGCTTTTCCTGCCTAGGGTTAGGGTTAAGGTTAGGGTTAGGGTTACGCCTAGGGTTAGCATCTCAGAAACCACAAAGCCCCCAGCTCCAGGCACACTGCAGCTGCAAAAGGCATCCCAAGGGGAGCGCAAAACTGCCACAAGATGCCTGCCTCCACGGCTTTTTCCCTGGGAGCAGCCCTAGGCCAGGCCTGCTTTTCCTGCCTAGGGTTAGGGTTAGGGTTACGCCTAGGGTTAGCATCTCGGAAACCACAAAGCCCCCAGCTCCAGGCACACTGCAGCTGCGAAAGGTATCCCAAGGGGAGCGCAAAACTGCCACAAGATGCCTGCCTCCACGGCTTTTTCCTTGCAAGCAGCCCTAGGCCAGGCCTGCTTTTCCTGCCTAGGGTTAGGGTTAGGGTTAGGGTTAGGGTTAGGGTTACGCCTAGGGTTAGCATCTCGGAAACCACAAAGCCCCCAGCTCCAGGCACACTGCAGCTGCAAATGACATCCCAAGGGGAGCGCAAAACTGCCACAAGATGCCTGCCTCCACGGCTTTTTCCCTGGGAGCAGCCCTAGGCCAGGCCTGCTTTTCCTGCCTAGGGTTAGGGTTAGGGTTAGGGTTAGGGTTACGCCTAGGGTTAGCATCTCGGAAAGCACAAAGCTCCCAGCTCCAGGCACACTGCAGCTGCGAAAGGCATCCCAAGGGGAGCGCAAAACTGCCACAAGATGCCTGCCTCCACGTTTTTTTCCCTGGGAGCAGCCCTAGGCCAGGCCTGCTTTTCCTGCCTAGGGTTAGGGTTAGGGTTATGCCTAGGGTTAGCATCTCGGAAACCACAAAGCCCCCAGCTCCAGGCACACTGCAGCTGCGAAAGGCATCCCAAGGGGAGCGCAAAACTGCCACAAGATGCCTGCCTCCACGGCTTTTTCCCTGGGAGCAGCCCTAGGCCAGGCCTGCTTTTCCTGCCTAGGGTTAGGGTTAGGGTTACGCCTAGGGTTAGCATCTCGGAAACCACAAAGCCCCCAGCTCCAGGCACACTGCAGCTGCGAAAGGTATCCCAAGGGGAGCGCAAAACTGCCACAAGATGCCTGCCTCCACGGCTTTTTCCTTGCAAGCAGCCCTAGGCCAGGCCTGCTTTTCCTGCCTAGGGTTAGGGTTAGGGTTAGGGTTAGGGTTACGCCTAGGGTTAGCATCTCGGAAACCACAAAGCCCCCAGCTCCAGGCACACTGCAGCTGCAAAAGGCATCCCAAGGGGAGCGCACAACTGCCACAAGATGCCTGCCTCCACGGCTTTTTCCTTGCAAGCAGCCCTAGGCCAGGCCTGCTTTTCCTGCCTAGGGTTAGGGTTAGGGTTAGGGTTAGGGTTACGCCTAGGGTTAGCATCTCGGAAACCACAAAGCCCCCAGCTCCAGGCACACTGCAGCTGCAAAAGGCATCCCAAGGGGAGCGCAAAACTGCCACAAGATGCCTGCCTCCACGGCTTTTTCCTTGCAAGCAGCCCTAGGCCAGGCCTGCTTTTCCTGCCTTGGGTAAGGGTTAGGGTTAGGGTTACACCTAGGGTTAGCATCTTGGAAACCACAAAGCCCCCAGCTCCAGGCACACTGCAGCTGCAAATGACATCCCAAGGGGAGCGCAAAACTGCCACAAGATGCCTGCCTCCACGGCTTTTTCCCTGGGAGCAGCCCTAGGCCAGGCCTGCTTTTCCTGCCTAGGGTTAGGGTTAGGGTTAGGGTTAGGGTTACGCCTAGGGTTAGCATCTCAGAAACCACAAAGCCCCCAGCTCCAGGCACACTGCAGCTGCAAAAGGCATCCCAAGGGGAGCGCAAAACTGCCACAAGATGCCTGCCTCCACGGCTTTTTCCTTGCAAGCAGCCCTAGGCCAGGCCTGCTTTTCCTGCCTAGGGTTAGGGTTAGGGTTACGCCTAGGGTTAGCATCTCGGAAACCACAAAGCCCCCAGCTCCAGGCACACTGCAGCTGCAAAAGACATCCCAAGGGGAGCGCAAAACTGCCACAAGATGCCTGCCTCCACGGCTTTTTCCTTGCAAGCAGCCCTAGGCCAGGCCTGCTTTTCCTGCCTAGGGTTAGGGTTAGGGTTACGCCTAGGGTTAGCATCTCGGAAACCACAAAGCCCCCAGCTCCAGGCACACTGCAGCTGCGAAAGGCATCCCAAGGGGAGCGCAAAACTGCCACAAGATGCCTGCCTCCACGGCTTTTTCCCTGGGAGCAGCCCTAGGCCAGGCCTGCTTTTCCTGCCTAGGGTTAGGGTTAGGGTTACGCCTAGGGTTAGCATCTTGGAAACCACAAAGCCCCCAGCTCCAGGCACACTGCAGCTGCGAAAGGCATCCCAAGGGGAGCGCAAAACTGCCACAAGATGCCTGCCTCCACGGCTTTTTCCTTGCAAGCAGCCCTAGGCCAGGCCTGCTTTTCCTGCCTAGGGTTAGGGTTAGGGTTAGGGTTACGCCTAGGGTTAGGGTTAGGGTTAGGGTTACGCCTAGGGTTAGCATCTCGGAAACCAAAAAGGCCCCAGCTCCAGGCACACTGCAGCTGCGAAAGACATCCCAAGGGGAGCGCAAAACTGCCACAAGATGCCTGCCTCCACAGCTTTTTCCTTGCAAGCAGCCCTAGGGCAGGCCTGCTTTTCCTGCCTAGGGTTAGGGTTAGGGTTAGGGTAAGGGTTAGGGTTACGCCTAGGGTTAGCATCTCAGAAACCACAAAGCCCCCAGCTCCAGGCACACTGCAGCTGCAAAAGGCATCCCAAGGGGAGCGCAAAACTGCCACAAGATGCCTGCCTCCACGGCTTTTTCCTTGCGAGCACCCTAGGCCAGGCCTGCTTTTCCTGCCTAGGGTTAGGGTTAGGGTTAGGGTTACGCCTAGGGTTAGCATCTCGGAAACCACAAAGCCCCCATCTCCAGGCACACTGCAGCTGCGAAAGGCATCCCAAGGGGAGCGCACAACTGCCACAAGATGCCTGCCTCCACGGCTTTTTCCTTGCAAGCAGCCCTAGGCCAGGCCTGCTTTTCCTGCCTAGGGTTAGGGTTAGGGTTAGGGTTAGGGTTACGCCTAGGGTTAGCATCTCGGAAACCACAAAGCCCCCAGCTCCAGGCACACTGCAGCTGCAAAAGACATCCCAAGGGGAGCGCAAAACTGCCACAAGATGCCTGCCTCCACGGCTTTTTCCCTGGGAGCAGCCCTAGGCCAGGCCTGCTTTTCCTGCCTAGGGTTAGGGTTAGGGTTACGCCTAGGGTTAGCATCTCGGAAACCACAAAGCCCCCAGCTCCAGGCACACTGCAGCTGCAAAAGGCATCCCAAGGGGAGCGCAAAACTGCCACAAGATGCCTGCCTCCACGGCTTTTTCCCTGGGAGCAGCCCTAGGCCAGGCCTGCTTTTCCTGCCTAGGGTTAGGGTTAGGGTTACGCCTAGGGTTAGCATCTTGGAAACCACAAAGCCCCCAGCTCCAGGCACACTGCAGCTGCGAAAGGCATCCCAAGGGGAGTGCAAAACTGCCACAAGATGCCTGCCTCCACGGCTTTTTCCCTGGGAGCAGCCCTAGGCCAGGCCTGCTTTTCCTGCCTAGGGTTAGGCTTAGGGTTACGCCTAGGGTTAACATCTCGGAAACCACAAAGCCCCCTGCTCCAGGCACACTGCAGCTGCGAAAGGCATCCCAAGGGGAGCGCAAAACTGCCACAAGATGCCTGCCTCCACGGCTTTTTCCTTGCAAGCAGCCCTAGGCCAGGCCTGCTTTTCCTGCCTAGGGTTAGGGTTAGGGTTAGGGTTAGGATTAGGGTTAGGGTTAGGGTTAGGGTTAGGGTTAGGGTTAGGGTTAGGGTTAGGGTTTGGGTTAGGGTTAGGGTTACGCCTAGGGTTAGCATCTCGGAAACCACAAAGCCCCCAGCTCCAGGCACACTGCAGCTGCAAAAGGCATCCCAAGGGGAGCGCAAAACTGCCACAAGATGCCTGCCTCCACGGCTTTTTCCTTGCAAGCAGCCCTAGGCCAGGCCTGCTTTTCCTGCCTAGGGTTAGGGTTAGGGTTAGGGTTAGGGTTAGGGTTAGGGTTAGGGTTAGGGTTACGCCTAGGTTTAGCATCTCGGAAACCACAAAGCCCCCAGCTCCAGGCACACTGCAGCTGCAAAAGGCATCCCAAGGGGAGCGCAAAACTGCCACAAGATGCCTGCCTCCACGGCTTTTTCCTTGCAAGCAGCCCTAGGCCAGGCCTGCTTTTCCTGCCTAGGGTTAGGGTTAGGGTTAGGGTTAGGGTTACGCCTAGGGTTAGCATCTCGGAAACCACAAAGCCCCCAGCTCCAGGCACACTGCAGCTGCAAAAGGCATCCCAAGAGGAGCGCAAAACTGCCACAAGATGCCTGCCTCCACGTTTTTTTCCCTGGGAGCAGCCCTAGGCCAGGCCTGCTTTTCCTGCCTAGGGTTAGGGTTAGGGTTACGCCTAGGGTTAGCATCTCGGAAACCACAAAGCCCCCAGCTCCAGGCACACTGCAGCTGCGAAAGGCATCCCAAGGGGAGCGCAAAACTGCCACAAGATGCCTGCCTCCACGGCATTTTCCCTGGGAGCAGCCCTAGGCCAAGCCTGCTTTTCCTGCCTAGGGTTAGGGTTAGGGTTAGGGTTAGGGTTACGCCTAGGGTTAGCATCTCGGAAAGCACAAAGCCCCCAGCTCCAGGCACACTGCAGCTGCAAAAGGCATCCCAAGGGGAGCGCAAAACTGCCACAAGATGCCTGCCTCCACGGCTTTTTCCTTGCGAGCAGCCCTAGGCCAGGCCTGCTTTTCCTGCCTAGGGTTTGGGTTAGGGTTAGGGTTAGGGTTAGGGTTACGCCTAGGGTTAGCATCTCGGAAACCACAAAGCCCCCAGCTCCAGGCACACTGCAGCTGCGAAAGGCATCCCAAGGGGAGCGCAAAACTGCCACAAGATGCCTGCCTCCACGGCTTTTTCCTTGCAAGCAGCCCTAGGCCAGGCCTGCTTTTCCTGCCTAGGGTTAGGGTTAGGGTTAGGGTTAGGGTTAGGGTTACGCCTAGGGTTAGCATCTCGGAAACCACAAAGCCCCCAGCTCCAGGCACACTGCAGCTGCAAAAGGCATCCCAAGGGGAGCGCAAAACTGCCACAAGATGCCTGCCTCCACGGCTTTTTCCTTGCAAGCAGCCCTAGGCCAGGCCTGCTTTTCCTGCCTAGGGTTAGGGTTAGGGTTAGGGTTAGGGTTACGCCTAGGGTTAGCATCTCGGAAACCACAAAGCCCCCAGCTCCAGGCACACTGCAGCTGCGAAAGGCATCCCAAGGGGAGCGCAAAACTGCCACAAGATGCCTGCCTCCATGGCTTTTCCCCTGGGAGCAGCCCTAGGCCAGGCCTGCTTTTCCTGCCTAGGGTTAGGGTTAGGGTTAGGGTTACGCCTAGGGTTAGCATCTCGGAAACCACAAAGCCCCCAGCTCCAGGCACACTGCAGCTGCGAAACGCATCCCAAGGGGAGCGCACAACTGCCACAAGATGCCTGCCTCCACGGCTTTTTCCCTGGGAGCAGCCCTAGGCCAGGCCTGCTTTTCCTGCCTAGGGTTAGGGTTAGGGTTAGGGTTAGGGTTACGCCTAAGGTTAGCATCTCGGAAACCACAAAGCCCCCAGCTCCAGGCACACTGCAGCTGCAAAAGGCATCCCAAGGGGAGCGCAAAACTGCCACAAGATGCCTGCCTCCACGGCTTTTTCCTTGCAAGCAGCCCTAGGCCAGGCCTGCTTTTCCTGCCTAGGGTTAGGGTTAGGGTTAGGGTTACGCCTAGGGTTAGCATCTCGGAAACCACAAAGCCCCCAGCTCCAGGCACACTGCAGCTGCAAAAGGCATCCCAAGGGGAGCGCAAAACTGCCACAAGATGCCTGCCTCCACGGCTTTTTCCCTGCGAGCAGCCCTAGGCCAGGCCTGCTTTTCCTGCCTAGGGTTAGGGTTAGGGTTAGGGTTACGCCTAGGGTTAGCATCTCGGAAACCACAAAGCCCCCAGCTCCAGGCACACTGCAGCTGCAAAAGGCATCCCAAGGGGAGCGCAAAACTGCCACAAGATGCCTGCCTCCACGGCTTTTTCCCTGGGAGCAGCCCTAGGCCAGGCCTGCTTTTCCTGCCTAGGGTTAGGGTTAGGGTTAGGGTTAGGGTTACGCCTAGGGTTAGCATCTCAGAAACCACAAAGCCCCCAGCTCCAGGCACACTGCAGCTGCAAAAGGCATCCCAAGGGGAGCGCAAAACTGCCACAAGATGCCTGCCTCCACGGCTTTTTCCCTGGGAGCAGCCCTAGGCCAGGCCTGCTTTTCCTGCCTAGGGTTAGGGTTAGGGTTACGCCTAGGGTTAGCATCTCGGAAACCACAAAGCCCCCAGCTCCAGGCACACTGCAGCTGCGAAAGGTATCCCAAGGGGAGCGCAAAACTGCCACAAGATGCCTGCCTCCACGGCTTTTTCCTTGCAAGCAGCCCTAGGCCAGGCCTGCTTTTCCTGCCTAGGGTTAGGGTTAGGGTTAGGGTTAGGGTTAGGGTTACGCCTAGGGTTAGCATCTCGGAAACCACAAAGCCCCCAGCTCCAGGCACACTGCAGCTGCAAATGACATCCCAAGGGGAGCGCAAAACTGCCACAAGATGCCTGCCTCCACGGCTTTTTCCCTGGGAGCAGCCCTAGGCCAGGCCTGCTTTTCCTGCCTAGGGTTAGGGTTAGGGTTAGGGTTAGGGTTACGCCTAGGGTTAGCATCTCGGAAAGCACAAAGCTCCCAGCTCCAGGCACACTGCAGCTGCGAAAGGCATCCCAAGGGGAGCGCAAAACTGCCACAAGATGCCTGCCTCCACGTTTTTTTCCCTGGGAGCAGCCCTAGGCCAGGCCTGCTTTTCCTGCCTAGGGTTAGGGTTAGGGTTACGCCTAGGGTTAGCATCTCGGAAACCACAAAGCCCCCAGCTCCAGGCACACTGCAGCTGCGAAAGGCATCCCAAGGGGAGCGCAAAACTGCCACAAGATGCCTGCCTCCACGGCTTTTTCCCTGGGAGCAGCCCTAGGCCAGGCCTGCTTTTCCTGCCTAGGGTTAGGGTTAGGGTTACGCCTAGGGTTAGCATCTTGGAAACCACAAAGCCCCCAGCTCCAGGCACACTGCAGCTGCGAAAGGCATCCCAAGGGGAGCGCAAAACTGCCACAAGATGCCTGCCTCCACGGCTTTTTCCTTGCAAGCAGCCCTAGGCCAGGCCTGCTTTTCCTGCCTAGGGTTAGGGTTAGGGTTAGGGTTACGCCTAGGGTTAGGGTTAGGGTTAGGGTTACGCCTAGGGTTAGCATCTCGGAAACCAAAAAGGCCCCAGCTCCAGGCACACTGCAGCTGCGAAAGACATCCCAAGGGGAGCGCAAAACTGCCACAAGATGCCTGCCTCCACAGCTTTTTCCTTGCAAGCAGCCCTAGGGCAGGCCTGCTTTTCCTGCCTAGGGTTAGGGTTAGGGTTAGGGTAAGGGTTAGGGTTACGCCTAGGGTTAGCATCTCAGAAACCACAAAGCCCCCAGCTCCAGGCACACTGCAGCTGCAAAAGGCATCCCAAGGGGAGCGCAAAACTGCCACAAGATGCCTGCCTCCACGGCTTTTTCCCTGCGAGCAGCCCTAGGCCAGGCCTGCTTTTCCTGCCTAGGGTTAGGGTTAGGGTTAGGGTTACGCCTAGGGTTAGCATCTCGGAAACCACAAAGCCCCCAGCTCCAGGCACACTGCAGCTGCAAAAGGCATCCCAAGGGGAGCGCAAAACTGCCACAAGATGCCTGCCTCCACGGCTTTTTCCCTGGGAGCAGCCCTAGGCCAGGCCTGCTTTTCCTGCCTAGGGTTAGGGTTAAGGTTAGGGTTAGGGTTACGCCTAGGGTTAGCATCTCAGAAACCACAAAGCCCCCAGCTCCAGGCACACTGCAGCTGCAAAAGGCATCCCAAGGGGAGCGCAAAACTGCCACAAGATGCCTGCCTCCACGGCTTTTTCCCTGGGAGCAGCCCTAGGCCAGGCCTGCTTTTCCTGCCTAGGGTTAGGGTTAGGGTTACGCCTAGGGTTAGCATCTCGGAAACCACAAAGCCCCCAGCTCCAGGCACACTGCAGCTGCGAAAGGTATCCCAAGGGGAGCGCAAAACTGCCACAAGATGCCTGCCTCCACGGCTTTTTCCTTGCAAGCAGCCCTAGGCCAGGCCTGCTTTTCCTGCCTAGGGTTAGGGTTAGGGTTAGGGTTAGGGTTAGGGTTACGCCTAGGGTTAGCATCTCGGAAACCACAAAGCCCCCAGCTCCAGGCACACTGCAGCTGCAAATGACATCCCAAGGGGAGCGCAAAACTGCCACAAGATGCCTGCCTCCACGGCTTTTTCCCTGGGAGCAGCCCTAGGCCAGGCCTGCTTTTCCTGCCTAGGGTTAGGGTTAGGGTTAGGGTTAGGGTTACGCCTAGGGTTAGCATCTCGGAAAGCACAAAGCTCCCAGCTCCAGGCACACTGCAGCTGCGAAAGGCATCCCAAGGGGAGCGCAAAACTGCCACAAGATGCCTGCCTCCACGTTTTTTTCCCTGGGAGCAGCCCTAGGCCAGGCCTGCTTTTCCTGCCTAGGGTTAGGGTTAGGGTTATGCCTAGGGTTAGCATCTCGGAAACCACAAAGCCCCCAGCTCCAGGCACACTGCAGCTGCGAAAGGCATCCCAAGGGGAGCGCAAAACTGCCACAAGATGCCTGCCTCCACGGCTTTTTCCCTGGGAGCAGCCCTAGGCCAGGCCTGCTTTTCCTGCCTAGGGTTAGGGTTAGGGTTACGCCTAGGGTTAGCATCTCGGAAACCACAAAGCCCCCAGCTCCAGGCACACTGCAGCTGCGAAAGGTATCCCAAGGGGAGCGCAAAACTGCCACAAGATGCCTGCCTCCACGGCTTTTTCCTTGCAAGCAGCCCTAGGCCAGGCCTGCTTTTCCTGCCTAGGGTTAGGGTTAGGGTTAGGGTTAGGGTTACGCCTAGGGTTAGCATCTCGGAAACCACAAAGCCCCCAGCTCCAGGCACACTGCAGCTGCAAAAGGCATCCCAAGGGGAGCGCACAACTGCCACAAGATGCCTGCCTCCACGGCTTTTTCCTTGCAAGCAGCCCTAGGCCAGGCCTGCTTTTCCTGCCTAGGGTTAGGGTTAGGGTTAGGGTTAGGGTTACGCCTAGGGTTAGCATCTCGGAAACCACAAAGCCCCCAGCTCCAGGCACACTGCAGCTGCAAAAGGCATCCCAAGGGGAGCGCAAAACTGCCACAAGATGCCTGCCTCCACGGCTTTTTCCTTGCAAGCAGCCCTAGGCCAGGCCTGCTTTTCCTGCCTTGGGTAAGGGTTAGGGTTAGGGTTACACCTAGGGTTAGCATCTTGGAAACCACAAAGCCCCCAGCTCCAGGCACACTGCAGCTGCAAATGACATCCCAAGGGGAGCGCAAAACTGCCACAAGATGCCTGCCTCCACGGCTTTTTCCCTGGGAGCAGCCCTAGGCCAGGCCTGCTTTTCCTGCCTAGGGTTAGGGTTAGGGTTAGGGTTAGGGTTACGCCTAGGGTTAGCATCTCAGAAACCACAAAGCCCCCAGCTCCAGGCACACTGCAGCTGCAAAAGGCATCCCAAGGGGAGCGCAAAACTGCCACAAGATGCCTGCCTCCACGGCTTTTTCCTTGCAAGCAGCCCTAGGCCAGGCCTGCTTTTCCTGCCTAGGGTTAGGGTTAGGGTTACGCCTAGGGTTAGCATCTCGGAAACCACAAAGCCCCCAGCTCCAGGCACACTGCAGCTGCAAAAGACATCCCAAGGGGAGCGCAAAACTGCCACAAGATGCCTGCCTCCACGGCTTTTTCCTTGCAAGCAGCCCTAGGCCAGGCCTGCTTTTCCTGCCTAGGGTTAGGGTTAGGGTTACGCCTAGGGTTAGCATCTCGGAAACCACAAAGCCCCCAGCTCCAGGCACACTGCAGCTGCGAAAGGCATCCCAAGGGGAGCGCAAAACTGCCACAAGATGCCTGCCTCCACGGCTTTTTCCCTGGGAGCAGCCCTAGGCCAGGCCTGCTTTTCCTGCCTAGGGTTAGGGTTAGGGTTACGCCTAGGGTTAGCATCTTGGAAACCACAAAGCCCCCAGCTCCAGGCACACTGCAGCTGCGAAAGGCATCCCAAGGGGAGCGCAAAACTGCCACAAGATGCCTGCCTCCACGGCTTTTTCCTTGCAAGCAGCCCTAGGCCAGGCCTGCTTTTCCTGCCTAGGGTTAGGGTTAGGGTTAGGGTTACGCCTAGGGTTAGGGTTAGGGTTAGGGTTACGCCTAGGGTTAGCATCTCGGAAACCAAAAAGGCCCCAGCTCCAGGCACACTGCAGCTGCGAAAGACATCCCAAGGGGAGCGCAAAACTGCCACAAGATGCCTGCCTCCACAGCTTTTTCCTTGCAAGCAGCCCTAGGGCAGGCCTGCTTTTCCTGCCTAGGGTTAGGGTTAGGGTTAGGGTAAGGGTTAGGGTTACGCCTAGGGTTAGCATCTCAGAAACCACAAAGCCCCCAGCTCCAGGCACACTGCAGCTGCAAAAGGCATCCCAAGGGGAGCGCAAAACTGCCACAAGATGCCTGCCTCCACGGCTTTTTCCTTGCGAGCACCCTAGGCCAGGCCTGCTTTTCCTGCCTAGGGTTAGGGTTAGGGTTAGGGTTACGCCTAGGGTTAGCATCTCGGAAACCACAAAGCCCCCATCTCCAGGCACACTGCAGCTGCGAAAGGCATCCCAAGGGGAGCGCACAACTGCCACAAGATGCCTGCCTCCACGGCTTTTTCCTTGCAAGCAGCCCTAGGCCAGGCCTGCTTTTCCTGCCTAGGGTTAGGGTTAGGGTTAGGGTTAGGGTTACGCCTAGGGTTAGCATCTCGGAAACCACAAAGCCCCCAGCTCCAGGCACACTGCAGCTGCAAAAGACATCCCAAGGGGAGCGCAAAACTGCCACAAGATGCCTGCCTCCACGGCTTTTTCCCTGGGAGCAGCCCTAGGCCAGGCCTGCTTTTCCTGCCTAGGGTTAGGGTTAGGGTTACGCCTAGGGTTAGCATCTCGGAAACCACAAAGCCCCCAGCTCCAGGCACACTGCAGCTGCAAAAGGCATCCCAAGGGGAGCGCAAAACTGCCACAAGATGCCTGCCTCCACGGCTTTTTCCCTGGGAGCAGCCCTAGGCCAGGCCTGCTTTTCCTGCCTAGGGTTAGGCTTAGGGTTACGCCTAGGGTTAGCATCTTGGAAACCACAAAGCCCCCAGCTCCAGGCACACTGCAGCTGCGAAAGGCATCCCAAGGGGAGCGCAAAACTGCCACAAGATGCCTGCCTCCACGGCTTTTTCCCTGGGAGCAGCCCTAGGCCAGGCCTGCTTTTCCTGCCTAGGGTTAGGCTTAGGGTTACGCCTAGGGTTAACATCTCGGAAACCACAAAGCCCCCTGCTCCAGGCACACTGCAGCTGCGAAAGGTATCCCAAGGGGAGCGCAAAACTGCCACAAGATGCCTGCCTCCACGGCTTTTTCCCTGGGAGCAGCCCTAGGCCAGGCCTGCTTTTCCTGCCTAGGGTTAGGGTTAGGGTTAGGGTTAGGATTAGGGTTAGGGTAAGGGTTAGGGTTAGGGTTAGGGTTAGGGTTAGGGTTAGGGTTTGGGTTAGGGTTAGGGTTACGCCTAGGGTTAGCATCTCGGAAACCACAAAGCCCCCAGCTCCAGGCACACTGCAGCTGCAAAAGGCATCCCAAGGGGAGCGCAAAACTGCCACAAGATGCCTGCCTCCACGGCTTTTTCCTTGCAAGCAGCCCTAGGCCAGGCCTGCTTTTCCTGCCTAGGGTTAGGGTTAGGGTTAGGGTTAGGGTTAGGGTTAGGGTTAGGGTTAGGGTTAGGGTTACGCCTAGGGTTAGCATCTCGGAAACCACAAAGCCCCCAGCTCCAGGCACACTGCAGCTGCAAAAGGCATCCCAAGGGGAGCGCAAAACTGCCACAAGATGCCTGCCTCCACGGCTTTTTCCTTGCAAGCAGCCCTAGGCCAGGCCTGCTTTTCCTGCCTAGGGTTAGGGTTAGGGTTAGGGTTAGGGTTACGCCTAGGGTTAGCATCTCGGAAACCACAAAGCCCCCAGCTCCAGGCACACTGCAGCTGCAAAAGGCATCCCAAGAGGAGCGCAAAACTGCCACAAGATGCCTGCCTCCACGTTTTTTTCCCTGGGAGCAGCCCTAGGCCAGGCCTGCTTTTCCTGCCTAGGGTTAGGGTTAGGGTTACGCCTAGGGTTAGCATCTCGGAAACCACAAAGCCCCCAGCTCCAGGCACACTGCAGCTGCGAAAGGCATCCCAAGGGGAGCGCAAAACTGCCACAAGATGCCTGCCTCCACGGCATTTTCCCTGGGAGCAGCCCTAGGCCAAGCCTGCTTTTCCTGCCTAGGGTTAGGGTTAGGGTTAGGGTTAGGGTTACGCCTAGGGTTAGCATCTCGGAAAGCACAAAGCCCCCAGCTCCAGGCACACTGCAGCTGCAAAAGGCATCCCAAGGGGAGCGCAAAACTGCCACAAGATGCCTGCCTCCACGGCTTTTTCCTTGCGAGCAGCCCTAGGCCAGGCCTGCTTTTCCTGCCTAGGGTTTGGGTTAGGGTTAGGGTTAGGGTTAGGGTTACGCCTAGGGTTAGCATCTCGGAAACCACAAAGCCCCCAGCTCCAGGCACACTGCAGCTGCGAAAGGCATCCCAAGGGGAGCGCAAAACTGCCACAAGATGCCTGCCTCCACGGCTTTTTCCTTGCAAGCAGCCCTAGGCCAGGCCTGCTTTTCCTGCCTAGGGTTAGGGTTAGGGTTAGGGTTAGGGTTAGGGTTACGCCTAGGGTTAGCATCTCGGAAACCACAAAGCCCCCAGCTCCAGGCACACTGCAGCTGCGAAACGCATCCCAAGGGGAGCGCACAACTGCCACAAGATGCCTGCCTCCACGGCTTTTTCCCTGGGAGCAGCCCTAGGCCAGGCCTGCTTTTCCTGCCTAGGGTTAGGGTTAGGGTTAGGGTTAGGGTTACGCCTAAGGTTAGCATCTCGGAAACCACAAAGCCCCCAGCTCCAGGCACACTGCAGCTGCAAAAGGCATCCCAAGGGGAGCGCAAAACTGCCACAAGATGCCTGCCTCCACGGCTTTTTCCTTGCAAGCAGCCCTAGGCCAGGCCTGCTTTTCCTGCCTAGGGTTAGGGTTAGGGTTAGGGTTACGCCTAGGGTTAGCATCTCGGAAACCACAAAGCCCCCAGCTCCAGGCACACTGCAGCTGCAAAAGGCATCCCAAGGGGAGCGCAAAACTGCCACAAGATGCCTGCCTCCACAGCTTTTTCCTTGCAAGCAGCCCTAGGCCAGGCCTGCTTTTCCTGCCTAGGGTTAGGGTTAGGGTTAGGGTTAGGGTTACGCCTAGGGTTAGCATCTCGGAAACCACAAAGCCCCCAGCTCCAGGCACACTGCAGCTGTGAAAGGCATCCCAAGGGGAGCGCACAACTGCCACAAGATGCCTGCCTCCACGGCTTTTTCCCTGGGAGCAGCCCTAGGCCAGGCCTGCTTTTCCTGCCTAGCGTTAGGGTTAGGGTTACGCCTAGGGTTAGCATCTCGGAAACCACAAAGCCCCCAGCTCCAGGCACACTGCAGCTGCGAAAGGCATCCCAAGGGGAGCGCAAAACTGCCACAAGATGCCTGCCTCCACGGCTTTTTCCCTGCGAGCAGCCCTAGGCCAGGCCTGCTTTTCCTGCCTAGGGTTAGGGTTAGGGTTAGGGTTACGCCTAGGGTTAGCATCTCGGAAACCACAAAGCCCCCAGCTCCAGGCACACTGCAGCTGCAAAAGGCATCCCAAGGGGAGCGCAAAACTGCCACAAGATGCCTGCCTCCACGGCTTTTTCCCTGGGAGCAGCCCTAGGCCAGGCCTGCTTTTCCTGCCTAGGGTTAGGGTTAGGGTTAGGGTTAGGGTTACGCCTAGGGTTAGCATCTCGGAAACCACAAAGCCCCCAGCTCCAGGCACACTGCAGCTGCAAAAGGCATCCCAAGGGGAGCGCAAAACTGCCACAAGATGCCTGCCTCCACGGCTTTTTCCCTGGGAGCAGCCCTAGGCCAGGCCTGCTTTTCCTGCCTAGGGTTAGGGTTAGGGTTACGCCTAGGGTTAGCATCTCGGAAACCACAAAGCCCCCAGCTCCAGGCACACTGCAGCTGCGAAAGGTATCCCAAGGGGAGCGCAAAACTGCCACAAGATGCCTGCCTCCACGGCTTTTTCCTTGCAAGCAGCCCTAGGCCAGGCCTGCTTTTCCTGCCTAGGGTTAGGGTTAGGGTTAGGGTTAGGGTTAGGGTTACGCCTAGGGTTAGCATCTCGGAAACCACAAAGCCCCCAGCTCCAGGCACACTGCAGCTGCGAAAGGCATCCCAAGGGGAGCGCAAAACTGCCACAAGATGCCTGCCTCCACGGCTTTTTCCTTGCAAGCAGCCCTAGGCCAGGCCTGCTTTTCCTGCCTAGGGTTAGGGTTAGGGTTACGCCTAGGGTTAGCATCTCGGAAACCACAAAGCCCCCAGCTCCAGGCACACTGCAGCTGCAAATGACATCCCAAGGGGAGCGCAAAACTGCCACAAGATGCCTGCCTCCACGGCTTTTTCCCTGGGAGCAGCCCTAGGCCAGGCCTGCTTTTCCTGCCTAGGGTTAGGGTTAGGGTTAGGGTTAGGGTTACGCCTAGGGTTAGCATCTCGGAAAGCACAAAGCTCCCAGCTCCAGGCACACTGCAGCTGCGAAAGGCATCCCAAGGGGAGCGCAAAACTGCCACAAGATGCCTGCCTCCACGTTTTTTCCCTGGGAGCAGCCCTAGGCCAGGCCTGCTTTTCCTGCCTAGGATTAGGGTTAGGGTTATGCCTAGGGTTAGCATCTCGGAAAGCACAAAGCCCCCAGCTCCAGGCACACTGCAGCTGCGAAAGGCATCCCAAGGGGAGCACAAAACTGCCACAAGATGCCTGCCTCCACGTTTTTTTCCCTGGGAGCAGCCCTAGGCCAGGCCTGCTTTTCCTGCCTAGGGTTAGGGTTAGGGTTAGGGTTAGGGTTACGCCTAGGGTTACGCCTAGGGTTAGCATCTCGGAAACCACAAAGCCCCCAGCTCCAGGCACACTGCAGCTGCGAAACGCATCCCAAGGGGAGCGCACAACTGCCACAAGATGCCTGCCTCCACGGCTTTTTCCCTGGGAGCAGCCCTAGGCCAGGCCTGCTTTTCCTGCCTAGGGTTAGGGTTAGGGTTAGGGTTAGGGTTACGCCTAGGGTTAGCATCTCGGAAACCACAAAGCCCCCAGCTCCAGGCACACTGCAGCTGCAAAAGGCATCCCAAGGGGAGCGCAAAACTGCCACAAGATGCCTGCCTCCACGGCTTTTTCCTTGGGAGCAGCCCTAGGCCAGGCCTGCTTTTCCTGCCTAGGGTTAGGGTTAGGGTTATGCCTAGGGTTAGCATCTCGGAAACCACAAAGCCCCCAGCTCCAGGCACACTGCAGCTGCGAAAGGCATCCCAAGGGGAGCGCAAAACTGCCACAAGATGCCTGCCTCCACGGCTTTTTCCCTGGGAGCAGCCCTAGGCCAGGCCTGCTTTTCCTGCCTAGGGTTAGGGTTAGGGTTACGCCTAGGGTTAGCATCTCGGAAACCACAAAGCCCCCAGCTCCAGGCACACTGCAGCTGCGAAAGGTATCCCAAGGGGAGCGCAAAACTGCCACAAGATGCCTGCCTCCACGGCTTTTTCCTTGCAAGCAGCCCTAGGCCAGGCCTGCTTTTCCTGCCTAGGGTTAGGGTTAGGGTTAGGGTTAGGGTTAGGGTTACGCCTAGGGTTAGCATCTCGGAAACCACAAAGCCCCCAGCTCCAGGCACACTGCAGCTGCGAAAGACATCCCAAGGGGAGCGCAAAACTGCCACAAGATGCCTGCCTCCACGGCTTTTTCCTTGCAAGCAGCCCTAGGCCAGGCCTGCTTTTCCTGCCTAGGGTTAGGGTTAGGGTTACGCCTAGGGTTAGCATCTTGGAAACCACAAAGCCCCCAGCTCCAGGCACACTGCAGCTGCGAAAGGCATCCCAAGGGGAGCGCAAAACTGCCACAAGATGCCTGCCTCCACGGCTTTTTCCCTGGGAGCAGCCCTAGGCCAGGCCTGCTTTTCCTGCCTAGGGTTAGGGTTAGGGTTAGGGTTATGGTTACGCCTAGGGTTAGCATCTCAGAAACCACAAAGCCCCCAGCTCCAGGCACACTGCAGCTGCAAAAGGCATCCCAAGGGGAGCGCAAAACTGCCACAAGATGCCTGCCTCCACGGCTTTTTCCTTGCAAGCAGCCCTAGGCCAGGCCTGCTTTTCCTGCCTAGGGTTAGGGTTAGGGTTACGCCTAGGGTTAGCATCTCGGAAACCACAAAGCCCCCAGCTCCAGGCACACTGCAGCTGCAAAAGACATCCCAAGGGGAGCGCAAAACTGCCACAAGATGCCTGCCTCCACGGCTTTTTCCTTGCAAGCAGCCCTAGGCCAGGCCTGCTTTTCCTGCCTAGGGTTAGGGTTAGGGTTACGCCTAGGGTTAGCATCTCGGAAAGCACAAAGCCCCCAGCTCCAGGCACACTGCAGCTGCAAAAGGCATCCCAAGGGGAGCGCAAAACTGCCACAAGATGCCTGCCTCCACGGCTTTTTCCCTGGGAGCAGCCCTAGGCCAGGCCTGCTTTTCCTGCCTAGGGTTAGGGTTAGGGTTACGCCTAGGGTTAGCATCTTGGAAACCACAAAGCCCCCAGCTCCAGGCACACTGCAGCTGCGAAAGGTATCCCAAGGGGAGCGCAAAACTGCCACAAGATGCCTGCCTCCACGGCTTTTTCCTTGCAAGCAGCCCTAGGCCAGGCCTGCTTTTCCTGCCTAGGGTTAGGGTTAGGGTTAGGGTTACACCTAGGGTTAGGGTTAGGGTTAGGGTTACGCCTAGGGTTAGCATCTCGGAAACCAAAAAGGCCCCAGCTCCAGGCACACTGCAGCTGCGAAAGACATCCCAAGGGGAGCGCAAAACTGCCACAAGATGCCTGCCTCCACAGCTTTTTCCTTGCAAGCAGCCCTAGGCCAGGCCTGCTTTTCCTGCCTAGGGTTAGGGTTAGGGTTAGGGTTAGGGTTACGCCTAGGGTTAGCATCTCAGAAACCACAAAGCCCCCAGCTCCAGGCACACTGCAGCTGCGAAAGGCATCCCAAGGGGAGCGCAAAACTGCCACAAGATGCCTGCCTCCACGGCTTTTTCCTTGCGAGCAGCCCTAGGCCAGGCCTGCTTTTCCTGCCTAGGGTTAGGGTTAGGGTTAGGGTTAGGGTTACGCCTAGGGTTAGCATCTCGGAAACCACAAAGCCCCCAGCTCCAGGCACACTGCAGCTGCAAAAGGCATCCCAAGGGGAGCGCAAAACTGCCACAAGATGCCTGCCTCCACGGCTTTTTCCCTGGGAGCAGCCCTAGGCCAGGCCTGCTTTTCCTGCCTAGGGTTAGGGTTAGGGTTAGGGTTAGGGTTAGAGTTACGCCTAGGGTTAGCATATCAGAAACCACAAAGCCCCCAGCTCCAGGCACACTGCAGCTGCAAAAGGCATCCCAAGGGGAGCGCAAAACTGCCACAAGATGCCTGCCTCCACGGCTTTTTCCCTGGGAGCAGCCCTAGGCCAGGCCTGCTTTTCCTGCCTAGGGTTAGGGTTAGGGTTAGGGTTAGGGTTACGCCTAGGGTTAGCATCTCAGAAACCATAAAGCCCCCAGCTCCAGGCACACTGCAGCTGCAAATGACATCCCAAGGGGAGCGCAAAACTGCCACAAGATGCCTGCCTCCACGGCTTTTTCCCTGGGAGCAGCCCTAGGCCAGGCCTGCTTTTCCTGCCTAGGGTTACGGTTAGGGTTAGGGTTAGGGTTTGGGTTAGGGTTAGGGTTACGCCTAGGGTTAGCATCTCGGAAACCACAAAGCCCCCAGCTCCAGGCACACTGCAGCTGCAAAAGACATCCCAAGGGGAGCGCAAAACTGCCACAAGATGCCTGCCTCCACGGCTTTTTCCTTGCAAGCAGCCCTAGGCCAGGCCTGCTTTTCCTGCCTAGGGTTAGGGTTAGGGTTACGCCTAGGGTTAGCATCTCGGAAACCACAAAGCCCCCAGCTCCAGGCACACTGCAGCTGCAAAAGACATCCCAAGGGGAGCGCAAAACTGCCACAAGATGCCTGCCTCCACGGCTTTTTCCCTGGGAGCAGCCCTAGGCCAGGCCTGCTTTTCCTGCCTAGGGTTAGGGTTAGGGTTACGCCTAGGGTTAGCATCTCGGAAACCACAAAGCCCCCAGCTCCAGGCACACTGCAGCTGCAAAAGGCATCCCAAGGGGAGCGCAAAACTGCCACAAGATGCCTGCCTCCACGGCTTTTTCCCTGGGAGCAGCCCTAGGCCAGGCCTGCTTTTCCTGCCTAGGGTTAGGGTTAGGGTTACGCCTAGGGTTAGCATCTTGGAAACCACAAAGCCCCCAGCTCCAGGCACACTGCAGCTGCGAAAGGTATCCCAAGGGGAGCGCAAAACTGCCACAAGATGCCTGCCTCCACGGCTTTTTCCTTGCAAGCAGCCCTAGGCCAGGCCTGCTTTTCCTGCTTAGGGTTAGGGTTAGGGTTAGGGTTACGCCTAGGGTTAGGGTTAGGGTTAGGGTTACGCCTAGGGTTAGCATCTCGGAAACCAAAAAGGCCCCAGCTCCAGGCACACTGCAGCTGCGAAAGACATCCCAAGGGGAGCGCAAAACTGCCACAAGATGCCTGCCTCCACGGCTTTTTCCTTGCAAGCAGCCCTAGGCCAGGCCTGCTTTTCCTGCCTAGGGTTAGGGTTAGGGTTAGGGTTAGGGTTACGCCTAGGGTTAGCATCTCAGAAACCACAAAGCCCCCAGCTCCAGGCACACTGCAGCTGCGAAAGGCATCCCAAGGGGAGCGCAAAACTGCCACAAGATGCCTGCCTCCACGGCTTTTTCCCTGGGAGCAGCCCTAGGCCAGGCCTGCTTTTCCTGCCTAGGGTTAGGGTTAGGGTTAGGGTTAGGGTTTGGGTTAGGGTTACGCCTAGGGTTAGCATCTCGGAAACCACAAAGCCCCCAGCTCCAGGCACACTGCAGCTGCAAAAGACATCCCAAGGGGAGCGCAAAACTGCCACAAGATGCCTGCCTCCACGGCTTTTTCCTTGCAAGCAGCCCTAGGCCAGGCCTGCTTTTCCTGCCTAGGGTTAGGGTTAGGGTTAGGGTAAGGGTTAGGGTTACGCCTAGGGTTAGCATCTCAGAAACCACAAAGCCCCCAGCTCCAGGCACACTGCAGCTGCAAAAGGCATCCCAAGGGGAGCGCAAAACTGCCACAAGATGCCTGCCTCCACGGCTTTTTCCTTGCGAGCAGCCCTAGGCCAGGCCTGCTTTTCCTGCCTAGGGTTAGGGTTAGGGTTACGCCTAGGGTTAGCATCTCGGAAACCACAAAGCCCCCAGCTCCAGGCACACTGCAGCTGCAAAAGACATCCCAAGGGGAGCGCAAAACTGCCACAAGATGCCTGCCTCCACGGCTTTTTCCTTGCAAGCAGCCCTAGGCCAGGCCTGCTTTTCCTGCCTAGGGTTAGGGTTAGGGTTAGGGTAAGGGTTAGGGTTACGCCTAGGGTTAGAATCTCAGAAACCACAAAGCCCCCAGCTCCAGGCACACTGCAGCTGCGAAAGGCATCCCAAGGGGAGCGCAAAACTGCCACAAGATGCCTGCCTCCACGGCTTTTTCCCTGGGAGCAGCCCTAGGCCAGGCCTGCTTTTCCTGCCTAGGGTTAGGGTTAGGGTTACGCCTAGGGTTAGCATCTCGGAAACCACAAAGCCCCCAGCTCCAGGCACACTGCAGCTGCAAAAGGCATCCCAAGGGGAGCGCAAAACTGCCACAAGATGCCTGCCTCCACGGCTTTTTCCTTGCGAGCACCCTAGGCCAGGCCTGCTTTTCCTGCCTAGGGTTAGGGTTAGGGTTAGGGTTACGCCTAGGGTTAGCATGTCGGAAACCACAAAGCCCCCAGCTCCAGGCACACTGCAGCTGCGAAAGGCATCCCAAGGGGAGCGCACAACTGCCACAAGATGCCTGCCTCCACGGCTTTTTCCCTGGGAGCAGCCCTAGGCCAGGCCTGCTTTTCCTGCCTAGGGTTAGGGTTAGGGTTAGGGTTAGGGTTACGCCTAGGGTTAGCATCTCGGAAACCACAAAGCCCCCAGTTCCAGGCACACTGCAGCTGCGAAAGGCATCCCAAGGGGAGCGCAAAACTGCCACAAGATGCCTGCCTCCACGGCTTTTTCCCTGGGAGCAGCCCTAGGCCAGGCCTGCTTTTCCTGCCTAGGGTTAGGGTTAGGGTTACGCCTAGGGTTAGCATCTTGGAAACCACAAAGCCCCCAGCTCCAGGCACACTGCAGCTGCGAAAGGTATCCCAAGGGGAGCGCAAAACTGCCACAAGATGCCTGCCTCCACGGCTTTTTCCTTGCAAGCAGCCCGAGGCCAGGCCTGCTTTTCCTGCTTAGGGTTAGGGTTAGGGTTAGGGTTACGCCTAGGGTTAGGGTTAGGGTTAGGGTTACGCCTAGGGTTAGCATCTCGGAAACCAAAAAGGCCCCAGCTCCAGGCACACTGCAGCTGCGAAAGACATCCCAAGGGGAGCGCAAAACTGCCACAAGATGCCTGCCTCCACGGCTTTTTCCTTGCAAGCAGCCCTAGGCCAGGCCTGCTTTTCCTGCCTAGGGTTAGGGTTAGGGTTAGGGTTAGGGTTACGCCTAGGGTTAGCATCTCAGAAACCACAAAGCCCCCAGCTCCAGGCACACTGCAGCTGCGAAAGGCATCCCAAGGGGAGCGCAAAACTGCCACAAGATGCCTGCCTCCACGGCTTTTTCCCTGGGAGCAGCCCTAGGCCAGGCCTGCTTTTCCTGCCTAGGGTTACGGTTAGGGTTAGGGTTAGGGTTTGGGTTAGGGTTACGCCTAGGGTTAGCATCTCGGAAACCACAAAGCCCCCAGCTCCAGGCACACTGCAGCTGCAAAAGACATCCCAAGGGGAGCGCAAAACTGCCACAAGATGCCTGCCTCCACGGCTTTTTCCTTGCAAGCAGCCCTAGGCCAGGCCTGCTTTTCCTGCCTAGGGTTAGGGTTAGGGTTAGGGTAAGGGTTAGGGTTACGCCTAGGGTTAGCATCTCAGAAACCACAAAGCCCCCAGCTCCAGGCACACTGCAGCTGCAAAAGGCATCCCAAGGGGAGCGCAAAACTGCCACAAGATGCCTGCCTCCACGGCTTTTTCCTTGCGAGCAGCCCTAGGCCAGGCCTGCTTTTCCTGCCTAGGGTTAGGGTTAGGGTTACGCCTAGGGTTAGCATCTCGGAAACCACAAAGCCCCCAGCTCCAGGCACACTGCAGCTGCAAAAGACATCCCAAGGGGAGCGCAAAACTGCCACAAGATGCCTGCCTCCACGGCTTTTTCCTTGCAAGCAGCCCTAGGCCAGGCCTGCTTTTCCTGCCTAGGGTTAGGGTTAGGGTTAGGGTAAGGGTTAGGGTTACGCCTAGGGTTAGAATCTCAGAAACCACAAAGCCCCCAGCTCCAGGCACACTGCAGCTGCGAAAGGCATCCCAAGGGGAGCGCAAAACTGCCACAAGATGCCTGCCTCCACGGCTTTTTCCTTGCGAGCACCCTAGGCCAGGCCTGCTTTTCCTGCCTAGGGTTAGGGTTAGGGTTAGGGTTACGCCTAGGGTTAGCATGTCGGAAACCACAAAGCCCCCAGCTCCAGGCACACTGCAGCTGCGAAAGGCATCCCAAGGGGAGCGCACAACTGCCACAAGATGCCTGCCTCCACGGCTTTTTCCCTGGGAGCAGCCCTAGGCCAGGCCTGCTTTTCCTGCCTAGGGTTAGGGTTAGGGTTAGGGTTAGGGTTACGCCTAGGGTTAGCATCTCGGAAACCACAAAGCCCCCAGTTCCAGGCACACTGCAGCTGCGAAAGGCATCCCAAGGGGAGCGCAAAACTGCCACAAGATGCCTGCCTCCATGGCTTTTCCCCTGGGAGCAGCCCTAGGCCAGGCCTGCTTTTCCTGCCTAGGGTTAGGGTTAGGGTTAGGGTTACGCCTAGGGTTAGCATCTGGGAAAGCACAAAGCCCCCAGCTCCAGGCACACTGCAGCTGCGAAAGGCATCCCAAGGGGAGCGCACAACTGCCACAAGATGCCTGCCTCCACGGCTTTTTCCCTGGGAGCAGCCCTAGGCCAGGCCTGCTTTTCCTGCCTAGGGTTAGGGTTAGGGTTAGGGTTAGGGTTACGCCTAAGGTTAGCATCTCGGAAACCACAAAGCCCCCAGCTCCAGGCACACTGCAGCTGCAAAAGGCATCCCAAGGGGAGCGCAAAACTGCCACAAGATGCCTGCCTCCACGGCTTTTTCCTTGCAAGCAGCCCTAGGCCAGGCCTGCTTTTCCTGCCTAGGGTTAGGGTTAGGGTTAGGGTTACGCCTAGGGTTAGCATCTCGGAAACCACAAAGCCCCCAGCTCCAGGCACACTGCAGCTGCAAAAGGCATCCTAAGGGGAGCGCAAAACTGCCACAAGATGCCTGCCTCCACAGCTTTTTCCTTGCAAGCAGCCCTAGGCCAGGCCTGCTTTTCCTGCCTAGGGTTAGGGTTAGGGTTAGGGTTAGGGTTACGCCTAGGGTTAGCATCTCGGAAACCACAAAGCCCCCAGCTCCAGGCACACTGCAGCTGTGAAAGGCATCCCAAGGGGAGCGCACAACTGCCACAAGATGCCTGCCTCCACGGCTTTTTCCCTGGGAGCAGCCCTAGGCCAGGCCTGCTTTTCCTGCCTAGGGTTAGGGTTAGGGTTACGCCTAGGGTTAGCATCTCGGAAACCACAAAGCCCCCAGCTCCAGGCACACTGCAGCTGCGAAAGGCATCCCAAGGGGAGCGCAAAACTGCCACAAGATGCCTGCCTCCACGGCTTTTTCCCTGCGAGCAGCCCTAGGCCAGGCCTGCTTTTCCTGCCTAGGGTTAGGGTTAGGGTTAGGGTTACGCCTAGGGTTAGCATCTCGGAAACCACAAAGCCCCCAGCTCCAGGCACACTGCAGCTGCAAAAGGCATCCCAAGGGGAGCGCAAAACTGCCACAAGATGCCTGCCTCCACGGCTTTTTCCCTGGGAGCAGCCCTAGGCCAGGCCTGCTTTTCCTGCCTAGGGTTAGGGTTAGGGTTAGGGTTAGGGTTACGCCTAGGGTTAGCATCTCAGAAACCACAAAGCCCCCAGCTCCAGGCACACTGCAGCTGCAAAAGGCATCCCAAGGGGAGCGCAAAACTGCCACAAGATGCCTGCCTCCACGGCTTTTTCCCTGGGAGCAGCCCTAGGCCAGGCCTGCTTTTCCTGCCTAGGGTTAGGGTTAGGGTTACGCCTAGGGTTAGCATCTCGGAAACCACAAAGCCCCCAGCTCCAGGCACACTGCAGCTGCGAAAGGTATCCCAAGGGGAGCGCAAAACTGCCACAAGATGCCTGCCTCCACGGCTTTTTCCTTGCAAGCAGCCCTAGGCCAGGCCTGCTTTTCCTGCCTAGGGTTAGGGTTAGGGTTAGGGTTAGGGTTAGGGTTACGCCTAGGGTTAGCATCTCGGAAACCACAAAGCCCCCAGCTCCAGGCACACTGCAGCTGCAAAAGGCATCCCAAGGGGAGCGCAAAACTGCCACAAGATGCCTGCCTCCACGGCTTTTTCCTTGCAAGCAGCTCTAGGCCAGGCCTGCTTTTCCTGCCTAGGGTTAGGGTTAGGGTTACGCCTAGGGTTAGCATCTCGGAAACCACAAAGCCCCCAGCTCCAGGCACACTGCAGCTGCGAAACGCATCCCAAGGGGAGCGCAAAACTGCCACAAGATGCCTGCCTCCACGGCTTTTTCCTTGCAAGCAGCCCTAGGCCAGGCCTGCTTTTCCTGCCTAGGGTTAGAATTAGGGTTAGGGTTAGGGTTACACCTAGGGTTAGCATCTCGGAAACCACAAAGCCCCCAGCTCCAGGCACACTGCAGCTGCAAATGACATCCCAAGGGGAGCGCAAAACTGCCACAAGATGCCTGCCTCCACGGCTTTTTCCTTGCAAGCAGCCCTAGGCCAGGCCTGCTTTTCCTGCCTAGGGTTAGGGTTAGGGTTAGGGTTAGGGTTACGCCTAGGGTTAGCATCTCGGAAAGCACAAAGCTCCCAGCTCCAGGCACACTGCAGCTGCGAAAGGCATCCCAAGGGGAGCGCAAAACTGCCACAAGATGCCTGCCTCCACGTTTTTTCCCTGGGAGCAGCCCTAGGCCAGGCCTGCTTTTCCTGCCTAGGATTAGGGTTAGGGTTATGCCTAGGGTTAGCATCTCGGAAACCACAAAGCCCCCAGCTCCAGGCACACTGCAGCTGCGAAAGGTATCCCAAGGGGAGCGCAAAACTGCCACAAGATGCCTGCCTCCACGGCTTTTTCCCTGGGAGCAGCCCTAGGCCAGGCCTGCTTTTCCTGCCTAGGGTTAGGGTTAGGGTTACGCCTAGGGTTAGCATCTCGGAAACCACAAAGCCCCCAGCTCCAGGCACACTGCAGCTGCGAAAGGTATCCCAAGGGGAGCACAAAACTGCCACAAGATGCCTGCCTCCACGGCTTTTTCCTTGCAAGCAGCCCTAGGCCAGGCCTGCTTTTCCTGCCTAGGGTTAGGGTTAGGGTTAGGGTTAGGGTTAGGGTTACGCCTAGGGTTAGCATCTCGGAAACCACAAAGCCCCCAGCTCCAGGCACACTGCAGCTGCGAAAGACATCCCAAGGGGAGCGCAAAACTGCCACAAGATGCCTGCCTCCACGGCTTTTTCCTTGCAAGCAGCCCTAGGCCAGGCCTGCTTTTCCTGCCTTGGGTAAGGGTTAGGGTTAGGGTTAGGGTTACACCTAGGGTTAGCATCTCGGAAACCACAAAGCCCCCAGCTCCAGGCACACTGCAGCTGCAAATGACATCCCAAGGGGAGCGCAAAACTGCCACAAGATGCCTGCCTCCACGGCTTTTTCCCTGGGAGCAGCCCTAGGCCAGGCCTGCTTTTCCTGCCTAGGGTTACGGTTAGGGTTAGGGTTAGGGTTTGGGTTAGGGTTACGCCTAGGGTTAGCATCTCGGAAACCACAAAGCCCCCAGCTCCAGGCACACTGCAGCTGCGAAAGGCATCCCAAGGGGAGCGCACAACTGCCACAAGATGCCTGCCTCCACGGCTTTTTCCCTGGGAGCAGCCCTAGGCCAGGCCTGCTTTTCCTGCCTAGGGTTAGGGTTAGGGTTAGGGTTAGGGTTACGCCTAGGGTTAGCATCTCGGAAACCACAAAGCCCCCAGTTCCAGGCACACTGCAGCTGCGAAAGGCATCCCAAGGGGAGCGCAAAACTGCCACAAGATGCCTGCCTCCATGGCTTTTCCCCTGGGAGCAGCCCTAGGCCAGGCCTGCTTTTCCTGCCTAGGGTTAGGGTTAGGGTTAGGGTTACGCCTAGGGTTAGCATCTGGGAAAGCACAAAGCCCCCAGCTCCAGGCACACTGCAGCTGCGAAAGGCATCCCAAGGGGAGCGCACAACTGCCACAAGATGCCTGCCTCCACGGCTTTTTCCCTGGGAGCAGCCCTAGGCCAGGCCTGCTTTTCCTGCCTAGGGTTAGGGTTAGGGTTAGGGTTAGGGTTACGCCTAAGGTTAGCATCTCGGAAACCACAAAGCCCCCAGCTCCAGGCACACTGCAGCTGCAAAAGGCATCCCAAGGGGAGCGCAAAACTGCCACAAGATGCCTGCCTCCACGGCTTTTTCCTTGCAAGCAGCCCTAGGCCAGGCCTGCTTTTCCTGCCTAGGGTTAGGGTTAGGGTTAGGGTTACGCCTAGGGTTAGCATCTCGGAAACCACAAAGCCCCCAGCTCCAGGCACACTGCAGCTGCAAAAGGCATCCCAAGGGGAGCGCAAAACTGCCACAAGATGCCTGCCTCCACAGCTTTTTCCTTGCAAGCAGCCCTAGGCCAGGCCTGCTTTTCCTGCCTAGGGTTAGGGTTAGGGTTAGGGTTAGGGTTACGCCTAGGGTTAGCATCTCGGAAACCACAAAGCCCCCAGCTCCAGGCACACTGCAGCTGTGAAAGGCATCCCAAGGGGAGCGCACAACTGCCACAAGATGCCTGCCTCCACGGCTTTTTCCCTGGGAGCAGCCCTAGGCCAGGCCTGCTTTTCCTGCCTAGGGTTAGGGTTAGGGTTACGCCTAGGGTTAGCATCTCGGAAACCACAAAGCCCCCAGCTCCAGGCACACTGCAGCTGCGAAAGGCATCCCAAGGGGAGCGCAAAACTGCCACAAGATGCCTGCCTCCACGGCTTTTTCCCTGCGAGCAGCCCTAGGCCAGGCCTGCTTTTCCTGCCTAGGGTTAGGGTTAGGGTTAGGGTTACGCCTAGGGTTAGCATCTCGGAAACCACAAAGCCCCCAGCTCCAGGCACACTGCAGCTGCAAAAGGCATCCCAAGGGGAGCGCAAAACTGCCACAAGATGCCTGCCTCCACGGCTTTTTCCCTGGGAGCAGCCCTAGGCCAGGCCTGCTTTTCCTGCCTAGGGTTAGGGTTAGGGTTAGGGTTAGGGTTACGCCTAGGGTTAGCATCTCAGAAACCACAAAGCCCCCAGCTCCAGGCACACTGCAGCTGCAAAAGGCATCCCAAGGGGAGCGCAAAACTGCCACAAGATGCCTGCCTCCACGGCTTTTTCCCTGGGAGCAGCCCTAGGCCAGGCCTGCTTTTCCTGCCTAGGGTTAGGGTTAGGGTTACGCCTAGGGTTAGCATCTCGGAAACCACAAAGCCCCCAGCTCCAGGCACACTGCAGCTGCGAAAGGTATCCCAAGGGGAGCGCAAAACTGCCACAAGATGCCTGCCTCCACGGCTTTTTCCTTGCAAGCAGCCCTAGGCCAGGCCTGCTTTTCCTGCCTAGGGTTAGGGTTAGGGTTAGGGTTAGGGTTAGGGTTACGCCTAGGGTTAGCATCTCGGAAACCACAAAGCCCCCAGCTCCAGGCACACTGCAGCTGCAAAAGGCATCCCAAGGGGAGCGCAAAACTGCCACAAGATGCCTGCCTCCACGGCTTTTTCCTTGCAAGCAGCTCTAGGCCAGGCCTGCTTTTCCTGCCTAGGGTTAGGGTTAGGGTTACGCCTAGGGTTAGCATCTCGGAAACCACAAAGCCCCCAGCTCCAGGCACACTGCAGCTGCGAAACGCATCCCAAGGGGAGCGCAAAACTGCCACAAGATGCCTGCCTCCACGGCTTTTTCCTTGCAAGCAGCCCTAGGCCAGGCCTGCTTTTCCTGCCTAGGGTTAGAATTAGGGTTAGGGTTAGGGTTACACCTAGGGTTAGCATCTCGGAATCCACAAAGCCCCCAGCTCCAGGCACACTGCAGCTGCAAATGACATCCCAAGGGGAGCGCAAAACTGCCACAAGATGCCTGCCTCCACGGCTTTTTCCTTGCAAGCAGCCCTAGGCCAGGCCTGCTTTTCCTGCCTAGGGTTAGGGTTAGGGTTAGGGTTAGGGTTACGCCTAGGGTTAGCATCTCGGAAAGCACAAAGCTCCCAGCTCCAGGCACACTGCAGCTGCGAAAGGCATCCCAAGGGGAGCGCAAAACTGCCACAAGATGCCTGCCTCCACGTTTTTTCCCTGGGAGCAGCCCTAGGCCAGGCCTGCTTTTCCTGCCTAGGATTAGGGTTAGGGTTATGCCTAGGGTTAGCATCTCGGAAACCACAAAGCCCCCAGCTCCAGGCACACTGCAGCTGCGAAAGGTATCCCAAGGGGAGCGCAAAACTGCCACAAGATGCCTGCCTCCACGGCTTTTTCCCTGGGAGCAGCCCTAGGCCAGGCCTGCTTTTCCTGCCTAGGGTTAGGGTTAGGGTTACGCCTAGGGTTAGCATCTCGGAAACCACAAAGCCCCCAGCTCCAGGCACACTGCAGCTGCGAAAGGTATCCCAAGGGGAGCACAAAACTGCCACAAGATGCCTGCCTCCACGGCTTTTTCCTTGCAAGCAGCCCTAGGCCAGGCCTGCTTTTCCTGCCTAGGGTTAGGGTTAGGGTTAGGGTTAGGGTTAGGGTTACGCCTAGGGTTAGCATCTCGGAAACCACAAAGCCCCCAGCTCCAGGCACACTGCAGCTGCGAAAGACATCCCAAGGGGAGCGCAAAACTGCCACAAGATGCCTGCCTCCACGGCTTTTTCCTTGCAAGCAGCCCTAGGCCAGGCCTGCTTTTCCTGCCTTGGGTAAGGGTTAGGGTTAGGGTTAGGGTTACACCTAGGGTTAGCATCTCGGAAACCACAAAGCCCCCAGCTCCAGGCACACTGCAGCTGCAAATGACATCCCAAGGGGAGCGCAAAACTGCCACAAGATGCCTGCCTCCACGGCTTTTTCCCTGGGAGCAGCCCTAGGCCAGGCCTGCTTTTCCTGCCTAGGGTTAGGGTTAGGGTTACGCCTAGGGTTAGCATCTCGGAAACCACAAAGCCCCCAGTTCCAGGCACACTGCAGCTGCGAAAGGCATCCCAAGGGGAGCGCAAAACTGCCACAAGATGCCTGCCTCCATGGCTTTTCCCCTGGGAGCAGCCCTAGGCCAGGCCTGCTTTTCCTGCCTAGGGTTAGGGTTAGGGTTAGGGTTACGCCTAGGGTTAGCATCTGGGAAAGCACAAAGCCCCCAGCTCCAGGCACACTGCAGCTGCGAAAGGCATCCCAAGGGGAGCGCACAACTGCCACAAGATGCCTGCCTCCACGGCTTTTTCCCTGGGAGCAGCCCTAGGCCAGGCCTGCTTTTCCTGCCTAGGGTTAGGGTTAGGGTTAGGGTTAGGGTTACGCCTAAGGTTAGCATCTCGGAAACCACAAAGCCCCCAGCTCCAGGCACACTGCAGCTGCAAAAGGCATCCCAAGGGGAGCGCAAAACTGCCACAAGATGCCTGCCTCCACGGCTTTTTCCTTGCAAGCAGCCCTAGGCCAGGCCTGCTTTTCCTGCCTAGGGTTAGGGTTAGGGTTAGGGTTACGCCTAGGGTTAGCATCTCGGAAACCACAAAGCCCCCAGCTCCAGGCACACTGCAGCTGCAAAAGGCATCCTAAGGGGAGCGCAAAACTGCCACAAGATGCCTGCCTCCACAGCTTTTTCCTTGCAAGCAGCCCTAGGCCAGGCCTGCTTTTCCTGCCTAGGGTTAGGGTTAGGGTTAGGGTTAGGGTTACGCCTAGGGTTAGCATCTCGGAAACCACAAAGCCCCCAGCTCCAGGCACACTGCAGCTGTGAAAGGCATCCCAAGGGGAGCGCACAACTGCCACAAGATGCCTGCCTCCACGGCTTTTTCCCTGGGAGCAGCCCTAGGCCAGGCCTGCTTTTCCTGCCTAGGGTTAGGGTTAGGGTTAGGGTTAGGGTTACGCCTAGGGTTAGCATCTCAGAAACCACAAAGCCCCCAGCTCCAGGCACACTGCAGCTGCAAAAGGCATCCCAAGGGGAGCGCAAAACTGCCACAAGATGCCTGCCTCCACGGCTTTTTCCCTGGGAGCAGCCCTAGGCCAGGCCTGCTTTTCCTGCCTAGGGTTAGGGTTAGGGTTACGCCTAGGGTTAGCATCTCGGAAACCACAAAGCCCCCAGCTCCAGGCACACTGCAGCTGCGAAAGGTATCCCAAGGGGAGCGCAAAACTGCCACAAGATGCCTGCCTCCACGGCTTTTTCCTTGCAAGCAGCCCTAGGCCAGGCCTGCTTTTCCTGCCTAGGGTTAGGGTTAGGGTTAGGGTTAGGGTTAGGGTTACGCCTAGGGTTAGCATCTCGGAAACCACAAAGCCCCCAGCTCCAGGCACACTGCAGCTGCGAAAGGTATCCCAAGGGGAGCACAAAACTGCCACAAGATGCCTGCCTCCACGGCTTTTTCCTTGCAAGCAGCCCTAGGCCAGGCCTGCTTTTCCTGCCTAGGGTTAGGGTTAGGGTTAGGGTTAGGGTTAGGGTTACGCCTAGGGTTAGCATCTCGGAAACCACAAAGCCCCCAGCTCCAGGCACACTGCAGCTGCGAAAGACATCCCAAGGGGAGCGCAAAACTGCCACAAGATGCCTGCCTCCACGGCTTTTTCCTTGCAAGCAGCCCTAGGCCAGGCCTGCTTTTCCTGCCTTGGGTAAGGGTTAGGGTTAGGGTTAGGGTTACACCTAGGGTTAGCATCTCGGAAACCACAAAGCCCCCAGCTCCAGGCACACTGCAGCTGCAAATGACATCCCAAGGGGAGCGCAAAACTGCCACAAGATGCCTGCCTCCACGGCTTTTTCCCTGGGAGCAGCCCTAGGCCAGGCCTGCTTTTCCTGCCTAGGGTTAGGGTTAGGGTTACGCCTAGGGTTAGCATCTCGGAAACCACAAAGCCCCCAGCTCCAGGCACACTGCAGCTGCGAAAGGCATCCCAAGGGGAGCGCAAAACTGCCACAAGATGCCTGCCTCCACGGCTTTTTCCCTGCGAGCAGCCCTAGGCCAGGCCTGCTTTTCCTACCTAGGGTTAGGGTTAGGGTTAGGGTTAGGGTTAGGGTTAGGGTTACGCCTAGGGTTAGCATCTCGGAAACCACAAAGCCCCCAGCTCCAGGCACACTGCAGCTGCAAAAGGCATCCCAAGGGGAGCGCAAAATTGCCACAAGATGCCTGCTTCCACGGCTTTTTCCTTGCGAGCACCCTAGGCCAGGCCTGCTTTTCCTGCCTAGGGTTAGGGTTAGGGTTAGGGTTAGGGTTACGCCTAGGGTTAGCATCTCGGAAACCACAAAGCCCCCAGCTCCAGGCACACTGCAGCTGCAAATGACATCCCAAGGGGAGCGCAAAACTGCCACAAGATGCCTGCCTCCACGGCTTTTTCCCTGGGAGCAGCCCTAGGCCAGGCCTGCTTTTCCTGCCTAGGGTTAGGGTTAGGGTTAGGGTTAGGGTTACGCCTAGGGTTAGCATCTCGGAAAGCACAAAGCCCCCAGCTCCAGGCACACTGCAGCTGCGAAAGGCATCCCAAGGGGAGCACAAAACTGCCACAAGATGCCTGCCTCCACGTTTTTTTCCCTGGGAGCAGCCCTAGGCCAGGCCTGCTTTTCCTGCCTAGGGTTAGGGTTAGGGTTACGCCTAGGGTTAGCATCTCGGAAACCACAAAGCCCCCAGCTCCAGGCACACTGCAGCTGCGAAAGGTATCCCAAGGGGAGCGCAAAACTGCCACAAGATGCCTGCCTCCACGGCTTTTTCCCTGGGAGCAGCCCTAGGCCAGGCCTGCTTTTCCTGCCTAGGGTTAGGGTTAGGGTTAGGGTTAGGGTTACGCCTAGGGTTACGCCTAGGGTTAGCATCTCGGAAACCACAAAGCCCCCAGCTCCAGGCACACTGCAGCTGCGAAACGCATCCCAAGGGGAGCGCACAACTGCCACAAGATGCCTGCCTCCACGGCTTTTTCCCTGGGAGCAGCCCTAGGCCAGGCCTGCTTTTCCTGCCTAGGGTTAGGGTTAGGGTTAGGGTTAGGGTTACGCCTAGGGTTAGCATCTCGGAAACCACAAAGCCCCCAGCTCCAGGCACACTGCAGCTGCAAAAGGCATCCCAAGGGGAGCGCAAAACTGCCACAAGATGCCTGCCTCCACGGCTTTTTCCTTGGGAGCAGCCCTAGGCCAGGCCTGCTTTTCCTGCCTAGGGTTAGGGTTAGGGTTATGCCTAGGGTTAGCATCTCGGAAACCACAAAGCCCCCAGCTCCAGGCACACTGCAGCTGCGAAAGGCATCCCAAGGGGAGCGCAAAACTGCCACAAGATGCCTGCCTCCACGGCTTTTTCCCTGGGAGCAGCCCTAGGCCAGGCCTGCTTTTCCTGCCTAGGGTTAGGGTTAGGGTTACGCCTAGGGTTAGCATCTCGGAAACCACAAAGCCCCCAGCTCCAGGCACACTGCAGCTGCGAAAGGTATCCCAAGGGGAGCGCAAAACTGCCACAAGATGCCTGCCTCCACGGCTTTTTCCTTGCAAGCAGCCCTAGGCCAGGCCTGCTTTTCCTGCCTAGGGTTAGGGTTAGGGTTAGGGTTAGGGTTAGGGTTACGCCTAGGGTTAGCATCTCGGAAACCACAAAGCCCCCAGCTCCAGGCACACTGCAGCTGCGAAAGACATCCCAAGGGGAGCGCAAAACTGCCACAAGATGCCTGCCTCCACGGCTTTTTCCTTGCAAGCAGCCCTAGGCCAGGCCTGCTTTTCCTGCCTAGGGTTAGGCTTAGGGTTACGCCTAGGGTTAGCATCTTGGAAACCACAAAGCCCCCAGCTCCAGGCACACTGCAGCTGCGAAAGGCATCCCAAGGGGAGCGCAAAACTGCCACAAGATGCCTGCCTCCACGGCTTTTTCCTTGCAAGCAGCCCTAGGCCAGGCCTGCTTTTCCTGCCTAGGGTTAGGGTTAGGGTTAGGGTTAGGGTTACGCCTAGGGTTAGCATCTCGGAAACCACAAAGCCCCCAGCTCCAGGCACACTGCAGCTGCAAAAGGCATCCCAAGGGGAGCGCAAAACTGCCACAAGATGCCTGCCTCCACGGCTTTTTCCCTGGGAGCAGCCCTAGGCCAGGCCTGCTTTTCCTGCCTAGGGTTAGGGTTAGGGTTAGGGTTATGGTTACGCCTAGGGTTAGCATCTCAGAAACCACAAAGCCCACAGCTCCAGGCACACTGCAGCTGCAAAAGGCATCCCAAGGGGAGCGCAAAACTGCCACAAGATGCCTGCCTCCACGGCTTTTTCCTTGCAAGCAGCCCTAGGCCAGGCCTGCTTTTCCTGCCTAGGGTTAGGGTTAGGGTTACGCCTAGGGTTAGCATCTCGGAAACCACAAAGCCCCCAGCTCCAGGCACACTGCAGCTGCAAAAGACATCCCAAGGGGAGCGCAAAACTGCCACAAGATGCCTGCCTCCACGGCTTTTTCCTTGCAAGCAGCCCTAGGCCAGGCCTGCTTTTCCTGCCTAGGGTTAGGGTTAGGGTTACGCCTAGGGTTAGCATCTCGGAAACCACAAAGCCCCCAGCTCCAGGCACACTGCAGCTGCAAAAGGCATCCCAAGGGGAGCGCAAAACTGCCACAAGATGCCTGCCTCCACGGCTTTTTCCCTGGGAGCAGCCCTAGGCCAGGCCTGCTTTTCCTGCCTAGGGTTAGGGTTAGGGTTACGCCTAGGGTTAGCATCTTGGAAACCACAAAGCCCCCAGCTCCAGGCACACTGCAGCTGCGAAAGGTATCCCAAGGGGAGCGCAAAACTGCCACAAGATGCCTGCCTCCACGGCTTTTTCCTTGCAAGCAGCCCTAGGCCAGGCCTGCTTTTCCTGCCTAGGGTTAGGGTTAGGGTTAGGGTTACGCCTAGGGTTAGGGTTAGGGTTAGGGTTACGCCTAGGGTTAGCATCTCGGAAACCAAAAAGGCCCCAGCTCCAGGCACACTGCAGCTGCGAAAGACATCCCAAGGGGAGCGCAAAACTGCCACAAGATGCCTGCCTCCACAGCTTTTTCCTTGCAAGCAGCCCTAGGCCAGGCCTGCTTTTCCTGCCTAGGGTTAGGGTTAGGGTTAGGGTTAGGGTTACGCCTAGGGTTAGCATCTCAGAAACCACAAAGCCCCCAGCTCCAGGCACACTGCAGCTGCGAAAGGCATCCCAAGGGGAGCGCAAAACTGCCACAAGATGCCTGCCTCCACGGCTTTTTCCTTGGGAGCAGCCATAGGCCAGGCCTGCTTTTCCTGCCTAGGGTTAGGGTTAGGGTTAGGGTTAGGGTTACGCCTAGGGTTAGCATCTCGGAAACCACAAAGCCCCCAGCTCCAAGCACACTGCAGCTGCAAAAGGCATCCCAAGGGGAGCGCAAAACTGCCACAAGATGCCTGCCTCCACGGCTTTTTCCCTGGGAGCAGCCCTAGGCCAGGCCTGCTTTTCCTGCCTAGGGTTAGGGTTAGGGTTAGGGTTAGGGTTACGCCTAGGGTTAGCATGTCAGAAACCACAAAGCCCCCAGCTCCAGGCACACTGCAGCTGCAAAAGGCATCCCAAGGGGAGCGCACAACTGCCACAAGATGCCTGCCTCCACGGCTTTTTCCCTGGGAGCAGCCCTAGGCCAGGCCTGCTTTTCCTGCCTAGGGTTAGGGTTAGGGTTAGGGTTAGGGTTACGCCTAGGGTTAGCATCTCAGAAACCACAAAGCCCCCAGCTCCAGGCACACTGCAGCTGCAAAAGGCATCCCAAGGGGAGCGCAAAACTGCCACAAGATGCCTGCCTCCACGGCTTTTTCCCTGGGAGCAGCCCTAGGCCAGGCCTGCTTTTCCTGCCTAGGGTTACGGTTAGGGTTAGGGTTAGGGTTTGGGTTAGGGTTAGGGTTACGCCTAGGGTTAGCATCTCGGAAACCACAAAGCCCCCAGCTCCAGGCACACTGCAGCTGCAAAAGACATCCCAAGGGGAGCGCAAAACTGCCACAAGATGCCTGCCTCCACGGCTTTTTCCTTGCAAGCAGCCCTAGGCCAGGCCTGCTTTTCCTGCCTAGGGTTAGGGTTAGGGTTAGGGTAAGGGTTAGGGTTACGCCTAGGGTTAGCATCTCAGAAACCACAAAGCCCCCAGCTCCAGGCACACTGCAGCTGCAAAAGGCATCCCAAGGGGAGCGCAAAACTGCCACAAGATGCCTGCCTCCACGGCTTTTTCCTTGCAAGCAGCCCTAGGCCAGGCCTGCTTTTCCTGCCTAGGGTTACGGTTAGGGTTACGCCTAGGGTTAGCATCTCGGAAACCACAAAGCCCCCAGCTCCAGGCACACTGCAGCTGCAAAAGACATCCCAAGGGGAGCGCAAAACTGCCACAAGATGCCTGCCTCCACGGCTTTTTCCCTGGGAGCAGCCCTAGGCCAGGCCTGCTTTTCCTGCCTAGGGTTAGGGTTAGGGTTACGCCTAGGGTTAGCATCTCGGAAACCACAAAGCCCCCAGCTCCAGGCACACTGCAGCTGCAAAAGGCATCCCAAGGGGAGCGCAAAACTGCCACAAGATGCCTGCCTCCACGGCTTTTTCCTTGCAAGCAGCCCTAGGCCAGGCCTGCTTTTCCTGCCTAGGGTTAGGGTTAGGGTTACGCCTAGGGTTAGCATCTCGGAAACCACAAAGCCCCCAGCTCCAGGCACACTGCAGCTGCAAAAGACATCCCAAGGGGAGCGCAAAACTGCCACAAGATGCCTGCCTCCACGGCTTTTTCCTTGCAAGCAGCCCTAGGCCAGGCCTGCTTTTCCTGCCTAGGGTTAGGGTTAGGGTTACGCCTAGGGTTAGCATCTCGGAAACCACAAAGCCCCCAGCTCCAGGCACACTGCAGCTGCAAAAGGCATCCCAAGGGGAGCGCAAAACTGCCACAAGATGCCTGCCTCCACGGCTTTTTCCCTGGGAGCAGCCCTAGGCCAGGCCTGCTTTTCCTGCCTAGGGTTAGGGTTAGGGTTACGCCTAGGGTTAGCATCTTGGAAACCACAAAGCCCCCAGCTCCAGGCACACTGCAGCTGCGAAAGGTATCCCAAGGGGAGCGCAAAACTGCCACAAGATGCCTGCCTCCACGGCTTTTTCCTTGCAAGCAGCCCTAGGCCAGGCCTGCTTTTCCTGCCTAGGGTTAGGGTTAGGGTTAGGGTTACGCCTAGGGTTAGGGTTAGGGTTAGGGTTACGCCTAGGGTTAGCATCTCGGAAACCAAAAAGGCCCCAGCTCCAGGCACACTGCAGCTGCGAAAGACATCCCAAGGGGAGCGCAAAACTGCCACAAGATGCCTGCCTCCACAGCTTTTTCCTTGCAAGCAGCCCTAGGCCAGGCCTGCTTTTCCTGCCTAGGGTTAGGGTTAGGGTTAGGGTTAGGGTTACGCCTAGGGTTAGCATCTCAGAAACCACAAAGCCCCCAGCTCCAGGCACACTGCAGCTGCGAAAGGCATCCCAAGGGGAGCGCAAAACTGCCACAAGATGCCTGCCTCCACGGCTTTTTCCTTGGGAGCAGCCATAGGCCAGGCCTGCTTTTCCTGCCTAGGGTTAGGGTTAGGGTTAGGGTTAGGGTTACGCCTAGGGTTAGCATCTCGGAAACCACAAAGCCCCCAGCTCCAAGCACACTGCAGCTGCAAAAGGCATCCCAAGGGGAGCGCAAAACTGCCACAAGATGCCTGCCTCCACGGCTTTTTCCCTGGGAGCAGCCCTAGGCCAGGCCTGCTTTTCCTGCCTAGGGTTAGGGTTAGGGTTAGGGTTAGGGTTACGCCTAGGGTTAGCATGTCAGAAACCACAAAGCCCCCAGCTCCAGGCACACTGCAGCTGCAAAAGGCATCCCAAGGGGAGCGCACAACTGCCACAAGATGCCTGCCTCCACGGCTTTTTCCCTGGGAGCAGCCCTAGGCCAGGCCTGCTTTTCCTGCCTAGGGTTAGGGTTAGGGTTAGGGTTAGGGTTACGCCTAGGGTTAGCATCTCAGAAACCACAAAGCCCCCAGCTCCAGGCACACTGCAGCTGCAAAAGGCATCCCAAGGGGAGCGCAAAACTGCCACAAGATGCCTGCCTCCACGGCTTTTTCCCTGGGAGCAGCCCTAGGCCAGGCCTGCTTTTCCTGCCTAGGGTTACGGTTAGGGTTAGGGTTAGGGTTTGGGTTAGGGTTAGGGTTACGCCTAGGGTTAGCATCTCGGAAACCACAAAGCCCCCAGCTCCAGGCACACTGCAGCTGCAAAAGACATCCCAAGGGGAGCGCAAAACTGCCACAAGATGCCTGCCTCCACGGCTTTTTCCTTGCAAGCAGCCCTAGGCCAGGCCTGCTTTTCCTGCCTAGGGTTAGGGTTAGGGTTAGGGTAAGGGTTAGGGTTACGCCTAGGGTTAGCATCTCAGAAACCACAAAGCCCCCAGCTCCAGGCACACTGCAGCTGCAAAAGGCATCCCAAGGGGAGCGCAAAACTGCCACAAGATGCCTGCCTCCACGGCTTTTTCCTTGCAAGCAGCCCTAGGCCAGGCCTGCTTTTCCTGCCTAGGGTTAGGGTTAGGGTTACGCCTAGGGTTAGCATCTCGGAAACCACAAAGCCCCCAGCTCCAGGCACACTGCAGCTGCAAAAGACATCCCAAGGGGAGCGCAAAACTGCCACAAGATGCCTGCCTCCACGGCTTTTTCCCTGGGAGCAGCCCTAGGCCAGGCCTGCTTTTCCTGCCTAGGGTTAGGGTTAGGGTTACGCCTAGGGTTAGCATCTCGGAAACCACAAAGCCCCCAGCTCCAGGCACACTGCAGCTGCAAAAGGCATCCCAAGGGGAGCGCAAAACTGCCACAAGATGCCTGCCTCCACGGCTTTTTCCCTGGGAGCAGCCCTAGGCCAGGCCTGCTTTTCCTGCCTAGGGTTAGGGTTAGGGTTACGCCTAGGGTTAGCATCTTGGAAACCACAAAGCCCCCAGCTCCAGGCACACTGCAGCTGCGAAAGGTATCCCAAGGGGAGCGCAAAACTGCCACAAGATGCCTGCCTCCACGGCTTTTTCCTTGCAAGCAGCCCTAGGCCAGGCCTGCTTTTCCTGCCTAGGGTTAGGGTTAGGGTTAGGGTTACGCCTAGGGTTAGGGTTAGGGTTAGGGTTACGCCTAGGGTTAGCATCTCGGAAACCAAAAAGGCCCCAGCTCCAGGCACACTGCAGCTGCGAAAGACATCCCAAGGGGAGCGCAAAACTGCCACAAGATGCCTGCCTCCACAGCTTTTTCCTTGCAAGCAGCCCTAGGCCAGGCCTTCTTTTCCTGCCTAGGGTTAGGGTTAGGGTTAGGGTTAGGGTTACGCCTAGGGTTAGCATCTCAGAAACCACAAAGCCCCCAGCTCCAGGCACACTGCAGCTGCAAAAGGCATCCCAAGGGGAGCGCAAAACTGCCACAAGATGCCTGCCTCCACGGCTTTTTCCCTGGGAGCAGCCCTAGGCCAGGCCTGCTTTTCCTGCCTAGGGTTACGGTTAGGGTTAGGGTTAGGGTTTGGGTTAGGGTTACGCCTAGGGTTAGCATCTCGGAAACCACAAAGCCCCCAGCTCCAGGCACACTGCAGCTGCAAAAGACATCCCAAGGGGAGCGCAAAACTGCCACAAGATGCCTGCCTCCACGGCTTTTTCCTTGCAAGCAGCCCTAGGCCAGGCCTGCTTTTCCTGCCTAGGGTTAGGGTTAGGGTTAGGGTAAGGGTTAGGGTTACGCCTAGGGTTAGCATCTCAGAAACCACAAAGCCCCCAGCTCCAGGCACACTGCAGCTGCAAAAGGCATCCCAAGGGGAGCGCAAAACTGCCACAAGATGCCTGCCTCCACGGCTTTTTCCTTGCAAGCAGCCCTAGGCCAGGCCTGCTTTTCCTGCCTAGGGTTAGGGTTAGGGTTACGCCTAGGGTTAGCATCTCGGAAACCACAAAGCCCCCAGCTCCAGGCACACTGCAGCTGCAAAAGACATCCCAAGGGGAGCGCAAAACTGCCACAAGATGCCTGCCTCCACGGCTTTTTCCTTGCAAGCAGCCCTAGGCCAGGCCTGCTTTTCCTGCCTAGGGTTAGGGTTAGGGTTAGGGTTACGCCTAGGGTTAGGGTTAGGGTTAGGGTTACGCCTAGGGTTAGCATCTCGGAAACCAAAAAGGCCCCAGCTCCAGGCACACTGCAGCTGCGAAAGACATCCCAAGGGGAGCGCAAAACTGCCACAAGATGCCTGCCTCCACAGCTTTTTCCTTGCAAGCAGCCCTAGGCCAGGCCTTCTTTTCCTGCCTAGGGTTAGGGTTAGGGTTAGGGTTAGGGTTACGCCTAGGGTTAGCATCTCAGAAACCACAAAGCCCCCAGCTCCAGGCACACTGCAGCTGCAAAAGGCATCCCAAGGGGAGCGCAAAACTGCCACAAGATGCCTGCCTCCACGGCTTTTTCCCTGGGAGCAGCCCTAGGCCAGGCCTGCTTTTCCTGCCTAGGGTTACGGTTAGGGTTAGGGTTAGGGTTTGGGTTAGGGTTACGCCTAGGGTTAGCATCTCGGAAACCACAAAGCCCCCAGCTCCAGGCACACTGCAGCTGCAAAAGACATCCCAAGGGGAGCGCAAAACTGCCACAAGATGCCTGCCTCCACGGCTTTTTCCTTGCAAGCAGCCCTAGGCCAGGCCTGCTTTTCCTGCCTAGGGTTAGGGTTAGGGTTAGGGTAAGGGTTAGGGTTACGCCTAGGGTTAGCATCTCAGAAACCACAAAGCCCCCAGCTCCAGGCACACTGCAGCTGCAAAAGGCATCCCAAGGGGAGCGCAAAACTGCCACAAGATGCCTGCCTCCACGGCTTTTTCCTTGCAAGCAGCCCTAGGCCAGGCCTGCTTTTCCTGCCTAGGGTTAGGGTTAGGGTTACGCCTAGGGTTAGCATCTCGGAAACCACAAAGCCCCCAGCTCCAGGCACACTGCAGCTGCAAAAGACATCCCAAGGGGAGCGCAAAACTGCCACAAGATGCCTGCCTCCACGGCTTTTTCCTTGCAAGCAGCCCTAGGCCAGGCCTGCTTTTCCTGCCTAGGGTTAGGGTTAGGGTTACGCCTAGGGTTAGCATCTCGGAAACCACAAAGCCCCCAGCTCCAGGCACACTGCAGCTGCAAAAGGCATCCCAAGGGGAGCGCAAAACTGCCACAAGATGCCTGCCTCCACGGCTTTTTCCCTGGGAGCAGCCCTAGGCCAGGCCTGCTTTTCCTGCCTACGGTTAGGGTTAGGGTTACGCCTAGGGTTAGCATCTTGGAAACCACAAAGCCCCCAGCTCCAGGCACACTGCAGCTGCGAAAGGTATCCCAAGGGGAGCGCAAAACTGCCACAAGATGCCTGCCTCCACGGCTTTTTCCTTGCAAGCAGCCCTAGGCCAGGCCTGCTTTTCCTGCCTAGGGTTAGGGTTAGGGTTAGGGTTACGCCTAGGGTTAGGGTTAGGGTTAGGGTTACGCCTAGGGTTAGCATCTCGGAAACCAAAAAGGCCCCAGCTCCAGGCACACTGCAGCTGCGAAAGACATCCCAAGGGGAGCGCAAAACTGCCACAAGATGCCTGCCTCCACAGCTTTTTCCTTGCAAGCAGCCCTAGGCCAGGCCTGCTTTTCCTGCCTAGGGTTAGGGTTAGGGTTAGGGTTAGGGTTACGCCTAGGGTTAGCATCTCAGAAACCACAAAGCCCCCAGCTCCAGGCACACTGCAGCTGCGAAAGGCATCCCAAGGGGAGCGCAAAACTGCCACAAGATGCCTGCCTCCACGGCTTTTTCCTTGGGAGCAGCCATAGGCCAGGCCTGCTTTCCTGCCTAGGGTTAGGGTTAGGGTTAGGGTTAGGGTTACGCCTAGGGTTAGCATCTCGGAAACCACAAAGCCCCCAGCTCCAAGCACACTGCAGCTGCAAAAGGCATCCCAAGGGGAGCGCAAAACTGCCACAAGATGCCTGCCTCCACGGCTTTTTCCCTGGGAGCAGCCCTAGGCCAGGCCTGCTTTTCCTGCCTAGGGTTAGGGTTAGGGTTAGGGTTAGGGTTACGCCTAGGGTTAGCATGTCAGAAACCACAAAGCCCCCAGCTCCAGGCACACTGCAGCTGCAAAAGGCATCCCAAGGGGAGCGCAAAACTGCCACAAGATGCCTGCCTCCACGGCTTTTTCCCTGGGTGCAGCCCTAGGCCAGGCCTGCTTTTCCTGCCTAGGGTTAGGGTTAGGGTTAGGGTAAGGGTTAGGGTTACGCCTAGGGTTAGCATCTCGGAAACCACAAAGCCCCCAGCTCCAGGCACACTGCAGCTGCGAAAGGCATCCCAAGGGGAGCGCACAACTGCCACAAGATGCCTGCTTCCACGGCTTTTTCCCTGGGAGCAGCCCTAGGCCAGGCCTGCTTTTCCTGCCTAGGGTTAGGGTTAGGGTTAGGGTTAGGGTTACGCCTAGGGTTAGCATCTCGGAAAGCACAAAGCCCCCAGCTCCAGGCACACTGCAGCTGCAAAAGGCATCCCAAGGGGAGCGCAAAACTGCCACAAGATGCCTGCCTCCACGGCTTTTTCCCTGGGAGCAGCCCTAGGCCAGGCCTGCTTTTCCTGCCTAGGGTTAGGGTTAGGGTTACGCCTAGGGTTAGCATCTTGGAAACCACAAAGCCCCCAGCTCCAGGCACACTGCAGCTGCGAAAGGTATCCCAAGGGGAGCGCAAAACTGCCACAAGATGCCTGCCTCCACGGCTTTTTCCTTGCAAGCAGCCCTAGGCCAGGCCTGCTTTTCCTGCCTAGGGTTAGGGTTAGGGTTAGGGTTACGCCTAGGGTTAGGGTTAGGGTTAGGGTTACGCCTAGGGTTAGCATCTCGGAAACCAAAAAGGCCCCAGCTCCAGGCACACTGCAGCTGCGAAAGACATCCCAAGGGGAGCGCAAAACTGCCACAAGATGCCTGCCTCCACAGCTTTTTCCTTGCAAGCAGCCCTAGGCCAGGCCTTCTTTTCCTGCCTAGGGTTAGGGTTAGGGTTAGGGTTAGGGTTACGCCTAGGGTTAGCATCTCAGAAACCACAAAGCCCCCAGCTCCAGGCACACTGCAGCTGCAAAAGGCATCCCAAGGGGAGCGCAAAACTGCCACAAGATGCCTGCCTCCACGGCTTTTTCCCTGGGAGCAGCCCTAGGCCAGGCCTGCTTTTCCTGCCTAGGGTTACGGTTAGGGTTAGGGTTAGGGTTTGGGTTAGGGTTACGCCTAGGGTTAGCATCTCGGAAACCACAAAGCCCCCAGCTCCAGGCACACTGCAGCTGCAAAAGACATCCCAAGGGGAGCGCAAAACTGCCACAAGATGCCTGCCTCCACGGCTTTTTCCTTGCAAGCAGCCCTAGGCCAGGCCTGCTTTTCCTGCCTAGGGTTAGGGTTAGGGTTAGGGTAAGGGTTAGGGTTACGCCTAGGGTTAGCATCTCAGAAACCACAAAGCCCCCAGCTCCAGGCACACTGCAGCTGCAAAAGGCATCCCAAGGGGAGCGCAAAACTGCCACAAGATGCCTGCCTCCACGGCTTTTTCCTTGCAAGCAGCCCTAGGCCAGGCCTGCTTTTCCTGCCTAGGGTTAGGGTTAGGGTTACGCCTAGGGTTAGCATCTCGGAAACCACAAAGCCCCCAGCTCCAGGCACACTGCAGCTGCAAAAGACATCCCAAGGGGAGCGCAAAACTGCCACAAGATGCCTGCCTCCACGGCTTTTTCCTTGCAAGCAGCCCTAGGCCAGGCCTGCTTTTCCTGCCTAGGGTTAGGGTTAGGGTTAGGGTTACGCCTAGGGTTAGGGTTAGGGTTAGGGTTACGCCTAGGGTTAGCATCTCGGAAACCAAAAAGGCCCCAGCTCCAGGCACACTGCAGCTGCGAAAGACATCCCAAGGGGAGCGCAAAACTGCCACAAGATGCCTGCCTCCACAGCTTTTTCCTTGCAAGCAGCCCTAGGCCAGGCCTTCTTTTCCTGCCTAGGGTTAGGGTTAGGGTTAGGGTTAGGGTTACGCCTAGGGTTAGCATCTCAGAAACCACAAAGCCCCCAGCTCCAGGCACACTGCAGCTGCAAAAGGCATCCCAAGGGGAGCGCAAAACTGCCACAAGATGCCTGCCTCCACGGCTTTTTCCCTGGGAGCAGCCCTAGGCCAGGCCTGCTTTTCCTGCCTAGGGTTACGGTTAGGGTTAGGGTTAGGGTTTGGGTTAGGGTTACGCCTAGGGTTAGCATCTCGGAAACCACAAAGCCCCCAGCTCCAGGCACACTGCAGCTGCAAAAGACATCCCAAGGGGAGCGCAAAACTGCCACAAGATGCCTGCCTCCACGGCTTTTTCCTTGCAAGCAGCCCTAGGCCAGGCCTGCTTTTCCTGCCTAGGGTTAGGGTTAGGGTTAGGGTAAGGGTTAGGGTTACGCCTAGGGTTAGCATCTCAGAAACCACAAAGCCCCCAGCTCCAGGCACACTGCAGCTGCAAAAGGCATCCCAAGGGGAGCGCAAAACTGCCACAAGATGCCTGCCTCCACGGCTTTTTCCTTGCAAGCAGCCCTAGGCCAGGCCTGCTTTTCCTGCCTAGGGTTAGGGTTAGGGTTACGCCTAGGGTTAGCATCTCGGAAACCACAAAGCCCCCAGCTCCAGGCACACTGCAGCTGCAAAAGACATCCCAAGGGGAGCGCAAAACTGCCACAAGATGCCTGCCTCCACGGCTTTTTCCTTGCAAGCAGCCCTAGGCCAGGCCTGCTTTTCCTGCCTAGGGTTAGGGTTAGGGTTACGCCTAGGGTTAGCATCTCGGAAACCACAAAGCCCCCAGCTCCAGGCACACTGCAGCTGCAAAAGGCATCCCAAGGGGAGCGCAAAACTGCCACAAGATGCCTGCCTCCACGGCTTTTTCCCTGGGAGCAGCCCTAGGCCAGGCCTGCTTTTCCTGCCTACGGTTAGGGTTAGGGTTACGCCTAGGGTTAGCATCTTGGAAACCACAAAGCCCCCAGCTCCAGGCACACTGCAGCTGCGAAAGGTATCCCAAGGGGAGCGCAAAACTGCCACAAGATGCCTGCCTCCACGGCTTTTTCCTTGCAAGCAGCCCTAGGCCAGGCCTGCTTTTCCTGCCTAGGGTTAGGGTTAGGGTTAGGGTTACGCCTAGGGTTAGGGTTAGGGTTAGGGTTACGCCTAGGGTTAGCATCTCGGAAACCAAAAAGGCCCCAGCTCCAGGCACACTGCAGCTGCGAAAGACATCCCAAGGGGAGCGCAAAACTGCCACAAGATGCCTGCCTCCACAGCTTTTTCCTTGCAAGCAGCCCTAGGCCAGGCCTGCTTTTCCTGCCTAGGGTTAGGGTTAGGGTTAGGGTTAGGGTTACGCCTAGGGTTAGCATCTCAGAAACCACAAAGCCCCCAGCTCCAGGCACACTGCAGCTGCGAAAGGCATCCCAAGGGGAGCGCAAAACTGCCACAAGATGCCTGCCTCCACGGCTTTTTCCTTGGGAGCAGCCATAGGCCAGGCCTGCTTTCCTGCCTAGGGTTAGGGTTAGGGTTAGGGTTAGGGTTACGCCTAGGGTTAGCATCTCGGAAACCACAAAGCCCCCAGCTCCAAGCACACTGCAGCTGCAAAAGGCATCCCAAGGGGAGCGCAAAACTGCCACAAGATGCCTGCCTCCACGGCTTTTTCCCTGGGAGCAGCCCTAGGCCAGGCCTGCTTTTCCTGCCTAGGGTTAGGGTTAGGGTTAGGGTTAGGGTTACGCCTAGGGTTAGCATGTCAGAAACCACAAAGCCCCCAGCTCCAGGCACACTGCAGCTGCAAAAGGCATCCCAAGGGGAGCGCAAAACTGCCACAAGATGCCTGCCTCCACGGCTTTTTCCCTGGGTGCAGCCCTAGGCCAGGCCTGCTTTTCCTGCCTAGGGTTAGGGTTAGGGTTAGGGTAAGGGTTAGGGTTACGCCTAGGGTTAGCATCTCGGAAACCACAAAGCCCCCAGCTCCAGGCACACTGCAGCTGCGAAAGGCATCCCAAGGGGAGCGCACAACTGCCACAAGATGCCTGCTTCCACGGCTTTTTCCCTGGGAGCAGCCCTAGGCCAGGCCTGCTTTTCCTGCCTAGGGTTAGGGTTAGGGTTAGGGTTAGGGTTACGCCTAGGGTTAGCATCTCGGAAAGCACAAAGCCCCCAGCTCCAGGCACACTGCAGCTGCAAAAGGCATCCCAAGGGGAGCGCAAAACTGCCACAAGATGCCTGCCTCCACGGCTTTTTCCCTGGGAGCAGCCCTAGGCCAGGCCTGCTTTTCCTGCCTAGGGTTAGGCTTAGGGTTACGCCTAGGGTTAGCATCTCAGACACCACAAAGCCCCCAGCTCCAGGCACACTGCAGCTGCGAAAGGTATCCCAAGGGGAGCGCAAAACTGCCACAAGATGCCTGCCTCCACGGCTTTTTCCTTGCAAGCAGCCCTAGGCCAGGCCTGCTTTTCCTGCCTAGGGTTAGGTTTTGGGTTAGGGTTAGGGTTAGGGTTAGGGTTAGGGTTAGGGTTAGGGTTAGGGTTAGGGTTAGGGTTTGGGTTAGGGTTAGGGTTACGCCTAGGGTTAGCATCTCGGAAACCACAAAGCCCCCAGCTCCAGGCACACTGCAGCTGCAAAAGGCATCCCAAGGGGAGCGCAAAACTGCCACAAGATGCCTGCCTCCACGGCTTTTTCCTTGCAAGCAGCCCTAGGCCAGGCCTGCTTTTCCTGCCTAGGGTTAGGGTTAGGGTTAGGGTTAGGGTTAGGGTTACGCCTAGGGTTAGCATCTCGGAAACCTCAAAGCCCCCAGCTCCAGGCACACTGCAGCTGCAAAAGGCATCCCAAGGGGAGCGCAAAACTGCCACAAGATGCCTGCCTCTACGGCTTTTTCCTTGCAAGCAGCCCTAGGCCAGGCCTGCTTTTCCTGCCTAGGGTTAGGGTTAGGGTTAGGGTTAGGGTTACGCCTAGGGTTAGCATCTCGGAAACCACAAAGCCCCCAGCTCCAGGCACACTGCAGCTGCGAAAGGCATCCCAAGAGGAGCGCAAAACTGCCACAAGATGCCTGCCTCCACGTTTTTTTCCCTGGGAGCAGCCCTAGGCCAGGCCTGCTTTTCCTGCCTAGGGTTAGGGTTAGGGTTACGCCTAGGGTTAGCATCTCGGAAACCACAAAGCCCCCAGCTCCAGGCACACTGCAGCTGCAAAAGACATCCCAAGGGGAGCGCAAAACTGCCACAAGATGCCTGCCTCCACGGCTTTTTCCCTGGGAGCAGCCCTAGGCCAGGCCTGCTTTTCCTGCCTAGGGTTAGGGTTAGGGTTAGGGTTAGGGTTACGCCTAGGGTTAGCATCTCGGAAACCACAAAGCCCCCAGCTCCAGGCACACTGCAGCTGCAAAAGGCATCCCAAGGGGAGCGCAAAACTGCCACAAGATGCCTGCCTCCACGGCTTTTTCCTTGCAAGCAGCCCTAGGCCAGGCCTGCTTTTCCTGCCTAGGGTTAGGGTTAGGGTTAGGGTTAGGGTTACGCCTAGGGTTAGCATCTCGGAAACCACAAAGCCCTCAGCTCCAGGCACACTGCAGCTGCAAAAGGCATCCCAAGGGGAGCGCAAAACTGCCACAAGATGCCTGCCTCCACGGCTTTTTCCCTGGGAGCAGCCCTAGGCCAGGCCTGCTTTTCCTGCCTAGGGTTAGGGTTAGGGTTACGCCTAGGGTTAGCATCTCGGAAACCACAAAGCCCCCAGCTCCAGGCACACTGCAGCTGCGAAAGGTATCCCAAGGGGAGCGCAAAACTGCCACAAGATGCCTGCGTCCACGGCTTTTTCCTTGCAAGCAGCCCTAGGCCAGGCCTGCTTTTCCTGCCTAGGGTTAGGGTTAGGGTTAGGGTTAGGGTTAGGGTTACGCCTAGGGTTAGCATCTCAGAAACCACAAAGCCCCCAGCTCCAGGCACACTGCAGCTGCGAAAGGCATCCCAAGGGGAGCGCAAAACTGCCACAAGATGCCTGCCTCCACGGCTTTTTCCTTGCAAGCAGCCCTAGGCCAGGCCTGCTTTTCCTGCCTAGGGTTAGGGTTAGGGTTAGGGTAAGGGTTAGGGTTACGCCTAGGGTTAGCATCTCGGAAACCACAAAGCCCCCAGCTCCAGGCACACTGCAGCTGCAAAAGGCATCCCAAGGGGAGCGCACAACTGCCACAAGATGCCTGCCTCCACGGCTTTTTCCCTGGGAGCAGCCCTAGGCCAGGCCTGCTTTTCCTGCCTAGGGTTAGGGTTAGGGTTAGGATTAGGGTTACGCCTAGGGTTAGCATCTCGGAAAGCACAAAGCCCCCAGCTCCAGGCACACTGCAGCTGCAAAAGGCATCCCAAGGGGAGCGCAAAACTGCCACAAGATGCCTGCCTCCACGTTTTTTTCCCTGGGAGCAGCCCTAGGCCAGGCCTGCTTTTCCTGCCTAGGGTTAGGCTTAGGGTTATGCCTAGGGTTAGCATCTCGGAAACCACAAAGCCCCCAGCTCCAGGCACACTGCAGCTGCGAAAGGCATCCCAAGGGGAGCGCAAAACTGCCACAAGATGCCTGCCTCCACGGCTTTTTCCCTGGGAGCAGCCCTAGGCCAGGCCTGCTTTTCCTGCCTAGGGTTAGGCTTAGGGTTACGCCTAGGGTTAGCATCTCGGAAACCACAAAGCCCCCAGCTCCAGGCACACTGCAGCTGCGAAAGGTATCCCAAGGGGAGCGCAAAACTGCCACAAGATGCCTGCCTCCACGGCTTTTTCCTTGCAAGCAGCCCTAGGCCAGGCCTGCTTTTCCTGCCTAGGGTTAGGTTTAGGGTTAGGGTTAGGGTTAGGGTTAGGGTTAGGGTTAGGGTTAGGGTTAGGGTTAGGGTTAGGGTTAGGGTTAGGGTTAGGGTTTGGGTTAGGGTTAGGGTTACGCCTAGGGTTAGCATCTCGGAAACCACAAAGCCCCCAGCTCCAGGCACACTGCAGCTGCAAAAGGCATCCCAAGGGGAGCGCAAAACTGCCACAAGATGCCTGCCTCCACGGCTTTTTCCCTGGGAGCAGCCCTAGGCCAGGCCTGCTTTTCCTGCCTAGGGTTAGGGTTAGGGTTAGGGTTAGGGTTACGCCTAGGGTTAGCATCTCGGAAACCACAAAGCCCCCAGCTCCAGGCACACTGCAGCTGCAAAAGGCATCCCAAGGGGAGCGCAAAACTGCCACAAGATGCCTGCCTCCACGGCTTTTTCCTTGCAAGCAGCCCTAGGCCAGGCCTGCTTTTCCTGCCTAGGGTTAGGGTTAGGGTTAGGGTTAGGGTTACGCCTAGGGTTAGCATCTCGGAAACCACAAAGCCCCCAGCTCCAAGCACACTGCAGCTGCGAAAGGCATCCCAAGGGGAGCGCAAAACTGCCACAAGATGCCTGCCTCCACGGCATTTTCCCTGGGAGCAGCCCTAGGCCAGGCCTGCTTTTCCTGCCTAGGGTTAGGGTTAGGGTTAGGGTTAGGGTTAGCCTCTCGGAAACCACAAAGCCCCCAGCTCCAGGCACACTGCAGCTGCAAAAGGCATCCCAAGGGGAGCGCAAAACTGCCACAAGATGCCTGCCTCCACGGCTTTTTCCTTGCGAGCAGCCCTAGGCCAGGCCTGCTTTTCCTGCCTAGGGTTAGGGTTAGGGTTAGGGTTAGGGTTACGCCTAGGGTTAGCATCTCGGAAACCACAAAGCCCCCAGCTCCAGGCACACTGCAGCTGCAAAAGGCATCCCAAGGGGAGCGCAAAACTGCCACAAGATGCCTGCCTCCACGGCTTTTTCCCTGGGAGCAGCCCTAGGCCAGGCCTGCTTTTCCTGCCTAGGGTTAGGGTTAGGGTTACGCCTAGGGTTAGCATCTCGGAAAGCACAAAGCCCCCAGCTCCAGGCACACTGCAGCTGCAAAAGGCATCCCAAGGGGAGCGCAAAACTGCCACAAGATGCCTGCCTCCACGTTTTTTTCCCTGGGAGCAGCCCTAGGCCAGGCCTGCTTTTCCTGCCTAGGGTTAGGCTTAGGGTTATGCCTAGGGTTAGCATCTCGGAAACCACAAAGCCCCCAGCTCCAGGCACACTGCAGCTGCAAAAGGCATCCCAAGGGGAGCGCAAAACTGCCACAAGATGCCTGCCTCCACGGCTTTTTCCCTGGGAGCAGCCCTAGGCCAGGCCTGCTTTTCCTGCCTAGGGTTAGGCTTAGGGTTACGCCTAGGGTTAGCATCTCGGAAACCACAAAGCCCCCAGCTCCAGGCACACTGCAGCTGCGAAAGGTATCCCAAGGGGAGCGCAAAACTGCCACAAGATGCCTGCCTCCACGGCTTTTTCCTTGCAAGCAGCCCTAGGCCAGGCCTGCTTTTCCTGCCTAGGGTTAGGTTTTGGGTTAGGGTTAGGGTTAGGGTTAGGGTTAGGGTTAGGGTTAGGGTTAGGGTTAGGGTTAGGGTTAGGGTTAGGGTTTGGGTTAGGGTTAGGGTTACGCCTAGGGTTAGCATCTCGGAAACCACAAAGCCCCCAGCTCCAGGCACACTGCAGCTGCAAAAGGCATCCCAAGGGGAGCGCAAAACTGCCACAAGATGCCTGCCTCCACGGCTTTTTCCTTGCAAGCAGCCCTAGGCCAGGCCTGCTTTTCCTGCCTAGGGTTAGGGTTAGGGTTAGGGTTAGGGTTAGGGTTACGCCTAGGGTTAGCATCTCGGAAACCACAAAGCCCCCAGCTCCAGGCACACTGCAGCTGCAAAAGGCATCCCAAGGGGAGCGCAAAACTGCCACAAGATGCCTGCCTCTACGGCTTTTTCCTTGCAAGCAGCCCTAGGCCAGGCCTGCTTTTCCTGCCTAGGGTTAGGGTTAGGGTTAGGGTTAGGGTTACGCCTAGGGTTAGCATCTCGGAAACCACAAAGCCCCCAGCTCCAGGCACACTGCAGCTGCGAAAGGCATCCCAAGAGGAGCGCAAAACTGCCACAAGATGCCTGCCTCCACGTTTTTTTCCCTGGGAGCAGCCCTAGGCCAGGCCTGCTTTTCCTGCCTAGGGTTAGGGTTAGGGTTACGCCTAGGGTTAGCATCTCGGAAACCACAAAGCCCCCAGCTCCAGGCACACTGCAGCTGCGAAAGGCATCCCAAGGGGAGCGCAAAACTGCCACAAGATGCCTGCCTCCACGGCTTTTTCCCTGGGAGCAGCCCTAGGCCAGGCCTGCTTTTCCTGCCTAGGGTTAGGGTTAGGGTTAGGGTTAGGGTTACGCCTAGGGTTAGCATCTCGGAAACCACAAAGCCCCCAGCTCCAGGCACACTGCAGCTGCAAAAGGCATCCCAAGGGGAGCGCAAAACTGCCACAAGATGCCTGCCTCCACGGCTTTTTCCTTGCAAGCAGCCCTAGGCCAGGCCTGCTTTTCCTGCCTAGGGTTAGGGTTAGGGTTAGGGTTAGGGTTACGCCTAGGGTTAGCATCTCGGAAACCACAAAGCCCCCAGCTCCAAGCACACTGCAGCTGCGAAAGGCATCCCAAGGGGAGCGCAAAACTGCCACAAGATGCCTGCCTCCACGGCTTTTTCCCTGGGAGCAGCCCTAGGCCAGGCCTGCTTTTCCTGCCTAGGGTTAGGGTTAGGGTTAGGGTTAGGGTTACGCCTAGGGTTAGCATCTCGGAAACCACAAAGCCCCCAGCTCCAGGCACACTGCAGCTGCGAAAGGCATCCCAAGGGGAGCGCACAACTGCCACAAGATGCCTGCCTCCACGGCTTTTTCCCTGGGAGCAGCCCTAGGCCAGGCCTGCTTTTCCTGCCTAGGGTTAGGGTTAGGGTTAGGATTAGGGTTACGCCTAGGGTTAGCATCTCGGAAAGCACAAAGCCCCCAGCTCCAGGCACACTGCAGCTGCAAAAGGCATCCCAAGGGGAGCGCAAAACTGCCACAAGATGCCTGCCTCCACGTTTTTTTCCCTGGGAGCAGCCCTAGGCCAGGCCTGCTTTTCCTGCCTAGGATTAGGCTTAGGGTTATGCCTAGGGTTAGCATCTCGGAAACCACAAAGCCCCCAGCTCCAGGCACACTGCAGCTGCGAAAGGCATCCCAAGGGGAGCGCAAAACTGCCACAAGATGCCTGCCTCCACGGCTTTTTCCCTGGGAGCAGCCCTAGGCCAGGCCTGCTTTTCCTGCCTAGGGTTAGGCTTAGGGTTACGCCTAGGGTTAGCATCTCGGAAACCACAAAGCCCCCAGCTCCAGGCACACTGCAGCTGCGAAAGGTATCCCAAGGGGAGCGCAAAACTGCCACAAGATGCCTGCCTCCACGGCTTTTTCCTTGCAAGCAGCCCTAGGCCAGGCCTGCTTTTCCTGCCTAGGGTTAGGGTTAGGGTTAGGGTTAGGGTTACGCCTAGGGTTAGCATCTCGGAAACCACAAAGCCCCCAGCTCCAGGCACACTGCAGCTGCGAAAGGCATCCCAAGAGGAGCGCAAAACTGCCACAAGATGCCTGCCTCCAGGTTTTTTCCCTGGGAGCAGCCCTAGGCCAGGCCTGCTTTTCCTGCCTAGGGTTAGGGTTAGGGTTACGCCTAGGGTAAGCATCTCGGAAACCACAAAGCCCCCAGCTCCAGGCACACTGCAGCTGCGAAAGGCATCCCAAGGGGAGCGCAAAACTGCCACAAGATGCCTGCCTCCACGGCTTTTTCCCTGGGAGCAGCCCTAGGCCAGGCCTGCTTTTCCTGCCTAGGGTTAGGGTTAGGGTTAGGGTTAGGGTTAGCATCTCGGAAACCACAAAGCCCCCAGCTCCAGGCACACTGCAGATGCAAAAGGCATCCCAAGGGGAGCGCAAAACTGCCACAAGATGCCTGCCTCCACGGCTTTTTCCTTGCGAGCAGCCCTAGGCCAGGCCTGCTTTTCCTGCCTAGGGTTAGGGTTAGGGTTAGGGTTAGGGTTACGCCTAGGGTTAGCATCTCGGAAACCACAAAGCCCTCAGCTCCAGGCACACTGCAGCTGCAAAAGGCATCCCAAGGGGAGCGCAAAACTGCCACAAGATGCCTGCCTCCACGGCTTTTTCCCTGGGAGCAGCCCTAGGCCAGGCCTGCTTTTCCTGCCTAGGGTTAGGGTTAGGGTTACGCCTAGGGTTAGCATCTCGGAAACCACAAAGCCCCCAGCTCCAGGCACACTGCAGCTGCGAAAGGTATCCCAAGGGGAGCGCAAAACTGCCACAAGATGCCTGCGTCCACGGCTTTTTCCTTGCAAGCAGCCCTAGGCCAGGCCTGCTTTTCCTGCCTAGGGTTAGGTTTTGGGTTAGGGTTAGGGTTAGGGTTAGGGTTAGGGTTAGGGTTAGGGTTAGGGTTAGGGTTAGGGTTAGGGTTAGGGTTAGGGTTAGGGTTAGGGTTAGGGTTTGGGTTAGGGTTAGGGTTACGCCTAGGGTTAGCATCTCGGAAACCACAAAGCCCCCAGCTCCAGGCACACTGCAGCTGCAAAAGGCATCCCAAGGGGAGCGCAAAACTGCCACAAGATGCCTGCCTCCACGGCTTTTTCCTTGCAAACAGCCCTAGGCCAGGCCTGCTTTTCCTGCCTAGGGTTAGGGTTAGGGTTAGGGTTAGGGTTAGGGTTACGCCTAGGGTTAGCATCTCGGAAACCACAAAGCCCCCAGCTCCAGGCACACTGCAGCTGCAAAAGGCATCCCAAGGGGAGCGCAAAACTGCCACAAGATGCCTGCCTCTACGGCTTTTTCCTTGCAAGCAGCCCTAGGCCAGGCCTGCTTTTCCTGCCTAGGGTTAGGGTTAGGGTTAGGGTTAGGGTTACGCCTAGGGTTAGCATCTCGGAAACCACAAAGCCCCCAGCTCCAGGCACACTGCAGCTGCGAAAGGCATCCCAAGAGGAGCGCAAAACTGCCACAAGATGCCTGCCTCCACGGCATTTTCCCTGGGAGCAGCCCTAGGCCAGGCCTGCTTTTCCTGCCTAGGGTTAGGGTTAGGGTTACGCCTAGGGTTAGCATCTCGGAAACCACAAAGCCCCCAGCTCCAGGCACACTGCAGCTGCGAAAGGCATCCCAAGGGGAGCGCAAAACTGCCACAAGATGCCTGCCTCCACGGCTTTTTCCCTGGGAGCAGCCCTAGGCCAGGCCTGCTTTTCCTGCCTAGGGTTAGGGTTAGGGTTAGGGTTAGGGTTACGCCTAGGGTTAGCATCTCGGAAACCACAAAGCCCCCAGCTCCAGGCACACTGCAGCTGCAAAAGGCATCCCAAGGGGAGCGCAAAACTGCCACAAGATGCCTGCCTCCACGGCTTTTTCCTTGCAAGCAGCCCTAGGCCAGGCCTGCTTTTCCTGCCTAGGGTTAGGGTTAGGGTTAGGGTTAGGGTTACGCCTAGGGTTAGCATCTCGGAATCCACAAAGCCCCCAGCTCCAAGCACACTGCAGCTGCGAAAGGCATCCCAAGGGGAGCGCAAAACTGCCACAAGATGCCTGCCTCCACGGCTTTTTCCCTGGGAGCAGCCCTAGGCCAGGCCTGCTTTTCCTGCCTAGGGTTAGGGTTAGGGTTAGGGTTAGGGTTACGCCTAGGGTTAGCATCTCGGAAACCACAAAGCCCCCAGCTCCAGGCACACTGCAGCTGCGAAAGGTATCCCAAGGGGAGCGCAAAACTGCCACAAGATGCCTGCCTCCACGGCTTTTTCCTTGCAAGCAGCCCTAGGCCAGGCCTGCTTTTCCTGCCTAGGGTTAGGGTTAGGGTTAGGGTTAGGGTTAGGGTTACGCCTAGGGTTAGCATCTCAGAAACCACAAAGCCCCCAGCTCCAGGCACACTGCAGCTGCGAAAGGCATCCCAAGGGGAGCGCAAAACTGCCACAAGATGCCTGCCTCCACGGCTTTTTCCTTGCAAGCAGCCCTAGGCCAGGCCTGCTTTTCCTGCCTAGGGTTAGGGTTAGGGTTAGGGTAAGGGTTAGGGTTACGCCTAGGGTTAGCATCTCAGAAACCACAAAGCCCCCAGCTCCAGGCACACTGCAGCTGCAAAAGGCATCCCAAGGGGAGCGCAAAACTGCCACAAGATGCCTGCCTCCACGGCTTTTTCCCTGGGAGCAGCCCTAGGCCAGGCCTGCTTTTCCTGCCTAGGGTTAGGGTTAGGGTTACGCCTAGGGTTAGCATCTCGGAAACCACAAAGCCCCCAGCTCCAGGCACACTGCAGCTGCAAAAGGCATCCCAAGGGGAGCGCAAAACTGCCACAAGATGCCTGCCTCCACGGCTTTTTCCTTGCGAGCACCCTAGGCCAGGCCTGCTTTTCCTGCCTAGGGTTAGGGTTAGGGTTAGGGTTACGCCTAGGGTTAGCATCTCGGAAACCACAAAGCCCCCAGCTCCAGGCACACTGCAGCTGCGAAAGGCATCCCAAGGGGAGCGCACAACTGCCACAAGATGCCTGCCTCCACGGCTTTTTCCCTGGGAGCAGCCCTAGGCCAGGCCTGCTTTTCCTGCCTAGGGTTAGGGTTAGGGTTAGGATTAGGGTTACGCCTAGGGTTAGCATCTCGGAAAGCACAAAGCCCCCAGCTCCAGGCACACTGCAGCTGCAAAAGGCATCCCAAGGGGAGCGCAAAACTGCCACAAGATGCCTGCCTCCACGGCTTTTTCCCTGGGAGCAGCCCTAGGCCAGGCCTGCTTTTCCTGCCTAGGATTAGGCTTAGGGTTATGCCTAGGGTTAGCATCTCGGAAACCACAAAGCCCCCAGCTCCAGGCACACTGCAGCTGCGAAAGGCATCCCAAGGGGAGCGCAAAACTGCCACAAGATGCCTGCCTCCACGGCTTTTTCCCTGGGAGCAGCCCTAGGCCAGGCCTGCTTTTCCTGCCTAGGGTTAGGCTTAGGGTTACGCCTAGGGTTAGCATCTCGGAAACCACAAAGCCCCCAGCTCCAGGCACACTGCAGCTGCGAAAGGTATCCCAAGGGGAGCGCAAAACTGCCACAAGATGCCTGCCTCCACGGCTTTTTCCTTGCAAGCAGCCCTAGGCCAGGCCTGCTTTTCCTGCCTAGGGTTAGGGTTAGGGTTAGGGTTAGGGTTACGCCTAGGGTTAGCATCTCGGAAACCACAAAGCCCCCAGCTCCAGGCACACTGCAGCTGCGAAAGGCATCCCAAGAGGAGCGCAAAACTGCCACAAGATGCCTGCCTCCAGGTTTTTTCCCTGGGAGCAGCCCTAGGCCAGGCCTGCTTTTCCTGCCTAGGGTTAGGGTTAGGGTTACGCCTAGGGTAAGCATCTCGGAAACCACAAAGCCCCCAGCTCCAGGCACACTGCAGCTGCGAAAGGCATCCCAAGGGGAGCGCAAAACTGCCACAAGATGCCTGCCTCCACGGCTTTTTCCCTGGGAGCAGCCCTAGGCCAGGCCTGCTTTTCCTGCCTAGGGTTAGGGTTAGGGTTAGGGTTAGGGTTAGCATCTCGGAAACCACAAAGCCCCCAGCTCCAGGCACACTGCAGATGCAAAAGGCATCCCAAGGGGAGCGCAAAACTGCCACAAGATGCCTGCCTCCACGGCTTTTTCCTTGCGAGCAGCCCTAGGCCAGGCCTGCTTTTCCTGCCTAGGGTTAGGGTTAGGGTTAGGGTTAGGGTTACGCCTAGGGTTAGCATCTCGGAAACCACAAAGCCCTCAGCTCCAGGCACACTGCAGCTGCAAAAGGCATCCCAAGGGGAGCGCAAAACTGCCACAAGATGCCTGCCTCCACGGCTTTTTCCCTGGGAGCAGCCCTAGGCCAGGCCTGCTTTTCCTGCCTAGGGTTAGGGTTAGGGTTACGCCTAGGGTTAGCATCTCGGAAACCACAAAGCCCCCAGCTCCAGGCACACTGCAGCTGCGAAAGGTATCCCAAGGGGAGCGCAAAACTGCCACAAGATGCCTGCGTCCACGGCTTTTTCCTTGCAAGCAGCCCTAGGCCAGGCCTGCTTTTCCTGCCTAGGGTTAGGGTTAGGGTTAGGGTTAGGGTTAGGGTTACGCCTAGGGTTAGCATCTCAGAAACCACAAAGCCCCCAGCTCCAGGCACACTGCAGCTGCGAAAGGCATCCCAAGGGGAGCGCAAAACTGCCACAAGATGCCTGCCTCCACGGCTTTTTCCTTGCAAGCAGCCCTAGGCCAGGCCTGCTTTTCCTGCCTAGGGTTAGGGTTAGGGTTAGGGTAAGGGTTAGGGTTACGCCTAGGGTTAGCATCTCGGAAACCACAAAGCCCCCAGCTCCAGGCACACTGCAGCTGCGAAAGGCATCCCAAGGGGAGCGCACAACTGCCACAAGATGCCTGCCTCCACGGCTTTTTCCCTGGGAGCAGCCCTAGGCCAGGCCTGCTTTTCCTGCCTAGGGTTAGGGTTAGGGTTAGGATTAGGGTTACGCCTAGGGTTAGCATCTCGGAAAGCACAAAGCCCCCAGCTCCAGGCACACTGCAGCTGCAAAAGGCATCCCAAGGGGAGCGCAAAACTGCCACAAGATGCCTGCCTCCACGTTTTTTTCCCTGGGAGCAGCCCTAGGCCAGGCCTGCTTTTCCTGCCTAGGATTAGGCTTAGGGTTATGCCTAGGGTTAGCATCTCGGAAACCACAAAGCCCCCAGCTCCAGGCACACTGCAGCTGCGAAAGGCATCCCAAGGGGAGCGCAAAACTGCCACAAGATGCCTGCCTCCACGGCTTTTTCCCTGGGAGCAGCCCTAGGCCAGGCCTGCTTTTCCTGCCTAGGGTTAGGCTTAGGGTTACGCCTAGGGTTAGCATCTCGGAAACCACAAAGCCCCCAGCTCCAGGCACACTGCAGCTGCGAAAGGTATCCCAAGGGGAGCGCAAAACTGCCACAAGATGCCTGCCTCCACGGCTTTTTCCTTGCAAGCAGCCCTAGGCCAGGCCTGCTTTTCCTGCCTAGGGTTAGGGTTAGGGTTAGGGTTAGGGTTACGCCTAGGGTTAGCATCTCGGAAACCACAAAGCCCCCAGCTCCAGGCACACTGCAGCTGCGAAAGGCATCCCAAGAGGAGCGCAAAACTGCCACAAGATGCCTGCCTCCAGGTTTTTTCCCTGGGAGCAGCCCTAGGCCAGGCCTGCTTTTCCTGCCTAGGGTTAGGGTTAGGGTTACGCCTAGGGTAAGCATCTCGGAAACCACAAAGCCCCCAGCTCCAGGCACACTGCAGCTGCGAAAGGCATCCCAAGGGGAGCGCAAAACTGCCACAAGATGCCTGCCTCCACGGCTTTTTCCCTGGGAGCAGCCCTAGGCCAGGCCTGCTTTTCCTGCCTAGGGTTAGGGTTAGGGTTAGGGTTAGGGTTAGCATCTCGGAAACCACAAAGCCCCCAGCTCCAGGCACACTGCAGATGCAAAAGGCATCCCAAGGGGAGCGCAAAACTGCCACAAGATGCCTGCCTCCACGGCTTTTTCCTTGCGAGCAGCCCTAGGCCAGGCCTGCTTTTCCTGCCTAGGGTTAGGGTTAGGGTTAGGGTTAGGGTTACGCCTAGGGTTAGCATCTCGGAAACCACAAAGCCCTCAGCTCCAGGCACACTGCAGCTGCAAAAGGCATCCCAAGGGGAGCGCAAAACTGCCACAAGATGCCTGCCTCCACGGCTTTTTCCCTGGGAGCAGCCCTAGGCCAGGCCTGCTTTTCCTGCCTAGGGTTAGGGTTAGGGTTACGCCTAGGGTTAGCATCTCGGAAACCACAAAGCCCCCAGCTCCAGGCACACTGCAGCTGCGAAAGGTATCCCAAGGGGAGCGCAAAACTGCCACAAGATGCCTGCGTCCACGGCTTTTTCCTTGCAAGCAGCCCTAGGCCAGGCCTGCTTTTCCTGCCTAGGGTTAGGGTTAGGGTTAGGGTTAGGGTTAGGGTTACGCCTAGGGTTAGCATCTCAGAAACCACAAAGCCCCCAGCTCCAGGCACACTGCAGCTGCGAAAGGCATCCCAAGGGGAGCGCAAAACTGCCACAAGATGCCTGCCTCCACGGCTTTTTCCTTGCAAGCAGCCCTAGGCCAGGCCTGCTTTTCCTGCCTAGGGTTAGGGTTAGGGTTAGGGTAAGGGTTAGGGTTACGCCTAGGGTTAGCATCTCGGAAACCACAAAGCCCCCAGCTCCAGGCACACTGCAGCTGCGAAAGGCATCCCAAGGGGAGCGCACAACTGCCACAAGATGCCTGCCTCCACGGCTTTTTCCCTGGGAGCAGCCCTAGGCCAGGCCTGCTTTTCCTGCCTAGGGTTAGGGTTAGGGTTAGGATTAGGGTTACGCCTAGGGTTAGCATCTCGGAAAGCACAAAGCCCCCAGCTCCAGGCACACTGCAGCTGCAAAAGGCATCCCAAGGGGAGCGCAAAACTGCCACAAGATGCCTGCCTCCACGTTTTTTTCCCTGGGAGCAGCCCTAGGCCAGGCCTGCTTTTCCTGCCTAGGGTTAGGCTTAGGGTTATGCCTAGGGTTAGCATCTCGGAAACCACAAAGCCCCCAGCTCCAGGCACACTGCAGCTGCGAAAGGCATCCCAAGGGGAGCGCAAAACTGCCACAAGATGCCTGCCTCGACGGCTTTTTCCCTGGGAGCAGCCCTAGGCCAGGCCTGCTTTTCCTGCCTAGGGTTAGGGTTAGGGTTACGCCTAGGGTTAGCATCTCGGAAACCACAAAGCCCCCAGCTCCAGGCACACTGCAGCTGCGAAAGGTATCCCAAGGGGAGCGCAAAACTGCCACAAGATGCCTGCCTCCACGGCTTTTTCCTTGCAAGCAGCCCTAGGCCAGGCCTGCTTTTCCTGCCTAGGGTTAGGTTTAGGGTTAGGGTTAGGGTTAGGGTTAGGGTTAGGGTTAGGGTTAGGGTTAGGGTTAGGGTTAGGGTTAGGGTTAGGGTTAGGGTTTGGGTTAGGGTTAGGGTTACGCCTAGGGTTAGCATCTCGGAAACCACAAAGCCCCCAGCTCCAGGCACACTGCAGCTGCAAAAGGCATCCCAAGGGGAGCGCAAAACTGCCACAAGATGCCTGCCTCCACGGCTTTTTCCCTGGGAGCAGCCCTAGGCCAGGCCTGCTTTTCCTGCCTAGGGTTAGGGTTAGGGTTAGGGTTAGGGTTACGCCTAGGGTTAGCATCTCGGAAACCACAAAGCCCCCAGCTCCAGGCACACTGCAGCTGCAAAAGGCATCCCAAGGGGAGCGCAAAACTGCCACAAGATGCCTGCCTCCACGGCTTTTTCCTTGCAAGCAGCCCTAGGCCAGGCCTGCTTTTCCTGCCTAGGGTTAGGGTTAGGGTTAGGGTTAGGGTTACGCCTAGGGTTAGCATCTCGGAAACCACAAAGTCCCCAGCTCCAAGCACACTGCAGCTGCGAAAGGCATCCCAAGGGGAGCGCAAAACTGCCACAAGATGCCTGCCTCCACGGCTTTTTCCTTGCAAGTAGCCCTAGGCCAGGCCTGCTTTTCCTGCCTAGGGTTAGGGTTAGGGTTAGGGTTAGGGTTAGCATCTCGGAAACCACAAAGCCCCCAGCTCCAGGCACACTGCAGCTGCAAAAGGCATCCCAAGGGGAGCGCAAAACTGCCACAAGATGCCTGCCTCCACGGCTTTTTCCTTGCGAGCAGCCCTAGGCCAGGCCTGCTTTTCCTGCCTAGGGTTAGGGTTAGGGTTAGGGTTAGGGTTACGCCTAGGGTTAGCATCTCGGAAACCACAAAGCCCCCAGCTCCAGGCACACTGCAGCTGCAAAAGGCATCCCAAGGGGAGCGCAAAACTGCCACAAGATGCCTGCCTCCACGGCTTTTTCCTTGCGAGCACCCTAGGCCAGGCCTGCTTTTCCTGCCTAGGGTTAGGGTTAGGGTTAGGGTTACGCCTAGGGTTAGCATCTCGGAAACCACAAAGCCCCCAGCTCCAGGCACACTGCAGCTGCGAAAGGCATCCCAAGGGGAGCGCACAACTGCCACAAGATGCCTGCCTCCACGGCTTTTTCCCTGGGTGCAGCCCTAGGCCAGGCCTGCTTTTCCTGCCTAGGGTTAGGGTTAGGGTTAGGGTTAGGGTTACGCCTAGGGTTAGCATCTCGGAAAGCACAAAGCCCCCAGCTCCAGGCACACTGCAGCTGCAAAAGGCATCCCAAGGGGAGTGCAAAACTGCCACAAGATGCCTGCCTCCACGTTTTTTTCCCTGGGAGCAGCCCTAGGCCAGGCCTGCTTTTCCTGCCTAGGGTTAGGGTTAGGGTTATGCCTAGGGTTAGCATCTCGGAAACCACAAAGCCCCCAGCTCCAGGCACACTGCAGCTGCAAAAGGCATCCCAAGGGGAGCGCAAAACTGCCACAAGATGCCTGCCTCCACGGCTTTTTCCTTGCAAGCAGCCCTAGGCCAGGCCTGCTTTTCCTGCCTAGGGTTAGGTTTTGGGTTAGGGTTAGGGTTAGGGTTAGGGTTAGGGTTAGGGTTAGGGTTAGGGTTAGGGTTAGGGTTAGGGTTAGGGTTAGGGTTTGGGTTAGGGTTAGGGTTACGCCTAGGGTTAGCATCTCGGAAACCACAAAGCCCCCAGCTCCAGGCACACTGCAGCTGCAAAAGGCATCCCAAGGGGAGCGCAAAACTGCCACAAGATGCCTGCCTCCACGGCTTTTTCCCTGGGAGCAGCCCTAGGCCAGGCCTGCTTTTCCTGCCTAGGGTTAGGGTTAGGGTTAGGGTTAGGGTTACGCCTAGGGTTAGCATCTCGGAAACCACAAAGCCCCCAGCTCCAGGCACACTGCAGCTGCAAAAGGCATCCCAAGGGGAGCGCAAAACTGCCACAAGATGCCTGCCTCCACGGCTTTTTCCTTGCAAGCAGCCCTAGGCCAGGCCTGCTTTTCCTGCCTAGGGTTAGGGTTAGGGTTAGGGTTAGGGTTACGCCTAGGGTTAGCATCTCGGAAACCACAAAGCCCCCAGCTCCAAGCACACTGCAGCTGCGAAAGGCATCCCAAGGGGAGCGCAAAACTGCCACAAGATGCCTGCCTCCACGGCATTTTCCCTGGGAGCAGCCCTAGGCCAGGCCTGCTTTTCCTGCCTAGGGTTAGGGTTAGGGTTAGGGTTAGGGTTACGCCTAGGGTTAGCATCTCGGAAAGCACAAAGCCCCCAGCTCCAGGCACACTGCAGCTGCAAAAGGCATCCCAAGGGGAGCGCAAAACTGCCACAAGATGCCTGCCTCCACGGCTTTTTCCCTGGGAGCAGCCCTAGGCCAGGCCTGCTTTTCCTGCCTAGGGTTAGGCTTAGGGTTACGCCTAGGGTTAGCATCTCGGAAACCACAAAGCCCCCAGCTCCAGGCACACTGCAGCTGCGAAAGGCATCCCAAGGGGAGCGCAAAACTGCCACAAGATGCCTGCCTCCACGGCTTTTTCCCTGGGAGCAGCCCTAGGCCAGGCCTGCTTTTCCTGCCTAGGGTTAGGCTTAGGGTTACGCCTAGGGTTAGCATCTCGGAAACCACAAAGCCCCCAGCTCCAGGCACACTGCAGCTGCGAAAGGTATCCCAAGGGGAGCGCAAAACTGCCACAAGATGCCTGCCTCCACGGCTTTTTCCTTGCAAGCAGCCCTAGGCCAGGCCTGCTTTTCCTGCCTAGGGTTAGGGTTAGGGTTAGGGTTAGGGTTACGCCTAGGGTTAGCATCTCGGAAACCACAAAGCCCCCAGCTCCAGGCACACTGCAGCTGCGAAAGGCATCCCAAGAGGAGCGCAAAACTGCCACAAGATGCCTGCCTCCAGGTTTTTTCCCTGGGAGCAGCCCTAGGCCAGGCCTGCTTTTCCTGCCTAGGGTTAGGGTTAGGGTTACGCCTAGGGTAAGCATCTCGGAAACCACAAAGCCCCCAGCTCCAGGCACACTGCAGCTGCAAAAGGCATCCCAAGGGGAGCGCAAAACTGCCACAAGATGCCTGCCTCCACGGCTTTTTCCCTGGGAGCAGCCCTAGGCCAGGCCTGCTTTTCCTGCCTAGGGTTAGGGTTAGGGTTAGGGTTAGGGTTAGCATCTCGGAAACCACAAAGCCCCCAGCTCCAGGCACACTGCAGATGCAAAAGGCATCCCAAGGGGAGCGCAAAACTGCCACAAGATGCCTGCCTCCACGGCTTTTTCCTTGCGAGCAGCCCTAGGCCAGGCCTGCTTTTCCTGCCTAGGGTTAGGGTTAGGGTTAGGGTTAGGGTTACGCCTAGGGTTAGCATCTCGGAAACCACAAAGCCCTCAGCTCCAGGCACACTGCAGCTGCAAAAGGCATCCCAAGGGGAGCGCAAAACTGCCACAAGATGCCTGCCTCCACGGCTTTTTCCCTGGGAGCAGCCCTAGGCCAGGCCTGCTTTTCCTGCCTAGGGTTAGGGTTAGGGTTACGCCTAGGGTTAGCATCTCGGAAACCACAAAGCCCCCAGCTCCAGGCACACTGCAGCTGCGAAAGGTATCCCAAGGGGAGCGCAAAACTGCCACAAGATGCCTGCGTCCACGGCTTTTTCCTTGCAAGCAGCCCTAGGCCAGGCCTGCTTTTCCTGCCTAGGGTTAGGGTTAGGGTTAGGGTTAGGGTTAGGGTTACGCCTAGGGTTAGCATCTCAGAAACCACAAAGCCCCCAGCTCCAGGCACACTGCAGCTGCGAAAGGCATCCCAAGGGGAGCGCAAAACTGCCACAAGATGCCTGCCTCCACGGCTTTTTCCTTGCAAGCAGCCCTAGGCCAGGCCTGCTTTTCCTGCCTAGGGTTAGGGTTAGGGTTAGGGTAAGGGTTAGGGTTACGCCTAGGGTTAGCATCTCGGAAACCACAAAGCCCCCAGCTCCAGGCACACTGCAGCTGCGAAAGGCATCCCAAGGGGAGCGCACAACTGCCACAAGATGCCTGCCTCCACGGCTTTTTCCCTGGGAGCAGCCCTAGGCCAGGCCTGCTTTTCCTGCCTAGGGTTAGGGTTAGGGTTAGGATTAGGGTTACGCCTAGGGTTAGCATCTCGGAAAGCACAAAGCCCCCAGCTCCAGGCACACTGCAGCTGCAAAAGGCATCCCAAGGGGAGCGCAAAACTGCCACAAGATGCCTGCCTCCACGTTTTTTTCCCTGGGAGCAGCCCTAGGCCAGGCCTGCTTTTCCTGCCTAGGGTTAGGCTTAGGGTTATGCCTAGGGTTAGCATCTCGGAAACCACAAAGCCCCCAGCTCCAGGCACACTGCAGCTGCGAAAGGCATCCCAAGGGGAGCGCAAAACTGCCACAAGATGCCTGCCTCGACGGCTTTTTCCCTGGGAGCAGCCCTAGGCCAGGCCTGCTTTTCCTGCCTAGGGTTAGGGTTAGGGTTACGCCTAGGGTTAGCATCTCGGAAACCACAAAGCCCCCAGCTCCAGGCACACTGCAGCTGCGAAAGGTATCCCAAGGGGAGCGCAAAACTGCCACAAGATGCCTGCCTCCACGGCTTTTTCCTTGCAAGCAGCCCTAGGCCAGGCCTGCTTTTCCTGCCTAGGGTTAGGTTTAGGGTTAGGGTTAGGGTTAGGGTTAGGGTTAGGGTTAGGGTTAGGGTTAGGGTTAGGGTTAGGGTTAGGGTTAGGGTTTGGGTTAGGGTTAGGGTTACGCCTAGGGTTAGCATCTCGGAAACCACAAAGCCCCCAGCTCCAGGCACACTGCAGCTGCAAAAGGCATCCCAAGGGGAGCGCAAAACTGCCACAAGATGCCTGCCTCCACGGCTTTTTCCCTGGGAGCAGCCCTAGGCCAGGCCTGCTTTTCCTGCCTAGGGTTAGGGTTAGGGTTAGGGTTAGGGTTACGCCTAGGGTTAGCATCTCGGAAACCACAAAGCCCCCAGCTCCAGGCACACTGCAGCTGCAAAAGGCATCCCAAGGGGAGCGCAAAACTGCCACAAGATGCCTGCCTCCACGGCTTTTTCCTTGCAAGCAGCCCTAGGCCAGGCCTGCTTTTCCTGCCTAGGGTTAGGGTTAGGGTTAGGGTTAGGGTTACGCCTAGGGTTAGCATCTCGGAAACCACAAAGTCCCCAGCTCCAAGCACACTGCAGCTGCGAAAGGCATCCCAAGGGGAGCGCAAAACTGCCACAAGATGCCTGCCTCCACGGCTTTTTCCTTGCAAGTAGCCCTAGGCCAGGCCTGCTTTTCCTGCCTAGGGTTAGGGTTAGGGTTAGGGTTAGGGTTAGCATCTCGGAAACCACAAAGCCCCCAGCTCCAGGCACACTGCAGCTGCAAAAGGCATCCCAAGGGGAGCGCAAAACTGCCACAAGATGCCTGCCTCCACGGCTTTTTCCTTGCGAGCAGCCCTAGGCCAGGCCTGCTTTTCCTGCCTAGGGTTAGGGTTAGGGTTAGGGTTAGGGTTACGCCTAGGGTTAGCATCTCGGAAACCACAAAGCCCCCAGCTCCAGGCACACTGCAGCTGCAAAAGGCATCCCAAGGGGAGCGCAAAACTGCCACAAGATGCCTGCCTCCACGGCTTTTTCCTTGCGAGCACCCTAGGCCAGGCCTGCTTTTCCTGCCTAGGGTTAGGGTTAGGGTTAGGGTTACGCCTAGGGTTAGCATCTCGGAAACCACAAAGCCCCCAGCTCCAGGCACACTGCAGCTGCGAAAGGCATCCCAAGGGGAGCGCACAACTGCCACAAGATGCCTGCCTCCACGGCTTTTTCCCTGGGTGCAGCCCTAGGCCAGGCCTGCTTTTCCTGCCTAGGGTTAGGGTTAGGGTTAGGGTTAGGGTTACGCCTAGGGTTAGCATCTCGGAAAGCACAAAGCCCCCAGCTCCAGGCACACTGCAGCTGCAAAAGGCATCCCAAGGGGAGTGCAAAACTGCCACAAGATGCCTGCCTCCACGTTTTTTTCCCTGGGAGCAGCCCTAGGCCAGGCCTGCTTTTCCTGCCTAGGGTTAGGGTTAGGGTTATGCCTAGGGTTAGCATCTCGGAAACCACAAAGCCCCCAGCTCCAGGCACACTGCAGCTGCAAAAGGCATCCCAAGGGGAGCGCAAAACTGCCACAAGATGCCTGCCTCCACGGCTTTTTCCTTGCAAGCAGCCCTAGGCCAGGCCTGCTTTTCCTGCCTAGGGTTAGGTTTTGGGTTAGGGTTAGGGTTAGGGTTAGGGTTAGGGTTAGGGTTAGGGTTAGGGTTAGGGTTAGGGTTAGGGTTAGGGTTTGGGTTAGGGTTAGGGTTACGCCTAGGGTTAGCATCTCGGAAACCACAAAGCCCCCAGCTCCAGGCACACTGCAGCTGCAAAAGGCATCCCAAGGGGAGCGCAAAACTGCCACAAGATGCCTGCCTCCACGGCTTTTTCCCTGGGAGCAGCCCTAGGCCAGGCCTGCTTTTCCTGCCTAGGGTTAGGGTTAGGGTTAGGGTTAGGGTTACGCCTAGGGTTAGCATCTCGGAAACCACAAAGCCCCCAGCTCCAGGCACACTGCAGCTGCAAAAGGCATCCCAAGGGGAGCGCAAAACTGCCACAAGATGCCTGCCTCCACGGCTTTTTCCTTGCAAGCAGCCCTAGGCCAGGCCTGCTTTTCCTGCCTAGGGTTAGGGTTAGGGTTAGGGTTAGGGTTAGGGTTACGCCTAGGGTTAGCATCTCAGAAACCACAAAGCCCCCAGCTCCAGGCACACTGCAGCTGCGAAAGGCATCCCAAGGGGAGCGCAAAACTGCCACAAGATGCCTGCCTCCACGGCTTTTTCCTTGCAAGCAGCCCTAGGCCAGGCCTGCTTTTCCTGCCTAGGGTTAGGGTTAGGGTTAGGGTAAGGGTTAGGGTTACGCCTAGGGTTAGCATCTCGGAAACCACAAAGCCCCCAGCTCCAGGCACACTGCAGCTGCGAAAGGCATCCCAAGGGGAGCGCACAACTGCCACAAGATGCCTGCCTCCACGGCTTTTTCCCTGGGAGCAGCCCTAGGCCAGGCCTGCTTTTCCTGCCTAGGGTTAGGGTTAGGGTTAGGATTAGGGTTACGCCTAGGGTTAGCATCTCGGAAAGCACAAAGCCCCCAGCTCCAGGCACACTGCAGCTGCAAAAGGCATCCCAAGGGGAGCGCAAAACTGCCACAAGATGCCTGCCTCCACGTTTTTTTCCCTGGGAGCAGCCCTAGGCCAGGCCTGCTTTTCCTGCCTAGGGTTAGGCTTAGGGTTATGCCTAGGGTTAGCATCTCGGAAACCACAAAGCCCCCAGCTCCAGGCACACTGCAGCTGCGAAAGGCATCCCAAGGGGAGCGCAAAACTGCCACAAGATGCCTGCCTCGACGGCTTTTTCCCTGGGAGCAGCCCTAGGCCAGGCCTGCTTTTCCTGCCTAGGGTTAGGGTTAGGGTTACGCCTAGGGTTAGCATCTCGGAAACCACAAAGCCCCCAGCTCCAGGCACACTGCAGCTGCGAAAGGTATCCCAAGGGGAGCGCAAAACTGCCACAAGATGCCTGCCTCCACGGCTTTTTCCTTGCAAGCAGCCCTAGGCCAGGCCTGCTTTTCCTGCCTAGGGTTAGGTTTAGGGTTAGGGTTAGGGTTAGGGTTAGGGTTAGGGTTAGGGTTAGGGTTAGGGTTAGGGTTAGGGTTAGGGTTAGGGTTAGGGTTTGGGTTAGGGTTAGGGTTACGCCTAGGGTTAGCATCTCGGAAACCACAAAGCCCCCAGCTCCAGGCACACTGCAGCTGCAAAAGGCATCCCAAGGGGAGCGCAAAACTGCCACAAGATGCCTGCCTCCACGGCTTTTTCCCTGGGAGCAGCCCTAGGCCAGGCCTGCTTTTCCTGCCTAGGGTTAGGGTTAGGGTTAGGGTTAGGGTTACGCCTAGGGTTAGCATCTCGGAAACCACAAAGCCCCCAGCTCCAGGCACACTGCAGCTGCAAAAGGCATCCCAAGGGGAGCGCAAAACTGCCACAAGATGCCTGCCTCCACGGCTTTTTCCTTGCAAGCAGCCCTAGGCCAGGCCTGCTTTTCCTGCCTAGGGTTAGGGTTAGGGTTAGGGTTAGGGTTACGCCTAGGGTTAGCATCTCGGAAACCACAAAGTCCCCAGCTCCAAGCACACTGCAGCTGCGAAAGGCATCCCAAGGGGAGCGCAAAACTGCCACAAGATGCCTGCCTCCACGGCTTTTTCCTTGCAAGTAGCCCTAGGCCAGGCCTGCTTTTCCTGCCTAGGGTTAGGGTTAGGGTTAGGGTTAGGGTTAGCATCTCGGAAACCACAAAGCCCCCAGCTCCAGGCACACTGCAGCTGCAAAAGGCATCCCAAGGGGAGCGCAAAACTGCCACAAGATGCCTGCCTCCACGGCTTTTTCCTTGCGAGCAGCCCTAGGCCAGGCCTGCTTTTCCTGCCTAGGGTTAGGGTTAGGGTTAGGGTTAGGGTTACGCCTAGGGTTAGCATCTCGGAAACCACAAAGCCCCCAGCTCCAGGCACACTGCAGCTGCAAAAGGCATCCCAAGGGGAGCGCAAAACTGCCACAAGATGCCTGCCTCCACGGCTTTTTCCTTGCGAGCACCCTAGGCCAGGCCTGCTTTTCCTGCCTAGGGTTAGGGTTAGGGTTAGGGTTACGCCTAGGGTTAGCATCTCGGAAACCACAAAGCCCCCAGCTCCAGGCACACTGCAGCTGCGAAAGGCATCCCAAGGGGAGCGCACAACTGCCACAAGATGCCTGCCTCCACGGCTTTTTCCCTGGGTGCAGCCCTAGGCCAGGCCTGCTTTTCCTGCCTAGGGTTAGGGTTAGGGTTAGGGTTAGGGTTACGCCTAGGGTTAGCATCTCGGAAAGCACAAAGCCCCCAGCTCCAGGCACACTGCAGCTGCAAAAGGCATCCCAAGGGGAGTGCAAAACTGCCACAAGATGCCTGCCTCCACGTTTTTTTCCCTGGGAGCAGCCCTAGGCCAGGCCTGCTTTTCCTGCCTAGGGTTAGGGTTAGGGTTATGCCTAGGGTTAGCATCTCGGAAACCACAAAGCCCCCAGCTCCAGGCACACTGCAGCTGCAAAAGGCATCCCAAGGGGAGCGCAAAACTGCCACAAGATGCCTGCCTCCACGGCTTTTTCCTTGCAAGCAGCCCTAGGCCAGGCCTGCTTTTCCTGCCTAGGGTTAGGTTTTGGGTTAGGGTTAGGGTTAGGGTTAGGGTTAGGGTTAGGGTTAGGGTTAGGGTTAGGGTTAGGGTTAGGGTTAGGGTTTGGGTTAGGGTTAGGGTTACGCCTAGGGTTAGCATCTCGGAAACCACAAAGCCCCCAGCTCCAGGCACACTGCAGCTGCAAAAGGCATCCCAAGGGGAGCGCAAAACTGCCACAAGATGCCTGCCTCCACGGCTTTTTCCCTGGGAGCAGCCCTAGGCCAGGCCTGCTTTTCCTGCCTAGGGTTAGGGTTAGGGTTAGGGTTAGGGTTACGCCTAGGGTTAGCATCTCGGAAACCACAAAGCCCCCAGCTCCAGGCACACTGCAGCTGCAAAAGGCATCCCAAGGGGAGCGCAAAACTGCCACAAGATGCCTGCCTCCACGGCTTTTTCCTTGCAAGCAGCCCTAGGCCAGGCCTGCTTTTCCTGCCTAGGGTTAGGGTTAGGGTTAGGGTTAGGGTTACGCCTAGGGTTAGCATCTCGGAAACCACAAAGCCCCCAGCTCCAAGCACACTGCAGCTGCGAAAGGCATCCCAAGGGGAGCGCAAAACTGCCACAAGATGCCTGCCTCCACGGCATTTTCCCTGGGAGCAGCCCTAGGCCAGGCCTGCTTTTCCTGCCTAGGGTTAGGGTTAGGGTTAGGGTTAGGGTTACGCCTAGGGTTAGCATCTCGGAAAGCACAAAGCCCCCAGCTCCAGGCACACTGCAGCTGCAAAAGGCATCCCAAGGGGAGCGCAAAACTGCCACAAGATGCCTGCCTCCACGGCTTTTTCCCTGGGAGCAGCCCTAGGCCAGGCCTGCTTTTCCTGCCTAGGGTTAGGCTTAGGGTTACGCCTAGGGTTAGCATCTCAGAAACCACAAAGCCCCCAGCTCCAGGCACACTGCAGCTGCGAAAGGTATCCCAAGGGGAGCGCAAAACTGCCACAAGATGCCTGCCTCCACGGCTTTTTCCTTGCAAGCAGCCCTAGGCCAGGCCTGCTTTTCCTGCCTAGGGTTAGGTTTAGGGTTAGGGTTAGGGTTAGGGTTAGGGTTAGGGTTAGGGTTAGGGTTAGGGTTAGGGTTAGGGTTTGGGTTAGGGTTAGGGTTACGCCTAGGGTTAGCATCTCGGAAACCACAAAGCCCCCAGCTCCAGGCACACTGCAGCTGCAAAAGGCATCCCAAGGGGAGCGCAAAACTGCCACAAGATGCCTGCCTCCACGGCTTTTTCCTTGCAAGCAGCCCTAGGCCAGGCCTGCTTTTCCTGCCTAGGGTTAGGGTTAGGGTTAGGGTTAGGGTTAGGGTTAGGGTTAGGGTTAGGGTTACGCCTAGGGTTAGCATCTCGGAAACCACAAAGCCCCCAGCTCCAGGCACACTGCAGCTGCGAAAGGCATCCCAAGAGGAGCGCAAAACTGCCACAAGATGCCTGCCTCCACGTTTTTTTCCCTGGGAGCAGCCCTAGGCCAGGCCTGCTTTTCCTGCCTAGGGTTAGGGTTAGGGTTACGCCTAGGGTTAGCATCTCGGAAACCACAAAGCCCCCAGCTCCAGGCACACTGCAGCTGCAAAAGGCATCCCAAGGGGAGCGCAAAACTGCCACAAGATGCCTGCCTCCACGGCTTTTTCCTTGCAAGCAGCCCTAGGCCAGGCCTGCTTTTCCTGCCTAGGGTTAGGGTTAGGGTTAGGGTTAGGGTTACGCCTAGGGTTAGCATCTCGGAAACCACAAAGCCCTCAGCTCCAGGCACACTGCAGCTGCAAAAGGCATCCCAAGGGGAGCGCAAAACTGCCACAAGATGCCTGCGTCCACGGCTTTTTCCCTGGGAGCAGCCCTAGGCCAGGCCTGCTTTTCCTGCCTAGGGTTAGGGTTAGGGTTACGCCTAGGGTTAGCATCTCGGAAACCACAAAGCCCCCAGCTCCAGGCACACTGCAGCTGCGAAAGGTATCCCAAGGGGAGCGCAAAACTGCCACAAGATGCCTGCGTCCACGGCTTTTTCCTTGCAAGCAGCCCTAGGCCAGGCCTGCTTTTCCTGCCTAGGGTTAGGGTTAGGGTTAGGGTTAGGGTTAGGGTTACGCCTAGGGTTAGCATCTCAGAAACCACAAAGCCCCCAGCTCCAGGCACACTGCAGCTGCGAAAGGCATCCCAAGGGGAGCGCAAAACTGCCACAAGATGCCTGCCTCCACGGCTTTTTCCTTGCAAGCAGCCCTAGGCCAGGCCTGCTTTTCCTGCCTAGGGTTAGGGTTAGGGTTAGGGTAAGGGTTAGGGTTACGCCTAGGGTTAGCATCTCGGAAACCACAAAGCCCCCAGCTCCAGGCACACTGCAGCTGCAAAAGGCATCCCAAGGGGAGCGCAAAACTGCCACAAGATGCCTGCCTCCACGGCTTTTTCCCTGGGAGCAGCCCTAGGCCAGGCCTGCTTTTCCTGCCTAGGGTTAGGCTTAGGGTTACGCCTAGGGTTAGCATCTCGGAAACCACAAAGCCCCCAGCTCCAGGCACACTGCAGCTGCGAAAGGTATCCCAAGGGGAGCGCAAAACTGCCACAAGATGCCTGCCTCCACGGCTTTTTCCTTGCAAGCAGCCCTAGGCCAGGCCTGCTTTTCCTGCCTAGGGTTAGGTTTTGGGTTAGGGTTAGGGTTAGGGTTAGGGTTAGGGTTAGGGTTAGGGTTAGGGTTAGGGTTAGGGTTTGGGTTAGGGTTAGGGTTACGCCTAGGGTTAGCATCTCGGAAACCACAAAGCCCCCAGCTCCAGGCACACTGCAGCTGCAAAAGGCATCCCAAGGGGAGCGCAAAACTGCCACAAGATGCCTGCCTCCACGGCTTTTTCCCTGGGAGCAGCCCTAGGCCAGGCCTGCTTTTCCTGCCTAGGGTTAGGGTTAGGGTTAGGGTTAGGGTTACGCCTAGGGTTAGCATCTCGGAAACCACAAAGCCCCCAGCTCCAGGCACACTGCAGCTGCAAAAGGCATCCCAAGGGGAGCGCAAAACTGCCACAAGATGCCTGCCTCCACGGCTTTTTCCTTGCAAGCAGCCCTAGGCCAGGCCTGCTTTTCCTGCCTAGGGTTAGGGTTAGGGTTAGGGTTAGGGTTACGCCTAGGGTTAGCATCTCGGAAACCACAAAGCCCCCAGCTCCAAGCACACTGCAGCTGCGAAAGGCATCCCAAGGGGAGCGCAAAACTGCCACAAGATGCCTGCCTCCACGGCATTTTCCCTGGGAGCAGCCCTAGGCCAGGCCTGCTTTTCCTGCCTAGGGTTAGGGTTAGGGTTAGGGTTAGGGTTACGCCTAGGGTTAGCATCTCGGAAAGCACAAAGCCCCCAGCTCCAGGCACACTGCAGCTGCAAAAGGCATCCCAAGGGGAGCGCAAAACTGCCACAAGATGCCTGCCTCCACGGCTTTTTCCCTGGGAGCAGCCCTAGGCCAGGCCTGCTTTTCCTGCCTAGGGTTAGGCTTAGGGTTACGCCTAGGGTTAGCATCTCAGAAACCACAAAGCCCCCAGCTCCAGGCACACTGCAGCTGCGAAAGGTATCCCAAGGGGAGCGCAAAACTGCCACAAGATGCCTGCCTCCACGGCTTTTTCCTTGCAAGCAGCCCTAGGCCAGGCCTGCTTTTCCTGCCTAGGGTTAGGTTTAGGGTTAGGGTTAGGGTTAGGGTTAGGGTTAGGGTTAGGGTTAGGGTTAGGGTTAGGGTTAGGGTTAGGGTTAGGGTTAGGGTTTGGGTTAGGGTTAGGGTTACGCCTAGGGTTAGCATCTCGGAAACCACAAAGCCCCCAGCTCCAGGCACACTGCAGCTGCAAAAGGCATCCCAAGGGGAGCGCAAAACTGCCACAAGATGCCTGCCTCCACGGCTTTTTCCTTGCAAGCAGCCCTAGGCCAGGCCTGCTTTTCCTGCCTAGGGTTAGGGTTAGGGTTAGGGTTAGGGTTAGGGTTAGGGTTAGGGTTAGGGTTAGGGTTAGGGTTACGCCTAGGGTTAGCATCTCGGAAACCACAAAGCCCCCAGCTCCAGGCACACTGCAGCTGCGAAAGGCATCCCAAGAGGAGCGCAAAACTGCCACAAGATGCCTGCCTCCACGTTTTTTTCCCTGGGAGCAGCCCTAGGCCAGGCCTGCTTTTCCTGCCTAGGGTTAGGGTTAGGGTTACGCCTAGGGTTAGCATCTCGGAAACCACAAAGCCCCCAGCTCCAGGCACACTGCAGCTGCAAAAGGCATCCCAAGGGGAGCGCAAAACTGCCACAAGATGCCTGCCTCCACGGCTTTTTCCCTGGGAGCAGCCCTAGGCCAGGCCTGCTTTTCCTGCCTAGGGTTAGGGTTAGGGTTAGGGTTAGGGTTACGCCTAGGGTTAGCATCTCGGAAACCACAAAGCCCCCAGCTCCAGGCACACTGCAGCTGCAAAAGGCATCCCAAGGGGAGCGCAAAACTGCCACAAGATGCCTGCCTCCACGGCTTTTTCCTTGCAAGCAGCCCTAGGCCAGGCCTGCTTTTCCTGCCTAGGGTTAGGGTTAGGGTTAGGGTTAGGGTTACGCCTAGGGTTAGCATCTCGGAAACCACAAAGCCCTCAGCTCCAGGCACACTGCAGCTGCAAAAGGCATCCCAAGGGGAGCGCAAAACTGCCACAAGATGCCTGCCTCCACGGCTTTTTCCCTGGGAGCAGCCCTAGGCCAGGCCTGCTTTTCCTGCCTAGGGTTAGGGTTAGGGTTACGCCTAGGGTTAGCATCTCGGAAACCACAAAGCCCCCAGCTCCAGGCACACTGCAGCTGCGAAAGGTATCCCAAGGGGAGCGCAAAACTGCCACAAGATGCCTGCGTCCACGGCTTTTTCCTTGCAAGCAGCCCTAGGCCAGGCCTGCTTTTCCTGCCTAGGGTTAGGGTTAGGGTTAGGGTTAGGGTTAGGGTTACGCCTAGGGTTAGCATCTCAGAAACCACAAAGCCCCCAGCTCCAGGCACACTGCAGCTGCGAAAGGCATCCCAAGGGGAGCGCAAAACTGCCACAAGATGCCTGCCTCCACGGCTTTTTCCTTGCAAGCAGCCCTAGGCCAGGCCTGCTTTTCCTGCCTAGGGTTAGGGTTAGGGTTAGGGTAAGGGTTAGGGTTACGCCTAGGGTTAGCATCTCGGAAACCACAAAGCCCCCAGCTCCAGGCACACTGCAGCTGCGAAAGGCATCCCAAGGGGAGCGCACAACTGCCACAAGATGCCTGCCTCCACGGCTTTTTCCCTGGGAGCAGCCCTAGGCCAGGCCTGCTTTTCCTGCCTAGGGTTAGGGTTAGGGTTAGGATTAGGGTTACGCCTAGGGTTAGCATCTCGGAAAGCACAAAGCCCCCAGATCCAGGCACACTGCAGCTGCAAAAGGCATCCCAAGGGGAGCGCAAAACTGCCACAAGATGCCTGCCTCCACGTTTTTTTCCCTGGGAGCAGCCCTAGGCCAGGCCTGCTTTTCCTGCCTAGGGTTAGGCTTAGGGTTATGCCTAGGGTTAGCATCTCGGAAACCACAAAGCCCCCAGCTCCAGGCACACTGCAGCTGCGAAAGGCATCCCAAGGGGAGCGCAAAACTGCCACAAGATGCCTGCCTCCACGGCTTTTTCCTTGCAAGCAGCCCTAGGCCAGGCCTGCTTTTCCTGCCTAGGGTTAGGTTTAGGGTTAGGGTTAGGGTTAGGGTTAGGGTTAGGGTTAGGGTTAGGGTTAGGGTTAGGGTTAGGGTTAGGGTTTGGGTTAGGGTTAGGGTTACGCCTAGGGTTAGCATCTCGGAAACCACAAAGCCCCCAGCTCCAGGCACACTGCAGCTGCAAAAGGCATCCCAAGGGGAGCGCAAAACTGCCACAAGATGCCTGCCTCCACGGCTTTTTCCCTGGGAGCAGCCCTAGGCCAGGCCTGCTTTTCCTGCCTAGGGTTAGGCTTAGGGTTACGCCTAGGGTTAGCATCTCGGAAACCACAAAGCCCCCAGCTCCAGGCACACTGCAGCTGCAAAAGGCATCCCAAGGGGAGCGCAAAACTGCCACAAGATGCCTGCCTCCACGGCTTTTTCCTTGCAAGCAGCCCTAGGCCAGGCCTGCTTTTCCTGCCTAGGGTTAGGGTTAGGGTTAGGGTTAGGGTTACGCCTAGGGTTAGCATCTCGGAAACCACAAAGCCCCCAGCTCCAAGCACACTGCAGCTGCGAAAGGCATCCCAAGGGGAGCGCAAAACTGCCACAAGATGCCTGCCTCCACGGCATTTTCCCTGGGAGCAGCCCTAGGCCAGGCCTGCTTTTCCTGCCTAGGGTTAGGGTTAGGGTTAGGGTTAGGGTTAGCCTCTCGGAAACCACAAAGCCCCCAGCTCCAGGCACACTGCAGCTGCAAAAGGCATCCCAAGGGGAGCGCAAAACTGCCACAAGATGCCTGCCTCCACGGCTTTTTCCTTGCGAGCAGCCCTAGGCCAGGCCTGCTTTTCCTGCCTAGGGTTAGGGTTAGGGTTAGGGTTAGGGTTACGCCTAGGGTTAGCATCTCGGAAACCACAAAGCCCCCAGCTCCAGGCACACTGCAGCTGCAAAAGGCATCCCAAGGGGAGCGCAAAACTGCCACAAGATGCCTGCCTCCACGGCTTTTTCCCTGGGAGCAGCCCTAGGCCAGGCCTGCTTTTCCTGCCTAGGGTTAGGGTTAGGGTTACGCCTAGGGTTAGCATCTCGGAAACCACAAAGCCCCCAGCTCCAGGCACACTGCAGCTGCAAAAGGTATCCCAAGGGGAGCGCAAAACTGCCACAAGATGCCTGCGTCCACGGCTTTTTCCTTGCAAGCAGCCCTAGGCCAGGCCTGCTTTTCCTGCCTAGGGTTAGGGTTAGGGTTAGGGTTAGGGTTAGGGTTACGCCTAGGGTTAGCATCTCAGAAACCACAAAGCCCCCAGCTCCAGGCACACTGCAGCTGCGAAAGGCATCCCAAGGGGAGCGCAAAACTGCCACAAGATGCCTGCCTCCACGGCTTTTTCCTTGCGAGCACCCTAGGCCAGGCCTGCTTTTCCTGCCTAGGGTTAGGGTTAGGGTTAGGGTTACGCCTAGGGTTAGCATCTCGGAAACCACAAAGCCCCCAGCTCCAGGCACACTGCAGCTGCGAAAGGCATCCCAAGGGGAGCGCACAACTGCCACAAGATGCCTGCCTCCACGGCTTTTTCCCTGGGTGCAGCCCTAGGCCAGGCCTGCTTTTCCTGCCTAGGGTTAGGGTTAGGGTTAGGGTTAGGGTTACGCCTAGGGTTAGCATCTCGGAAAGCACAAAGCCCCCAGCTCCAGGCACACTGCAGCTGCAAAAGGCATCCCAAGGGGAGCGCAAAACTGCCACAAGATGCCTGCCTCCACGTTTTTTTCCCTGGGAGCAGCCCTAGGCCAGGCCTGCTTTTCCTGCCTAGGGTTAGGGTTAGGGTTATGCCTAGGGTTAGCATCTCGGAAACCACAAAGCCCCCAGCTCCAGGCACACTGCAGCTGCAAAAGGCATCCCAAGGGGAGCGCAAAACTGCCACAAGATGCCTGCCTCCACGGCTTTTTCCCTGGGAGCAGCCCTAGGCCAGGCCTGCTTTTCCTGCCTAGGGTTAGGCTTAGGGTTAGGGTTAGGGTTAGGGTTACGCCTAGGGTTAGCATCTCGGAAACCACAAAGCCCCCAGCTCCAGGCACACTGCAGCTGCGAAAGGTATCCCAAGGGGAGCGCAAAACTGCCACAAGATGCCTGCCTCCACGGCTTTTTCCTTGCAAGCAGCCCTAGGCCAGGCCTGCTTTTCCTGCCTAGGGTTAGGGTTAGGGTTAGGGTTAGGGTTAGGGTTACGCCTAGGGTTAGCATCTCGGAAACCACAAAGCCCCCAGCTCCAGGCACACTGCAGCTGCAAAAGGCATCCCAAGGGGAGCGCAAAACTGCCACAAGATGCCTGCCTCTACGGCTTTTTCCTTGCAAGCAGCCCTAGGCCAGGCCTGCTTTTCCTGCCTAGGGTTAGGGTTAGGGTTAGGGTTAGGGTTACGCCTAGGGTTAGCATCTCGGAAACCACAAAGCCCCCAGCTCCAGGCACACTGCAGCTGCGAAAGGCATCCCAAGAGGAGCGCAAAACTGCCACAAGATGCCTGCCTCCACGTTTTTTTCCCTGGGAGCAGCCCTAGGCCAGGCCTGCTTTTCCTGCCTAGGGTTAGGGTTAGGGTTACGCCTAGGGTTAGCATCTCGGAAACCACAAAGCCCCCAGCTCCAGGCACACTGCAGCTGCGAAAGGCATCCCAAGGGGAGCGCAAAACTGCCACAAGATGCCTGCCTCCACGGCTTTTTCCCTGGGAGCAGCCCTAGGCCAGGCCTGCTTTTCCTGCCTAGGGTTAGGGTTAGGGTTAGGGTTAGGGTTACGCCTAGGGTTAGCATCTCGGAAACCACAAAGCCCCCAGCTCCAGGCACACTGCAGCTGCAAAAGGCATCCCAAGGGGAGCGCAAAACTGCCACAAGATGCCTGCCTCCACGGCTTTTTCCTTGCAAGCAGCCCTAGGCCAGGCCTGCTTTTCCTGCCTAGGGTTAGGGTTAGGGTTAGGGTTAGGGTTACGCCTAGGGTTAGCATCTCGGAAACCACAAAGCCCCCAGCTCCAAGCACACTGCAGCTGCGAAAGGCATCCCAAGGGGAGCGCAAAACTGCCACAAGATGCCTGCCTCCACGGCTTTTTCCCTGGGAGCAGCCCTAGGCCAGGCCTGCTTTTCCTGCCTAGGGTTAGGCTTAGGGTTAGGGTTAGGGTTACGCCTAGGGTTAGCATCTCGGAAACCACAAAGCCCCCAGCTCCAGGCACACTGCAGCTGCGAAAGGTATCCCAAGGGGAGCGCAAAACTGCCACAAGATGCCTGCCTCCACGGCTTTTTCCTTGCAAGCAGCCCTAGGCCAGGCCTGCTTTTCCTGCCTAGGGTTAGGGTTAGGGTTAGGGTTAGGGTTAGGGTTACGCCTAGGGTTAGCATCTCAGAAACCACAAAGCCCCCAGCTCCAGGCACACTGCAGCTGCGAAAGGCATCCCAAGGGGAGCGCAAAACTGCCACAAGATGCCTGCCTCCACGGCTTTTTCCTTGCAAGCAGCCCTAGGCCAGGCCTGCTTTTCCTGCCTAGGGTTAGGGTTAGGGTTAGGGTAAGGGTTAGGGTTACGCCTAGGGTTAGCATCTCAGAAACCACAAAGCCCCCAGCTCCAGGCACACTGCAGCTGCAAAAGGCATCCCAAGGGGAGCGCAAAACTGCCACAAGATGCCTGCCTCCACGGCTTTTTCCCTGGGAGCAGCCCTAGGCCAGGCCTGCTTTTCCTGCCTAGGGTTAGGGTTAGGGTTACGCCTAGGGTTAGCATCTCGGAAACCACAAAGCCCCCAGCTCCAGGCACACTGCAGCTGCAAAAGGCATCCCAAGGGGAGCGCAAAACTGCCACAAGATGCCTGCCTCCACGGCTTTTTCCTTGCGAGCACCCTAGGCCAGGCCTGCTTTTCCTGCCTAGGGTTAGGGTTAGGGTTAGGGTTACGCCTAGGGTTAGCATCTCGGAAACCACAAAGCCCCCAGCTCCAGGCACACTGCAGCTGCGAAAGGCATCCCAAGGGGAGCGCACAACTGCCACAAGATGCCTGCCTCCACGGCTTTTTCCCTGGGAGCAGCCCTAGGCCAGGCCTGCTTTTCCTGCCTAGGGTTAGGGTTAGGGTTAGGATTAGGGTTACGCCTAGGGTTAGCATCTCGGAAAGCACAAAGCCCCCAGCTCCAGGCACACTGCAGCTGCAAAAGGCATCCCAAGGGGAGCGCAAAACTGCCACAAGATGCCTGCCTCCACGTTTTTTTCCCTGGGAGCAGCCCTAGGCCAGGCCTGCTTTTCCTGCCTAGGGTTAGGCTTAGGGTTATGCCTAGGGTTAGCATCTCGGAAACCACAAAGCCCCCAGCTCCAGGCACACTGCAGCTGCGAAAGGCATCCCAAGGGGAGCGCAAAACTGCCACAAGATGCCTGCCTCCACGGCTTTTTCCCTGGGAGCAGCCCTAGGCCAGGCCTGCTTTTCCTGCCTAGGGTTAGGCTTAGGGTTACGCCTAGGGTTAGCATCTCGGAAACCACAAAGCCCCCAGCTCCAGGCACACTGCAGCTGCGAAAGGTATCCCAAGGGGAGCGCAAAACTGCCACAAGATGCCTGCCTCCACGGCTTTTTCCTTGCAAGCAGCCCTAGGCCAGGCCTGCTTTTCCTGCCTAGGGTTAGGGTTAGGGTTAGGGTTAGGGTTACGCCTAGGGTTAGCATCTCGGAAACCACAAAGCCCCCAGCTCCAGGCACACTGCAGCTGCGAAAGGCATCCCAAGAGGAGCGCAAAACTGCCACAAGATGCCTGCCTCCAGGTTTTTTCCCTGGGAGCAGCCCTAGGCCAGGCCTGCTTTTCCTGCCTAGGGTTAGGGTTAGGGTTACGCCTAGGGTAAGCATCTCGGAAACCACAAAGCCCCCAGCTCCAGGCACACTGCAGCTGCGAAAGGCATCCCAAGGGGAGCGCAAAACTGCCACAAGATGCCTGCCTCCACGGCTTTTTCCCTGGGAGCAGCCCTAGGCCAGGCCTGCTTTTCCTGCCTAGGGTTAGGGTTAGGGTTAGGGTTAGGGTTAGCATCTCGGAAACCACAAAGCCCCCAGCTCCAGGCACACTGCAGATGCAAAAGGCATCCCAAGGGGAGCGCAAAACTGCCACAAGATGCCTGCCTCCACGGCTTTTTCCTTGCGAGCAGCCCTAGGCCAGGCCTGCTTTTCCTGCCTAGGGTTAGGGTTAGGGTTAGGGTTAGGGTTACGCCTAGGGTTAGCATCTCGGAAACCACAAAGCCCTCAGCTCCAGGCACACTGCAGCTGCAAAAGGCATCCCAAGGGGAGCGCAAAACTGCCACAAGATGCCTGCCTCCACGGCTTTTTCCCTGGGAGCAGCCCTAGGCCAGGCCTGCTTTTCCTGCCTAGGGTTAGGGTTAGGGTTACGCCTAGGGTTAGCATCTCGGAAACCACAAAGCCCCCAGCTCCAGGCACACTGCAGCTGCGAAAGGTATCCCAAGGGGAGCGCAAAACTGCCACAAGATGCCTGCGTCCACGGCTTTTTCCTTGCAAGCAGCCCTAGGCCAGGCCTGCTTTTCCTGCCTAGGGTTAGGGTTAGGGTTAGGGTTAGGGTTAGGGTTACGCCTAGGGTTAGCATCTCAGAAACCACAAAGCCCCCAGCTCCAGGCACACTGCAGCTGCGAAAGGCATCCCAAGGGGAGCGCAAAACTGCCACAAGATGCCTGCCTCCACGGCTTTTTCCTTGCAAGCAGCCCTAGGCCAGGCCTGCTTTTCCTGCCTAGGGTTAGGGTTAGGGTTAGGGTAAGGGTTAGGGTTACGCCTAGGGTTAGCATCTCGGAAACCACAAAGCCCCCAGCTCCAGGCACACTGCAGCTGCGAAAGGCATCCCAAGGGGAGCGCACAACTGCCACAAGATGCCTGCCTCCACGGCTTTTTCCCTGGGAGCAGCCCTAGGCCAGGCCTGCTTTTCCTGCCTAGGGTTAGGGTTAGGGTTAGGATTAGGGTTACGCCTAGGGTTAGCATCTCGGAAAGCACAAAGCCCCCAGCTCCAGGCACACTGCAGCTGCAAAAGGCATCCCAAGGGGAGCGCAAAACTGCCACAAGATGCCTGCCTCCACGTTTTTTTCCCTGGGAGCAGCCCTAGGCCAGGCCTGCTTTTCCTGCCTAGGGTTAGGCTTAGGGTTATGCCTAGGGTTAGCATCTCGGAAACCACAAAGCCCCCAGCTCCAGGCACACTGCAGCTGCGAAAGGCATCCCAAGGGGAGCGCAAAACTGCCACAAGATGCCTGCCTCCACGGCTTTTTCCCTGGGAGCAGCCCTAGGCCAGGCCTGCTTTTCCTGCCTAGGGTTAGGGTTAGGGTTACGCCTAGGGTTAGCATCTCGGAAACCACAAAGCCCCCAGCTCCAGGCACACTGCAGCTGCGAAAGGTATCCCAAGGGGAGCGCAAAACTGCCACAAGATGCCTGCCTCCACGGCTTTTTCCTTGCAAGCAGCCCTAGGCCAGGCCTGCTTTTCCTGCCTAGGGTTAGGTTTAGGGTTAGGGTTCGGGTTAGGGTTAGGGTTAGGGTTAGGGTTAGGGTTAGGGTTAGGGTTAGGGTTAGGGTTAGGGTTAGGGTTTGGGTTAGGGTTAGGGTTACGCCTAGGGTTAGCATCTCGGAAACCACAAAGCCCCCAGCTCCAGGCACACTGCAGCTGCAAAAGGCATCCCAAGGGGAGCGCAAAACTGCCACAAGATGCCTGCCTCCACGGCTTTTTCCCTGGGAGCAGCCCTAGGCCAGGCCTGCTTTTCCTGCCTAGGGTTAGGGTTAGGGTTACGGTTAGGGTTACGCCTAGGGTTAGCATCTCGGAAACCACAAAGCCCCCAGCTCCAGGCACACTGCAGCTGCAAAAGGCATCCCAAGGGGAGCGCAAAACTGCCACAAGATGCCTGCCTCCACGGCTTTTTCCTTGCAAGCAGCCCTAGGCCAGGCCTGCTTTTCCTGCCTAGGGTTAGGGTTAGGGTTAGGGTTAGGGTTACGCCTAGGGTTAGCATCTCGGAAACCACAAAGCCCCCAGCTCCAGGCACACTGCAGCTGCAAAAGGCATCCCAAGGGGAGCGCAAAACTGCCACAAGATGCCTGCCTCCACGGCTTTTTCCTTGCGAGCACCCTAGGCCAGGCCTGCTTTTCCTGCCTAGGGTTAGGGTTAGGGTTAGGGTTACGCCTAGGGTTAGCATCTCGGAAACCACAAAGCCCCCAGCTCCAGGCACACTGCAGCTGCGAAAGGCATCCCAAGGGGAGCGCACAACTGCCACAAGATGCCTGCCTCCACGGCTTTTTCCCTGGGTGCAGCCCTAGGCCAGGCCTGCTTTTCCTGCCTAGGGTTAGGGTTAGGGTTAGGGTTAGGGTTACGCCTAGGGTTAGCATCTCGGAAAGCACAAAGCCCCCAGCTCCAGGCACACTGCAGCTGCAAAAGGCATCCCAAGGGGAGCGCAAAACTGCCACAAGATGCCTGCCTCCACGTTTTTTTCCCTGGGAGCAGCCCTAGGCCAGGCCTGCTTTTCCTGCCTAGGGTTAGGGTTAGGGTTATGCCTAGGGTTAGCATCTCGGAAACCACAAAGCCCCCAGCTCCAGGCACACTGCAGCTGCAAAAGGCATCCCAAGGGGAGCGCAAAACTGCCACAAGATGCCTGCCTCCACGGCTTTTTCCCTGGGAGCAGCCCTAGGCCAGGCCTGCTTTTCCTGCCTAGGGTTAGGCTTAGGGTTACGCCTAGGGTTAGCATCTCGGAAACCACAAAGCCCCCAGCTCCAGGCACACTGCAGCTGCGAAAGGTATCCCAAGGGGAGCGCAAAACTGCCACAAGATGCCTGCCTCCACGGCTTTTTCCTTGCAAGCAGCCCTAGGCCAGGCCTGCTTTTCCTGCCTAGGGTTAGGTTTTGGGTTAGGGTTAGGGTTAGGGTTAGGGTTAGGGTTAGGGTTAGGGTTAGGGTTAGGGTTAGGGTTTGGGTTAGGGTTAGGGTTACGCCTAGGGTTAGCATCTCGGAAACCACAAAGCCCCCAGCTCCAGGCACACTGCAGCTGCAAAAGGCATCCCAAGGGGAGCGCAAAACTGCCACAAGATGCCTGCCTCCACGGCTTTTTCCCTGGGAGCAGCCCTAGGCCAGGCCTGCTTTTCCTGCCTAGGGTTAGGGTTAGGGTTAGGGTTAGGGTTACGCCTAGGGTTAGCATCTCGGAAACCACAAAGCCCCCAGCTCCAGGCACACTGCAGCTGCAAAAGGCATCCCAAGGGGAGCGCAAAACTGCCACAAGATGCCTGCCTCCACGGCTTTTTCCTTGCAAGCAGCCCTAGGCCAGGCCTGCTTTTCCTGCCTAGGGTTAGGGTTAGGGTTAGGGTTAGGGTTACGCCTAGGGTTAGCATCTCGGAAACCACAAAGCCCCCAGCTCCAAGCACACTGCAGCTGCGAAAGGCATCCCAAGGGGAGCGCAAAACTGCCACAAGATGCCTGCCTCCACGGCATTTTCCCTGGGAGCAGCCCTAGGCCAGGCCTGCTTTTCCTGCCTAGGGTTAGGGTTAGGGTTAGGGTTAGGGTTAGCATCTCGGAAACCACAAAGCCCCCAGCTCCAGGCACACTGCAGCTGCAAAAGGCATCCCAAGGGGAGCGCAAAACTGCCACAAGATGCCTGCCTCCACGGCTTTTTCCTTGCGAGCAGCCCTAGGCCAGGCCTGCTTTTCCTGCCTAGGGTTAGGGTTAGGGTTAGGGTTAGGGTTACGCCTAGGGTTAGCATCTCGGAAACCACAAAGCCCCCAGCTCCAGGCACACTGCAGCTGCAAAAGGCATCCCAAGGGGAGCGCAAAACTGCCACAAGATGCCTGCCTCCACGGCTTTTTCCCTGGGAGCAGCCCTAGGCCAGGCCTGCTTTTCCTGCCTAGGGTTAGGGTTAGGGTTACGCCTAGGGTTAGCATCTCGGAAACCACAAAGCCCCCAGCTCCAGGCACACTGCAGCTGCAAAAGGTATCCCAAGGGGAGCGCAAAACTGCCACAAGATGCCTGCGTCCACGGCTTTTTCCTTGCAAGCAGCCCTAGGCCAGGCCTGCTTTTCCTGCCTAGGGTTAGGGTTAGGGTTAGGGTTAGGGTTAGGGTTACGCCTAGGGTTAGCATCTCAGAAACCACAAAGCCCCCAGCTCCAGGCACACTGCAGCTGCGAAAGGCATCCCAAGGGGAGCGCAAAACTGCCACAAGATGCCTGCCTCCACGGCTTTTTCCTTGCGAGCACCCTAGGCCAGGCCTGCTTTTCCTGCCTAGGGTTAGGGTTAGGGTTAGGGTTACGCCTAGGGTTAGCATCTCGGAAACCACAAAGCCCCCAGCTCCAGGCACACTGCAGCTGCGAAAGGCATCCCAAGGGGAGCGCAAAACTGCCACAAGATGCCTGCCTCCACGGCTTTTTCCCTGGGTGCAGCCCTAGGCCAGGCCTGCTTTTCCTGCCTAGGGTTAGGGTTAGGGTTAGGGTTAGGGTTACGCCTAGGGTTAGCATCTCGGAAAGCACAAAGCCCCCAGCTCCAGGCACACTGCAGCTGCAAAAGGCATCCCAAGGGGAGCGCAAAACTGCCACAAGATGCCTGCCTCCACGTTTTTTTCCCTGGGAGCAGCCCTAGGCCAGGCCTGCTTTTCCTGCCTAGGGTTAGGGTTAGGGTTATGCCTAGGGTTAGCATCTCGGAAACCACAAAGCCCCCAGCTCCAGGCACACTGCAGCTGCAAAAGGCATCCCAAGGGGAGCGCAAAACTGCCACAAGATGCCTGCCTCCACGGCTTTTTCCCTGGGAGCAGCCCTAGGCCAGGCCTGCTTTTCCTGCCTAGGGTTAGGCTTAGGGTTACGCCTAGGGTTAGCATCTCGGAAACCACAAAGCCCCCAGCTCCAGGCACACTGCAGCTGCGAAAGGTATCCCAAGGGGAGCGCAAAACTGCCACAAGATGCCTGCCTCCACGGCTTTTTCCTTGCAAGCAGCCCTAGGCCAGGCCTGCTTTTCCTGCCTAGGGTTAGGTTTTGGGTTAGGGTTAGGGTTAGGGTTAGGGTTAGGGTTAGGGTTAGGGTTAGGGTTTGGGTTAGGGTTAGGGTTACGCCTAGGGTTAGCATCTCGGAAACCACAAAGCCCCCAGCTCCAGGCACACTGCAGCTGCAAAAGGCATCCCAAGGGGAGCGCAAAACTGCCACAAGATGCCTGCCTCCACGGCTTTTTCCTTGCAAGCAGCCCTAGGCCAGGCCTGCTTTTCCTGCCTAGGGTTAGGGTTAGGGTTAGGGTTAGGGTTAGGGTTACGCCTAGGGTTAGCATCTCGGAAACCACAAAGCCCCCAGCTCCAGGCACACTGCAGCTGCAAAAGGCATCCCAAGGTGAGCGCAAAACTGCCACAAGATGCCTGCCTCTACGGCTTTTTCCTTGCAAGCAGCCCTAGGCCAGGCCTGCTTTTCCTGCCTAGGGTTAGGGTTAGGGTTAGGGTTAGGGTTACGCCTAGGGTTAGCATCTCGGAAACCACAAAGCCCCCAGCTCCAGGCACACTGCAGCTGCGAAAGGCATCCCAAGAGGAGCGCAAAACTGCCACAAGATGCCTGCCTCCACGTTTTTTTCCCTGGGAGCAGCCCTAGGCCAGGCCTGCTTTTCCTGCCTAGGGTTAGGGTTAGGGTTACGCCTAGGGTTAGCATCTCGGAAACCACAAAGCCCCCAGCTCCAGGCACACTGCAGCTGCGAAAGGCATCCCAAGGGGAGCGCAAAACTGCCACAAGATGCCTGCCTCCACGGCTTTTTCCCTGGGAGCAGCCCTAGGCCAGGCCTGCTTTTCCTGCCTAGGGTTAGGGTTAGGGTTAGGGTTAGGGTTACGCCTAGGGTTAGCATCTCGGAAACCACAAAGCCCCCAGCTCCAGGCACACTGCAGCTGCAAAAGGCATCCCAAGGGGAGCGCAAAACTTCCACAAGATGCCTGCCTCCACGGCTTTTTCCTTGCAAGCAGCCCTAGGCCAGGCCTGCTTTTCCTGCCTAGGGTTAGGGTTAGGGTTAGGGTTAGGGTTACGCCTAGGGTTAGCATCTCGGAAACCACAAAGCCCCCAGCTCCAAGCACACTGCAGCTGCGAAAGGCATCCCAAGGGGAGCGCAAAACTGCCACAAGATGCCTGCCTCCACGGCTTTTTCCCTGGGAGCAGCCCTAGGCCAGGCCTGCTTTTCCTGCCTAGGATTAGGGTTAGGGTTAGGGTTAGGGTTACGCCTAGGGTTAGCATCTCGGAAACCACAAAGCCCCCAGCTCCAGGCACACTGCAGCTGCGAAAGGTATCCCAAGGGGAGCGCAAAACTGCCACAAGATGCCTGCCTCCACGGCTTTTTCCTTGCAAGCAGCCCTAGGCCAGGCCTGCTTTTCCTGCCTAGGGTTAGGGTTAGGGTTAGGGTTAGGGTTAGGGTTACGCCTAGGGTTAGCATCTCAGAAACCACAAAGCCCCCAGCTCCAGGCACACTGCAGCTGCGAAAGGCATCCCAAGGGGAGCGCAAAACTGCCACAAGATGCCTGCCTCCACGGCTTTTTCCCTGGGAGCAGCCCTAGGCCAGGCCTGCTTTTCCTGCCTAGGGTTAGGCTTAGGGTTACGCCTAGGGTTAGCATCTCGGAAACCACAAAGCCCCCAGCTCCAGGCACACTGCAGCTGCGAAAGGTATCCCAAGGGGAGCGCAAAACTGCCACAAGATGCCTGCCTCCACGGCTTTTTCCTTGCAAGCAGCCCTAGGCCAGGCCTGCTTTTCCTGCCTAGGGTTAGGGTTAGGGTTAGGGTTAGGGTTACGCCTAGGGTTAGCATCTCGGAAACCACAAAGCCCCCAGCTCCAGGCACACTGCAGCTGCGAAAGGCATCCCAAGGGGAGCGCAAAACTGCCACAAGATGCCTGCCTCCAGGTTTTTTCCCTGGGAGCAGCCCTAGGCCAGGCCTGCTTTTCCTGCCTAGGGTTAGGGTTAGGGTTACGCCTAGGGTAAGCATCTCGGAAACCACAAAGCCCCCAGCTCCAGGCACACTGCAGCTGCGAAAGGCATCCCAAGGGGAGCGCAAAACTGCCACAAGATGCCTGCCTCCACGGCTTTTTCCCTGGGAGCAGCCCTAGGCCAGGCCTGCTTTTCCTGCCTAGGGTTAGGGTTAGGGTTAGGGTTAGGGTTAGCATCTCGGAAACCACAAAGCCCCCAGCTCCAGGCACACTGCAGATGCAAAAGGCATCCCAAGGGGAGCGCAAAACTGCCACAAGATGCCTGCCTCCACGGCTTTTTCCTTGCGAGCAGCCCTAGGCCAGGCCTGCTTTTCCTGCCTAGGGTTAGGGTTAGGGTTAGGGTTAGGGTTACGCCTAGGGTTAGCATCTCGGAAACCACAAAGCCCTCAGCTCCAGGCACACTGCAGCTGCAAAAGGCATCCCAAGGGGAGCGCAAAACTGCCACAAGATGCCTGCCTCCACGGCTTTTTCCCTGGGAGCAGCCCTAGGCCAGGCCTGCTTTTCCTGCCTAGGGTTAGGGTTAGGGTTACGCCTAGGGTTAGCATCTCGGAAACCACAAAGCCCCCAGCTCCAGGCACACTGCAGCTGCGAAAGGTATCCCAAGGGGAGCGCAAAACTGCCACAAGATGCCTGCGTCCACGGCTTTTTCCTTGCAAGCAGCCCTAGGCCAGGCCTGCTTTTCCTGCCTAGGGTTAGGGTTAGGGTTAGGGTTAGGGTTAGGGTTACGCCTAGGGTTAGCATCTCAGAAACCACAAAGCCCCCAGCTCCAGGCACACTGCAGCTGCGAAAGGCATCCCAAGGGGAGCGCAAAACTGCCACAAGATGCCTGCCTCCACGGCTTTTTCCTTGCAAGCAGCCCTAGGCCAGGCCTGCTTTTCCTGCCTAGGGTTAGGGTTAGGGTTAGGGTAAGGGTTAGGGTTACGCCTAGGGTTAGCATCTCGGAAACCACAAAGCCCCCAGCTCCAGGCACACTGCAGCTGCGAAAGGCATCCCAAGGGGAGCGCACAACTGCCACAAGATGCCTGCCTCCACGGCTTTTTCCCTGGGAGCAGCCCTAGGCCAGGCCTGCTTTTCCTGCCTAGGGTTAGGGTTAGGGTTAGGATTAGGGTTACGCCTAGGGTTAGCATCTCGGAAACCACAAAGCCCCCAGCTCCAGGCACACTGCAGCTGCAAAAGGCATCCCAAGGGGAGCGCAAAACTGCCACAAGATGCCTGCCTCCACGTTTTTTTCCCTGGGAGCAGCCCTAGGCCAGGCCTGCTTTTCCTGCCTAGGGTTAGGCTTAGGGTTATGCCTAGGGTTAGCATCTCGGAAACCACAAAGCCCCCAGCTCCAGGCACACTGCAGCTGCGAAAGGCATCCCAAGGGGAGCGCAAAACTGCCACAAGATGCCTGCCTCCACGGCTTTTTCCCTGGGAGCAGCCCTAGGCCAGGCCTGCTTTTCCTGCCTAGGGTTAGGCTTAGGGTTACGCCTAGGGTTAGCATCTCGGAAACCACAAAGCCCCCAGCTCCAGGCACACTGCAGCTGCGAAAGGTATCCCAAGGGGAGCGCAAAACTGCCACAAGATGCCTGCCTCCACGGCTTTTTCCTTGCAAGCAGCCCTAGGCCAGGCCTGCTTTTCCTGCCTAGGGTTAGGTTTAGGGTTAGGGTTAGGGTTAGGGTTAGGGTTAGGGTTAGGGTTAGGGTTAGGGTTAGGGTTAGGGTTAGGGTTTGGGTTAGGGTTAGGGTTACGCCTAGGGTTAGCATCTCGGAAACCACAAAGCCCCCAGCTCCAGGCACACTGCAGCTGCAAAAGGCATCCCAAGGGGAGCGCAAAACTGCCACAAGATGCCTGCCTCCACGGCTTTTTCCCTGGGAGCAGCCCTAGGCCAGGCCTGCTTTTCCTGCCTAGGGTTAGGGTTAGGGTTAGGGTTAGGGTTACGCCTAGGGTTAGCATCTCGGAAACCACAAAGCCCCCAGCTCCAGGCACACTGCAGCTGCAAAAGGCATCCCAAGGGGAGCGCAAAACTGCCACAAGATGCCTGCCTCCACGGCTTTTTCCTTGCAAGCAGCCCTCGGCCAGGCCTGCTTTTCCTGCCTAGGGTTAGGGTTAGGGTTAGGGTTAGGGTTACGCCTAGGGTTAGCATCTCGGAAACCACAAAGCCCCCAGCTCCAAGCACACTGCAGCTGCGAAAGGCATCCCAAGGGGAGCGCAAAACTGCCACAAGATGCCTGCCTCCACGGCATTTTCCCTGGGAGCAGCCCTAGGCCAGGCCTGCTTTTCCTGCCTAGGGTTAGGGTTAGGGTTAGGGTTAGGGTTAGCATCTCGGAAACCACAAAGCCCCCAGCTCCAGGCACACTGCAGCTGCAAAAGGCATCCCAAGGGGAGCGCAAAACTGCCACAAGATGCCTGCCTCCACGGCTTTTTCCTTGCGAGCAGCCCTAGGCCAGGCCTGCTTTTCCTGCCTAGGGTTAGGGTTAGGGTTAGGGTTAGGGTTACGCCTAGGGTTAGCATCTCGGAAACCACAAAGCCCCCAGCTCCAGGCACACTGCAGCTGCAAAAGGCATCCCAAGGGGAGCGCAAAACTGCCACAAGATGCCTGCCTCCACGGCTTTTTCCCTGGGAGCAGCCCTAGGCCAGGCCTGCTTTTCCTGCCTAGGGTTAGGGTTAGGGTTACGCCTAGGGTTAGCATCTCGGAAACCACAAAGCCCCCAGCTCCAGGCACACTGCAGCTGCAAAAGGTATCCCAAGGGGAGCGCAAAACTGCCACAAGATGCCTGCGTCCACGGCTTTTTCCTTGCAAGCAGCCCTAGGCCAGGCCTGCTTTTCCTGCCTAGGGTTAGGGTTAGGGTTAGGGTTAGGGTTAGGGTTACGCCTAGGGTTAGCATCTCAGAAACCACAAAGCCCCCAGCTCCAGGCACACTGCAGCTGCGAAAGGCATCCCAAGGGGAGCGCAAAACTGCCACAAGATGCCTGCCTCCACGGCTTTTTCCTTGCGAGCACCCTAGGCCAGGCCTGCTTTTCCTGCCTAGGGTTAGGGTTAGGGTTAGGGTTAGGGTTAGGGTTAGGGTTAGCATCTCGGAAACCACAAAGCCCCCAGCTCCAGGCACACTGCAGCTGCAAAAGGCATCCCAAGGGGAGCGCAAAACTGCCACAAGATGCCTGCCTCCACGGCTTTTTCCTTGCGAGCAGCCCTAGGCCAGGCCTGCTTTTCCTGCCTAGGGTTAGGGTTAGGGTTAGGGTTAGGGTTACGCCTAGGGTTAGCATCTCGGAAACCACAAAGCCCCCAGCTCCAGGCACACTGCAGCTGCAAAAGGCATCCCAAGGGGAGCGCAAAACTGCCACAAGATGCCTGCCTCCACGGCTTTTTCCCTGGGAGCAGCCCTAGGCCAGGCCTGCTTTTCCTGCCTAGGGTTAGGGTTAGGGTTACGCCTAGGGTTAGCATCTCGGAAACCACAAAGCCCCCAGCTCCAGGCACACTGCAGCTGCAAAAGGTATCCCAAGGGGAGCGCAAAACTGCCACAAGATGCCTGCGTCCACGGCTTTTTCCTTGCAAGCAGCCCTAGGCCAGGCCTGCTTTTCCTGCCTAGGGTTAGGGTTAGGGTTAGGGTTAGGGTTAGGGTTACGCCTAGGGTTAGCATCTCAGAAACCACAAAGCCCCCAGCTCCAAGCACACTGCAGCTGCGAAAGGCATCCCAAGGGGAGCGCAAAACTGCCACAAGATGCCTGCCTCCACGGCATTTTCCCTGGGAGCAGCCCTAGGCCAGGCCTGCTTTTCCTGCCTAGGGTTAGGGTTAGGGTTAGGGTTAGGGTTAGCATCTCGGAAACCACAAAGCCCCCAGCTCCAGGCACACTGCAGCTGCAAAAGGCATCCCAAGGGGAGCGCAAAACTGCCACAAGATGCCTGCCTCCACGGCTTTTTCCTTGCGAGCAGCCCTAGGCCAGGCCTGCTTTTCCTGCCTAGGGTTAGGGTTAGGGTTAGGGTTAGGGTTACGCCTAGGGTTAGCATCTCGGAAACCACAAAGCCCCCAGCTCCAGGCACACTGCAGCTGCAAAAGGCATCCCAAGGGGAGCGCAAAACTGCCACAAGATGCCTGCCTCCACGGCTTTTTCCCTGGGAGCAGCCCTAGGCCAGGCCTGCTTTTCCTGCCTAGGGTTAGGGTTAGGGTTACGCCTAGGGTTAGCATCTCGGAAACCACAAAGCCCCCAGCTCCAGGCACACTGCAGCTGCAAAAGGTATCCCAAGGGGAGCGCAAAACTGCCACAAGATGCCTGCGTCCACGGCTTTTTCCTTGCAAGCAGCCCTAGGCCAGGCCTGCTTTTCCTGCCTAGGGTTAGGGTTAGGGTTAGGGTTAGGGTTAGGGTTACGCCTAGGGTTAGCATCTCAGAAACCACAAAGCCCCCAGCTCCAGGCACACTGCAGCTGCGAAAGGCATCCCAAGGGGAGCGCAAAACTGCCACAAGATGCCTGCCTCCACGGCTTTTTCCTTGCGAGCACCCTAGGCCAGGCCTGCTTTTCCTGCCTAGGGTTAGGGTTAGGGTTAGGGTTACGCCTAGGGTTAGCATCTCGGAAACCACAAAGCCCCCAGCTCCAGGCACACTGCAGCTGCGAAAGGCATCCCAAGGGGAGCGCACAACTGCCACAAGATGCCTGCCTCCACGGCTTTTTCCCTGGGTGCAGCCCTAGGCCAGGCCTGCTTTTCCTGCCTAGGGTTAGGGTTAGGGTTAGGGTTAGGGTTACGCCTAGGGTTAGCATCTCGGAAACCACAAAGCCCCCAGCTCCAAGCACACTGCAGCTGCGAAAGGCATCCCAAGGGGAGCGCAAAACTGCCACAAGATGCCTGCCTCCACGGCATTTTCCCTGGGAGCAGCCCTAGGCCAGGCCTGCTTTTCCTGCCTAGGGTTAGGGTTAGGGTTAGGGTTAGGGTTAGCATCTCGGAAACCACAAAGCCCCCAGCTCCAGGCACACTGCAGCTGCAAAAGGCATCCCAAGGGGAGCGCAAAACTGCCACAAGATGCCTGCCTCCACGGCTTTTTCCTTGCGAGCAGCCCTAGGCCAGGCCTGCTTTTCCTGCCTAGGGTTAGGGTTAGGGTTAGGGTTAGGGTTACGCCTAGGGTTAGCATCTCGGAAACCACAAAGCCCCCAGCTCCAGGCACACTGCAGCTGCAAAAGGCATCCCAAGGGGAGCGCAAAACTGCCACAAGATGCCTGCCTCCACGGCTTTTTCCCTGGGAGCAGCCCTAGGCCAGGCCTGCTTTTCCTGCCTAGGGTTAGGGTTAGGGTTACGCCTAGGGTTAGCATCTCGGAAACCACAAAGCCCCCAGCTCCAGGCACACTGCAGCTGCAAAAGGTATCCCAAGGGGAGCGCAAAACTGCCACAAGATGCCTGCGTCCACGGCTTTTTCCTTGCAAGCAGCCCTAGGCCAGGCCTGCTTTTCCTGCCTAGGGTTAGGGTTAGGGTTAGGGTTAGGGTTAGGGTTACGCCTAGGGTTAGCATCTCAGAAACCACAAAGCCCCCAGCTCCAGGCACACTGCAGCTGCGAAAGGCATCCCAAGGGGAGCGCAAAACTGCCACAAGATGCCTGCCTCCACGGCTTTTTCCTTGCGAGCACCCTAGGCCAGGCCTGCTTTTCCTGCCTAGGGTTAGGGTTAGGGTTAGGGTTACGCCTAGGGTTAGCATCTCGGAAACCACAAAGCCCCCAGCTCCAGGCACACTGCAGCTGCGAAAGGCATCCCAAGGGGAGCGCACAACTGCCACAAGATGCCTGCCTCCACGGCTTTTTCCCTGGGTGCAGCCCTAGGCCAGGCCTGCTTTTCCTGCCTAGGGTTAGGGTTAGGGTTAGGGTTAGGGTTACGCCTAGGGTTAGCATCTCGGAAAGCACAAAGCCCCCAGCTCCAGGCACACTGCAGCTGCAAAAGGCATCCCAAGGGGAGCGCAAAACTGCCACAAGATGCCTGCCTCCACGTTTTTTTCCCTGGGAGCAGCCCTAGGCCAGGCCTGCTTTTCCTGCCTAGGGTTAGGGTTAGGGTTATGCCTAGGGTTAGCATCTCGGAAACCACAAAGCCCCCAGCTCCAGGCACACTGCAGCTGCAAAAGGCATCCCAAGGGGAGCGCAAAACTGCCACAAGATGCCTGCCTCCACGGCTTTTTCCCTGGGAGCAGCCCTAGGCCAGGCCTGCTTTTCCTGCCTAGGGTTAGGCTTAGGGTTAGGGTTAGGGTTAGGGTTACGCCTAGGGTTAGCATCTCGGAAACCACAAAGCCCCCAGCTCCAGGCACACTGCAGCTGCAAAAGGCATCCCAAGGGGAGCGCAAAACTGCCACAAGATGCCTGCCTCTACGGCTTTTTCCTTGCAAGCAGCCCTAGGCCAGGCCTGCTTTTCCTGCCTAGGGTTAGGGTTAGGGTTAGGGTTAGGGTTACGCCTAGGGTTAGCATCTCGGAAACCACAAAGCCCCCAGCTCCAGGCACACTGCAGCTGCGAAAGGCATCCCAAGAGGAGCGCAAAACTGCCACAAGATGCCTGCCTCCACGTTTTTTTCCCTGGGAGCAGCCCTAGGCCAGGCCTGCTTTTCCTGCCTAGGGTTAGGGTTAGGGTTACGCCTAGGGTTAGCATCTCGGAAACCACAAAGCCCCCAGCTCCAGGCACACTGCAGCTGCGAAAGGCATCCCAAGGGGAGCGCAAAACTGCCACAAGATGCCTGCCTCCACGGCTTTTTCCCTGGGAGCAGCCCTAGGCCAGGCCTGCTTTTCCTGCCTAGGGTTAGGGTTAGGGTTAGGGTTAGGGTTAGCATCTCGGAAACCACAAAGCCCCCAGCTCCAGGCACACTGCAGCTGCAAAAGGCATCCCAAGGGGAGCGCAAAACTGCCACAAGATGCCTGCCTCCACGGCTTTTTCCTTGCGAGCAGCCCTAGGCCAGGCCTGCTTTTCCTGCCTAGGGTTAGGGTTAGGGTTAGGGTTAGGGTTACGCCTAGGGTTAGCATCTCGGAAACCACAAAGCCCCCAGCTCCAGGCACACTGCAGCTGCAAAAGGCATCCCAAGGGGAGCGCAAAACTGCCACAAGATGCCTGCCTCCACGGCTTTTTCCCTGGGAGCAGCCCTAGGCCAGGCCTGCTTTTCCTGCCTAGGGTTAGGGTTAGGGTTACGCCTAGGGTTAGCATCTCGGAAACCACAAAGCCCCCAGCTCCAGGCACACTGCAGCTGCAAAAGGTATCCCAAGGGGAGCGCAAAACTGCCACAAGATGCCTGCGTCCACGGCTTTTTCCTTGCAAGCAGCCCTAGGCCAGGCCTGCTTTTCCTGCCTAGGGTTAGGGTTAGGGTTAGGGTTAGGGTTAGGGTTACGCCTAGGGTTAGCATCTCAGAAACCACAAAGCCCCCAGCTCCAGGCACACTGCAGCTGCGAAAGGCATCCCAAGGGGAGCGCAAAACTGCCACAAGATGCCTGCCTCCACGGCTTTTTCCTTGCGAGCACCCTAGGCCAGGCCTGCTTTTCCTGCCTAGGGTTAGGGTTAGGGTTAGGGTTACGCCTAGGGTTAGCATCTCGGAAACCACAAAGCCCCCAGCTCCAGGCACACTGCAGCTGCGAAAGGCATCCCAAGGGGAGCGCACAACTGCCACAAGATGCCTGCCTCCACGGCTTTTTCCCTGGGTGCAGCCCTAGGCCAGGCCTGCTTTTCCTGCCTAGGGTTAGGGTTAGGGTTAGGGTTAGGGTTACGCCTAGGGTTAGCATCTCGGAAAGCACAAAGCCCCCAGCTCCAGGCACACTGCAGCTGCAAAAGGCATCCCAAGGGGAGCGCAAAACTGCCACAAGATGCCTGCCTCCACGTTTTTTTCCCTGGGAGCAGCCCTAGGCCAGGCCTGCTTTTCCTGCCTAGGGTTAGGGTTAGGGTTATGCCTAGGGTTAGCATCTCGGAAACCACAAAGCCCCCAGCTCCAGGCACACTGCAGCTGCAAAAGGCATCCCAAGGGGAGCGCAAAACTGCCACAAGATGCCTGCCTCCACGGCTTTTTCCCTGGGAGCAGCCCTAGGCCAGGCCTGCTTTTCCTGCCTAGGGTTAGGCTTAGGGTTACGCCTAGGGTTAGCATCTCGGAAACCACAAAGCCCCCAGCTCCAGGCACACTGCAGCTGCGAAAGGTATCCCAAGGGGAGCGCAAAACTGCCACAAGATGCCTGCCTCCACGGCTTTTTCCTTGCAAGCAGCCCTAGGCCAGGCCTGCTTTTCCTGCCTAGGGTTAGGTTTTGGGTTAGGGTTAGGGTTAGGGTTAGGGTTAGGGTTAGGGTTAGGGTTAGGGTTAGGGTTTGGGTTAGGGTTAGGGTTACGCCTAGGGTTAGCATCTCGGAAACCACAAAGCCCCCAGCTCCAGGCACACTGCAGCTGCAAAAGGCATCCCAAGGGGAGCGCAAAACTGCCACAAGATGCCTGCCTCCACGGCTTTTTCCTTGCAAGCAGCCCTAGGCCAGGCCTGCTTTTCCTGCCTAGGGTTAGGGTTAGGGTTAGGGTTAGGGTTAGGGTTAGGGTTACGCCTAGGGTTAGCATCTCGGAAACCACAAAGCCCCCAGCTCCAGGCACACTGCAGCTGCAAAAGGCATCCCAAGGGGAGCGCAAAACTGCCACAAGATGCCTGCCTCCACGGCTTTTTCCTTGCAAGCAGCCCTAGGCCAGGCCTGCTTTTCCTGCCTAGGGTTAGGGTTAGGGTTAGGGTTAGGGTTACGCCTAGGGTTAGCATCTCGGAAACCACAAAGCCCCCAGCTCCAGGCACACTGCAGCTGCGAAAGGCATCCCAAGAGGAGCGCAAAACTGCCACAAGATGCCTGCCTCCACGTTTTTTTCCCTGGGAGCAGCCCTAGGCCAGGCCTGCTTTTCCTGCCTAGGGTTAGGGTTAGGGTTACGCCTAGGGTTAGCATCTCGGAAACCACAAAGCCCCCAGCTCCAGGCACACTGCAGCTGCGAAAGGCATCCCAAGGGGAGCGCAAAACTGCCACAAGATGCCTGCCTCCACGGCTTTTTCCCTGGGAGCAGCCCTAGGCCAGGCCTGCTTTTCCTGCCTAGGGTTAGGGTTAGGGTTAGGGTTAGGGTTACGCCTAGGGTTAGCATCTCGGAAACCACAAAGCCCCCAGCTCCAGGCACACTGCAGCTGCAAAAGGCATCCCAAGGGGAGCGCAAAACTGCCACAAGATGCCTGCCTCCACGGCTTTTTCCTTGCAAGCAGCCCTAGGCCAGGCCTGCTTTTCCTGCCTAGGGTTAGGGTTAGGGTTAGGGTTAGGGTTACGCCTAGGGTTAGCATCTCGGAAACCACAAAGCCCCCAGCTCCAAGCACACTGCAGCTGCGAAAGGCATCCCAAGGGGAGCGCAAAACTGCCACAAGATGCCTGCCTCCACGGCTTTTTCCCTGGGAGCAGCCCTAGGCCAGGCCTGCTTTTCCTGCCTAGGGTTAGGGTTAGGGTTAGGGTTAGGGTTACGCCTAGGGTTAGCATCTCGGAAACCACAAAGCCCCCAGCTCCAGGCACACTGCAGCTGCGAAAGGTATCCCAAGGGGAGCGCAAAACTGCCACAAGATGCCTGCCTCCACGGCTTTTTCCTTGCAAGCAGCCCTAGGCCAGGCCTGCTTTTCCTGCCTAGGGTTAGGGTTAGGGTTAGGGTTAGGGTTAGGGTTACGCCTAGGGTTAGCATCTCAGAAACCACAAAGCCCCCAGCTCCAGGCACACTGCAGCTGCGAAAGGCATCCCAAGGGGAGCGCAAAACTGCCACAAGATGCCTGCCTCCACGGCTTTTTCCTTGCAAGCAGCCCTAGGCCAGGCCTGCTTTTCCTGCCTAGGGTTAGGGTTAGGGTTAGGGTAAGGGTTAGGGTTACGCCTAGGGTTAGCATCTCAGAAACCACAAAGCCCCCAGCTCCAGGCACACTGCAGCTGCAAAAGGCATCCCAAGGGGAGCGCAAAACTGCCACAAGATGCCTGCCTCCACGGCTTTTTCCCTGGGAGCAGCCCTAGGCCAGGCCTGCTTTTCCTGCCTAGGGTTAGGGTTAGGGTTACGCCTAGGGTTAGCATCTCGGAAACCACAAAGCCCCCAGCTCCAGGCACACTGCAGCTGCAAAAGGCATCCCAAGGGGAGCGCAAAACTGCCACAAGATGCCTGCCTCCACGGCTTTTTCCTTGCGAGCACCCTAGGCCAGGCCTGCTTTTCCTGCCTAGGGTTAGGGTTAGGGTTAGGGTTACGCCTAGGGTTAGCATCTCGGAAACCACAAAGCCCCCAGCTCCAGGCACACTGCAGCTTCGAAAGGCATCCCAAGGGGAGCGCACAACTGCCACAAGATGCCTGCCTCCACGGCTTTTTCCCTGGGAGCAGCCCTAGGCCAGGCCTGCTTTTCCTGCCTAGGGTTAGGGTTAGGGTTAGGATTAGGGTTACGCCTAGGGTTAGCATCTCGGAAAGCACAAAGCCCCCAGCTCCAGGCACACTGCAGCTGCAAAAGGCATCCCAAGGGGAGCGCAAAACTGCCACAAGATGCCTGCCTCCACGTTTTTTTCCCTGGGAGCAGCCCTAGGCCAGGCCTGCTTTTCCTGCCTAGGGTTAGGCTTAGGGTTATGCCTAGGGTTAGCATCTCGGAAACCACAAAGCCCCCAGCTCCAGGCACACTGCAGCTGCGAAAGGCATCCCAAGGGGAGCGCAAAACTGCCACAAGATGCCTGCCTCCACGGCTTTTTCCCTGGGAGCAGCCCTAGGCCAGGCCTGCTTTTCCTGCCTAGGGTTAGGCTTAGGGTTACGCCTAGGGTTAGCATCTCGGAAACCACAAAGCCCCCAGCTCCAGGCACACTGCAGCTGCGAAAGGTATCCCAAGGGGAGCGCAAAACTGCCACAAGATGCCTGCCTCCACGGCTTTTTCCTTGCAAGCAGCCCTAGGCCAGGCCTGCTTTTCCTGCCTAGGGTTAGGTTTAGGGTTAGGGTTAGGGTTAGGGTTAGGGTTAGGGTTAGGGTTAGGGTTAGGGTTAGGGTTAGGGTTTGGGTTAGGGTTAGGGTTACGCCTAGGGTTAGCATCTCGGAAACCACAAAGCCCCCAGCTCCAGGCACACTGCAGCTGCAAAAGGCATCCCAAGGGGAGCGCAAAACTGCCACAAGATGCCTGCCTCCACGGCTTTTTCCTTGCAAGCAGCCCTAGGCCAGGCCTGCTTTTCCTGCCTAGGGTTAGGGTTAGGGTTAGGGTTAGGGTTACGCCTAGGGTTAGCATCTCGGAAACCACAAAGCCCCCAGCTCCAGGCACACTGCAGCTGCGAAAGGCATCCCAAGAGGAGCGCAAAACTGCCACAAGATGCCTGCCTCCAGGTTTTTTCCCTGGGAGCAGCCCTAGGCCAGGCCTGCTTTTCCTGCCTAGGGTTAGGGTTAGGGTTACGCCTAGGGTAAGCATCTCGGAAACCACAAAGCCCCCAGCTCCAGGCACACTGCAGCTGCGAAAGGCATCCCAAGGGGAGCGCAAAACTGCCACAAGATGCCTGCCTCCACGGCTTTTTCCCTGGGAGCAGCCCTAGGCCAGGCCTGCTTTTCCTGCCTAGGGTTAGGGTTAGGGTTAGGGTTAGGGTTACGCCTAGGGTTAGCATCTCGGAAACCACAAAGCCCCCAGCTCCAGGCACACTGCAGCTGCAAAAGGCATCCCAAGGGGAGCGCAAAACTGCCACAAGATGCCTGCCTCCACGGCTTTTTCCTTGCAAGCAGCCCTAGGCCAGGCCTGCTTTTCCTGCCTAGGGTTAGGGTTAGGGTTAGGGTTAGGGTTACGCCTAGGGTTAGCATCTCGGAAACCACAAAGCCCCCAGCTCCAAGCACACTGCAGCTGCGAAAGGCATCCCAAGGGGAGCGCAAAACTGCCACAAGATGCCTGCCTCCACGGCATTTTCCCTGGGAGCAGCCCTAGGCCAGGCCTGCTTTTCCTGCCTAGGGTTAGGGTTAGGGTTAGGGTTAGGGTTAGGGTTACGCCTAGGGTTAGCATCTCGGAAAGCACAAAGCCCCCAGCTCCAGGCACACTGCAGCTGCGAAAGGCATCCCAAGGGGAGCGCAAAACTGCCACAAGATGCCTGCCTCCACGGCTTTTTCCTTGCGAGCAGCCCTAGGCCAGGCCTGCTTTTCCTGCCTAGGGTTAGGGTTAGGGTTAGGGTTAGGGTTACGCCTAGGGTTAGCATCTCGGAAACCACAAAGCCCCCAGCTCCAGGCACACTGCAGCTGCGAAAGGCATCCCAAGGGGAGCGCAAAACTGCCACAAGATGCCTGCCTCCACGGCTTTTTCCTTGCAAGCAGCCCTAGGCCAGGCCTGCTTTTCCTGCCTAGGGTTAGGGTTAGGGTTAGGGTTACTCCTAGGGTTAGCATCTCGGAAACCACAAAGCCCCCAGCTCCAGGCACACTGCAGCTGCAAAAGGCATCCCAAGGGGAGCGCAAAACTGCCACAAGATGCCTGCCTCCACGGCTTTTTCCTTGCAAGCAGCCCTAGGCCAGGCCTGCTTTTCCTGCCTAGGGTTAGGGTTAGGGTTAGGGTTAGGGTTAGGGTTAGGGTTACGCCTAGGGTTAGCATCTCGGAAACCACAAAGCCCCCAGCTCCAGGCACACTGCAGCTGCGAAAGGCATCCCAAGGGGAGCGCAAAACTGCCACAAGATGCCTGCCTCCACGGCTTTTTCCTTGCAAGCACCCTAGGCCAGGCATGCTTTTCCTGCCTAGGGTTAGGGTTAGGGTTACGCCTAGGGTTAGCATCTCGGAAACCACAAAGCCCCAAGCTCCAGGCACACTGCAGCTGCAAAAGGCATCCCAAGGGGAGCGCAAAACTGCCACAAGATGCCTGCCTCCACGGCTTTTTCCCTGGGAGCAGCCCTAGGCCAGGCCTGCTTTTCCTGCCTAGGGTTAGGGTTAGGGTTAGGGTTAGGGTTACGCCTAGGGTTAGCATCTCGGAAACCACAAAGCCCCCAGCTCCAGGCACACTGCAGCTGCGAAAGGCATCCCAAGGGGAGCGCAAAACTGCCACAAGATGCCTGCCTCCACGGCTTTTTCCTTGTGAGCACCCTAGGCCAGGCCTGCTTTTCCTGCCTAGGGTTAGGGTTAGGGTTACGCCTAGGGTTAGCATCTCGGAAACCACAAAGCCCCCAGCTCCAGGCACACTGCAGCTGCGAAAGGCATCCCAAGGGGAGCGCAAAACTGCCACAAGATGCCTGCCTCCACGGCTTTTTCCCTGGGAGCAGCCCTAGGCCAGGCCTGCTTTTCCTGCCTAGGGTTAGGGTTAGGGTTAGGGTTAGGGTTAGGGTTACGCCTAGGGTTAGCATCTCGGAAACCACAAAGCCCCCAGCTCCAGGCACACTGCAGCTGCGAAAGGCATCCCAAGGGGAGTGCAAAATTGCCACAAGATGCCTGCCTCCACGGCCTTTTCCTTGCGAGCAGCCCCTAGGTGTTGTAAGCTTTGGATCAGTGACTTTAAATGGGGAATCTGGCAATCCCATTAGTGCTGAGTGCTCTAAAATGAAGGCAGAAAAGAAAAGCCTGTACTGAATACATCACTGTGTATGGGATCATTAAAAAGTAGAGATAAAGGCAAAGTCAATGAAGGGGGAAAGGAGCCATGGGAGATGAGGTTAATTCCAATTTTAAGATACCATTCACTAAAGTTAGAAAGAAAAGACCTGTTGGAATCCTATGGTACACAGTCCACTTCAGTGTGCACTTTGTAAATGTAGGAATTTCACTGGAAATTTCCTCCCTCCATGATATATGAAGAAGCGCAGTTATGGATGTGCAATCAATCATGAACATTGACACCAGAGCAAAACCTTCTGAAATGCATTTTTTATTCATGTATATATTGTACAAGACTGGATTTCATATTGGATTTGTCTTATGGCTAAAATAGTATAAAATTAATTATTTAAATCTTCTGGTTATTTAAATCTTGTTGTAAAGGCCTCAGTTTCTGACAGTTTCTCACTTGCGTGGTTGGCAAATTTCTGGGACATGTTCCAGTACTGGACAATATGCCCTTAGGGAGGACCAATTTAAATTTCCAGTCGTAGTTACTTAGGGTTATTACTCAGTCAGTGAGTTCACTTCAGTCACATGAGAAAAGAGTCCCTGTTCCTGTCAAACACACATGGCTTGTCTACAGTTCAACTTTCTGACAGGGGCAGGCCTTGGTAGGGTACGACTGGTGGTGCTCGATGGGTTTGACCATCATCCATGCAAACTTGCAGGGGTGTTGCTTGCTGCAGTCCTTTTGCCAGTATATCACATTCCTGCGGTTCAGGTTTGCTCCGGCGCATGCGTCGTACCACCAGCCTCCCCCGGGAATGCCGTTGAGCTCCAGCTTAGCACAATTCATAAAGTAATTGTCATTGTCCCTGTCCTTGGTGGTGAACTTCTGGTTGTCATGGAGATAAGCTTCTGTGTCCAGGGTCAGCGCATCGGTGGCATTGCCTTTGTAAAGACCAACCCTGATCCGATATTGAGACTCTTCCCCCTCAATCAGGAACGGCTCATACTGTCCCCATCTGACTTCAGCATTTAAATTTACAAGTTTAACCCCAAGTATATATTGCACTGAGCTGCCAGTTAACTGATGCATGTATTCATTTCCTAACCAGTGGTTCTCATGAACAGAGCCAAATCCATATTTGTAGTCCTGCCAGGTCCTGTCGAAGTCGACAGTGCTGTTGGCTGTAATGTGCTGGATTACTGTCCAGCCACCGTCCTGCATGTTACAAAAGACAACAATTGGTTCCTCTTTTGGTTTGATGATGTAAAGGCCATCCCTGGAATTTCCTTTGGAGTGCTTTAAAATCTCAAAACAATCCCTTGGATAGTCTGAGTAAAAAAAAAACAAGCACACACAAAAAATTAAAGTAAATTCTGTTCAAACAATTAATTTCAGAAATTGAACTCTGTCCTTTAGAGTGACTGAATGACTCTCTTCAGACTGGAAGCTGACTGACTTCATTGCAGCTGACGGCAATTTATCCAGCTAAAGGGGGAAGATTTCTGTGAGGAACACGCAGGAGATATTCAGAAATTCAAAAAATTACTCTGTTACTCTGTCATACACCAGAAGTATGATTTTGTATTTATGACAGAAATATGGTTGAAAAGCCAAAAACTGTGTACAGTCCTTTTCTACCAGTGTTCTTCCAGACTGAGTACTCAGCAAGTCTGCAATTCCCTGTGCCACCTGTAGGACAATTGATAGCTAGACCTAGTCTTTTCCTCAATGAACAAATTAATTTCTCTTGAACCAATTTATACATCAGGCATCTCTAACATCCTTGTGTTAAATTCTGAAATATATGCCATGTTTTCATTGATAAAAGGGAGATATTAAAGCATATCTTGTTAACATAAAGCTTATAAACATCTGAAGATTTTCTTAGGATGAGTTCTTTTCACTCAAACTCCAGGCTAAATTTTATAATGGATTTGCAGATAGGACTACAGTTCTGTTCAGAGCTGAACACCAGGATTGGGAAGATGGATGGAACTGTTTTTTCATTTTATTACTTATCCAGTAGACTCAGAGGGTGACAAAAATGGCATATAAGGCTTGGGTTGACCCTCTCTATTGGGCTAAAATATTTACTGGTGTTTTTTAAATGTAACATGTTTATAAGGTAACTTCTTGCTCTATTATAATATCAAGCATCTCTGAGATTGCAGCACAATGCTCTGAATTTTACAATTGATTCTGAGGCTTCTTAAGAGCCAGAACATAATTTATTTAAATATACATTTACATATGTATGAACTTAAAGAGAGAGAATTCCTTTCATAGAAAGGATGGTATTCATTGCTCTGTTACTCAGAAATATGTTTATGAATTGAAATCACTCACCTATCCATAGAGTTGAAAGGCATATCCTTATGTCATTAAACTGTGAAATATTTGTAATATGCATTTAATAAAAACTTGACAATTTTATTATCTCTATGAGTAAAATTCAGTAAAATTACATTTGCCTGGTAGACATAGCTTACCTGACTCCAAATATGATGCCAGGATTTTATAGAAGAATTATTTAAGTAATTTATATGGTGATGGTGATGTCCAAGCCAGTAATACACACAGTGACCCTCACAGTTGCCCTTCTCAGTGATCATTATAGAACAGCTTCTAGAGACAGGTTCAGGACTTTGTGGCAGGACACATTCATATGGCAAATTATTCTTCCAGGGCTAGCTTTGGTATATATTGGTTGAAAATGTTACAGCAAAGCAATAAAGCAAACACAGAACACTTCCAAATCACTCATTGTCTTCATGAGTACCTTTCTCATGGGCGTTTCCCAGTCTGTCATAGTCTCTCTGGGGGAGGAGGTGGGCATTAGCCAGGACCACTGCCTCTTTGGTGCCCAGGGACACAGTGCACTGAGAGAGCAAGAGCAGCAGGAATCCTGCTGAGCTCCTCAGTGGCATCTTCCTTCTGCGTCAGTCCTCCTGCAGCAATATAGGACTGGAGCTGAAAATGGCAATATTTATGGCTTCTAGTACAAAAGTCCTGAAGGAGAAAAGTTTTGAAATACCGAGCTTGAATACAGTGTGCCTCTGTCAAAGTTGGCTTCTCCCATCTTTGAAGGACTCTCTTTTCCTGATGTCTCATTTCTGACAAATCATTCATTTCTCTGACAGAGTGCTGTGCTGAGACACTTAGAACCTCTCTCACTTGTCACCTTGTGCCGTGCTAGGCAATGAAACATAATGCAATTTTGAGTGTGGCAAAAAGCCATCAAGAGTGGTGTAGTGACAAAAGAAAAAGCACAACTTTTAATTATCAGAGTTGAATTTTTCTTACTGCCTGAATCCAAACTATAGTGAAATAGAGACACCAATGGTCGTAGGGACAGAAGCAGTGACCTTGGCTCTGCTGGCTGTCTGTAGCTCAAACAGTATTCAGAGACGTGGCTTTCCTAGTGCTGGGAAGGTCTCCATGCACTGGAGAACTCAACCTGAACTATGCTATTTTGTGAATTTCTATCTACAGCTTGAAATAACAGGTCACAGGTTTCAATCACATTTTTTAAAAAAGTTCAGTAAATAAAGCAAATGAACTTTTCTTTAGTCTCTTCAAATCCCACAAGGGTTCAATATACTGAATTGAAACAGCTTTGAGCCTCATTTTATTCACCCTCAGGGCTTATTTCCTGCCAGTGTCAGCACAGTCTGCAGAGGCCAGTACCCTTCTCTATAGTGGCTTATGTTGTAACCACATTCCTTATAAATCTAATGACTTAGCAGTAGATTCAGCAAACAGTTTTCCAGAATGAAAAAATTCAGTGCATTTTTTAAAAAATGTCCAAGATAAATCATTGTAATAAAGTTCAGGTTTGAGAGTTAATTATTTTTCTGCCTACCATACACAAAGCCAGCAAACCAGAATTTTCTATTCTACCTAAAACTATTCAGTAAAAACTATGGTTTAATATTAAAACATTATTTGCCATTTTATGCAAAATTGGTCATTTGACATTGGGATCATAATAAACTGGAAAGTAACCTTCCATGAAATCTGGCTCAGTGCTTCTCTTTAAGCATTTAAATTCTGCTGTACTTGTATTTTCTACTGTCATGTATCATCTTCCCTGAAAGCTTTGATTATTGGTACTATTATGAAATATTAAATTATTAATTACTTTCAATCAAACCCTAATCCACAAGCCCAAATCTTGATTTTCATGAAATTTGAACTTGGATCTGGAGTTATTTTTTGAACTGTTTTGGTCCTTTTAGTGGTTTTGAATGAGTCAGCCTTCTTTCTTCACTTATATTTATGCATAAACATTGAAAATTGATTTAAAGATCAATTTAATTCCAGAATCGAAATTGGTATTAAAAATTATTAGGAAAGCACCCAAGAAACACAGCACTGGGCAGGCACCTTACCTCTTTCAAGTGAAGACTGGCAAGGAACATGAATGAGAATGAGCTCACTCTCTACAGTTGTACTTTGCCTGCTACTTCAGCCCAGGTGAATAAACCAGATCCAATGCGCTATCTCAAATGCAGCAAAATTGCATATTCCTTATTTCACACTGTGCTTAATCTGCTGGACTTTGCTCTGACATATACTTGCAATAAAGAATGTATGAATTATAAAGTACAAAGTTCTTCCATAATGATTAAAATGACTTAGTAATTGAATTAAATTTCCTTTGTTAACCAATAGTGGTGGAGAACCATGAAGAAATTTTAGTTCAGTAAATTATTTATGTTGCTTAAATAGACACAGGCAGATGCCAAAATTTACTATGCTATTTTGCATAGATGAATTAACTCAAAGCTCTGCTGAAATGTAGTCACATTTATATTGCACAGAGATTACTTGATTTTTAAGTATTAGGAACAACCCAGCTATAAACCATGTTGTTCGTGTTTTAATGTGAATGAATCAGAAACAGTGTCTGAGAGCTCTAAAAATACAGCAACCAAAAGCAAAACGGGCTGGTCAACAGGCTTCTATTTTAGTTTTTGTGAAATAACAAGAGTCAGTTAACAACAACTCAGATCAAAACTGTCAAGAACTAAATAAATTAATTACTGCTATAAAGCTATGTATCTGAAAGTTCTACTGTCTGTCTGCCCAGCCTTTAGGTGATGTCTAGTCTACATTTACCCTTTCAAAGATTAGGCAACTCTTAAGTTTTTGAGCTCCCCCATTCACCCTGCAACCTGCTTTGATAAGATTCCTTCCTTAAAACAAATCAAAATTAAAGTTGATGCAACATTTAAGACCTGTGCAAGCTCTACTTCGGAATTCATATCAAGTCATAATTTCTGTTCTTCAATAATTCATGTTCAGCAAGGATTTGTATTTCATGTACAATTAAATCAATACCCACAGCAAATGTCTTGGGAAATATTTGCTTGTAGCATTTAAAATTCAGTGATCTTTCTCTTCCCTTTTAAAGTACAAGCAATCTATTACACAGGAGGATGTCCACAGAGAGTCAGAACAGTATCTTCTCCCTGACACTGATCAGTAGTAGAGCTACAGGGAAAAGTTTAAGAATACATATTCTCTTCTTTAGCATTATGAAGCTCAGGGAACTTCTGATATTTGTGTGTTTGACAATATCTAATTTATGGCTGGTTACAAGTATTACAAGCCTTGCCTAAGGCATGAAAATACTGTATGGTAACTTATGAAATACAAAATTGCTTTGAACATATACAGATCTTGCTGAAATAGCATGCTAAGAAAAAGTGAGGGAAGGTACCTTTCCACTCTGTCCAAATAGATACACTCTGAAAAACACCATTGACCCTAGTGGTATTTATTGATAGGCCTCTCATCACTCTGATATAAATTGGGGTGCATGTTTGGTGCCTTTGATTCCCATATATTTCATCACTGTTTATCCCCTCTCCTGCCTTTCCATTTTTCTTTACTTTCTTGCTGTTTGCTTCTTTTATCTGAGGTGCCAGAGCAGAAGTGAAGTGGGAAGTGTTTAATTAGAAGAGAGAAGGGCACCAGCATTCATTCAATCATGCTCAGAAAGGCATCTATTTTTGTAGATGAAAACTTTGAAAAACAATTAAAATCTTTGCATCTCCCTCTGTGCTCTGCATTCTGAGAATAATTTTTCAGAAATTATAGCAAGATCTTAAGGTCAGAGTACTTAAGATAGGTATGGTTTGGTAATATACAGATTTCAAAATGAAACATTGCTACAATGACTTGTTGTTAGCCGTGTTAATTAAGATACTTTGTTTCCTAGCCCAATGACCACACATTCCTTCTCTACAGTATGCTGAATTTTTAATTATTCTTTTGATTCTGCTGAGCTTTAACTGATAAGCATTCATTTGAATTTTTCCAATTCAGGCTCTCCTGTGTGGAAATACTCTTTGCACATTCTTCATATCCATATGGCACATGGATCCAGCCTGCTCAGTTCCCTCCGCAGAGCCTTCCTGCCCTCCAGCAGGTCAACACTTCCACCCAGCTCCTTGTCTGCAAACTGACTGAGGGTGCATTAGATCCCCTTATCCAAATCACTGATGACATTGAACAGGAGCCCTGGGGAGCAGCCCAGGTGACCAGTCACCAGCTGGATGTAGCACCACTCACCCCCACTCTGGGCATGTATTGAGCCACTTTCTTACCCAGACATGAGTGCACCCATCCGAGCCATAGGAATCCAGTCTGTCCAGGAGAATGCTGTGGGAAACGACGTCCAAGGCTTGACTAAGATCCAGGTGAACATCCACAGGCTTTCCCTAATCCACTTGAGTGGGTCACCTTGTGGTGGGAGACCCAGTTGGTCAGGGTCTTTCAGAAACCCATGCTTGGTGGGCCTGATCCCCTGGTTGTCCTGAGTGCCATCAGGATATTCTGCTCCATGAACGTCCCCAGCACTAAGGTCAGGATGACAGGCCTGCAGTTCCCAGATCCTCCTTCCAGTCCTGTAGACAGATGTTGCATTTCCCTAACCTTCCTGGTCAGCCAGGACTGCTGGTGAATGGTGGAAAGTGGCTCAGTGAGCAGTTCTGCCAGCTCCCACCTGGCCCCACAAACCTGAGTGTGCCTAAGTGGCAGAGCAGGTCGCTGACCATTTCCCCTTGGATTGTGGTGACTTCATTCTGCTCCCCATTCCTGTCTTCCAATTCACAGGGCTGAGTAGCTTGAGAATAACTTGTTGTTAACTGCTTTAAACACCTCATGTTTTCCTCATCCTTTGCCACTGTTTACCTCTGCATCCAATAAAGAATGGAGATTATCCTTAGCCCTCCTTTTGCTGGTTATGCATTTATAGAAATATTTTTATTGTCTTTTAGGGCAGTAGTGAGATTAAATTCTGGTTGTGCTTTGACCCCTTTAATTGTATTCCCCATATGCTCACATTATCTTTGTAATTCTTCTGAGATTCCTGCCCTTTCTTCCAAAGGTCATAAAATCTTTTCTCTCTGAGTTCCTGTCCAAGTTCTCTGTTCAGCCAGGCTACTCTTCCTCGCCGCCTTTTGGCACATGGGACAGCTTGCTCCTGCATCTAAGATTTCCCTCTTGGAGAACATCCTTTGCACCTCAGGATGGGGGCCAATCTCTCTGGAAATCCAAGGCAGTTCTGCTGGCCCCCCTCCTTCCTTCTCCAAGAATTTAAAAATCTGATCATTGTGCCCAAGATGGAATCTGTCATTATGGGAAAGGCTTTGGCAAAGCCTGGCAACTTGCATACCCAGGACCTTCAAAAGGCTTGGCATGGGTGATTTATGGATTTGTATGGTTGCCAGAAGCATGCAAAATGCTCTCTTACATGCAAGAACGCGTACATGCAGAGGAACACAAGAAACAAAGCTCTAAGCTGACAAAACACATAAAACACATAACAAAGTTTGTTAGTATCTTTGCTGAAACAAGTTTCATGGGCACATGGCACAAGTGATTGCTTTGGGAAAACAAACTAACAACAAAGCTCCACCAAACAACAAAATCAGGCCACAGAAATACTTCTGCAGCTTTGAGAGATTTTGAATTGCTTTGCAGCCTTGGCTAAATGCACTTTGATATCCTTGCATGGGATCAGCAACAAAAAAAATGTTCATAACAGCTTTCACTTGTTCTTGAACTTATGAGCTGGCATTGGCATATGAAGTGTGTGTTTTGTCTGACAATGCAGAAAGCAGTTATTAACTGCTGAAACACATTGCACATAAGGCTGTTTTCAATACAAATTTTGAATCTCTTTTTACACTTTCAGTATTTGTGAGATGAACCATTATTTGCGGAACGAATCAAAGTATATTTTTTGGCTAAATGTAAAACAGAACAAATGCTACACTCTTAGAAACATTTGACTTTTCAAATATTCAGCAAATTTATTGAGATCTCTTATGAAAATCTTTCTTATGAAAGAACTGAAGTAAAAACTAAAAACATATTCTTTGTATCTTCCTGTTGAACCCAAGACTAAATTCTAAGGGTGTAGAAACTTAACAGAATTGAAGAGGGTTTTCTTTCAACAAAAACACTGACCTAACTTGAAAAATACAATCAAAACAATCATCATGGAAGACACTGGAAAATAACTGAATTTGTGATTCTGAGGAAAAGTATGTGCAGCATTGTGAGGACAATATATTTTAAAAAGTAAAAGTCAGACCAATAAACTTGGGCAACCATCTTCTCTCTTGCTAAGAGTCTGAGAGAGACAGGCTCTTTGAGCAGGCTGGCAATTAATAAAAGGTATTGTAGTGAGGATGAAATAACAAATTATTTCTCATAAAGAAAGACAGGAATCATAGTAAGACTGCAAAAGGTCTAGCTCAAAAGTTCTTTAAAAATCTGAAAGTCAGAATGAAGGTGTGTAAGCAAGGGGAGTCAAACGCCAAATCCTAAGAGTGACTATATAGGATAGCACAATAACTGATCATGATAAAATTAAAGGTTAAGATTAAAAAGGTTACCGCTATCAAGGGACATAAAACCCCAACAAATATTCTGTAAATAGATTGGACATAAAAAGAATCAAACCCAAAACCCCATTATTTTATGAGGAAGAAGGGTAAATGGCACTGATATTTTTGTTGCAGACTTCATAAGCAGTGATCAGATACTTTATAAATTGATTTTTAATGAAGGAGTAAGACTGAGGGCCAGATTAAGTGAAAAGCATCTCCAAAAATCTGAAGTAGTTCAGTATTTTCAAAGTCACAAGGAGAGATAAAATTGTGTATGTACCTTACGATCTAGCGAAAGTCCTCTCTGAACCATTTACATTTTAGAAGTAATGGAGGTCCCAGAGGATTTCATTGGGCCTATCTTTTAAAAAGGGGGAAAGCTAAGCAAAATAAAGAAGAGTAAGATACCTTTCAAAACACAGAAAATAAGATTTTAAAAAAACCAAACAAAAACCCCTCAAAAACAACAACAAAACAAACAAACAAAACAGTGGATGATAAGATGATGACAAGCAGCCAGCAAAGACTGATTAAGAAATAAAGAAATCAAGAAAGAAATCAAACCAGGTTTGTTCTTCCTTGCTACATGGATCCCTCCTTTTCTGACCTTTGGTCCTTTCACTAAACATTTCATAGGAAGTTCTGCATGGTCCCAGAGTGACATTACAAGTATCCTATAATAACCTTTAAACAGCTGCATAGTGCTCTTTACCCTGTATCCCATAGCAAATCCCCTGTAGGCAGTGCATCACTGTGCCAGAAGCTCTGGGATTTTTTATTTGGGTGTCACACCAGGGACACACAACGGTCGAACAATAACCTTAGGAGCAGAGAAGTCTGTCCCTTCCATTTTCACTGATCATGCTGACTAGGGCTCCTCTGCATGTCACCATTCACCCAAATCTCACCAGGCTTTTAGCATTCTTAATCCCATAGTCTAACAATAACACAGTCCAGTGGCCACAGCCTGTGACTTGGAGATTCAAACTGGACACTTGGGAAAGCTTGCTCACCAGGAGCAGGGAACAGGGGAAAAGGTTTCCCAGATGGGTTGTGGAACCTCCATACTTGGAGATTTTTAATACTGGCTAGACACAATATGACTGAATGGATGTTGGTGATAATCCTGCTCCAAGTAAGGTTGACTAGGGACCACCAAAACAGCCATCACTTCATCAACTGTCTGGACTTCAGAGAAAATAAACTTTAAAAGTACCTAGCATTTCAGATCTGATCCAGATTTGGCATATTGCAAAGTATGAGTCAAACTCAGAGTCATATTTTAAACACTACATATTTAGGTAGCAGTCAGCTTTCAGGATAATTTCTACTACAAAAACACATCTACTAAAATCAGTAAGTTGAAAATATTTTCCATCTGAATGCACTAGTTTTACCTCAAGTACTTGAACAAATAGAAAAAAAAATATTTGAGAAGCACCTGCGCAAATATTTGAGTGAAGAATTGCAGATTATTATCAGCCCTAAGATATTTAAAAAGCAATGTGTTGATCTTAATTTTAAATCAATTAGCAATATGATTTAGTTTTAAACATTATAGCTTAACCTTGTAATATAGGAGTCTGAAAATTCTTTTTTCAACTGGGACAAGAAGCAGCTGGAAGCTTTGCCATGGCAACCATCTCATTTCCAAAGAGAGATTCTGTGACTTGTGTTGCTCTTTAGCAACCTCACAGCTCAGTAGCATTGCTAAAAAAATAAAAAAAGGGGGGGGGGGAGGGGGGCTTGGAAGAATCATGAAAAGAATGCTTCAAAACATAAGGCAGGCTTTTAGTAAGCAAAGTAAATTCTCAGTCTGATTGTGAGACCAAGGAAAAGAACAAAACCAAAAACCCAAACCAAAACACATATATCCCACCACTCTAACATGAGTCTTTGCAAATGACTGTGGAATCAATCTCCTGGAAATTATGTTTATCACAGATTTCACTGTCTCACACTAAGTACGTGACTTAGTTTCTTGATCCTACTGTTTAAGGAAAATTGATAGCAACATGAATAATACACAGGGGGTGGATAGGGTGGGAGCAAAAAAAAAATTCTGTCAAAACAACACATTTTACTGCCCACAGCTCTCCCCAGGAGAGAGGTTGAGATCATATCATAAGAATTAGTCAGATTGCTCAATGACTACTGAAAGATTCTAAGGAACTATAGTCTAAGAACTTGTACGGACTAGAAAACCTGCAATACCTCTGTAACAAGCTGGTTCTGAAAAAATACTACAGAATTTAGAAATTAAGGGAAGTTCATGAACAGATCTCAAGGTTATGGTTCAAACTCTTATTTACCCTTCCTTCAACCTGAATGCCCTTTCCTGGCTACTGGAGTATTGCATGGTTATGGCACACTTGGGACACAGAGGATGGTCACTCAGACAACAGTGTCTGGAAATGCTACAGGAGCCATACACAGGCTGAAAGTACATTTCTACAGGGTAGGCTGGGAGGTTTTCATCACATGTACCTGCAGAAACCAGTACCTGCTGAGACCAAAACCCCTTGCACTGGCTGGAGACAGAATACGAAAGTTCCTTTCATAAGGAACAAGGTATAGCAGAGCAAGATCTTCAGAGGTGTGCACGTATTTCTCCACAGCTATGAAGGGAACCTGCCTGCACTGGCAACTTTAATCTGTATTTTGTTCAGAAAGGAACTAACTGAAGCAAGTAAGCACTGCTAAAAATAGTAAACACAGTAGAGCCTAATTCCTGGTTCAGATTTCTGTTGATAAAGAGAATAATATTCTTATTGCAGAAACATTTGCTCATTCAAATCCCTAACTTGGAATGTGAAGGAATTGTTAGGATGTGAAAGCATGTAAATACACACTATATATATCAAATATTAAAAGTACATAAGGACAGAATAGACAATAAAACACCATTAAAAATACTCTCAAACCTATAAACAGTGCTTAAATCAAGTTAGAAATTTAAATCTGTTTAGATGAACTCATATTTTGCAAAGAAGCAAATTTAGAAAGTAGAAGTTTATTTAGTTAAAAAAAAAAGCTACAAATTTAAACAATGTTCAAGAAGATTAAAAAAGGCTAATGAGGGACTGCAAAGCTGTAAAGGCACTTCAGGAGCTTCAGAGGGCAAGTGTATTCTGTCATATAAAAAAGAAATATAAAGAAGTACAATGTATGAACAAGAGCATGCAAATTTTTTGTAATCAACAGATTTGATTGAGAGGCAGAATTCTACAAATTGGTTTCTTTACGATGTGATACTGATGAAGTGGGTTAAAAGCAGCAGGTGACTTTTGGTCTTAGTTAATGGGATTTAAGATTACTTTTTTCATGAAGAGCTATCCAGATCCTTTGGACATTTTATCCAATCATCGTTTTTCCCAATGAAATAGCTGTAAACAGTGCATTATGTTAAACTCTTATATTTGCAGTGAACTGTGTTGGATTCTATAAAATCCTTCTAATACTCTCCTCGGTATACACTCACACTTTCTGTGGAAAAAAAAAAGGCAAAAAAACAACTCTAACAATAAAACAAGTTTTAAACATATTACAAAGAAAGCACAGCAGTTTGATCAGGCCTTTCCAGGACAAATGACCTCTCCACCATTAGTCAGCTACCTGGTGATAGAAATAATTGGTTGCTACCAGTGAAACACTTGAAAGAACAAGTGATGTGTACAATTATTTCTGCCAGAACCAGCTCAATAGAGCTTGCTACTGCAATTTCAAAACCACTTGTAATCTTCATAAAAACGAAGGGCAAAAAGAAGTGAAAAAATTCGGTGCAAATACCAAGCAGAAAAACAAATCAAAAGAAAAGAGGGAGTATCAAGACTACAATTCAAAACAAAAAATGAGAGGATTTCAGGAAGTTTCCTCTAGGAATCTCTACTGATTGTAGATGCTCATGTCTAATGTGGGGGATTCTTACAAAGCTACAGGTAGGAGTGTTATTTTTATGAAGCAAACATTTAATTACAAACCTGGCAATGACACCATAGTTCAGTTCTCATCACTTTTGATATATATGATGATGGATTCTGTACTTATTCCTCTACAAGCCTGTCTTTCAGTAACTTTTAGTAACTGCTCCACCTCTCTTCTGAGCTCCTCCTCTTTCTAAGGCAGAATGTTTAGCACGGCAAAAATACAGGCTTATTAGGAGGTTTGACCTCAAATTTTTATGGATACTCTTTACTAATTCAGCTTATGCATTTCTCACCTGCCAAGAGTAAGCATTCTGACCCACATCCATGGATGACTGAGAAAACAAACTGGTAGAAAAAGAAACGCTCCTCCCTACCACCAGAAAATTGTTCCAAGTCTTATTCTGTTCTGGTCCCAGGAATGGAAAATATTAGTACCAGGTATTTAACTGGATTCCTCATGCATCTGCATGGTAAACAGCAGTCCTGTGCCCTGCGCACCAGATTATGAGCTTGGGTGCCCTATTCTCCATTCTGAAACACAGTGGAAAACTCACACCCGTGTACCAGACAGCAAGTAGACCATTAAACAATCTAGAGAACTTCCTAGGAGAACATTCTAATATTTCAGACAGAAAAAATGTTCATTTAAAAAAATATGTTTCCTTTTTTACCTGCTGTGTTTGTAAATGAGCTTCACCACCTGTTATATTACTTTTTAAATGTTTGTATTCAAATGAAAAGAATCAGTCAAAAATTCAGTTTTGTTTGAAAAATACCACAAAAGGTTTTTCTGTTGCATATTCACTACCTTTTGCCCTTGACTGAAATCTTTAATAAATTTTTATTCCTACCAGCCATGCAGAACCAAACACATAACACAAATGATCCTAACTGTGGTGTTTTGTGCATCATCAGTAAATGACCTAACTAGTTTGAGTTCCACTTGTTTTTCCACAGAAAATTATTTTGTCATTAAATCTTTATAGCCTTATTAGAAGCAAGATATCACATAAAGGTTACTGACAGCATAATTGAAGGAATAACCTTGTAATTTCAAAAGTGAACCGGTTTTCCTAAAAAATCAATATTTATTATGAAAGAGGATGAATAATCCTTTATGGCTTTTGAAACACAGAAACAAAATAAATTAAAATGCCTCAGCCTATTTATGACCTCAAGAAGCTTTCAGTAGCTCAATCTGAAAACAGACTAAAACTCAATACTATTCCTACAGACAATTTTATGCCTAAAAGTTCCCTGAATGCTGTACTAATATACGGCCTGAATTGCCAGATTATACACAGTAAAATGTTCAAAATAGTCATTAAGATCTAAAGTCTCTAAAGCCACTGAAATGATGAAAGAAGTAAGATTCTTTAAAATTCTATTTCTTTTCACAATCAATACTGATTGCTTTTTGGAACTCAAAGTTCCAAAAAGAAGACTATCAGACTTATTAGAAGACTATTACACAGAATGAACCCTGCACTGAGTGGGGGAAAACTGGCTGGGTTGTACCACTTGGGGAAGAGCCTTAAATGAGTCACAGTTTTTATTTAGTGATGGAGGGAAAGACTGAGGAACTTCATCTCTTGAATGGTATAGCAATCTTTCTCAGATGGAAAGAAACATGGGATAACTGCTTTTTCTTCACTCTCATGGGCAATAGGCAAATACCAAATAGGCAAAGAAGTCAGTGCTCTCCTGAAGGCTGTGGCTACAGGTCATTTGCTCACTTGTCACTTGCCAACACTACATTCACCTAGAAAACAATGTCTGTAGGACATCATGGAAACATCTTCCAGCTACAATTTTTTTGCAAACTTTAATATTTGAGTGAAATATGTCATGATAGCAATATTTACCTTTTCTTCTACCTTTAGGGGCTTTCTCCAAATTTTTCTCCTTGCAATTAATTATGGTTTCAAGAATCTTACTAAATAAAACACTTCCAGAGAACTTCCCTGGACATGGGAATCTGCTGATTCGTAGTATTGCTTGGGCAATAGCTGTCAATACATTCTTGGAATGTGCCTAATAACAACACCCTCCCTGCCCTCCCAGGAATTCCTGGATATGGTAGCAAAGTTAGCATGGGCAATCAATGACTCCTGAGCCACAGTGCTTCCGAGCTCTGTTTTGGAGAGCACAGCATGCACAGGGGTTTCCTCCTGCCAAGCTGGCCTCTGTGCCAGTTCCTGCTTGACAAGATTTATAGACCATGATTACGCCTATTAAGTGGGACCTTCCAAATGCCCTGTGCACCACAAGGTGCCTCTTGTGCTTCTCCTGCCTAAGAATGGGCAAAATCTACATATGTAATCTTTTCAACCTTTTAACATTGCTCAGTAAATCTGCTTTTCCACTGATTTCAAGTTTAAAATTTGAAGTTCTTTCTGTATTCCTTAGCCCATCAACAGTAGATGTAAACACTTTCATTTTCCTCCAGTTTGTTAAATTACCACAACATATAGCCATATATATCCATATTTTATTTTGACACATCAAAATGCAAACCACTAAGGCTTCATTACTATTTATTTTATACTGGTTATTTTCCTAAAAGAAATAGGTTTCAAATGACACATAAAATTGAAGGAATACAAATTCACTATCTAGTAACTACCAGTAGCAATAAAATTAAGGTCAGAGATGTCTTAAACATGAAAATTAAATCCCTTTATTACTTTAAGATGCTTTTATCACTGTTAGCCCAGGGTCCTTTTATCAAAGTGTAAAACCAACTTTACCCTCTTTGAGCTACTGATCATACATAACCTTTATGCAATTAAGGGTACATTAACACCCAAGTGGAGATGTTTAAATAGATCTTAGTGATTTAATGCACTTTTCACTAAGTTGGGAAATGGTATGTACTTAAATTGCCTAGATTTTTTTTGAAATCTTGACATGCAGTTACTTAAAAAGGGTTGTTTTAACAGATAAATATAAACATCTACACAATAATGCTTAACAAGGGTACTCTTTAACAAGGTTACATACTGGATTTTTTTTATTAAGTTCATTGTCACACTATCTGAGTACTCAATACTCATTACTAAATTTATCTTCACAATTACTTTTATGAGATGAGCTTCTCATAAGTCATACACAAGAAATTGAAACAGAAATAATAGATGTTCTGTACAGTCTGACAGTTGCATCCAAACTCAAGGCACTGGATACTAAAGTTCTCTTCACAAATACAAGCCTTAATCACAAGCAAGCCTGTCTCTCCAAAGCAATACACACCCCATTTATGGAGTCATTATCACCCCCACTGCATCAAAAAGACAAAGAGCACCAACAATTTTTTTTTGTTTAAAACAAAGGGGAGATAGCTGTACATTATATTTCTTCCTTATATGACTAGAATGTGAGCATCTTCGATGATGCAATTGGCAAAATTATCTCAAACTGTTCCAAACACCTTCCAGATCATCTGAAGTGACTAATAGCTAAAACAGACTTCAGCAAAATATGTCTCCTCTCCCTTCTACATGGCTTGTCATAAGCTCAGCTGCCCACTCATTCAGAATGTGGCTAAATGAGCTCCTCAGCTGCAAATCCTCAAGATGCAGTGAGCTCACTGTATCATTCACAGTCACTGCCAGGAACAGAGAATTCCTGCCTCTGACTGAATGTTTCTGGTGCTAACTTTCTGCTGTGCTGGGATTTCTTTGATCCTTCTGTGAGCTGAATTAACTTCCTAAAACATAACAGAATTCCAGCAGACTGATGAACCAATTTTGCTTGTAAATCAATGCATGACAAAGCCTGAGAAGTACCAGAACTTGTAATCGGAAGGCAGCAGGGTTATCCAGTCCAAGCTGAGAAAGCCTACTTCCTCCTTTTGGCAATAAGAAAATCAGCTTGTCTATAGTCCAAGTAAATTTTTAATTTCTGCTCTGAGGTATCAATTGCTTCAATTTAGAGTCTGCCTTATGTTATCTCAAGAAGCCTTACGAAAAGGCAGCTATGTTGTTTTGGGTTTTTTTTGAAAATGGAGATGCCAGACCTAACACAGAAGACTTACTCCTAAAAATCTGTAAATAGGAAAATAAAACTGAACTACAGCAAACTTTATTTTCTGCAGAAGTGCAACCTTGCATTTTAACTGCTTCAGGATCAAGTAAATTTTGCCTAGAGGCATTTACGATAGTCCAAGGCCACATTACAGCTTTAACTGACTGTGCCAGTTTTGACTGTGGTAGAGTTATAACATTCACAGTGGTTGGTGTGGAGCCATGCCCAGGACTTGTGCTGGAAACAGTGCTGATAATCCAGAGATGTTTTCATTACTGACACACAGTGCTCCACAGAGCCAAGGCGTTTTCTGCTCCTCACCCCTCCCCAGGAGCAAAGGGCTTGGGGGTGCACAAGGAGCTGGGAGGTGACACAGCCAGGACAGCTGACCCCAAATGACAAAAGGGATATTCCAGCCCATAAGGCACCATCTCTGCATAGAGTGGGGAAAAGAAGAGTGGGATGTTTCTAGTGATGGCTTTGTCTTCCCAAGTATGCATTAGGTGTGCTGAAGCTCTGTTGTCTTGGGGATGACTGAACACCGGCCTGCCCATGGGAAGTTGTGAATTCTTTGTTTTGCTTTGTGTGTGCAGATTTTGCTTCCCCTATTAAACTGCCTTTATCTTGACCCACAAATGTTCTTTTATCCTTCTCTCTCTCTTCGCCATCCCACCAGGGGAAGTGAGGGAGCAGCTGCGTGGGGCTGGGCTGTTGGAGGAGGTTAAACTACAACAGTGACCAACTGACTGCAGTGACCAATGCACTCTGGCTAGAACCTCTCTGCTCACTTGACACAAAAATTCCAGCTCTAAAATGAAAAAAAATTGTAACTTACAGTAGTTCAGCAGCAAACTAACACACTTCTACAAACTGCTTTGTCACAAAGGTGTCTTAAAAGGAGGTGAATAATGTACAAGATTTTTGGGCTTGGATTTTTTTCTGCTAACAGGTTTCTGAGAGCGGACATTGCATCTGATCCTGACGCACAAAGAATCTGCCTCAACTTTCATATCCAAAGTCCTAAGAAAAGGAGAACTGGTGAATATTCCATGTGTTCCTTCTAAAGTTTTACTACAATCTTTACAATTCTTGTGAACTTTTATCACTCTGAACTCTTAAATAAGGACTTCCATTTTTTAATGGCCTGAATTTTCTATTCTGTCTTGAAGGCAAATCAAGAGCATGAACAGTCACCAAAAAGAAGGCAGAAATATTAGTTCCTACCTTTGGAATTTTTCCATGTTCCGAACATGGAAAACCGCATCACTATTATTAATTATAAGCTAATGCAATTCAATTGTTATTTCAATTATTGTTAAAGAAAAGTAACTCATTGCTTGTACTTTCCAGGATAGCACGTGACAATGCTAATTGCTCCATCTTCAAAAACTGCTGTTTTTCATATAATTTTTTCATAAGATACTGCTGAAAGAGTCGGTTTTTTAATAGTTTGGTTTTTTTCCTTCATCAGTGCAACTTGCACTTATTTCAGTAGATCCTTCCAGCAAGAATATCCAAATATCTTCTTGTCTCCACTGAAAATAATTTACTTATTATGTGAAACAAAAAGACTATTCAAGCAAAACAGAGAGAGCAAAAATATGCAGCTTCCTTTGCAGAGTGAAATCTTTCACTGTCCAGAGAAAACACTGGGTTATTTCTTCTCCAACACCTCAAAAACTGACTGAATCTTATCAATGAGCATTTAGTCTTTTGCCAGTTTTATGTTTCCCAGCATAACTTCTAAATATGTATTTTAAGAAAATTTATAGCCCTCCTCTGTGTAAGGCAGAACAAATACATGCACTAGAATTGATTTTGCTTCAGATGTATTGTAAGTGGATGTTAAATACCACTTTTGGAAGCAGATATACATTACCTATGCTGCATTGACCCTGTTACCAAAGTAACCAGCTGTAAAGACGAACAGCATTTTCAGTGAAAAAAATATAAAAAGGACTGTTACGAATAGGGCTTGGCAAGTATTGCTGTCATTTTAATATGCAAATGTTCAACTAGTAAAAGACAATCAGTTTTTTCAACTTTTCTCTGGGTAGCTTAAGAAGATAACTGCATAACAGATATACAGGCATGCTTGAAGAACAAAGTTCTGCCAGTGACTTAGCATTCCTCAAGAGCCATATACTTTGGAATGCAATTTATAAGGTGAGCAGAATTTAGCTTCCTACCACACCTTAAGTTCTTTTCTTTCATTTTAAAATTAGTTAATTTGAACTTCATTTAAAATTCTGTGTTTGGCCTCAAATCCTTTCACTGGTAAGTTGAAAGCACAGCACACATAAAAACAGTAAAAGGCCTCTGTTGCAGAAGTGATACATGTAATTTAGAAAAGATAGATTCAAGATCTTGATAGCTTAAATTACTTCCTCATGCAAGATACTTTGCTTTCTTTCCTCCCAAAGAGTTTTTAGCAGAAAGTAGATCAGAGTAAAACTGGGCAATACATAGCGGAAAATCTTAGAACTAAAGAATGCCCATAGAGGCTGCGGAGTCTCCCTCACTGAAGATATCCAAGAACCATCTGGATGTAATCCTGTGCCATGTGCTCTAGGATGACCCTGACTGGGAGATCAGACCAGAGGACCCACTGTGGTCCCTTCCAACCTTACCCACTCTGTGATTCTGTAAAATGAAATGATTTTATATGTAACATGTAGCAAGCTGATACAGCAAATTACTTACCCAGTAAACTCACAACTCCATTTTGAAAGAATGAGTTGCTCATTTCAGAACTCGACAAGTATAAAACATAGGAGATATCTTAAAACTGAACTCCACTTCTATTATCTTTGAAATTTTTTTATACATTGTCTTAAGACATTTATTACTGTGAAGCACATTGTATAATTTATTTGAATTCTCTACAGAACAATACAGTTAATTCCATATCATCAATAACTTTATACATATACAGTATTGAAGCCACGTTATCTTTGCTTCCTGTCAAGTACAAAACAGCTTATACAATCTAAAAAAAAAAGCTACAAACCACTCTTGTAGCATAATGTAGGTTGTGCCTGGTTAAAGTTTACAGCAGTGGCTTTTTGATCTTTCAAGATAACTAAACATGACACCATATGATAACAAATAGCTGTGCAAACTCAGACGTAGGAGGAAGATTTAACTACCTCCTTTTCCCAGAACTACTTTTCCCTGCTTTACTGCTGCTACCACCAGACTTGCTGGAAGATTTTGAAGAGAAAAGTCTTGTCATGAACTCAGACACATCTGGCAGCTCATGGTTGGAATTCAGCATGTTCATTGACTGCTCCATTTCCTGCATGAAAAGACCAGATAATCTTAACAGCTTGTAACAATTTGGGCTGTATCTAAGGCATCAGTTGAAAGACTGTATGAGAAAGATACCAAATTTTCCAAAAACACTGTTTTACTCTTTGTAGTCCTCCAGGATACATATTGCTACATAGTTTTATGCAACCACAGCCAAAACCACCCAGCTACACACAGAAACATAAAACCCCAAAACTAAAAGCAGCGATGCATGGAAAATAGTAACCATGTCTTAAGCAGTCTTACAGGGCAATCATCTGATTAAAAAAAAAAATCTAAAAAATACAAATTATTTCTTTTCAGCACTACTTTTCTCCATATTAGAATTTAGGCTAGTGCTTAGATAGTCAGATGTGTGTCGTCACAGATGTCACACTTTTTGTTTTTCAAATCAGTATCATTTATAGCAAATTAACAAATTTTTGATGCTGTTTGAAGGAATTAGATATTTTTATTGTCCTACTTTCTGACATCAAGCTACTAGAGTACTGCATCTGAGTTTTCATTCCTTCAGGAAACAAAGGATTTTTATATATATATATATACAAGCTAGTACAGTGCTGATTCCAGAAAGAGAAAACAAGTTAATTTGAAAAACATCATAGAACCTTCATATACTCCACAAGTTAACACTTAACAATTTAATACATGGTCATCTAGAGATGTCATTACAATTTAGTTCTTAAAAAAAACTTTCCTTACTCTTTAAAGATAAGTTAAATTACAAGCAAAATTCTTCCAACTTAAAAATTTCTCCTTAAGAAGTCGTATCAGGTATCTGATAAGAACTGAATCATCAGAAGTTTTGATGATTTCACCATCAGAACAGCCTGTCTCTAAGCAGTGTCAGAGCGGTGAAAAAGTAAGGATTATGTGATTTTCTTTTTTTAAAATTCGATTTCCAGAGTTCATCTTGGTTTGAAAAACATGCCATGAATACCTAGTATATCTTTGTATCTGTTTTTTTTCAATCAAAATTATAGCCAAAAGAGCATTATACAGCTCTGGTAGGCTTTTTAAAAGTATCACTTATTAAAAAAAAATTACTCAGACACCTATAAAGTACTACTGAAGACAGTGGTCATTTACAGAAAAAGGAGTTTTTAATTAACCAAGCCTTCAAAAGCAGCCACCCACGACAGACAAATAATACTTGCAAAAATAAAAGATTTAGCAAACACCTTGAATCTCCATTTTGTCCTAGCCTTCTGCAATTCAGCATTTGCATGATGAAAGGACAATAAATCAGATAATTTAATGACTACATTAAGACTCTGTATCATACACACTAGTGTGACATCTGGATTTAACAGTGTAGTCAACTGCAGTTTAGGCTGAAGCACAAGAGAACACCACAGTACACCCCACCCTTCTCAACACACTTGACATTTATTAAATGACTCATTGCTAAAACAGCAACACTCTATTAGCTGAATAAATTATGCCCATTAAGCTTTTTTTCTGAAGTACAGCTTTGTTTTTATTACTTTTCTGTGCCCTGAAATCTCATTATCTTTGGTCTCCCCACATGCATCAATTGAATGTACTTACCCGCCTCATATCAGGATCACTAGTGTTGACAACTTTAGGCAAAAGCACAAATATCAGTAATGGAAGAACCATCATCATCACCTACAGAGAAAACAGGAAATAACTCTTCAGCTTAGTTGTTGCTCTAAACACTTTTAGGACCTACTAAAATAAAATGAAGCTCTATTAAACAGCCAAACTCTAGAACTACTGCATTCTGAAACAGTAAGCCAGTAACACTTGTCAGGAATGAAACCTGACAAGGGAGTATTGTGCTTTAAACAATAGTTTTCAAAGTTGGACCAATAAGGCAAATGGTTGTTCTCTCTTACACCTGCTGTAATTACAATTTTGCAACATGCTGATCTCTGCACTACTAGAACAGCATCACATTGTTAAAGAGACTAGAGGCTGTTTTCAGAGGACATACGTTAACAGTGGTATATAGGGGAGGAGATGTCAGAGAATAACTTCCCATTTGTAAGCAAGGAAAATCCAAGAAAACAATCCTCTCAGGAAAGCAAAGGAAATAACCACATTTTTCCTCAATTGTTTTTATTCTTAGTATTCTGATGAATAGCTGTATTTGGATCCCTAGCATACTTGTAATACTTGTGTGTTGCCTGTACATACCATAGGGTTCATGAGGAAATCTGTCCATCCCCAAGATTCCCTCTTTATAAAGTATGAAGGTGGTCCAGAAGATTTCATCTGGAGTGGGTAGGGCAGCCTGACAACTTCAGAGGGTTTGATGTAATTCACATATCTTGCTCTATTAGGCAAAATGTAAATAATTGAAAATATAAAACACAAAATCTTTGGCAAGTAATAAAGAAGATTTAGAAAAATCCAAACAAGTGTCCTATGGGGGTGCAACAGAAATATTTAAAAATCTTGTTGTGCCAAGTCCTGACAGTACACTTATTAAAGAAATGGAAAAGAAAAAAAAAAGCATTGAAAAATAATAAAGCAGTTAACTAGCCTGTGCCTAGATTTTATTTCAGGATAGCTGCATAAAAAATAATAAAAACAAATAAGCAGATGGACTTTCAAAGTCTCTTTTCTCTCTTATTTCAGGCCATAAATAGGAAGAAAGACATCAGACTTTGGAATTTGAGAAACGTGCTTCTAGAAGTGATGTTAAAAGAAGCTGACGCATACAGTCTGAGATGGAGCATCAGACCTACAGCACTGCTTCCGTGAATTTCTGTACTGTGCTGTCAGGCACATGTAACTCACCAACACAGAGGCAAATCAGGAAAGGCTCACCTCATTTTGCCTTTTGAAGTTATGTCAACTCGAACAGGCTCAAATTTATGAGCAGGGGATATAACTTCCACTACGTAAGATCCTGAAGGTACATCATGAACCACAAAACTTCCATCTGTCCTGAAAAAAACAGTGAGTTCCACAACATTTCAGTATGCTCCAGAATATAAGACAAGCTGCTCTGTTGCTTGTTTTCTTTTTATTTAAGAAGCTGTGTCATTTTATATTACAAATCTTAATATAAGCACAATGACCAAAAGGAAAATTTAAATCAGTCAGCACTCACAAGATCAAGCCCTTTAATTCATCAATGCATGCTGCAACAGGGGCGGAAATTCCCTGCTAGGTTAAAGATTTTGTTGTGCCCTCAAGGTGCTGTCTTGCTGGAGGAATAAGTTAACAGCCCAAATAAGATCTGAAATAAATTATATTTCATGTATTCAAGTGATGGCAGAAGCAATTTACACCTTCCTTTCTCCTTCTGAAATACATACAATGAAGTTTACTTTGCTTTAGTGCTTCTGCTGAAAGCAACCCCCCCCAGAATGACATCCTACATACTGTGGGTTGGTACTAGGGACGATTTGCAATGCAAAAATAGCAATTTGTACCTTTGTTGCGAAATAGAGGTTTTTACTTCTAATTGCTCCCTTTAGGACCAGCCCACGCTGGAAAGCTCAATCACAGTAATAAGGAAACTAAGAGCTCTGAACACATACACAGAAGGCATTTTTAGACAGGTGGCTTTTATTTTAAAATATGAAACTCGAATATTCAATGAAAATATTAGTAAAAGGTTACTTGGAAACTTCAACACTAGTAGCCTTAAAGGTACAGTAGTTTTCCTCCTATGTGTTTCCAGAAGTTTCCAATAAGAAAACCCTAGTGTTCTCTACTCTGTTAAGAGCAACATCAAAGATCTCTTTCCTAAAAATAAGATGCAAAGACAAAAAATTGTTACATGGGCAAAAAATGTAATAAACCCTAACACATTAGAAACATGGAGCAGTAAAACACTTAAAAGTGAATTCTCAAAGAATTTTTCATTATGTCCTTCAAACCACATCTCTCTCTAGTATGCACAACACTTAAGGACCTACCACCTTTACGTGATGATTTGAATCCCTAAGAATGCTTACACCATCTTATATTGCAACTATTTTAAGGATGTTTCCCTAGGAATTTCCTTTTCATTTCTTAAACTTTGTTAAGCATTTGAGAAATTCAGAGTTTCAATTAAGCATTTAGAAATTTGTCAACCTGCCAGCAGTTATTCCATGAGCTCCTAGATATGATTTCAGGCTCTCATAACTTGTTTGTAGTGGCTTAGCAGGTGCTATGCTACCAGGATTCTACAAAATCTGCAGAGTAGAATCTGTAGTGCTATCCTATTGACAGGACCCAAAGTCAAAGTTAACTTTAACTCCTATTGGACAGGGATTAATTAAAAATTATGAATGTTTATGAGGGTATATCTTAATTCCATGTAATTTCATTTTTATACATATTTTAAAAGCAATGTATTATACTGTAATGAAAATCACAAAGAATTTAGAATTTACTTCTACTCTTGAAATTTTATTAGTTCAGTTCTTAATTCTGAGGATATTTTCTGTGTCTTAGATTCTCTAGATCTTCTGCTTATCTGAATATATCCAGAACCACCCGAGTCTGAATAAGGTAATGATTCTTTACAGCTTCCAGCTACATTTGCATGATGTGTGAAAGAATAAAGCCACGTCCCTTAAATTAGCTTTCACCAGTACAGTTTTTCACGGGTACTCAACAAAGAAGTACAACTGTAACATCTAACATGACCAAACTATCTCCACATCGGGTAAATTCTTATCCAAGGTGAGTTTCTTAAATAAGAAGTGGCAGAATTTACAACAGAAGCTGAGAAGAAACACGGTCCTCCAGACAGTGCAAACGCGTCTGGGGTTTCTGTTTCGACTGTTGCTTTTTCGTTTGATTGTTTGAATTAAAATTCCGTTCTTAAATTTTTGCTCAGCAACCTGAGCCATCAGTTCGGACACGTCTGCCGGAGGCCAAGGCCAAACCCTACGCGCTGCACGGCTGGCCGTGCCCAGCCCATTACAGGGCCGGGGCGCAGCGTTCACAGCATCGCCGGCAGCTCAGCCCGGCATTCTGCGATTCCACACTCCCGCAGCCGTGCGTGGCTGACCGGGACACGGCCGAGCCCTGCAGGAGCCGCCCGCCATCTCAAGTTCGGGCCGGACCGGGCCTGCGAGCGGGCCCCACGGCCCCGGGAGGCCCCGGGAGGCGCCGGCTCCCGCCCGGCAGGGCCGCCCGAGCCCCCGCCCCGCCCCGCCCCGCCCCGCCCGCCGCTCACTTCAGGAAGCCGACGTGCTCCTCCCCGTCAACCAGCACCCGGGCCCCCGCGATCCAGTCCTGCGGCTTCACCCCGGGCACCACGGCCCGGCCCTCGATCTTAAAGCGCTCCCCGGGGCCCGCGCCGCCCGACAGCTCCGCCGGCCCGAGGGGCTCCGAGCCGCGGGCGCCGGGGGGCAGCGGCGCCGCCGAGAGCCAGAGCAGCACCAGGCACAAACTCCCGCCCCGCGCCGCCATCGCCGCCCGCCCCGCGCCTGCGCCGCGATGGCCCCGCCCCGCGGCCCGAGCGCTGCGAGCCGTGCGCATGCGCCCGCCGCTCTCGGCGCGGGCAGGGCGGAGAGAGAGGCGGGCCGGATGCCTCGGGTGTGGGGAGTGGGTAAAAACAAAGGATAACTGGGCACTTGAAGTGTGCAGTGACCGAAATGTCAACCTGAAGCAAATGGGTGTGTAAGAAGTACGCGTAGCTTTCTTGGTTGTGGGTATATTTAAGGCATTGTAGTTTGAAATTTTAATAGTTATGAAAAGGCTAATAAACATTTTCTAGGAGAAAAAGTAACCAAAAAAAATCTTACAGAAGATTAAATTTGGCCTGAAGTGTCATCTGTTAAAGGATTGATAGCGCTGCAGTTTGTTTGGTTAGTTACAATAGAATGAGAAGGTGTTACTGAGTGGGCAGGCCCAGACTCAGGGAGGAACCATGAGGGCCCCAAAACCTTCCCTGCCCCTCATATCCCTCCACAAAGGAAAATTATACGTCCTGTTATGTCATATGTATTCACTGGCACGTCGTGGCTACACGTGCTTCCTTTTACTCCCTGGTTTGTGTCAGAGTTAATTACCAAACCTGTGGAAAACACTGTCCTTAAACAAGATGAACCTGGTCATCAGCTGATAATAAAAATACCACATTATACTAAGCATCATTTAAAAAGCATATGTCATCCTATGTCAGTGGGATGTCGTGAATTATTTGTCTATTAGTGTCTTTGAGCTGTCTCTTCTTTGGAGAAAATTGGGAAAATGTATGGTCTGTGAGGTTCTTCTGTCACATAAGATCACAAACACCTAAAACTCCAGCAGGGGTTTCCAGGTGGAAACCCAAGAATGCCAGAACTGAATAGTGTTAGAAGTACTTGCCAATAGAACTACTGAGCAAAAGCATTTATGTTAAAGCTACTGACAACACTCAGTACAATACCACAGAGAGAATCACAGTGACATATCATGCAGTTAGTGTAAAAATGCACCTTTTAAAAAAATATCCTCAAGGAACTGTATTAGGATACTGTCAGGCCACAGTATGAATGACCGTGCACTCCAGTTTTATGGATTTCCTCATCCTAGTAAGTTGTTTTTATAACTTACATAGTACAGTTTCTTGGTTTAAATCCTTGGAGAGCCCAAAGAAAAAGACCCTCCTATTTGTTCTTTCATAATCTAATACAAGAAGCTTCTCCCCCTGTATGTCATCCGTTAACAAATGGAGAAGTTAATTAAAGAGCATCTTGCCATATCCAATAGCTGCACTGGCATGCACTTTCCAGTGTTAGGCTAGTAGTCCCTTGTCCTCTTACCACGTAACTTCTTTACATATTAAAAGTTCTCTTTCATATAGATATATCAGTTACATAGTTTTAAGAGTACACCACTGAGAACAAAAATAATTTGGTTGATTACTGCCTTTTTCTGGGCAAGACTAGCTACAACAGCAGCTTGAGTGGATTGCTCAATGCTATTTTGTCAGTTTTTATATCATGCTATGGGTGTTTGCTAAGTAGAAAGAACCAATCCCAGAATAACAGTAGTACAAATGGAAACAAAGACATAAAAACATTCAGGTATATATTTATCAGAATAATTAGTACATCAGCTGGGAGATGCTACCTGTTTTTTACTCTAGAAGGAATTTTACTATTAGCAAAGTTGTTTCTGCAGCTTGATTTCAAGTGGATCTCTCATCCAAAGACAGATAAAACTGCTAAGTAACAGGTTCTGTTCAATGGAAGCAACAATTCTATGAATGTGAAATGCAGTCAAGAATGACCTCCACATTTTGTAGCTGTCTCTTCATTGATGGATTCACTCCTTGAGTTGCATCATCATGGAGAATTGCAGGTTTCTTGAAAGTCCCACCCTGCTCACAAGCAAATTTTCGGTTTTGTCTGCCTTGCTCCAACCAGCTGCCGCCAAGGGTACAGAGCTGTCAGCCAGATGGATGAGAGCTGACAGTCCCTAACAGGTTGAACAAAGAGAAGGCCTAGATTAATGTAATGCCATCACACTGGTGACACTGAAATCTGTCTCCACATTCTTGTCACCTGTGGTTTCACATACAAACTGAAAAAGCAGAGGAAACCAATCTATCAGAAAACAAGATTATCACAGCTGTTTACAAAGAAGTGGTTTGGAGAACTGTTGGATACTCTTAAGGGATAAGAGAGTTTTTTAATCTCCCAAGGATAAAAGGGGTTTGCAAAAAATGTAGCAGAACTTATTTTTGATGAATCCTCTTCACAGTCAGAATTCTAGCAAAACTTGCTACGTGTCTTTTGCTCACAGGTCACCATTAGTAAAGCATTTAATTCACCTTGGAACATTTCAGTGTAATTGCTCTGAAAGCTTCTCTTTCCATAAAGCTGATAGTTCCTTGGCTAGTATTTAAATATTTGCTTTGGAAAACGAAGATGATTTGTCATTGGCACTGGTTTACTGTAATACACCAGACAGATACTGGACCACAAACAGCAGCAGTCCAAAATCTCTTGTGCGTGACTCAGGCTGAATATGCAGAGGTGTTGACTTTGACCAGACAAGCAGGGAGCACCTTCAGCCATCTGCCTCTAATCTTACCCTAATCTTTGAGTCAGTCCCCCAATATAGATACACAGATAACAACACTCAACACACCAGATGAGTAATGCTGGTTCACAAATGCTCTGTGGAAGCAAAGATATAATCCTTGCTGACACATAGAATAAATAAGAGCTACATGTACATTGGAATACTCATAGTTACATCCTATTTGGTTTCTGGCAAACTAATTAGAGGTGAGAAGAAATTAAAATGCCCAGCCAAGTGAGCAGATTTATGAGAATGCACAAACTGAAGACAGATGGAAGAGTTCAGCATAAAGGTACTGTGAAAGGCCACAGCCAGGTAACTCATTTACTGAGCTCTCTCCTACCCAAGGAGCTTTACTATGATTAAGCACAAAATTAACGAAAATTGTGCTGCATATTTCTTTCAGCACCATTTAAAAAAAAAAATTATTGTGGTCTGCCATCTACTGGCAATTTACTGTGCTACACTAGAAATGGTAACACGGACAGAAAAGTCAGGATTACAGCCTGAGTTCAGCAACAGTCTTCTTGTTCTTTTGAATGTAAGATGCCCTGAGAGGGTCTCTGACTTGGGGCAGAAAGTGCACAGGCCATCTTCAGTTGCTCCAGAATCCCAGTCAGCTTCAAACAGATTGTCTATTCAAAGAACAGCAATGTAGCTGACGAAAGCTCTGAAGCACAAGTCCCATAAGAAGCAGCTGAGGAAGCTAGGTTTTTTTAGCCTGGAAAAAAGGAGGCTCAGGGGAGACTTTATTGTTCTCTAAAACTACCTGAAAAGAAGTTGCTGCAATGTGGTGATCAGCCTTTTCAACCAAGTAACAAGGGACAGGAGGAAATGGCCACAAATTGCACCAGGTTTAGATAGGACATTAGGAAAAACTTCTTAATCAAAAGCATTGTCAAGCACGGGAACAGGCTCCTCAGGGAAGTGGTGAAGTCCCCTTTCCTGGAAGTGTTTAAATGACATAGAGATGTGATGCTTAGGGATACGGTTTAGTGGTGGACTTGGCAGTGTCAGGTTACTGGTTGGGCTCGATGACCTAAGGTGTCTTTGGCAATCTAAATGATTCCATGTTGGGGCAGAAAATCCCTTAATCCCCTGCAAACTCTGCAGTTGTGAGAATAATTCCTGCATCTCCACCTCCACAGCATGGAATCAGCATGTACTATTGAGGACTTTTCTGTCTCAGAGGGATAATATTCCCCTACTCTCTTGGTTGCTTTCACTTCAAGTTGACCAGATAAACTTCTTTAGGAGTTTTTTTTTTCAGGAATGAACTGTTTTCATCTTCTTATAATGTATGTCCAAACCCGTGAACAGGATACTCTATTTTGGCACACTTATCCTAGGAGATAGCAAATGCTGACATCGAAATTGCAAGATGTTGGCCAGTTTTGTCTGACGGCAGTGGAACTCATCTTTACTAAATTCAAATTCATTCTTCAGTGGAGAAAACTCAATTTATAGTTTAAGTGCAGGGAAAAGAGCATAATTTTCCTGCTGTAAAATTTTCCAGAGTCCCTCATGCAAGCAGAACAAATATGCAACATGATGGTAACCTGGAAGTCAGTTTTACAGAACTTTGCACTTCTCATCTGCTCCTCTCCACTGTAAAAATTTGTCCCTACATCTCTGTTAAGCAGCAATTGTGCATTAACCATGCAAGCAGAAGGTTTAATAACTGCAGCATTCATTAGGCTGACTAGGTAAGAAGCTATGACCCACAGAATGGTGCTACACACGTCCTCAGATTCCTGTGTTGTTACCTGTATGAGCAGCACCTGTAATCACTCACATGAGGCTAGAATGACACATCACACTGATGTTTGGGTTCTAAAAATATAAGCAGTTTAGAATCTTTATTTCTTGGTCTGCAGTCTAAGTGCTGTTGTTTCTTTACATCTGGGTTTTACTTCCACAATGCCACAAGGTGGCCTCCACATAATACAGCATTGTCATCACACCCTCCACAGAATGGCATACCAAAGCATGCTTTTGCTTTACTGCAGTGTTAGTAACAGACCACCACAAAATGACATTCTTCCCTTGGTATTTCAGGCTCAAGAAGCTTATGTGCTGTGTAGAATTGGCTCACATCTGACAGGAGGTCAGAGCAACACAAAGAAGCTGCAAGCACTTCCATAGGATGTTCTACCAGAGAGAAGCCTGTTCAGGAACCAAGCGTGTGACATGCTCACAGAGCAGGTCTAGAAGTTGTCTGCCCTGCAGAGAGTCTGGGAAATCCTGCATCTGACATGTGAAGGGCTGCAGCAATTCAGACAGCATTAAGCAGTTGCTTAAATTATGCTACTGTTACTTCTGTGCTAGGAGGACCTGAAGCAAGAAAGGCCAAAAGCAGCAGAAATCCTCTTCCTGGCTGGAAGTTAAACTATTTCTGGCCTATCAGAAAGTTGATGCTGGTTTTCAAGGAGGTGAATGAAAAATCCCACTAAAGATTGATTTACACCATTTCAAAGCTTACTGTTCCTTATTTTTTTTTGGGGGGGGGTGGGGGGTAGAAGGGTAGGGGAGCTTTAGTTTACACAATTTATAGTGGAATTTAAAAGTATAACAATGTAAGTGGAATTGTTAAAAATGTTACAAAAGCTATTACAGTGTGTACTATCAGCAAACTAAATAAGACTCAAACTAAATATGAAAAGTAGTAAAAGCTGTGAGCTCACAATATTTGACAAAGCAAAAGGAACAAAGCTGGGTCTTAAACTCCTTTTCTCATTTACAGAGAAAATTACAGTGGCTCTGAATTGAAGTGAATCTTCAGCAGCACCTGTAGAAACCTTTTTCTCTTAAAACAAAATCTGTCCATTGTTGAGAAGCTGAGAACTATAACTCTCCTTGGCTTTAAGTTCATTTGTACACACCTTTTTCATACAAGGCTGGCATTTGAGATACATAATCCTACATGCACACAGCTGATACCTAAACAAGTTTACCAAGTTGTTACTTCTTTGAAATTCAACACTTAGAAGAATAAGTGCTGGCAACTTTTTCCTTCTTTCAATGTATTGACTTGTAATTCTCCTGTAACTCTCTTCAAGCTGTGGTTGAAATAAGCAACTTTTGTTCTTCTGTCCTTCAATTTTTGTCTTGTTTATCTGAATAAAATAATTTGGAGATTCATTACACCTCCATTACACTTTCAGTAAGCTAAATATGAATCTTGTTTTTTATCTTTAAAGTGCATTCCTGTTTGTGTGGGTTTTTATGCTGAATCAGACTGTGCAAGTAAAGGCATGCCTTAATGAAGCTGAGTTTGTACATGACAGAAAACTGCTCAAATGTCCCGCTGTGGGGAACTGCACACATTATCTATCATTAATCAATGGCAAACAAGCTCATTTTCTATGTGTTGTTGCATTGCTATTCAGTGTGCTAAACAGTTTCATTAAAGGTGCATGATTAACAGCTTTGTAATAAGTAGTAGTTCCTGTTTGACTCCAATGTATCTATGTCAGCCTCAGACTAGAGGTAAGTAAGAGTCCTATGGGAGTACAGTGGTTCCATCTGTATTTCATTAATACCTATTTTTTAAACTTTAATAATTTTGCCTGATGCAGAATTTGCCAATTCTCAAATAAGCCCTGTGGAGTTAAATGAAATAATTTTTAGATTTATAACACTAGCATTATCATAAAAAGTCTTTCCAATTGCAGCATGAAGTTTTGTACTTGCCATATGATTCATGGGTTTGGAAGCCTATGTTTCCTTTCCCCATTTTTTGAGCAAAATAAAAATGGCTCATTTTTTCTATTTCTCATACATTTTTGGAAGAAAATAACAGCATGAGTGACCTTGCAATGCCTTTTCTTCCCTCTAGCTACTTGTTTTCATTATTTGTATATGTACTGTAAATATATTTGACAGCAGGCTCCTCTGGGAAGCTCTGTATAATGGCTGGTAAAATCCAGGGCTCACTGGAAGTAGCAGCTTTGCCACAGATAGCAAAAGTCCTGAATTTAACTTTGTGCTTTGCCTTTACATTCTTATTTTAGGCAAATAAAGTAACTATGTTCTACTTAATTTACAACTTTTTCTGTCTCCTGCAAGCCTGAAGAATTCAGCAACATCTTACAGCTGGTGTTCATTCCAGGTGACAGAGACTCCGCTGTCTAGTTTAGAATTACTTTTTGCAAGTGCAAAGGTATGTGTTTAGATACTGACATGTCCAAATATTAGGAGGAGGAAACAAATTCAAGTTGCCAGGACTGCTTTGTTTTCATGCAGAAGATGTGGGGACAGGTGGGTGGGACAGAGAAGGGAAGAAACAGTGCATAAACTCTTCACAAAAATATATATTGCACTGAGGTCTTAGGTAATACCTGTCTAGAAAAGAAACAAACAATCTAAATCAACCCACCCCTCTGCTCATCTCTGAAAGTGATAATGTTATTTTATGTGATATCCCTTTGTCCATGAAATAGTGTGATGCTCAGTGAAAAAGCAACTGGAGCTCTTAAAGGCTGCAGTGCAGTGACCTGGAAGAGGAGCATTCTTCAGCAAGGCCACAGACAGCTTGAGCTCAGGTGAACCACCAGCAAGTCCCACTGCAGGCTTTTACACAGCCCAATACCTGGCTGGACAGTCTCTGTGGCACACAAAACACAGGGAGATTAGAAAGTCTGAGCTTGTGCATTTAAAATTAGAAAATTCTCCTTGCATGCAGAGTACACAGTCACATCTTAACCTAGAACAGGCACTTATGGGAAAGAAAACCAGGTTCTTTTATAACTGAATTATCAACACAACTTTAGGTGAGAGTTTGGAACACCTTCTAAGGGTAGTTCAGCTAGGAAAGAATCCTACAAAGGGTTCACCAAAAGGGTCTCTTAGCAGAGGTGATGCTGTGTCCTAAGCTCACAAAGCAGATCAGGGAGCAGTGCTGCAGCTGCCCCACACATGCCACAGCTCTGCAGAGCTGACTGCAGCCAGTGCCATGAGAAGCAGCCATATATATGAGACAGCTGTGATTGAGGCTGGGTTCAACCCATCCTTAAATCAGTAACTGCTGCTTATCTTCCTTTTATTTCACCACCAGATGTGGGAACAAAAGGTAGGGCTTGCTGGAGCCATCTGACTCAAATGAGTTCTTCCTCTCACTTAGTCTCTCATTGTTGAGACATAAAATTCAATCATGTGTCTGCAAGACAGCACAATCGATACTTTCATCAAAAATTACTGTATTGCTTCTAAACAACAGTGAAGATATTATTTTGGACTATTAAAATAAGTTCAAGTTCTGGATGCATTTCCTAGCCAAAAGACAACCTCATATAAATGCCTGGAAAATGAGACAATTATGCTAAACCAGAAACACATGGACAGCAGTATCTTGGAGACATACCTTAGGGCTAATGGACAGAAACTGCTCTATAAGGCAGGAAAAATATCTTAGTAAGAGTAAATATCTTATATGTGAGTAAATACCACAAAGGAACCACAGACAAAACAATTTTGTCAGGAAATAAAAGTATTAATAAGGATACCAAGATCTGTAAATTAATGATTTCTCAGTACAGAAGCCTATTACAATCCAGATTTAGATTTGGTGAGTTTACAAAGGAAGAGAGGTCTTACACTTCCTTTCATATAAGCAGAATCCTTGACATCATAATTGTTTCAACCAAACTAAACTTAAAGGAATCACCAGAGGCTAAATGCTCATTTTCCAGAGCTCAGAGAGAAATAGCAAGTAAGAAAGCAGCATCAGAAGTGTGTATGCCAAATCTTGCAAACAGAAATGCTGAAATACGTCTTGCTAGTCCCTAAGGTAAAAGCTGAAGTTAGCAAGCTGCCAGTTGTAAAGGAAAAGCTCCAAGGGCGTTCTCCTCTTATTTACAGCCCTTCAGAGTAAGGTGGCTGAGGTCACAAACCAAATATTCACTTAGAAAGTAAACTAAATCACAGTGCACTAACCCTAAAAATCCCAAACAGTTTGTATTGTCAAAGACTCCTTGCTCAGAAAGGCGTTCTTATGTCCTCTTTCTAATGAAAAATGGAGGGCAGCATTTGTTGTCACTTGGCTGCAGCACTGCTTTATGCTAGAGACAAGTGAATTCTAATTTCTTGGTTTGGGTTGAGTTTTGAATTGCTGTTTGTGGTTTGGTGGTTTTTGTTGGGTCATATCGTGTCTGTCTCCGTTTCCCTTGCTGTCCTTCACCCCTTTCTGGTTTTTAGCTTTAGTAGCAACCTTCTCTGTTCATCTGGAAAGCAACTAATCTGCTTTTTGAATCAAGAATTGTGAGGTGGAAAGAAGCCTTTTAGAGATGTTAAAGGACATACCATCACCACTAGAAACATAAGTGTATTGGAGTGCAGAGGAAAGGGAGAAATGATACTTCTGCACAGAAATGAATGCAAACGTGCTTACACAGCATTTTGTGAACATAACGTATCCTCACTCTACCTGACATCCTGATTATTTTGTGTGGTCAGAAAACCATGAAAGACATAAGCTTGTAAAAATGATAATTCAAATTGGCACCAAGAAATTTAAAGAACTGCACTCAGAGGGGGAGGCAAGATGGGTGAATAGGAAAAAATCCCCAACCCAAACCAACTAACCACTCGCCCCTAAGCAGCAGGATTTCTCTCTAACTAGTCACCAGCCCGCCATCTGCAAAGGTTCAGAACTATAGGCATTTTTAATTACCAGCCAATAGAATACTGGTAGGGCATTCATGTTTAAAAAACATTTATACACACACAAACCCTCTTAATACGGCTTCATCTTCAATATCACAGTGGCCTCCACAGTTGCTGTGAGTAGGGCCTAACCCTCAGATTTCACAGTTCAATGGCACTAAGTTGTTTTGTAGTGAGAACCTGGAAGACCTGAGGGACAAGACATCACTTGGGAAACTAGGTGTGCCAAATATGAAGGCATTTTATTCTCACTTGGATAAGTGACAAGGATGTGAAGCTGGAAATTCAGCCAAGCAGATGTGCCCCAACATGTCAGAGGGGTGGAAAAGCAGAACTGTGAGGAAAGATGACTGCTCTGTGTGCATAAGGTCTCCAGCCTTCCTTGGTGAAGTGTCTCACTGCTATGGATTAGGCACACAGAACTGGAAAGACTTCCAGTTATCATCATGCCCCAATCTCCCAACAATCACAGGCACCCTTTTGAGGTAATGGGAGTGTTTGTACTGAATAGTCCTCCTTCCCCAGTTTTATGCAATTCCCTACACTGACACCCAGGGCAGCACACGTGTCCCAGTCTTGATTAGAATGCGCCTGTGTTCAAGCCCTCCACCCTCTGTAACAATTCCTGATGCCACCACTCACAGGACAGTATTTTCAGAGGTACCTCTTGCAGCATTACCCCATCATCCAACTAACACATTTAGAAAACTCCCTGTCTGCTCTCTTTATCCAAAAACGCCTGAACTGAAACATCTTAAAAAAACCCAAAAAACCCCAAACAAATAAACAAACAAATAAAAGAAAACCCAAAAAACCAAACCAAACAAAATCAAAAGGCTCTAAGAAAATTGATGTGAAGAGACAGTTGCTCTGGTGGGCAGGTTTCACTTTACAACCAGCTACTCTGCTTATTCTTATGCTAATGCTTGCTGCTGGCATAGAATTACTCCAGAATTAACACTCCCATCAATCACTACTCATCTTGGCTAATTAAAAAGTCAAGCTTTTCAGACTTGCCAAAACACAAGGTTCAGAACAAAACTTGACAACTATTTCTTCAGTCCAGCTTTACTTTACTGCTTCACTAGTAATAGTCTAACAATGTTGAAAATCAAGTTTTATCATTACCTGTACCATGATGGTTAACTGCATTTTTGTAAATTTACTGTTTCCTGTAGCTGGAACACAAGGTGGCAGAGTCATTCACAAATTAACTAATGCGGCAAGGTTGTTTTTTTCTTCCTGTTCAGTCAAACTTGTTATTTTAATAACAAAAATTTTAAGCAAACAGACATGTTTATGCCTTTAAGCTTCAAAACAAAGTACTATTAGCAGACATAGAAGAGATTCCTGCTGTCCAAACCAAACACACAAAAAATAGCTCCTTTCCAAATTCATTGTAGCAATTTCATCAGAATGGAAAGAGCAGTTTTAGCTTCTTACTGGCAAGAGCTACTAAGACTTCAACTCCCCAATAATCCATCATTCCACTTTCATCTAGACTAAGTAGATAACAGGATAGCTGATTCACATGAGAAAAGACAACTCAATAGTAATGAAATGTGCACTGTCCTAACAGCTGCCTGTATTTGTTCAATTCCCCCATTTAGAACCAAACATGCCACAGGCTTCTTGTATGTGGAAACCATCCTAAAAATTATTTAATTCTTGCAGAAGTTTGTCTCATGCAGAAGAGATGTAATGAAAGCCTGTTATCACAAAAGACAAAAAGATCAGCTATTTTTCTGAAGGTGGAATACTTACTGCACTAAGTCTTTAAATCCATAGACTATCTGAAATGAGTAGAAGTGGCAACTGCAACATCCAAACATAATTTGGGCTTTTTGAAAGTGAAGTTCAATAGATTCAATTTGACAGAGACATCATCAATTACAAGAGCTATTTTAAACTGTCTACAGGTCACTTTAAAGTATGATACTAGGGTGCACATATATTTCAACACTTACACCTGTAAGAGCAGGCGTTTTGGAATGTAACTTTATCTTGATATTTAGATTTGGGTTGTTTCACAATATACTTAGTGCTTATGTAAAAAAGAAAGTATCAAGAATACAATTACAGTATCAGTAAAGTCCACTAGTTCTGTTTATTTCAAGCCTATACATACAGAAAACAGCCTCCTTCCCAAATCCACAGGAACTTGTTATTCACAGAATGGTATTAAAAGAAGTCAGAAGAACGTTTGTAAAGCATTTTATCACATTTTGGCATCTATCACTTTCCAAAGGGGATACAAATGGTTCTAAGCACTTTAATGAATAAGAGGAGAATAAAAAGGTGGGAATGATAAACGTGGCATCCTTGTGGTTTGTTACAGCAAAGAACAGATGTTAGAAACCCCAGCATTCAGTTGCTCATCTACACTGCAGCACTCAAAGTAATGATTGCTTGAATTGAAGCAGTGATCCCTATGAATCACAACCACTCTGGAATACATTCAAGCTGAAAATAGCAGATCTCATTTTACAGCAATGATCAGCAGCCACAATCTACATAAAGAGATATACTACAAAACCATTGTCAGTACAGAAACAAAAATATTCTAGGTCTGCAATAGTAGAAGCCTAGGTGGATATTTCCATTTTATCCCTTTAAGGGACAGTGCTACACCTCCTGCCTCCCTTATGGCAGGTTAATATCTGAGTCCAGCTTAGTACTCAATGCAAAAAATAAGAACAGAAACAATACTGCAGCTACAGTTATTTAGAATGAAAGCACTTTATTTTTTTCCAACCAAGTTCAAAGTCAAACTTAGAGCTGTGAGTGCACACTTCAATTTATAGGTATTAACAAAATTTGTGTGAAAAGTTTTAAAGATGGAAATTCTTCACAGTTGCTTCAAACAGAATCATGTTAAATAGCTAGCCCTGCATTTTATCTAGAATTCTCATCTTCCCCTCCTCACTTCTAAAAAGACACACTCTTAGTATATTTAAAGTAGATGAGCAATAAATAACATCATTAAGTCCTAAAGAATATATGTGGAAAGGGGGAGAAAAATACTTGCATTTAGTCTCATTCCGAGACATAAAACAAGTTATTTAACTCATAGAATAAACATTAATTGTTTAAGGAAGGATAACATAAGCACTAACACCACAAGCATGCTCAATCTATTTTCTCTGTGAATCTTTATCTGTAGCCTACAATGATTACTGTGTGTAGGATGGCAGACTGAAGGCAAAAATTAGACTACACTGTCTGGCTTTTACCAAGGCTATTAAAAACTGCTTCATTTTTTTCCTTCACTAATGCAACACCAGCTCAATAAAAAGTTCTTCTCAAAAGAATCGACTGCTTTCATGAACTTTAGCATTTGCATTGCACAAAGCTGGAATAACTTCACACCAGTACCATAATTTGCATGGTTTTGTATTCTGAAATAGTTGACTATGAACCACCAGTTTCACTTTGCACCAGAAAACTAGGCACAAAAATAGCTGCAAATCTCCACATGAAGACAGACATTCAGTCTTCTGTAGAACTGGAAGATCTGGCAAGATGAACTGGCAAAAGCAACCACTTGCTAGTCTAAAAGGTAAGCTTCACATAAGATACTTTCAAGTTTCCACACTAAGAATGTCCACTCGTTCAAGAAAAAAACTCAAAAAATCACAAATTAGCACTGTAGCATCCATCTTCAAAACCTTTATCTCTTCAATACTAAATGCACAAAGATGTTTAACACCAAACTTGCCTACTTCAGATGCCAGAAAATAAAAATACAGCCTGCTTTATAATGCAGTGGGGCTGATGTCACTCAGCATAGGGCATGTGTACTTTGTCCTTTCCTACTCTCCTATCCCTCCTGCATCTCAAGTGTTAAAACTGCAGCCTCTGATAAAGCAACCTACAGGAGGGAAGAAAAATCATTTATATCTCACTGTGGAGGGTAAGCTCTTGGAGGGCTGCTGCTATTTTTTTTTTAAATACCAGCAACAATCTGTAAGCACTATTAAGGAGTATGGAACTGCAGTACCTGTGTGATACAAGAGTAGAGGACTCTTTCCTGAGAAATAGGTATAGTTCCTTCAAAACAGAGACATACATAATCATTAAGACATGCTAACCTCTTCATACCCAGCTAATTAATGGCATAGCTTTTTCCACCTCCACTCTTCAGCAAACTATCAGCAATACCTCAACTTGGTCACTTCAATTTACAAAATACGAGCCTTTTTTTCAGCCCTGCAGAAAGAGACAGTTTGCCAGAAGGTTTCTTTAGTTTCAGTTTAGGGGATGGGCAAATCCTGAGTCACACTTAAAAGTACTCCTTCAGCAAAACAGCCTCAGGTACTTTCAGGGAACAATGAGGCAAAAGACACACTGTTTTTCAAAGACATCAGCTTCATATCAAGGGGTATAATATGAAGAACAGCTTTGTGGAGGCATTCTTCATCCTTAAGTACATATGTGCTTCTGCATCACAAGAACACATAGGAAAATGATTAATTCTGTTTGGATCTTCTGACACATCCTAGAAATAGCATTTTTAGAAAGTATCACAAAGATTATAATTTATGCATGGGATAGCTCATAAACTTAATTCTTAGATTCACTGAGACAACTATATCCATTTAGTGGAGTTACACAGCTGTTAAGACATTTAACTCACGCCAACTTTGATCAGATATTATACATGTACATTCTGTAACAGTAAAACTGATTCCTAGCCTTTTGAGAGCTAAAGAGACTACAAGAAGCTGAGCCTGAATATTAGTGCGAATAGTTTCAACAAATTAAGAACACGATGGAAAAAATAATTTCATAATACAGACACCTGAAATGTTCTTAAAGTCTAGTAGCTGCCTGAAAACAGTAAAAAATTCATTTAAAATAAGGCACAGATACCAATGACAATGTTTAATACTGTATTATTGATGCTGTCAAAATATAGCTTTTGGCAGTAAAAAGAATGCATTATTTTATTAGGTATTTCCTCAGTAATGATCCTCAAATCATAATGATCCTCAAATCAATCTTACCTTGCCTCTAAAACAAAAGCACTGTCCACAGTTAGGATTTGGTAACTCTATGGCCACATACAGAATTCATTTTAAGCCCATGTATCTAAATCTACATTCAAGCTAGATTTTTAAATACTAGAGTATCCCTTTTATCAATTACAAGTATACTTTCTTATATTATCAGAAATAAATGGCCATGAGTTACTTTGTGTATTAAAAAAAACCAAACAAACAAACTGAGTTTCCACAAACAGTATTCTCCTTGAGGAATAATATAGGAATTTCAGCAATTGCCACCCAAATTATGAAACTAGACTTTGTTACTTTTACATTTAAGTGTTCAATGGAACAGTAAAGTAATTAAGAATGTTGTTGTACTATAGTTCCTTTAGATTTTTGATAGTAAGAACATTTGAAAAGTCCTATCTCAAAACTTTTTGAGCTTGAAATATCTCTAATGATACATAACACCTTGAGCAAAAAGACTGGCTATATGTATGTCTCCAAATTGTCCCACAAAGTTTGCAATTTTGGGATGCCCCAGAAACTCTTTGTAACTGACTGCCCTAGGAAAAGCAAAACCTTTGGTGGTTTACAGAACAAACAACTAAAAGCACCAAGTTCTCATGACAGATTTCTAGCTGGCCTTCTGAAGTCAGCCAACAATGATACATAAACTAAATACAAAACTAAGCAACAAGAGGCCTGAAGTTATTGACCACTACAGGAGTTTAAAATTAATTAATTTAATCTATAAAGCAAAAACCACTTGCAACTATCAAAAGACTTTTCTCCTGCACGTCAATAAAAGTGCACATGCTTAATGCTAGGTATGAAAACAACCCTTGCAAGTACTTATTTTTAAGGAAGTAGTCTATTTGGTCATACATGCTGTGCATGTAAAATTTTAAGTGAAGAGCTGGCACTTTGTAAGTTTTAATTGAAAAAGCGTGCTTCCTAATCACAAAATTAAAAAAGGCAACAGCAAGCCTAAGATTAAGACTCCCTCAGAGCTATTAAGATAGATCTTTTAAATTAAAATAGAACAGCATATCAGTATGACAGTAAAAGTTTATAGCTGTATTCTCAATGCTGTTGTTGGTATGACTTTGCCATCATTGATCAGGCTAGAACTCGATCAATTTTGCAGAAGTTCTTTGTCAGTTTCTTAAAGGAGGTAGTATAAAAAGGGTGTGATTTGAATAACATGGCCTCACCTGGCTGTAAACATTTCAAACAAGAGACATAAATATCTATGATAAAAAGTACTGTGGAAGAGATTATTCTAGAAATTGATTTTTTTTTTAACTTGAAAAGAAAAAACAGTAGATATATTTAATATATTTACTTATTTGCATGTAGTTTGAATGATACAGAACAAGATTACCATGTTAGAAATCCACATACAATATAAAAACATTTGTTAGACATAAATTCACCATTCTGCTGACATTTGCAATAACTGTTTACCCAAGCTTAACTTCAGGTATTTATAATATTTTTCATACATGAATCTTTGTATATGTGCAATATTTCATTAACTACACAATGTGAAACCCTGATTTCTGTAGGTTTTCATCACAATCTGAACATAATAGCTATTTGCATCTTAACACATTGGCTTTTTGAAACACTAGTAATTAAGGCATCTTTGCTGTATAGTTTCTCAATAGTGCAAACAAAAACTGTCTTTAATAATTTGATTAAAACATAAAAGTAACTGAATATCCCAAAGTTTTTTGTATTTTTTAATGTACTTGGAAGATAGTTGTGCATTTTGGAGTTCTCTTGTGAAAGAGACATTTAAAAGCTCTTAATGCTGATTGTTTTTGTTGGTTCCTTATAACTGGTTCTGCTGTCTTCATGACAATACAGCTCATCTTCTTTTATGCGATGACGTTGTAAGGTACAGTAGCATTTAAAGGAATACCTAGTAACTGAGCGAATCCCAAATGCAGCAAAGGCATACAGTTTTCATAGTGCACTTTCACCTCACTGAAGTAAAAGTTGCTCCTACTAGACATTTTTCCACTTCAATGTGAAGTAGATTGTTAGGGTTTTGTTAGTGGTTTCATTAAACAGCTCGACAGTTCAGTTCTCTTCTGCCAGTATTTCTCAAAAGGCTTTCAGCACATATTTCAGTGATACTTTAGGGGATTGTTTCACCATATAAGCACACTGCTTCCCCATCATGTCAGTGTAGCTGCAATAAATAAGCATTTACATCCTAGAAGGAAAAAAAGGAGAAAGTGTTTGTCACATTACTTATAGCTCTAACATCAACTCTATGTCTGAAACAGGGCAACCTCAGGACCGCGACACAAGAATAATTATATTTGCCCAAATTTCAGAACCAGTTATCATCATGATTACTTTTAATTAATGTTTGCAATGACATTTTTTATATACTAAAAAGCCTGCCAGAAGAGTAGGATTAGTTTTCAAAGCTATCAATCTTTTGCTATTTTATCTGCTATTCTTCTGCTCCCTGCATGAGCAGGAAAGATCATCATCATCATCATATGATCATGTAGTTAAAACATGTTATGTATGACATTCCTTCACCCAGCCCCTCCAATACTCTTGTACTACTTTTGCTCTGACTTGCTCAGGTGACTTTGGTCACCTGATATAAATTAAGAAGACAGCAAATGAACTTAAAGGGAACCTGAACTCTAGAGAAACAAACTGACACTACCTATAGCTGCTATTCTGATCCACCAAAAGAACTAGGCAGTCTACATGACATGCTCTCATAGCTCTACCAAGTTGGGAGTTAGAAATCAATTCTCCTGCATCCCTGTTTACTGAAACGATGCAATAATTTTGTAACTATCCTTGTAGGCACATCAAAACTGAAGTCACGGGTGCACAGCAGTCCCAGAAAAAAAGTTTACTTGTTTGACACATCAAAGTGATCAATTCTGTAAGCACAGAATTACAGATTCACCAAAACTCCTTAAGATGTAAGTAAAAGAGGCAATTTTAAAGTTCTTTTCAAGTTCACTCAAATCCTGCACACAACCAACTGTCTGCTGTAACTCCTTTCTCACTGTCCACTTTCATCAGGTCCCTCCACCTGGAGAAGCTTCTATCTAGTACAACTTTTGGTACCCAATCTCAGAAAGCAATATTTATAGACATGACCACAAACAGAAAAACATGGATCTATCAGACACCCTCATTATATTACTGATATCACAACCTACTGAAAAATGCAAGCAGAGATTCATCTCAGATGGACAGGCTCTTCTGCTCACTACAAACTCACCATTTTCTAAGGATTAGAATTTACTATGTTGTCACTTGCCCCTGTCACCCGATGTGCAAATGCCAATGACATTCCTGGGCTAAGGCTCTCCATTACACTTACAACAATGCGTACAACAGATCTAAGAGAAAAAATCTGTCCCTCCTACAGTCTACCTCCACAACTGAGCCCTTTTACACATCCATTTTAAGGCTCATTACTATCAGCTACTTTGTTATTAAGGAGATGCCTAAGGATAATTATCATTTTAATTCACAGAACTGTCATAAGGAAACAACTCCAGATTTCTGTAAAAACAATGCAATACACTTGAGCATTATCAGTAACTAAAGCAAAAGTGTTTCTGTCCAACCACAGTTTAGCATAAGTAAAACAGGAGGAATAGCATAAGTGATACAACCATGTTTATTACTGAACACAACCAGGAACCAGAACTTACCTTAGCTATATTACCAGTATATCCTGGAACCAGAGTAAGATGATTCTCCTGTTCCCACAAAACACTTAGCTGTTGTTTTAAAATATGAATGTTTCTGAAAGAGAATGAACAGCACTTTATAGCATAGGTAGTACATTTCATTAGTCTCTTTTACTAAAATGAATTATTAAGACTGCATATAGACTTAGGCTGCACAATAGATATTGCCACAAGATCTGAAAAATTGTGAGTCAACTTCTACAGCATTTGTATAATCCCTGATCCGACATGTATTAAAACAGTAACAAAAAAAAAAAGAAAAAAACTGGTAGCTTAACTATCCTTAAAATACTTCTAAGCTTAAAATTTTAAAGTGTGCCTTTTGTAGGCAAGTTGTGCTCCTACTGATCAAAATTAGAACACATTGAGATGAAATAGGCTACAGAAACACATTTAAATATTTCCCAACACTATACTCACCCATCTTCTGCCTTTTCTGTATGTGCAGATAGTTCTGACCACCATCTTTTAATGACAGCTTGAAGCCAGTTTAAACCCACTATCACGTATCTGTAACAACACATTTCACACATTATGCATTTCCCCCTCCCTGCAGATTATCTACAGGCCAGATAAATAAAGCATTAAGATAACTTTGTAAGCAATTTAGAAAGCAACACATTTTCTATTCTGGAAGAAAAAAATCTAGACAAATTGGTAAACTTAAATACTTGCTTACACTTGCAATTTCTAAGTGGTAGCCTGAAGTTCTTGTTGAAAAAGTAGAAGAAAACTCTGCCTTGATTGCATGCTATAAAGCATACTAAAACCTCAGTGCTACTCTTTTTTACTGTTTAGGATAAATAAATCTGCATGAGAACAAAGCCCATCCTCTCCCCCAAGTCCCTAACGTTGCAGGAAAGGATTTCTGCACTGCTGTTTTGTTAAAGGATAAAGGTTTAGATGAAAGCTTTCATTCTGGAGCCTTCTCATTTCCTGAGAAAGGCAGAGCTGGGAGAAGGGGCAGAGGGAACAAGAGTCAGAGGATTAAAACCCATTGATTTCCAGCGCTCTTCACAGCCAGGAAGTAATAATGTTTCAAAAACATCCCAAGGTGATACTTACTCTTCGTATTTGCTTTTGAGCAGAGATTTCACTAAAGGCAAAAGATCTACACAGCAGCCAACTGAAACATATGGTTTTTCTTCCTGTAAACTTAAAAACAAGATGTTTCAGAAGTGCTTGAACTTCAGTGTGGTTATAAGCAGGTTTTAATCCCCCATTTTTTTCTGTTTGTACCTGTTTGTAAGCACAGGAAGGCAGTCTACGACTACTCCCAGATCCTGTATCCTAGAAACATTAAGAATAAAATCAAAAGTGTTACTTGTATCCTTCTATTACTAGTAGAATTATTTGCTTCCACTATGATTTAAAAAGTGTAACTAAGTCACATTTACAGAACTGCTACAAATACTGAGGCATATTTGAGATTGCTGCCATTTTGAGGATATAAAAGAAGAGACTTATTTTACCTCACTAAGTAGGCTACTAATTCACTTATACTTCTCCTTCTCCAAAAGGTTAAAGCTACGTTCAGTCTCAGATTCCTGCTGAAAAGAACTTGAGCCATAGTTTCATGGTCCTGAGAAACCTGCACGTTTTAAAAAATATAAAAAAGTTAAGTAGCCAGCCATAAAACAATAAGCTACTCAAATATAATCTGGTATATTCTACCTGTATGTTGATAAGTCTCTTTTAGAAATTTATCTAAGAATAGACTTAAACCCATAAATTTCCCTTGGGAAAATTACTTTACACAAAAGCTGCAAGAATAGGGTTTGTACCTCTTTACCACCTAAGACAGGTATCAAATAATTAAAATGAGAATTCATGTGCATTAATCTATAATTCTCACCAACTCTGAGAACATTTTACTTAGATGACTATTAATTTTGACACAAGTAATTACATGTATTATTCCAAACTCCAACAGAAAAGGTTCATTTCTGAAAAAGCCTGTTCTCTGAATGAAGGTCAGGCATTTTAATTAATTAGACCTTGGATTGGAATGAACACTGCAGAGCCACACACATCTCTCAACCAGTTAAATAGTCATTTGAGACCAGAGGCCAGTGATCTGCTCTTTAGTTTCTCAGAAAATGAAACTTCCCATCTTCATTTCTTTGCCCATCTTTCTGCAACCTCTTTATTGTAGCTATTCTGCTCTTTTCTTGAAACCATCAAATTAAACCATGCAGGAGTGCTGCAGACTTGTGCCTTCAGCCCAGCAGCCTCTTAGGGCTCTCCCTCATGGGAACCCACATTTACAGCACTGTGACAAGACAGCAGCATGGTGATAGCTTCTGATCTTACCTTCCCTGCCATGCCTCACCTTAAATGCATGCAAGGCCCAAGGAGTAGCAAAAATCTATTGCGACAGAAATGCAAACTTCAACATTAAGGGCCTTAAATGGCCTTCATTGTCACAAAATCCATTTAATTTAAATATCTGACCTTTCAGACAGTTTCAGAAGCCCTATAAGCATCGTCTGGGTTTCCTCAACCAATCCCAACAAGAAATAAAACTCATACAAACACTTAAGTTAGCAGTATCAACTTTGTGCAAAACTATTGAAAACTGTCCTAATCTACCTCACCAGTTTATTCTCATTGATATATGAACATTCTTACACTTCTATAAACACACACGTGGACACATGTCCTGCCAGTTCATGAAACCTACACAGGTCAAAACAACATTCTCCTTTGGTGCTGGTACAATTTTAACCCAGTCAAGTCTGGCAGATCTGAGCTTCTGACCTGACACAAATATGAAGAAAAGTGACAGGACTATTACTATTGACAACTGCATCACCATAAATGGACAGATTAAATCAAAAAACCTTATATTTGCAGAATTGAAGGAAATTAATCTAAAGAAAGAAAACTTTCACAGCTAATTACTACGAACACTTCTTTTTTAAACTGCGGTATCTTCAAACTCTACCCACCTCTGAAAAAAATGCACTGTATTTGGATGAGGGGCCTTCTGTTTGAGACGAGCCAGAGTCACTAGAATTCAGCAAGTGTGTCCGACTGTTGTGAAGTTTTGCTGGCAGATTCCCTGCACAAGCCAGTTCATTTTCTTTATTTGCCATGTCACGGCCCCTAGATTTAGGGCACAGTTTCTTTCTGTAACAAGGCTTTGGAGTATAACAATGAACTTTCCTTTTACAATATACCACTTTGAAAAGAGAGAGGGGACTGGTCACCGTTTTTCCAACCGTTACTCTGCAACAATAAAGCACTATTTTAGTGAAGGTTGACCCAAACCAAATCAATTGCATTATTATGTTTAGATATATAATTATGAATTCAGCAGTCAGCTTTCAGGTTGCTGAAAACATTTTTCCCCCAATACAAATCTTAATGACACTTGGGTTATTAGAAGTCATGCCACCAATATTCTTCACTGTTTTTATTAATGCAGAGACTCATTATTATGGAAGAAAACACAAGAACAAAGAACTGTTATTAAAACCAAGATCTATCATCCTTTTGTGTTTGCTTTGGTGCTGTAATCAATTTCAACTGTGACTTTCTCCCCACCTCTGTCACACTTTAAACTCAGAAACAGCACAGCCCTCCTACCTGTTTGTGTATGAAGCCAGCTGTTTTGGAGATTTCTTACCCTGGGAGAAAGGAAATAAAAAAAGCTGTATTACTAAAAAGGGTCAAACACTCCTGTCTGTACTATTTAGCATTAACGGTAACATTTAGATTGTGCACATCAGCAAGATAATGTTATGCTAGTTTTTTGGTAACACTTGTCATAAATGTTAGTTTTAATAAAAAACTTCAATAAACAGAGGATATTGACATCTTCACCACTGTTTGAAGAGGTCTTACAGTAAGTTTGCCTCTCCAGTGCTTCCTCTGTACTCCACTGTCTTACTCTTCAGCCAGTAACAAAGGTAAGAGGTTATAAAAACTACTTTTGAGTCGCCAGAATCCAGTGAAAATCTACGTGTTACCAACATGCTAGGTGAAGCTGTACAATTATACGACAGATCTATTTCAATCAATGGGTTTCACCTATTCCGCCTCTCACTTGTGCCATGTAGCTCTCTTGGAAAGAAAGAATTTTTCATGATAGAATTCCTGTATTGAAACATTTCTGGCTAGACTGCAAAAAAGCACACATGAGTAAGACTGCATCAATCAGTACCTACTGCTCAGATGGACAATATGCACTGATCTGTGCAGCCGCTGCCTATATCTACTACAATACCGTTTTCATAATATAACTGCTACATAAACAATTTAAAGTTCTACTGCACATCTAAATATCAAATGTTTAGTAGTGCTGTGCTTCTAGATTTAGACTGCTCAGAACTATAAACTTTAAATCTTTATTTCACTTTTTTCAGAGGACATAACCCAACAAACAACACAAACAGCTTACCTCCTTCATGATCTTTTTAGTGGAAGAAGAAATTCTTTTTCTGGGGAGATCAATGGGATGACCTTCAATAAGCAATACTTTCTGTTTTTTAACATTGTGAGCTTCAGATGCCATAATCTCTCAAATCCCTGTTCTCAAGAGAAAGATATTTAGTTGTATTTTCTAAAACATTCAGTCAGATTTTTTCAAATGCAGCTAGCAACAGTAGAATTCAACTATTTGCAAGATCTTCCATTCTAGATATAACCCAAGACATCATCCTTTAGTGCACATTAGCTGGAGGCCTTATTATTAATATGTTGAGAATTTCAAAATCCCTATTTAGCTTTCAAGAAAGAGTAAACAAAACCAAAATCACCCCAGAAACCAAGGCAGAGATTTTGTTTTCACACCAGTTTCTACACCTGCACTGAGAGGTGCCATACAAACAAGAATTCAAGTAAAGTATTCTTTCCTCACACTAGGAATTCTATCTGCCGCCTAGAAAAAAACAATTGGTTTCATATCTGTTTCCAAGTACAAAAGGGAGCTAAAAAACTGACTCTTGTTTTTCAGGAAGAGAGCAAGCTTCATCAAAATAACAAAAGTTTAAAAAAAAAAAGTGAAAGATCTCCTTATTTATTGGCAAATGTTCGTCCCCCCCTACCCTCCCATTTTTGTCAAAGCAGAGCTTTGACCATTTTTCATACTAAAACCCACAACTTTATTTTATGCCTAAAGTCCTTTGTCTTGAAGTATGCAAGTATTTTTATAAGAATCAACACCAAGATTGAGACAGCTGTACATATGATTTTGCGTATTTTTTAAGTGATCAGAAGATCCATTGCTTGAGACTAGATTCAACTACTACATCATCAGAGAGGCATTATTCTTGAAATGTTTTAGCAAGACATCCTATGCTACTTTTAAAAGACAACTACTTACTCCAATATTACTTTTTTTTCCCCTAAAAGGTACAACTCTGGTCTCAACATGAGTGCTCCAGTCTCTTCCTCAATCTTTAGCAGCAGCCCTATCCTTTTTACTCCATGTAGCAGATTTATCTCACATTAAGAACTTTGGCATTTAAAAGACTAAGACACTGAGCACTGAATAAGCCAGATGGGAAACAGCTTATTAGCCATGAAGATCCATGCAGTAACTAAAGGCCATCAAATGAAACAAGCAGGTGGCAGGCCCAAAACAAGACAGATGCTATACTCAGGCACATTAAAATCCCTGTTGTAGGATACAGTAGAAGAAAAAAAAGTTCTTCAAATATTCTGGTACTCTTTGGAATTGGATCAGTATTAAAGAACTCCACTTGAGATGTCTCTCAAAATTGGAGTATTTACTGACAGAATCCCTTACTCTGTAAGATGGGAACATAGAGCCCTCAGACGACAACAGGAACTTCAAATTACAGCATTATTTAGTGCAATATTTTTAACAGCTGGTGGCCAGTATTTTTCCAGATTCAAGCCTGGCTTAAGACTGGTTCATTACCTTAACTTTTTCACACTTTGAGACAGTGATGAAAAGTGATCGCTTTGTTAGCTCTCCATACTTACTAGTTCTTCCACACAGGTCTGTAAATAAACTTTTCCCTGAAGTTTAGAAAAAAACTCAGATAAACAAACACCTTATCCTCTGCTTATCAGACCGGTTAAAACCATTATTTGGACTCAAAATGGGCTGTGCACAAAAATTTGTATTTGGAGCACAACACAAAGGCATATGCTGAAGAGCTGGACTTTTGAAGAAAAACTGAACAATCCTAAAATCCAACAAATCCATCCTTTTATTCAGGTCAGTGATGAAAAGGACTTGAATAAGTATTGAATTTTTTTTCTTCTATCCACTGTTTGAGAATAATACTGAGGGGAAAGCAATAAACTAAAATATATTAGGGGGACAATCTCCAACCCCAGAGTGTTAAAACCCACAGCCACCTCATCAGATGCTAAAAAATCCCTAATCTCTCTTCTGATTAATTTTTGTGACTACTCCCATAACACGCTATCAGCTTACAATTCTTCATGCCTAACAGTGACCGTTCCTTATTTTTCCATGTTTAAATAATCTCGAATATTTAAATTATCTCAATCTACCCTCATCTTTCACACTAAGCAGTACACAAGAATCTGATCACCAAAATAAATGACAGCACTATATAACTAGAATACTTATTGCTTAAAAGAAGTGTAAAATATTAGAAGGCTAGAAAGAAAATGTCTTACCAAGGAAATTCCATTAGCTTATCAGTTTTTAATATTGGGCTATAAGAGCACCTAATATTTCAAAATACCCAAACTGGAGCTATCTGAACTGGAGAGACAGGACTTTGGATGGAAGGAAGTTCCTTACGAAAGGTCATGTGTGTCCAGGAGAAAAATTAAGAGAATTTTACACTCTAACAAATCTGACGCAAGAACATATTGTACCCCAGCCTCCCAGTTGAAACAGAATGAAAGAACAGAACTGTAAATTCTTTCCTTAAAAACTGGTAAAAGAAACTCAAAAGGTCAAAAGACTATTAGATATAAAGGCACATCTGATGAAGCAAAGTAAAATCCTTTTGTATGACTTCACTGTCCAAAAGTTTAAAGAGGTTTCCATAGTTTAACCTGTTGAGGGTCTCAGATTATGCAGAAGTAGCATGAAACAACAGTGCTTTTAGCTCCCTTGGAGCTGACAAAGTACCTAAAGAAAACACACGGGGAAAACACAGTCAATATTTAAAGAGCCTCAAGGAAGATTCAGACTGACATCTCTGTTGCACTAATTAGTAAACAATGTAATCAAGAATAGACTTAGTGGACACAAAGAAATAATATAATGGGAAAAATTCAGCCTGGCTGTCACTAAGGCAACACAGTCTGGAAAAGAGAAGGCACCAGGGTGACCTCACTGTGGCCTTCCAGTACCTGAAGAGGCTACAGTGAGCTGGAGAGGGACTTTTTACCAGGGCATTTGTGATAGCCCAAAGGGTAATAGTTCAGACTGACAGAGGGCACATTTAGATTGGATATTAGGACAAAATGCTTTACTGAGAGGGTGGTGAGGCACTGGAACACATTTCCCAGAGAAGCTGTTGATGCCTTGTCCCTGGAAGTCTTCAAGGCCAAGCTGGGGCTTTGAGTAGTCTGGCCAAGTGGAAGGTGTCCCTTCCCATGGCAGGGAAATTGGAACTAGAAAATCTCTAAGGTATGTTCTAACCCAAATTATACTATGATTCTGTGAAGTCCTGCTCTGCAAAATTAAGGGAATTTATTAAGAGTATGGGGTAGTACAACAAATAAAAAGGGCAACTAAATGATAGACTCTATTTGAGTTTCCAAGTCCCTCACTTAAATCTTGAGGAAACTAAGCAACCAAGTGAAAAAAAAGGGAAAGCTCTTGCATGCACAAGTATCTCAGGAACAGCCATAAACTGCCTAAGCAGTTTCCACACTGCAGAAAATCACCTCCAGATCCTTGGGGAAAGTCTGCATTGGTTTATGCTGTTCAATATATTCATAAATTACCTCACAAAAGGGGATGAAGACTGTTGACAATACAAAGTCATACCAGTGAAGATAAGAGCTAACTGAAGAACTGGAGAAGGACTGTGCTGTACAATAAGCAAAAGCAATACTTATAGATCAATATAAAGTAAAGCCTATCTGTCTGCAGGCAGGAGAAAATTCTGGGTTCCTACTGGAAACACAGTTTCTGAGCTAGTAACTGCCACCCACAACAATACCTGGATATAGGACAGTTTCCTTTAGATCAGTTGGACTGTTTAGCACTCCATGTAGATCAATAAATAGTTAGAAAATAAACAGAACAGTGTTGTGACAGCGTACAGAACTAATTTGCGCCTGTATTTCATATACTGAGAGCAGAGTTAGTTAACTTTCTTAAAAAAAACCACAAATCTACCCTAAAAAGTCAATAAAACTTCTGAGTAAAGTAGAAAACAGCTCAGACAAAGGCAAGTTAAAAACACATTAAATATCTTTAATATAATCTACAACTGATTAGATCAGCCTCTTCAGTCTGGGGAAGAGGCTACTTATAGCCAACAGGGGAAATAAGACAAAGGCCTACAAAATGAATGCCTTGGAGAAGTTGCATAGAGATTGTGCCTTCTCTTGTCCAATATTAAAAAAAAGGGCCAAAAGACAATAGCTGAAGATCAGATCAAAACTAACAAGGTTAAGCTGTGTGCAAATTATAATCAACCTGAACTTGCCACAGGATGCTGTGGATCCAAATGTTTTATATGGGTTCTAGGACAGACTGTGCAAATACATAAAAAAATATATACTAAAAATTATTAAATTCAGATACATAACCCATATAGTCCAAACAGAGCAGAACACAAGCAGAAGAATCTAGTATACACAAACCTAACAGTGCTATAATAAACTTAGTCAACATCTTAAGAAACCGGCTTTGGAAGGCTTAGTAACATCTAGGAAAATGCTGGCCGGCCAGCAATTAAAAAGATGAATGCTACAGGATGAAAGGCACTTCACATGGCTCTTCACAACTTTGATTTCATATTTGCAGTCAGATATCATCTAGGGATAGCTAATTAGACACTACAGCCCCCTGTAATTTTGAGATATATACAGAGGGTTCTTAAATGGGCATTAGATACTAATTTGTCCAGTCAAACAATCTATACCTTAATGTCTTTAATTTCTGACTTTTCCCTGGTGATAAGCACAGCTAGTTGTATTTGATCAGACAATCTGCTATACAATCTCGTTGAGGCCAACACATTTCCCTCACTTTACAAAGGTTTTAAAATTAAAGCAAGGATAGAATGCACGCCCCTTCAGCTCTGCCTTGGTGCACTGTACAATCCTAAACTGTTTTACAAGCAAACAAGGTAGACTGCAAATCTGAACAGAGATGTATGATTTTATTATGATGACAGAATCCAATTCCACCAATTTGCCCTAAACAGCGGGTGATTTCTCACAGCGGACAACAATCTTCACTTCTCCCCCTTTTATTCTCTTCAATCTTCAGTAAGCAGAAGGACTAAAGTAATAGCAGTCATGCCTCCTGAGAAGAAGCTGGTTTGTCCCCACAGCCAGCAGACAGTACCTGTGCAAAATTTTCCTGATGGTTCTACTGGTATTTTTTATCTCTGATTTCTCCCAGATGCAACAAAACTCTTCAGGTCATACCAGAATTAGGCAAAGACAGTCAGCACTAACAGGCTTTCAAGTGCACATCTGTTGAAGGCAAGTATTAACAACTCTGCCACTCCCTCCCATGTCCTAAGTTCTGGGCACGGCCCCCAGAGAGGGACAAACTTTTCTTGGCACTTTATGTAATCTATATGCATATTAACATAATATTTCTTACAGAACACAGGCTGGCATACTTTGCATGGCAGCAAGGAAAGTGTAAAATAGTTAGACCTCTTAAGCCATCAGCAGTACCTTTTAAAACACACACTCTTCCATCCTATTCCTTGTCCAAATTCTTAATAGCTACTTTTTCCTGCAGCATTCCACATGCACCAGCCATGGCAAATATTCCTGTGATTCTCCTCCACCCCACAGTAACCCAACTGCAAGTTCAAGGATGACAATTTTAAACTCAGATGAAAAACCTAATTAATCATTATCCCAAGGAGGAGAGCACATGCTTTGAAAGCATTCCAAACAGGTATGCATCAGGGAAGCAGTAATGGTCAACTAATTTCACTGGCACTTATCAGAGCTACAATGGTAATGAGAAACTTCCAAGAATGGTTATTTCAAATTTATTTACAAAAGGATAATTTGCTTACAAAAATAAATTAGCACCATCTTATGATGTAGAAGTGATTTTTAAGCTCGGCATAACTTCCTTTCATTTTAGCTCCGTAAAACGTTACAAAATCCATTTGTCTTTCTTTTAGAAGGCTTCCACATCCTTTGCATATGAAACAGTTTGGTTTTTTTCAAATTTCTCTTTTAGTAATTGATGTACTGATGGTTCACCAGCTGTTAAAAGTGAGTTTTCTTAAAAAAAGGAAGTGGAGTTCAAGATTTTAAGAAGCCTGTTAATGCAAAATCTTTCTGCAACATTATAAAGAGTGTTATATGTCAGCAGAACACAGTTTTTTAATCTGCTACACTTGTCAGGCCATTTGTTCCAGTTTAAAGTTTCCTATATTGATAAAAACTACAGGAATTTCTCTAAATTTGCAGCTAATAAAAATACTATTTGAACAACTAGTTATGATAAATTAGCTTATACCTAAGATGTAAGCTCATTTTCCTCATGCATATGGAATTCATATGTGGCCCACTGTCAGTCATAAGGAACCTCCAAAAACAACCACAAGTCACAGTTCATCCAAGTTTAGTGAGGAGGAACCCAGGTGTGCATTAGCTCCCAGGAGTCTAATAACTGAACCTTATTTACATTTTCTACAAAAAAAAAAAGGTCAAACAAGAACTCAGTTTTCTGCTTCTGGAGGCACCATTCACAGGTATGTCAAGCTGTGATAAAGTAACAGCAGTTGTCAGTGGTTAAGTCCTTTCTGAAGTCATTTTTCACTAATGAAAAGATACTTCAACCTGTTGATTTTCACTTATGAACACTCTCAGGACAACACGTTCGGAAAAGTTTTGTAATTGAGAGGTGAAACAGATTTCCACAACACTAAAGCCTCCACATTAATGTTTCACACACCTCTTTAGAAAACTACCCATGATATTAAATATGGCTATTTCTTTTACCATTTGCTGCTCAACTGAAAGAGTTTTAAAAAAACTGCAACAAGTATTTTGAATTAAAACTCAGAAACAGACATACTGGCAAACCCCTAAAGCTCCAAGCTCGGTGGAGGCTAAGGAAGTACTCACTACATGCCCACCTGGCTGGACAGTCTGTGACTACGTGACACACATCTTTCACATGGCTTTTTATGCTACCCTCAAATACACTTCTACTATTGATTGTAGTCTATTTATAGAATTTTAAAAACCTTCTTCATTCATAGTCAAGCTTCTTACCCTAGGACCAACATATAGTAAAAGTTGGCAAGTGAATATATATTCACATGGCCTTAAGAATACATGCATATCAGCATACAGCCATTTACTTTCTAATATACATATAAAAACTACCTTAATAATAACATTTTAATACAATGACATTCTAAATTTTAAAGTTTAGGAGTTCAAATCAACTCTAAATTTAGTTCAAGAACATGTTCTTTCTAATCAGCAAGGCCAAAAAGACACAAACCTGCCTTCTATTATGCCTTAATTCTACTAAACGTGGGTAACTACATATCTTTAATTATCTCTCTGATTCCAGCCAGAGAATAATAAAAAGAAAAAAACAGGAAAAGCAAAAATGATGTTCCAAGAAGAACTGGAGGAAAGCTGCTTTTACGCCAAGGGACTTAACCTAGCTACAAAGCTGAGCATGTTACAAAAACAGAAACAAAAGACTTCCAAGATCACCACCTAATCTCTCTCCTAAAAAGAGCTCCCTATTCAAAACGTCTTTATTTTAAATCTGCATGCCAAATCATCCAGCCCAACACAGAAAAAATAATTTGAAGCCTTTTTAACGAAGTAATTAACGCAGGATCTGATCTTCAAGCACTTAAGGTTCCCCCTCACCCCCCCTCCTTCCCCCTGGAATCTGTCACACCCAAGAAATTAAATCCGTCAGCAGGCCTCACACCCAGCTTGTTGTCCTTCCTCCCTTTCGGCAGCCCCAGAGCCTTCCCCGCTCTCCTGGCACGCATCCGCCACCGCACGCGCTTGCTTCCAGCCGAGGCTGCTGGCACCATTTTAGAGAGGAGGAACCCAGGTGCCGCAGTTCGGGCTCCGGAGGCGGCGGGCAGCGCACACGGCAGTGCCGGGGCGCCGGGCGAGGCCGCCGGGCAGCGGGACGGAGCGATCCGCGCCCGCGCGCTGCCCGCGGCCCCCGCCGCCCGCCCGGCGCGACGCGACGCCGCGGAGCCGCGCCCAGTCCCGGCGGAGCAGAGAGAGGCCCCGCTGCGCTCCCCCCCGGCTGCGGACAGCCCCGCGCCACTCACCCGCTCCTCATGTTCGGGGCCGGGCCGGGCGGGAGGAGCGGCGGGAGCGCTACTGCCGGGGCCCGGCGCCCGGAGCCTGCGCCATTCAAACGCCGCCGCGGTGCACGCCGGGCCGCGCGCGCCGCACCACGCCCCGCCGCGCGCGCCGCGCGGCACCGCGGCGCCCTCTGCTGGCCGCAGCCTCGCGCCCCGCCCCGCCCCGCCCCGCCCCGCCGCTCCGCGCGCTGCCTGCGTCACTGCGCGCCCGCGCGGCCTCGGGGGCGGGGCTGCGCAGCCGGGAGGGAGCCGGGAATGCCGGGTGATCCCGGTGATGGAGCAGCCGGGAATGCCGGGTGATCCCGGTGATGCAGCAGCCGGGAATGCCGGCTGATCCCGGTGATGCAGCAGCCGGGATGGAGCCGGGGAATGCCGGCTGATCCCAGTGATGGAACAGCCGGGAGGGAGCCGGGGAATGCCGGATGATCCCAGTGATGGAACAGCCGGGAGGGAGCCGGGGAATGCCGGATGATCCCAGTGATGGAGGGAGCCGGGAGGGAGCCGGGAGGGAGCCGGGAATGCCGGCTGATCCCAGTGATGGAGCAGCCGGGAATAGCGGGTGATCCCAGTGATGGAGCAGCCGGGATGGAGCCGGGGAATGCCGTCTGATCCCAGTGATGGAGCTCGGGACCCGCGCTCTCTGCCTGTGTGCCGGCCGTGGTCAGCAGTGTGCAATGCTCAGACTGGCTGAGAAATCCATGGTAGCTCCACGCTCTGCTGCATTATCACAGAACCACAGAATAAGCTGAGTCGGAAGGGCCACACAGGGATGAGCAAGTCCAACTCTTCCATTCCAAGAGTCACAGCATGTCCCCGAGAGCACTGCACTCTGCCAGGCTGGTGCTGTCCGGCGCTTAAACACCCTTTGGATGATAAACTTTTTCCTAATGTCCAACCTAAGTCTCCCCTGGCAAAACTTCAGGGCATTATCTGAGGTCCTGTCACTGGTCACCGCAGAGAAGAGATTGGTGACCCCTCCCATTCCCCTCACAAGGAAGCTGTAGACTGCAGTGGGGTCTCCCCTCAGTGTTCTTCAGGCTGAACAAAGTGACCCCAGCCACTCCTCATATGGCTTCCTTTCAAGACCCTTCACCATCTTCATTGCCCTACTTTGGATGCTCTCTAATAGCTTAATAACATCTTATACTGTGGCACCCAAAACTGCCCCCAGCACTCAAGGTGAGGCCATCCCAGCTGAGAGCAGGGGGGACAATCCCCTCCCCTGCCTGGCTGTGATGCTGTGCCTGAGGAACCCCAGGACACACTTGGCCCTCCTGGCTGCCAGGGCACTGCTGACTCAAATTCAACTTTCCATCAAACAGGACCCCCAGGTTCCTTTCCATGTCAGTGTTTCCCAGCCTCTCATTCCCAGTCTGTCCATAAATCCAGGGCTGCCCATCCCAGGTGCAGAATCCAGCACTTTTCCTTGTATTTCATACCACTGGTGATTGCTGAGTCACCTAATTTGTAGAGGTCTGTCTGCAGGGCCATCAGGCCTTTGAGAGAGTCAACAGCTCCTCCCAGTTTCGTACTGTCTGTAAATTTGTTTAGTATCCCTTCCAGTCCTGTGCCCAGCTCATTGATGATGTTGACAAGCACAGGGAGGAGGGTGGAGCCTTGGGTACCCACTAGTGACAGGTCACCAGTCTGATGTCACCTGCTTCACCATAACTCTTTGCACCTGACCTGGGCAGAGCCATTTGCTCACCCATCACATGATGTGTTTATCTGGCTGTGTGCTGGACAATTTATCCAGAAAGATACTATGAGGAAAAGTATTGAAAACTTTGCTAATTATAAGCAGTAAGGACTTTCTGTCTTGGCTCCACTTGTGGGGAAGCAAACATAGGACATATTCTTTGCTGGAGGTGGTATCCTTATTTCATTGATGGGCTCCTCAAAGAGAATGACACTACTTTTCCATAGGAAGGAAAGCACATAGCCCAAGTTTCAGGTGCAGATGAAAGGCTGCCAAGGGGAAGTAAGAAACAGTATTTCATTATCCTCATTCCCTTTTTCATCCAAAACACCCTGGTGCATTCTTATTTCCAGTTTAAATTTATTCACGTCCTGCTTATTCTTCTAGTACCAATATTACCCTGTAGTTTGCTGTAAGAGAGTGACATCAGAGAGTAATATGATCCTCTCAATAATTTCATTTCACTCACCTAACAGTCTTGGTCTCCCATTTTGTTTGCTCAATCATCCTAAAGTTTACCTACGTTTTTGCAGATGTTGCAGTGTCTACCCTGTGTGCATAGTGCTTAATATATGCAGGGTTTTACCCATCTGAGCAGCTGTGGATGTCCAGGTACATATGCTCACTAAGGGTTTTTAAAACAGTATTTTCTTTGAGTTTTCAAAGTTTTTCAAAGAAAACACATGATGCTGTTTTAGAGAATAGGACAATTATCAGATAATGTACGCTAAAGAAATGTTTGGGCTTTCCAAAACAGATCTTCCTGGTGAACTCTGTCAAGAGCACACAGTTATGTGCCAAATGGTTTTTAGATTATTGCCAGCTAAAATACAGTTAAGTTCCATGTGGATGCCAGACAGTGACAGAAATGGCAGCAGTGCCCCTTGTGTGATGTGATCTTATGTTTAGCTTTAAAGGGCAGCACAACTGGTTTGTCCAGTCAAGGTGCCAAACATAATAATAGTTTTATTACTGGGCCCCGTTATTAAAGAGCTCTTCTGAGAAGAAGCTGTTCTGCAAGTCCACAAAGGGGTCAAATTTTGTAATGAAAATGTAATTTCTGTCAAGGGCCCAGTTGTGTTTTCAGAAGCACACAATCTGTACTCTGGCTACTCAGCAAAGACCATGGACCATCTAGCCACTAATACTGACAGGTTCATTATGGTTATCCTAGGGGTCAGCTGTAGTAATTTCCATTAAAATTTCACACTTCTTTTATGTATTTTTCTTTGATTCTGTTTTTGATAAGCATACTTGTTTTAAATTACTATCTGGACCTTGAAAAACAGTTCCCTTAGAAAAACATTCTTATACCCTTTCTGAATATATTCTTTTATATATTCCTATTTTCCTTTAACTTACTTTTTTCTTCTGTCTGCCAAACTGAAGAAAAAAAAAACCCAGAGTTTTTTGCATTAACTGCAAGGTACTGTAAATACTCTTTTTTGAAACTTTCTTTTCCAATTCCATGTTCATTTTCATGTTTTTCTTTTCTTTTTGTTATTGTTTTGGTTTTGTTTGGGGCTTTTTGTTTGGTTTTGGTTTTTGGTTTTGTTTGTTCCTTTTTTTTTTTTGTTTTTGCTTTGTTTTTATTTTTTTATTTTTAATTAAACAGTTGAGGAACTTTTTAATATTAAAATTTATTGCAAGACCTAATGATATATTTTCAAGAAAAATAATTACACTAGAGAGATTCCAGTTTGTCTACCTTAGAACTATGCTTTTTACTACTTCCTGTGACACTAACTGTGATGTGGTAGGACAGCTACGGACAAAAGATGGAAAAAATTTTATTTGTTAGAAACATCATGATTGTAAATGGATTAAGCAGGTTATCATGAGTAAAGCTGAGCAAGAACTTCTATATATACACACTGCACACACTTCTGTAGCTGCCCTAAGTGAACCTGTCCAAAACAGGAAGAGAGGAATGCACACTAAGATAGCAGCAAGGAGCTTTGCTTGCCCATTCCCCTCTCTCTTTTACAGTTACTTCCGTGGCTCCCCTGTAAATGAGTTCTTTGTGCATGGCTTGACAGATTTGAACAGTCCAGTCTTCCCGATGGGTGAAGGAGTCTAACTAGATGTCCTGGTAATTATGGTAATTATAGAGAGACGGGATTTTATAAGGTCATGATGTGTAATCTGAATCATGTTTTTATGCAGGAATGAAAGAATAAAAATCCAAATATATCCATGTCTAACACAGAAATTATATTCATTTACATTTAAAAATAACCTACTATCTCCTTCCTCTTGTGTTCTCATATTTTCCACATTTATACTGGTACTTTATTCATTTGCATTTTTGAAGAATTCCAGTGATTACATCTGGATATAGTGAAGCTCAGAAATTCTGAAAGTTGTTTCCCTTGGAGTTACCTTGAACTCCAAAATCTATGTTTTATGTCATATTCACAAATGTAAAAGTAGCTTCTCTGGCAATTTATAGTGTAAACCAGAAATTTTGATAGCAATCGTGGATGCAATACAGAAATCTATTGTGTACAAATCAGAAGCTTGAAAGTGCAGCAGAGCAAAGTACTTGTGCAGAGGGCAAAGAAAATGGGGATGATAGGATGAATAAATTTGCTAAAACTGGTTCTTCTGTTCTGAGCTGATTAAGGTGTTCTGACTGTCTAGTGTTAATACCAATAATGTGATTATTTTCCTGAATCCTGCAAAAGGGAATTGCATAATGATATTTTTTTTTTACGATGCCTACTCCATTTATTTCCAGTTGCATTTCTCACAAACAGCCTATGTGGATTTTCTACTTTTCCTAATATTTTTTCTGCATTAAACTTTTCCTTCCAGACATTGCATAAGTAGTACTATCCGAATTGAAGCTGTAATTTTACCAGTCTAGCTTCTCTTTCATTCCTCCTCAGGCAGAATTTAAAGTCAATAAAATGCACTGACATTTATGGCTCTTCTCCCACATCTGCCCAGTAGATGCCTGGGCTGTGCAGTGGATGGGATATTTGAGGGGGTGGTCCTTGCTCCAAGACTATTAGCTGGTTAATCCTCAGCCCGCAGGTTGGAGACAGGATGGCTCAGGCAATTGGTAATGGGATAAAGCTTTTCACCTCGGAATTGCCAACTCTGGGCCAGATTAGTAGGACAGGATATTTCCACCATCTGGTGTCTGGTCAGTGACCCATATGAGGGAAATCAGTGGCCATCCCTGCTGCTGGTGAAGAGCTTTACAATGAACCCTCCCTCAGCCCCCAACATATACGGTGTGAGAATGATCGCACCACAAACAGCTCCAAATGAGCACGAGCACTACAAATCCCTCTAGAAACTTGATGATCAGGCCTCAGCACACTGAAGGGAGTGTGGGAAAATTTGCCAGCATGAGCTGCCAGGGGATGCTGTTTCACTGGGAATATTCACTTTAAAGAAAGCTAGTTTTTTAGACAGCAAGTAGCTGATGATTCTTGGCTGAAAATAACAACAGCTTGATTTTTCTGTCATGCAGAAAAGCTGAACTTCAAAAGGCAAATATCCACCAATAACATTTCTTGTTAGGCATATGATGTCAATACTGAAATAGGATGAAAAGGATGGTCTATTCAAGCGTGCAAAGTTTTTGCAATCTGAGATAGATAGCAGATTTAATGAATAAAGAATTATGAATCAGTGTGCCATATTTGGATTATTTGTAACAAAGCACTTCTGGACACTACATCCATTTCCCATCTTAGAAATAAGGCCAGGTGTAATTATAGCATCTGTGAATTGGACTAGCGTCTGAATTTCTGAAGTTTTTCTGAAGCACTATTCTGAGTCAAGAAACCCAAGTGAAATAGTACTTGAGAGAGGAAAAACCCCCTCATACTGTAATATTAAAAACAGTGATTATAATAAAGCAATGCTAACTGCAATATTCAAGAAACAAACCCCAAATTAATTGTCACTATTACCAGATTGCGAGGGCAGTAGGCTTTTAAATAAAACAAACTTGGCTTTGTAAAATGTTGTAGCTCAGGATAGCGTAAGGTAAAGACTGGAATTCTTTTTTGTTGTGTGTATGGCAAGATTTTTCAGATTTCAGTATCAGGCTGTAGTGGCTGTGATCTCACCTATGGTTTGTACACCGGGATTTCACTTTCATAGAAGCCACGGAATACGTTCTGGAATGAAAAGAAGCTGGCTGAGACATCCCACCTCAAACCTGGGCTTTTTCTCTTAGGCCTTCAATCTCAGAAACATACAGCTATTTTGGAAAGAATCTGTCTCTGCAGACTCAGCTAATGATTTATGTCTATTTTATTTAACAATTCTTGTTTCAAAAATTAGTGACTGTGATATCACTTTTTGTGCTGCTGTCTATACCTTCATTCTCTTTAATTTAATTTATTTATTTCTCCCTTTAATCCTTCCATGTCCTTAAATCCTTTGGTTCAGCCTAATCCTTCAAATCCTATAATGACTCAAACAAAGCATTTTAACCCTGTGGCCTTCCTGGACTCTTGCCTATTGCTTATGACATGTAGGTCTTGCTTGACTAATGATGTTTACTGCTGCATTTTCTTTCCTAGGAAAATTTCATGCCACATAGCTCCCTTTTATAGCAGGGCTCAGTGTCACAATATCACTGTGAGCATTGTAAAAATAGTAGTGGCTGCCTTCCACTCTTAGACCAATTGCTTCTTTTAGTCAGAATTTATAGCTGACTTTAGTGTAATCCCAAATAATTAATCCCAGTGAATCCTAGATTTTGACAATTTTGATTTCAAGTAACTATTCTCAAATTCTTTGTGTCTCTTCAAAAGTGTTTTTTTGCATACTGTGCAAGGTGTATAACCAGTTTAATTCAGGCATCTAAGAATGACAGCACTTGATGATAGTATATTGGTTTGCATGAATATTTGTTTAAAAACTTAATAAGCACATTATATAAATTTCTCTTAGAAGATTCTGAATATTAAGATGAGGATGCTTGTTTATGGTATTTATAATTTTTCCTGGAAGGTATTTTGTAAATAAGTAGTCATACCTTTACTTATTTCATTTATTTTAATTTTTGTAAGATGAATGAGTGGACCAGGGTCTGACTAAAATTAACAAGTGATTTTTTTAACAGGAATTATATTAAAAAAGATAATGAAGAAGAATTTTATATAATATTATCAAGGGGAAAAGGAAATAAACGTATGGCAGGAAATTTAGAAAAAGGCTGCAAATTTTAATGACCTACAGTACTGAAAGAAAATGCCCTGCTGACAATGGTGAAAGCAAATGATAATGTCATGAGAGACTGGGGTTTAGTGAGGTCCAAAAGTGCAGTGGAGAAAAGAATATAAAGGCAGAAAGTGACCGAAAAGACCAGAGTGGTATCTAGAAGAGGAGTACCAAATTAAGCTCATGAAAATACAGGAAACAAACACCTGGAATGTGAGTAACAGAAAAAAATAGCCTGAAGGAATAAAGGAACTACATATGGTATCTGTGACTTTTGTATGTATTTTAAATTATTATTAAATATTATGATTCTAGCTGAAAAACTCCACAATCCTGTTTTCAACCTTAAGCACCTGTGTTAGCAAAAAGCTCTAAACTATGAATGTTTTATGTAGTAAGAAAGATACATTTCTTTGGAGATAATGATAAACAGAAGAGTCATGAAATCTGCAATTTTGTTCTGTGTTCAGCTGTTCCAAAGCTGTTGTGGGGGGGTACACATGCTTATAAAGGGATGTACATTGATAGCTTGAATCCTGCAAGCTCATATAGAGGGAGACTCTCCTTGTTACTGTTTTTATGACCTGTGAGCAAAATTCTTAACCAATGTTTGGGCTACAGCCTCTGGCCCTCACCTCTGTGCCTTTTATGTACAGTTAGTACATCACATGTTTACCAGGTGTACATGGAGTGACTTTTTTTAATATACACACATTACTTTAAATGGCCTAAACAAACCATGGGAGCATTTATCAAAATATGCTGTGATGACTTTTAGGTACTAGAGACTTGCACATCTGGGCTTGACACAGATTTATGGCATCACCTTTTTCCAGCATGTCTTTGAAAGAAGTTCTGCCTAGGAAAACATGAATTCTCCTTATAAGGTACACAAAGCTCAGCTGGAAGCAACAGAAAGCCCAGAATTATTTTCTCAATATGATTGCTTGGGAGAATATCTTTACTGGAGATGGAACAACCAAGACTAAGCCATTGAAAATAAAACTGGTTCATAAAACAATTTTTTTTAAATTTAGAATAACCAGACTCCTAAACTCACTTTCCCATCACACACCAAAAAGGACATAGTTGTAGGTACAAGAAAGGGGAACAAACATGGGAAGATATAGGATGTGGGAGAAAATTCATTTCTGGTGAAGAGACATTGAAAAGACTTTTATGGTACAATTTGTGAGGGAGACACATAAATTTGGATTTCCCCCCAGGGAGTCAATGAAAGCAGAGCTATCTCATGGCAAAGCTTATTAATTAAGAAGGAGCATTGAGAAAGAATGCATTTCTTGTATTCCTTAAAACAACTAGATGATTAAAGACACTATAAAGCAGCATTTAAAATGCAGCTGCTGTGTCAAAATGTGTAGGTAAAAAATAATACAGGTTGTTTTTTTTTTTTTTTTTTTTAATCAATCTAACACTGTTGGAAAAACAGGGATGTTTTGGGACATGCACAGTTTTTGTGCATATGGACCAAGTAAAGAAATGTCTGTCTCAGCTCAGATTAACTGCAGAGTTGAGTTCACCTCTGCAGGATGTTACTGAGACAAATAGCATAATATGATGTGATATAACACAAAAAAGAACAGTTAAAAGAGAAAGTAAAAATGTTGCAAATACTTAACATTTAAGGGAAAATATTTTAATTGACAGTAATATGACAAAAATGGCACCATCTTAATACTGCTGCCAGACCCCTTATTTTTCTCTTTCCTTTGGCATTGTCACTGCTGATAAAAATGCTGTGTATTTACTGAAAATAGCCTGGACACTACATTGCTTGACTCTTTAAGAGAATTCATGATGACTGCAATATCTTTGAGCTTGCTGTTGCTTGCATGAAATTATTACAGCTGTGAAGAAAAGCTGTAAGTGAAATAAATCAATTTAAGGACCAGCCATACTTGTTCACAATGATCAGTATTGAATCCCTGCAGCCTTTTAGTAATAATCATAATAGTCATTATGCACAATGAGGTAGTCTACCATTATTAGAGCAACAAAGCATCAGCCTGGTTTCTTCATTATAGACCTGCTTCTTGATGTTAATCAGGAGTAATCCCAGGAGTAATCAGGAGTAATGCCAGGAGTAATCAGGAGCAAACAAGTTCTGTGATATTTTCCTCTTTTCACTAAATATAAGCTACAGTACCTTAACATGCAGAATCATCTGTGCCTATCCTGCACCTTATTCTTGCATGATCTTTGTAACTTAATGTTGCCCTGTCTTCAGAGCTCTTTCATGTTGGTTAGATACCATCTTCTTGTTATCTTTGTTGAAGTCTGTCAAGACAAAAAACACCCCCAGAAACACAGGTAGTTCTTCAGGGAGTTTGGATTTGATGAGTTTTTAAACCTTTACTTTTTCCTGTGAGTTTAGGCTATGACATGAACATTTTGCCACTTCACTAAATGGTAAGGAGGTAATAGGTTCTATTTTTACAATTTAAAATCTGTCTCTATTTTTATCCTATCTGTGTCTGTTTATTCTTCTGCAGCCACATTTTTCAGTATTTTCCTTTTTGGCTACAGTTTTTCCATTTTGGGTTTAAAAAATTTGTATATATAAGTTCTAAGCTGACATTTTTTCTTTAAGTAAGAGAAATCAATCTTTCAGAAATCTGATTTAGTATTTTCACATTATAGGCTACATATTCTGTTCTTTATATGCTTCATTTCCATGAGATACAGATTTGGAAGATCTGTAAAAAAAATTATTCTTCTTCCTGTGTCTTTTATTGTATTTTTAAATTTTATTATATCTTTTTTATTCTGTACCTGAACCTATGTATCTGTCCTCCTGATTCTCCCTGCAAATAGGAGTCAGAGAGCTGCTAAGTTTCTAAGGGGCTGTGTGGGAGCCTCCAGATATTGTCTACATCTTGGAACATCCATTTATTTTGGTCTGTTGCAGAGATTCTTTGCAACTTTCTGCACTTAACATGAAGAGTTGCCTGCTCCTCATTCACATTTTAATATTGTGTTTTAAAGTGTGTTTAATGGCAATGGAATTAATGAATTGCCACATTATGAGATCATCTCAGATGATAGCTCAGTTCTTATTTATAATCATATTTTGCAAAGTTTTCATTATTTTGAATAAACATAATGCTGTGGCTATTGGCTGAAGAAAAGCTTTGTGGTGACTTCTATAACTATTTCTGGTTTTTGCCAGTTCATTTAAAAACATTAAGATTCAAAGCAGATAATTTCTGTCAATCTCTGTTAAAAAGGTGGGGCATGTTTCCCTTCAGGGTTATCTACTGCATGCTCTGTAAGAGACAATTTTTCATAACTTAAGTAAAACAGCTATTCTCAAAATCAGATTCAAATTGATTACATAAGCTGTTATAAAACTGAAGTGTAATTAAAATATGAAATACAACCTAAAATGCTGTGGTTGAGAAAGTCTGCATCCAACAGTGACCAAAATAGTGTGCAGCTATTAGGCTACAAATGTGTATCCAGGCATGCAAAGAAAGGACAAGGCAAGGATATGTTATTTTAACTGCAATACTGCAGTACAATACCCCAACAATCTCATAACTCTCTCTTCTCCTGTGCCTGTCCTCTTTGATTGTTTCTCACTTCCTTCAAAGTATAGAAAGTTTATTTCTGGGTCCAAGTGACCTCAGACATGTCAAAAAAAGCCCACTCTAGTGTTGATTGTACTCCTAAGCCTGTTATTCTGCATCACTCCACATGGTGTCTTCATGGACCGTAAATCTTGAAAAATAATTCAGAAGCCAGTTCCCTTTGAATCCAGCCTTTCATTCTTCCCTTCTCTCCTCTGCACATGTGTGTTAACACACAGATCATGTCTGACCCATTTGTGATTTGACAAGATTTAAAGCTGTTTACTGTGAAGATTTGATTTTTTGTTTTCTTTAAGGAAGGTGACTTAGTAAATGAATAATTTTAAGTTGCTTTAGGGAGTTAGGTATGTTAGAAGAACATGGCTTTTGAAGGCTTTGAATTGATTCTTCTTTACTTGCTAAATACATTCAGAAGCAATGTTGTTCAATACATTGCTGTAGGTACTGCAGATTGCCAAGTAATACAGTGGGATAGTGAATCAGCATGTGAAAAATCCCTGAGAGGAAAATCAGAGCAATGGAGTTTTTTCAGCCTGGAGAGAAGAAGGCTTGGCATGATGCAGTTTCACTCTTTCAGGACTTGAAAGTGCAGCTGTGGTGGAGAGGGAGGTGCTTTCTCCTTAGGCGTTCATAGGGACAGGACAAGAGGCAACAGGCACAAGTTCTTCAGAAAAGAATCCCTGTGGACACAGGGAAGATTTTCTTCACTGTGAGAACAACTCTGGAGTAGGTTGCTCAGAGAAATGGTGGAGTGTTCTCACAGGAATTATTAAGAGCTTGGCTTTCACAGACCCCTGGGTAACCTAATGCAGATCCTTACTTTCAGGAGTTTAGACCAGGTCATCTTAACAGCCACCTTTCAACCTGGACTATTCTATGCTTGCATGGTTGCTCTTGTTACTTAATTTATGAAGCTGAATGTTAGAAAAAATCTGTCTTTTAAGGAGAAAACTCTAATGTGTCTTTTAGTGTGCTAAGGAATTGTTGTGATGAGGACCCAAAGTGTAGTGGTATACAATATAGAGAAAGACAGAGACATAGGGAAAGACATGCAGAAAGAAGTAAGACATGTAAAAAGAGTATGATCTATAAAAAGTCATCCAACATGGCAAAGTCTTTCACAGGTTCCTTCTCCCATTTTGTGACAGCATCAGTTGCAGTGAATATCTTAGTTACTGACACTGTGGAGATAAGCTATGAAGACACTTCCCAGACTTTAGCAAGCCAGAGTAGTCACTGTTCTCACTGTTCCTGGAGAAAGTGTCAGTCTGCATGGGGCACTTTTTCTACTGAGAAAACTGTAGAAAACTATTCCACCTAATCTTGGAATTCAAATATTTGATGCTTATAAAGCAGTGAGATTTTTGGTTTTGCTTTATCAAGACAAAATTATTTTCATATGTAAGAGATGCCTGGAGACCTGGGTCAGCTATTACACAAGGGGACTTTTTAAAAGTAGGTAGCTAAAAGCATGACAGCTAATATATTCAATTCCTGGTGTACCTTGAAATTAGAAAACCAGGATAAGAAAGCCTGGAAGTCCTCAAACAGTAGGAGTATAAATGCAGCATTTTAAAAGATCAAGGTGAATGTACATAACACTGAATTAGTAATCATTAATAGTGATAAAAAGAAATCCCTGGGGTAGTGATAAAAAGAAATCCCTGGGGTAGAGAAGACACTACAGAGAATGAAGCATAAAGCATAAAACTGTAAGTAAAAGGGGAAAGGATATATTTTTAAAAATGACATCACAGCAAATTGCCAAGGACAGTTTGGAAACCTTAAAAAGCAGGTGTCTCTAAGTCTTTTATGTAGCCACTTGCTACAGATCCAGAACTCTGTGTTACATACCTTGGCTTCCTCTCACCCTCTGAGTTTTATATTCCTTCCTGTATGGAATCACCACAGCTCCAGCAGGAAGGGAGGACATGCTAGTGTCTAACAGAGAAGGCAGAGCTCTGAGTCAAATCTTGTAAATATTCTTATTAAGGTTGTAAATAGTTTCATTGTAATAAATCATAAATTAACTTACATGCAAGACAGCAGTTTTTAAGGAGGTAGAGTTTTCTCTCCTGGTCTTTGTTGGAGTGCAAAACTAGCTGCTGCTGCTTACAATGAAAATGTTCCAGTTTCTTTAGAGAAGAAAACCTACAGTGATGCAGAATTCTTCCCAATGCTTCCTCCTTTTTAGGTACTTGTGGAATAAACTCAGAGCAGATTAGTAATTTTGTTAATCAAAGTCCTGCTGGGAGCTGGAATAAATAACTGTTCACAGTGAAATAAATGACAGGTCTTTCAGTGTTATTATTTAATAGTAGGTTTGCATTTCATGCTTGGCATCTTTCATATTATGTTTTTGAAATCTGGTTATCAGCTGGTGCAAAAGTCTATATACAAACATCTCTCATTCCTCTTGATAAATGAATTTATGTCTTCTATGTCATGTAAAGCAATTTTAAAATTTTAATTCATAATTTTTTCTTCTCTTACCTCTTCTTTATCATGTGAGCAGACTTTTGTTCCAATTGCTTCAAGTACAGTTCTTGAGGATCTATAAGATGATTTAAATGTTAGAAGATTTGGGCCTGAAGCGCCATTTTTTTTTTCTGTATTGAGAATTTCCAGGTCAATCTTGGTAATATAGAGATAAGGTGTAAAGGGTATGAACTATTAATAGGTGCCACTGGTTCATAGCCCTTATGCCAAAGTTAAGTCTGCAGATGCTCACAGAATCACCATTCCATGACCTCAGTCTCTGAAACAAGTTTAAATCTCCACTTTAGCAATATCAGAAAGAAAGTGAATCCTAAATTCTGTTAAATGAATAAGTATGTAAATGAATGATGACTAAAGGTTTATTTACTATAGTTATTTACATTTTAGTAAGTTGCAAAGGTGGTTTTTAAGAGAATTTTTACAGAAAACTTCTTGTGAAGCATAGTTTAAAACAGTGCCCATTTTGTTAAATGCCTTGATAAAGACCCTTAATAGAAACAATAATCCTCAATAACTGACAATAAAACAGTCCAGCACCACGTACATTTTGCAGTATTCAAATTCTGCTTTTCAAAGAAAATGATTAATCCCCTCATCCACCTTTTTATTCCATCTTTCAATACTATCTCAGAAGTGTACATTTTTGTGTACAAAATTACTCATTTTCACCACAACTCTGCAAAATGAGTGATTATTATGTTGTTTAGCAGAGGGGAGACACAGATTTGAAGGACTGCACGTGATCTTAAAAATAGCAATTGGTGGTGTAAGTCAATCACTCCTCAGACCCTGGCTGCCAGTTTTGCCAGCAAAAGGAAAGCAAGAATTCCATGAGCTAGTGTGAGTCGTGGTATGATTTCTTCACTGAACTTGGCATTAAACATTTCATATGTTTAGACATGACTTCCAATAAGGTAATAAGCTTGTTATGTAGAACATGCTCTAATAGCAGTCTGGAAATGCTCTGTTTAGTTCATCTGTCAGCATTGCACAGGAGTTCATAAGTGTGATATAGGATGAGAATGAGCTTGAAGAAAAGACTAGTAGTAGTAGTTAAAGGCTGTATCATAATGCAGTCAAGAAGAAAATTCAAACAGTTCCTAATTGCTAAGTGCTTGATTCTACACACAAATAATGCTTTCATAATGTATTTTTTAATGGATAATTTCTCAGCTTAAAAAAGAGAACTCAAAGCCCTAGCATCACAGTGAGGGACAAGTCCCTCTTCCTGTATTTCTCAATATTAAAGTAACATTTAAACTCATTAATAAATTTAATTGTTTCCAATAGGTGTAGAAGTCTTAAGAATATCAAATGTTTTTCAAGTATGGTGAAAATTTGTAGCAGAACAGAGAAATAAGATCCCCCTATGAAGTACTATTATGGAGTGATATGGTAGAGCAGAGCCTTATTGACTTGAGTTGTGTCCTACATGTGTATCAGAATGAAGTATACCTGCCAGAATAATAAAAAAAAATCCAAAAAATGAGTGAATATAATAATTTGTTATACAATTCCTTTATCAATGCAATCACATTTGCTAATCCAATTTGCACCTTTACTGATCAAATCTTGTATATACTAATTCCATCTTTACTAATCCAGTCTTCTCCATTTTTTTAACTTACACTAGTATTTCTGCACTCGTGACTTTAAAAAATACACACACACACACATATATATATATTGCTATTTATATTTTCTCCATCATCATGTATCTGGTGTCTATGAAGAGCATACTCAAATGCCAGCATAAATCCATGTCTAAAAGGAAGATGGGAATTTTTATGCTCAGTGGCATATGCAATAGCAATAGAAGCATAGAGAACCATAGAGTACTTTGTGTTGGAAGGGACCTTTAAAGGCTATCCAGTCCAACACTCCTGCAATGTCTAATCTTCAATGGGTAATCTTGCTCAGAACCCCATCCAGCCTGACCTGGAATGGTTCTAGGGCATCTACCACCTCCTCAGGCAATCTGTTCCAGTGTGAACTCTCTTTGTAAAAAGTATCTTCCTTATATCTAGTCTAAATCTATCCTCTCTTAATTTAAAGCTGTTGTCCTATCTCAACAGGCCCAGCTAAAATGCCTGTCCCCATCTTTCCTATAGGTGTGCTTTACATACTGGAAGGCTGGAATAAGATGTGCCCAGAGTTTTCTTTGCACTGAACAACCCTGATGGTCTCAGTCTGTCTCCACAAGAGAGGTGCTTAAGCCCTCTGATCGTTTTGTAGCCCTCCTCTGGATTTGCACTGTAAAACACCACAAGGAAACAGCCTCTTAAGTCCACTGCTTTTTTCCCTTTTTGTTTTGATTTGTAGTCTGAAAAATTCTTGGGACTCCTGAAATGCTTGTGGTCAGTTTGATATTTCCCTATAAATTGCATTTTATAAGATTACCTGTCCAACCTATATAACAGCTATCTCTTGAAAAGTCAGTAGACATCTGTGTGACACTGTATGGTGGAAAGTCAGCTGGGACTTAAAAAAATATAAAGGCCATTACACTAATTTGTAATGTGCAAGCAAACTCTTCTTCCAAATAGCTCTATAGACAACTGAATACAAAACTGTTTGCAGGAGACCTAACCTCATAAGCTCTGGAAAAATTTAAGGATCAGAGTGGAACTTTTCAGCTAGTGGTCAGGGAAATAATATTTCTACAGCCTTCCTGCTTAAAAAGTCAGTGCCTTTTCTTCTCCAATTCCCAATACATATACACTTGTTCTCAAGAAGCAGTATGGTCTGTAGGATAGAGAGATTAAGTTTTTTATGTAAGGTTTTTATATTTTTGATGTTGTAAAATCAACAACCAACTTTCTGAGAGAAGAATTTAATATTTAATTTAAGGATTTCCAGCTCTTTCTTGTCTCTCCTCTGTCTACTGCTCTGTTCCTTTTGTGCTGACTTATTCTAACTTGTATTTGAAATTAACAGCTCTTTCAAGGTGGGTTATTGGGATGGCTGGCCAAGTGATTGCATTTAATCTACACCATTCTCCTTATAAATTGATGTTTCTTCAAAGTAGAATGCATATCTATGATACAATGAGGTGCACATCTCATTTAAAATTTTGTTTAAAATTCTGCATGTTTTCTCATATTTAATCTGCAAAATCCTAAGGAATTTTTCTGTGTGGAACAGAAATCAAAGCAATGATAAAGTCTTTTTTTATGACATTTACTTCAGAAAGTCATAAACACTTGTTAAACTTGGCTGGCTTTACACATCAGTTCACATGGGGTTTCATTTGGATCCCATGTAGCCAAAACAGATGTGTTTTAATAGCAATGAAAGTTGATTATAATTTGTTTTCTTGAACAAGCAGCTTTCATTGATGTTTTGTAGTCCAAATAAACTCTAGTGACTTGCCTCAGAAAGTCTGAACACCTCTTCTTAGGCTAAAATTGTAGAAAGAACTCTGAAATAATCTTTGATGTGATTTTTCAAGCAGTGACAGGTCAAAGTGACTTTCTGTGGAGAAGTTAACAAGTCTTTTCCCATTCTGCTCTCATTTACAGTCTGCCTGAAATTCTAGGAATCTTACCTGTCCAGCTACTGCTTTTTCTGTAAGGCAGCCCCCATTGCTACAATCAGCATGGGTTTTATAAATCCCTTTCATAATGAGATGTGTTGTGAAGTAGCAGAAATTTCTATTGTGAACTTAATGAACTTCACTGCCAAGTCCATGGAGAAAAGACAGGAAACACAGGGAAAGAGCCAACACTTCTGACCCCATTCAATTTCTTAAATTTCATATTCTACACAAGTTTTATGGGAATATTGTATTTCTACTCATTAAATGAATCTTAGGAAAAATAGGAGGCTCTGATAACTGTTCTTTCATTCTTTCCACTAAAATTTTCATTTCCCAAATTTTTACCTGCATGTAGGTTCAGATACAGTGATAAATAAAGGTGCAATTTCACAATTCCTGGGTACATTGAATTTTGATTTTCACAGAAGTAAGGACTGTTTTCCTTTGTGTATTTTCTTATTATGGAAAACACAGCAAAACGAGAGCGCCATTAACATCATCAGAGGGTTGCAAACAGATCTGGGTTAGTATTTTCATTCATACCAAATGGCTTTAACAATAGACTTGATATGGTTGTTTAGGTAATTCCTCATTTATATGGAAATTTTTGGGTAAATAGAGAATTGACTGGCAAACTTGCTGTAAATGCTTTTGTCTCTGTACTTTCTAGTGTGCTTTGATATTTGATTTTGATGTGACAGGATATTTTTCTTTAAAAGTCCTTGTTGCTCTGCCCCTTTTGTGACCTTCAAAGAAAGTCAAAAGCCCTCTTCTATGTTGGTGCTCTCGTCTACCACAAAACACAAATACTCTTTCTTGGAATATTTGCTAAAGTACATGGGATTTATTTTACTAGTAGTTTGTTCATGGAGAATATTTACAGGAAGGAATATGTCTCCTTTCTGTTTGATTTTCCATTCCTGAAACAAAGATTTTAGCCTCTTTATCTACTTCACTGAATTTTTAGACAAGTAGCATGGTTCATTCTGTGTCCAAAACCCCTTGACCTCATTTTTTTCAACTGAAATCAGCTTATGTTTCAACACTGAGGCTGAAGAATAGATAAAATCCTTCATGGATCTTTTGTAATATATATTGAATTTGTGTTTATGTATGCATTATGTATGCATTATTCTCCAACTGATTTGATAACTAACTGAAATATACGGTAGTTTTTAAAGGCAAGAGAAAAGAAAATTTTTTTAAAACTGAGAAAAAATGTAGTATTTATATAGACATTATGCCAAAATATAACTTGAGCAGAATTAGACTTAAAAATTAATTACTGAGTTATTTTCAAGCACAAAGTGCTTGTCTTATTCTACTGCCTTTCAATCATCACTAAAACTGTCATGCTCATAGTTAGTACAGGAAACTTTAAAAAATTATATCCTTACAGTTTTTGTTTTCATATAGGAACCTTTCATAAAAACTATATTTATTATGTGTATAAGGAGAAATTAAGGGTGATAAGAATTTTTAACATTTTCTAAAATGCTACATATAATTTTATAACCCTTGAAAATGCTCTATTTCAGGAATTCCTGAGGGACAAATATTGCAATAATCTTAATTTAAGTTTTATAATCCCTGCCCTTTAAGCAGTTGCAAATAAAAATAGATATTGTCCTCTAGGTTATCAGTATGAAAAAGAATTCCAAGAAATTGTATATATTTTCATTCTTGGCACCATGACTTATAAATTAATATTCAAAGAAATTGCATATATCATTCTGACATTCTAATTTACTGAAACTTTTCAGATAGTACCAAAACATTTTTTTGTGAGCACACAGTTCTCTATTTGTACAGAACAATGACTCATTTTAGCCTACTGCAATTGTAAACAAGAAGAAATTGTTCTAAGAGCACACATGCCTTCCTGCTACTGTTCATTTTAAGATTTAGGACAGGGTGGAGCACCCACAGAATTTTCACTGTCAAGTCTTTTTAATTGTTGGACTTCTATCTTATTTGACAAGCTTTTCATAAAAAAATGTACACCTGTGGGATTAAATAACTTTTACAAAACTGTGATTTAAACATTTTTTGTTACAAATATTTTGCTCATCTTGTGACTTCCTTTTATTTAAAGAAACCAAGACTGATCTTAGAAAGTGAAGTATGTCTTAGTCTGCTCTAGCTGACTTAAGTAATAATACATACAGCTTTATTTCTGTGCTGAAAATATCTTGATAATTTGTGCTTGTCATTTTTATTTGGTGATAAAAAGGAAAAGAAATTAGAGACTATACTCAATAAAGTTTAACACCATAAAATTTAGTTTTTTAAAGAACTTTCCCCCTAGATTACAGAACCCAGTTTTTATTACTATGCAACTTCACAGTGGGTTTGAAGTGAAAGATTTATAAAGCCCTCTTGCTAAAAAGGAATCTCAGCCAATATCTAATCTGAAGTGAGGGAAAATCTCAAATCCCATTCCTCAGACTATTTCCTCCAGTCTACATGATGCATCCTCTTAACACAGGATCTGCAGCACTAAATTCCCTCCTGGAGTTAGTTGCTCATTTCACTTTTCCTTAAAATACAAGTTGGGCCCTTCCTTTCTTTTGTGAATGTAACGTGGTAGCTGAAGCATATCCTGAATTTAATTCACAGCTATTCTTGAAGGCACTCACACAAATATCCAGCAGAGATTTCTGCCTGGGCACTTGCTACCTCTCCTGAAGCTGTGCAGAAAGTTGTGAGGTGTTTGCTGATTTCCTGATTCAAAGCATGTTTTCACTTATAGCTTAAAAATCTCACAGAAGCAGACAAGACTAAAATTAGCAGTACTTATGTAATGCAAATGTACTTACTGCAATTTGGATCCCCAGCGCTGGTCAAAAAACAGTTTGATGGAAAACAAATATCACCACTTTTTTTTCTATGAAAATTCAGAATAAAATTATGAGACAGAGTTCCTGCAGAAATTTAGTGCAGCAACAATCTTTGCATATACTTGACTGGCGTTTTAAGATTTTCTGTGATACATATGTCATTCTGGAAGAAGAGGCAGAGTCATAGTAAGCCAAATACATATTAAGTGTGAAGAAATATTTTTTTCTCCCCTCTAAAAAAATCTTCCAAAAATATATCATGATTCCAATTGACATTGTCTTTCTCAGAAAACTTCATTCTGAGAAATATTGAAGATGAATTGTCCAAGAAAAAGTCTTGCAGCAAAGTCAGTGCTTGCTGTAGGAGCCACAGCTATTGAGATGGTTCAGTCTGCTCAGATGCAGTGCAATGGAGGGCACATCTCCTTTGGATGATCTATGGATGTTTCTTGCTGTAGCCTTCTTCTGGAAATTTCATAGGTAAGGATCTATGCTTCTTTCCTGGTTTCAGAGCAGGCTGGATTTTCACTGCTATTATTAAAAGCAAATTTTGAGCTTTTGACTGTAGCTATGGTTACTTGGGGAGTAAGGTCAAGGGTTTTATTGAGAATAACAATACAGTGTTAACCATGACTTGACTTCAGTTTGTGATAATTGAGAATTTTTCCATACTGTAGGTATATCAAGTTCAGAACTTAGTCATTTTCCACTTGTAGTCAAGATAACCATTCCCTTCATATATGCAGTCAAGCCTGGGGGGAAGTAACAGCTGGCTCCAGGAATTCTAGCATAATGTATAAGGAGCTGAGGATAGCAGCTGGAAAACAGTAAATAATTTAATATGTATCTTTCTTATTGCAAGCCTAGTTTTCACTGCAGCTGATGCAGTCAGGACCAATCACACTAACATGCACTCCAGTATCTGCCCACCCAAAAGTTCAGACAAGTGATCAGTTATTTGAGGAGCAGCTGTTTTTCCAGTACACTTATTTTTCCTTATGAGTTCTTAATCTTGACATATTTGTTTCTTTCTCATTTGTTTAAGATCAAAGGACAGTTTATGTAACTGCCTGTTTTTTCATAGCCTCCTATTTGCTTCTGGAATAAATCTTCAATTACTTAATTTACAGATGAAATCAAAAAAATTTTATATTTAAATGACCCTGTCAATTGGTGTGAGGGAAGTCAGTTCTTCAAAATGCTATCATTTTGGCATTTCTCACTGTGATAATGAAACACACAAACTTACAAGGATTTTGCTGTGAGTTGTGTTCTACTCCAAGAACACATTTTGAGTTTGATAAACACCACTAATATATTAGGAATTGATACGTTGGGGTTTTTTTCCTCAAGGAACATAGACTAAATATCAGCACTTTGAACAGTCATAAATTTAGAAAAGATTGCTTACCTGAATATGGAAGAAAACTATTTATAAGTCTTACTACAAATAAGCCTACAATATAAGCCTACATATAAGCCTACAAATCTTACTAAATGGGAAAGTCTAATAGTATTTTTTTAATTACTGTTTTTATTACTTCTGGTCTATAACCAGCACCACAAAACAACATGACATTTGGAACATGACATTTTTTATTATATTAAGTGAGTTGGAAAATATTTCAAGAGGCCATCTAGTCCAATCTCCTGTTCAAAACCTCTCTTGCTGCTTGTGGTGTGAGAAATGCTGGATATTCTGGTGAGGCACAGTTAAGACATTACTGGTTTGGTAATAAGAGCAGCACATTTGTTCTTTAATTAGTCTTGGTTTCCCTACTTTACATGGTCCTTTGAAATTCTAGTGAGTAACCTGATGCATACCTGTGATCTTGACCAAAATCATGCAGAAAATAAACAGTTGAGCTACATATAAAATTTAGAAAGCTGAATTGTTTGTTCAAGCCCTATTGTCTCTGGACTGCTTTGAAATTATTTGGGAAACTCCTTATGGAATTCTGTCTGAGATGTGTGCTGAGGCATCAAACAGGAAAACTTCTGTCTATCATGGAAAAAATTTCTGCATGACTGCTCTGCACCCTATGCAGAAATTTTTTCAGCTCTGTACTCATCCATAGCCCTCATAAAACATGAAGAACAGATATTTTCTTTTGACATCCTACCATTTTTGATGATCTGGAAAAAAAATGTGTCAAATTAAAAATAGATGATCATATTTATATACTGTTTTTGGATTTTGTTCCCAACACAGGTCCCACGGCATTATTAATTGTTAAATCTGAGCAAAGTTTTACATTGGCTGATGGTCAAAATGCAGGATTAATGCTGCTTGCTCAACAGGTCTTAGTGAGAATTAGTTTTATCATGTAGTAATTGCATAAAACATAATTTTCTGATAAACTGAGGAAAGTTTAATTTTAGCACTTTTATTATCTATAAAAAATAATTCCCTAAATGCTGCACTTAATAATTTGCTAGTTATTGGTAGGTTCAGCAATTCTATTGCTGGTTGCAATATTTAGTCAAAATCATCTCCTAATGTAAAGACATTCAGAAGGGTTTTTTTCTATTGACTTTGTGAAATGTGAGAGATGAGGTGTGGGTAAAGATAAAGACAGCAACTGCTTTCTGCAAAGACTTTTGATGGGGTTGTGGGACCTGCAGCTAACAGGGTTCTGTTCCAGCTCCTGGATGGTATTGGAAGAGTATGAGTTATTTACTCTTCAGGAATAATGCATGCCATCACACTGCAGGGTACTGTATTTCAAGTGCTGTTTTATGACAAGATACTTGGTATCAAAAAATGCACTAAGATTCTAATGTACAAAACCTACTGTTATGAATAAACAGGTATTTTTAAATTTTTTAAAAAATTTTTAACCTCAGTTGAAGAACTGAACAAAACATTCACTATCTGGATTATTTGCAAAATAGTTCTAGACATCTGTTACTAAATGTGGTTTTTATAAACTATTCTGTTTCCTTTGAGGAGGTTCTAATGTGAGATATTACACAGAAGAAAATTGTGAGGGCTCTACTTGATTATAGAGAGTGTGGTGAGTGCTTCTCGTTTCCACACTTCATATTTTTAGTCTTTCATCTTTAGCCAAAGTCTGAAAGTTCTACTCACATCTCTCTTAAAAATCCTGGGAGGAGAGGTGGGCATAATTCCAGCATCCCTTCTAATCATACCTCAATGTAATCTCTTGTAACATCAAAGCAGTTGGAGGATGATGACTGGGAGGAAAAAAAAAAAAAAAGAGTCAGCTAAAGTTCAGTCTCTGAATAGGCTGTGTTTGCCTTTAGATTTGTGTATGAGGAGGAAGGGGTGGTGGTGTCAAACTAATCACGTGGAAAACTTGGCTTTCCCTGAAATAAGGTTCATATATGCCTGGATAATGAATTTTTAAATCACTATTTGCCTTCATTAATGTAAGGGGAAACAGTTCATGAAGGAATTCAAGCTAATGATTTTTAGCCTTTAAATATCAGACACCTGAGTTTCATTTCTAGAAGCAATGTCCAACATGCTATATGGCACTTTTAGACAAATTTGCAGCTGATAAATCACTTGTATTGCATCTTTGGGAGCCAAGTATTGACTGCATATATTGAGTAGATTTGCAGAACTAGAAAGAAACTAATACCAGATGTAATTTGTTCTAACTCTTGAAAATCAATCACAAATCATTTGCTTGTCCAGTTAGGGCAGGTAGGAGAAGACATTATTCCTTGCATAAAAGCAGTGAGCATTAATTAAAGTCCCTCTCAAGAAACAGTCAATGAATGCTGAGACCATAAGAGCACAGACTTCTCCCCACATCTCTTCTGTGCACTCTGGTGAATTATTTACATTAATTCTGCTTGTTTTTGCAGAAGACTTGTAACAAAGTCATCACTTCTAGAACTTCAAATCCTGCAAAATATTTTCTGCTGATCATATCTTGGGCTTTTGCTGATTTCTTGAAAAGAACATGCCCATTAGAGCATCATAAATTATTTTCTTATTGATCATATCCCAAGAAAGTGCTTTCTAGCTTAGACTCTTGTTGACATGACAAGAGTCTACTTTGTCAGTCTTTTACTTAGGTATCCTGATCAGTACCACAGCTAGTGTTCCTGAATATCTGGTTACTTATACATTCTTTATCCAGGGAAAGGAATTGGGTTCAATTTCTGATCCTCCTGATGACAGCTATTCTTATGAAAACTTTTTACCTTTTTCTATCTACCAATGTCAGACTATGGAAAACTTCAAGAAAACTGGATTAAGAATCAGTTTGGATGCACTAAGAAGGAAATATTTTGCTCTGTATTTTACTCCAACAATTCACAGAAAGACAGTTTTCCATTGCAGCAATTTAACTGAAATTTATTTAAAAATTTGGGCATGAACACCTTCACCAACTTTTGTTTCTCTATTGGAATGTAGCATCTGTGACTAAAAAAAGCTACAAATTTCCTGGTTTAGATCTGCAGAGTTATTTGCATATACCTGAAATAAGGTTCCTTTATGCCTGGATAATGACATTTTTAATAACTATTTGCCTTCATTAATGTGAGGGGAAACAGTTCATGTAGGAACTTGAGAAACCTGGTGTAGCTGAAGGTACCTTTGCTCATTGCAGAAGGGTTAGACTAGATGACCTTTAAATGTCCCTTCCAGTCAACTATTCTGTGATTCTATGCAGATTTTCTGCAGAATTTCTTCATATGGAGCAATAATAAAGTACAAAACATCATTTCTGGGTAAAGTGTTGACAAGAAAATTCTTTTCTTTATTCAGTTTGTATGGCTATAAAAGCCTTCATAGATAATATGAAACAGAGTAATGGAAATTTACACTTCAGCAAAAGGAATAGATAAAATTTTTGAATTCAAACTTACCTAGATAGCCACAGAACCAGGAGTCTGATTTAATTGAAAAAATAAGTCTTTTGATCCCATCTTCTCTGGGTCTCATTCCAAAAGAAATTGGATTTACATCAACTTTGAAATTAAATCCAGCAAGAGAACTAAAACTAAGAATGTACATTAAAAAGTGTGTTTATGTAGTAGATTTTCACATCCTTCCCTCAGTTAAAAGAGGGAGAAATAGGAAAAGATTACTGAGGAAAAAAATCAGTAAGTCTTGTTCACTCTGACTAGACATAAAAATTTGAGATCCTTTTGAAGATTTGACACCATTTTTGAAAGTGAACTCACTTGCATGTCCCCAAAATTGGTTTTTGCAGATGGAAATTTTTATTAAGTAATCCTTTCACAACTTGTATATACATTCAAGGTTCACCTGTGCTCAAAAGACCTATGAGTTTGGGTACCTGTATGCCATTTCTGGTCTTTCCAGTTCAACAAAGGAAAGTGAAAAATTAGGTTATGTTTGTGCTTTAGGCTATAGTCAGGCTAAGTAGGAAAGCACTCTTTGAAGTATCAGAGGTGCAAGGTCACAATCCAAGTTTCTGGATTTCAGGTTGTAAGTTGACTAGAAGATTGAGGAATAGAAAAAACATTTTACTACTCTATATTTGTCATTGTGGGAATATGATTCTTATACTGTGAGTTTATTTCCTATGATAATTAAATGCTGTAAAATAAGCCTGATATTCCAGCACTGTTAGACTTCAAAACGAAATCATCTTTTTTGTTGTTAAAAATCTAAATTATCCTTCCTCAAACAAAGAAGCACTTGCTAATTTCTATTTCAGTACTTTTTAGCAATGATGCACTGAATCCAAAAATCCTTTTCTGATACAAGGAGATGGTGTGAAAGTTTGGAAATTTCTTAATAGAGTTCACAGACCTAGTTTAAAAGTGAAAAATATCTTTTCCCTACTATCTCTATTTAAATCAATGAGGAAAAAAGTTTAACTTTTGGGCAGATGAACTTATGCCTCATCAGATATAATTCATTCACTATGATTTCATTGTTTCTTTCCTCCTTCATATACGATGAGATGATCATACCAACTTGTTCCAATGTTTATATGAACTTGTTGATCTGGACTTTCTAGGAAATAGAACAATGTTTTTCTTCCTCATGGGTAAACACGTAATGCATGATAAGGAAGCATGCTTGTAGATATGGACTTATGAGGGAGATTTTTTTTTCACGCAAGACAGTTGAAGCAAAACAAACTCAGAGCCAATCTGAACAGTTTTCAAGCCTAACCAACACAGCTGCACACTATCCTTGTAATCAGTACCAAGAAAAGTGGCTCTGTGGCTTGGATAACATCAAATTTTAATTCTGTGAGGGTGCTTTGACTGTGAAAGGGAGTCTATATGCTTAGCTGGGCATCTGTCCAGCCATGTAATTCATGAAGTGGCCTTCTCTCTCCTTCAGGTGAGGTGCTCTAATGACTTGGTTGGCACAGGATGTGTGCAGTCTCAACCAAAAAGTTCCAGTTTTCTGAGACTTGATTTTTTGCCTTTGAATAGCAATTGAAACACATCTCCTATTAAATAACCTTCTGTACATTCCTGTCACCGCAGTGCTGTGTTATTGAACACACTAAACCCATGACATCACTTGATGAGTTCAAGGTACTCAGCACCAAACCATTCAGGAAATACTCAGAATTGCAGAATCAGGCCCCTAATTACAAACTTATGTGCAGTGTTCTGGTTCATTTCTATTACTGATGTCCCATTTCAGTGGCAAAGTTTCTTTTTTTCAGTAATCCACCTCTGTGACTCTAAACATTCTCCAAGGACAAAGATGGCTACTGCAGAATGTGAGCCAAGGTTCCATAGCTGAATCTGACATACAACTAAGAGTATAAGGTTGTGACAGAAGTAACTTCTGTCTTGTAAAATGTTATTGTCTCTATCTATTAGGGGAAAAAAGATTAAAACCTCATTTTTATGCTACTCTGCAGCATAATGGGCCTGACACTTTAGAGATCAACAAGCAGCGTTTTGGGCTGTTTTCTTGCACAGAAAACAAATTTTTTGATGGTTGGACACAATATTCTTTTTTAAACTAAAATTCTGGATAAAATAATTACCAAATTATTGGTACTTTTATGAGACAGTTTCTAAAGAAGCATAAGAGAGTGATACATATTGATTTGCAATCTCTAGAATGCCTACCCCAGAAGTTAGAAATGCTGTTTAACTAAATAATGTGAATTTTAAAATAGGTAACCAATGCATTATAGTTTTGACATAGGAAGATAGAGCTATTACTAATTATCTTCAATGCCATTTTTCTCTGGGACCAACCAGCAATAGGACTGTAACTTTCCTTTTGGCTTCCTTCAGAACTGTACCAACCTTATCTCTTGCTGACTATGATTTCTGGCGTAAGTCTGCTAGTCTATGCACAGAAGAGAGCAACCAAAGGCTCCCTACATTCTCCATATGATCCTGGTCCCATTTAAAGACTGCACAGAATTCTTTCTAAAAGTAGGTGATACAAGTAGAGATACTGTGGCTTGTTGTGATGTTTGCAGAAATGAAGAAGAAAGAAGCTTGTTATGGAATGCCATGTTTGCTTCTATAAACCTGGTATTTACATACCCTTTGAGGCTTAGTTAAGCAGTTGAAATCTTTAGAATTAGTGTAGAAAACTGTGAACATGGGTAGTCCATACATCTATATGATTGTCCTTTGATACCTCTGAAACTCCAAATTCTTTGTTATATCCTTTTTTCAAAGAGTAGACCATTATTGTCTATGTATATATTAATTTTTCAAGAGCTTGCCTAGAGTGGGCTTGGCTCATGTGGAGGTTGCATTTGATTCTGTTAATGTGAATAATAGAAACTGAGTGTTTTGGGGTTAAAAATAGTATTTGAAAACTATCCGTATCTCTTTTCCAGTCTACTTTTTCTGTAAACAAATATTTAGAACTGCTAGTACTATAAATATGTGCTCATTTTTTACTTATAGTCAGAATGCAGAAGGTACTTCAGCTAAAGACTCCAACCAAGATGGTGCAAATATTAGTACTTCAGTTCCCTTTACATGCTCCCAAAGTGCCAATGGCTCTGCATATATATTGAAATACAGATGGCTTTGCTAAAAGTCTTACAGGAGCTGAAGAGCAGCATGACTTCAGGAATGCTTTTAGCTATGTTGTCCCTAGTATGTCCTCTGTCATGATTCTTGAAGGATGCTACAAAATACTGCACAAAAAAGTTATCCTGAATCCTTTCCTTGACACTGATTCTTCAAGCTCCTGTTGGAAACTGTTGGAAGTTTCAAACTTTTATATTGTCTTACATAATGATATGTTATTTTGCTACATTTATACACACAAAGAGAAGGACACGACCCTTCCGCTGGTTCAGTCTATCCCATTCTGCCTTTTTTGGGGAATGGAAAACATGCAATTGACAGTGGTGTGTATTTTTATAATGTTATTGCTTTATTAGGTATTTTTAGGGCTATCTTAAGCCTAACTATGTTTCTAAATCCAAGGACTTATTATACAAACAGGAAAATAAGTAGCAGAAACAAAAACCTCTATTATGAAGCAGTTATTTTCATTCCAATATTCAAAGGAATGAAACAGTCAAGGAAGGGTGAATATGTGATATATAAAAACTACTTTTGAGAAGAATGATTTTTAGGAGATTTTATTTTTTAAATGATTAAGTAAGGGACAGCTGTAGACAAGAGAAACAAAAATATCTCTGAAAGTAATTAAAAACACCAAGGTGTTTTGGCAACCTTTGCTTTAGAAAAATAGAAAATGTTTCAGAGGTAGATTTTAATTCATGAAACAGATCCATCCTTTTTTGCTTTGTAGCTGTGAGTCCTGTCAGTTCCTACTGCTAGAAGTAAACAGAGTTACTCAGAAAATTGTTCCTGTCTGTTGTTAGCTTACTAGGAAAGAAGGTCTGTCTGGCTTCTGCCTTTTTATTCTCCACATTGTTTACGTGTCAGAGTGAAATAACTTTATTTAGCTATACCACATTTCAAATCAAATACTGTATCTGGTTGCTTGGCAAATGTTAGGTCAATTATTTTCAATTATTTTTTTATAAATCAAGTGCCTACTTGATATGCATCTGTCCATAATCCTAGAAAATCTTTCATTTTAATATAGGAACTCTGTCTCTAGAAGGGTTACCCTCACTACTCCCTTTCATTAAAACTGCTTATCCTCATGGACACTGAACAGTCTGTTTTCCTGCATGATAGTTGTGTTTTGCTGGTGAGCCAACAATCTGTACCACTTTGTATCGCCCACTTAAGCTTTGGAGATTTTGCAAATGAGCCATAAAAAAACCCATACCAGGAATGTGGGATGAGATCACACTTACAAAGCCAAGCTTCAAGAGCTACCTTTCTGCCCTAGAAAATATCCCACCTATCTAATATATGACACTCCTGCTACTTGCAAGCCACATTTAAAATTACCCCCTTTTTATTGCCACAGAAGCGTTGCATTTAAATCCCAGTAAAATGCCAATCTATTGAGGATATGGGCTACAGATTTATTCACTTTCATATTAAGCCCATAGGTATTCTAAACAAACTTTCACTTTAAAACACTGAGCATGTATTTTTGTCTGATAGCCCATTTTTAGATAATTCTAACTATATTACTACACAGTGTGACTACAATTTAATAACATTACACTTTGTTGCAGTTACCTATCTCTACTTGCTCCTTTGAGCGCACAAATAGTCTAAATTTAAACATTAGATTTTCAGGTATTTGTCTGTTTTAAAGAGCTAGAGAAAAACTAGACCAGAAATTTTATGTAATATATTTGTGCCATAGATTGAAAAATTAAAGATGATTTTTAAGTCAGATGTTAGTTCAAAAAAAGGGGGGAGAAAATTGATATTATTGTCAAATTTAAATGTCATGCAAGTCCTGCTAGTCTTTCTGGCTTCTTATTAAGTAAGTAGGTAGGGGTTTGAATTTCTGCAGTGTCTTTCACCCCAGAGAACTTAAAAAACTGGATTAATACACACAACAAGCCCTTGAATTTAGCCGCTGCTACTGAGAGCTTTGATAGCAGAGTGTGAGTGCAGTTAAAATAGGAGGATTAACTCTTGCACCAAATAGAGCATCCCTTTACAAACTGAATGCACAAAGATCCTAACTCATAAAGTATAATTAAAAATGCTGAAAGTAATAAGGTTAAAGGAGTAAATTTACTGAGTGTCCTTTGATATGACAGCCCAGGTTTTATGTACTTCATCCTGGATTGTATTCAGTGTCAAAGTGCGCTTACATGGAACAGTATATCTTACAACGGAACTAAAACTCTTGGTGTCTGAAACCAACAATATATAATTTTGGAAAAAAAGATAGTGAGACCAAGAAGGGATGTTTGAAAAAGGAACAAACTGGAACACAGGAATAAACAGATGTAGCAAAACCAGTGAAAATGTCAGCATTTTCCTGAAGTAATCATGCTGAAGGTCCAATGACCTCTCAAGCAGCTAGCATGGACTTTGTGTGTGCATATGCATGGTCCAGACTCAGCTAAATGCAGATCTTGAATTAAATTTTCCATTATGAATCTTACTTGGTTGCCCCACATGTGAAAGTAGGTAGATCCTAACTGTGTACAACTCTGTCTAGGCAGCTCCTGGGACACTTTAGAGCATAAATAATGCTTTTATCTGAAAATGATCCAAGTTAGACAGCTGTGTGTAAACGCTCCCACTCTATTCCTAAGAGAGGAATAAAAGTAAGAGTAGTTGCTTGTGATTTATTACTGATACTGTTGGTAAATTCCAGGTTGCAGCAGTAAGAGATGGTATATATTTTAGAAGATATAGGCTGGGGCACATTCACTCTGAACAGTGTGAATGTTAAACAGTGAACAGTTTTATTACAGTTTTGAATCTCACTCAATGATAGCTGATGTATGGCCACAGAATTTGTTTTTAAGAGACAGAGTGCTAGGAATGATCCTTGGCCACTTTCATTGAATTCCACGGCTGTTTGATTTCCATGTAAACAACTCATTAAAGATGAAATTGCAAGACTGTAGCTTTTACAGTAACTCAAGACTGACAAAATTCAGAGCCTTTGATATCTACAGCACATGGGACTAACAATGGCAGAAAATTGAAATTGTGGTATAGAATTAGACAAGGTATATGTCTTAGTTTTACTGTGGTATAGCTTTTCCTTTAATCCCTGCAGAAGATGCTGTCTATTTATTGTCTGCTGTTACATATGCCCAACAGAGCAGAAACATCTAGCTTAGCACTGCAGAACAATCCAAAATGGTGCAAGTCTTCAGTTTTTGAGCTTTGGGAATGAGTCCATACATTTTAATTTTCAAAGAAAAAATGTGCCAACACATCTACAACAATAAACACTTTAGATGAAACTCTACCAGTCCCTTTACCTTCTAAATCTGATAGGGGTGTCACACACATATGGAAGGCCCATTTCCCATATTGCCTGGCTAAAACATCCCTAAAGTGCCTTGGAAATAGGACCTTTGAATGTATTTTAGTATTCCTTGTTCTTTCTGCAGAGGCTGCCAGCCAGTCTACAAATAATGCCAGCTGAGTATGCTACATTTTGGATAGTTTTTGCTTGTCTCCACAAACAAAAGTAGTTGTGCATTGAGTTGTTTATATTTTGCTATGTCAAGCTTGTAGCAAGTCATGCCATTGTAATGGAGTGGAGATGTCACCTTTGTTTCCCACCTGCAAGAAGTTGGTGCCTCAGATATATGAGGCTTTCTGTTCCTTCTGTTTTGACTTAGATGGTTTTCGGCTGGAAGGTTGCAATACAGGATGAAACCACAGAAGCCTTGTTTCCAGCTGAAAAGAAAACATTTCCATGAATAGATGAGACTCATATTCTCAAGATCACTGTTTTGGCAAAGAATATTTTGAAAGAAATATGTGAAAAACTATGCTTATTCTAAAAGAAAATACAGGAAATTTATAACTTTATTATATTTCTTCACTGACATTCAAAAAACATAATCTTTGAAAAAATCAGACTTTAAGAATATCCTGGACTGGAAGTGAACTTAGCCATAGTTTGGAAGAAACAAAATCAAAGAGATTTGAGCCTCTCAAGTAGAAAGACACAAAAGAAGGCAAAATTAAAAATAGCTCTGGCAGCACCCTGTGTGCGGATTTTGTGGGACATAAGGCCTTTTGAACACACCTTTTGGAAGGCAGCTGAAGCTTCTGCCGCTTTCCAACATTCGTCCTTTAGCTCAGAGATACTACAGACCAGTAAAGTATTTCCTTCAAGACAGTTGCTCAGCCAATTTGCCCTCTTCGTCTGGTGCTGAAAAGGTTCTATCTAGTGTGTACTGCCTGGTTTGGTATTACATTTTTAACTTCTGAACTAGATTTTTCAGTCTGCAGTCTGATCACTTTAGCAGAGCTTATTTTGTGAAACTGGCATTTTTATGCCTCTTTTGGGCAGCAGAATTTTTCACTTCCTAGACTCTGAACTGCCCTTAAAGCTTCCTTTAAATATTCCTGGCAGCGAAAGCAGAAGGAGAAATTTATGATTTTTTGACAAATAATAAATAATCAACTTTATAGAAAAGACTTCAAGTAAGTGAGAATATTTCTCTCTGACAAACTATATGAGAAAGTATTTATATCCTTTTCCTAACCTTTGTGTTCTTGTCAGTTGGCCACTTGGTTGCCTATGGATAGGGACTAGCCTTTTGTGAATTTTTTTTACGTGCATGTGCTTGTGGGCATGCACAAATGAGTATTTTTGTCTTTATATCTGTGTAAGTAATAGAAACATATTTACCATCTCTCCTTATAGTAAATCTCAAAGTGCATTACAGGGTTTAGGTCCTCTCCTGGTGAATCTGCAGTCTTACTAAGACTTTTAACATTGTCTATACAAGTATAATATGACAAATCAGTTAGTTCTGGGACCACAAGATTATTAAAGCTAAAACAGTCATGTAACACATATTTTTATATACCACATTAATGTATGTGCACTTTGCATCTTACTGCAGTGCAGAACGTTGGTCTCATCTGTGAAGCAGGTATGTCCCTGGAAGTTTTTGGAGATTCTTCTTTCCTTTGGGACAACATAATTTGTGATCTGTGGTTCATTAACATTTACTTCATAGATTTTGCTTTTTAGTTCTTTCAGAGATCATTCCTAAGGCTTCTGTCAGATGCTGAGATCAATTCTGTGTGTGCTGGGGAAGCAAGATATTGGAACTGCAATCTGCTGTTGTACGCAAAAGGAGAATTTTCTTTCAACTGAAGAGCTTGTCAGTGCCATTGAAAAACAGGTTTGTGAAATATTATCAGTTGCACCTATATCTATTAGAATATATTATATTTAGAATGCAATTTAAGCTGAAAGCAGTGTCAAAATGATGAGAAGCTTTTATCCATCACAGGGAGAGACTTGTTCCCAATAGATGTGCACAGGTGTGCATGAAAGAGGTATTCTTTACCTTTTTCCAAGTTGCATCTTGCAGTCTGATTTATAAATTGAATAATTTTTTCCCATGTAAATTCACTTGTGTGAATTTACATGGAAAAATAATGATGCACCAAGGATGCATCATGATGCACCTAGGATGCACCTTGGATGCACCAAGGCAGTGAATCCATGAAATCAGTGTAATTATCATTGTTAGAAATGCCTCTCTACTATGTCTACCTGAAATAGAGAAAAGTCAGTTCCAAGTTTTCTGTAAGATAAAACTTAATGCTGCTCCAGTTGCTTGTGTATATCTTCACTGAGTGAAAATAAGCTTTACTAGATAATTTTGGTCAAAGTATATTTATACTAGCTGTAATAGTTCTTTTGAAGTGACTGGCTGAAAATAATGAAGGTTTTTATTATAACTAAAAGTTTTAAAAATATTTTATATGTATAAAATTTAAAAATTAAGATTCTTGGTCACACTAGATAGTTTAGTTATGTCTACCAAGGTTCACTCATACCAAGTAAAGAGATTTATCTTTGTGCATCTGTGGAAACTCAAGTACACAGAGTTCTCATAAAATTCCCTTCTGACAAGTCATGCACCACTATCTCAAGACCATTTCTTGACAACAATGGGTAGGCATGCAGCCTTTGCTCCTCCTGCAAGTTTATTGCATGCTTATTATTGGCCAGATTTGGCTCCCTAGGTGATCCTGCTCTTCCCAGGTGAGTGTCTAAAAATCTATCTCTAGTGTGACATTTGAGCTATGTAGTAAAAAAACCCTCTCGCTGGGAACTCATATCTTTTCCTAATGCATCCTTGGGAATTTAGCATTGTTGTGAAACTATCTGAGAAACTGTGGTAATGGAAATGTTAACAGAAACCAGACAGCAGTGTTTGGAGAGCTATTATGAACTTTAGCTTCTGTTCACACAGTTCTCAGAAAAAACAAGACTTTCAGTTGCTGAAACTGCAGTCTGAAGGGGGTGAATGTTTACCAGATTCTTTGTTACCAGCCAAAGAATCCACAGAAAGCATATTCCATCATATGTTTACATAGCAAATCACATCCACATACAAATGCTTTCATCAGTTGAACTCCACTGGAGACACTCAGCTGAAAAGGCTTATACTAAAGCATATTGAAGTCAGTGGAAATTTTCACATGAACTGCAGCAGGTTTTCTTTCAAGTTCTAACTCCACTTTTAGCAGTTGAGTTAAAGAAGTAACTCCATAAGTCATAAGCTCACAGCACACTGTGATCTGTGCCAGACCCAGTATTGTGACATGATTATTCATTATTATGCTGCAGTAAAATTGTGGTGAATATTGCACACTGTTCATAGATAAAATCTTATGAAATTTGCATTCCCTGTAGAATAAGCCTAAACTACTTCATAGACGTGAAAATTCCTCTTTATATACACAAATTCTTCCTGCTGAGAAGGGATAGTTTGAGTTGGTTTCAAAGAACATACAGATCATTAACCAGGCCTGTGACAATTTCTTATATAAAGACATTTTTGAAGTCTACTATACAAGGGAAAACAATGTAAATGTTTAGGGTAGGGTATGGCCTGCAGTTCAGCTCATGTGTGTCTTCTATATTTTAGTTGAGTCTGGTTTGATATGGCAATTTGAACAAGGAAATTGCTTCATTCATAGTGAATTGCTTTTCATAGAGAAAAGCAGCCTCTGTACAGTCCTGTCATGTGTATTTCTTCCATTTCCCTGTAGGGAACTTGAAAGTTTAGGGGTTTTTCCAATTGGAGCCATGAGTATTTTGCTACATGAATCTGACAAAAGCCAGGTTTTGAGGAGTAAGTACATTACTATTAGATGGGATTGTTAAGGACTGTCATCATAAGTCTACAAAAATTGCAGAATCATATAAAGATTTGGATTGGGATAGTCCTTTAAAGATAATCTAGTTCCACCCCACTTTCCATGGCCAGGGACATCTTCCACTAGGCCACATTGCTCAAAGCCCCATCCAACCTGGCCTTGAACATTTCCAGGGACAGGGCATCCACAGCTTCTCCGGGCCACCTGTTCCAATGTATGGAATACATATCCTTTTCTCTCATAACTAAACGGGTAAACACAGATTGCTTGGATATGCAGATCAATGCATCAATGGCAGTTCAGACAAGGGAAAGTTAACAGAATGTGCTAACTTTCTGAGAGCTGTTGGCTGACCCAAACAGCTAGTGGTGTTACTGGGCTGCCATCTATTCACTGATCCTGTAAGTCAGTCTTTCTCACTGTGTCTCTGGAAATTCACATCCTCATGACCTGTCAGGCCAATGCATAAAGAAATATAGGTTCATACACAAAGGATCAAGGAAGACTGAGGAGGGCAATGAAAAATGCTTTTCTTTTCTGAAGTATTTGTGAGATTTTAAAAGATTTTTAAATCTTTAACGGTTAGCAAAAATTCATTGTAGGAACTTCTGAGAATAAAAGATTCTGTGTTTTTTCAGCTGGCTCAAATCAAATGATGTGTTTCATTTAAACATCTTATCTTTTGAATATATGAGTAATCCAAATTCAGACTAAGTGTGACATAGTCACAGAGAGTTTCTGTATATAAACTTGTAAATTCTTCTAGGTATAAAAGACAGACATAGAACATGACTTCAGAAAAACAGTCTGCTAACGGGTTTCTTGGAGCTGAACTTTGCTCGCAGCATGCTCTAGGGAACATGATGACACACAGTGACCTTAGTCACAGAGAAACATAGAATACATTTTCTCAAACCAAGAAATAGTGCTAGCCCTGCTGTCAGTTTCTATAAATCTGAGAATAGAAGCTGTGAACCAACCTTCTGTCAAAACAATCTCCTAATAGCCACCAAGTACATGTTTTTTGTTATTCTATTTTAAATATTCACTTAACTTTTTACAAAAGTGGACACTGCACTTGGGCTTTCTGTAGGCCTCTATTTTCTGTTCCATATAATTTTTCTTCAAAGCATGAACACTAAATTATAAAACTAAATTTTTCCTCACAGCTTAGGTGTAATTAAGGATAGAATTGCATCCAAAACCTGGGGTCAAACTTCCCTGAAACTGAAATCCTAAATTAAAACCAGATCAAATTTTATAAGATTATTTTTCATTAAAATTATCTTCTTTGAATATCTGATCTTTATTTTAATATTTTGATTTTAAGTCAGGTCGGGTGCTGGATTTAAAAACTCTTAGTCCACATCTGAGTTTTGTCACTGACCTACTGCAGGGTGGAATGTCAGTTCAGATATTTCAATCAGGTTCAGGACTGTCTTAAAAATCTCTAATTCATGTCTTTTGCACTCAGAGAGAAGTTTAGATAGGAGATTGCTTCCTAAAAAGGTTGTTGGGGAAACAAAACACATTGTATAACAGGATTAGGATCACTTTGAATGTTTGAACTGCTAGTGGTTACTTAAAAATAACCTCATGGACTTGTAACTGAAAATTCCAGTTGTATTTTTAACAGTAGGTGTTGCTGTAGGAAAAGAGAACAAAGTATGCAAAGCAAACTGCATTCATAAGAACAGCACATCAGTAAAGAAAAAGGAAACCCAGAATGCTTTGTTTAGAACTACTTTGAAAAACCCAATTGTCAGTTTATGTGATTTAAAATTTTATGTTACCACCTTTTCTCAGTCAGTTCTGATGAACTGCCTGTAAAAAACAGATGGTTTAGCATTTTGAATATTTTATCTGATTATAAAATTAACACTCAAAATTAAACCTCCCTCTTCTCTGAAATTTATATTAATATTCTGTCTGCATGAAAACTGAATCATAGACATATATAACTTCTAAATACCACTGCCTGGCTAGAATTTCAACCTGAAGATGTGGACAGATCAGAACAAAAAGTAGGATTTATATTAAGTAAATATGGTGCACAGTTTACTCTTGTGTCTAGATAGCAGATACTACTGGCAAAGCTCCAAAAGTCACTGTAGGTACCCATTTGGCACGTTGGGTAAGCAGGTAGATACGGCTGGTGATGCTGTCTCTTTCCAGTATGGTGATGTAAGTAATTTGTGTTGCAGTGGTTTCAGAGCCTTATCAGAGAGAACTCCATGTGCACATAGTGCACAAAAAAAACCCTGTTTGCCCTGGTCTACTGAGGTACCGAGACAAACACTGCATTGCCTGAGCAGCAGAAGCCGATGGGACAAAAATAAGCACGTTTGTTAAATTTTTGATCTGGAAGTGATTACAGAGACTGCTAGGAGATTGTGGTGGAAAATGTGTTTGATTGAAAAAGGAGGGAAAAAGTCACAGCCATGCTTGTGCCAACTCTTACCTGGTGAGAGTATGCTCTGCTCCAGCCAGTGGAAAGACAGGCCCTCTTTTAACCTGGGCTTTTTCTTTCAAGTTTTCCCCTCCCTCACTTACATTACAATTCAGAACTTCAGGATAAAAAAAAACCTGTTGCCTTCTGATGTTCAGCAGGTTTGGGTGAAGGACATGTGTTGTAAAACAGGTTTGTGGAGGAGCACTGTGTGAGTAAGCAAGAGCTGACAACTTGCTAAAAGCCCAGGGGCTTGGCTTTCCTTGTACATTGTGCTCAGCCTATACTGTTATTAGAATTCCAGCTATCTGCTTGTGGGGAAGAACAGAGGAATTCACTTCTCTGTGGAGGCACATGGAAGTTGAGATGTCAGATGTTACTTCTTGCCTAATACACTGTGATACTATCAACAATGAGAGTTCTTGGTTTGATGGCATAAATAATTCGCCAAAATATGAAAGCTTTATAGAAATAGCAGTAATTGGAAGTGAACCAAGATGCCTTATAAGGATGTCATTGTAAACACCAGAACCTCAACCTGCTCCTGGATAAGACTACTAGATCCAGCTGAGTCTGCCAAACTGGAGCAATGCCTCAGTTACAGATTACAATGATTTCATCAAGTTAATAGAAATCTAGGAATATAGCAGAAAAATGTCCTCTTTGATATATCTAATTGGAGATATAAGTAGTGATGTCTGTTGAGGAATAGTCAGCGATGATTAAGTGTAAATTGCACTACATGAAGAAGTCATTTGAAGGTTTCTTTTTATGGCATGAGAGATTTACTGAGTTGAGAAGTTACTGATGTAAGGCCATTTTGTACCAATCCTAACAGAGGCAAAAGGGTTTGAGCTATGCTTAAACTGTATAAAGTTTATATATGTGATGTTCGTGCTTCAAAATAAGTGAGTCAATGAATCAGATCATTGTATAGGAATACTTTCTGGTTTCTCTAACACATACTATTCAAATTTAGAGAAGTGAGAGGGTTTAATTACTAGTTCCTTTCTTCCTGGTTTGGGTGCTATGAAGGTATGAGCTATTGTCCTTACAAGAAATTATAAAAAATATTTTTTGAAAAGTGTAATTTATTGGAAAGTGAAAGAGAGACAAGTCCCCACCCAGGGAGCAAACTGTAATAGCACTGGCAATTTAACAATGAAAGATCTCATCAGTTAAATTTGTAATAATATTGATAGCAGGGATCAAGAAGTGTTGAAGACTAACAACTATTTTGCCCAAAGGTGAAAGATATGATGAGGGTTTGTGAATGGGATTGAATTCTTATCCTAACATTCCCTGGGTCTGTTTTTCCAAGGGTATCTTGGCAACACATTCTCCTTTATATGTTTAAAGTATGCAACCAGTACCTACCTCGTGCTCCTCTCAGCCCTGCAGATTGGCACTTGTTCCACACATGCAGCAGCATGCTCCTGTCCTGCACTCTGCTGAGGGGAGGAGCAGCTCCAGCCCAGTGCAGAGCAAAGCTGCCTCTTGCTTCTTGGAGGTTTTGTTCAGGCAACACCAAGAGACATGATGGAGCAGAAACATAGAAAAGAGGAGAAAGCTACCATCACAGACCAATTGTTAGCATTAGCACCTCCAAGATTTGATTTAATTTTGCATACTTATAGATATTACTTCTGCATCATCTGAGGTTATACTTCACAATATCTTCAAGCATTAAAAACATGTAGATAGAATAAGAGGGAATCTTTAAGTTAAAACATGCAAAAATTGTTTCAAATTAAGGAACAGGATTTTGTTTCCTCTTTACTGAATACATGCAGTCCTCATATAATTCTAAATTTTGGTTAAGCATGAAAGAATGGAGGATAACGTAATATCTGACAGAGCTGACTGATAATGACTGCAAACCTGTAGTAAAGATCCTTGTTCCAGCCATTTTCTCCTGGTATTTTTAAAA